>NC_135913.1:10751350-12244460 GCF_964194155.1 Cetorhinus maximus | reverse complement strand
GGCGAGTGGCTCGGGAGAGGGGACAGGGAAAGGTCCCAGAGGGAGATGGGATGTGGGGAGGGTTCGGGGTGAGGTCTCAGGGAAAGGTGCCCGAGGGAGGGGGGACGGGGAGTGGCGACGGGGAGAGTTCCCCGATGGGAGAGGGAACAGGGATAGGTCCCCGAGGGAGAGT
This sequence comes from Cetorhinus maximus, assembly GCF_964194155.1. Classification (NCBI taxonomy): domain Eukaryota; kingdom Metazoa; phylum Chordata; class Chondrichthyes; order Lamniformes; family Cetorhinidae; genus Cetorhinus; species Cetorhinus maximus. Next base: position 12,244,288 of record NC_135913.1, on the reverse strand, counting down.
GTCAAATGGCAAGGGGATCGGGAGAGGTCCCAAATGAGAATGAATGGGGTTAGACCCCCGAGGCAGAAGGGACTGGGAGAGCCACCCGAGGGAAAGAGGAGACAGGGAAAGGTCCTTGCGGGAGAAGAAAAAGTGACAGGTGACGGGGAGAAGTACCCGAATGTCAGGGGAGTGATTGAGGTCCCCGAGGGACTGGTGGCGTAGAGAATGGATGGGGAGATGTCCCAGGTGAGAGGTGACGGGTGATTGTCCCGAGGGGGAGTGGAAAGGGAGTTTTCCCCGAGGGAGAGAGGACGCGGAAAAGTAACCAAGGGAGATGGTGCAGGGAATTGTCCGCGAGGGAGAGGAGATGGGGAGTGGCGATAGTGAGAGGTCCCCGAGGCAGAGGGGGCAGGGAGAGGGACTGGGATTGGGAATGGAGAGAGGGGACTGGGGGAGGGGATGGGGACTTGGGACAGGAGAGTTTCCCGAGAGAAAGAGGACGGGGTATGTTCCCCAAGGGAGAGAGGACGGGGAGAGGGGATGGGAAGAGGGGACAGGGAGAGTTCGCCGAAATGCCGGTTGGGACAGGGAAAGTTTCGCAATGGGAGAGGGAGACTTCTCCGAGGGAGAGGGGACAGGGAGAGGTCGCCGAAGGAGAGGAAACTGCAAGAGGCCACTGAGGTTGTAGAGATGGGGAGATGTCCTCGAGGAAGTGGGGACGGTGAGAGGTCACCCATGGAGACGGGCCGGGGAAATGTCCCCGAGGGAGATGGGATGAGCAGAAGTCCCCGAGGGTGAGGGGACAGTGAGAGTGGATTGCAAAAGGGGACAGTACGATGATCCCGATGGGAGAGGAGACTTGGACATTTCCCCCCACGGGTGGGGACTCAGAGAGTTCCCCGATGGAGAGACCCATATGGCCAGGGGACAGGGAGAGGTCCCGAATGAGAAGGAATGGGGTGAGATCCCCGAGGGAGAAGGGACTGGGAGACCGACCCGAGGGAGCAGGACCACGAGAGATCCCCCAGTGTGAGGGGACAGGGAAAGGTCCTTGAGGGACAGGAAAAAGGGACAGTGGACGGGGAGATGACCCCGAAGGAGAGGGGTCGAGGAGAGGTCCCCGAGGGAATAGGGAGAAGGGAGGTCGCTGAGGGAGAGGGGACAGATTGAGGTCCTCGAGGGAGAGTGGGCAGTGAAAGGGCCCCGACTTTTTTGGATGTGGAGAATTCCCCGAGGGATAGGGGACGAGGAGATGGAGATGATGGAGAGGGGACGGGGAGATGTACCCAAGGGAGAGGAGACGGGTAGAGGTCCCCAAGGTAGAGGGGCAAGGAAGAGATTCCCAAGAGTGATGGAGCGGTGAGAGGTCCGCGAGGAAGAGGGGAGAGGGAGACGTCCCCGGGTGAAAGGGGACGGGGATATTCCCTTGAGTGAGATGGGACGGGGTGAGGTCCTCGATTGAGAGAACGGGGAGAGGACCAGTGGGTTAGAGGATCGGGAGATGCCCCCGAGTGGGCGGGAAAAGTTAAAGGGGACAGGGAGAGTTTCCTGCGGGAGAGGGGAAAGGGAGATGTCCAAGACGGAGAGGGGACGAGGTGAGGTCCCTGAGGTAAAGGGGAAGGGGAAAGGCCCACGAGGGAGAGGCGACAGGGTGAGGCCCTCGAGTGAGGGGGACGGAGAGAGACCCCCGAGATGGAGGGAAAATGGAGAGGTTCCCGAGGGAGTGGGGTCAGGGAGAGGTCCCAGAGGGAGAGGGGACTGGGAGAAGTCCCTTTGCAAGGCGGATCTGGCAGAGATTCCCCGGGGGAGGGGACAGGGCGAGGTCCCCGATTTAAAAGTTACAGGGAGAGCTCCCCATGGGAGAGTTGACGGGAAGTGTTGCCCGAGGTAGAGGGGACCGGGAGAGGTCCTCGGGGAAAGGGGTGGGCAGAGGTCTCCGACTGAGAGGAGACAGGGTGAGGCCCCCGAGGGTGAAGGAATGTGGAGAGGTCCCTGAGTTAGAGGGGGTGGGGGCGAGGTCTTCGAGGGACAGATTCCGGCTCACGAAGGTGAGGCTAATTGAAGAGGCCCCCGGTGCAGAGAGGACTGCGAGGTCCCCAACGGAGAGGAGATGGGGAGAGGTCACCTAGGGAGAGGGGATGAGGAGACCCCCCCCGTGGCAGGTGACGGGGTGAGGGGACAGGGAGTGGTTCCCGATGGAGAGGGGACTGCGAAAGTTCCCCCGAGGGGCGGGGACACATAAGGGTCCCGATTGAGAAGCAACGGGGAGAGGTTCCCGAGGGAGAGCGGAAGTGGAAGGGTCATCTCGGGTCAGGGCAATAGGACATGGATCGGGAAGAGGTCCCCGACGGTTAGGGGATGGTGATAGTTCCCCCCAGGGGAGGGTACAAATAGAGATCGTGGAGTGAGAGAGGACGGTGGAAGGGGACGGTAAGAGGGGACATGGATAGGGCCTCGAAGGAGAAGGAACGGGAAGAGGTCTCCCCGCAGCAGAGGACGTGGACAGGTCCCCGAGCGAGAGGGGACAGAGAGGTCCCCGAGCGAGAGGGAAAGGAGAGGTCCCCGAGCGAAAGGGGACCGGGAGAGGTCCCCGAGGAAGCGGAGACAATGAGAAGTCCCCCTGGGGAAGAGGAGGGAGAGAGGTTCTCCAATGAGAACGAATGGGGAATGTTCCCCAAGGGACAGCGGACTGGGAGATGTCAGAGGGAGAGGGTACAGGAAAAGGTCCCCGAGAAAGATGGGACTGGGCGTTATCCCCGATGGAGAGGGGTATGTGAAAATTACCTAGGTCATAACCTAACACACATCTACGTTGTACTTGCTTTTATACCAATGACATTTAATCTGTGTCTCCTTGTTTACAGATCCTATTCCAGTCTAAACAATTTCTCCTTTTCTGCTCTATTCAAACCCTTCATGCATTTGATCACCTCTGCTAAACCACTCCGCTCCCATTCTCTGCCCGAGGAAGAACAATCCATGTTTCTCCCCATGTAGTTCCAGCCACCCCAACACTGCCCACACCCGCCCACCGCCCCCACCCCACGCCATTCCAAAGTCTGGAGACATTCTGGTGAATCCCCTCCTTTCCCTGTTCAAAGCCTTGACACCATTATTAAAGTGTGGTGCCAGGAATCGATACATGACTGGAGATGCGGCCTCCTCCCAAGTTACTAAAAATTATTTCCAAGATGTGGAGATCATTGGCCGGCCCAGAATATATTGCCCACCCCTAGTTATACTTGAGAAGGTGATGGTGAGTCGCCTTCTCGAAAAGCTGCAGTCCATGTGAAGTAGTTACACCAAAAGAGCTGTTAGGGAGGGACCTCCAGGATTTTGACCCAGCGACAGTGCAGTAACAGCGATACAATTCCAAGTCAGGATAGTGAGTGACCTGGAGTGAAACGTCCAGGTGGTGGAGTTCCAATGTGTCTGCTGCCCTTGTCCTCCTCGGTGTTAGAGGCTGTGCGTTTGGAATGTGTTGCCTAAGGAGGCTTGGTGAGTTTCCGCAGCGCATCTTGTAGATGGTATAAACTGCTGCTACCAAGTGTAGGTGGTGGAAGGAGTGAACTTTTAATGTGCTGGATGAGGTGTCAATCAAGCGGGGCTGCTCTGTCCGGAATGGTCTTGAGTTTATTGAGTTGTTGGAGCTGCACTAATCCAGGTAAGTGGAAATTATTCCATCACACTCCTGACTCGTGCCTTGTAGATATGGACGGATGCCTTGTGGACAGGCTTTGGGGAGTTAGCTGGGGAGTTATTCCCTTAGTTTATAGTGGAGGATTGAACGACGGTAATGTCTCTGGGTGCCACGGAGTGATGGTTAGATTCTCTCTTGTTTTTGATGGGCATTGCCTGGCAATTGTCTCGTGCGAATGTTACTGTCCACTTATGGGAAGACTGTGGTACAATGCTAATGTCAGTAAACGAGTGACCCGGTGAGTCAGGCTCATGTCCTGGGGACGCAGGCTCAAGTCTAAACACTGCAGCTGTTAAATTAAATGCACTGAGTAAATCTGTAATATAAAGCTAGTCTCAGTAACTGGGCAACAGCGAACCCATCGAGCATTGTCGGAACAACTGATGTGTTTATCTTTTCGGAATGAAATCTGCCGTCCTTCCCTGGACTGCCCTACATTTGACTCCAGATCCACAGCAATGTTCTCGAGCCTGAAATGTCAGAGCAATCCGCTCAGTTGTATCAAACCGCTATCTAAAAAAGGAAAATTAATTTGCTTTTGTCCTCTCTGTCCCCATTGATCTCACTGATGATCTCTGTCTCTCTCCACTTGCTGTGTCTACACACCCACTTTCCTCTCTTTGTCTACATTAATCAGGAAGTTTCCCTGAACATTACCTTTTAAATCGGTACCATCCTTCCTGAATATAGCCATCACACTTCACCTGGCTGGAACACTCAGGCCAATTGCAACTGATGCTTCTCCAGGCCTGGTCCAGGACGGTGTGATCTACACACGGGTCAGTGAGTCCCGAGACTGCGACTGAGAGGCAAATAAAGTTTCACATTAATATAAAATAGAGCTGAAGTTACACAGCGAATTCGCTAGAACCCACCAAAGCCGCAATAAGCTCAGTTTCTGTGCCCACCAGACCCCCCACCCCGCCCCACGGAAACCGGTTGAAAATATCGCAAAATCAAGCTGGAATCATTCCTGCTTCTCTGAACCAGGTTCCCATCTGTCTCCCAGCTCAACATCCCCCTCTAACTCAATGCTCACAGAGTGTGTTCCCTATCTTGGATTAAATATTCACACACAAGTAACAGAAAACAACAACAACATCAACATCACCTCAAACTAACAGGAAAGCTGGAGTTAGAGCGCGGGGCCGAAGAGCATAGAGAGCAGGGCCGGTGAGATAGAGCGCGGGGCCGGGGGAATAGAGAGCGGGGCCGGGGGAATAGAGAGTGGGGCCGGGGGGATAGAGAGAGCGGAGCTGGGGGGATAGAGAGCAGGGCCGGTGAGATAGAGAGCGGGGCCGGGGGAATAGAGAGCGGGGCCGGGGGGATAGAGAGAGCGGGGCCGGGGGAATAGAGAGCGGGGCCGGTGGGGATAGAGAGTGAGGTCGGTGGGGATAGAGAGCGTGGCAGGGGGGATAGTGAGCGGGTCCGGGGGGATAGAGAGTGGGGCCGGTGGGGATAGAGAGCGCGGCCTGAGGGAGAGAGAGCGGGGCCGGGGGGATAGAGAGCAGGGCCGGGGGGGATAGAGAGCGGGGCTGGGGGGATAGAGAGCGGGGGCGGTGGAGATAGAGAGCGGGGCCGAGGGGAGAGAGAGCGAGGCCGGGGGGATAGAAAGCAGGGACGGGGAGATAGTGAGCCTGGCAGGGGGGAGAGAGAGCGAGGCCGGGGGGATAGAGAGCAGTGCCGGGATTTAGAGAGCGGGGCCAAGCGTTTAGATAGCGGGGCCCTGGGGAGGGATAGCGGTTCCTGTGGGAAAGTGTGCGAGGCCGTTGAGAGAGAGATCGCGGCCGGGGGGAGAGTGAACATGGCTTGGCTGAGACTGAGCGGGGTCGGTGTGAGGCTGATTTTTGCCAGAATGAACGGGGCCGCAGGAATAGAGAGTGGTGCCAGGGGGATGAGATTGCGTGGCCTGTGTCAGTGTAAACGTTGGCCTGGGGGATGGGAGAGCGGTGCCAGGGTGATAGGCAATGGAGGGCCAGAGAGAGAAAGTGGAACAGGGGGGAGAGAGAGTGTGAGATTGGGGAGAGTGAGTGGGACTGGGGGATTAGTGCGAGTGGCCAGAGAGAGAGATAACGGAACTAGGAGGCGAGACGGTGGGACGGATGAGACAGAAACTGTGACTGGTGGGTGAGTGAGCGGTACAGGATGGAGAGAATGTGGGACTGGGGGGAGAGAGTGTGGTTACGGGGGAGCAGAGAGCAGGGCCTGGTGGCGTGAGAATAGGGCCAGTGGGAGAGCGAGAGCTGGACCGGATGGTTGGAGAGTGGGGCTCTGGAGAGAGAGTGGGGCCATGAGGTAGCGAGCTTGGCCGGTTGGAAATAGAGCGGGGCCAGGGTGGAGAATGAGTGGGAATGGGATGGTAGATAACAAAGCTGGGTGTTGAGAAAGTGTTGCCAAGAGGAGAGAGAGTGGGGCAAGGGGGAGAGAGAGCAGGGCAGGAGGAAGAGAGAGTGGAGCAGGGAAGTTGAGAGAGCATGGCAGTGTGAGAGAGAGTGGGGGAGGGGGGTGAGAGAGCTGGGGCCGAAGGGAGAGAAAGCTGGGCTGCGGGGATAGAGAGCAGGGCCGCGGGGATAGAGAGCGGGGCCGGGGGATAGAGAGCGGTGCCGGTGAGACGGTGATCGGGTTTGGGGCGAGATTTGGCGGGGCCTGGGAGAGATTGAGCGGGGCCAGGTTGAGGGAGATTGGCGGCAGAATGAGTGGGGCCACGTGGAGACTGAGTGGGGCCAGGGGGATGAGAGAGCAGGACCAAGGCGATGAAAGAGCGGTGCCAGGGGTTTAGAGAAAGCGGTGCCTGGAGTAGAGAGAGTGGGGCCGTGGTGTTAGAGAGAGGGACCGGGGGACGAAATATCCAGAACGGGGTTTTAGGGAGCGGGGCCCGGGGTGGTTATGTGTAGAGAGCTTGGCCAGATGGAGAGAGCGCGGTACCTGTGGTAGAGAGAGAGTGAGTTGGACCGGGGTCTTAGAGCGTGGGACTGGGGGGAGAGAGAGCGGGACCGGGGTTTTATGGAGCGGGGTTTTGGTGTAGTAGGGGTAGAGAGCTTGGCCAGGGGGAGAGTGTGCGGTACCTGTGGGAGAGAGAGAGAGAGAGTTGGAACGGGGACTTAGAGAGTGGGGCTGGGGGGAGAGAGAGAGGGATCGGGGAGTAGAGAGTCGGTGTGGTTGGAGAGTGAGTGTGTCTGGGTCTTTAGAGAGCGGGGCCGTGGGTGTTAGAGGGAGGGTCTGGGTGGACTAGGGATCGAGTCCTGGTAAGTAAAGAGCTGGGCCCTTCGTTCAGAGAGCGCGTCCGGCGTGTAGTTAGCGGATCTGGTGATAGAGAGCGGCGGCCGGGTGTAGAGATTGGCCAGGGAGGAGGAAGAGCTTGGGCAGTGTGAGAACGAGTGTGGCCAGGGCTAGAGAACACAGCTGCGGCGTGAGTCCCTGGCTGTTAGGAAAGAACGTGTCCAGATGTAGAGAATGGGACAAGTCGGAGAGAGCAGATCAAGGGGAGGTAGGGCGAGGTGGGGGGAGAGAGCGGGTCTAGCTTGGAGAGAGCAGGGCCGTGAGAGAGGGATGGTGTGAGTGTGTATCTTAGAGAGAGAGGTGAAGCGTGTGAGTATGTATGATGGGGGTAACAGTGTGAGTGTGTATGACAGAGAAAGGGGGAGGGTGTAAATTTGAGCGACAGAGAGAGGAAGGGGAGCATAAGTGTGCGAGGGGGAGAGTGTGAGTTTGTGTAACAGAGAGAGTGAGAGATTGTTAGTATGTGTGAAAGAGAGGGGGAGAGTGTGTCTGTCAGTGACAGAGGGAGAGAGCGTGCCTGTGTGAGAGAGAGAAGTGGAGAGTTTAGTGTGTGTGACAGAGAGAGGGGGAGAGTGTGAGTATGTGTTAAAGAGAGATGGGGAGACTGTGAGTGCACGGGATAGAAAGAGTGCGGGAGTTTGAGTGTGTGTGAGAGAGTGAAGGGGAGAGTGTGAGTGTCTGTTACAGGGGAGAGAGTGTGAGTGTCTTAAAGAGAGTAGGGGAGAGAGTGTGCCTGTGTGACAGAGAGATGGGGAGAGTGTGAGTGTCTTTGACAGAGAGAGAGTGTGAGTGTGTGTGACAGAGGGGGAATGTGAGTGTGAAAGAGAGGTGGAGAGTGAGAGATTTTGTGAAGGGGAAGAGGGCAAATGTGACAGAGAAATGGCAGAGTGTGAGTGTGTGAGCGAGAGTAATGGGACAATGAATGTGGGAGTGAGAGAGGAGGAAAGTGTGAGTATGTGTGAAAGAGTGGGAGGATAGTGTGAGTTTATGTGACAGAGAGGGAGAGAGTGTGAGAGTATGTGTGTAAGAGAGAGTGGCAGTGTGTGTGAGAGCGAGAGGGAGAGAGTGTGAGTGTGTGTGAGAGAGTGGCAGAGATTATGTATGAGAGGCAGAGGGAGAGAATGTGAGTGTTTGTGACAGAGAGAGGGCGAGTTGAGTGTGTTTGACAGAGAGAGGGACAGTTTGAGTGTGTGTGACAGAGAGAGGGGGGAGTGGAGAGTGTGATTGTTTTTGACGGGGAAAGAGTTTGAGTGTGACAGAGAAATGCGGGAGTGTGAGTGTGTGAGGGAGTGAGATGGGACAATGAATATGAGAGTGGGAGAGGTTGAAAGTATAAGTATGTTTGTCAGAGAGAAGGGGAGTGCGTGATTTTTTTGTAAGAGAGATAGAGAGAGTGAGAGTGTGTGAGAGGGAGAGAGTGGGAGTAGGTATGAGAGGCAGAGGGAGAGAGCGTGAGTGTGTGTGACAGAGGGAGGGGGTGTGTGAGTGAGTGACAGAGAGAGGGACAGCGTAGTGTGTGTGACAGAGAGAGCGGGAGAGTTTTAGTTTGTGTGATAGAATGAGGGGGAGAGTGTGAGTTTGTGTGACATAGAAAGGGGCGAGTATGAGCGTGTGTAACCAGATAGTGAGAGTTTGTGAAGTGTGTGTGAATGAGAGTGGAAGTGAGTGTGACTGTGTGTGACCGAGGGGGAGAATGTGAGCGAGAGAGAGAAGGGGAGAGTGTCAGTGTGTGTGACGGGGGAAGGAGGGGGTGGAAGAATGTTTATGTGTGAGAGAGTGGAGGGGGGAGAGTGTGATTGTAAGTGTCAGAGAGAGGGGGAGAGCGTCTTTGTGTGTGACAGAGAGATGGAAGGAGTGTGTGTGTGCAAGAGGTGGGGGAGAGTGTGCGTGAGAGAGAGAATGATAGAGTGTGTGTGCCTGAGAGAGAGTGGGAGAGTGTGAGTCTGTGTGACAGTGAGAGTGGAGAGTGTGAGTTTGTAAGAGAGAGAGAGAGAGTGAGTTGTGTGACAGAGAGAGGTAAAGAGTGCGAGTGTGTGTGAGAGAGGGCGGGGAATAGAATGTGTGTGTGACAGAGAGATGGGGCGGCCGTGAGTGTGTGATAGAGGTGGAGAATTTGAGTGTGTGTGACAGAGACAGGGTTAGGGAAGAGTGCATGAGATAGGGAATGGACGAGCGTGATTGTTTGTGAGAGAGATAGGGGCAGAGTGTGTATGAGAGGCAGAGGAAGAGAATGTGAGCGTGTGTGAGAGAGAAGGAGAGTGAGAGATTGTGTGGCAGATAGAGTTGGAAAGTTTGATTATGTGTGGAAGAGTGAGGGGGAGAGTGTGAATGTGTGTGATGACAGAGCGATATTGTGTCTGTGTGAAAGAGATAAGAAGAGAGTGCAAGTGTGTTTGACAGAGCAAAGGGGAGAGTGTGAGTGTGTGTGACAGTGGGAGGGAGAGTGTCAATCTGTGTGACATAGGGAGAAGGATAGTGTGAATGTCTTTGACAGGAAGACGGGGAAAATGTGAACTTGTGTGACATAACGAGGGGGAGAGTGTGAGTGTGTGTGACAGAAAGAGGGGGAATGTGTGAGTGTGTGTGACAGAGAGAGGGGGAAGTGTGAGTGTGTGTAACGAGAGATCGAGAGAGTTTATGTGAGTGTGTGTGACAAGAGAGGGAGAGAGTGGGAGTGTGTGGTACAGAAGGAGGTGGCGGGTGTGAGTGTACGTGACAGAGGGAGTGAGTTTGAGTGAGAGAGAGGGGGAGAGGGGGAATGTTTGTGATGGCGGTGGAAGAGTGTGAGTGTGTCTGACTTACAAAGGCGGAGAGCTTAAATGTGAGCAGCAGACAGGGGGAGACTGCAAAAGTTTGTGTGAGAGAGAAGGAACAATGAATGTGAGTGAGAGAGGGGGAGAGTGGGAGTATTTGTGAAAGAGGGAAGGGGAGAGTGTGAAAGTGTGTGACAGGGAGAGGGATAGAGTATGAGTGCGTGAGAGAGTGGGGGAGTGTGAGTGTGTGCGAAATAGAGAGTTCAGAGTGGAAGTGCGAGAGAGATATAGGTAGAGCGTGAGGCTATATGACATAGAGCGAAAGAGAGTGTGAGTGAGTGATAGAGAGAGTGGGGGAGCGTGCCTGTGTCTTTACCAGAGAGAAAGAGAGAGAAAGTTTGAGTGTGTGTGACAGAGAGAGCGGGAAAGTGTCAGTGTGGGTGACAGAGGGAGAGGGAGAGTGTGAACCTCTTTGACAGAGAGAGGTAGACAGTGTGATTGTGTGAGACAGAGTGATTGGAGAAAGTGAGTTTGTGTGAAAGAGAGAAGGGGAAACTGTGAATGTGTGAGAGAGAGAGATTGGACAATGCATGTGAGAGTGATAGAAAGGGAGAGTCTGTGTATGTGTGAAAGAGAGTGGGGGAGATGGTGATTGTGTGCGACATAGTGGGAGAGAGTATGAGTGTGTGAGGTATATTTGGGGAGAGTGTGAGTGTTTTTGACAGAGAGAGAGTGTGAGTGTTTGTGTGAGTGTGTTTGACAAAGAGAGGAGGAAGTGCGAGTGTGTGTACCGAGAGAGCTAGAGAGTGTGTATGACAGATAGAGGGAGGAATGATGAGTGTGTGTGACAGAAGGAGGGAGCGGATGTAAGTGTGTTTGACAGAGGGAGAGAGTGGGAATTGGGGGACGGAGGTGGAAGAGTGTAATTGCGTGTGACAGAGAAAGGGGGAGAGTGTGAGTGTGAGCAACGGAGTGAGGGGGAGATTGCGAGAGTGTGAGAGAGAGAGATGGGAAAATGAGTCTGAGAGTGAGAGAGAAGGAGAGTGTGAGCATGTGCAAAAGTGGGAAGGGGAGAGTGTGTGTGTGTTTGACAGGGGGAATGAGAGAGTGTGAGTGCGAGAGAGAGAGGAGGAGAGTGTGAATGTGAGAGAGAGATGGGGGAGAACGATTGTGTGGCAGAGAGAGGGGAGAGTTTGAGTGTGTGAGCGAGAGAGGAAGAGTGCTTGAGTCTTTACCCGAGAGAGAGAGAATTTGTGTGTGTGTGACAGAGAAAGAGGGAGAGTGTCAGTGTGTGTCAGATAGGGTGGGGGAGTTTGTGTATGTATGACAGAGGGGGCGGGGCGAGAGCCTGAGTGTGTGACAGAGAGAGGGAGAGAGTGAGATGTGTGAGTCATTGAGAGAGTGTGAGATTGTGTGAGAGAGAAAAAGGGAGACTGTGAGTATGTGACAGAGAGAGATTAGACGATGAATGTGAGAGTCATAGAGGGGGAGAGTCTGTGCATGTGTGAAAGAGAGAGGGGAGATTGTGATTGTTTGTGACAGAGCGAGGGAGAGATTGTGATTCTGTGAGAGATAGTTGGGGAGAGTGTGATTTTGTGTGACAGAGAGAGGGTGTGAATGTGTGGCAGAGAGAAGAGAGATGGCGAGAGTGTGAGTGTGTGTGACGGAGAGAGGAAAATAATGTGAGTGTGTGTGAGAAAGTGAGTGAATTTGAGTTTGTGTTACGGAGAGAGGGGAGAGCGTGACTGTGTGTGACAGAGAGAGGGGAGTGTCTGGTTTTGTGTGACAGAGAGAGCGAGATCATGAGAGTGTGTGTGGCATAGAGAGCGGGAAAGCGTGAGTGTGCGTGTCAGAGGGAGGGGGAGAGTGTGAGTTTGTGTGACAGCAGGGGAGAGTGTGAGGGAAGGAGTGGGCTGTGAGTGTGAGTTTGTGTGAGGGGGTGAGGGAAGGATATGAGTATGTGTGAGAGATAAAGAGGGATAATGTGAGCATGATCGATTGAGAAAGGTGGAGAGTGTGCGTGTGTCAGAGAAAGGGGGAGACTGTGAATTTGTGTGACAGAGAGAGAGGGCGATAATGCGAGTTTGCGTGACAGGGAGAGAACGAGTGTGATACGTGTGAAAGAGAGGGCGAGAGTGTGATTGTGTGTGACAGAGAGAAGGGGAGACTTTGAGTGTGTGTAACCGAGAGAGGGAGAGTGTGACTGTGTGTGACAGAGAGAGAGGGCGAGAGTGTGACTGTGTGTGACACAGAGAGAGGGCGAGAGTGTGACTGTGTGTGACAGAGGAAGGGGTAGAGTTTGAGTTTGAGAGACAGAGATAGAGGGCGAGGGTGTGAGTGTGTGTGAAAGAAAGAGGGGATTTTGTGAGTTTGTGTGACAGAGGGAGGGGGAGAGTGTGATTATGTGTGTCAGAGAGGGAGAGAATGAGAGTTCATGTGACAGAGAGGCGGAGAGATTGTGGGTATCTGACAGAGGGAGGGGGAGAATGTGAGCGAGGAGTGGGGGTGAGGGAGAGTGTGTGTGACGCGGGTGGGTTGAAAAGTGTTAGTTTGTGTGACAGAGAAATACGGAGAGTGTGAGTGTGAGCGACAGAGAAAGGTGGAGAGTGTTTTTTTTGTGTGAGACAGAGAGATGGGACAATGAAGGTGAGTCTCAGAGAGGGGGAGAGTGAGATTGTCTGCGACATAGAGAGGGAGAGAGCGTGAGTGTGTGAGAGAGGGAGGGGAGAAAGTGAGTGTGTGAGAAAGTGAGATGGGACAATGAATGTGAAGGTGAGAGTGGTGCAGAGTGTGAGTATTTGTGAAAGAGATCCTGGGAGTGTGTGAGTATGTGAGAGGTAGAGATGGGATAATGAATGTGTGAGTGAGAGAGGGGAAGAGTGGGAGTGTGTTTGAGGCATGTGGGGAGGTGAGATTTTGAATGTGTGTTAAAGAGAAAAGGGGAGGGGGTGAGTGTGAGCGACACAGAGAGGGGGGAATGTTTCTGAGTGTGAGAGAGAGAGATGGGCCGATGAATGTGAGAGTAAGAGAGGGGGAGAATGTGACTGAGTGTGAATGGCCGATGGACAAAGTATGATTGTGTGTGTGAGAGAGAGAGAGGGTGGGGGGGGGGGGGGAGGGGTGTGTTATTGTGTGTGACTGAGAAAGGGAACGTGCGTTTGTGTGTGTGTGTGACAGAGAGTGTGGGAGAGTGTGGTCTTGTGTGAAAGAGAGAGGGGAGAATGTTTGTGTCTGTGACAGGCAGAGGGGAGAGTATTCTTTTGAGTGTCAGAGAAAGGGGGAGAGTATGTGTGACAGAGGGAGAGAGAGAGAGTGAGTATGTGTGACACATAAAGGGGAGAGTGTGAGTGTGAGCGTAAGAGAGAGTGAGAGAGTGTGAGTATGTGAGAGAGAGAGGGAGAGAGTGTGAGTGTGTGTGAAAGAGAGAGCGAGAGATTGTGTGTGTTAGAGAGGGAAAGAGTGTGAGTATCTGTGAAAGAGAGCGGGTGAGATTGTGAGTGTGTATGACATAGAGAGGGACAGAGTGTGAGTGTGTGAGAGAGGGAGGCGGAGAGTGTGAGTGTCAGCGTCAGCGAGAGGGGGAGCCTGTGAGTATGTGAGAGGGAGAGATAGGGGAATGAATGTGCGAGATAGAGGGAGAGCGTGTGATTATCTATAAAAGTGAGAGGGCGAGAGTGAGCGTGTGTGGCAGAGAGAGAGAGAGAGTGTGAGCGTGTGAGAGAGGTAGGGAGAGAGTCTGCGTGTGTAAGACAGTGAGAGGGAGAAGGAGTGAATATGTATGTGACAGAGAGTGTTTGAGAGAGAGAGAGGGAAGTGTATGAATGTGTGTGACAGAGAGAGGGGGAGAGTGCGATGTTGAGAGAGACAAGTGGGTTAGTGTGTGTGTTTGAAAGAAAGAGGGCGATTGTGTGTTTGGGTGACAGAGGGAGGGAGTGCGAGTTTTTGTGAAGGAGAGAGGGGGAGAGTTTTATTGTGTGTCTCAGGTGGTGCGGTAGTGTGTGGGTGTTTGTGACAGAGAGGATGAGACAGTATGAATGTGTGTCTCAGGGGGTGGGGTCGCCTGTGAACGTTTGTGACAGACAGAGGGGGAGAGTGTGAGTGTTTGTGACAGAGAGAAGGGAGAATGTGAATGTGAAGGTTGTGATGGCATTGGAGAGGGCGCGGAAAAGTTCTACGCGAATGGTTCCAGGGATGCGGCACTTCAGTTCCATGGATTGTTTGGAGCAGTTGGGACTGTTTACCTTGGGGGTGAGAAGGTTGAGAGGAGATATGATTGAGGTTTTCAAAATCTTGATGGGTCAAAATCGTGAGGGATTTGGGCCGAGTCAATCGGGAGAAAATATTCCCACTGGGGGAAGGAATGAGAATGAGAGAGACACAGATATAACGGGATTTTGAAAACAAGAGATGAAGACACGAGGAAAAACTTGTAGGGGAGGAAAGTTCACTCGAGGCGATCCAAAGGGAATCAGACTGTTATGTAAAAAGGAAGAATGTGCGGGTTTACAGGGAGAGGTGGTGAGGGGTTGAGTGGCACTAGTTCAATTGCTCTTTGGGAGAGCCAATGCTGACACAATGGGCCGAAAGGCCTCCTCCTCCACTGCAACAATTGTCTGATTCAGGAGGACATGAAGGTTAGAAAACGCTGGGGTAGAATAAAGAATATTAATGAGCAAATTAAATTATTAAAATGTTGAATAATGTTGGATTTACAGCAGAGAAACAGACCATTCAGCTCATTAGCTCTATGTCGTCTTTTAGGCTACAAAGGAGCCTCCTCCCAGCCCCTCTTCAACTTAATCCTTTAACATACCTTCCTATTCATTTCTCCTTCGTGTGTTTATCCAGCTTTCCCTCAAACCCATCTCTGTTGCTCGTCCCATCCATTTGCTGGTATCGATTTCCACATTCGCACCATTATCCGGGGAAATAGATCCCTCCTGAATTCCCACTTGGATTTACTGGTGAGTATCTGAGATTTATGACCCCTAATTGTTGTCCTTCCCGCGTGTGAGGACACCGTCTCTACGTCTAACTTATCAGGAAGCGTCACAACATTAAAAATCGCTATCGGATTGCCCCTCAGTCTTCAACCTTATGACGAAAAAGAGGCTCCTGTCAGCTCAACATTTTCAGGTACATTAAAATCTCAGGTATATTCCATGTGACTTATTTTTTCAGCACCTTAATCAGGGCTTTCAGAGATTTTATTGTTGGTAATTTGGAGATCAGACTGTGCAGGTTAAATATGTAACAGCGATGAGACATGGGGTAAATTTTAATTCAGAATTGTGATTGTGAGTATGAGAAATTGGGACGGGAGAATTTTACATTTTACTTCCTATTTGAACCTTTCCAATCAGTTTTGAGAATCCAGGAAGAGGAGGTGTCCATTCAGCCCCTCGAGTTTATTCCAGCAGTCAGTGAGACTATGGCTGATCTATGAAATAACTCAATCCGCCAGCCTTTTCCCCCTGTCCTTTCAGATCATTGATAATTAAAATAGAACTATCCCAGTTTTCGAAGTTAAACATCCATTGCTTTTTACAGAAGAACAATTCATACTTCTACTAATGTTATATGTAGAAGTGCTTTTTAAGTCACTCAGGAAACTCTGAATCTAATTTTTAGAACACACCCCATTATCCTCCACATCCAAAGTCACGGAAAGAGATTCTATCCCCCTTTTCCTGAATAACTGGAACATTTTGATCAAATCATTCCCCCTTCTGAAATGGGACTACAACCTCAGTTTGTTTGAAATCTCCTAATAGTTTAACTCTTGGAATTCAGGTTTCGTTTTAGTAAATCTACACGTCACTCCCTCCGAGGACAATCTATCCTTGCTGAGGTATGGTGCACGGGACTGCTCACAGTTACTCCGTGTGTGGCCTGACCAGGGCTTTATCAATCTGACACATGACGTCTACAAACTTGTCCATTACTACAGATATAAAGGTCAGCATCCCATTAGGAATTTAGATTATTTTGAGAAACTGTTAACGGCAGGCCATAATCTGTGTAAATGATCCCCAAGTCCCTCTGGACCTCCAACACTTCTGGATTTTCACCAATTTAAAATAACCCTGGCTTATCCATTTTTGGGCCCAGAATGTATGAGCTCACATTAGGTAACATTCAAGCCATTTGACAAAATGCTGACATTCTGTGAGTCGAACAATAACTTGCAACGTTATGTAACATGTATATTGCTAACAATTTATTGTGCCTCAGTGCAACCGCCCTCGTCAAAACCATTAATGAACTCTCTCTCCATAATTAGTTTAAACATGCACGGTGGAGCTGGATAAAAATGTAAATAACTTACTCAGGAAATCGAAGATCAGCAGCAGAGTCCACATCTCACTGGGTGATATTCTGGGAAATTAAAGGCAGAATTAGCATTAGGAAGAGTGAATGGAATAGGGAAAGGGAGCGAAAAGTAATTAGAGAGTGGGACAGTGGATTAGTGATTAAATCGATTTATAATAGGTGAACTCTATCTCTCCCTCTCACTGGAAAACCCGCATTTAGTGCAAGCCCTACCTCCTTCTCTCATTGGAACACCAACAGGTAGTGCATGCTCTAACTCCCTCTCTCAATGGAACACCAACAGGTAGTGCATGCTCTACCTCCCCCTCTCACTGGAACACCAACAGGTAGTGCATGCTCTACCTCCCCCTCTCACTGGAACACCAACAGGTAGTGCATGCTCTAACTCCCTCTCTCACTGGAACACCAACAGGTAGTGCATGCTCTACCTCCTTCTCCCAATGAGACCTCAACAGCCAGAGGTGAAGTTCACTTGCTTACATGCCCTTAATTTAAACAAATTCATTCACTCGAATCCTTCGCTTTTCCTTGTTCAATTCCCAAAACACCATTTTTTAAACCATTAGTATTCCTGACATTCCTGCTCTCATTTCTAGCTCATCCTCCAGCTCCCCTCCTGAGACACCCTGCTAATATTCGAATCCTGTTCCATTGCTGTGCCGTGTCTGCGTACAGGAAAAGCAGCACACACACCACCAAGCCAATACCCAGCAAGTGACAAATTCCTGAACTTGTTATAAAGGTCGATTCATACGTGAACTGCTTACCAGAGACCCCCAAATGAGAGACTGGTGTGTGAGATTCAGTGGTGGTCAGTCAATTAGCTTGTTCTTCACTCTCAGGTACAAGCTGCTGTGAGTGGTGTCAGTCTCTGTAACAATAGATTCAACACCGCTCGTTATATGGAATTCACATTTGATCATTGGCTGCGCTGGTTGGCTGATGAATTCAGCAATGATGCACATTGTGGGAGCAACCATGCAAATTAAAGTTTTTTTGATGAAAGGATGTGTGAAAATAAAACAAGGAAACATCTCACCTGATATTTGGAAGTTTTTTTTTCCCTGTAACTTAACCTGTCTTCAGTTGTCCATCATGAAAGGTGTAGGGGGTTTGAAATTGGCTACAGGCCTAAGCATTTTCTAGATAACATTGTGTAATGGTCCGGGTATATATTTTCATTGCTTCTTGGGTTGTGAGCATCGCTAGCTGGGCCAGCTTTTATATCCAATCACAAATCGCCTTGAGGAGGTGGTGCTGAGCGGCCGCTTTGCGCCTTTGCATTCCATATGGTGTAGGTACACCCACAGCGCGTTTAGGGAGGGAGTTCCAGCATGTTGTCGCAGCAACAGTCAATGAACGACTGACAGAGTTCCAAGTAAGAATGGTATGTGACTTGGAGGGAGATTTGCAGGTGGTGGCGTTCCCATGAGTCTGCTGCTCTTGTGCTTCTAATTTGTTTGTTTCATCAGATTGGAAGGTGCTGTCAAGGAGCCTTTGCGAGTTGTGATGTGAAATCTTAAAGGCCACTGTTTTAGAGAGAGAATTTTCAATGTGAAAATCCCTATAACATTCGGAATTTGTCAGTGGCTTATACTAATCGAGGCTGTTTGTATACAGACTTGTTTTTAAAGTCAAGTTCTCAAACCCCAGGAGTGCAATTTGATGTCACACTCTCTGCATTAGTTACCCAGTAACGTACTGATTTTCGGTCTCATTCCCAAACCTCACATTGTCCATTGGTTGCTCCCCAATAATCTTCATCAAACTCCATCTTCACGAAATTTACAATCTGCATCAATGACGTAATGAGGGGACTGGGTGTTCTGTGTCCAAGCTTGGCCATAACACCAAGCTGGGTAGTAAATTGCCTCATCTTCGCCTGTCCCTCGACTCGAAGGTGATGTCTACTCGCAGTCGTCACTTCCTGCTGTGTATCTTCATGTGGGTGAACAGGCCGATTCTCGAGTGTGATGCAGAGTGATGGACACGTTGTCGCCATTTTGACCGATTGGCAGTGAGCTGCTCCCAGACATTAATGTCAATGTGTTAACAATTCAAGTGAGAGTCCTGTTTGGATTCTTTCATAAAAACATGTTTATCTCTGTCTCCTTCTATTGGTTATTTAATGAAATTTAAACAATTTTGCAAGTTGACTGATTAATCTTTCATTGTTTGATAAGTTCATTGTTGTTGATTTCGCTTTTGTTCAATAAAAGTCAGTATTATTCGCCAATTCAGTGTCTGATACTTTCTCTGATGGTTCTTTCTCTCTCAAACTAAATCAGTTTGAATCGTTCATTCAGGTTCTCGTGATGAGCGTGTTCACTGCTAAATTAATTCAAGTTTAAGTTTATAAAAACAAACACTACTTTTAAATCTACAGGGTGAGTTTCACCTTCTCCTGCCCCTATTTCTGATGTTCTTCGATGGCTGGTTCAGTGAACTCACTCCAGGGTGCAGGGTAGTTTTTCAGCTCCCCTCCACCCACACTATGGGGCCTTTGTCAATGCTGAGGATGCGTGATGGAGAGAGGCTCTGTGCTGAGCATATTTGAATGCTGCACACCGTGTATCAGGAACAAGGAAATGTCAGCCTATAAATATTTGTGAGGTTGCTTTGTTTGACAGTAACTGTTCAAAACAGAGGTGGAGATAAAATCTCTCAGAAACCACACATCCAGGAACATGTGCAAACAGGAACAATGGAACATCGAGCTGTTTTAAATATGAGAACAGGAGAAGGTAATCCAATCCCTTAGCCTGGTTCCAATATTCAGGGGGTCTACGGCAAATTTGTATTGCTACAACAGTGACCCAGTTGATACAGAAACTTTAATATGACCCAACAATTTATGTCTTGACATTCCCAATTGACACAGGGAGCAGCTTTCCACTGGCTTCTGTTTCTTTGTGTGATTCCTGACATTAACCCTCAATGGCCCAAATGTAATGTTAATGCTATGTACCTCAGGAGCAGTCCACTCCGTGATCTCAATACTTGGGAAATAGGTTATTCCTCTATGTTACACTCGCTGCCTGAGTACTGACCCTCCAACAGTGCAGCACCCCTGAGTGTTGAACCTCGGACAGTGTCGCGCTCCATCAGTATTGACCCTCCGAAAGTGTAGTGCTCCCTGACTACTGGCCTTCTGACAGTGCAGTGCTCTCTTGGTATTGACCCTCTGACAGTGCGGCGCTCCCTCAGTTCTGAACATCCGATAGTGCTGTGCTGCCTCATTATTGACTCTCCGACAGTACAGTGCTCCCTGACTACTGGCCCTCTGACAGTGCAGTGCTCGTTTGGTATTGATCCTCCGACAGTGCGGCGCTCCCTCAGTACTGAAAATCCGATAGTGCTGTGCTGCCTCAGTACTGACCCTCCGACAGTATAGTGCTCCCACAGTAGTGGCCCTCTGACAGTGCGGCACTCGCTCAGCACTGACCCTCCGACATTGCAACACCACCTCAGTATTCAGCATCTGGCTGTGCAGTACTGACCCTCCGACAGCGTGGCGCACCCTCAGCTTTGACGATGTGTCATGGCAGCACTCCTTCAGTACTGACTCTCCAACATTGCAGCAGTCCCTTAGTACTGACCCTCCGACGGTGCAGCACTCCCTCAGTACTGACCCTCCGACAGTGCAGCACTCCCTCAGTACTGACACTCCAAGAGAGCGCAACTCCCTCAGCACTGACCCTCCGACATTGCAACACCTCCTTAGTACTCAGCATCTGGCTGTGCAGTACCCACCCTCCGACAGCGTGGTGCACCCTCAGCTTTGACGATGTGTCATGGCAGCACTCCTTCAGTACTGACACTCCGACATTGCGGCACGGCCTCTGTACTGACAGTCCTAGAGAGCGGCAATCCCTCAGTACTGACCCTCCGACGGTGCAGCACGCCCTCAGTACTGACTCTCCGACATTGCAACACCTCCCTTGCAGCCACCAAGTGACAGTGCAGCGCTCCTTCAGTACTGTCCAGTCATGACCTCAGAATGTCATTTTGAAAACCCATGGAGTTGTATTAATTGCATTTCTCCTCTATTGGACATTGACCTCAAACTCACCAAGTTATGAATTGCATTCGTTATCTAATTCAACACTGCATTGCTCTGTCTCCCTCTGTATTTATTTAATTGCATTAGTCCTTAATTTGCACACTGCGTCACTCCGTCACTCTCTCTAATGCATTAATTGTTTTCCCATTGAATTTGTACACTGGGTAGCTCTCGCTCTCTTTGTAATTCTAAAACTGCATCCGTCTTCTATTTACACATTGGGTTGCTCTATCTTTCATTCGTTAATTATGTCCCTCTTCTATTTGCGCACTGTTCTTATTTCTCTTTTTTCCTAATTGATCAATTGTATTGGTCCTCTCTTTGTGAACATGTTCGCTCTCGATCTCTCTCACTTTCATTTATTAACTGAATTTGCACACTGGGTTCCCTCACTCTCTTTCCCTCATATATAAATTACATTCCTCCTCTCTTTGCGCACTGGGCTTCTCTCTCAATCTAAATTATTAATTGCATTGCTCCTCTATTTGCACACGGGCTTGCTCCCTCTATCTCTCTCATTTATTAATTTTATTCCTCTTCTATTTGCACACTGGTTTTCTCTCTCTCTCTCTAATTTAAAAATTAAGGTCCTCTATTTGCACACTAATTTGCTCTCTCTATATCTAATTTATTAATTGTATTTCTCTGCTATTGGCACACTATTTCGCTCTCTCTCTCTCTCTAATTCAAAATTTACATTGCTCCTCTCTTTGCACACTGGGTTGCTCTCTCGTTCTCTCTCTAATTTATGAGTCACATTCCTACTCTACTTGCACACCGTGTTACTCTCTCTCTAATTTGTTAAATACAATCCTCCTCTTTTTTCCACACAGGGTTGCTATTTCTCTCTCTAATTTATTAATTACAATCCTCCTCCATTTGCACACCGTGTTGTTCTCTTTCTAATTTATTAACTGTAATCCCCCTCTATTTGCACATTGGGTAGCTCTCTCTCCAATTTATAAATTACATTTCCCCTCCATTTTCACGCTGGGTTGCTCTCTCACTCGCTCTCTCTCTCTCATTTAGTAATCACATTCGTCCTCTATCTGCACAATCTTTTACCCTGTCTCTAATCGGCTATTTGGATTCCTCTTCTATTTTCACATTGATTTTTTCTCTCTCTCTCTCTCTCAAATTTATAAATACAATATTCCTCCATTGCACACTGGCTTGCTCCATCTCGCTCGCTAATTCATTAATTGCATTCCTCCTGCATTTTCACAAAGCCTGGCTCCCTCTCTCCCTCTCAAACTCATAAATTACGTTCCTTCTCTATATGCACACTGGTATGCTCTATCTGTCTCTCTCTCCCTCTTCCTCTGATTTATAAATTACAACCCTCCTCTATTGGCACTCGGGGTTGTTCTCTTTATCTTTAAATTAATAATTTTATCCAAAATTTTGCAAAATAGATTGCTTTCTTTCTAATTGATTAATGTATTTCCTTCTTTGCTTAGACATTGGGTTGCTCTCTCTCTCTACAATTTATTAATTACTTTCCTCCTCTGATTGAACACTGTGTTGCTCTCTCTCCCTCTCTAATTTATTAATTTCATTCCTCCTATGATTGAACACTATGTTGCTCTCTCTCCCTCTCTAATTTATTAATTTCATTCCTCCTCCATTTGCACACTCTTTTGCTCTCTCTCTCTCTCTCTAATTAATCAATTTCCTTCCTCCTCTATTTGCACACCGGGTGCTCTCTTTCTCGCTCCCTAATTTATTAATTGCTTTCCTCCTCTGCTTGCACACAGAGTTGATCTATTTCTCTCTCTCTCTCTCTAATTTATTAGTTGCATTCGTCATGTGTTTGCTGATTGGGTGGCCCTCTGTCTCACACGCTCTAATTCATTAATTACATCCCTCCTTTCTTTTCACACTTTGCTGCTGCCTATCGCTCTCTCTCTAATTTATTAATCTATTTGTGGAAGAATGAAATACATCTACAGGTCAACTAAGGGTTAAACAGTTAGCACCATAGTGGAATACTACAGCACAGTTCCCTCTTTTGTTCTAGCAGGCACACCTGCAGCTGCCAGCTAATTGAGCAGGAGGGGAGAAAGGGGAGTGTCATGGGCAGGCTTCCTGAAGTCCTTGAGACGGGGCTGGGATGTCTGCCCCCAACACAAGGAGACAGGATCAAGCAATGGTCAGTGTACACCCCCTAGCACTAAAGATAAAGTCAAGCATGGTTATCTATTCTCTGTCTCACTTTTTATTACTACGTGAGCTTCCCCCAATATCCTGTATAGTCAAAAACTTAGAACAGACTAATTGTGTGACAAAGATTCTCAATGTAATTGATCATTGAAAGTTAGACAGTCTTATCACCTTCAAGCTCTTTGATATGTACAACTTCTACTATAAATATGTGTGTACTCTGATGCTTCCTCAGAGTGTCAGCTAGTTACCTTGTATGCCACTGGGCTCTCCGTGATATCACGATTAATAAAGGCTTCCGAGACAAACCTCCTGGGTCTGAGTGTTCACTCCATTTCCGCGACACTATTGCTCATCTTTATTGCATACAGCGTGCTCTCTCTGTTATGTATTAATTAAATTCAAATAACAAAGAACAAAGAAAAGTACAGCACATTAACAGGCCCTTCGGTCCTCCAAACCTGCGCCTATCATATCGCCTGTCAAACTAAAACATTTTGCACTTCCAGAGCCCGTATCCTTCTATTCCCATCATATTTATGTATTTATGAAGCTGCCCCTTAAACATCACTGTCGTACCTGCTTCCACACCTCCTCTGGCAGCGAATACCTGGCACCCACTATCCTCTGTGTAAAAAACTTGCCCCGCACAGCTCCTCTGAAGTTTTCTCCCCTCACCATAATTCCATGTCCCCTAGTAATTGAATATTCGACCCTGGCAAAAAGCTTCTGACTGTCTACTCTGTCCATGCTACTCATAATTTTGTAAACTTCTATCAAGTCGCCCTTCAATCTCCGTCACTCTTATATCCTGCTGCTAATGTGCAAATAGAGGAGGAATCATGTTAATAAAATACAGAGGGAGACAGATAAACCAGTGTTCAAATAGAGGATTTTTTTTTTTTAAATCCATCTCCATTGACTCACTGAGTTGCTCTCTCTAATGTATTAGTTACATCCCTCCTCTATTTTCACACTGGTTTTCCCTCTCTCTGTAATTTATTAAATACATTCCTCCTCTATTGTCACACTGCGATGCTCTCTCTCTCTCTGCTCTGTAACTTATTAATTACATTCCTCCTTTATTTTGAAAACGTATTGCTCTCTCTATCTCTCTAAATGATTATTTACATTCTTCGGCTATTTGCACAATGGTTTGATCAAAGTCTCTATCTGGTTTATTAAGTACATTGCCATCGTTAATTTACACATTGGATTCTACTCTCTCTCTCTTTCTCTCCCTGTATTACTGTAATCCTTTAATGACATTCTCCCTCTACTTCACATTGGTTACTCTCTCTTTCTCGAATGGATTAATTAAATTCCTCCACAATTTGCACAATGGGTTACTCTCTATTTCTCTGCAATGTGTAAGTCATATGATTTAAGACTCATTTTCCACTAAAACAGGTGTCAGCGGGGAGGGGTGGCAACTCGAGCGAGATTCACTCTGTATCGAACCCCACATTGCACTGTCCCTGCATGTCTTAATTGGGACAGTGGAGAGGGAGCTTCACTCTGTGTATAACCACGTGCTGTACTTGCCCTGGGAGTGTTTGATGGGGACATTATAGAGGTAGCTTTACTCTTTATCTAACCTCGAACATTACATGCACTCAATGTGATTGATTGAGGCTGTGTAGAGGGCCCTTTACTCTATACATAACCGTGAGCATTATCTGCCCTGGGTGTGTTTGATGAGGGCAATGTAGAGGGAGCTTTTCTCTGCATCTAACCCCGTGCTATACCTGCCCTGAGACTGTCCCACGCAGACAGTGAAGAGGCAGGTTTAGTCAGTATCTAACCCGGTGCTGCACCTGTCCTGGGAGTGTTGATGGGGTCGGTATGGAGGGAGCTTAACTCTCTGTCCAACCCCGTGCTGGACCTGTCCTGGGAGTGTTTGAAGTTGATAGTGTAGAAAGAGCGTTAAGTATCTCTAACCCCCGTGCTGTACCTGTCCTGGGAGTGTTTGATGGGGACTGTGTAGATGGAGCTTTACTCTGAATCTAGCCCCGTGCTGTACCTGTCCTGTGAGTGTTTGATGCGGACAGTGTAGAGGGGGCTTTACTCTGTATATAACTCTGTGCTCCAGCTCTCTTGTTTGCATACAGACTTGTTTTAAAATTCAGATTCTCCAACCACGGTTGTGCAATTGGATGTCACACTCCTTGCAGTAGTAGCCCTGTGAAGTACTGATGTTCCATCTCACTCCCAACCCCTGCATTATCCATAGCCTGATCTCCAATAACCTTCATCAATTCCTATTCTCATCAAATTTACAATCTATACCAATGAGTTAATGAAGGGACTGGGTGTATTGTGTCCAAGCTCGGTCACAACACCAACCTGGATAGTCAATTGTCCTCATCATCCTGTTGTCCCTCAATTCGAGGATGACGTCCCCTCGGGGTGTCCACTTCCTGCTTGTGTCTTCATGTGGATGAACAGGCCGATTCCCGTGCCGAAGAGCTTCGGGCACATGGGGCATGGCGTACAACCAGGTAGTGGGTCTCGGAGAGCAGGATTTGTTTACTTCCCTTCACTTCCTTGCGGCCGCTCTGCCTCATCATTGAGAGATGCCGGCTCGCAGCGTGCAGCACAATGATGGATACGTTGTCTCCACTTTGTCCGATTGGTAGTGAGCTCCTCCCAGTCAATAACATCAAAGCGTTAACACTTCAAGTGTGTGTCCTGTCGTGTTTCGGTGATTAATATACCTTTCCCTTTGTCCAATCTTAGCAGTTACTTGAAGTGTTAAAAATAATTCTGCAAGTTGATTGATGGATCTTTCATTGTTTGATAAGTGCAGCGTTTTTTGATTTTCTCTCTGTCCCGTAAACGTCAGTATCATTCGCTAATGCAGTGTCTGAAACTCTGCCTGATGATGCTGTCCCTGCCGAAATAAATCAGCTTGAAGGGATAATTCTGGTTCCGCTAAATGGCTCTTCGCTGCTAAATTCATTCAAGTCTAAGTTTATAAAACCAAACGCCCATTTTAAAATGTGCAGCGTGAGATTACCCTCTTTTTACTCCTATTTCTAAAGTTCTTTAATGGCTAGTTCAGTGAGCTAATTCCAGAATACAGTGTAGATTTTCAGCTCCCCACACCCAATACTATGGGGCCATTGTCGATTCTGAGGTTGTGTGATGGAGACAGGTGCTGTGCTGAGCAGATTTGAATTTTGCGCGTCATGTGTCAGGAACAAGATAATAGCAGATTGTTGAAAGGCTGTGATGTTACTGTGTTTGGCAACAACTGCTCACAACAGAGCTGGAGATAAGATCTCTCCGAAACCACACATCCAGGAACATGCACAAACAGGAGCATGAGTACAGAGAGATGTTTGAAATATGAGAACAAGAGAATGTAATACATTCCTTTAGCCTTGTTCCAGTGTTCAGGGGGCTTTAAGCACATCTGTATTACTACAACATTACCCAGCTGGCACACAGAGCCTTTAATATACTTACGCAACACAAGCCCATCAATCTCTGCCTTGACATTCCCAATTGACACACCAAACAGCATTAGACAGACGAATGTGTGATTCTGTGATTCCTGAAATTAACCCCGAATGGCCCAAATCTTCTTTGAAGTAGGTTTCCGTCGGGAGCAGATCACTCAGTGATCTCATTAGAAGGGACACAGATTATGCCTCCATATTTCGATTGCTGCTTCAGTACATTCATCCGACAGCAGGGGACTCCCTCATTACATACCATACAACAGTGCAGCGGTACCTCTGGGCTTACTCTCTGACATTGCATCAATCCCAGAGTAGTGGTCCTCTGACAGTGCGGCACTCCCTCATTACTGTCCATCTGACAGCGCGGCGCTACCTCAATACTGACCCTCCGAAGATGCATTACTCCCACGTTACTGTCCCTTTGACAGTGGGGCGCCCCCTCACTACTGACCCCACTCCAGTGCAGCACTCCGTCATTACGGTGCTCCGTCTTTACTGACCCTCCAAAAGTCCAGCACTCCCTCAGCACTGGCCCTCCGGCATTACGGTGCTACGTCTTTACTGACCCTCCCAAAGAGCAGCATTCCCTCAGCACTTGCCCTCCGACATTGTGGCACCCCCGCAGTACTGACAATCCGAAATTGCGGCACCTCCTCAATGCCGACCATGTGGCATGTTAGCACTCCCTCAGTACTGGCCATCCAAGATTGTGGCACCACCTCAATGCCGACCCTCTGGCACTGCCGTGCTCCCTCATTACTGACCCTCCGGCATTGTAACAGCTCCTCAGCACTCACGATCTCACAGTGCACTGATCCTTCAGTGCTGACTAATGATGAGCAGAGTAAGGCTTTCTGGGAAACCCATGCAGTCATATTAATTTAATTTCTCCTCTATTTGCACATTTGGTTGTTATCTCTCTCACCAATTTATAAATTGTATTCATTATTTATTTGCACATGGAAATGTTATCTCTTCCTCTGTATTTAATTAATTGCATTCAGCCTGTATTTGCAAACTGAGTTGCTCTCTCTGTGATTATTTAATTGCAGTCGTTCTCTATTTTCACATTGGATTGCTGTCTCTCTCATTTTTAAATTATATTCCTCCTCTATTTGCACAGCAGTCTGGCCAGTTTCCCTGTATAATTTATCAATTTCATCAGTCCTTTCGGTAGAACTTAAAATAACTTGGCATGGGGATGGCATCGTGAGAGAAGGTTCAGCAGTAGGAGATACACAACCAAAATTAGAAGAGAGGGCAAGTCTGGAATGCTTAGTGGTTTTAGACCAGTTAAGGAACAAGGGAATTTAGTTGAGTTGAATGTTTTTTTATTTTAATGCAAGGAGTCTGACCATTAAGGCACATGAGTTGGGGGCACAAAACAACACATACAAGTATGAAGCCATTGCTGTCACAGAGACATGGTTGAGAGAGGGGCGGGATTGGCAGTTCAATATTCCAAAACATCGGGTCTTCATAGAGACAGGGAAGGAGGTAAATGAGGAGGGGTTTTCACAATATTGATCAAGGAATAGATTACAGCAGTTAGGTGGGATGACATCTTAGAAGGCTCCTCAAATGACGCCATATGAGAAGAACTGAATAACAAAAAAGGAGAAATCACATTTCTGGGAGTGTACTGTATGCCCCCAAACAGCCTGAGAGAAATAGAAGAGCAGAAGTTTGGGCAAATTTCAGGCAGGTGTAAAATAATAGGGGTTTAATAGTGGGTGATTTCAACTTCCCTAACATTAGTTGGTTTTGTCATAGTGTGATAGGTTTAGAGGGAGCAGGATTTTTCAAATCTATCCAAGAGAACTTTTGAGCCATAACATAGAGGGTCCGACAAGATAGGGAGCGGCCCTCGACTTTATATTAGGGGATGAAGCAGGGCAAGTGGCAGAGGTATCAGTGGGAGCATTTTGCAGAGAGTGATCATAATCCATTAGATTCAAGGTTGTTATGGAAAAGGACAAAGATGGGCCAGAAATCTGATTTATAAATTGGGGGAAAGCCGATTTCAATAGGATCAGATATGATTTGGCCAGAGTTGACTGGGAGCAGCTACTTTCATTTAAATCTGCGTCAGAGCAGTGGGTCTCATTCAACAGGGAAATAGGGAGAATACCGGGCCAATATATTCTAGGAAAGACAAAAGTTTGAACCAACAAATCCAGGGAACTCTGTATGTCAAGGGATATAGAAGATTGGATAGAGATATAATGAGAGGCTTATGACAGGTACCAAGTGTTCAAAGCAGCGGAAGCTCTGGAGGAGTACAGGGTATGAATACGGGGTACGTAAAAAGAAAATTAGAAGAAAAGAAATGGGGCAAGATAAAACATTGGCTGGTAAGATAAAGGAAACTCCAACGTTATTTTACAAGTGCATTAAGAGTAAGATGATAAATAGGGAATGAGTAGGGCCCATTAAGGACTATAGCGGTAATTTGTGTGTGGAGCCGGAAGATGTAAGTGGGGTTCTAATTGAATACTTTGTGTCGGTGTTCACAAGCGAGAGGGTCGACATGGGTATGGAAATCAGGCAAAAGTGCTGTGATATAAATGATGAAATTAGCATAGAAAGGGCCGAGATTCCAAGTGGTTTGGCAGGCTTTAAAGTTCATAAATATCCAGGCCCGATAAAATCTATCCCAGGCTGTTGAGTGAGGCAAGGGAGGAGATAGCAGGGGCGCTGGCAATAATTTTCAATACTCCTCTGGCCACAGGAGAGGTATCAAAGGACTGGAGGGCAGCCAATGTGGTACCCTTATTCAAGAAGGAGGGGGGGGGGGGAGATGGATAAAGCAGGTAACTACAGGCCAGTCAGTCTAACCTCAGATGTGGGGAAACCATTGGAAACAATTCTGAGGGACATAATTAAACTACATTAGGAGAGGCACGGGTTAATCAAGGAGAGTCAACATAATTTTGTTAAGGAGAGTTCATGTCTGATCAGTTTGATTGAATGTCTCGAAAGATTGACCAGGTTTTTAGAGGGCAATGCATTTGATGTAGTCTACTTGGTTTTCAGCATGGCATCTGATAAGGTCCCGCATGGGAGACTGATAACACAGGTAAGAGCCCATGGGGTCCAAAGCAGTTTGGGAAATTGGATCCAGCATTGGCTCAGTGACAGGAAGCAGATTTTGTTGGTCAAGGGGTATTTTTGTGACTGATTGCCTGTGTCCAGTGGTGTCCACAGGAATCGGTGTTGGGCCCCTTGCTGTTTGTGGTATATATAAACGATTTAGACTTGAATGTAGGAGGGTTGATCAGTATGTTCGCGGGTGACACGAGTGTTGGTGGCTGGCAAACATTTGGGAGGATAGCCTTACATTACAGTAGGATATAGACGGGCTGGTCAGATGGGCTAATCAGTGGCAAATGGAATTTAATCCAGATAGGTTTGAGATGATGCACTTGGGCAGGACAAACAAGGCCCGGGAATACACGATGACTGGTAGCTCCCTGGGAAGCAATAAGGATCAAAGAGATCTTGGTGTGCATGTCGACCGGTGCCTGAAGGTAGTGGGACAGATATATAAGGTGATTAAGAAGGCAGATGGGATACTTGCCTTTGTTGGCCAAAGCATAGATTAATAGAGCAGGGAGTTTATGCTGGAGCTGGATAAAATGCTGGTTAGGCCACAGCTAGAGTTTTGCATGTAGTTTTGGAATCCGTTCATTTCAGTTGGCGACCTGTCCATCACAGCCTTACTTAATGTTTCAACAGCCCCGGGCTCAGGCGAGCTGGAACTGTGATCCTGCCTGGAACTTGTTACCGTCAGTGAGCCCTGGATCCTCAATTGTTGGCGGGTTGTGAAGTCAGACGGCCTGACCGGTTATCACAAAGTCTGGTATGACTTGTGCCCAAGCACGTTGTTTTATTAAAGTGCCCTGGATACACATGGGGATGCGTCACAATGGTTAAAGGCTGCGACGTCTAGAGGATTGAAGGGGGTAAGGGCCTTTACCCACAGGTGATTTCCATAACCTGACCTTTCCAGAAACTTTGCTCCTGGTATGTATTTGCAAACCTGCCCTCTGTCCGAATTGGTGAGTCGGTGCCCTGTCCGTCGATCTCCATGCATAAATGAAAACCCATTGGCGATTCAAAAGCGTAATCACGGCTTCCACCGGACACAGTTCGAAAAAAGGACTTGTTTTCCCGTAGGCGAAGTGAACCCCTGTCTCCCGCGTGAGAGATGGGGATACTTACCACTATGCTAACGAGGAGATACCGGCCGCTGTACTCCGGGGGAGACAGCGAGTTTCCAACATGCCCTGGTATTTCCAGTTTGAAGCATCAGTTACCAAGTTTGCCGGCATAATTCAGACATTTTCCTTCCATCGGATTAAACGGGATGCATCATCCTTCTTGAAAATCGCTCAACCGCGTCAGTTTTGCCCCATATCCAGAAGTAAAGATGTTTCTTCGTCGGCTATTTGCCTCATTTTGTCACTCGCAATGTCTCGCAAAGAACTTGCAAGGGTTTCAGGTCGTCCATCAGCTTCAGACGCCGACCTCTTGCAGCCAAGCTCTGCGCTATATTTCCATAATCCACACAACACCAGTCAGGAAGCCGCTTTCAAAACATCACATGTAACCGGGAAAAATAAGATGCTGTCTTCATTTCCATTCAGCAACGTCAGCAAACTTGTCAGAAACAACATTTCCAAATCACGGGCTGGCGCGCTCTGGATTTTAAATCCTTCTTGGTCCCTCTTCAGAGATAAACGCTTAGTGCAGCAGCAGGGTCGATGTAGGAAAGCGGCGTCATGCAAACTGAAAAAAAACCTGCTCATGGTCAGCACAAACATAAAACAAGGCGCTCGATCGTTAGCTTAAAAATCACGAATTTCTTGAGGCCTGGAGTTGCAGAAGCGAAGACAAGCAGCGGGCGATGAGTTCAGGGAAGCAGAGGCTGCATGGGGAAAGCGTGTTTTGATACAGACTTTTATGGGACCATTGGATAGGCTGACCGCAAGGCGGTTTTCATTTCAGACTGAATGTTAACTGCCTAAAGAGGTGTGTAAATGCGGTGAGGAGAGCCTGCTTACAGCATCAGAAGCAACCAGGCCCGAGCAAAGTTGGGAAATGACCGTTCTGCAGAAGGTTCCGATGGACTTGAAACGTTGACCATGTCTTTCCCTCTAGAGAGGCTGTCAGGCCGGCTGAGTTTTCCAGCAATTTTTTTTTTTGTGAAAAATGTCCGATTGTCTCACCCAGCGGACATCTTTTACATCCGGGCTTCACACTTAGGAAACAACCTCTTAGTTGGGTGTAACAAGCCACTCGTGCTACATGTAAAGCTGAAATCAAATAGTTTATCTCATCTATATGCACAGTATATTCTGAAGAGGCTATAGAGCGGCCTTTAACATCCGGACACAATTTTGCACTCAGAACATTAGTTGTAGAAGGCTGAGTTATCAGGCAGCAATGATTTGAGGCGTTGCTGAGAGAAATAGGGGATTCTTGGCGAAACTTTGCTTTTACGATCAACTATCTTGACCTAGCTGCATGTGAGTTTGCTTTTTCCTTAGATTAGAATTTTTATGTCCTCAAGGGAAGTGGTCACATGCCATAAGGAAGGTATATATTGAAGAATGGCGTGGAAGAAGCGGAAGTGCGATTGCATAAGTAGCGTTTGATATAAGTTTTTATTTTTCCACTTTATTGCGCGTAATGTAAATTTGCGTGGCTTCAAATGTTGCCTGTTTATCTGTTGCTTTACTGCTGTGCTCTGGTTCTTGAAGTTAAGCTCCATTTTCTGCTTCAGAGAAAGGTTGAGTTTCATTCGTTTTCTGTAAGAATTTCCGGCTTCTCCTGTGCTGTTGTCGTTTGGAGTCTGCAAATTTCAGGCACTGAAATTGTTAAGGAGCCTTCAATTACATAGACCCTTAACTTCCTCCAGCCCCAGGAAAAAAAAACACGGCCGAAGATGTTAATACAGGACTTAAAACTAATACAGAGTCTATGACTAATGCAGACGCTGAAACCTAGAGAGCCGATGACACAAGTGTGTCGCTGAAATAATACAGACAAGGAAACTGATATGGACCATGCAATTAATACAGATCCAGAAACTTATAGAACAAATGAATCGCTTACAGGACATGAATCTAATACAACAACTTAAACTTGCACCGGCACTTAAACAAACACAAATTAAAACGAATATACGCCCTGTTAGGAAATAGAGATAGTTTAAGTAGTTTATATTTGAATTTGTGGGAGTTAGGATGAGTTTTAGCTTTAATGTTTCATTTTGATATGTATTTCTGTATCTCTGTGTTTTAGGAGAGGTTAAATGGAGGTTTAGTTTCACGTTTAAATGCTGGTTGCATTTCAAACCTGGAGTTTATGGCTGCTCAAAGGTAAAGGTAAAGACACAAGAGTAGACAATCAGTGCTGTTGCCTAGCAACAAGGAGCCAGCTAGTCAGCTTCCTCCAAAAGATATACATACATATATATATATATAGAAACAGCAGTTTTAAGTTCAGTTGAAGCCAGGACCCCAGAGAGACTGGGCACCGGGAGAGGGAGCTGCAGATTCCCCAGAAGAACAAAAATGTCACAAGCTAAAGTGAAATCCCCAAAAGCCGGGAGATTGAATGAGCAAAAGTCCAAAGGAAACCTTATAGCCAAAGGAAGTTGTTGAACTTGGGAAAAGGTAACGTTAAGCGCAGTTAAGAGTGAGGGGCATGGAGAAACGCTCCAAGCTTCAGATTTAAAGTGAGAACAACTTGCAAAAAGCAACAAGTTTAAAAGATAAAAGTGAAGGTCTGTAAATCTTTGCTATGGGCATGTGAAGCACTGAGGTACTGTTTAAGTTGAGCTTGTGAGGGAGAGTGCTTGGACGACAGCTTGAATGCATGTGGTGACCAAGGGAAGAGGAATATCAGAAGTTTGGTTCTAAACCCTGGACGTGAACCCTTGTGGAATGTGTCTGAGTAAAAAAAAAACTCAATTTGGGAGAAGATTCCAAGGCGAGGTATTGGAGAGTGAAGACTGGGAACCCTAGTCAAAAGGACAAAATTCAGAGAAAATGGTTGTCTCACGGTTGTCTGGAGGGAGTTGAAGAGAGAACCATAGAATCTGGTTGAGAAAGTATCTGTCACATGAGGTCAGAGTGTGGTCTGTCTGACCACAGGGCGCCTTAGGTTTACATGGGCTGAGTACTTACTGTGGACAATAAAGAACAAGATAGCTTTTGTAACTTGTGTTATCCTTATAAATCTACAGTTATCTTAAAGGTATAGTTGTGGGTGAAGGTGTATTGCAATATGGTTCATCTTTTCTTGTTGAATAAATGTTTCATTCATTTGTTAAATGATCATCAGCTGGCTCCTGTGACTCTGTTTAGTAGCTACTCTCCACATATCTAATCAAACAAATAATTTAAGATCGATCAAGCTGCTCACCACAAAAGGTCCCGCTTATCCTGGGGAAAACTCGGCAAGGCAGCATAACACACCCTGATATGATTGTATCTAAAAAAAAAGGATGTACCTAAATCAGGACCTGAATGTAAAATAGACCGTGATTCCTGTATAGGTTCTGAAAACTAAAACGCGCTCCCTGAGCCTGAAACCGATCCTGAAACTATTGCAGCCTCTGAAAGGAATACAGAGCTTCAGCAGAGGTGCATCTATCTCCACCTTCGCCCATCAACCTCATACAAATCCTACCCCGGGGCAACTTGCATATTCACCCCAACTTTGCCCTGTAAACGTAAACCTCCCCCTCTCCCCGAGGTATAACAAGCCTCCCCTGGTGTAGCTGGTACATTTACCCCTGCCCCTGTGTACCTGCTATATTCACCTTCCTTCCACTGTCTGCCAAAGGAATCGCTCCTCCCTGCTCCTCGTGTGTACCTGGCCTATTCCCCACCAGGTCGGAGTATGGAGTAAATCTTTCCCCTCTCGTACCTTCTATATCACACTGCTCCATCACGGCGGCTGGAATATCTCTCCATTACCAAGAATCAGCTTCAAAATTCACACAGCAGCCTTCCTTCGCCCATGCCCAGAGTGCCTGGCATATCACCTCCTACCCCCATCTGTCTTGACAATTTTGTTGGAGCTTTTTTGTTGTTTGTGGCTGGCGGGTTAAATACGGGTCATGAGTGGACTTAGTGCATTTGGACTCCAATTCAGCTGGCCTCTCTCTGTGTCCGACAGGAGTGCAGACCAAGAGCTGCAAAATGGGAATAGATGGCAGAGCTCTTCATATCAATGCCAGCATGGAGACAATGTGAATGGAGGCTGTAAAGGTGTGAAAATAAATTATCTCCCATTTATTGTTTGCATTTTCAATGTTTTTTTCTAGGACAAACAATCTGTTTGAGAAACCGAGTAAATTATCTTGTAGAAATATTTCGTAAAAATCTTTATCAAAATGCAACGTGTCGGTTTAAACATTGATAATGAATTGCAGATGATTTACAGAGTACAGCAAAGTTTATCTACTCCTATTGAGAATTGGAGTAGATCCATATAACTGAATAAAATGTCCACCTATCTGTCTGAAATAATCCCCAAATACCATCTCCAAACAATACCTGCAATGGGGAATGAGGAGAGAGTTAATCTACAGGGTCAGTTGGTAAAAGAGCGAATGCACCACCCGAGTGAACAGTGTTATTAGCTGCAAACTTCAACCCCTGACAGTCTTGTTCAATATTCAGACTTCTTCTATCTGTTTCTAGATGCTGCCATGCAGTAACTGAACTTCTCTGAGGCTGGAAAGAGCAGCGCCTGTTGTGGCGGTGAACGGCCAGCAGAGGGTAGGGTTGTATCACTTTAATCCCAAAACGGTGAAACGGGTTTGTCAAGGGGATTTGACTCTTTTTAAATGCATTCCATGATCAAACGATCCAAAGAGACAAAAACGCTGACAAAAGATGCGAGTCCAGGCTGAGGCAGTCATTGTCGAATTGGGATGGAAGCCTTTCATAGCCCATGTGAAGTGACATTGATGTCTGAATACACATTGATGACACATTGGAAGTGAATAACATCGCTGCTGAGGTTTCTATTGGACAGGATCAGTCTGACAGGAGGGAATTAATTTGATTTGAATTATTGAGCTCGGAAGTGGTGGTCCAGCTTGTTGTTGGGTGTTGGATCCACAGGAATCACTTTGTGTTTTGCTGTGGAGGGAGACTTTGTGCTGGGGGTGATGGGAGCCACTTTATGATGGTGTGGGGTGCAGTCACATGGTACTTTGTGTGAGATGCTGATATATGGGCTTTTCAAACAGGGGCTCCAGGTAGAATAATCCCACCCTACACTTTTCCAAAGCCCAATATCTAATCTAGGCGGTAACTGGATTTTTTTTCCCAGTTCACAGTATATCTCTGACAGTGCCTGAGGATGGTTAACCCTGTGTCACGGAGATGTATAATTAATAACTATCACTGGACCTGCTGTGGAGAGTTGGGTAGGGCAGAGCATGAGGAGTGAGCGTGTTCTGGTTGTGAAATCATTCATTTCAGCTCAACGTTGAATGAGTTTCAGAATCGGAGTAAAGGGATATTTCAGCATAACCGTCAGCTGCTCTCTGAACTTATTCTGGGCTACTGCATACAAACTAGTGTTTGTTCAGCAGCTCAGGAGCTGCAGCATGAACCCTATTTCTCTAATATAAAGGGGCGGATTTACAGAACTGTACCCCAAAGCAGCCAATCGCCACCATATGGAAAACATCGTGAAGACAATCCATAACATGATGAAATTTCCTGAGATAACGAACAGTAAAATGATGGATTTCCTCCGACTGTCCATCTCTGGGTGTCTGGGACTGTCCCCAGTGCTGTGAGCCCGGGGTCTCCTGCGGCCTCTGCTTGTCACTAAAATGTACCTGACCATTAAAGCATTGAGCACTAGAATCAGGAAAAATGGGACACCCGGCGTTATAATGTAATGAAGAAACTCGATGGCTGCCCATGTCCGTGAATTCTGAACATTCGAAGTCACAACACAAAACCAGGGGTAATTCATGGCCCAATACTGAGCCGTATACATAAAATACCAGAACACATTCTTCAAATAGCTCAACAAACCCACTGTTCCCAGAACCACAGATGCAGTTTTCGTTGTGCAATATTTTGCTCTCAACTTACTGCAACAAATAACCACAAATCGATCGAATGTAAAAGTGACAGTGAACCAGACAGAACAGTCTGTGACTGCATAAAGCAGAACAGCATGGATATTACACACGGGAATAACAAACAGGAACATAAACTCGATAGTATAACGAATTGGAAGATGCCTCAGTATCAGATCGATGAGAGCAACCAGTAGATCTGCCCCTTGCATGGCCACAAGGTAGGAAGTGACACATTTCGAGAGACCACACTTTCCCCGTGAAATGATCACTATCGTCATTACATTAACTGTGAGGAAGGGAGACAAGCAGGTAAATCAATCATCAGTCTGGGACGAGTTATCAGTTTAACAGAATATGGTTGAATTATGTAAATGCCTTGTTGTATGCAATTATGGCTGCAAATGCTCCTGTCCATGACAGCGCTATCATCTGCAGAAAGGTGTTGATTTTAAATAATGTAAACCTGTAAATATTTGTTAATATCCACGATGGGGTAATCCATCAGCACAAGTCGCACCTCAAAATGAGTTAAGAACATGACAAAGCTACATTAATATTGCAGGAAGCAAAACAGCGGTGCCCAATGCGACTTGATGAACTAAGCGAAGCCTCAATCAACCGATCAGATTAAAGTTCTGCATTTCTGAAACATCTAAGTTGGTTCCATTAAAAAAAAATAAACAGACCGGAGGAAGAGGCGCTGCATACATCCACATGCTCAATCATCTGGGCGTACAGCATGTCAGCACAAAATAATCAGCTGCAAGATTTGTAACCGTATTCGGCCAGAAGGTCCGAGTGGATGGTCCATCCCGGCCTCCTCCTCAATTCCTTTGAATCGCCGATACCAGACTGAAGATACTCGTATCACTTCGATAATATCAAGGTACTTGTGAAGTCTCTGGGCACAGCAAAGGCCCGAGGGGCTGACTGCATCACAGCCAGAGCATTGAGGACTTGTGCCCCAGAATTAGCCGCAGCTACAGCCAAGCTGCTGTAGGACAACAACATGACAGGCACCTTCTGGGAGAAGTGGGTTATTGGGCTGTTATGTCCTTTACACACGCAGACACACAAAGAAGGGAAAAGCGGGGTCGATCTCAGTCATCAACAATGTGATGGAAGGTGTGACAGGCAGTGAAAGCAGGCGCCACTTACACAGTCTAACCTGTGCACCGAGGATCACTCTGTATTCAGCTAAGGCCACTCGATGGCAGACCTCATTACAGCCATGGGCCTAACAGGGGAAAATGTCAATTCAAGATATAAGATAGTGGTGACTGTCCTTGACTTCAGGCCGCGTTTGCCCCTGTGTTGGCCAGCAGTACGGCGAAAGGAAGGTGATTTAGGTTGTTTGAGACTAAGTAGGTGAGCTCCAGGAGTCCCTCTGTGTAGTGTCCTACTCCCAGCGATCTTCAACTGCTGCAGCAATGAATCTCCCTCCAGAATAAGGACAGGCGTCGAGTTGTTCACTGATCAATTTACCTTGCAGAGCACTATTCGTCACTCCTGGAAAACTGAAGCGGAATGTGTCCATACGGAGCACCGCACAGGCAACATTCAGGCTGATGCTGATCAGCGGCAACAATATTGGCAGCACACAAGTAGCAGGCAAAGGCTATTTGCAGCACAGGAGGATAAAATAATGCTGAGTGCAGAGACTTAAAGAGGTATAAGATAATGCAGCGAATGATAGCTGCTGGAATAATTGCGGAACACCGAGTCTTACCAGGAACAACTGTAACAGTGAAGAGAGGAGACACTCAATGACAGAAACACAAATAAAATAATACCTGTCTTACAGAAACAATGCTGGCTGCAGAGACTTACCAGGAATTGCAAGAGCAACGAACAATGGATAGTAAATTTCTTGAACATCATAGAGGAACATTTCAATCCTCAGATCCAGTGAATAACCCGAGTGCATTGTGGGCCTCACTGCGGAGCTCCTGGTCTGTGTTAGAGCCGGTGCTGATATTCACACTGACTGTGTGCAATGACACTTTGGAATGCATTTCACCATTTATATCACTGGGAGCCCTTCTGTTGGCAGAGTGGCTGTGTATCCAGGGGGACTGATGCTAATTACCTGAGCAAAGGGATTAGTATAACCCTGGTCAACACTCCCTTATTATTTTCCACACCTCACATCTTATGTTTAACTGGGTGTGAAAATAATATCCCCAAATCTCAGAACACAATTCCCAAATATCAAACGCAGTGATGGGGTGTATGACAGATGTGGCCTTCACTGGCAGAGACACTGAACGAGGCAGAGAGAAACTAAAACACTAATAAGGTGACAGAGCACCTCAGACACAAAACAGCTCACTCAGCGCCCAAAACCTGAATCAGCCCCAACAAACTGACCGATCATCTCTAAGTTCATCCATCACCTGTAAGTTGATCCTTCAGCTGCCCGGCTGGTGGAGCAATGATAAACTCACCCCACTGCTGTGAGATGGCGGCTCAGTGTCTATAACATTAAGCATCTTCATTAAACTGCTGCAGCCTATAGGACCCGAACCAGCCGGAATGGAGTGAATCAGATTCACAGAGAATCCATAGGATCTGGAATAGTGGACGAGGCGGTTGCTCATATCCAGGGAATTCTACTGTTTAGGCTGCAATCGAGAATCCTCCCATTTCCTCATCTCAATCTAACTTCTCATTCCCCCCCCCACACACATCGGGGTAGCAAAGGATGTGGCCCAGGTTGTGTTGGTGATGGGATTGACGTGGGGTGGGGGGGGGGGGGGGGGGGGGACGAGGGGGGGATAGGCTGAGGGTCTAAGGCTACTGTGTGGGTCGGAGCAGAAAGGCCGAGTAGAGGGTGAGGGGTGAGGCCGACGGTCGTGGGAATCAAGGTGAGAAGCACGGTCAAGAGAGGAGTGGTCACACTGGGTCAGGAGAACCAAGGCCAGCTTGGAGGTCACAGGTTATATGAGGCTTACGGAACATGCTGGGTCAGGGTTGAACAGTGGGTCAGGTTTAGGCAAAGGGTCAGGGTTTAGAACTAATGTCAGTGTTTATATGGAGCGTCAGGGATTCGGCAGAGGGTGAGGAATTAGACAGATTGTCAGGGGTTGGACCGATGGCCAGGGATTAGTCGGAGGGTCAGAGGTTAGGCAGAGGGTCAGGGGGAATAAGGAATGACATTGGATCAACGGACAGAGGTCCAATCGGGTCACGTGAACAGAGGGGGACACTTGAAGTTCACAGGTTATATGGGAGTCAGGGAATAAGCGGTCAGATAGGATTGGGATGGTGGTTGTGGGTCAGATTGTATGATTTGAATGGGGTGCGTGGTTATTAGTCAGTTTGTTTGATTTGAATGGGGTGGGGTAGTGATGGGTCAGATTGTTGATTTGAATGGGGTGCGTTGTTATTAGTCAGTTTGTTTGATTTGAATGGGGGGGGTAGTGATGGGTTAGATTGTTGATTTGAATGGGTTGGAGAGGTTTAGGGTCAGGTTGTTAGATTTGAATGGCGTGGGGTGGTTATGGGTCAGATTGTTGATTTGAATGTGTTGGGGTGTTTATGGGTCAGGTTGTTTGATTTGAATGGGGTGCTGTGGTTCTGGGTCAGGTTATTTGGCTTGAGTATGGTGTGTGGTCATCGGTCAGATTGGTTGGTTTGATTGAGGTGGGGAGGGATTGTTTGATGCGAATGCCGTGGGGTGGTTATGGGTCACATTTTTTGATGTTCAATGTGGTGGGCCTCTTTATGGGTTAGATCTTTTAGATTTGAATTTGCTCGGGTGGTTATGGGTCAGTTTGTTTGAATTGTAAGGTATGGGGTGGTTATGGGACAGATTGTTTGTTTTGAACGGGGTGGGGTGTTTATGGGCCATGCTGTTTGATCTGAATGAGCTGGGGTGGTTATGGGTCATTTTGTTCCATTTGAACAGGGTGGGTGATTATGGCTCAGGTTGTTTAATTGGAACGGGGTGGGGTGGGTATGGTTTAGATTTTTTGATTTGAATGGTGTGGGGTGGTTTGGATCAGTCTGTTTGATGTGAATGGAGTGGGCTGTTCATGCGTCAGATTGTTTGATTTGATCGGGGTGGCGAGGATATGGGTAGGTTTTTTGATTTGATTTTGGTGGGCTGATAATGGTTCAGATTGTTTTATTTGAATGGGTTGGGGTGGTTAAAGGTTAGTTTCTTTTATTTGGATGTCGTGGGGTGGATATGGGTCGTGTTCTTTGATTTCAATGGGATGGGATGACTATGATCAGGTTGTTTGATTTGAATGGGGTGGGTTGGGTTTGGGTCAGATTGTTTGATTTGAATGGGGTGGGTTGGGTTTGGGTCAGATTGTTTGATTTGAATGGGGTGGGTTGGGTTTGGGTCAGATTGTTTGATTTGAATGGGGTGGCGTTGTTATGGTTCAGGGTGTTTGATTTGAGTGTGGTGGGGTGGTTATGGGTCAGACTGGTGGATGTGAATGGGTTGCGAAGTTTGTGGGTCAGGTTATTTAATTTGAATTGTGTGGTGTGGTTATGGTTCACGTAGTTTGATTTGAAAGGGTCAGGGGTTTTTATGGGTGAGGTTGTTTTGAATGGGGTGGGATGGATATGGGTTAGATTTATTTCAATTTAATTGGCTGGTTTGGTTATGGGTCAGGTTGTTTGATTTGAAAGGTATGGGGTGGTTATAGGAAAGATTGTTTGTTTTGAACGGGGTGGGGTTGTTATGGTTCATGTTGTTTGTTTTGAACGGGGTGGAGTTGTTATGGGTCAGGTTGGTTGAATTGAACGGGGTGGCGAGGATATGGGTAGGTTTTTTGATTTGAATGGTGTGGGGTGGATATGGAGCAGGTTGTTTGATTTGATTTCAGTGGCGTGATAATGGTTCAGATTGTTTTATTTGAATGGGTTGGGCTGGTTAAAGGTTAGGTTCTTTGATTTAAATGTCGTGGGGTGGTTATGGGTCATGTTCTTTGATTTCAATGTCCTGGGGTGGTTATGGGTCAGGTTCTTTGATTTCAATGTCGTGGGGTGGTTATGGGTCAGGTTCTTTGATTTGAAGGGCGTGCGATGGCTATGAATCAGGTTGCTTGATTTGAATGGTGTGGGTTGGTTATGCATCAGGTTGTTTGATTTGAATGGGGTGGGGGGGGGGTTTGGGTCAGGTTGTTTGATTTCAATGGGTTGGGATGGTTATGGGTCAGATTGTTTGATTTGAATGTGATGGGGTGTTTATAGGTCAGGTTGTTGATTTGAATGGGGTGGGGTGCTTATGGGTCAGTTTGTTTTGGGTGTGAATGGGGTGGGGTGGTTTTGTGCCTGTTTTTTGATTTGAATGATGTGGGCTGATCATGGCTCAGATTGTTTAATTTGATTTTGGCGGGCTGGATATGCGTTAGATTTATTTCATTTTAATTGGCTGGTTTGTTTATGGGTCAGTTTGTTTGATTTGAATGGGCTGGGGTGGTTAAGAGTCAGGTTTTTTGATTTGAGTGGGGTGGGGTGGTTATGAGTCAGGTTATTTGATTTGAAAGGGGTGGGTTTATGGGTCAGGTTGTTTGATTTGAATGGGGTGAGGTGGTTATGGGACAGATTGGTAGATGTGAATGGGTTGCGGAGGTTATGGGTCAGGTTATTTAATTTGTATTGTGTGGTGTGGTTATGGGTCAGTTTGTTTGAATTGAAACGATGAGGCGTTTTTATGGGTAAGGTTGTTTGCTTTGAAAGGGGTGGGGTGGATATGGGTCAGATAGTTTGATTTGATTGGGGTGAGGTTTATATGGGTCAGATTGTCTGATTTGAATGACGTTGGGTGATTGTGGGTCAGGTTTATTCATTTGAATGTGTTAGGATGGTTGTGTGTCAGGCTGTTTAATGTGAATGTACTGGGGTGTTTATGGATCAGGTTATTAGATTTGAATGGAGTGGTGTGGTTATGGGTTAGGAAGTTTGATTTGTTTGTGGTGGGGTGGTTATGGGAACGGTTGTTTGATGTAAATTGGGTGGGGTGGTTATGGGTTAGATTTTTTTGATTTGAATGGGTTGGGTTGTTTATTGGTCAGATTGTTTGATGTGATTGGGGTGAGGTGAGTATAGATCAGATTATTTGATATGAATGGGATGGGCTGGTAATGGTTCAGGTTATTGAATTTGAATGGGGTAAGCTGGTTATGGGTCAGGTTTTTTGTTTTGATTGGGGTGGGATGGCTATTCCTCATATTGCTTGAATTTGATGTTGTGGGGTGGTTATGGGTCAGATTGTTTGTTTCGATTGGGGTGGGATGGCTATTCCTCATATTGTTTGAATTGGATGTGGCGGGGTAGTTATGGGTCAGATAGTTTGGTTTGTGTGAGGTGTGGTGGTTATGAGTCAGATTTGTTTGGGTGTGAATGGGGTGGCGTGGTTTTGTGCCAGTTTTTTTTATTTGAAAGGTGTGGGTGATCATGGCTCAGAATGCTAAATTTGAATGCGGCGGTCTAGATATGGGTTAGATTTATTTCATTTTAATTAGCTGGTTTGGTTATGGGTCAGGTTGTTTGATTTGAAATGTATGGGATGGGTATAGGACAGATTGTTTGCTTTGAACGGGGTGGGGTGGTTATGGGTCAGTTTGTTCGATTTGAACAGGGTGGGTGGTTATGGGTCAGGTTGTTAAATTTGAACTGGGTGGTGTGGCTATGTGTTTGAGTGTTTTATTTGATTGGGGTGGGGTGGTTTGGGACAGGCTGTTTGCTTTGAATGGAGTGGGGTGGTTATACGTCAGATTGTTTCAAATTGAATGGGGTGGCGTGGTTTTGGGCAGGCTTTTTGATTTGAATGGTCTCCGGTGGATATGGGGCAGCTTGTTTGGTTTGATTTTGGTGGGTTGATAATATTTCAGATTGTTTCATTTGAATGGGCTTGGGTGGTTATGGGACCGGTTGTTTGATGTAAATTGGGTGGTCTGTTTATGGGTTGGATTTTTTTGATTTGATTGCTTTGTCTAGATTATTTGTCAGATTGTTTGATGTGATTGGGGTGAGGTGAGTATGGATCAGATTTTTTGATATGAATGGGATGGGCTGGTAATGGATCAGGTTATTGAATTTGAATGAGGCGAGGTGCTTATGCGTCAGGTTGTTTTATTTGAAAAGTGTGGGCTGATCATGGCTCAGACCGTTTAAGTTGAACGTGGCGGGCTGGATATGGGTTAGATTTATTTCATGTTAATTGGCTGGTTTGGGTGTGGATCAATTAGTTTGTTTAATTTGAATAGGGTGGGGTGGTTATGTGTCAGGTTTTTTCGATTTGAATGGGTTGGGATTTTTATGGGACAGGTGGTTTGATTTGAATGGGCTGGGATTGTTATGGGACAGGTTGTTTGATTTGAATGGGTTGGGATTGTTATGGGACAGGTTGTTTGATTTGAATGGGTTGGGATTGTTATGGGACAGGTTGCTTGATTTTAATGGGGTGGGATTGTTATGGGACAGGTGGTTTGATTTGAATGGGTTGGGATTGTTATTGGACAGGTTGTTTGATGTGAATGGGTTGGGATTGTTATGGGACAGGTTGTTTGATATGAACAGGTTGGGATTGTTATGGGATAGGTTGCTTGATTTTAATGGGGTGGGATTGTTATGGGACAGGTTGCTTGATTTGAATGGGGTGGGTGGTTATGAGTCAGGTTTTTTTTATTTGAGTGTGGTGGGGTGGTTATGGTTCAGGTTGTTTGATTTGAATGACATGGGGTTGTTATGGGTCAGGTGGTTTGATTTAAATGGGATGGGGTGGTTATGGGTCAGTTTGTTTAATTTGAATTGGGTGGGGTGGTTATGGGTCAGGTTGTTTGCTTTGAATGGGGTGAGGTGGATATTGGTGAGGTTGTTTTATTTGAATGGGATGGGGTGGTAATGGTTCAGGTTTTTTAAGTTGAATGGGGTGGGGTGGTTATTGGTCAGATAGTTTAATTTGAAAAGGGTTGGGTTGTTCTGGGCTGTTTCTGTTCAGATGCGTTAAAGGATCCCTATCCCGCCTTGCGTTCACTGATCACTTTCTGGTTTATATTGGTTTACGTTTTGCTTTGCAATCGGAAGGTGCTGGGGGCCGGGATAGCTTGACAACTGTTTCAAGAGGACATACAAACTGAGGGAAAACTGCGGCCTTATGAGGCAGCGGCGCTGGTTCGTCGAGGAATGCGTGGCGAAGTTCCCAGCCATTTGTGAGAAGAACCCGAACGGCCACCACCTCCTACTCCAGCCAATGATGCCGAGGCATTGAGGGAGCGCTGGACTGGCGTCTGCTCCATCATTCCTACCATTGCCCACCTTCTGAGTGAGGGCTGGTCTGGCATGTGCTCCATCATTCCTACAATAGTCCTTTATCAGTGTGGGGGATGGGCTGGCAGCTGCTCCATCATTCCTACCACCTTTCTGAGGGTTGGGAGGCAAAAGGATGGCAAACATTTCTTCACCGTTGTGTTTGTTCGTGTTTTCAAGAGAGGGCCCGGGTGGGTGGTGGGTTTTCCCGAAATGCTGAGGGGTGTCACAAGACGTCTGTTATTATGGGACTCTGCGATTGTTGATGGCAGCGGTAGTGGACAGGATCCAATCTGGCT
The DNA here is from genome assembly GCF_964194155.1 of Cetorhinus maximus. Classification (NCBI taxonomy): domain Eukaryota; kingdom Metazoa; phylum Chordata; class Chondrichthyes; order Lamniformes; family Cetorhinidae; genus Cetorhinus; species Cetorhinus maximus. The sequence continues at coordinate 12,199,855 of NC_135913.1, read as the reverse complement.
TGAGAATCAGTAACCGAGAAAACAGCGTTTCTTCTCTGGGGGAGTCTGTTGACTTGTTCAGTCTCTCAACTTCCCTCCCACACAACCAGTGCCCCAGCTATCCCATATTTATACTCTTTGATTTATTTTACTGGCTAACTCCAAACTAATGAAGAAATTGACAGCCTCTGCAAGGAACACAGAAACAAAATACACATCTTCAAAGAGAATTTATCTAATGCAATTGAAATTGTGTTTTCCATATTTATACGTACAGAATGATAATTAATAGCCACCATCTGTTTGTCTTGCACTTAACGATGTAACGAACATGACAACAACAATGTTTAACAATCTACTTGACGAGGCATTGACAGCTGATTGGAGTCAATAGCCTGGAACCGCAGCCTCTCACCCGATTTGTCGACGCCTTTAGACCCTCTGGTTTGCTCTCAAAGCACAAGCTTGTGGATATGAAAGAAGGCCAGAGTCTGGCCATCAATCCCTGAGGAAGAGTCACAATGTCCTGTCCGTTCTGCCAAGCGAAATTCCAAGCAGCCCTCCCACCACCTCACCGCCACCCGCTCAGTCACCCACTGCCCTATCAAACACCACCGCTCTCCAATATATAGGAACTGGAGCACATAGTTTGAGTTATCGGCTCCACTCGGGTTTTTGCATTTCTGATGTTGGCTTTACCATGTCAGCAGAGAATCCTTTCATCAGAAGGTTGAAACGGCGAATAGCTGCGGGGAATCCACCATTTTCTACATGTGTCACTTGTTTGCAATAAAAAAAGGCGCCTTTCATTCCATCGAAGTACCTTAAAGTCCCTTCCTGCCTGAGGACTGTCAGAGGGACAGTATTGAGGGAGTGCCGCACTGTCAGAGGGACAGTATTGAGAGAGCGCCGCACAGTCGGAGGGTTATTAGTGAGGGAGCGCCGCACAGTCGGAGGGTCAGTAGTGTGGGAGAGCTGCACTGACGGATGTTTATTAGTGAGGGAGTTCTGCAGTGCCTCAGGGACTGTAGTGTGGCAGAGCTGCACTGGCAGCAATTACAACAAGGAGGAATATTCTATTTCCCATGTAGTGAGAACACTGAGTGGTCTGCCCCCGAGGGTATAACATTAAAAATAGATTTGGGCCAATCACGGTTAATGCTAGGAATCACAAAGCCACACAAAAGCCAGTGGGAAGCTGTTCGTTTTGTTACATGCGAAATTCAAGACAAAGATTGACGGGTCTGTGTTCGGTAAGAATATTAAAGGCACAATTTGCCAGCTGGGTCATCTTGTAGTAATACAGATGTACCACAGACACCCTGGACACTGGAACAAGGCTAAGGGAGTGCATGACCTTTTCCTGTTCTCATTTTTTTAAACATTTCTCTGTTCCCTTGCTCCTGTTTGCACATATTCTCGATGTGTTCTTTCTGAGAGATCTTATCTCCAGCACTGGTGTGAACAGCTGCTGCCAAACACTGAAGCCCCAGGACTTTTCAAAAGGCTGCCATTATCTTCTTTCTGACACATGACGATCAGGATTCAAATCTTTTCAGCGCAGAGCCTGTCTCCATCACGCCACCTCAGTATTGAGAATGGCCCCATAGTGGGGAAGCTGAAAAACCTCCATGCACCCTGCAGACAGCTCACTGAACCGGCCAGTGAAGAACATTAGAAGTATGAGCAGGAGAAGGTTAATCTCACCCCGCTCATTTAAAAGGTGCTGTTTGTTTTGTTCAACTGAATTTGAATTAATTTAGCAGTGAACAAGCTAATTACTGGAGAGAGAGAGAGAGCAAACGAATGTGCAAATAGAGAAGGGATGTAAAGTATAATTTCCAGAGAACAAACCACTTTGCAAATAGTTGACTAATGCTATTTATCCATGAGAGAGAGGGGGACCTTGTGATCAAATAGAGGAGGAATGCAATTTATAAATTGGAAAGAGAAACCTGGAGAGCAAATGGAAAAGGAATGCACTCAATGAATTAGATAGATACCCAGTGTGCAATTAGAAGAGCGATACAATTAATAAGTTAGAGACAGAGAGAGCAACCCAATGTTCACATACAGGAGGAATGTGATTAATAAATGAGAGAGCAAACCAAGGAGATCAAATAGAGGAGGAATGTAATTTATACATTAGAGAGAGAGCAAGCCAGAATACAAATAGAGGAGGAATGCAATTAATAAATTAGAGAATGAAAGAGAGAGAGAGACAAAAGTATGTGCAAATAGAGGAGCCATGCAATTAATAAACTCGAGAGGGAGCAACCCATTGTGCAAAAGGTGGAGGAATACAGTAAATAAATTAGATAGAGAGAGCAACCTAGAGTGCAAAAGGCGGAGGAATAAAATTAATAATTCAGACAGAGAGAGCAACCCTTGTGCAAAAACAGGGGGAATGTGATTAATTAATGAGAGGGAAAGATAGAACGCCAGTATTAAATTACAGAGAGAGAGATGCAATGTTCAAATAGAGGAGGGACAGGAATGTAATTTATAAATTGGGGAGAGAAACCTAGTGTCCAAACAGAAGAGGAAAGCAAGAATGATTTAGAGAAGGGTAACCCAGGTGTATGCAAGGAGGAGCCATACAATAAATTAATTACATGGAGGGAGCAACACGTGTGCAAATAGAGGAGGAATGCAATTAATAATTCAGACAGAGAGAGCCACCCGTGTGCAAATAGAGGAGCAATGAAAGGAATGAAATATCGAGAGGGTAACCCAGTGTGCAAACAGAGGTGGAAAGTAATTCATTAATTAGAGAGTGAGAGAGATCAACCAAGTGTGCAAAAAGAACAGGAATTTAATTAATAAATTAGAGAGAGAGAGCAATCCGTGTGCAAATAGAGGAAGAACACAATTAATAAAATAGATAGGGAGCAAACCGTGCGCAAATAGAAGTGGAGTGCTAATAATAAATGAGAGAGCAAACTAGTGTACACATGACAGACGAATGTAACTAATCAGAGAGAGAGAGAGAGAAAGAGAGAGAGCAACCCAGTGCCCAAATACAGGAGAAATGCAATTAATAATATATATATAGAGAGAGAAAACAAACCAGTGTACACATAAAGGAAGAATGTAATTCATTGTGTTTGACAGGAAGAACCCCAGCGTGCACACGGGGGAATATAATTTAAACGACGAGAGAGAGAGAGAGAGCAACCCAGAGTTAAAATGGAGGAGGGGGGGTAAATAATAAATTAGAGAGAGAAAGAGAGCAACCCTGTGAGCAAATCGAGGAGGAATGCAATTACTAATTGGAGAGATAGAGCAACCCAGTGAGCAACAATAGGAAAATTATATTAATATATTAGAGAGATGGAGCAACACAGTGTGTAAATACAGGAGGAATTTACTTAATTTACAGAGAGGGAGAGCCACCCAGTATGCAAATAGAGGCAGAATGTAATTAATAAATTATAGACAGAGAAAACTAGTGTGCAAATAGAGGAGGGAATGTAATTAATTAATCAGAGAGAGAGAGAGATAGAGAGAGCAACCCAGTGTATAAATAGAGGAGGATTGTAATTAATTAATTGGAGAGTTGGAACAACCGAGTGTCCGAATAAATTGTCAATCACACATTTGACGGCAATTAATTACTGACATTTATATTTCATTAATTATTATGAATGGGATCTTTACATTAATTCCTAATCGATATTTAATGAAATTCAAATTATGATATATCAATGTTTAATATAAAATGTACACAACGTTCATTTTATAAAACAGATTTAAAACTATTTCTTATTCCATTAATATGAGTTATTAACTGAAAATAGATTGCTTACTCTCAATTACTGCTAATAATACAATATTAGGCGAATAGTAGATTAAATTCAGAGAATGTTGTAACATTTGACCAGTGACATTGGAATGAATTTTAAAATCAAGACTAATTATTGGTAGGTTAATTTAATTAATTAATAATGCAATGCATTAAAATTTGGAATTATATAATAAGATTATTTAATAACGAAATGCATTACAATGTTTTAACATGTAATAGCATATATGAATTGAGACTAATTAACAATCAGGTATATTAACGAGTCACTAATTGCAAAACATATTCAGTTTAAAACGATAAACAAATGTTCACAATAATAATACATTAGTGAGATGAATCAACATTGGATAATTAACAGAAAATAATTAGTAGCTTTGCGGATAATAGAGAAATAAGCTTAATGAATCATCAGGTATATTCCTAGCAGATTGAAGTGATGAGTTAAAAAATCATGATGAATAATGGTTAATCCAAGTGGCTTAGTATGTCACTATGTAAAAAATAGATTGAGATCGATTACTCAAAAGAGATAATATGAATATGTTTCAGTGTTTTGGGGGTTTTGTTTTAGTGGAGTTTGTGGGTTCAGTGTTAGTGGGGTTAAGGGTTCAGTCTAAGTAGAGTTTGCGGGTTTGGTGTTAGTAGGGTGTGGGGTTCAGTGTAAGAGGAGTTTGAGGGTTCAATGTGAGTGGGACTTGGGGTTCAGATTTAGTGGAGTTTGGGAGTTCAGTGTTCGTGGAGTTTGGGGTTCAGTGTAAGTGGAGTTTGTGGGTTCAATGTGAGTGGGAATTGGGTTTAAGATTTAGTGGAGCTTGGGAGTTCAGTGTTCGTGGAGTTTGGGGTTCAGTGTAAGAGGACTTTGTGGGTTCAATGTGAGAGTGAATTTGAGTTCATATTTAGTGAAGTTTGGGATTTCAGTGTTCGTGGAGTTTGGGGTTCAGTGTAAGAGGACTTTGTGGGTTCAATGTGAGAGTGAATTTGGGTTCAGATTTAGTGAAGTTTGGGAGTTCAGTGTTCGTGGAGTTTGGGGTTCAGTGTAAGTGGAGTTTGTGGGTTCAGTGTTAGTGGAGTGTGGGGTTCGGTGTAAGTGATGTTTGTGGGTTCAGTATTAGTGGGAATTGGGGTTCAGTGTTAGTGGAGTTTGGGAGTTCAGTGTTAGTGGGGTTTGGGGTGATCAGTGTTTTGGGGTTTGGGGAATTTGGGTTTTTGGGGTCTGGGGGTTACAGTATTTTGGGAGTTTTCATTGTACCTGGGGTTTGTGGGGTCCAATATTATTGGAGTTTGTGGGTTTCGTTGTTTTGGGGTTTGGGTTTTTCACTGTTTTGGGGTATTGGGTGTTTCAGTGTTTTTGGGGATTTTGTTTTTGGTGTTTTTGTGGTTTGGCGGTTTGAGTGTTTTGGGGATTTGGGTGATTCTTTATTTTGGGTGTTTGAGGGTGTTCAGTGTTTTGGGGGTTTTGGGGTTCCAGTGTTTTGGGGGTTCGGGAGTTTCAGTGTTTTGGAGGTTTGGGGGTTTCAGTGTTTGGGGTTTTGGTGTTTCAGTGTTTTGGGGGTTTGGGGTTTCAGTGTTTTTGGGGGTTTGGGAGTTTCAGTGTTTTGGGGGTTTCAGTTTTTTTGGGAGTTTGGGTGTTTCAGTGTTTTGGGGTTTGGGGGTTTCAATGTTTTCGAGGGTTTGGGGGTTGGTGGGTTTCAGTGTTTTGGTGTTTGGGGGTTTCAGTGTTTTTGGGGGTTTGGGAGTTTCAGTGTTTTGGGGTTTGGGGGTTTCAGTGTTTTGGTGGTTTGGGGGTTTCAGTGTTTTTAGGGATTTGGGGGTTTCAGTGTTTTGGGGGTTTGGGGTTTTTGGTGCTTTGGGGGTTTGGCAGTTTCAGTGCTTTGGGGGTTTGGGGGTTTCAGTGTTTTGGGGCTTTGGGTGTATCAGTGTTTTTGGGGTTTGGGTGTTTCAGTGTTTTGGAGGTTTGGGGGTTCAGTGCTTTGGGTGTTTGGGTGTTTCAGTGTTTTGGGGTTTGGGGGTTTCAGTGTTTTGTGGATTTGCGGGTTTCAGTGTTTTGGGGGTTTCTGTTTTTTGTGGATTTGGGTGTTTCAGTTTTTTGGGGATTTGGGTGTTTCAGTGTTTTGGGGTTTTAGGGGATTCAGTGTTTTGGGGTTTTAGGGGTTTCAGTGTTTTGGGGGTTTGGGGGTTTCAGTGTTTTGGGGTTTTAGGGGTTTCAGTGTTTTGGGGGTTTGGGGGTTTCAGTGTTTTGGGGGTTTCAGTGTTTTGGGGGTTTGGGGGTTTCAGTGTTTTGGGGGTTTCAGTGTTTTGGGGGTTTGGGGGTTTCAGTGTTTTGGGGGTTTGGGTGTTTCAGTGTTTTGAGGTTTTGGGGGTTTCAGTGTTTTGGGGATTTGGGTGTTTCAGTGTTTAGGGGGTTTGAGGGTTTCAGTGTTTTGGTGGTTTGGGGGTTTCAGTGTTTTGGGGGTTTCAGTGTTTTGGGGGTTTGGGGGTTTCAGTGTTTTGGTGGCTTGGGGGTTTCAGTGTTTTGGGGGTTTGGGGGTTTCAGTGTTTTGGGGGTTTGGGGGTTTCAGTGTTTTGGGGGTTTGGGGGTTTCAGTGTTTTTGGGGTTTCGGGGTTTCAGTGTTTTGGGGGTTTGGGGTGTTTCAGTGTTTTGGGGGTTTGGTTGTTTCAGTGTTTTGGGGGTTTGGCAGTTTCAGTGTTTTGGGGGTTTGGGGGTTTCAGTGTTTTGGGGGTTTGGGGGATTCAGTGTTTTTGGGTGTTTCAGTGTTTTGGGGTTTGGGGGCTTCTGTGTTTTGTGAATTTGCGGGTTTCAGTGTTTTGGGGGTTTCTGTTTTTTGTTGATTTGGGTGTTACAGTGTTTTGGGGATTTGGGTGTTTCAGTGTTTTGGGGGTTTGGGGGTTCAGTGTTTTGGGGGTTTGGGGGTTTCAGTGTTTTGGCGTTTGGGGGTTTCTGTGTTTTGTGAATTTGCGGGTTTCAGTGTTTTGGGGGTTTCTGTTTTTTGTTGATTTGGGTGTTTCAGTGTTTTGAAGATTTTGGGTGTTTCAGTGTTTTGGGGGTTTGGGGGTTTCAGTGTTTTGGGGTTTTCGGTGTTTCAGTGTTTTGGGGGTTTGGGGGTTTCAATGTTTTTGGGTTTTGGGGGTTTCAGTGTTTTGGGGTTTGGGGGTTTCAGTGTTTTTGGGGTTTGGGTGTTTCAGTGTTTTTGGGTTTGGGGGTTTCAGTGTTTTGGTGGTTTGGGGGTTTCAGTGTTTTTGGGTTTTGGGTGTTTCAGTGTTTTTGGGGTTTGGGGGTTTCAGTGTTTTGGGAGTTTGGGGGTTTCAGTGTTTTGGGGGTTTCAGTGTTTTGTTGGTTGGGTGTTTCAGTGTTTTGGGGGTTTCGGTGTTTTGGGGGTTTGGGGGTTCCGTGTTTTGGGGGTTTGGGGTTTTCAGTATTTTGGGGTTTTGGGGTTTCTGTGTTCTGTGAATTTGCAGGTTTCAGTTTTTTGGGGGTTTCTGTTTTTTGTTGATTTGGGTGTTTCAGTGTTTTGGGGATTTGGGTGTTTCAGTGTTTTGGGGGTTTGGGGGTTCAGTGTTTTGGGGGTTTGGGGTTTTCAGTGTTTTGGGGATTTGGGGGTTTCAGTGTTTTGGGGCTTTGGGGGTTTCAGTGTTTTGGGGTTTGGGTGTTTCAGTGTTTTGGGGGTTTGGTTGTTTCAGTGTTTTGGGGGTTTGGCAGTTTCAGTGTTTTGGGGGTTTGGGGGTTTCAGTGTTTTGGGGGTTTGGGGGATTCAGTGTTTTTGGGTGTTTCAGTGTTTTGGGGTTTGGGGGTTTCTGTGTTTTGTGAATTTGCGGGTTTCAGTGTTTTGGGGGTTTCTGTTTTTTGTTGATTTGGGTGTTACAGTGTTTTGGGGATTTGGGTGTTTCAGTGTTTTGGGGGTTTGGGGGTTCAGTGTTTTGGGGGTTTGGGGGTTTCAGTGTTTTGGCGTTTGGGGGTTTCTGTGTTTTGTGAATTTGCGGGTTTCAGTGTTTTGGGGGTTTCTGTTTTTTGTTGATTTGGGTGTTTCAGTGTTTTGAAGATTTTGGGTGTTTCAGTGTTTTGGGGGTTTGGGGGTTTCAGTGTTTTGGGGTTTTCGGTGTTTCAGTGTTTTGGGGGTTTGGGGGTTTCAATGTTTTTGGGTTTTGGGGGTTTCAGTGTTTTGGGGTTTGGGGGTTTCAGTGTTTTTGGGGTTTGGGTGTTTCAGTGTTTTTGGGTTTGGGGGTTTCAGTGTTTTGGTGGTTTGGGGGTTTCAGTGTTTTTGGGTTTTGGGTGTTTCAGTGTTTTTGGGGTTTGGGGGTTTCAGTGTTTTGGGAGTTTGGGGGTTTCAGTGTTTTGGGGGTTTCAGTGTTTTGTTGGTTGGGTGTTTCAGTGTTTTGGGAGTTTCGGTGTTTTGGGGGTTGGGTGTTTCAGTGTTTTGGGGGTTTGGGGGTTCCGTGTTTTGGGGGTTTGGGGTTTTCAGTATTTTGGGGTTTTGGGGTTTCTGTGTTCTGTGAATTTGCGGGTTTCAGTTTTTTGGGGGTTTCTGTTTTTTGTTGATTTGGGTGTTTCAGTGTTTTGGGGATTTGGGTGTTTCAGTGTTTTGGGGGTTTGGGGGTTCAGTGTTTTGGGGGTTTGGGGTTTTCAGTGTTTTGGGGATTTGGGGGTTTCAGTGTTTTGGGGCTTTGGGGGTTTCAGTGTTTTGGGGTTTGGGTGTTTCAGTGTTTTGGGGTTTGTGTGTTTCAGTGTTTTTGGGGTTTGGGTGTTTCAGTGTTTTGGGGGTTTGGGGGTTGCAGTGTTTTGGGGGTTTCAGTGTTTTGGGGTTTGGGTGTTTCAGTGTTTTTGGGGTTTGGGTATTTCAGTGCTTTTGGGGGTTTGGGGGTTTCAGTGTTTTGGGAGTTTCAGTGTTTTGTTGGTTGGGTGTTTCAGTGTTTTGGGGGTTTCAGTGTTTTGGGGGTTGGGTGTTTCAGTGTTTTGGGGGTTTGGGGGTTTCAGTGTTTTGTGGGTGTCAGTGTTTTGGGGGTTTGGGTGTTTCAGTGTTTTGGGGGTTTGGGTGTTTCAGTGTTTTTGGGGTTTGGGGGTTTCAGTGTTTTGGGGGTTTGGGGGTTTCAGTGTTTTGGGGGTTTCAGTGTTTTGTTGGTTGGGTGTTTCAGTGTTTTGGGGGTTTCAGTGTTTTGGGGGTTGGGTGTTTCAGTGTTTTGGGGGTTTGGGGGTTCAGTGTTTCGGGGGTTTGGGGTTTTCAGTATTTTGGGGTTTTGGGTTTTCTGTGTTTTGTGAATTTGCGGGTTCAGTTTTTTGGGGGTTTCTGTTTTTTGTTGATTTGGGTGTTTCAGTGTTTGGGGATTTGGGTGTTTCAGTGTTTTGGGGGTTTGGGGGTTCAGTGTTTTGGGGGTTTCGGGTTTTCAGTGTTTTGGGGATTTGGGGGTTTCAGTGTTTTGGGGCTTTGGGGGTTTCAGTGTTTTGGGGATTTGGGTGTTTCAGTGTTTTGGGGTTTTGGGGGTTTCAGTGTTTTGGGGATTTGGGTGTTTCAGTGTTTTGGGGTTTGGGTGTTTCAGTGTTTTTGGGGTTTGGGGGTTTCAGTGTTTTGGGGGTTTGGGGGTTTCAGTGTTTTGGGGGTTTGGGGGTTTCAGTGTTTTGGGGATTTGGGGGTTTCAGTGTTTTGGGGCTTTGGGGGTTTCAGTGTTTTGGGGGTTTGGGTGTTTCAATGTTTTGAGGGTTTGGGGGATTCAGTGTTTTGGGGGTTGGGTATTTATGTGTTTTGGGGGTTTGAGGGTTTCAGTGTTTTGAGGGTTTGGGGTTTTCAGTGTTTTGGGGGTTTCAGTGTTTTGGGGGTTTGGGGGTTCAGTGTTTTGGGGGTTTGGGGTTTTCAGTGTTTTGGGGATTTGGGGGTTTCAGTGTTTTGGGGCTTTGGGGGTTTCAGTGTTTTGGGGATTTGGGTGTTTCAGTGTTTTGTGGTTTGGGTGTTTCAGTGTTTTTGGGGTTTGGGGGTTTCAGTGTTTTGGGGTTTTGGGGGTTTCAGTGTTTTGGGGGTTTGGGGGTTTCAGCGTTTTGGGGATTTGGGGGTTTCAGTGTTTTGGGGCTTTGGGGGTTTCAGTGTTTTGGGGTTTGGGTGTTTCAATGTTTTGAGGGTTTGGGGGATTGAGTGTTTTGGGGGTTGGGTATTTATGTGTTTTGGGGGTTTGGGGGTTTCAGTGTTTTGGGGGTTTGGGGGTTTCAGTGTTTTGGGGGTTTCAGTGTTTTGGGGGTTTGGGTGTTTCAGAGTTTTGGGGGTTTGGGGGTTTCAGTGTTTTGGGGGTTTGTGTGTTTCAGTATTTTGGGGTTTGGGGGTTTCAGTGTTTTGGGGGTTTGGGGGTTTCAGTGTTTTGGGGGTTTGGGTGTTTCAGTGTTTTTGGGGTTTGGGTGTTTCAGTGTTTTTGGGGTTTGGGTGTTTCAGTGTTTTTGGGGTTTGGGTGTTTCAGTGTTTTGGGGTTTGGGGGTTTCAGTGTTTTGGGGGTTTGGGTGTTTCAGTGTTTTTGGGGTTTGGGTGTTTCAGCGTTTTGGTGTTTGGGGGTTTCAGTGTTTTGGGGGTTTGGTGGTTTCAGTGTTTTGGGGGTTTGGGTGTTTCATTTTTTTGGGGGTTTGGGGGTTTCAGTGTTTTGGGGGTTTCAGTGTTTTGGGGGTTGGGTGTTTCAGTGTATTGGGGTTTTCAGTGTTTTTGGGGTTGGGTGTTTCAGTGTTTTGGGGGTTTGGGGTTTTCAGTATTTTGGGGTTTTGGGGTTTCTGTGTTTTGTGAATTTGCGGGTTTCAGTTTTTTGGGGGTTTCTGTTTTTTGTTGATTTGGGTGTTTCAGTGTTTTGGGGATTTGGGTGTTTCAGTGTTTTGGGGGTTTGGGCGTTCAGTGTTTTGGGGGTTTGGGGGTTTCAGTGTTTTGGGGATTTGGGGGTTTCAGTGTTTTGGGGATTTGGGTGTTTCAGTGTTTTGGGGGATTGGGGGTTTCAGTGTTTTGGGGTTTGTGGGTTTCAGTGTTTTGGGGGTTTGGGTGTTTCAGTGTTTTGGGGATTTGGGGGTTTCAGTGTTTTGGGGGTTTGAGTGTTTTGGGGATTTGGGGGTTTCAGTGTTTTGGGGCTTTGGGGGTTTCAGTGTTTTGGGGGTTGGGCATTTATGTGTTTTGGGGGTTTGGGGGTTTCAGTGTTTTGGGGGTTTCAGTGTTTTGGGGGTTTGGGGGTTTCAGTGTTTTGGGGGTTTCAGTGTTTTGGGGGTTTGGGGGTTTCAGTGTTTTGGGGGTTTCAGTGTTTTGCGGGTTGGGTGTTTCAGTGCTTTGGGGGTTTCATTTTTTTGGGCGTTTGGGGGTTTCAGTGTTTTGGGGGTTTGAGTGTTTTGGGGTTTTGGGGGGTTTCAGTGTTTTGAGGGTTTGGGAGTTTCAGTGTTTTGGGGGTTTGGGTGTTTCAGTGTTTTGAGGTTTTGGGTGTTTCAGTGTTTTGGAGGTTTGGGTATTTTCTTGCTTTGGTGGTTTGGTGTTAAAGTGTTTCTGGGCTTTGGGCAGTTCAAGGTTTTGGAGGTTTGGGGGGTTTCAGTACTTTGGTGGTTTGGGTTGTTCAGTGTTTTGGTGCTTCGGTTTTCAGTGTTTTAGGGGTCTGGGTGTTTCAGTGTTTTGGCTTTTTGGGGGTGTTCAGTGTTTTGGGGGTTTGGGGGTTCAGTGTTTTTGGCCTTTGGGGTGTTCAGTGTTTTGGGGATTTGGGTGTTTCAATGTTTTGGCGTTTTGGGGGTGTACAGTGTTTTGGGGATTTGGGTGTTACAGTGTTTTTAGGGGTTTGGGGTTTCAGTTTTTTGCGGGTTTTGGGGGATTTCAGTGTTTAGGGGGTTTGGGGCTATTCAGTGTTTTGGGGGTTTTTGGGTTTTCATTTTTTGGTGTTTGGGACTGTTCAGTATTTTGAGGTTTGGGGGTTTCAGTGTTTTGGGGGTTTGGGGGTTTCAGTGTTTTGTGGTTTGGGGGTTTCAGTATTATTGAGGTTTGGGTTTTCAGTGTTTTGCGTGTTTGGGGGTTTCAGTGTTTTGGGGGTTTGGGAGTTTCAGTGTTTTGGGGTTTGGGGGTTTCATTGTTTTGGGTGTTTGGGGGTTTAAATGTTTTGGGGGTTTGGGGGTTTCAGTGTTTTTGGGCTTTGTGGTTTTCAGTGTTTTGGGGATTTCAGTATTATTGAGGTTTGTGTATTCAGTATTTTGAGAGTTTGTGGCTTTAAATGATTTGGGCTTTTTTGATTATCAGTGTTGGTTGGGGGTTTGGGGGTTCTGTGGCTTGGAGGTTCAGTGTTATGTGGTGGTTTGGGGATTCAGTGGTTTGAAGGTTCAGTGTTGGGTGTTTTTTTTCGGTTTCAGTTGTTTGGAAGTTCAGTGTTGGGTGTTTTTTTTCGGTTTCAGTGGTTTGGAGATTCAGTGTTGGGTGCGTGCTTGGGGGTTTTATTGGTTTGGGGGTTCAGTGTTGGGTGGGTTTTGGCGGTTCACTGGTTTGGTTGTTCAGTGTTGGGTGGTGGTTTGGTGGTTCAGTGTTTGGTGTGGGTTTGGGGTTTCAGTGCTTTGGACATTCAGTGTTGGGTGGGGCATTGGGGTTTCAGTGGTTTGGTGTTCAGTGTTTGGCGGGGCTTTCGGTGTTAAGTGGTTTGGAAGTTCAGTGTTGGGTGGGGGTTTGGGGTTTCAGTATTTTGGGATTCAGTATTGGTGTGGGTTTGTGGTTCAGTATTTTTGAGGTTCAGTTTTGCGTGGGGGTTTGGGTGTTCACTGGTTAGGATGTTCAGTGTTGGGTGGGGGTTTGGTGGTTCAGTGGTGAAGGTTCACTATAGCGTGTGGGTTTGGTGGTTCAGTGTTTTGGACGTTCAATGTTGGGATGGGGTTTGGTGGATTCAGTCGTTTGCAGATTCTGTGCTGTGATGGGGTTTGGGACTTCAGTGGTTTGGAGTTTTATTGTTGGGTGGGGGAACTGGGGGTGCAATGGTCGTAGTTTCATTGTTGGGTGGGGATTTGTGGCTTCAGTGGTTTGGAGGTTCAGTGCTGTGTGGGGATTAGGGGTTTCAGTGGCTTGGTTTTCAGTGTTGTGTGGGGGTTTGCGGTTTCAGTGTTTCGTGGTTCAGTGTTGTGTAGTGTTTTTCGGATTCAGTGGTTGTAGTTTCAGTTTTGGGTGGGGGTTTGGGGGTTCAGTGGTTGTAGTTTCAGTGCTGGGTTGGGGTTTGGGTGTTCAGCGGTTTGGAGGTTCATTGTTGGATGGGGGTTTGGGGTTTCAGTGGATGTAGTTTCAGTGTTGGGTTGGGGTTTGGGTGTTCAGTGGTTGTAGTTTCAGTGTTAGGTTGGGGTTTGGGGGTTCAGTGGTTGTAGTTTCAGTGTTGGGAGGGGGTTTGGTGGTTCAGTATTATGGGCTTTCGGGGTTCAATGTTTTTGGCGGTCAGCCATTCTTCTTCCCGTCGGAATCCTCTTGTTGCTTTGGCATCAGCTTCTTGCAGGGAAGATATTTTTGCAGCATTTCATGTACCTGGGAATGGACAGGTGAGCAGTCAGGTCAGATAGAGCAGGGAACGCAGTTACTGACCAACTGACAAGTGGCATCTCAGGAGACATCGACTGGCCCCTTAACACGAGGGAAGTTCCTTCCCTGAACACGGGGGGAGCATGTCACCCCCCCACATCTCAACATCCGAACAACCCCTGCCCACTCCACACCAGCTCACTCTCTCGCCATTCAGCGTCTTGGGAATTCTCCACCCCACGGCGCCCCTCCCCCACCATCGGTTTAGTCAAACCACTACCAGGATGAGAGGAAGGGAATTCTTATCCCTGCCGTTGGCTCAATGCCAACTAGAGATGGCCCATCAATGGAAAGTTTAAGTAATGCCAACTCGGGTTATTTCATAGGTGGTGCCCATAGCCCAAGAATGACTGTAGGGTGTACCCCGCTCACCTTTTCCTCGCGAGTGTCCAGTTTGTTCTTCCCGACGTACATCACTTGGACTTCTGCATTGATCTGGTCACAATTCACTTTGCTGAAGTCCAGGACCACTGTAATATCGAGAGGACAAGGCTTCAGACACACACACACAAAGCCCATGGGCAGGGTTACAGGTGGGAGTGAGAACTGTGAACGGAGGTGGATTGGAGGGGAGGGGTTGGAGTGGGGGAGAAGGAATGGTCAAGGGTCGGGGGTCAGGCTCCGTCCCACCGCTTCGCTGAAAGACTGAATGTGTCTCAGCGATGGAGCGGTATTAGGACAAGGTCACCCTCAAATTAGGTTGACAAGTCAGGTACCTGAGTCTGATGATCCGACTCTGACAAAGGATGGACGCTGAGTGGATTCTCGAGTACACAGTTCGTCTGATCCCTCCTTGTGTGACGTCTTCGGCTCTGTGATAGGAGAAGAGGGTATTACTCACAATAAGTGCTTGTTGATCCCCCAAACGCTGCTGTCAATCACGGTTTCCTGAATAGATTTTGATGACTGCAGCAAGAAGCCGAAATGAAGAAAGACTCAACACAGCACAATATAAGGCAGGGAATTTTAAAGCTCACAGTCAGTAATGGACGCAAAGTCAGTGAGAGGAGACATTGACCTAAGTGATGCAGATACCGACTGAGTATATATTTGAATTTCGAGTTTGGTTCAAAGTGAGAATTGGAATGGTAAATCTGATTCAAGTTTACTTTTAGAGTGAGAGAAATTGTAGAATAAGAGTCTGATTCTAACCTAGAAATAAGCAGTTAAACAGGCACCTGCTTTAGGAGTGGAGTTAAAGGACATTGTAGAGTGTGGATCAGCTGAAGAGATCATTCCATTGGTAAGAAAGTTTCGAAAATGATTCACTTAAATACTTATAAATTCTGAAGCCCACCAATGTTACCCTGCCCTGTCGCAGCTCTCTGTGCCCCAGTCACTAACTCTCAGTCCTCTCACTCATTATATTCCATTCCCCTCACTCGCTGCCTCTCACACCCCCCAGTCACCGCCTCGCACTCCCCTCACTCACTGCTTCCCACACCCCTCTTTCACTGCTTCCCACTTCCCTCATTCACTGCTTTCCACTTCCCTCAGTCACTGCCTCCCACTCCCCTCAGTCACCACCTCGCACTCCCCTCTGTCACTGCCTCCCACTCCCCTCAGTCACTGCCTCCCACTCCCCTCAGTCAAGGCATCCCACACCCCTCAGTCACTACATCCCACTCCCCTCAGTTACGGCATTCCACTCCCCTCATTCACTACATCAGGTTCCCTTCAGCATGTGATTTCAGTGATCATATTGTGTGAAATTTTTCTGTTGAATTTCCATTGAAGACGGTAACCTGTCATTTCAGACCCTGGTGGGTTAGATGATGCAGGAAGAGTGGATTCTCGATTCGAGTGTTCCTCTGATTCTGGAGTTGTTGTTTTTCCTGGATTTGAAATGAAGGAAGGAGACATGGGAGCTTGCAGAGTTCGGATGGCCTCAAGAGAGCATTTGCTTGTTAGGAACGTTTAGAAAATGATTTACTTAAGCAATTATACAGTCTGAAACTCACCAATATCACTTCGCTTTGTCACTCCCGAGTTTATCCCAGTAATTAAATCGCATCCCTCTCTTTCAATACATCCCACTGACCTCAGTAATTGCATCGCACTCCCCTCAGTCACTGCATCCCACTCCCCTCAGTCACTGCATCCCACTCCCTGCATCCCACTCCCCTCAGTAATGGCATCACACTCCCCTCAGACACTGCATCGCACTCCCCTCAGTCACTGCATCCCACCCCCTCAGTCACTGCATCCCGCTACCTTTCCCTCAATTTCTCTTCTCGTTGTCCTTCACTATGAATTGGAAATATCTGCGGGACAGAGCATCATTGGGTGCCAAGTCTGTTTTGAATCATTGACTTATGTTCGATACCTGAGTTTTCAGAAGTTGCTTGGGGCGGTGATGAACGGTCAGCCGGCTTTGGACTCGACAGTTCCGGCTTTTCCTGAGTTTGGGTTGTATTTGGATCTGCAATGAAGGGAGAGTAAAGTGTGTATTGTGCCGAAACGTTTCATCTGTTTCATGGTGGGAATGTCAGAGGCCCTTTATCAAATCCCTGATCATCCCCCACTACTCTTCCTTAACAGTGTGTCCCACAGAGGGAGTGGCTGTTGCCCAGCTCCTCATTCAGAGCCTTCCTCTACCCTCGGACCATGCTTAGAGCGGAGTGTCCGATAGACACAGACAACAGTCACTGGGGCAAATCACTATAGTTCTGGTGAAAAGTTCACTGTTTTTCAGATCCATTAGTCCTCGTGTCCCTTACACAAAGTAGAGAGGCCTGTGATTTTCTTAGTTTTATTGGTGACATGTGGCATCCCGAACCACACTTCTGAAACATTTAGAAATGAGATTGTACCTGTACAATAAGCTGCACGACGGTGTAATGTCTTCAACTCATAAACGAAGTAGCTGCTGCAGTTTTTAATCTTTATCTCATGGATCCAGTTGCATTTTTTTCCAAACCAGTTTAAACAAACTGCCCTGGTTACTTCCCCCTGTCCCACGGTGGGATGAGAACCTGAAATGAGGTTTATAAATATTGAAGAATGTAACCGATGTGAACAGTGCTGGACAGTGAATGTAAATCTGATATTGGAAAGTCTGAACGTACCCTTTAACCAGCCAGTGGCGCGTGTGGAGCAGTGTCTCTCTGTGACCTCAGTCTCCGGAATCTTCCATCCACCAGAACTGAAACGACACCTCCCATGACATTATTTCTGACATGTCTTCCTGCTCCCTAAACAGACGCCCGGCAGCCCCACTATCCGCCTTACTGGTTAGACAGGGGAATTGATCACGTCCATCCCATTCCTCTTGCCACAGCCCTCACCACTAACTCTCCCTCAATGAATCAACCTCAGCGCTCACCTTCTATCCCAGAATCTTCCACCTTCAACTGTTCATTCGCCGCCATTAACACCACCTCCAGTCTGAGGTCACCACCTCAAATACATCTTCCTCTCCTGATTCGGAATTCAGAAGCAACCATTCCCCCCGCATTACCCGAGCCCAGTGATCGGGCAACCCAAACTTCCCTCTGCTTCTACAGTACATTAATAGATCCCCTGTATCCAGTGTTCCTTCCCTTTACTCTCTGTCTCTGTTCTATATCACCCCCTATCCAGTGTTCTTTCCCTTTACTCTCTGTCTTTGTTCGATATACCCCTTTACGCAGTGTTATCTCCCTTTACTCTCTGCCTCTGTTCTATATCACGCTATTTATTTTTCATTAATTAACGGGATGTGGGTGCGGCTGTCTTGTCCAGGATTTTTTATTGCCCATCCCTGATGGCCCGTTGTGAAGTTGCTGTTGAGCTGCCTTCTTGAACCACTGCAGTCCATGTGGTGTAGGTAAACCCTCAGTGCTGTTAGGGAGGGAGTTTCAGGACACTGACTTAGCGACATTGAAGGAACGGCCGAAATATTTCGAAATCAGGATGGTGTGTGGCTTGGAGGGGGCCTTCCAGTTGTTGGTGTCCCCAGCTAACTGCTGCCCTTGTCCTGCTAGATGGGAGCAATCGGGGGTTAAGAATGTGCTGTAGAAGGAGCTTTGCAGAATTCATGTAGATGGTGCACACTGCTGCTCATGTGCTTCAGTGGTAGCGGGAGTGAACATTTGTGAATCCGGTGCCAATGAAGCGGGTTGCGTTGTTCTTGCAGGTGTTGAGCTTCTTGAGTGTTGTGGGAGCTGCACTTATCCATGCGAATGAAGAGTGTTCCAACACACTACAGGCTGGTGCCTTGTAGACAGTGGACAGTCCACTGGGAGTCAAGAGGTGAGTTACTCATCGCAGTGTTCCTAGCCTCTGACCTGCTCTTGTTGCCCTAGGATTTATCTGGCTTGTCCAGTTCAGTTACTGGTTAATGGTAACCCCCAGTATGTTGACCTTTTTGTGCAACGAATTTTACTTGCCACTTGTCAGCCCAAGCCTGGATATTGTCCAGGCCTTGCTGCATTTGGACATGGACTACTTGAGCGTCTGAGGAGTCGTGAACGATGCTTAACATTGAGCAATCTTCAGCGAACATCTCCACTACTGTTCTTATGAAGGAAGGAAAGTTATTAAAGAAATATTTGGAAATGGTTGGGGCTGTCTCCGCCCCTGTTCTATAAAACTCTCTATCCTGTGATATATCCCTTTAGGCTCTGTCTCTGTTCTATATCCCTTGTATCCAGGTTTATAACGCTTTACTCTCTGTCCCTTTTCTATATCCCACTCTATCCAGTGTTTACTCCCTTCACTCTCATGTCTCTGCTCTAGATACCCTCTCTCCAGTGTTATCTCTACTTGCACTCTGTCCATGTTCTATAACCCCATCTATCCATTTTAATCTCCCTTTGCACCCTGTCTCTGTTCTGTCTCCCCCTCCATCGAATGTTATCGCCTCAACTCTCTGTCCTGCTCTATATCCCCCTCCAAGTAATGTCATCTACTCGTGCTCCCTGCTCTATATTCCACTCCATTCAGGAGCTGTCTTTATTTTCCCTGTTTCTCTCTGTCTGACTCTTCTCCAATCCCTGTATAATCTCCTTCCACCATTGTTCTGCATGATAGCCCAGGCCCCCATCAGTCCCTGTTCCTCCTCTCGCCTTTTTTTCATTAATTCATTTGTTTCCCCAAGTATAACCCCTCGTTAACCTCAATCTTTGTCCATCTGTTACCTTTTAAATCTGTACCATCCGTGGTTCAGTTTGTCATCACTTTTCAGAGCCGTGCACCCGGTCTCAGTACATTCCGTGCTCCTCCAGGGCTGGTCCAGGACTGTGTGATTTACACACGGGTCAGTCACTGCTGAGTCTGTGACTGAGTGACAGACAGGTGTTTAATGTTAATATAAAGTACAGTGATTATTACTCAGAGACTTATATCCTCCGAAGAACCAGTAACCTTTGTCACACCCTCTCCGACATGTAGGAATTACAGCCATTTAAAGCCAGAATCGTTCTTCATTTTCCAACGCAGTTTTCCCTCTGTCTCCGAGTTCGGCCTCCCCCTTTAACTGACGGCTCACAGGCCGTCCCTATGCGAGATTCATCCCCAGCCCCCAGTTAACAGAAAGCAGCAGTGATCTCAGATTCACTTCGTCCAAGCGGAGAAGCTGCAGTTTTGAAATGGGAATTTTGTTCATCCCGTAACCCATGGAAATTGGGGCAGCGTTTTGACTTTATTAACCAAGAGACCCTCATGTTGCCCTTACGATGTGGTTCCAGACCAGCAGGGCCTTGCAGACCCCCATCCCCCACACTATCCCCTGGATGACCCCTCATCCCACAACCCATTCCCCACCTCCCAACACCACATCGCAGTGAAACCTCCCAGCATACCCACCACGCTCAAATAATTATTTACTCCTCCACTTCCAGAACCCCCACATTGACAGGCCAGTGTTCAGCTCCCTGTACTCTAAGCTATGCACTTCCTTCCGGACTCCACTACGGCTCTCTTACCCTCTCTCCGCCTGTAACACATTCCTAACAACCTACCTCTTGATCAAGTGTTTGCTCTGTGTTTATTGATATTGAACCAGGTTCAATTTTCTGAATGATAGAGCCTCTCTGAGACGCCTTGCGATTTGGTTCAATGCTACAGGCGCTATATAAATTCATATTGTCAACCCTGTTGTCGCTGCATCCCGTTCAATCCCTCAAATCTAGGATCTGGAGAGGCAACATGCAACGCCCATATCCATCATTGTGGCCCATAGAGATCCATGGGCATTGCAAGGACCAGAGTCTGTGGTTATCACGGACAACAATGTCTGATTCAGTTACCTCCCCTCTTTGGGGAATATTTTCACTTTATGTTTCAGACCTTTATCCGTTGAGGCTCTTACAACAACGGGGAACACGTGGAATATTATTTTTTCAGTGAGTGATCCGGCACATCTAGAGTCACCCTCCTGGGTCATTTATAAACAACAATGTACCTGTGCAATAAGCAGCATTAAAGCGTGGCGACGGCTTCAGCTCATAAACGAAGTAACTGCTGCAGTTTTTAATCTTTATCTCTCGGGTCGAGGAGCAGCGCTTTCCATCCCAGTTAAAACAAACTGTCCTGGTTACTACCCCCTGTGCCTCGGTGGGATGTGAACCTGAAATGAAGTTTTTAAATATTGAAGAATGTAACCGATGTGAACATTGCTGGACAGTGAATGTAAATCTGATATTAGAAAGTCTGGACGTACCATTTAACCAGCCTGGTCGATTTGTGGAGCAGTGAAACGCTGGGACAGCAGTATCTGGAATCTTCCCTCCACCAGAACTGAAACAATAATCACAGAATCAGCTCCTGAACTGATTACACTGAGTAACTGATAAAAAGGTTGGTACCGGCAGAGAGGACCAGAAACTGGGCTTCATCTCTCACTCACCCTGTCCCCGATTCACATTCCTCTCTATCCTGCATTTCTCCTTTTATATCACCCTTTACCCTCTTTCCCCATTCGATATCCTAATTTGGGCTGACAGAGTCTTTACTGCACAGTTCACTCAAATTGTCCATGTCGGAGTTTGTGCTCAATACGAAACTCCTCCCACCCCATCCTCACCTCCCCCCCATCAACATCTCGCTCTGTTATGATCTCCCTCATATCTTTCTAACCGATCCCCGCGTCGTCCAGTTAAATACATCAACTCAATTCCCCACAGCCCCAGTTCCTGTGGGAGTGAGTCTCAAATTCTCCCCACTCTCTGTGTAAAGTAGTTTTTCCTGAATTCGCCATTGGATTTATCACTGTCTGTCTAATATTGAATCGAAATCCCCTCCTGAGTTCTGGTATCGCCTGCGAGTGGACACATCTCTACGTTGACCCTATCAAAACACCTTTCATCATCTAACAGACCTCGATCAGGTCAGCCCTCAGCCTTCTCTGTTCCAGGTAAAATAGCCCCAGCCTGTTCACTCTGTCTTATAGTTAAAACACTCTCAAACTGGACCAGAGCACGGTGCTCCGCGTGCAGTCTAACCAAGGGAGATGGAGACCGGAACTGTGCATAGTGCTCCAAGTGTTGCCTAACCGCGGGGTACGGAGACGGGAACTGTGCACGGTGCTCTGAGTGTGGCCTAACTCAAGGATACGGAAACCAGAAATGTGCACGGTGCTCCGAGTGCAGTCTAACTGAGGGATACGGAGACCGGAATTGTGCACGGTTCACCGAGTGTGGTCTAACCGAAGGATACGGAGACTGCAACTGTGCCCGGTGCTTCGAGTTTGGTGTAACCGAGCTTCTGTGAAGGTTAATCATACCTTCTGTGCTTTTCACATCCAGCCCATTTGTACTTAAACCCATTGTTTTATTTCCTTTCCAAGGGCGTATTAACTTGTGTCGCTATTTTACACGAGTTGTTTATTCACTCCCCCGGATCACTATACACCTCAACCCCATTCGGACTCTTACATTTTGGAGGAGTCTGGCAGTTCCTGTCTGCAAACCCCAATGTTCATCTCTCCCAGTGATAGGCATTGAAGTTAATTTTCTAATTATGCACTGAATCTTTAAGTTTATTCAGACTTTCTCCATTGTCTCACTCTCCCCCTCTGAATTAACCACACCCACCAATTTGGTCAGATCCACACATTTTTATTTGCATAAATAATCCAAAATCTTTGTTATAAATTTGAAAGAGGAATTGTCCCAGCACTGATCCCTGTGGATCCCCACTTCCCAGTTTTCGGCAGTACTACTACACCCCGCCGCCCCATTAGTCCGAATTGTCTCCCATTAATCTGTCTCCCTGTTCTTCATCCACTTCATGTTCTCCCCAAGTCGAATCCCGTCCTTCCCCATTCTCTGTATTCACTCCGTACCCCATTATCCGGCGTGATGATCCCAGTCTCCCAGCAATTCCTTTTCCCCCACTAGCACACTCTTCTCTTCTCTATCTTCACTTCCCTCCTCTCGACTCCTTTACCTCAAATTTCTGGTCCATCTTTCCGTTGGTGGGTTGACTTGGATTTTCCCCTTCACGTTACCTGTTAAATCGGTACCATCCATACTTCAGATCCCAATCACACTTCCACTGGCCAGAACAATCAGTCTCAGTACAATCGATGCTCCTCCAGGCCTCGTCCAGGACGCTGTGATTTACACACGGGTCAGTGAGTGTGGAGTCTGGGTAGGAATTACAGGAAGATGTCCAATGTTAATGTATAAAGTACAGTTAATATCACACAGCGACTTGCAACCCCAGAAGCACAAATTACCTCAGTTTCACTCTCCACTCTTGGAAAAAATTCCCCCAAACTAAACCTGGGAATTTTTATCCTTCGCTGGATGTGGTTTCCCTCTGTTTCCCAACTCGGCCTCACCCTGTAACTCATTGCTCACAGGCAGTGATCTTTTCTGGATGGAAAATGAGCTCTCGGGTAAGAGAAAGTGGCATTATACTCTGCTTCACTTCATCCCTGTAGCATAGAGACAGAGCTGAAATGTGAATCCTGACAACCGTGCAGAACCCAGGATTCCCATTCGTCTTCCTGAGGATTGGGCAGTACATTCCTTCCACGTCCCTCACTACGTTACACTCCGCTCCCCCACGACATCCCACTCTCCCCTGCCACCGCGTCCAATTCCGTTCGGTCACTACATCATGCTCCCCTGAGACGTTATTCCCACTCCCCTAAGTCACTGATAACGGTTCTTTCAGAAGCTGTTGGGCTGGTTGAAGCAGGGACGGTGGATTTTGGAGTCGAGTGTGCCTCATATTTCAGAGTTGGTGTTAAACCAGGAACTGCAATGAAGTAAGGAGACATGGGAGATTGTGGAGTTCGGATCACATCATAAGTGCTTCCAATTGGTAGGAAAGTTTACAAAACGATACACTACATTGTTTATCCAGTATGAAACTCATCTATGACAATCCGCTCTGTAACTACAGAATGTAGCCCAGTCACTAAATCCCAGTCAAATCATTCTCAACATCCCACAGCCAACTGTCAATATATCCCATTCCCCTAACTATGCCACACCCCCCTCAATCACTACACCACACACCCGTCAATAACTGCACCTCACTCCGCTCAGTCACAACAAGAAATACCCCTCAGTCACTACATCCAGCTCCCCTCAATCAATACACCCCACTCCGCTCAGTCACAACAAAAAATACCCCTCAGTCACTACATCCAGCTCCCCTCAATCAATACACCCCAATCAGCAAAGTCAATACCCCCCACACCCGTCACTCACTACACCCCACTCTGCTCAGTCACTACACCCCACTTCACTTAGGCACTGCACCCCACTCCGCTCAGTCACTACACCCCACTTCACTTAGGCACTGCACCCCACTCCGCTCAGTCACTACACCCCACTTCACTTAGGCACTGCACCCCACTCCGCTCAGTCACTACACCCCACTTCACTTAGGCACTGCACCCCACTCCACTTAGTCACTACACCCCACTTCACTTAGGCACTGCACCCCACTCCGCTCAGTCACTACACCCCACTTCACTTAGGCACTGCACCCCACTCCGCTCAGTCACTACACCCCACTTCACTTAGGCACTGCACCCCACTCCGCTCAGTCACTACACCCCACTTCACTTAGGCACTGCACCCCACTCCGCTCAGTCACTACACCCCACTTCACTTAGGCACTGCACCCCACTCCGCTCAGTCACTACACCCCACTTCACTTAGGCACTGCACCCCACTCCGCTCAGTCACTACACCCCACTTCACTTAGGCACTGCACCCCACTCCGCTCAGTCACTACACCCCACTTCACTTAGGCACTGCACCCCACTCCGCTCAGTCACTACACCCCACTTCACTTAGGCACTGCACCCCACTCCGCTCAGTCACTACACCCCACTTCACTTAGGCACTGCACCCCACTCCGCTCAGTCACTACACCCCACTTCACTTAGGCACTGCACCCCACTCCACTTAGTCACTACACCCCACTTCACTTAGGCACTGCACCCCACTCCGCTCAGTCACTACACCCCACTTCACTTAGGCACTGCACCCCACTCCGCTCAGTCACTACACCCCACTTCACTTAGGCACTGCACCCCACTCCGCTCAGTCACTACACCCCACTTCACTTAGGCACTGCACCCCACTCCACTCAGTCACTACACCCCACTCCACTTAGTCACTACACCCCACTCCACTCAGTCACTACACCCCACTCCGCTCAGTCACTACACCCCACTCCGCTCAGTCACTACACCAGACACCCGTCAGTCACTACACCCAACTCCGCTCAGTCACTACAACCCACACACGTCACTCACTACACCCCACTCCGCTCAGTCACTACACCTCACACCCGTCACTCACTAGACCCCACTCCGCTCAGTCACTACACCCCACACCCGTCACTCACTACACCCCACTCCGCTCAGTCATTACACCACAAACCCGTCAATCACTACACCACACTCTGCTCAGTCACAACACCACACATCCGTCAATCACTACACCTGACTGCGCTTAGTCACTACACCCCACACCCGTCACTCACTACACACCATACCCGTCAATCACTACACCACACACCCGTCAATCACTACACCCCAATCCGCTCAGCCAATACACCCCACACATGTCACTCACTACACCCCACTCCGCTCAGTCACTACACCACTCACCTGTCAATCACTACACCACACACCCGTCAATCACTACACTCCACTCCGCTTGGTCACTACACCCCACACCGCCCAGTCACTACACCCCAGACCCCTCACTCACTACACCCCACTCCGTTCAGTCACTACACCCCACACCCGTCACTCACTACACCCGAATCCGCTTAGTCACTACACCACACACCCGTCAATCACTACATCCCACACCGATTAGTCACTACACCCCACACCCGTCAATCACTACACCACACATCCGACAACCACTACACCACACTCCGCTCAGTCAATACACCCCACATCCGTCAATCACTACACCCCACTCCTCTCAGTCACTACACCCCACTCCGCTCAGTCACATAACCCACACTCATCAGTCACTACATCCCACACCCGTCACTCACTACACCCCAGACCAGCCAATCGCTAAACCCCACACCGCTCAGTCACAACACCCGTCTGCACTCAGTCACTACACCAGACACCCGTCAATCACTACACCCCACTCCGCTCAGTCACTACACCACACACCGCTCAGTCACTGCACCACATACCCGTCACTCACTACACCTCGCTCCCCTTAGTCACTACACCCCCCGTCAATCACTACACCCCACACTCCGCTCAGTCACTACACCACACACCCGTCACTCACTACACCCTACTCCGCTCAGTCACTACACCCCACACCCGTCAATCACTACACCCCATTCCACTCAGTCAATAAACCCCACTCCGCTCAGTCACTACACCCCACACCCGTCACTCACTACACCCCACTCCGCTCAGTCACTACACCCCACACCCGTCACTCACTACACCCCACTCCGCTCAGTCACTGCACCCCACTCCGCTCACTCACTACTCTCCACTCCGCTCAGAAACTACACCCCACACCGCTCAGCAACTACACCCCACACGCGTCAATCACTACACCCCACTCTGCTCAGTCACTACACCCCACACCGGTCAATCACTAAACCCCACTCCGCTCAGTCACTACACCACACACCCGTCACTCACTATGCCCCACTCTGCTCAGTCACAACACCACACACCCGTCACTCACTACACCCCACTCCGCTCAGTCACTACACTCCGCACCCGTCACTCACTACACAACCACTCCGCTCAGTCACTACACCCCATACCCGTCACTCACTACACCCCACTCTGCTCAGTCATAACACCACACACCCGTCACTCACTACACCCCACTCCGCTCAGTCACTACAACCCACTCCGCTCAGTCACTACACCAGACACCCATCAGTCAATAGACCCCACTCCGCTCAGTCATTACAACCCATACCCGTCACTCACTACACCCCACTCTGCTCAGACACAACACCACACACCCGTCACTAACTACACCCCACTCTGCTCAGTCACTAGACCCCACTCCACTCATTCATTACACACCACCCCGCTCAGTCACTACACCCCACGCACGTCACTCACTACACCCCACTCGGCTCAGTCACTACACCCCACTCCGGTCAGTCACTACACCACACACCCGTCACTATCTACACCCCACTCCGCTTAGTCACTACACCCCACTCTGCTCAGTCACTACACCAGACACCCGTCAGTCACTACAACCCACTCCGCTCAGTCACTAAACACCACACCCGTCAGTCACTACACCCCACTCCGCTCAGTCACTACACCCCACTCCGCTCAATCACTACACCCCACTTCACTTAGGCACTGCACCCCACTCCGCTCAGTCACTACACCCCACTTCACTTAGTCACTAGACCCTACTCTGCTCAGTCAGTACACCCCACTCCGCTTAGTCACTACACCACACTCCGCTCAGTCACTACACCCTGCACCCGTCACTCACTACACCCCACACCGCTCAGTCAATACACCCGACACCCGTCAATCACTACACCCCACTCCGCTCAGTCACTACACCCCACACCCGTCACTCACTACACCCCGCTCCGCTCAGTCACTACACCACAAACCCGTCAATCAATACACCCCACTCTGCTCAGTCACAACACCACACATCCGTCACTCACTACACCTGACTGCGCTTAGTCACTACACCGCACACCTGTCACTCACTACACCCCATACCCGTCAATCACTACACCACACACCCGTTACTCACTACACCCCACTCCGCTTTGTCACTACGCCCCACACCTGCCTATCACTACACCACACACCCGTCAATCACTACACCCCACACCGATCAGTCACTACACCCCACACCCGTCAATCACTACACCACACATCCATCAACCACTACACAACACTCCGCTCAGTCAATACACCCCGCATCCGTCAATCACTACGCCCCACTCTTCTTAGTCACTACACCCCATAACCGTCACGCACTGCACCCCACTCCGCTCAGTCACAAAACCCACACTCATCAGTCACTACATCCCACACCCGTCACTCACTACGCACCAGACCAGTCAATCGCTAAACCCCACACCGCTCAGTCACAACACCCGTCTGCACTCAGTCACTACACCAGACACCCGTAAATCACTACACCCCACTCCGCTCATTCACTACACCACACACCGCTCAGTCACTGCACCACATACCTGTCACTCACTACACCTCACTCCCCTTAGTCACTACACCCCACACCCGTCAATCACTACACCCCACTCCACTCAGTCACTACACCCCACGCCCGTCACTCACTACACCCCACTCCGCTCAGTCACTACACCCCACACCGGTCAATCACTACACCCCACTCCGCTCAGTCAATAAACCCCACTCAGATCAGTCACTACACCCCACACCCGTCACTCACTACACCCCACTCCGCTCAGTCACTACACCCCACACCCGTCACTCAGTACACCCCACTCTGCTCAGTCACTGCACCGCACTCCGCTCACTCACTACTCTCCACTCCGCTCAGAAACTACACCCTACACCGCTCAGCAACTGCACCCCACACGCGTCAATCACTACACCCCTCTCTGCTCAGTCACTACACCCCACACCGGTCAATCACTACACCCCACTCTGCTCAGTCACTACACCACACACCCGTCAATCAGTACAACCCACTCCGCTGAGCCGCAAAACCCCACACCCTTTACTCACTACACCCCACACCGCTCAGCCACGACACCCCACACCCGTCAATCACTACACCCCACTCCACTCAGTCTCTACACCCCACTCCGCTCAGTCACTACACCACACACCCGTCACTCACTACACCGCAATCCGCTCAGTCACTACACCACACACCCGTCACTCACTACACCCCGCTCCGCTCAGTCACTACACCCCACACCCGTCACTCACTACACCCCACTCTGCTCAGCCACTACACCCCACAGCTGTCAATCACCGCACCCCACTCCGCTCACCACTTCACCCCACACACGTCAATCACTACACCCCACTCCGCTCAGTCACTACACCCCACTCCCCTCAGTCACTAAACCCCACTCCCCTCAGTCACTACACCCCACACCCGTCATTCACTAAACCCCACTCCGCTCAGTCACTACACCCCACACCCGTCAGTCATTACACCCCACTCCCCTCAGTCACTACACCCCACACCCGTCACTCACTACACCCCACTCCCCACAGTTATTGCACCCCACTCCCCTCAGTCACTGCACCCCACTTCCCTCAGTAACTACATCCTTCTCCCATAAGTCTCTGCATTCCGCTCGACTCAGTCACTGCATCCTGCTCCTATTAGTCAATAAATCCCATTCCCCTGACTTACTGCATCTCTCTCCCCTCAGTAACTGCATCCCACTCCCCTCAGCCATTACACTCCATTCCCCTCAGTCACTACACTCCTCTCCCCTCAGTCACTGCACCCGACTCCCCTCAGTCGCAGCACTCGAGTCCCCTCAGTCACTGCACCTGACTCCCCTCAGTCACTACACTCCGGTCCCCTCAGTCACTGCATCCCTCTCCGCTCAGTCACTGCATCCCACTCCCCTTAGTCACTGCACCCGACTCCCCTCAGTTCCAACACACCACTGCTCTCAGTCACTACTCCCCACTACCCACAGTCACTGCACCCGACTCCTATCAGTCATTACACCCCACTCCCGTCAGCCACTGCACCCAACTCCCGTCAAACACTATATCCCACTCCCCTCAGTCACTGCGTCCCGCTCTCCTCGGTAACACACTCCCCTCGGTCACTACATCCCACACCCCCGAGTCACTGCATCCCCTCCCTTCATTCTCTGAAATGTACCTGTGCAATAAGCAGCTTTGTCGTCATTCGTCGGCTTCAGCTCATAGACGAAGTAACTGCTGCAGTTTTTAACCTTTATCTCTCGTGTGCATTCACACTTATCTTCATCTCCTTTACTTTTAAAACAAACTGTCCTGTTGACTTCTCCCTGTCCCACGGTGGGATGTGAACCTGAAATGAGGTTTATATATTTTGAAGAATGTAACCGATGTGAACAGTGCTGGGCAGTGAATCTAAATCTGATATTGCAAAGTATGAAAATACCATTTAACCAGCCTGGATGTTCTGTGGAGCAGTGCTTCTCTGCGACAGGTTTCTCCGGAATCTTCCATCCACCAGAACTGAAACGACAATCACCGAATCACAGGATTAGGGAAGAAGACAGGTCAGAATGTGGCCATTCGGCCCATTGTGTGGCGGCAAGCTCTTTGTTATGTCTATCCAATGATTCCAGCTCCCCTCCTGTTCTTCCAACATTGTAAATCTCCCCTTCCCGGATTTAGCTGATATCCTGTTGAAATGCATTAATTGAGTTTGTTTTCCCTGCCCTTCAGACTGTGCGTTCCACATCACTGCCAAATACAAACTTCTCCTTATCTTGTCCTTGTTCTTTTACCAATGACATTCAATCTGTGTTTTGTGCTTTCCTAACCTTATTCCAGTGTAAACAATCTCTCCTTTTCTATTCTATTCACACTCTTCATGTATTTGAACACCTCTGCAATACCTTTCCGAGCCAATTCTCTGCCTGAGGGAGAACAATCCGTGTCACTTCCCCAGTTTCTGGAATCCCCACTCCCCCCCCCGCCCCCACACCCCCCCCCCCACCCCACCCCCGCCCGCCCCACCAAAACGACTGGAACCATTCTGGTGAAACTCCTCCCTTTCCTGTTCAAGGTTTGACGCCTTTATTCAAGTTTGGGTTCAGGAATCGTACACATTACTTCAGATGAGACCTAGCTCCAGATTGCTTCTTATTCTTTCACGGGATGTGGGATTCGCTGGTTTGGCCACATTTATTGCCCATCCTTATTTTCCCGTCAGGAGCTGGTGGTGAGCTGCCTTCTTGAAGCGCTGCAGTACATGTGGTGTAGACATACCCACAGTTTTTTTCGGGAGGAAGCTTCAGGATTTTGACCAAGTCACAGTGATGGAACGGCCAATATATTTCCAAGTCAGGATTGTGGGTGTCTTGGATTAGAGCTTCCAGTTGGTGGTGCTCCAATGTGTCTGCTGCACTTGTCCTTCTAGATGGTAGTAGTTGTAAGTTTGGGTGGCGCTGTCGAAGGAGCCTTGATAAATTCCATCTTTGCACCTTTCAATGGTTCACACTGCTGCTATTGTGCGCCGGTGGTGCTGGGAATTAATTTTTATTCATGGGGTTCCAATCAAGCTGGTCTGCTTTGTCCTGGATGGTGTCGAGCTTCTTTAGTGTTTTTGAAGATGGACATGGAGACCAGAACTGTGCTCAGTGCTCCGAGTCTGGTGCAACTGAGGGATACGGAGACCAGAACCATGCACAGTGCACCGAGTTTCCTTTAACAGAGGGATACGCAGACCTTTATGCCGTAGTGCACCGACGGACTGGGAATTGTAAAGACCCCTCGGGCTGTATGACTCACATTGAATGTATACCGCGAATACTAAATGTATCATAATTTTACTGAAGCACTTCACTGTGTAATACGATCCATGTTGAATTTTTTTTCGAAAAAAATTACTTTATTTATACATTATCTGAAAGGATAATAGAAAGCATTTGAAAAATAGCATTACAAAAAAGTGCACTCGTAAGCAGATTTTCCACATAGATCATGAGGTACTTCAATAAAATCAATGAATATCACAATCATTTCAATGAGGACATGACAGACAGTCAGACAGTACAATGGTATTGGGGTTATCAACATACATCATGTTGCACTCTGAGATGCTTCAATACAAATATGATGCATTTAATATTCAATGCATACATTCATTATGAGCCGCACAGCCCAAGGGTTCTATTTGTTTCGAATTCCCTATGTGTACTGTAGCTGAAAGATTTTAGACAGCGAGTTTTCCCCATTGGGCCTTTGTGGCGGCTGCTCCAAGATATAGTGCGCCCCTCAACATGTAGTCAAGGACATTGGAATGTGTCAGTCTGCAAAACTCGGTCGGAGACAACTATTTGCACTGGAAGACCAACATTTTTAGGGCAGACTAAAGAGGGTTTTTGACCAAGTTGATGATCCTCCAGCTGCAGTTGATGATTATTTCGGTTCGTGTCCCTGGGAACAGCCGGTAGAGCACAGAGTCCTGTGTCACAGTACTGCTCGGGATGATCTTCGAGATAAACCACTGCATATCTGTGCAGACCTTCTTTGCAAAGGCACAATCCGCAAGTAGGTGAACAACAACCCCGTCGCCCCCCACAGCCACCTCGAGGACAACTTGCGCAAGGGGTGAGACTCCTGGCCTACAGGAAGGATGTGATGGGGAGGGCCTTTCTCACCACCGGCCAAGCTACATCTTGGTGTTTGTTTGAAAATTCTGGCGTTGAGACATTGTGCAAAATTAGTTTGACAGTCCGCACAGGGAACCATTGGGGAGGTTTCACCATTTCCTTTACGTGCCAACCACTGCCTGATGGACTTGTTGTCAATCAGTTGAAAATTTTTCCACGAGGGACAGTAGGTATGGCACGATCCGTCAACTTGGAACGTTCCGTGGCAGCGTGGCCAGACCCATCCTTCACAACACCGGGGGCAGGTAGTACCTCAGTTTGTCACTAACTCCAATACAATGGCCCTGCCTGACTGCCTGTCATGACCATGTTGAAATGTCTGTAATGTTCATTGATTGTATTACGGCTCTTCATGTTCTATGGGGAGAAGTTGCATTTGTTTACACTTTTTTTGTGATGACCACGGTGAAATGTTTTCTAAAGATCTTTCGGCTAATTTCTGAATAAAGTGTATTTTTTTCCAAAAAGAATGCCCCTAGTGATACCACTGATGATCTCCGACTCTCTGCATTTCCTGTGTCTACACTCACCCTTTCCTCTCTTTGTCTAGTTTATCAGAAAGTTTCCGTACATGTTACCTTTTAAATCGGTACCATCCTTCCTGAAGATTTTTATCATACATCCACTCGCAAGGATGATCATCGTCGTCACAATCAGAGTCCTCAGTCCGATTACAATTTATACACTCGGTCCCTTCACAATCTATGCTCCTCCAGGCCTCGTCCAGGACGGTGTGATTTGCACACGGGTCAGTGAGTGCCGAGTCTGCGACTGAGAGACAAAATATGTTTCATGGTAATATAAACTACATTTTCTGTTACACTGTGACTTGTAACCCCCAAAGCAGCAAAACCTCAATTTCTCTCTCCCCACTGCTTGAAAATGTAACAAATTCAAGCTTAATTCTTCCCTCCTTCTCTGAACCAGGTTTCCATCTGTCTCTCACTTCAACCTCCCCCTCTAACTCAGTGCTCACAGGCAGTGTTATCCATTTTAGATTAACCATTCACACTCAGTTACCAGATAACAGGTAATAACCTCAGCGTCAGCTCAACTTAACAGAAAGGCTGCAAATATTCAATGAGAGTTATCATGGAGTAGCTCAGTCCTTAGCTGAATCAGAGTACAGGTCGGTAGAGACAATCGATGGTCAGTGGGAGATATCCTGGGCTATCTCAGTCCCCAGGTGAAAACTGAGTACAGATGGTGATGGACACTAGATGGTCAGTGAGGGATATCCTGAGCTATCTCAGATCCCAGGTGAACACTGAGTACAGATGGTGAGGGATACTCGATGGTCAGTGAGGAATATCCTGGGCTATCTCAGTCCCCAAGTGAACACTGAGTACAGATGGTGAGGGGTACTCGACGGCCAGTGAGAGATACCCTTCGCTATCTCAGTCCCCAGGTGAAATTAGATTCTGAATCAGTTTATGTTTTGTCTGTTTCACCTCTAAACTATACATTAAACAGTGAATAAACTAATACCGAATTGATAAATAAATCGGATGATCGCTATCAACATATTTTTAATAATAAATTAGGCAAAGTGTATAATATGGTTACAGATTAAAATGCTTAAATTATGAAATATCAAGTTAAACATCGGACCTGAATGGAAACATATTTAAATGTTATGGGGAAGTATAAACAAACACAACTGTAACTGATATTTCAAATGTGCACATCTTTAAAAATTAGAGTTATAATAAAACTACATCTAAATAGAAGCAATGTCGATATGTAACCATGATGTTTACAATAAATATCAGACTATTTGTATAAATAAGAGTGATTTACACTGATTAACAACCAATGTTTTTACCCTTGCTCTTCCTGAGATTTATTAATGTGCCAGTGTATACCGGGCACAGGACAAAGAACAAAGAACAAAGAACAATGAAAAGTATAGCACAGCAAAAGGTTCTTTGGCCATCCAAGCCTCCGCCCATCATATTGCCTGTCGAACTATAACATTTTGCACTTCCGGTGTCCGTTTCCCTCTATTTCCATCCTATTCATGTATTTGTCAAGCTGCCTCTTAAACACCACTATCATACCTGCTTCAATCACCTCCACTGGCAGCGAAGTCCAGACACTCACGACTCACTGCATAAAAAACTAAAGGCGCTCATATCCTATAAAGTTTTCTCGTCTCACCTTAAATATATGTTCCATAGTAATTGATTCTTCAACCCTGGGAAAAAAGAAATACTTCTGACTATCTACTCTTCCATGCCACTCAAAATGATGTAAACTTCTATTAAGTTGCCCATCAATCTCCGTTCCTCTAGTGAGAACAATCCGAGTTTCTCCAAATTCTCCTCATAACTAATAACCTCCAGACCAGGCAGCATCCTGGCAAACCTCCTCTGCAGCCTCACCAACGCCTCCATATCCTTCTGGTAATGTGGCGACCAAAATTGCAAGCTATATTCCAAGTGTGGCCTAAACAATTTTCTCTACAGCTGCTGCATGACTTCTCAGCTTTTATATTCAATATTCCTGACGATGAAGGCAAGCATGCGATATGCCTTCCTGACTACCTTATCCACCTGCGTTACCACTTTCAGTGACCTGTGGAGATGTACATCCAGATCCCTCTGGCCATCGATGCAGTTAAGGGTTCTGCCATTTACTGTATAATTGCCATCTGAATTAGACATTCCAAAATGAATTACCTCGCATTTGTCCGGATTGAACTGCATCTGTCTTGTCACTGCCCAAGTACCGAAACGATCTCTATCCCCTTGTATCCTTTGACAATCATCTTCACTATTTGAAAATCCTCCAACCTTAGTGAAGTCTTCTGACTTACCAATTAGCCCAGTTACATTTTCCTCCAACTCATTTGAGTGTTCTAAAAACAGCAAAAGTTCC
The DNA here is from genome assembly GCF_964194155.1 of Cetorhinus maximus. Taxonomy (NCBI): domain Eukaryota; kingdom Metazoa; phylum Chordata; class Chondrichthyes; order Lamniformes; family Cetorhinidae; genus Cetorhinus; species Cetorhinus maximus. The sequence continues at coordinate 12,165,877 of NC_135913.1, read as the reverse complement.
AGCACTGATCCCTGCGGCACCCCAGTAGTCACAGCTCTCTATTCATAAACGCTCCCTTCCTCTGCTACCCTCTGTCTTCTATGACCAAGCCAATTCTGTATGTATCTTGTCAGCTCACCTCTGATACCGTGCGATTTTACCTTCTGTACCAGTCTGCCATGAGGGACCTTGTCAAATGTGTCACTGAAATCCATGCAGATAACATCCACTGCCCGTCCATCGTCTGTCATCTTTGCCACTTCCTCGAAAAACTCGATCAAGTAAGTCTCAAAAAATTGTGGAAATTGGAAAATTTGGAATCTCTGTGATCTGTGATCGGGATAGTGTAGAGAAGGCTGGTCTAACTGGATGCCTGCGGGCCAGAATCCAGCCCTAGACTCCTTTGGCTCCACCGGCCAACCTGCTTGGACATTCAAGTGTCTCAGTCGTGAACAATGCGTTGGAGCTTCTCATGAAATCACTGGCTCTGTTCGCTATGCATTTGTTCATCAGTGAGCCTATCAGCAGCACATTCAGGGATAAATAAGCCTTTGATTGGACGAGAGGCAAACAGAGCGAAGGTGAGCTTTCAAGATAAGATCCAAGACCAGGAGCAGAAATGGGGCTGGGGGGCTAGGTGAGTGGGTTGGAGTGGGAGTAGGGGTGGGGGTTTCAGGGCTGGGAATTTTGGGGGAGGGGGGAGTGAGGGCATGGTCAGGTGGTAGACAGATCGTGGTGACGGGGCGTTAGAGAAAGGGGCCGCGTTGGAGAGAGCGGTGCAGACGTGTGGGAGAGTGCTGGGCCACGGAGAGGCAGCGGGTCAGGGGCCTGGGTGGAATGAGTGGGACCACGGTTGTAGAAAGCGGGGACTTGGGTGTAAAGAGCGTGGCCAGGGTGTAGAGCGCCTGATCGTGGATTAGAGCAAGCCTCGAGCGGAGGCAGATAGGGGCCAGGAGAAGAGAGCTAATACATTACCCCCAAAATCGTGAGCTCCTATCTTATGCATTAACCCTTTATGTGGCCCCTTATCCAATGCCTTTTGGAAATCCAAATACACCATATGTACCAGTTCCCCTTTATGAAATCTGTTTGTTGTACCCTCAAGGAAAACTTGCAAATTTTTCAAACATAATTTCACGTTCACAAAACAATGTCGCTTATATGATCCACCAGTCATTGAGATGATGGCCTATACGTGGCATCACACTGTCGCTGAAATTCATATCTCACATTGCTCATTTGTGTGATAGACAGAACACCTATTTGTCTCGACCACAAAATTCTGTTAGTGGCAAATACAACTCGTGCTGCAACAGCATTGTGGCATCTTCAAATGGCTAGCTTCACCTGTTGCTCAAATTTTTGAGTCACCTTACCTTTCCAGAGTAATCTGAGGTAGACGTGACTGTTTGATTTTGTTAAGCTTTGCTAAATTTCCTGTTTCTTCCTTAGCAATGGCCTCTAACATTTTCGCATGGACAGATGTTGGGCTGAATGGCCTATGATTTCCTGGTTTTAGTCTCGCCCCCTTCTTGGACAGGGGCATCGCATTAGCAGTTATCCAATCCACTTCGACCCTCCTGGAATCCAGTGAGTTCTGGAATTTTTTGATGGGAGCCTCCAGCATCTCTGCAGCCACTTCCTTTTAAACCCTTGAATGGAGACCATCAGGCCCCGGAGATTGTCTGCTTTTAGTCTCATTACTTTATCAAATACCCTGTCCCTTGTGACAGAGGCTGTTACAAGAGCAGAGCTGTAGGTAGAGAGGGCGGCCGGGGGGTAGAGAGCAGGGGGGCGGGAGGAGAGAGAGTGGCCAGGGGGGGTGATGTGAGTGGGGCCGAGGGGTTAGATAGAGGGGCCAGGGGTAGAGAGAGCGGGGACAGTGGGAGATAGAACGGGGACAGGGGGATAGAGAGCGGGGCCGGGGGGTTAGAGAGTGGGGCAGAGGTGATAGAGAGATGGGCCGTGTGGATAGAGAGCGGGGCCGGGTGGATAGAGAGCGCGGCCGGGGGGATAGAGAACGGGGCCGGGGGGTTAGATAGAGGGGCCAGGGGTAGAGAGAGCGGGGACAGTGGGAGATAGAACGGGGACAGGGGGATAGAGAGCGGGGCCGGGGGGTTAGAGAGTGGGGCAGAGGTGATAGAGAGATGGGCCGTGTGGATAGAGAGCGGGGCCGGGTGGATAGAGAGCGCGGCCGGGGGGATAGAGAACGGGGCCGGGGGGTTAGATAGAGGGGCCAGGGGTAGAGAGAGCGGGGACAGTGGGAGATAGAACGGGGACAGGGGGATAGAGAGCGGGGCCGGGGGGTTAGAGAGTGGGGCAGAGGTGATAGAGAGATGGGCCGTGTGGATAGAGAGCGGGGCCGGGTGGATAGAGAGCGCGGCCGGGGGGATAGAGAACGGGGCCGGGGGGTTAGATAGAGGGGCCAGGGGTAGAGAGAGCGGGGACAGTGGGAGATAGAACGGGGACAGGGGGATAGAGAGCGGGGCCGGGGGGTTAGAGAGTGGGGCAGAGGTGATAGAGAGATGGGCCGTGTGGATAGAGAGCGGGGCCGGGTGGATAGAGAGCGCGGCCGGGGGGATAGAGAACGGGGCCGGGGGGATAGAGAGCGCGGCCGGGAGGATAGAGAGCGGGGCTGGGGGAATAGAGAGCGGGGACGGGGAAAGATAGAATGGGGACGGGGGGATAGAGAGCAGTGCCGGGGGGATAGAGAGCGGGGCCGGAGGGATAGAGAGCTGGACCGGGGCGAAAGAGAGCGCGGCCGGGAGGATAGAGAGCGGGGCCGGGGGGATAGAGAGTGGGGACGGGGGGATAGAGAGTGGGGCCAGGGAGATAGAGAGCGAGGCCGGGAGTATAGTGAGCGGGGCCGGGAGTATAGAGAGCAGTTCCGGGGGGACAGAGAGCGGGTCCGGGGGACAGAGAGCGGGTCCGAGGGGATAGAGAGCTGGGCCGAGGGGACAGAGAGCGGGGCTGGGGGGATAGAGTGCGGGGCCCGTATTGAGGGAGCTGGGCTGGGGGGATAGAGTGTGGGGCCGGGGGGATAGAGAGCATGGCCGGGGTGATCGAGAGCGTGGCCGGGGGGATAGAGATTGGGGCCGATGGGATAGAGAGCGTGGCCGGGTGGATTGAGAGCGGGGCCGGTGGGATAGAGAGCGGGTGCAGGGGGATAGAGAGTGGGTCCTGTGTTTAGAGAGCCAGGCCTGGGAGAGATAGAGCGGAACCAGGGGGATGAGAGAGCGGGGCCGGGGGGATGAGAGAGCAATGCCGGGGGGTTAGAAGGCGGTGCCAGGGGAAAGAGAGCAGAGCCAGTTGGAGGGAGAGCCGGGCCGGGATTAGAGATCTGGGCCGGGAGTTAAAGAGCGGGGCCGGGGGGATAGAGCGCGCGGCCAGGATAATAGGGAGTGGGTCCGGCGTTTAGAGCATGGGAACGTGATGTTATTTTTCGGGGCCGGGTTTTAGAGAGCAGGGCTGGTGGGATGAGAGAGTGGGACCGGGCGGAGAGAGTGGCAGGATAGAGGGGTCGGGGCGAGGCAGAGCGCACCCGGGGTGTTAGAGAGCGGGACCTGGGGAAAGAGAGCCGGACCGGGGGCATAGAGAGAGGGGCCGGGTGGCGAGACAGCGGGGCTGTAGTTTCAGAGAGCGGGGCCGGGAGAAGATAGAGTGCAGGCGGGAGGACAGGGAGTGGAGCCTGGTTGAGAGAGCCGGTCCAGGGGGCTATAGATCTGGGCCATCGTGTTAGAGAGCGGTATTGGGGGGAGAGAACACGGAGCCGGGCGGATAGAGACTGGGGCCAGTGGGAGAGATAGCGGGGCGGGTTGATAGAGAGTGTGGCCGGAGAGACAGAGGGCGCGGCCGGGAGTTGAGAGAGCACAGCCGGGGTAGTGAGAGAGCGAAGGCGGGGGCTAGAGAGAGGGGTCGCGTGTTTAGAGAGCTGGGCCTGTGGGATAAGAGCGATCGAGGCCGGACAGAGAGAGCGAGCAGAGTTGGAGGAAGAGAAAGAGCACGGTTGGTGTGAGAGAGTGAGAGGGTCCAGGGAAGTGACTGAGCGGGTATGGAGGGAGTGAGAGAGATGGGCCGGAGGGCTGGGGGGATAGCGAGTGGGTCCTGGGTTTAGGGACTCTCGCTGTTTTAAACTGTAAAAAACCCAGCTTGCCTCTCGCTGTTTTAAACTATGAAAATCCCAGCTCTCCTCTTGGTGTTTTAAACTGTGAAACTCCCGGTGCTCCTTTCACTGTTTTAAACTGTGAAAATTCTGTCTCTCCTCTCGCTCTTTTAAACTGTGAAACTCCCGGCTCACCGCTCGCTGCTTTAAACTGTGAAAATCCCGTGTGAAAGTGAGCAGATTTGTAGAGTGGGATTGAGCGGGAACTGAGTAAGATAATGAGTGGGGCCAGAGGGAGATTGTGAGTGGGACACGGGATAGAGTGCGAGCGAGGCTGGATGGAGAGAAACCGCTGCCTGAGCAATAGAGAGCAGAGCTTTGGAAATAGAGAGCGGGGCCTTGGTGATTTGAGCGGGGCCGTAGGGAGTTAGAGCGGGGACGGGGGGATAGAGACCGGGGCCGGGGGGATAGAGAGCGGGGCCGGAGGGATAGAGAGTGGGGACGGGGGGATACAGAGCGGGGCCGGGGGGATAGAGAGCGGGGCCGGGGGGATAGAGAGCAGGTCCTGGATTTAGGGAGCCAGGCCGGGGAGAGATAGAGCGGGACCTGGGCGAGAGAGAGCGGGGCCGAAAGATGAGAGAGCAATGCCGGGGGGTTAGAAGGCAGCGCCAGGGGAAAGAGAGCAGAGCCAGTTGGAGGGAGAGCGGTGCCTGGATTAGAGATCTGGGCCGGGAGTTCGAGAGCAGGGTCGGGGGGATAGAGAGCGCGGCCAGGTTAATAGAGAGTGGGGCCGGGGGATAGAGAGCGCGGCCAGGTTAATAGAGAGTGGGGCCGGGGGGATAGAGAACGTGGCCAGGTTAATAGAGAGTGGGGCCGGGGGGATAGAGAGCGTGGCCAGGATAATATAGAGTGGGGCCGGGGGGATAGACAGAGCGGCCAGGATAATAGAGAGCGGGGCCGGGGGTTAGACCGTGGGAAGGTGGTGTTATTATTCGGGGCCAGGGGTTAGAGGGCAGGGTTGGTGGGACGAGAGAGCGGGACTGGGCGGAGAGAGTGTGGGGAGAGCGGGGCTGGGGGGAAGCAGAGTGCACCCGGTGTGTTAGAGAGATGGACCGTGGGGAAAGAGTGGCGGACCTGGGGCATAGAGAGAGGGGCCGGGGGGCGGGAGATTGGGCCTGTAGTTTTAGAGAGACGGGCCGGGAGAAAATAGAGCGCAGGCTCTATTAGGGAGCGGAGCCTTGTCGAGAGAGCCGGTCCAGGGGGCTATAGAGCTGGGCCATAGTGTTAGACAACGGTACTGGGGGGAGAGAGCATGGAGCCGGGCGGATAGAGACTGGGGCCGGTGGGAGAGATAGCTGGGCGGGTTGATAGAGAGTGTGGCTGGGGAGACAGAGGGTGCGGCCGGGAGTTGAGAGAGCGGTGCCGGGGTAGTGAGTGAGCGAGGGCGGGGGCTAGAGAGAAGGGTCGGGGGTTTAGAGAGCTGGGCCTGTGGGATAAGAGCGATCGAGCCCGGACAGAGAAAGCGAGCAGAATTGGAGGAAGAGAAAGAGCACGGCTGGGGTGAGAGAGCGAGAGGGGCCAGGGAAGTGAGAGTGGGGACGGAGGAAGTGAAAGAGCGGGGCCGGAGGGAGAGAGCAAGCGAGGCAGGAGTGTGAGAGTGAGCAGATTTGTAGGGTGTGATTGAGCCGGGCCGGAGTAAGAGAATGAGTGGAAACGGGGATAGAGTGCGAGCTAGGCTGGATGGAGAGAAACTGGTGCCTGAAGTATAGAGAGCGGGGCAGGCTGGATAGAGAGCAGTGCCGGGGGGATAGAGAGCGGGGCCGGGGGGATAGAGAGCGGGGCCGGGGGGATAGAGAGCGGGGCCAGGGGGATAGAGAGCAGTGCTGCGGGGATAGAGAGCGGGGCCGGGGGGATAGAGAGCGGGGCCGGGGGGATAGAGAGCAGTGCCGGGGGGATAGAGAGCGGGGCCGGGGGGATAGAGAGCGGGGCCGGAGGGATTGAGAGAGGGGCCGGGGGGATTGAGAGCGGGGCCGGTGTGATAGAGAGCGGGGCCGGGGGGATAGAGAGAGGGGCTGCGGGGATAGAGAGCAGGGCTGGGGGGTTAGAGAGAGGGGCCGGGGGTTAGAGTGCGGGGCCAGTGGGATAGAGAGCGGGGCCGGGGGGATTGAGAGCGGGGCCGGGGGGATAGAGAGCGGGGCCGGTGGGATGGAGAGCGGGGCCGGGGGGATAGAGAGCGGGGCCGGGGGGATAGAGAGCGGGGCCGGGGGGATATAGAGCGGGGCCGGGGGGATAGAGAGCGGGGCCGGGGGGATAGAGAGCGGGGCCGGGGGGATAGAGAGCGGGGCTGGGTGGATAGAGTGCGGGGCCGGGATTGAGAGAGCTGGGCCGGGGGGATAGAGGTTGGGGCCGGGGGGAGAGAGAGCGGGGCCGGGGGGATAGAGAGCGGGGCCGGGGGGATAGAGAGCGGGGCTGGGGGGATAGAGTGCGGGGCCGGGATTGAGAGAGCTGGGCTGGGGGGATAGAGGTTGAAACCGGGGGGAGAGAGAGCAGTGCCGGGGTTATAGAGAGCGGGGCCGGGGGGATAGAGATTGGGGCCGTTGGGATAGAGAGCGTTGCTGGGTGGATAGAGAGCGGGCCCGGGGGGAGAAAGAGCTGGGCCGGTGGGCTTGAGAGCGTGGCCGGGGGGATAGAGAGTGGGGCTGGGGCGTCAGAGAGTGGGGCCATCGGGATGGAGAGCGGGTGCTGGGTTTAGGGAGCCAGGCAAGAGAGATAGAGCGGGACGTGGGCGAGAGAGAGCAGGGCCGGGGTAATGAGAGAGCAATGCCGGGGGTTTTGAAGGCGGCGTCAGTGGAAAGAGAGCGTAGCCAGTAGGAGGGAGAGAGGACCGGGATTAGAGATCTGGGCCGGGAGTTAAAGAGCGGGGTCGAGGGGATAGAAAGCGCTGTCAAGATAATAGAGAGCGGTCCATGGTTTAGAGCATGGGAACATGGTGTTATTTTTCGGGGTCGGTGGTTAGAGAGCAGTGCTGGTGGGACGAGAGAGCGGGACCAGGTGGAGAGAGTGCGTAGAGAGCGGGGTTGGGGGGAGGCAGAGCGCACGCGGGGTGTTAGAGAGCAGGACCAGGGGAAAGAGAGCCGGATCGGGAACATAGAGAGAGTGGCCTGGGGGGAGAGAGAGCGGGGTTGTAGTTTCATAGAGCGGGGCCGGGAGAAAATAGAGCAGAGTCGGGTGTATAGGTAGCGGAGCCTGGTCGAAATAGCCGGTCCAGGGGGCGATAGAGCTGGGCCAGAGTGTTAGAGAGCGGTACTGGGGGGAGAGAGCACGGAGCAGGACGGATAGAGACTGGGGCCGTTGGGAGAGATAGCTGGGCGGGTTGATAGAGAGTGCGGCTGTGGAGACAGAGGGCGCAGCCGGGAGTTGAGAGAGCGGTACCGTGATAGTGAGAGACCGAGGGCGGGGGCTAGAGAGAGGTGTCGGGGGTTTAGAGAGCTGGACCTGTGAGATAAAGGCGATTGAGGCCGGACAGAGAGAGCGAGCAGGGCTGGAGGAAAAGAAAGAGCATGGCTAGGGTGAGAGAATGAGAGGTGCCAGGGAAGTGACTGAGCGGGGACGGAGGGAGTGAGGGAGACTTGCCGGAGGGAGAGAGCAAGCGAGGCCAGTGTGTGAGAGTGAGCAGATTTGAAGGGTGGGATTGAGCAGGGACGGAGTAAGAGAATTCGTGGGGCCGGAGGGAGATTATGACTGGGACCAGGGATAGAGTGCGAGCGAGGCTGGAAGGAGAGAAACCGCTGCCTGAGGAATAGAGAGCGGGGCCGCGGGGATAGAGAGTGGGGCCGGGGGGATAGAGAGCGGGGCCGGGGGGAGAGAGAGCGGTGCCGGGTGGATAGAGAGCGGGGCCGGGGGGTTAGAGAGCGGGGCCGGGGAGATAGAGGGCGGGTCTGGGTGGATAGAGAGCGGGTCATGTGTTTAGGGAGCCAGGCCGGGGAGAGATAGAGTGGGCCCTGGGCGAGAGGGAGAGGGGCCGGTTGGATGAGAGAGCAATTCCGGGGGGTTAGAAGGCGGCGGCAGGGGAAAGAGAGCAGAGCCAGTTGGAGGGAGAGCGGGGCCAGGATTAGAGATCTGGGAAGGAGTTAGAGAGCGGGGCCGGGGGGATAGAGAGCGCGGCCCAGATAATAGAGAGTGGGGCCATGGTTTAGAGCGTGGGAACGTGGTGTTATTTTTCAAGGCAGGGGTTTAGAGAGCAGGGTGGTGGGACGAGAGAACGGGACTGGGCGGAGAGAGTGCGGGGAGAGCGGGCTCTGGGGGAGGCAGAGTGCAAACGGGGTGTTACAGAGCGTGACCGGGGGGAAAGTGAGCCGGACCGGTGGCATAGAGAGAGGGGCCGGGGGGCGAGAGAGCAGGTCTGTAGTTTCAGAGAGCGGGGTCGGGAGAAAATAGAGCGCAGGCGTGGGGGATAGGGTGCGGAGCCTGGTCGAGAGAGCCGGTACAGGGGGCTATAGAGCTGGGCCTTAGTGTTAGAGAACGGTACTGGGGGGAGAGAGCACGGAGCCAGGCGGATAGAGATTGGGGCCCGTCGGAGAGATAGCGGGGCGGGTTGATAGAGAGGGTGGCCAGAGAGACAGAGGGCACCGCCGGGAGTTGAGTGAGCGGGGCCGGGGTAGTGAGAGAGCGAGAGCGGGGGCTAGAGAGAGTGGTCGTGGGTTTAGAGAGCTGGGCCTGTGGGATTAGAGCGATCGAGGCAGGACAGAGAGAATGAGCAGGGCTGGAGGAAGAGAAAGAGCACGGCTGGGGTGAGAGAGCGAGAGGGGCCAAGGAAGTGAGAGCGGGGACGGAGGAAGTGAGAGAGCCGGGCCGGAAGGAGAGAGCAAGCGAGGCCGGAGTGTGAGAGTGAGCAGATGTGTAAGGTGGGATTGAGCGGGGCCGGAGGATGAGAATGAGTGGGGCCGGAGGGAGATTGTGAGTGTGAGCAGGGATAGAGTGCGAGCGAGGCTGCAATGAGAGAAACCACTGCCTGATGTATAGAGAGCGGGGCCGGGGGGATAGAGAGCTGTGACGGGTGGATAGAGAGCAGGGCGGGGCGGTTAGAGTGCTGGGCCAGGGGGAGAGAGAGCGGGGCCGGGGGGATAGTGAGCGGGGCCGGGGGGATAGTGAGCGGGGCCGGAGGGAGAGAGAGCGGGACCGAGGGGATAGAGTGCGGGGCCGGGGGGATAGAAAGCGGGGACGGGGGTATAGAGAGCGGGGCCGGGGGATAGTGAGCATGACCGAGGGTATAGAGAGCGGGGCAGGGGAATAGAGAGTGGGGATGGGGGGATAGAGAGCGGGGCCGGGGGGATAGAGAGCGGGGCGATAGCGGGGCCGGGGGGATAGAAAGAGGTGCCGGGGGGATAGAGAGCGGGGCCGGAGGGATAGAGAGCGGGGCCGGGGGGATAGAGAGCGGGGCCGGGGGGATACAGAGCGGGGCCGGGGGGATAGAGAGCGGGGCCGGGGGGATAGAGAGCAGGTCCTGGAATTAGGGAGCCAGGCCGGGGAGAGATAGAGCGGGACCTGGACGAGAGAGAGCAGGGCCGGATGATGAGAGAGCAATGCCGGGGGGATAGAGAGTGCAGCCAGGATAATAGAGAGTGGGGCCGGGGGGATAGAGAGCGCGGCCAGGATAATAGAGAGTGGGGCCGGGGGGATAGAGAGAGCGGCCAGGATAATAGAGAGTGGGGCCGGGGGGATAGAGAGAGCGGCCAGGATAATAGAGAGTGGGGCCGGGGGGATAGAGAGAGCGGCCAGGATAATAGAGAGTGGGGCCGGGGGGATAGAGAGAGCGGCCAGGATAATAGAGTGGGGCCGGGGGGATAGAGAGCGCGGCCAGGATAATAGAGAGCGGGGCCGGGGGGATAGAGAGAGCGGCCAGGATAATAGAGAGCGGGGCCGGGGGTTAGACCGTGGGAACGTGGTGTTATTATTCGGGGCCGGGGGTTTGAGAGCAGGGTTGGTGGGACGAGAGAGCGGGACTGGGCAGAGAGAGTGCAGGGAGAGCGGGGTTGGGGGAGGCAGAGTGCACCCGGTGTGTTAGAGAGATGGACCGTGGGGAAAGATTGGCGGACCTGGGGCATAGAGAGAGGGGCCATGGGGCGGGAGTTTGGGCCTGTAGTTCTAGAGAGCCGGGCCGGGAGAAAATAGAGCGCAGGCTCTATTAGGGAGCAGAGCCTTGTCGAGAGAGCCGGTCCAGGGGGCTATAGAGCTGGTCCATAGTGTTAGACAACGGTACTGGGGGGAGAGAGCACGGAGCCGGGCGGATAGAGACTGGGGCCGGTGGGAGAGATAGCTGGGCGGGTTGATAGAGAGTGTGGCTGGGGAGACAGAGGGTGCGGCCGGGAGTTGAGAGAGCGGTGCCGGGGTAGTGAGTGAGCGAAGTCGGGGGCTAGAGAGAAGGGTCGGGGGTTTAGAGAGCTGGGCCTGTGGGATAAGAGCGATCGAGCCCGGACAGAGAAAGCGAGCAGAATTGGAGGAAGAGAAAGGGCACGGCTGGGATGAGAGAGCGAGAGGGGCCAGGGAAGTGAGAGCGGGGACAGAGGAAGTGAGAGAGCGGGGCTGGAGGGAGAGAGCAAACGAGGCAGGAGTGTGAAAGTGAGCAGATTTGTAGGGTGGGATTGAGCGGGGCCGGTGTAAGAGAATGAGTGGAAACGGGGAATGAGTGCGAGATAGGCTGGATGGAGAGAAACCGGTGCCTGAAGTATAGAGAGCGGGGCAGGCTGGATAGAGAGCAGTGCCGGGGGGATAGAGAGCGGGGCCGGGGAGATAGACAGCGGGGCCGGGGGGATAGAGAGTGGGGCCGGTGGGATAGAGAGCAGTGCCGGAGGGATAGAGAGCGGGGCCGGGGGGAGAGATAGCGGGGCCGGAGGGATAGAGAGTGGGGCCGGGGGGATAGAGAGCGGGGCCGGGGTGATAGAGAGCGGGGCCTGGGGGATAGAGAGAGGGGCTGCGGGGATAGTGAGCGGGGCTGGGGGGTTAGAGAGAGGGGGCAGGGGTTAGAGTGCGGGGCCAGTGGGATAGAGAGCGGGGCCGGGGGGATAGAGAGCGAGGCCGGGGGGATAGAGAGCGGGGCCGGGGGGATAGAGAGCGGGGCCGGGGGGATAGAGAGCGGGGCCGGGGGAGACAGTGCGGTGCCGGGTGGATAGAGAGCGGGGCCGGGGGGGTAGAGAGCGGGGCCGGGGTGATAGAGGGCGGGGCTGGGTGGATAGAGAGCGGGTTATGTGTTTAGGGAGCCAGGCCGGGGAGAGATAGAGCGGGCCCTGGGCGAGAGGGAGAGGGGCCGGTTGGATGAGAGAGCAATGCCGGGGGGTTAGAAGGCGGCGGCAGGGGAAAGAGAGCAGAGCCAGTTGGAGGGAGAGCGGGGCCGGGATTAGAGATCTGGGAAGGAGTTAGAGAGCGTGGCCGGGGGATAGAGAGAGCGGCCCGGATAATAGAGAGCGGTGCCATGGTTTAGAGCATGGGAACGTGGTGTTATTTTTCGAGGCAGGGGTTTAGAGAGCAGTGTTGGTGGGACGAGAGAACGGGATTGGGCGGAGAGACTGTGGGGAGAGCGGGGTCTGGGGGAGGCAGAGTGCAGATGGGGTGTTAGAGAGCGTGACCGGGGGGAAAGTGAGCCGGACCGGTGGCATAGAGAGAGGGGCCGGGGGGTGAGCGAGCGGGGCTGTAGTTTCAGAGAGCGGGGTCGGGAGAAATTAGAGCATAGGCGGGGGGGATAGGGTGTGGAGCCTGGTCACGAGAGCCGGTACAGGGGGCTATAGAGCTGGGCATTAGTTTTAGAGAACGGTACTGGGGGAGAGACCACGGAGCCAGGCGGATAGAGACTGGGGCCCGTCGGAGAGATAGCGGGGCGGGTTGATACAGAGGGAGGCCGGAGAGACAGAGTGCACCGCCGGGAGTTGAGTGAGCGGGGCCGGGGTAGTGAGAGAGCGAGAGCGGGGGCTAGAGAGAGTGGTCGGGGGTTTAGAGAGCTGGGCCTGTGGGATTAGAGCGATCGAGGCAGGACAGAGAGAATGAGCAGGGCTGGAGGAAGAGAAAGAGCACAGCTGGGGTGAGAGAGCGAGAGGGGCCAAGGAAGTGAGGGCGGGGACGGAGGAAGTGAGAGAGCCGGGCCGGAAGGAGAGAGCAAGCGAGGCCGGAGTGTGAGAGTGAGCAGATGTGTAGGGTGGGATTGAGCGGCGCCTGAGGTTGGGAATGAGTTGGGCCGGAGGGAGATTGTGAGTGTGAGCGGGGATAGAGTGCGAGCGAGGCTGCATGGAGAGAAACCACTGCCTGAGGTATAGAGAGCGGGGCCGGGGGGATAGTGAGCAGTGACGGTGGATAGAGAGTGGGGCTGGGGGGATAGAGAGCGTGGCCGGTTGGATAGACAGTGGGTCCGGGGGGATAGAGAGCGGGGCCGGGGGGATAGGGAGCGGGGCCGGGGGGATAGAGAGCGGGGTCGGGGGTATAGAGAGAGGGGCCGGTGGGATAGAGAGCGGGGCCAGGGGGAGACAGAGCGGGGCCGGGTGGATAGAGAGAATTGCCGGAGGGATAGAGAGCGGGGCCGGTGGGATAGAGAGCGGGGCCGGGAAAATAGATTGCGGGACCGGGGTGATAGAGAGCGGGGCCGGGGGGATCGAGAACGGGGCCGGGGGGTTAGAGAACGGGGCCTGGGGGATAGAGAGCCGGATCGGGGTGATAAAGCGCGGGGCCGGGGGGATAGAGAGTGGGGTGGGGTGATAGAGAGCGTGGCCGGGTGGATAGAGAGCAGTGCCGGGGTGATAGATAGTGGGACAGGTGGGAGAGAGAGCGGGGCCGAGTGGATAGAGAGTGGGGCCGGGGGGATAGAGAGCAGGGCCGGGGGGATAGAGAGAGGGTCATGTGTTTAGGGAGCCAGGCCAGGGAAAGATAAAGCGGGACCTGGGTGAGAGAGAGTGGGGCCGGGGTGATGAGAGAGCAATGCCGGGGGTTTAGAAGGCGGCGGCAGGGGAAAGAGAGCAGAGCCAGTTGGAGGGAGAGCGGGGCCGGGATTGGAGATCTGGGCCGGGAGTTAGAGAGCGGGGCCAGGATAATAGGGAGCGGGGCCATGGTTTAGAGCGTTGGAACGTGGTGTTTTTTTTCGAGGCCGGGGGTTAGAGAGCAGGGTTGGTGGGACGAGAGAGCGGGACCGGGTGGAGAGAGTGCGGGGAGAGCGGGGTCGGGGGGAGGCAGAGCGCAACCGGGGTGTTAGAGAGCAGGATCGGTGGGAAAGAGAGCCCGACCTGGGGCATAGAGAGAGGGGCCGGGGGGCAGGAAGCAGGGCTGTAGTTTCAGAGAGCGGGGCCGGGAGAAAATAGAGTGCAGGCGGGGGGATAGGGACCGGAGTCTAGTCGAGAGAGCCGGTCCAGGGGGCTATAGAGCCTGGCCATAGTGTTAGAGAATGGTACTGGAGGGAGAGAGCAAGGAGCCAGGCGGATAGAGACTGGGGCCGGTGGGAGAGATAGCTGGGTGGTTGTTATAGAGTGTGGCCGGAGAGATCGAGGGCACGGCCGGGAGTTGAGAGGGCGCGGCCGGGGTACTGAGAGAGTGAGGGCGGGAGCTAGAGAGAGGGGTCGGGTGTTTATAGAACTGGGCCTGTGGGATAAGAGTGATCGAGGCCGGACAGAGAGTGCGAGCAGGGCTGGAGGAAGAGATGGAGCACGGCTGGGGTGAGATAGCGAAAGGGGCCAGGGAAGTGAGTGAGCGGGGATGGAGAGAGTGTGCAAGCGAGGCCTGAGTGTGAGAGTGAGCAGATTTGTAGGGTGGGATTGAGCGGGGCAGGAGTAAGAGAATGAGTGGGATCGGAGGGAGATTGTGAGTGGGACCGGGGATAGAGTGCGAGCGAGGCTGGAAGGAGAGAAACCGCTGCCTGAGGTATAGAGAGCGGGGCAGGCTGAATAGAGAGCAGTGCCGGGGGGATAGAGAGCGGGGCCGGTGGGATCGAGAGCGGGGCCGGGGGGATAGAGAGCGGGGCCGGGGGGATAGAGAGCGGGGCCGGGGGTATAGACACCGGGGCCGGTGTGATAGAGAGCGGGGCCGGGGGGAGATAGTGCAGGGCCGGGGGATAGAGAGCGGGACCGGGGGGATAGAGTGCGGGGCCGGGGGGATAGAGAGCGGGGCAGGGGTGATAGTGTGTGGAGCCAGGTGGGTAAAGAGCAGGGCTGGGGTGATAGAGAGCGGGGCCGGTGGGTTAGAGAGCGGGGCCGGCGGGATAGAGAGAGGGGCCGGGGGGATAGAGAGCGTGGCCTGGGGGATAGAGAGCGGGGCCGGGGGGATAGAGAGCGGGGCCGGCGGGATAGAGAGCGGGGCCGGCGGGATAGAGAGCGGGGCCGGGGGGGTAGAGAGCGGTGCCGGTGGGAGAGAAAGCGGGGCCGGTGGGATAGAGAGCGGTGCCGGGGGGAATAGAGAGCGGTGTCGGGGGGATAGAGAGAGGGTCTGGGGGAAAAGGCGTGAGCGGAGTCGGGGGAAGAGAGCTTGCACTACCAGGGCGAGAGAGTGAGCGGGGATGGAGTGAGAGAGCGAGTAGAGCCAGAGGGAGAGTAGTAGCGAGGCCGGATGGTGTGAGTGAGCGAGGCTGGATTGTGAGAGCGAGCAGGACTGGAGGAAGAGAGTGAGCTTTTTCAAAGGGAGAGAGTAGGTGGGCCTTGAGGTAATGAAAGCGAGAAAGGGAGGGAGAATTAACGTGGGAGAGATAGAGAATGTGAATGTGAGATTGAGAGTGGATGTGCCTGAGCGAGACTGAGACTGAGTGAGTGAGTGAGTGAGAATTTGAATGTTGGAGGGAGAGGGAGACTGCGAAAGTGAGAGAGAGAGGGAGCCATTGAATGTGAGAGAGAAAGTGAGACTGTGACTGAGACTGATTGAGACTTTATTTCTGAAGAGAGGGAGAATGTGAGTGAGAGAGAGAGAGAGAGAGAGCATGAGTGAGAGAGATAGAGAGGGAGACTGTGTGAGAGGGGGAGACTTTTAATGTGAGAGTGAGAGAGGGAGAATGTGTGAGAGAGTGCAACTGTGATTGTAAAATAAAGAGGGTAAAAGTTAAATGAGAGAGAATGAGTGAGACTGAGTGAGAGAGAGAGAGGGCGGCGCTGAAAGTTTGAAAGAGAGAGAGGCAGACACTGTAATTAAGGGAGATTGAGAGGGAGACTGTGAGTGTGAAGAAGGTGAATGTGGAAGGAAGGGAGGCTGTGAGTGGGAGATAGAGTGAGAGAGCGAGACTGATTTTGAGTGAGATAGATGGATAATGTGATAGAGAGGGTGATTGTGAATGTGAGGGAGAAAGGGAGAATGTAAATGAAAGAGAGAGCGGGAGATTGTGAACGTGAGAGTGAGGGAGCCTATGAATGTGTAAGAGAATAAGATGGAGAGTGTGAATGTGAGAGAGAAAGGGTGCATGTAAAAGAAAGAGAGAGAGGGAGACTGTGAACGTGAGAGAGAGGGAGGCTGTGAATGTGACAGGGAGAGGTAGAGTGTCAGGGAGACTTTGTGAGAGAGCAAGGGAGACAGTGAGTGAAAGAGAGGGGAGACTGAGTGAAAGAACAAGGGAGACTGACTGAGAGGGAGGGAGACAGGGTGAGAGAGAAAATGTGAATGTGACAGAGAAAGAGGGAGACTGCGAATGAATAAGAGAGGGAGGCGCGGAATGAAGGAGAGAGGAAGCCTGGGAATGAAAGAGAGAGGGAGACTGAGTCAGTGTGAGAGATGGAGAGAAGGTGAGTTACTGAGAGAGGAATGGAGCCTCTGAGGCTGAGAGAGAGAGAGAGGAGTTGACTGTGTGTGAGAGAGCGATACACACTGAGCGAGAGAGAGAGAGACTGTGAGTGAGAGAGACAGAGGGAGAATATGAGTGAGAAAGACAGAGGAAGAATGTGAGTGAGGGAGACACAGGGAGAATAAGTGAGTGAGAGAGATAGACTGTGAACGTGTGAGAGAGAGAGGGCAGCACTGAATGTGAAAGAGAGAGGGAGTGGGAGATTTTAAGAGGGGAAAGGTGGTAAATCTGGGAGGCAGGGTGCTTCTGAGTGAGAGAGAGAGTGAGAGAGCTAGACTGTGAATGTGTGTGAGATAGGGAGAGAATTTGAGAGACAGATGGAGACTGTGCATGTGAGGGTGAAATTGAGAATGTAAATTGAGAAGAGAGAGGGGACTGTGAATGTGAGAAAGCGACTGAGTGAATGAGTGTGGGAGAGTGTGGGAGAGAGGGGGCTCTGAGTAAGTGGGAGAGAGAGGGTTAATTTGAATCCATAAGAGACGGGGGCGCAGTGAGTGATTCAGAGAAAGAGAACGATTTTGTGAATGTGAGGGAGACTGGTTGAATGAGAATGTAAGAGAGAGATGTGGACTGAAAGCGAGATAGACGGAGGTTCTGAATCAGAGGAGATTGTGATTCAATGCTGAGAGAAGGGATAATGTAAATGTAAGAGATTGAGGGAGAATGTAATTGTGAGAGAGAGGGATACATAGAGTGAGTGAAAGAAAGAGAATGTCAATGTGAGGGAAAGAGGGAGACTGCGAATGAATGAGCGGGAGACCTCCAAAAAATGAGAGAGGAAGACTGCGAATGAATTAGGGAGGGAGACCGCGAATGAGTGAGGGAGGGAGACTGCGAAAGAATGTGAGATGGAGGCAGAATCAGTGTGAGAGGGAGAGGGAGGCTGAGTGAGTGAAAGAGGGAGGGAATTGTGTGAGAGGTTGATGGAGACTGTTTTCAAGCCTGAGGGAGAGAAAGAGAGAGAGAGAGAGAGGTGGAGACAGTGTGAGAGAGAGAGAGAGAGAGCCGGAGATGAAGACTGTGTGTGAGAGAGAGAGAGGGAGACTGTACGAGTGGGAAAGCGAAACAGAGTGAGAGGTAGATAGAGAAAGTAAGTGAGAGAGTTTGTGAGACTTTCCTTGAGAGAGTGAGTGAGACTCCGAGTGAGAGAGACAGAAGGAGAATGTGAACGAGATGGAGACAATTAATGAGTGGAAGAGAGATAATGTGAATCTGAGGGAGAGATGGAGACTGTGAATGTGAGACAATGATGGGGACCGAAAGAGAGAGAGAGTATGACTATGAGTGGTAGAGAGAGGGAGACGGTGTGTTAATTAGAGGGACAGTCTGTGAATGTGAGGGAGAGAGGGAGACTGTGAATGTGAGAGAGTGGGAGAATGAGGGAGAAAGAGGCGGGAGAACGATTGAGAGATGGGGAGGGAGACTGTGAATTTGAGAGAGAGAAGTTGGCTGTGAAGACTAGAGAGAGACTGTGAGTGAACGAGAGACGGAGACTGAGTGAGAGCGCGGTAGAGAGGGAGACTGATCGAGAGTGAAAGGGAGAGTCTGAATGAGAGAGCGAGAGAGGGAGACGGATTCTGAGTTAGTGAGTGGAAACGTTCGAAGGAAGAAGACGGAGATAGTGAGAGGGAGGGAGGATGTGAGTGGGAGAGAGAGCTAGACTGTGAATGTGAGAGAGGGGGAGACTGTGATTGTAAGAGAGAGGGAGAGTGAGAGAGAGAGACTGTGAGAGAGTGAGCAAGGCAGAGAGAGAGAGAATGCCAATCTGCGAGAGAGAGTGGGACAATGTGAGAGAGTGGCAGACTGTAATCGTGAGAGAGAGAGAAAAAATGAGAGAGAGAGAGAGAGGAAGAAAGCTGGGGAGAGAAAGAGAGGCAGAGATATAGTGAATGCGAGAAAGTGAGAGTGGGAGACTGAATGGTTGAGAGAGAGAGAATCTAAAAGTGAGAAAGAGGGAGGCTCTGCGTGGGCGAGAGTGAGACCGATTGGGTGACAGAGAGAGAAAGTGAATGTGGGAGAGTAAGTGAGGGAGATAGAGGGAGGCTGAGTGTGAGTGTCATAGAGACTGAGCGAAAGAGAGGGTCACTGGGTGAGAGAATGAATTGCAGACTCTGAGTGTGAGAGAGGGAGAGGAAGACTATGTATGTGAGAGAGTGAGGGAGAGTGTGTGAGAGGAAGAGACTGAATGTGAGTGAGAGAGGAAGAATGTGAATATCAGAGAGAGAGGGAGATTGTTAATGTGGGAGATGGAGAATGTAAGTGAATGAGAGAGGGAGGATATGAGAGAGAGTGGACTGTGAGCTAGTGGGAGGGAATTGGCTAATTTGCATCTGTGAGAGAGAGGGGGACTGTGAGTGAGGCAGAGAGAGAGCTAATGTAAATGTGAGGGAGAGAGATTGCCTAAAAAGGTGAGAGAGAGATGGGGTCTGAAAGTGAGAGAGTGAGGACGCCTGTGAGTTTGAGAGAGAAATTGAGACAGTGAGTGAGGGAGAGAGGGTGAGTGAGTGAAATGGGGAGAGAGTGTGAATGTGAGGCAGAGAACGGGAGACTGTGTGAGAGTTGGGGCCTTTGAATGTGAGGGAGAGAGGGGGAGACTGTGTGAGAGGGGGGATTGAGAATGTGAGGGAGCGAGGGAAAATGTGAATATGAGAGTGAGATGGGGACTGTGAGTCAGTGGAGACTCTGAGTGAGTCAGAATGAGATTGAGTAAGAGAGAGAGAGAGCGATAGTGAATGCGAGAAAGAGAGGGAGACTGAATGTGTGATTGAGAATGTGAATGTCAGAGAGAGGGAGGCTGTGCGTGGGCGAGAGGGAGGCTGTGCGTGGGCGAGAATGAGACTAAGTGAGTGAGAGAGGGCGAATGTGAATATGGGAGAGAGAGGGAGACTACGAATATGAGAGCGAGAGAGAGAGAGAGCCAGTGAATGTGAGAGAGAAAGTGAGGCTGTGACTGAGACTGAGTGAGACTGTGAGTGAGAGAGAGGGAGACTGTGAGTGTGCGAGAGAGAGCGAGGGGGAGACCGAGTGAGAGAGAGAGGGAGATTGAGTGAGAGAGAGAGGGAGGGTGAGTGAATGAATGGTAATCTCTGAGTGTGTGAGAGAGAGAGGTAGACTATGAATGTGAGAAGGAGGGAGGGGGACTGTGTGAGAGGTGGAGACTGAATGTGATTGAGAACGGGAGAATGTGAATATCATAGAGAGAGGGAGACTGTTATGGTGGGAGATATAGTATGTAAGTGTATGAAAGGGGTAGAATGTGAAGATCAGAGAGAGAGGGAGGCTGTTAATGTGCGAAATAGAGACTGTAAGTGAGTGAGAGAGGGAGGTTGTGAGAGAGAGTGGACCGTGAGCTAGTGGGCGAGGTTTGGGTAATTTGTATCTATGAGAGTGAGGGGGGCTGTGAGTGAGCCAGAGAGAAAGAGCTAATGTGAATGTGAGGGAGAAAGGGCGCCTGAGAAGGTGAGAGGGGTGGGGTCCGAAAGTGAGAGAGTGAGGGTGCCTGTGAATGTGAGAGAGTAAGTGAGTCTGTGAGTGAGAAGAGGGAGACTGTGAGTGAGAGAGAGAGGGAGACCTCGTGAGAGAGAGAGAGGGAGAGTGAGTGAGAGGGGGAAACTATGAGTGTGAGGGAGAGATGGACAATGTGAATGTAAAAGACAGAAGGAGACTGTGATTGTGAGTGAGACGGGGACTGAAAGTGAGAGAGAGGGAGACTGAGAGTGATATAGAGAGGGAGGAGGTGAGTCAATGAAAGAGAAAAACTGAATGTGAGGGAGAGAGGGAGACTGTGAATGTGAGGGAATTGAAGACTGGTTGAGAGATAGGGAGGGTGACTGTGAATGTGTGAGAGAAAAGTTGGCTTTGAATGTGAGACAGCGAATGTGAATATCACAGAGAGAGGGAAACTGTTAGTGTGGGAGATGGAGACGGTGAGTGAATGAGAGAGGGAGGCTGTGAGACAGATTGGACTGTGAGCTAGTGAGAATGAGATGGGTAATTTGCATCAGTGAGAGAGAAAGTGACTGTGAGTGAGTCAGAGATGGAGAGAGATAATGTGAATGAGAGGGAGAGAGGGTGCCTGACAAGGTGAGAGAGAGATGGGTTCTGAACGTGAGAGAGTGAGGGCACCTTTGAGTTTGAGAGAGAAAGTGAGTCTCTGAGTGCGACTGCGTGAAACTGTGAGTGAGAGAAAGAGTGAGACTTTGAGTGAGAAAGAGATTGAGACGTTGAGTGAGAGAGAGAGAGGGAGACTGAGTGAGAGAGAGAGAGACTGAGTGAGAGAGAGAGGGTGAGTGAATGAATGGGAGACTCTGAGTGTGTGTGAGGGAGAGGGAGAGTATGAATCTGAGAGGGAGGGAGGGAGACTATGTGTGAGACGGAGACTGAATGTGAGTGGGAGAGGGAGAATGTGAATGTCTGAGAGTGAGGGAGACTATTAATGTGGGAGATAGAGATTGTAAGTGAATGAGAGATGGAGGAAATGAGAAAGAGTGGTCTGTGAGCTAATGGGAGGGGTTGATTAATTGCATCTGTGAGAGAGACGGGAGAGAGATGGGGTCTGTGAGTGAGTCAGAGAGAGAGAGAGATATAACTTGAATGTGAGGGAAAGAGGGTGTCTGAGCAGGTGAGAGAGAGAGATGGGGTCTGAAAATGAGAGAGTGAGGGCGCCTGAGAGTGTGAGATAGAAAGTGAGACAGTGAGTGAGACTGAGTTAGACGGTGAGTGTGAGAGAGAGAGCGAGACTTTGAGTGAGAGAGAGAGGGAGACTGCGTGAGAGAAAGAGGGAGAGTGAGTGAGAGGAGGTGACTGTGAATGCTAGTGAGAGAGGGACAATGTGATTGTAAAGGACAGAGGAGACTGCGAATGTGAGAGTGAGATGGGGACTGAAAGTGAGAGAGAGGGAGACTGAGAGTGAAAGAGAGAGGCAAGAGGTGAGTTAATGACAGAGAAAGACTGTGAATGTGACGGAGAGAGGGAAACAGTGAATGCGAGAAAAGGAAACTGTTTGAGAGATAGGGAGGGAGACTGTGACTGTGTGAGACAGAATGTGGCTGTGAATGTGAGAGAGAGAATGTGATCGTCAAAGAGATAGGGAGACTGCCAATGTGTGAGATGGAGACCGTGAGTGAATGAGAGGGGGAGGCTATGAAGGAGAGTGGACTGTGAGCTAGTGGGAGAGAGTTTGGTAATTTGCATCTGTGAGGGAGAACGGGACTGTGAGTGAGTCAGAGAGGAAGACCGATAATGTGAATGTGAGGGAGAGAAGGTGCCTGAGAAGGTGAGAGAGAGATGGCGTCTGAAAGTCATGGAGTGACGGCGCCTGTGAGTGTGAGAGAGAAAGTGAGTCTGTGAGTACGACGGAGTGAAACCGTGAGTGCGAGAGGGAGACTGTCAGTGAAAAGAGAGGAGAATTTAGTGAGAGAGAGAGAGAGGGAGAGGGAGTCAGAGAATGAGCGGGAGATTCTGGATATCTGAGAGAGACACAGGGAGACTATGAATGTGAGAGAGATAGATGGAAGCTGTGTGAGAGGGGGAGACAGTGAAATTGAGGGAGAAAGAGGGAGACTGTGTGACAGGGGGGACTGTGAATGTGACGGAGAGAATGTAGGGGATAGAGGGTGACTGCTAATGTGTGAAAGAGAGAATGTGAGTGAATGAGAAAGGGAAACTGAGAGAAATTGGAATGAGTGTTAGTGGGAGGGATTTGGATAAGTTGAGGCTGTGAGAGGGAGAAGGACAGAGAGAGAGAGTGTGCGTGAATGTGAGGGAGAGAGGATGACTGAGAATGTGAGAGTGTGATGGGGACTGACATTGAGAGAGATGGAGACTGTGAGTCAGAGGAGAGTGAGTCACTTGGAGAGATGGTGACTGAGAATGTGAGAAAGAGATGGGGACTGAAAATTAGTGGAAAGGAGACTGTGCGTCAGAGGAGACTGTGAGTGACTCAGAATGTGAGACAGAAAATTAGACTGAATGTGAGGCAGAGAGAGAGGTAGACTGTGTGTGAGAGAGAGAGGGAGAATGTGTATGTGTGAGAGAGAGAGGGAGGCTGTGTATTTGAAAGAATGTGGGAGGCTGTGAATGTGGGAGAGAGTGTGGCTGTGAGTGTGTGAAAGAGAGAGAGAGGGAGACTGTGATTGTCATGGAGATAGGGAGACTGAATGAGACAGAGGGAGAAGGAGAAAGTGAGTCAGTGGGAGAAAGAGCGGTAATGGAACTGAGAGAGAGAGAGGGAGAATGTGAGTGTGAGAGACAGGGAGCTAGTGAATGTGAGAGAAAGGTGGGGACTGAAAGTGTGAGAAAGGGAGACAATGAGTGAGAGAGGTAGACTGTGAGTGAGATAGAGAGGGAGATAGCGAGAGGGTGAATGAGAGGGAAAATGTGAATATGAGGGATGGAGGGTGACTGTGAATGTGAGAGGGAAATGGGGGACAATGTGATAGAGAGAGATGGAGACTGAGTTAGCTAGGGAGAATCTCAATGTGAGAGATGGAAGCTGTGAATGTGAGAGAGACAGAAGGAGGCTGTGAATCTGAAGAGAGAGTGAGACTTAGTGAGTGAGAGATGGAAACGGAGCGAGAGAGAGAGAAATTGTGAATGTGTGGGAGAGAGAAGGAGATGTGAGTGAGAGAGAGTTTGCGGGAGAATGTGAGTGAGAGAGAGGGTGACTGTGAGTGAGAGAGAGAGGTAGAGAATGTTAAACTGAGAGGTGTGAGCATGTGAACGTGAGATAGATGGCGGCTGTGAATGTGAGAGAGAGAGAGAGAAACTGAGTGGGAGGGAGAGAGAGGAGGTGACTGACCGTGAGGGAGAGAAAGGGAGACTAAGGGAGGGAGACAGATGGAGAATGTGAGTGAGAGAGACATAGGGAGAATCTGAATGTGAGAGAGAGGAAGGCTCTGAATGACAGACAGAGAGAGGGAGGGATAGCGAGACTGAGTTAGAGTGAGAGAATGAGTGAGAGAGTGAGACAGAATATGAGGGATGGTGTGACTGTTAATGACAAAGGGAGAATGAGGCGGTGAATGTGAGAGAGAGGGTGAGAGAGAGAGAGAGAGAGAGAGAGAGAGAGAGAGAGGGAGACTGCATGTGTGAGAGAGGGAGAGGGAGACTATGAGTGCGAGCGAGAGAGTTAAACTCAGTGAGAGAGAGGGAGCAATTGAATATGAGGGAGAGGGGGACTGAGTGAGAGAGATGGAGGCTGAGTCAGTGAGAGAGGGAGAGAATGTCAACGTGAAGGGGAGGAGCATGTGAATGTGAGATAGATGGCGGCTGAGAATGTGAGAGAGGGAGAGTGAGACTGAGGGAGTGAAACAGTGAATATGAGATAGAGAGAGGGAGGCTGTGAATGTAAGAGAGACAGTAAATGAGATTGAAAATCTGTGTGAGTGAGAGGGACACTGTGAATGAGAGAGAGGGAGAAGGAGGCTAATCGAGAGTGAGGGAATTAATGAGAGATGGAGAGGGTGAATGTGGGATGAAGGGAGTCTGTGAGAGGGAGAGAGAGTGCTAAACTCTAAATGTTAGTTTGATGGAAAGAGAAAGTCAGAGAGAGAGGGAGACTGAATTTGAGGGAGAGAGGGGGAACGTGAATGTGAGAGAGAGAGAGACTGTGAATGAATGAATGTGTAAGACTATGTGAGAGAGGATACCGTGAGTCAGTAGGAGAGAGACGGACAATGAAACGGCGAGAGAGAGAGAGAGGGTGAGTGTTTGAGTGAGAGAGAGACTGTGAATGTAAGAGAGAGGGAGTCGTCGAATGTGCGAGAGAGATGGGGACGGAAAGTGGGAGAGAGAGGGAGAATGTGAGTGAGAGGGATGGAGACAGAGGGGGAGAGAGAGAGAGTAAGTGAGTGTTTGAGAGAGAGAGAGACTGTGAATGTGAGTGAAGGAGAGAGGCTGTGAATGGGAGAGAGGAAGGGAGACTGAATGTGAGTGAGAGAGAAGGAGGCTGTGAGTGAGATAGGAAAAATTTGAATGCGAAAAGGAAGGAGGTTGTGAAAGTGAGAGCGAGAGGAAGGC
Organism: Cetorhinus maximus; assembly: GCF_964194155.1. Taxonomy (NCBI): domain Eukaryota; kingdom Metazoa; phylum Chordata; class Chondrichthyes; order Lamniformes; family Cetorhinidae; genus Cetorhinus; species Cetorhinus maximus. The sequence continues at coordinate 12,141,989 of NC_135913.1, read as the reverse complement.
TGTGAATGTGAGAGAGGGAGGCAGTGAATGTGAGCGACAAAGAGGGAGATTGTGAATGTAAGGGAGAGAGAGATGGAGACTGATTGTGCGAGAGATGGAAACCTAATGTGCGGGAGAACGAGACTGAGCGAATGAAAGAGGGAGACTGTGTGTGTGAGAGAGAGGAAGACTGTGAATGTGAGAGAGGGAGATGGAAATTATGAATGTGTTAGAGAGAGAAGGAGACTGAGTGAGCGATAGATGGAAACTCAATGTGAGAGAGAGGGAGACTGAGCGAGAGAGAAGGAAACTGTGAGTGAGAGAGAGGAGGCATGTGAATGTGTGTGAGAGAGGGTGACTGTGAGTGAGAGAGAGAGAGAGAGACTGAGTGAGACAGAGAGGGAGCCTGTGAGTGAGTGAGAGATGGAGAGAATTTTAACATGAGAGGCGGGAACATGTGAATGTGAGGTAGTTGTCGGCTGTGAATGTGAGAGAGAGAAGAAAACTGTGTGAGGAGGAGAGAGAGAGAGAGAGAGAGAGAGAGAACATGAGGGAGAGAAAGGGAGACTAAGTGAGGTAGAGAGAGGTAGAATGTGAGTAAAAGAGATAGCGGGAGACTATGAATGTGAGAGGGAGAGAGAGGAAGATTCTGAATGTGTGAGAGAGAGGAAGAGAGCGACTGATTGAGAGTGACAGAATGAATGAGAGGGAGACAGAATGTTAGGGAGAGTGAGACTGTGAGTGAGAGCGAGAGAGGTTAACTAAGTGACAGGGAGGAAGCATGAGAGAGGGGGAACTGAGTAAGAGGGTGAGGGAGACGCAGTCTGTGAGAGGGAGAGTGATTGCGAATGTGAGGTGAATAGAGGGAGACTGCGAATGTGAGAGAGATAGAGAAGGAGACTGGGAGTGAGAATGAAGAAGTTGAGAGGAATAGAGAAGGAGGGTGAGGAAGAGAGAGGGAACCTTTGTATGTGAGAGAGTGAGGGAGCCTGTGAATTTGAGAGAGAGATGGAGAATATGAATGTGGGAGAGAGAGGGAGACTGTGAATGTGACAGAAAGCGCGAGGCTGTTGATGTGAGAAAGAGAGGGAGGCTGTGAATGCGAGAAAGAAAAGGAGACTAAATACGAGAGAGAGATAGAGAGAGAGAGAGAGAGAGAGAGAGAGAGAGAGAAATAGTCTGTGAGAGAGAGCGAGCATTTGAATGTGAGAGAGGGAGGGAGGCTTTGATTATGAGAGAGAGATGGAGACTGTGAGTGAGTAAGAGGGAGATTGCGAACCTGAGAGAGATAGAGGGAGACTGTGAATTTGAGCGAGAAGGAGACTGAGTGAAAGAGAGGGAGAATGCGAATGCGAGAGAGAGATGACAACTGTCAATGTGACAGAGTTGGAGGCTGTGAATGTGAGGGAGAAAGAGGGAGACCGCTCGTTAGGGAGAGAGGGAGACTGAGAATGTGAGGCCTAAATTCTGTGAATGTGAGAGAGAGAGGGAGACTGAATGCGAAAGAGAAGTGTGAGTGAGAAAGAGGGAGATTGTGAGTGAGAGTGATGGAGCATGTGAATGTGAGAGAGGGAGACAGTGAGTGAGATACATAGAGAGAGAGGGAGTGAGAGAGGTAGAGAATGGTAACGTGAAAGAGAGGGAGCATGTGAATGTGAGTGAGATGGAGACTGAATGAGGGACTGAATGTTAACGTGAGAGAGAGAGAGACACTCTGCATGTGGGGGAAAGAGGGATACTCTGAATGTGTGAGAGAGAGGGAGACAATGTCTGAGTGGGATTGAGAGAATGATTGAGAGAGGGAGACGTTGTATGTGAGAAGGAAGGAGGCTTTGAGTGAGAGATAGAGAGAGAGATAGACTGTGAATGTGAATGAGATAGATGGAGAATGTCAGAGAGAGAGGGAGACTCTGAATATGACCGAGATAGACTGTGAGTGAATGAGACAGGGAGGCTTTGAGAGAAAGGAGACTGACTCAGTGCGAGAGAGAGGGATAATATGAACGTGAGAGAAAGGGAGAATGTGAGTGCGAGAGGGACACAGGGAGACTCTGAATGTGAGAGAGAGGGAGAGGATGACTCAGTGGGTGTGATAGAATGAGTGAGAGATGGAGAAGTTATATGTGAGAGAGAAGGAGGCTGTGATTGAGTGAGTGAGAGAGAGAGAGAGAGAGTTAGACTGTGAACGTGAGTGAGATAGATGGAGAATGTCAGAGAGAGACGGAAACTGTGAATGTGAGGGAGTGGGGGAGAATGTGATTGAGAGAGAGAGAGAGGGAGACTCTGAATATGAGCGAGAGAGACTGTGAGTGCATGAGAGAGGGGGACTGTGAGTGCGAGGGAGAGGGAGAATGTGAGTGCGAGAGAGAGGGAGACGCTGAATGTGAGAGAGCAATGGGGATTGAAAGTGAGAGAGGGAGACTGTGAGAGTGAGAGAGAGGGAGATTGAGTGTGAGAGAGACTGCAACTGTTACTAAGAGAGGGAGGAAGATAGTGAGTGAGTGAGTGAGAGAGATATAGAATATGAATGTGAGGGAGGGAGAAAGACTGAATGCGATAGTGAGATGGAGGCACTGGATGTGAGAAAGAGAGAGGGAACCACCGAATGTGAGAGAGAGGAAGGGAGCTAGACTGTGAATGTGAGTGAGATAGATGGAGAATGTCAGAGAGGGGGGGGTGGGCTATGAATGTCAGGGAGAGAGGGAGACAGTGAGTGAGAGAGAGGGGGAGATAGTGAGTGAGTAACAGAGAGAAAGAAGGTGAATTTGAGGGAGGGAGGGAGGCTTTGTATGTCAGAGAGAGAGGGAGCCTGTGCGTCTGAGATTGAGGGAGACTGGGAGTGAGGAGAGAGAGAGAGACAGTGAGTGAGTGAGAGAGACAATGCGGATGTAATGGAGAGAGGGAGACTGTAAATGTGTCAGCGAGAGGGTGCCTGTGTATGTGAGAAAGAGGGAGACTGTGAGTGAGTGAGAGAGGGAGATTGTGAATGTGAGATAGATAGAGAGAGAGAGACTTTGAAGGTGAGGGAGAGAGGGAGACACTGAATGTGAGAGAGAGGCTGTAAATGTGAGAGAGAGAGGAAAGTGTAAGTGAGGGAGAGGGACCCTGTGAGTTAGAGAGACAGAGGGGAAATGTGAGTGAGAGAGGCGGAGGGATGCTGAGTGAGATAAAGAGAGTAAGACTGAATGTAGAGAGGGAGGGAGACTCTGTATGTGTGAGAGAGAGGGAGACTCTAATTGTGAGAGAGAGAGTGAGAATGTGAATGTGAGAGAGCGAGGGAGACGGTGAATGGCAGAGGAAGGGAGGCAGTGAGTGAGAGAGAGAGGTAGAATTCGAATGAGAGTCAGATAGATAGAAAATGTCAGAGAGAGAGAGGAAGATTGAATGTGAGGGAGAGAGGGTGAACGTGAATGTGAGAGAGAGAGACTGTGAGTGAATGAGAGAGAGAAATTGTGAGAGAGAAGATACTGTGAGTCAATGGGAGAGAGAGGGAGAATGTGAAGGAGAGTGAGCTAGGGAGAATGTGAGTGAGAGAGAGAGGGAGACGTTGAATGTGAGAGAGATGGGGACCATGAATGTGAGACAAGGGAGACTGTGAGTCAGAGATATTGGGAGACTGTGTGTGAGTAAGAGAGAGAGAGAGAGACTGTCAATGTGTGAGAGAGGCAGACTGCGAGTGAGGAGAGGGAGATAGAGGCAGCGAGTGAGTGAGAGAGAGGGGAGACAGTGAGTGTTTGAAAGAGAGAGAGAGAGGATGTGAATGTGAGAGTCAGGGTGTGTCTATGAATGTGAGAGAGGGAGACAGAGTGAAAGCGAGAGAGTAAACTGAGTGAGAGAGAGATAGAGTGAGACTGTGAATGTGGAGAGGGAGGGAGACTGAATGTGAGAGACAGGGGGAGAATGTAAATGTCTGAGAGAGAGGGAGACAGAGTGAGAGAGGAGGACTGTGTGCGCGAGAGTGAGAGAAAGAGAGAAAGAGAGAGACTACGAGTGAGAGAGAGGGAGATGTGAGTGAGTGAGTGAGTGAGTGAGTGAGTGAGTGAGTGAGTGAGTGAGTGAGTGAGTGAGTGAGTGAGTGAGTGAGTGCGTGAGTGAGTGAGTGCGTGAGTGAGTGAGTGAGTGAGTGAGTGAGTGAGTGAGATCGTGAATGCGAGACAAACAGGGGGGCTGTGAATGTGAGAGAAGAGGGAGACTGTGAATGTAAGAGAGGAAGAGAGATGGAGACTGTGAATGAGAGAGATGGAGCATGCGAATGTGATAAGAAGAGGAAAAGAGTCTACGTTAGTGAGAAAGAAGGAGAATGTGAATGTGAGAGGGAGAGAGAGACTCTGAATGTGAGAGGGACAGGGAGACTGGTAATATGAGAGAACGATGGGGACTGTGAATGTGAGAGAGGGAGAGACACTGAGTGAGAGAGAGAGATGGAGACACTGCGAGAGGGAGAGGCTGTGTGAGAGACAGATGGAGACAGTGAATGTGAGAGAGAGAGGATGACTGGACGTTAGTGAGATATATTTTGGGAGACTGGGGATGTGAGAAAGAGTGGAGAATGAAAGAGAGGGAGAATTTAAATCAGATAGAGAGAGGGGAAGACTGAGAGAGAGGGAACATGTGAATGTCAGGGAGAGGGAGAGATTGTGTATGCGAGATAGAGGGAGAGGGAGAAAGAAAGAGTGTTAGAAAATGAGTGAGAGAGCGAGACGGTGAATGTGTTGGTGGGATACTGTTTGTGAGAGAGAGATGGGGGACAGTGTGAGGGTGAGACTGTGTGAGAGAGAAAGAGATGGGGACAGTGAGAAGGAGGAAGACTGTGAATGTGAGTGAGGAGGAGGGAGAATATGAAAGAGAGATGGAGACTGAATGTGAGAGAGTGTGAAACTGAATGTGAGAGGGATAAGAAGACTGAATGAGAGAGAGAGAGATGGAAACAGTGAGAGCGAGGGAGAGTGTGTGAGAGAGGGAGATGGAAACATTGAGTGCGAGAGACAGAGAGGGAGACTGAATGAGACAGAAGCCGCCTGTGATGGAGAGAAAGTGGTAAATTGAGTGAATGAAGGAGAGTGTGAATGCGAGAGATAGAGACTGTAAGTGAGAGAGAGAGGGGGTGACTGTCAATGTTTTGCAGAGAGAAGGAAAATCTGAAAGTCAGATTGAGGGAGAGCAAAACTAAATGTGACATAGAGAGATGGAGACTGAATATGAGAGAGAGGGAGACTTTGAATAAGGAAGAGGGAAATTGTGAATGTGATAGAGAGCGGTAGACTGAATGTGTGAGAGAGAAGCAGACCGAATTTGAGGGCGCGGGAGATGTGAGTGACAGAGAGAGACTGAGTGAGAGAGTGAGAAAAAGACAGTGAGTGAGAGCGAGAGTCAGACTGTGACTGAGTGAGAGGGAGACTGTGAATGCGTCATAGAGAGGAAGACTGTGAGTGAGCGAGAGAGAGGGAAGCTGTGAGTAAGAGAGAGAGTGAAATTGTGAATGAGACAGAGGGAAACTGTGAATTTGAGTGAAAGTGGTGAGAGTGTGCAGGAGGAATGGGGAGAGTTTAATTGTGATAGAGAGGGGTGAGGGTGTGTGTAGGAGAGAGAAGAGAAAGTTTGAGTGTGACAGAGAGGAGGGGTTGTGATTGTGGTAGAGACAGTAAAGTGTGCAAGTGTGTGTGAGAGTCACAGAGACATAGAAAGAGAGAGAGAGAGAAAGTGTGGAAGAGCCTTAATTTCGGGGAGAGAGAGGGGAGGCTGTGAATTTGAGGAGAGTGGGGGAGATTTTGAGTGAAAAATGGAGAGAGAGAGAGCGTTTACATGGGAGAGGGGAATGAGAGTGAAAGTGTCAGTGTGAGAGAGAGCAGAAGATTGTTTGAGGGTGCGGTCAGAGTTTGAGTGTGAGAAAGATATGTGACTGTAAGTGGCAGCGGTTAGTGTGGGCATTTGAGAAAAATATTGAGAGAGTGAGTGTGTCTGACAGAGAGGTGAGAGTGAGAGAGAGGAAGAGTCTGCAAGTGTGAGAAAGTGCTAGAGCGAGTGAGGTGGGAGTGTGTGACTGTGAGTGAGTGTGGTGCAGAGTGTGAGTGAGAGAGACAGGACAGTGTTATTGTGAGAGAGAGAGAGCGAGAGAGCGAGAGTGTGTGTAAAAGACGAAGAGGATAGGGTGAAAGTGACAGAGAGAGGGGAGTGTGAGTATGAAACAGAGGGGAATGAGTATGAGTGAGGAAGGGGGATGTGCATATGAAAGAAGGAAGAGAGTATGAGTGAGGGAGAGAGAAGTGGGAGAGTCACAGTCTGTGTGGCAGAGAGAGGGGGAGAGAGTGTGAGAGGGAGGGGGAGCCTGTATTTAAGGGAGAGAGGGGTAGAGTATGACTGTGAGAGGGAGAGGGGGAGAGTGTGAGTATGTGAGAGAAAGAGAGGGCGAGAGTGTGACTGTGTGTGAGAGAGAGGGGAAGAGTATATGTGAGAGAGAGAGGGGGAGAGTGTGACTGCGTGTGAGAGAAAGAGAGGGGGAGAGTGTGACTGTGTGAGAGAGAGGGGGAGAGTGTAAGTATGTGTGAGAGAGGGGAGAATGCAACTGTGTCAGAGAGAGAGATAGAGATGGAGAATGAGATTATGTGAGAGAGAGAGAAGGGTAGAGAGTGTGGGTCTGTGAGACAGAGGGTGGAGACAATGTGAATGTGGTGGATGTTAAAATTTGTGAGAGCGTGGAAAAAATATACCAATTCCAGATTTCGAAGTTAACCATCCGCTGCATTTTACAGAAGAAAATTCCAAACTTCTACTAACTTCATTTGTAAAAGTGTTTGCTAATTTGACTAAAGTAACTCTGACTCTAATCTTTAGATCACGCCCCCTAATTCCCCACATCCAAACTCTCCGAAATAGATTCTGTACACCTGATCCCTCCCGCAGGATAGGTTGAAAAGATTGATGAAGTCAGCCCCAGCCCCCCCCACCCCACTACCCCCCCACCCTCCCCACCGACCCCCCCCCCCCCCCCCCCCCCCGACCCCCTATAAAAAGGGACAACAACCTTAGGCTGTCTAAAATCTCCTTATAATTTCACCCTTGGAATGTTGGTTTCGTTCTCGGAAATTTACACGACACTCCCTCCGAGGTCATTCAATCCTTCCTCTGGTGTGGTGCACATCAATGCCCACATATACTCTCTGTGTGTCCTGACCAGGGCTTTATGAATCTGACACATGTTGTCTACAAACTTGTCTGTTACGACAGATATACAGGTCAGCATTCAATTAGGCTTTTGGATTATTTTGTGAACCTGTTGAAGACATGCAACAATCTGTACAAAGGATCCCCAAGTCTATTTGGACATCCACCCCTTGTGAATTGTCACCGATTAAAAAGATCCCTGTTTTATCCTTTTTGATTGTAGACTGTATGTTCTCATATGAGGCAACATTCCAGGCTATTTTTACACACTGCTGTCCATTCTGTGAACAATCACTCTTTTTAAATTTTATATTCCGTGTACACTGCTTACAATGGCATCAGTTCATGTGTCCCAGGCACAGCAATGAAACCACCTGCAACAACATTACAAATGAGGATTCTCTCCATAATTATTTTCAATGAACATGGTGGCGTTTGATTACATTGTAATTAACTTACTCAGGCAACCGAGAATCAGCAGCAGAATCGCCATCTCACCGAGGGATATTCTGGGAAGGAAAACACAGAATTAGCATTGTGGAGAGTTAATAGAAAAGGGAAAGGGAGGGAACTGTGGTTAGAGATTGGGACAGTGGAATAGTGAGAATATCGAGTTATAATGGGTGAAATGTACAGTCACTGCGACCCGAACACACAGAGTGAGCTGAATCTGCCTCCCTCACTGTGACCCCCACCGACAGAGGTGAATTCCACTTCCTTAACTTTCCTTAACAAACACCCATTGCTTTAATCCAATCCTTCCCTCTTTCCTTGTTCAACTCCTCAAAAATATAAACTCGATGTATTCCTGACGTTCCTGCTCTATTCTCTGGCTCCTCCTCCAGCCCCGTTGTGTAGGCACCGTGCTAATATTCGAACACCGTTCCATTACTGAGCCCGGTAGGCGGACAGGACAAGCAGCACACGCCCCACCGAAACAATACCTAGAAAATGACAAATTCCTGACCTTATTATACTGGCCACATCATAGGCGAATGCTTACCAGAGTCTCCAGATAAGATGTCACAGTGCGCGATGCAGCGGGGGTCCCGTTGGTTTGCTGCCTCTTCCCTCTCCGGTCCAATCTGCTGTGAGTGGCATCAGTCTCCGTGACAATATATCCAACGCCGCCCATCACATGGGTTTCACATCTGACATTGGGCAGTGCTGGTTGGCTGAAACATTATCATTCGTCAATGAGTTACATTGACGTAACATTTGTGCAAATTAAAGATTATTAATTAAATGAGCTGCGATAACAGAATAAGGAAACATCTCACCTGATATTTGGAACAGTTTTTTTTTCATTACATCATAACCTGCCTCCAATAGCCCATCAGGAAGTGTGTAGGGGGATTGAAATTGGCACCAGGCCTCAAGCATTTAATGGTCAACATTGTGCAATGGTCTTGGTAAATATTTTCATTCCTTTTTTGGATGTGGTCATCGCTGGCCAAGACAAAATTTATTGCTCATCCCTAATTGCCCCTTGAGAAGGTGGTGGTGAGGCGCCTTCTTCAATCGCTGCTGTGCATGTGGTGTAGGTACACCCACAGTGGTGTTAGGGAGGGAGTTTGACTATTTTGAACCAGCGACATTGAAGGAACGTCCAAAATATTTCCAAGTCCGGACGTTGTTTACCTTGGAGGGGACCTTCCAGGTGGTAGAGTTCCCATCTATCTGCTGCCCTTGTTCTTCTAGTTGGTAGCGGCTGTGGATATGGAAGGTGCTGTCTAAGAGCCTTGACGAGTTGCGGGTTGGAATTTTCATAGTAACAGTTTTAGAGAAATAATATTCACTGTATAAATCTCTCCAACATTCACAAACTGTCAGCGGCTCTTACTGATCCAGGATTTTTGTATACAGACTTGTTTTAAACTCAAAGTCTCAAACCACAGTGGTGCAATTTGAAGTAACACTCTCTGGATTATTAACCTTGTGATGTACGGATTTTCTATCACACTCCCAAACCCTCCCATTGGCCATCACCTGTTCCCCAATAATCTTATCAATCCCTACTCTCACCAAATTTACAATGTACATCAATGTCTGAATGAGGAGCCGGAGTGTCCTGTTTCTATGCTTGGTCACAACACCAAGATGGATAGTAAATTATCCTCATCTTCGCCTGTTCCTCGATTCGAGGATGATGACTCGAGGATGATGGCCACTTCCAGCCGTGGGTCTTCATGTGGATGAACCGGCCCAATCTCCAGCCGCAGAGCTTCGGAGACATTGGGCAGGAAGTCCCACCAGGTAGTGGGATCCGGAGAGCAGGATTTCCTTCCCTTCCTTCCCTCCTCTGCGGCCGACCTGCCAAATCATTAAGATATGGAGACTCAAAGCATGTTGCTGAATGACGGAGACGATGTCGCCATTTTGAACATTTAGCAGCGAGCTCCTCCCAGCCATTAACGTCGATGCAGCTACACGTCAGGGAGAGCTTCACAGTGTCCCCTGGACCGTTGGCCATTGGAGAGTTGAGAAACCAGGACCTGGCGGCGAGAGACACGTTTCCGCCTTCCGGACACTATGTCCAGTCCATTGAAGTCGCCTTTGCGAGAGTTTTGCCTGAGCTCTCGTGCAGCTAGCTTCAAGAAGGACAGCAGTCTTTGTTCGATAGTCCACCCAGTGAATCCGGCGGTGTCGCTGCTGGTGGAAATATTTCTACCACGCTTATCAGCATCACAGTAAAGCTGTGTGGAAGACACAAAGAACTGGAAAGAGATATCGGCAGTTTGAGTCAGCAGGCAATGTGGTGGCAGGTCGAGTATAATGTGGAGGAACGTGAGATTATCCATTTTGTCAGGAAGAATAGAAGAGCACTAACTCTCTCGCTCTCGCACTCACTCTCTCTCACACCAACAGGCACGGCCCTGCATTACTCTTCCAGCGAACCCAATCTCCCCGCGGGCCCCACTCTCCCACATTCAATACCGCTCTCGCCCCGGCCCTGCGCACTCCCGGCCCTCGATCTCTCCTCCCATCCCCGCTCTCCCCGCTCCCCTACTTTCCCATACCTCCCCTGAGCCCGACCCTCACCCCACACTTTCTCCTGCCAGCCCCACTCCCCACTCTCACATCACGTAAACACATACATGAGAATTCCAGGTTGATGAATTAAATGGAAATTCCATGATGTGAATTGAACCCCTGTCCCCAGAACATTCTCCTGAGCCTCGGGATCTCTCGTCCAATGACAGCCCCGCTCTGTCACCATGTCTCTCATCCTACAGCAGAGCAGGTTCAGGGGAATGGAGTTTAGTTGAATTTTAGAAGGATTTAGTGGGTTTGCTTCACTTGGCCATTTTGTTACGAACATGAGTAGAGAGAAGCCACGTTAACGTTGCAGAACTTTCTCAAAAAGCTCACTCCATACGAACTCCTCACTGACGAGCAATACTATTACCAGTTAGTAGCTCAATTACCCTGGACCTGAGGGATAAGTCATCACTTATCAAATAGCCGATAAAAGTCAGAATCCTGTATTTTACCAGTATTGTTCCTCTGCTAGGATTACATACGATCTTGCGAATTTGGAGTAGGAATGGGCCACTCGGCACCTCGAGCCTGCTCCCCCGTTAAATAAGATTACGCCTGATCTGATTGTGACCTTAACACTACATTCCCGCCCCCAACACCACACCCGCACCCCCCGCACACACTCACCGGCCAATATCCTCTCTCCTTTGTTCACAGAGAATCTCTCTCGCTCGTTTATTAAAATATTCAAGGACTCTTCTTCCACCGCCTTTTGAGGAAGAATGTTCCAAACACTCACGGCCGCCTGAGAAAGAAACATATCTCCTCATCTCTGTCTGAAATGGGCGACCCCTAATTTTTACACCGTGACCCCCCTCGTTGGAGATTCTCCCACAAAGGGGAACATCCCCCCACACACCCTCCCTGTCAAGGCCCGCTCAGAATCTTAAAGTTCTCAGAATCTCAAGTCGATCAAGTCGCCTCGTTCTCTTCTAAACTCCATCGGATACAAGCCTCGCCAGTCCGCCCCTTCACCATAAGACAACCCGCCCGTTCCTGGTATTGGCCTGGTGAACATTCTGTGAACAGCTTCCCACACATCTACCTTCACCCTATGGAAGACGGGAGTCTGGAACATTAAAGAAAATGTGGCTACAGAAGATGTGAGAAAGGAACCTACACTCCCGGAAAACAATGCCCTGGACTTACATTTCTGTGCCTACCGAATGGGATAGTCGTATGGTAAGAAAAATAGGGAATGAATCTTGAAGCAATCCATTGTCTTGGGTTGAAGCCAAAATGATCAATAAGTTGGATGCATTAACGATAGGCCCTGGCAACATGAGTGACCACTGATCCATTTGGAACTTCATGGCTGAAGGTGGTTTTACAACCCTCTGGTGTGTGAAACACATAAACGCCTCCTTGTGGACACGAAACAAAGGGTAACCGCTACAGACCCTCGGGGTCAGAAATGGGCATTTCTGTCAGGGCGGAGATGGTGGGTTTGGTGCTGAGCCGAAGGTCAGACAGAGGGGATTTCCCATCTGTGTGGACCCAGGGTGGAGATAACATCATCCCCAAGTTCCTCATGTTAGTGTCCTCGGCACAACCACCTTCAGCTGCTCCCTCAATGATCTACCTTCCATCATAATGTCAGAAGTGGGGATGTTCGCTGATGCTTGCACAATTTTCAGCACCATTCGTGACTACTCAGATACTGAAGCAGCTCATGTCGAAATGCAACGATGCCTGGGCAATATGAAGACTTGGGCTGAAAAGTCGCAAGTTACATTTGCGCCACACAAGTGTCCAATGGCATTACCATCAATGAATCCCCCACTATCTATAATCTGTGGTTTCTCATTGACAAGAAACTGAACTGGACTAGCCTGATAAATAGTTTGGCGACAAGGGCAGTTCAGGGGCTGGGAATGCGGCAGCGAGTAAGTCTCGACTTGACTCCCCAAAGCTTGCCCAGGAAGTATAAGGCACAAAGAAGGAGTCCGGTGGGAAGAGACTCACTTGGCTGGATGCGTTGCAGCTCCCACAACACTCACGAAGCTCGATACCGTCCAGGAGAAAACAGACCCACTTGATCGGCACCCCAACCAAAAATATTCGGACCCTGCAACACCGAAGCAGTGTTTACCATCTAAAATATGTACTGCAGAAACTCAGAAAATCTTATTTGACATCACCTTGCAAACCCATGGCCTCCAGGATCTAGATGGACAAGGGCAGGAGATACATTGGGAATAACACCAACTGGAATTTCCCTTCCAAGCCACTCATCATCCTCACATTGAAACTTCCCGTCTGCTCCTTCAATGTCGCTGGGTCAAAATCCTGGAACTTTATCCCTAACAGCACTGTGGCTCCACCTACACCACCTGGACAACAGCGGTTCAAGAAGGACGCTCACTACCATCTTCTCATGGGACAAATCGGCATGGGCAATATATTCTGTTCCAACCAGCGAATCCTACATCCCCTGAATGAATACAACTAACAGATGATGAGTGTGGTACTAGGCCCAGGGGGCAGACAGAGAGAATTTTTGTCAGTGGGGACACCGGGACGGTTCTGAGTCCTTTGCTGAACAGCTGTCAGCGCGGCGGGAGTGGCGGGGTGGGGTGGGTGGGATGGTGTTGTGTTGGTTGAGTTTGTCATCCTCTTCATAAAGATTGGGAGTCAATTTGAAAGTGCAACTCCTGTAGCTTTTTGTTGACACACGTAATTTCCACTCTGTCTCCCCTAATTTTCGATTGGAGAAGTTTCATTTCATTGAACAAATCGCTTGATGAGTTTTTGGCTGTACGACAAGTGTTTGATTTTGCTTCTGTTCAATAAACGTCAGTATTATTCGCTAATTCAGTGTCTGAGACTCTGCCTGATTGTTCTGTCTCTGTCGAAGTAAGTCAGTTTGTAGGGTTAGTTGAGGATCTATTGATTACCCGGTTCACTGCTGAATTAATTCAAGCCTAGGCTTATCAAAACAAACAGGACTTTTTAAATGTACAGAGTGACTTTAAAGTCCTTTTGCTCCTATTTCTAATGTTCTTCAATGGCCGGTTCAATCAGCTAACTCCAGGGTGCAGGGTAGATTTTCAGCTCGTCCCACCCACACTATGGGGCCTTTGTCAATGCTGAGGTTGTGTGATGGAGACTGGCTCTGTGCTGAGCAGATTTGAATGCTGCACACCGTGTATCAGGTACAAGACAAGGTCATCCTATAAATATTTGTGAGTTTACTGTGTTTCACAGCGACCGTTCACAACAGAGGTGGAGATAAGATCTCTCAGAAACCACAAATTGAGGAACACGTACAAACAGGAGCAAGGGGAACAGAGAGCTGATTTAAATATGAGAACAGGTGAAGGTAAGACACTCCTTTAGCCTTGTTGCAGTATTCATGGCGTCTATAGCACATCTGTATTATTACAACAGTGAACCAGATTGCACCCAGAACCTTAAATATCCTCACGTAAATAAGACACATGAATGTATTTCTTGACATTCCCAATTGACACACTAAATGGCTTTCCACTGGCCCGTGTGTGATTGTGTGATTCCTGACATTACTCCTTATTGTCCCAAATCCAATTTTAAGACTATATCACTCGGAAGCAGAGCACACAGTCATCTTAATACATGGGAAGCAGATCATTGATCAATATTACAAGCGCTGCCTCAGTACTGACCCTCTGACATTGCATCACTCCCTCAGAACTGACCCTTCGATAATCCGGCAAACCCTCAGTACTGATCCTCCGAGAGTTCGGTGGTCCTTTCGTATCGACCCTCCAACAATTCGGTGCCCCCTCAGAACTCAACCTCCAACAGAGCGTCCCTCCCTCAGAACTGCCCCTCCGACAATGCACTGCTCCCTCAGAATGGAGCCTCCGGCAGTGTGGCACTCCTTCCGTCCTGAACTTCCGACAGTGTGGCACTCCCTCATTAATGAACCTCTGACAGTGCGGCACACCAAAAGTACTGATCCTCAAACAGCTCGGCACTCCCTCAGTAATGACCCTCCAAAAGTACGGCACTCCTTCAGTAAGGACCCTCCAACATTGAGGCTCAACCTCAATATTGAACCTCTAAATGTGACACTCCCACAATAATGACCCCCCAGCTGTGCGGCACTCTCTCAGTACTCACCCTCCAACTGTGCAGCGTTACCTCCGTACTGACACTCCGACAGTGCGGCGTTCCCACAGCAGTGACCCCCGACAGTGCGAAACTCCCTCAGTACTCACCCTCTGACAGTACGGCACACCCTCATTAATGACACTCCATCTGTGCGGCATTCCCTCTGTACTGACCGTCCGACAGTATGGCACTACCTCAGTAATGCCACTCCAACAATGCGGAACACCCACAGTTTTGACAATCCAACAGTGCGGCACAACTCCAATGCTGACCATCCAACAGTGCGGCTCTCCCTCAGTAATGACCATCCAACATTGCGGCACTCCATCAGTAATGACCATCCGACGGTGTGGCACACCCCCAGTACTGACCCTCCAAAAGTGCGGCGCTCCCTCAGTAAAGAACCTCCAACAGTGCGGCACTCCCTCACTAATGATCATCCGACAATGTGGCATTCCATTAGTAATGACCCTTCGGCAGTGTCGCACACCCCCAGTGCTGACCCTTAGACAGTGCGGTGCTCCCTTAGTAATTACCCTCCAACATCCAACAGTGCGGCACTCCCTCAGTACTGACCATCCAACAATGCGGAACATCCCCAGTACCTACGCTCCGACAGTGCGACGCTCCCTCCGTATGGAGCCTCTGGCAATGCGGTGCTGATATTAAGTCAATATTAGATTACTAGAGATGGAAGAAGGCTAATTAATAATTGGATTTTAATGCATAATCTCTTGTTGCAATTGATTCGAACAATATTTTATAATATATTTTTAGAAATTAATTGATAATTAAATGTTTAATTTACTATTAATATTTGGACTTTTCCATTCATAATTGAAAGTAATAATTAGGCTGACAATTCATAATATTCTGTTGATATTAATTAATAATCAACTGTACTGTTTCCCACTACATGCTGCAATTAATTAATATTTAGACAAATCATACATAATTTGCTGATGAATTTAGTTAATAATAAGATGTATTAACTCACAATATATTGTAATTAATTAATAATATAAGGTAATTATTGAGAACGTATTGTTGGATTCGATTAATAGCTATACCTATGAACTTACCAATTCGGAACAGGATTAGACCACTCGGCCCCTCAATCCTCCTCCGCCATTCAATAAGATCATGGCTGATCTGATTGTAACCTCTACCCCACTTTCCCGCCTCCCCCCGATAACGTTTCATCCCCTTGTTAATCGAGAAACCATCTCACTTGGCCATAAAAAAAATCAAATACACTGCTTCCACCACCTCATGAGGAAGAGAGGTCCAAAAACCCACGAAGCTCTGAGAGAAAATGCTATCCCTCATCTTTGTATGAATTGTTAATATTGAGTTGTTTAAACTGCTTATTCTGATCACATATTAAACACAATCTTGTCCGCAGCTACGAAATTTTGCTGCTGGCATGAATGGGCTCTCACACAATAGTGACTGTGTAGATATGGACCACAAAATTATAACCCTCCAATTATCAGAGGGAGTGTCGCATCCTCAGAGGGTCAGTACTGATGGACTGCAGCACTCTCGAAAGGTCAGTACTGAGGGAGAACCGAACTGTTGGAGGGTCAGAACAGATGGAGCACTGCACTGTCTGAGGGTCAGCACTGATGGAGCGCCACTCTGTCAGAGGGTCAGCATTGCTGGAGTACAGCACTGTGGGAGGGACAGTAAAAAGGGAGAGACGCATCGTCAGCGGGTCAGTGCTGAGGGAGCGCCGAGCAGTCTGAGGGTCAGAACTGAGGATCTGCCGCACTGTCAGAAAGGCCTTACTTATGGAGTACAGCACTGTTGAAGCGTCAGTAGTGAAGCCGTACAGCACTGTTGAAGATTCAGTACTGATGGTGTACTGCACTGTTGGAAGGTCAGTACTGAGGTAATGCTGCAATTTTGGAGTATCAGTCCTGAGGGTGTACCTTCATCCTTTGGAAGACCGGAGTCTGTAACATTAAAGAAAATGTTGTCACAGAAGATGTGAGAAAGGACCCTACACTCCCGGAAAAAAGTGCCCTGGACTTATATTTCTGGGCCTAACATATGGAATAGTCGTACGGTAAGAAAAATAGGGAATGCATCTTGAAGCAATCGATTGCCTTGGCTTGAAGGCAACGTGATAAATAAGCTGGAACTAATGACGATAGCCCTGGCAGCATGAGTGACCACTGAGCCATTTGGAACGACATGGCTGAAGGTGGTGTTGCAACCCTCTGGTGTGTGAAACACAGAAACGTCTCGATGTGGACACCAAGCAAAGGGAAAACGCTTCAGAACCTCGGGGTTACAGTGGGGTTCCTGTCAGAGTGGAGATGGTGGGTGTGGCGCTGAGCCGAATATCAGACAGTGGAGTTTCCCGTCAGTGTGGACCCCAGGGTGGAGATGACATCACCGCTGGAGTTCCTCAGGGTAGTGTCCTCGGCCCAACCATCTTCAGCTGCTGCATCAATGACCTCCCTTCCGTCATAAGTTCAGAAGTGGGGATGTTCGCTATTGGTGCACAATATTCAGCAACATTCGTGACTCCTCAGAAACTGAAGCAGCTCATGTCGTAATGCAGCGATGTCTGGACAATATCCAGGCTTGGGTTGAAAAGTCGCAAGTTACATTCATGTCACATAAGTTTTCAATGTCATTACCATCAATGAATACCCCACTCTCTATATCCTGGGGTTTCCCACTGACCAGAAACTGAACTGAACTAGCCAGATAAATACTTTGGGGACAAGGGCAGTTCAGAGGCTGGGAATCCTGCAGCGTGTAACTCTCCACCTGACTCCCCAAAGCCTGTCCAGGAAATGTGAGGCACAAGCCAATAGTGTGATGGGATATTGCCCACTTGGCTGTATGCGTTGCAGTTCCCATAATTCTCAGGAAGCTCGAAACCGTCCAGGAGAAAACAGCCCCTCTTGATCGGCACCCCAGCCATAAACATTCCTTCCCTGCACCACCAAAGCACTGTATACCATTTACAATATGCACTGCAGAAACTCACTAAAGCTCCATTGACAGCACCTTCCAAACCCATGGCCTCTACCATCTAGAAGGACAAGGGCAGCAGGTACATTTGAAATAACAGACTGGAAGTTCCCCTCCAAGCCACTCATCATCCTGACATTGAAATTTCTCGTCCGCTCCTTCAATGTCGCTGGGTCAAAATCCTGGAACTTTATCCAGAACAGCACTGTGGCTGTACCTACACCACGTGGTTAACAGCGGTACACGAAGGACGCTCACCACCGTCATCTTATGGGGCTAATACGCAAAGGCAATAAATACTGTTCCATATATACTGTTTCATTCCTACATCCTTGAAAGAATACAAATAAAAGATGGTGAGCGTGGCATTAGGCCCAGGGGGCAGACAGAGGAGAATTTCTGTCAGTGGGGACCCCAGAAAGGTTCAGAGTCCTTCGGTGAACAGCTGTCAGCGTGGGAGGAGTGGCGAGGTGGGGAGGTGGGTGGGTGGTATGGTGTTGTGGTGGTTGGGTTTGTCATCCTCTTCTTAAAGATTGGGAGTCAATTTGAAAATGTGACTCCTGTAGGCTTTTGTTAACACATCTATTTTCCACTTGGTCTCCCCTAATTTTCTATTGGAGAAGTTTTATTTCAGTGAACAAGTTGCTTGATG
Source organism: Cetorhinus maximus (assembly GCF_964194155.1). NCBI lineage: Eukaryota > Metazoa > Chordata > Chondrichthyes > Lamniformes > Cetorhinidae > Cetorhinus > Cetorhinus maximus. The sequence continues at coordinate 12,124,069 of NC_135913.1, read as the reverse complement.
AGTCTTTGGCTGAATGATAAGTGCTTGATATTGCTTCAATTCAATGAATGTCAGTATTATTCGCTAATTCAGTGTCTGAGACTCTGCCTGATGCTTCTGTCTCTGTCGAACTGAAAGGTTAATTGAGGATCTTTTCATTACCCCGTTCAATGCTGAATTAATTCTAGCCGAAGCTTATCAAAAGAAACAGCACTTTTTAAATGTACAGGTTGAGATTAAAGTCCTTTTGCTACTTTTTCTAATATTATTCAATGGCCGGTTCAGTGAGCTATGGTAGTATTTCAGCTCCTCCCACCACACTATGGGGCCTTTGTCATTGCCGATGTTGTGTGATGGAGACAGGCTCTGTGCTGAGCAGATTTGAATGCTGCACACCGCGTATCAGGAGCAAGGAAAGGTCAGCCTGTAAATAATTATGAGTTTACTGTGTTTGACAGCGAATGCTCACAACAGAGGTGGAGATAAGATCTCTCAGAAACCACAAATTGAGGAACATGTACAAACAGGCGCAAGGGAACGGAGAGCTGATTTAAATACGAGAAAACCTGAAGGTCATGCACTTCCTTAGCCTTGTTCCAGTATTCAGGGGGTCTATAGCACATCTGTGTTATTACAATAGTGACCCAGCTTGCACCCAGAACCTTAAATATCCTCACGTAAATAAGGCACATCAATGTAATTCTTGACATTCCCAATTGGCACCACAAATAGTTTTCCATAGTCCTGTGTGTGATTGTGTCATTCCTGAAATTATTCCTTAATGGCCCACATCTAATATTAAGACTATATCACTTGGAAGCAGACCACACAGTAATCTCAATACATGGGAAACAGAACATTCCTCTTTATTGCAATTGTTGTCTCAGTTCTGACCCTCTGACAGTGCATCACTCCCTCAGAACTGATCCTCCGACAATCCGGCACTCTCTCAGTAGTGACCATCCGAGAATGCAGCACTCCCTCCATACTGACCCTCCGACAATTCGGTGCTCCCTCCACACTCACCTTCCGAAAGAGAGTCCCTCCCTCAGAACTGACCCTCTGTCAATGCGCTGTTCCTCAGAACTGAGCCTCCATCAGTGGGGCACTTCTTCCATCCCGACCTTCCGACAGTGCGGCACTCCCTCATTAATGAACCTCCGACAGTGCGGCACACCACAAGTACTGACCCTCCAGCAACGCGACACTCCCTCAGCAATGACCCACCAACAGTATGGCACGCCCTCATAATGACCCTCCAACAGTGCCGCACAGCCTCAATACTGACCCTCTAAGTGTGGCACTCCCTAAATAATGACCGTGCAGCAGTGCGGCACTCCCTCAGTGTTCACCCTCCAACAGTGCAGCGTTCTCTCAGCACTGATCACCGACATTGCAACACTCCCTCGTTACTGACCGTCCGAAAGTACGGCACTCCCTCATTAAAGACCGTATATCAGTGTGGTATTCCCTCAGTAATGACCATCCAACAGTGCAGCCTCTCTGAGTAATGAACCTCCAACAGTGCGGCTGTGCCTCAGTACTTAGGCTCTGACAGCGCGGTGCTCCCTCAGTATTGCACCCCCGAAAATTCAGCACACCCTCAGTACTGACCATCCAACAGTGCGGCACAACCCCAGTACTGAACATCCAACAGTGCGGCGTTCCCTTAATAATGACCCTCCAAAAGAGTGGCACACTCCCAGGAATGACCCTCCGACTGTGCGGTGCTCCCTCAGTAATGATCCTCCAAGATTGAGGTACACTCCCAGTTCTTACCCTCCTACAGTGCGACACTCCCTCCCTATGGATCCTCTGGCAATGCGACGTTGATCTTAAGTCAATATTAGATTTACTAGAGATGGAAGAATACTAATTAATAATTGGATTTTAATATAAAATCTGTTGTTGCAATTGATTAATAATTCGACTAAAAATTTATAATATATTTTTAGAAATTAATTGATAATTAGATGTTTAATTTATTATTAATAATTAGACTTTTCCATTCATTATTGAAAGTAGTATTTAAGCTGACAATTCATAATAATCTGTTGAAATTAATTAATAACCAGGTGTACTGTTTCACACTACATTTTGCAATTAATTAATATTTAGACCAATCATACTAATATGCTGTTGAATTTTGTTTACTATTAGATATATTAATTCATAATATATTGAATTAATTAATAATTTAAGGTAATTATTGAGAATATAATGTTGAAATTTATTAACAGCTATACCTACGAATTTACCAATTCGGAACAAAAGTAGGCTACTCGGCCCATCGATCTTTTTCCGCCATTCAATAAGATCATGGATGAACTAATTGTAACATCAACCCCACATTCCCGCCTCCCGCCGATAACCTTTCACCGCCTTGTTAATCCAGATTCTATCTCGCTTGGCCTTAAAAATATTCAAAGACTCTACTTCCACCACCTTTTGATGAAGAGAGGTTCAAAGACCCACGAAGCTCTGAGAGAAAATGCTTCTCCTAATCTTTGAATGAATTGCCAACGCTGAGTTGTTTAAATTGCATATTCTGATCACATATTTAAAACAACCTTATCCGCAGCTACGAAATTTTGCTGCTGGTGTGAATGGACTCTCACAAAATAGTGACTCCGTAGATATTGACCACAAAATTACAATCCTCCAATTATCAGAGGGAGTGCCGCATTCTCAGAGGGTCAGTACTGAGGGACTGCAGTACTCTTGGAAGGTCAGTACTGAGGTAGAATCGAACTGTTGTACGGTGAGTACAGAGGAAGCACTGCACTGTCTGAGGGTCAGCATTGCTGGAGTATAGCACTGTTGGAGGGACAGTAATAAGTGAGAGCCGCATGGGCAGCGGGTCCGTGCTGAGGGAGCACCGAGCTGTCTGAGGGTCTGTACTGAGGATTTGTCGCACTGTCAGAAAGGCATTACCTATGGAGTGCAGCACTGTTGAAGGGTCAGTCGTGAAGGTGTACAGCACTGTTGAAGGTTCAGTACTGAGGTAATGCCGCAATTTTGGAGTGTCAGTCCTGAGGGTGTACCTTCATCCTTTGGAAGACCGGAGTCTGGAACATTAAAGAAAATGTTGTCAAAGAAGATGTGAGAAAGGTCCCTCTATTGGAGAAGTTTTATTTCAGTGAACAAGTTGCTTGATGAGTCTTCGGCTGAATGATAAGTGCTTGATTTTGCTTCTATTCAATGAATGTCAGTATTATTCGCTAATTCAGTGTCTGAGACTCTGCCTGATGCTTCTGTCTCTGTGGAACTGAAAGGTTAATTGAGGATCTATTCATTAGCCCGTCCACTGCTGAATTAATTCAAGCCGAAGCTTATCAGAAGAAACAGCACTTTTTAAATGTACAGGTTGAGATTGAAGTCCTTTTGCTCCTATTCCTAATGTTATTTACTGGCCGGTTCAGTGAGCTAACTCCAGGGTCCATGGTAGATTTTCAGCTCCTCCCACCCACACTATGGGGCCTTTGTCATTGCCGATGTTGTGTGATGGAGACAGGCTCCGTGCTGAGCAGATTTGAATGCTGCACACCGCGTATCAGGAGCAAAGAAATGTCAGCCTGTAAATAATTATGAGTTTACTGTGTTTGACAGCGAATGCTCACAACAGAGGTGCAGATAAGTTATCTCAGAAAGCACAAATTGAGGAACATGTACAAACCGGAGCAAGGGAGCGGAGAACTGATTTAAATATGAGAACACCTGAAGGTCATGCACTTCCTTAGCCTTGTTCCAGTCTTCAGGGGGTCTATAGCACATCTGTGTTATTACAACAGTGACCCAGCTTGCACCCAGAACCTTAAATATCCTCAGGTAAATAAGGCACATCAATGTATTTCTTGACATTCCCAATTGATACAACAAATAGTTTTCCACTGGCCTGTGTGTGATTGTGTCATTCCTGAAATTATTCCTTAATGGCCCACATCTAATTTTAAGACTATATCACTTGGAAGCAGACAACACAGTTATCTCAGTACATGGGAAACAGATCATTCCTCTATATGGCAATAGCTGCCTCAGTTCTGACCCTCTGACGGTGCATCACTGCCTCAGAACTCACCCTCCGACAATGCGGCACTCCCTCAGTAGTGACCCTCCGAGGGTGCAGCACTCCCTCCATACTGACCCTCCGACAATTCGGTGCTCCATCAGCACTCACCTTCCAAAAAAGCGTTCTTCCCTCAGAACAGACCCTCTGTCAATGCACTGCTCCCTCAGAACTGAGCCTCCAGCAGTGTGGCACTCCTTCCATCCTGACCCTCCGACAGTGCGGCACACCACAAGTACTGACCCTCCTGCAGCGCGTCGCTCCCTCAGTAATGACCCGCCAACAGTACGGCACGCCCTCTGTAATGACCCTCCAACAGTGCGGCACAGCCTCAATACTGACCCTCTAAGTGCTGCACTCCCTAAATAATGACCGTCCAGCAGTGCGGCACTCCCTCAGTGCACACCCTCCAACGGTGCGGCGTTCACTCAAAATGGACCACCGACATTGCGACACTCCCTCGGTACTGACCGTCCGACAGTATTGCACTCCATCATTAAAGACCCTATATCAGTGTGGTATTCCCTCAGTAACGACCATCCAACAGTACAGCACTCCCTCAGTAATGAACCTCCAACCGTGCAGCCTCTCTGAGTAATGAACCTCCAACAGTGCGGCCCTGCCTCAATACTGAGGTTCTGACAGCGCGGCGCTCCCTCAGTACTGAACCCCCGAAAAAGCAGCACACCCTCTGTACTGACCATCCAACAGTGCGGCACCACCCCAGTACTGATCATCCAATAGTGCGGTGCTCCCACAGTAATGAGTCTCCAGCAGTGCGGCACTCCCTCAGTAATGTCCATCCGACAATGCGGCGATCCTTTAGTAATGAACCTCCGACAGTGCGGCACACCCCATGTACTGACCCTCAAGCAGTGTGGCGCTCCTTTATTAATGACCCTCCAAAAGAGCGGCACACCCCCAGTAATGACCCTCCGACAGTGCGGAGCTCCATCAGTAATGATCCTTCAACAGTGAGGTATACCCCCAGTTCTTACCCTCGACAGTGCGACACTTCCTCCGTATGGATCCTCCGGCAATGCAACACTGATATTAAGTCAATATTAGATTTACTAGAGATGGAAGAAGGTTAAGTAATAATTGGATTTTAATGCAAAATCTGTTTATTGCAATTGATTAATAATTCGACCAAAAATTTATAATATATTTTTAGAAATTAATTGATAATTCGATGTTTAATTTATTATTAATATTTAGACTTTCCATTCATTATTGAAAGTAATATTTAGGCCGACAATTCATAGTAATCTGTTGAAATTAATTAATAATCAAGTGTACAGTTTCACACTACATTTTGCAATTAATTAATATTTAGACCAATCATACGTAATATACTGTTGAATTTTGTTAATAATTAGACGTATTAACTCATAATATATTGAATTAATTAATAATTTAAGGTAATTATTGAGAATATATTGTTGAAATTGATTAACAGCTATACCTATGAACTTACCAATTCGGATCAGGAGTAGGCCACTCGGCCCAGCGATCCTCCTCCGCCATTCAATAAGATCATGGGTGATCGGATTGTAACATCAACCCCACATTCCCGCCTCCGGCCGATAACCTTTCACCCCCTTGTTAATCCAGACTCTATCTCGCTTGGCCTTAAAAATATTCAAGGACTTTTCTTTCACCACCTTTTGATGACAAGAGGTCCAAAGACCCACGAAGCTCTGAGAGAAACTGCTTCTCCTCATCTTTGAATGAATTGCCAATGCTGAGTTGTTTAAACTGCTTATTCTGATGACATATTAAACACAACCTTATCCGCAGCTACGAAATTTTGCTGCTGGTGTGAATGGACTCTCACAAAATAGTGACTCCGTAGATATTGACCACAAAATTAGAATCCTCCAAATATCAGAGGGAGTGCCATATTCTCAGAGGGTCAGTGCTGGGGGACTGCAGTACTCTCGGAAGGTCAGTGCTGAGGTAAAATCGAACTGTTGTACGGTGAGTACAGAGGAAGCACTGCACTGTCTGAGGGTCAGCACTGAAGGAGTGCCACACTGTCAGAGTGTCAGCATTGCTGGAGTACAGCACTGTTGGAGGGACTTGAATATGTGGAGGCCGCACTGTCAGAGGGTAAGTGCTGAGGGAGCACCGAGCTTTCTGACGGTCAGAACTGAGGATTTGCCGCACTTTCAGAAAAGCATTACTTATGGAATGCAGCACTGTTGAAGGGTCAGTAGTGAAGGCGTACAGCACTGTTGGAGGGTCAGTACTGCACTGTGAGAGGGCCAGGAATGAGGTAATTCTATAGAATTGGATGGTAAGTACTGAGGGAGAGCCACACTGTCATAGGGTCAGAAATGACTCTGCCGGAATCACTTGGAGGACTGTCGAACAAACACTCGTGTCCTTCTTGAAACTGGCAGAATGAGCATTCAGAAAAAAAACTCTAGCAATGTCCACGTTAATGGACTGGATACTGTCCAGATTGTGGAAACGTGTCTCTCGCTGCCAGGTCCTGTTTTCTCAAGTCTCCAAAGGGCAAAGGTCCACGGAGAAACTTTGAAGCTGTCATCGAAGTGTGGCAGCATCGACGTTAATGGCTGAGAGGAGGTCGCTGCCCATTGGCAAAATTGGCGAAAATGTGTCCATCATTCCGCATCTCGCTTTGAGACTCAATGTCTTAATGATGAGTCAGAGCGGCCAAAGGGAAGGGAATAAAAGGAAGCAAATCCTGCTCTCCGGATCCCACTACATGGTGGGACGTCCTGCCCCATGTACCCGAAGCTGTGCGGCTCGAGAATCGGCCGGTTCATCCACATGAAGACCCATGGCAGGAAGTAGCGACCCTGAGGCATCATCCTCAAATGGACGGACAGCTGAAGTAGAGGACATTTTACTCTCAGGTTCAGTGTTGTGAAGAAGCTAGGACACGGAACATCATTAAAACATTGACATAGGTGGTAACTTTGGTGTGAATGGGGATGATGAAGATTACTGGGACCAGGCAATTGGACAATGGGCGGATTTGGGATTGAGATGTCGCACTGTTGAAGGGTCAGTACTGAAGGAGCTCCAAGCTGTCAGACAGTCAGTACTGAGGATATGCCACAACAGTGCCTAGTCTGTAGTGAGGATTTGCTGCAGTGTGGCAGGGTCATTACTGAGGGATTGCAGCACTTTCGGAGCTTCAGTACTGATGTTGTAGTGAACTGTTGGAGGCTCAGTAAAGATCTGGTGCCTTATTGTTAGAGGGTCAGTAATCAGGAAGTGCTGCACTGTCGGAGGGTCAGTGCTGAGTGGGTACCGCACTTTTAGAGTGTCAACCCTGAGATAGTCCTGGACTGTCCGAGGGTCAGTATTGAGTGAGTTCTGTACTGTCAGAGGGACAGTGCTCAGGTAATATCACACCGTCAGAGTTTGAGTCCTGAGGGATTAATGCACTGTCCAGGGGTCTGCACTGAGGGAATGCCGCACTGTTGGAGTGTCAATTCTGATGGAATTTTGCGCTGTCGGAGTGTCAGCTCTGAGGGAGTACCGCACTGTCCAAGGGTAAGTAGCGAGGGAATGTCGCACTATCGGAGGTTCAGCTGTGAAGGGGTGTCGCAGAGTCGGAAGGTCAGTTCTGAGGAAGTGCTGCACTATCGGTTCGTTCAGGACTGAGGGAGTGCTGCACTATCGGAGGGTTAGTCCCGTGGGATTGTCGATCTGTTTGCAGGGTCAGTGCTGAGGGAGTGAAACACTGTCAGAGGATGAATACAGAGGTAGTGTTGTACTGTTGGAGGGTCAATACTGAGGTACAGGTGAATGTAGGAGGCTTCTTACTGAAGGAGTGCAGCACTGTTAGAGGGTCAGAACTGATGATGCACTGCGCTGTCGGAGGTTCAGTCCTGAGGGAATGCCGATCTGTCGGTTTGTCAGCACTGAGGGAGCGCCAAACTGTTTGACGGTCACTACTGAGGATGCGCCCCACTGTTGCATGATCTGTAGTGAGCGTGTGCTGCAGTATCGGACGCCAATAGTGAGGGAGAGCGGCACGGTTGGGAGGTCAGTACTGACGGTGTACTGCACTGTCGGAGGGTCAGTAGGGAGGGAGTGCTGCAGTTTTGGAGTGTCAATATTGAACGAGTTCCGCATTGTCGGAGGGTCAGTACAGAGGGAGTGTCCCCCTGTCAGATATTCTGTGCTGAGAGACTTCTGCACTGTCAGAGGTCCAGTATTGTGGAACTAATGCACTGCCAGAGGGTCAGTACTTAGAGAATGCCCCACTATCAGAGGGTCAGCTCTGAGAGAGCACAGCACTGTCAGAGGGTCAGTACTGAGGGAATGCCCCACTATCAAAGGGTCAGCACTGAGAGAGAACAGCACTGTCAGATGGTCAGTACTGAGGGAATGCCACACTGTCTGAGGGTCAGTATAGAGGAAATGCCGGTCTTGCTGAGGGTCAGCTCTGAGAGAGCACTGCACTGTCAGAGGGTCAGTACTGAGGGAATGCCACACTGTGTGAGGGTCAGTATAGAGGAAATGCCGCTCTTGCAGAGGGTCAGCTCTGAGAGAGCACTGCACTGTCAGAGGGTAAGCACTGAGTTGGAAGCCGCACTGTCTGCGGGTGAGTTCTGATGGAAAGTCACATTGTCGGATGGTAAGTCATGAAGGTGTGTTGCACTCTCGGAGGTTCAATACTGAAGGAGTGCATAACTGTCAGAGTATAAGCACTGAGGATGTCCTGCACTGTTGCAGTTATAGTTGTGAGGGGCGGTCGCACTGTCAGAGGTTCAGGTTTGAGGGAGTGCCGCACCGTTGGAGGGCCATTACTGAGCACGGTACGCCCTGTAGGATGGTGATTACTGAGGGAGTGCCACTCTGTTCGAGGGGCAGCACTGTTGGATTTCCGCACTGTCAGTCGATCAGTACTGAGCGAGTGCCACACTGTCGGAGGGTCAGCAATGACGGCTAACTGCGCTGCCGTACTATGAGTACTGAGTGAGTGCAGCACTTTCGGAGAGGCAGTGCAGTGGGAGTGCCACATTATCAGAGGGTCAGTAGTTAGGGACTGCCGCTTTGTAGGCGTGTCAATACTGGGGGAGCGCTGCACTGTCGGCGGGACAGCCTTGAGGGGGTGCTGCACTAGCAGCAATTCTAAGGTGCAATAATAATCCTTTGCCAATGTTATTAGATCACAGAGTGATCTGCTCCTGAGGAACATAATCTTAATATTAGATTTGGGCCATTCAAGAGTTAATATCAGGAATCACACAATCACATACAAGCCAGTTGGAAGTTGTTGGGTGTGTCAATTAGTAATGTCAAGGCATATATTGATGGGTATGTGTTACGTAAGGTTATTAAAGTTTCTGTGTACCAGCTGGTCGCTCTCATAGTAATACAGAGCTGCGTTAGACCCCATGCATCCTTGAACATGGCTTAGTGGTTTTATTAACTTCTCCTGTTCTCATGTTTAAAACAGTTTTAGACCCCTTTCTCCTGTTGTACATGTTCCTCAATTTGTGTTTTTTGAGATATCTTATCTTCACCGCTTTTATGAATAGTTGTTGTCAAACAGAGCAAGCTCACAAATACTTATCGGCTGACCTTTCCTTGTTCCTGATACATGGTGTACAGCATTCAAATCTGCTTAGCACAGAACCTGTCACCATCAAACAACCTCAGTATTGACAATGGCCCCATGGTCTGGGTGGGGGGAATGAAAATCTACCCTGCACCCTCGAGTTAGCTCACTGAACCGGCCATTGAAGAACATTAGAAATAGGAGCAGGAGGAGAATAATCTCACCCTGTACATATAAAAAGGGCTGTTTGTTCATTTAAAAATAGACTTGTGTAAATTTAGCAGTGAACAGGTTAATTACTGCAACCTGATTTAACCCTTCAAACTGACTTAATTCCACAGAGACAGAACTATCAGGCAGAGTCTCATACACTGAATTAGCGAATAATACTGATGTTTATTGAACAGAATAAAAATTAAACAACAATGCACTTTCCAAATAATCAAAAACTTATCAATCAACTTGTTCAATGAACTCAAACTTCTCCAATAGTTAATAAGGGGAGACACAGTGGAAAGTATGTGTCTCAACAAAACCATACTTTCAAATGCACGCCCAGTATGTAAGAAGCAGCTGACAATCTTAACCGCGCCCCCGCCTCCCGCACTGACAGCTGTTCACCGAAAGATACAGAACCTTCCTGAGATCCACACTGACAGGAGTTCTCAACTGTCTGCACACTGCGCCCACTGCCGCACACTCCAACTGTTTTTATATTCATTCAGGGGATGTGGGCCTCGCAGGCTGGGAAAGCACGTATTGCCCATACCCGCCCTTGAGAAGGTGGTGCTGAGCTGAGCTGGCTAGTGTCCATGTTGTTTAGATACACCCACAGTGCTGTTATGGAGGGAGTTCAAGGATTTTGACCCAGCGACAGTGAAGGAATGGCCGATATATATCCAAGTCAGGATGGTGAATGGCTTGGAGGCGAACATCCAGGTGCTGCTGTTCCCATTTGTCTGCTGCCCTTGTCCTTCCAGATGGCAGAGGTAATGTGTTTGGAAGTTGCTGTCGAAGCAGCGTTGGTGATTTGCTAAGTTTACCTTGTAGATGGTACACGCTCCTGATGCTGTGTGTCATTGGTGGAGGGATTGAATTTTTTTTGATGTGGTGCCAATCAAGCGAGGCTGCTTTGTCCTTGATGTTGTCGAGTGTCTTGAGTGTTGTTTGAGATGCACTGATACACGCAAGTGGAGAGCAATCCATCACACCCTGACTTGTGCTTTGCATATGTTGGGCAGACACTGGCGCGGTCAGGGGGTGAGTTACTTGCCGCAGGATTTCCTGATTCTGATCAGCTCTTGTCGGCACTGTATTTATTTGGCTAGTCCAGTTCAGTTTCTGATATTCATGCCCTTGAATGTCAAGGGGCGATCGTTAGCGTTTCGTGATGGAGAATGTAAATGCCTGGCACTTGTATGGCGCGAATATGACTTGCCACTTGTCCGCCAAAGGCTGCGTATTGTCCAGGCCTCGCTTCGACTGGACATGGGCTGCTTCAGTGTCTGAGGAGTCCCGAACGATGCTGGACATTGTGCAATCTTCAGCGAACATCCCCGCTTCTGACCTGATGATTGAAGGAAGGTTATTGATGCAGCCGCTGAAGATGGTTGGCCCAAGGACTCTAGCCAGAGGTATTCCGGCGGCGATATCATCTCCACTTGGGAGCCACACTGACAGGAATTCTCCACTGACTGACCCCCCGGGCCCAGTGCCACACTCTCCATTTCCACGCTGAGAGGAATCTCCCCACTGTCCCCGAGGGACAGAAGTGATTTTTCTTCGCTTGGTGTCCACATCGAGGCGTTTCTGTATTTCACACCCTAGAGATTTGTCACACAACCTTCGGCCATGTCGTTCCAAATGGCTGATTGGTCACTCATGCTGCCAGGGCTGACGTCATTGGTTCCAGCTCATTGCTCACGTTGACTTCAAATGCATAGAAATTCTTCCTAAAGTCTGTTTTTCATAGTTGATGCATTGTTCCTAAGTGGCCAGATCGAAAAAGAATAGTACGGACCCGTGCTCTTATTTCCCATTTTTTTATGGTGTTCCATTTTAAGCATACCAGACCGGTTCAGATCAGTATTCTTATTTATCAGTTTTTACTGTGTATATTTTCAGGGCATGTGCCCACATCCCCCCACAACCTCATCCAGTTCTGGAGTCTCCATCCCGGATGTAATCTCTCTGCATCTACCAACAGATCTACATCAGAAACTGAGAAGCTTCAATGGAATTTGTCTCTTTGTTTGAACTTCATAGCCCCAATTTGCTCCAGATCTCTGATGAATGTACAAAACTCTCATCCTGGGCACCGATCGAGTGAACATTTGCCACGCCTTATCTAAGTCAAACATATCCTACCTCAGGTCAGAGGACGGAAACCGTTTTCCTGCAGCTGAGATCACCAAAAAAATAGGAGCACGAGTCGTGCATTCGGGCCCTAGATTCTTCACCACCGTTCGATACAATGGTGCCTGTTAACATTGTGTCCGGACCTCCACTTTCACTGACTTAAATCTTGTAAAATTGCAGAAAGACTTCCACCCCTTCTGAAGTACAAACACATCATTTATCTTCCCACTATACCCGTGAGCTAACCTGCACTGTGTCCTGTACACGGATACGAAATTCCCTCCGAGCATCAACCTTAAAAATGGCCACAACATTTATTAACTATTCTGTTCTTCTATTCTTCCTGTCAAAGAGGATAACCTCACATTTTTACATTACACTCGACCTGCCACCATATTACTCGATCACCCAACCTACCGCTATATCTTTCCAGATATTTGTGTGCTCCGCACAGTTTTACAGTGATGCAAATAAGCAGGGTAGAGATATTTCCACCAGCAGTGTCTCCGCCGGATTTTCTGGGTGGACTGTCCTTCTAGAAGCTGGCTGCACGAGCATTCAGGCAAAATTTTCACAAAATAGACGTCAATCGACAGGGCGCTGTTTCTGGATGGTGGACACGTGTCTCTTGCCGCCAGTTCCTGCTTTCTCAACTCCCCAGTGGCCAACATTCCAAGGGAACACTCTGAAACTCTCCCTGAAGTGAGACAGCATGGATGTTTATGACTGGGAGGAGCTCGCTGCCAATCGGACAAAATGGCGACAAGGTGTCCATCATTCTGCATCACGCTTTGAGTCTCCATGTCTTCATGATGAGGCAGAGCGGCTGCAGGGAAGGGAAGGAAATTAAGAAAAAACTGCTGTCCGGATCCCACTACCTGGTGGGATGTAATATGCCATGTACCCGAAGCTCTGCGGTTGGAAATTACGCCTGGTCATCCACATGAAGACCCACGGAAGGTCGTGGCCACCCCGAGGAGACATCATCATAGAATCGAGGGATAGCCGAATCTGATGACAATTTACTATCCAGCTTATAAAGAATAACAGACGCCCGAGAGTGAGTTATAGACTGGAATCTAATCAAAGGGTTTGTGGTGGTTTATATATAGGATAACAGGTATACCGGAACTGAGTTACAGGCTGGAATCTAATGGAGGAGTTCAGGATGGTTTATATATAGGATAACAGATGCCAGGGAGTGAGTTACAGACTGGAATCTAATCGAGTGACTCAGGGGGCTTATATATATAGAATGACAGATTTCCAGGAGTCAAGCACAGAATGGAATCTAATCGAGGGGTTATTGGTTGTTTATACATAGAATAACTGATAACTGAGAGTGAGTTACAGACTAGAATCTAATTAAAGGGTTTGTGGTGGTTTATATATAGGATAACAGATAACCCGGAAGTGAGTTATAGGCTGGAATCTAATAGAGGAGTTCAGGGTGGTTTATATATAGGATAACAGATATCAGGGAGTGAGTTACAGGCTGGAATATAATTAAGGGGCTCGGGGCGGTTTATATGAAGAATAACAGATACCTGGATGTGAGTTACAGACTGGATACTAATCGAGGGGTTCGGGGGTTTATATATAGAATAAAAGATAGCCAGAAGTGAGTTACAGTCTGAAATCTAATCGAGGGATTCGGGGATTTATATATAGAATCACAGATACCCGGCAATGAGTTACAGACTGAAGTCTAATCGAGGGGTTCGGGGGTTTATATACGATCATAGATACCCGAGATTGAGCTGAAGACTGGAATCTAATCGAGGGGTTCGGGGTGGTTTAAATATAAATCATATATATATATATAATATATATATATAATAACAGACGCCTAGGTGAAAGTTACAGACTGGAATCTAATTGAGGAGGTTGGTGTGTTTTATATATGCAATAACAGTTACCTCTGAGTGAGTTATAGACTGAAATCTAATGGAGGGTTTCGGAGTGGTTTATATACAGATAAGCAAATACTCTAGAGTCAGTTAAAGGCTTGAATTTAATTGAGGTGTTCAGAGTGGTTTATATGTAAATCATATGTATATAAAATATATAGAATAACAGAAGCCCGAGAATGCGTTACAGACTGGAATCTAATCGAGGTTTTTGGGATGGTTTATATATAGAATAACAGATACCCGGGAGTGAGTTACAGACTGGAATCTAATCGAGGGGTTCGGGCTGGTTTATATATAGAATAACAGATACCCGGGAGTGAGTTACAGACTGGAATCTAATCGAGAGGTTCGGAGTGGTTTATATATGAAGCATATGTATATAGTATATATAGAATAACAGATTCCTAGGTGAAATTTACAGACTGGAAACTAATTGATGAGTACAGTGTGTTTCATATGTACAATGACAGTTACTTGGGATTGAGTTATAGACTGGAATCTAATTGAGTGTTTCGGGGTGGTTTATATAGAGATTCACAAATACCCGGGATTGAGTTGCAGGCTGGAGTTTCATTCAGGTGTTCGGGGTGATTTATATATAAATCATATGTATATAATATATATAGAATAACAGAGGCCCGGGAATGCGTTACAGACTGGAATCCAATCCAGGTGTTTGGGGATTGGGGTTTGGGGGGCGGGGGGGAGGGGGTTATACATAGAATGACAGATTCCCGGGAATGAGTTACAGTATGGAATCTAATCGAGCGGTTTTTGGTGGATTATATATAGAATATTAGATACCCAGAATTGAGTTGCAGACTGTAATTTAATCAATGGGTTTGTTATGGTTTATATTTAGCATAACAAATACCCAGGAGTGAGTTACAGTCTGGAATCTAATCGAGGGGTTCGGGATGGTTTATATATAGGATAACAGAAACCCGGGTGTGAGTTACGGACTGGAATCTAATCGGGGGTTCAGGGTGGTTTATATATAGGATAACATTTACCTGGAGTGTTTTACCGACAGGAATCTAATCGAGGGTTTCAGGGGGTTTATATATAGAATAACTGATACCCGGGAGTAAGTTACAGACTGGAATCTAATCGAGCTGCTCTGGATCGTTTACATACTGAATAACAGATACTGGGTGTGAGTTACAGTTTTCTTTTCCCTTCTGAATCTTTTCCCCTATGTCTCTTTCCCCACTCGGTCTCTTTGCCCATCTCTCTTTCCCCCTCTCCCTTTCTCCCTCTCTCATTTCCCCCATCTCTCTTTTCGCCGCTCTCTGCTTTCACCCCTCTGTCCGTCCCCCCTCTCTCTTCCCCCCTCTCGTTGTCCACCCTGCCTCTTTCCCCTCTGCCTCTTTCCCCCTCTGTCTCTTCCCGCGCCCCTCTCGTACACCCACTGACTCTTTCCCCGCTGTCTCTTTAACTCCTGTCCCTTACCCCTGTCTTTTTAACCCCAGTCTCTTCCCCCCCCCCAGTCTCTTTACCCCCTCTGTCTCTCTTCCCCTTCAACTTTCGCCCCTTGTCTCACCCCTCCCCCCGCAAATTACTTCACCCTCAAGTTTCTTCCCCCGCAAGGTTCTTCCCCCGCAAATTATTCCCCCCGCAATTTATTCCCTCCCACAGATTATTCCCCCCACAAATTATTCCCCGGGTAGATTTCCCCCTGCAAAGTTTCTCCCAGCAGATTTCTCCCTTTCTAATTTCCCCCTTTCTGTCTAATTACTCCCTCAAATACCTCCCCCCCCTCTATCTTTCTACCTACCCCTCTATCTCTCTAATTCCCCCTCTATTTCTCTAATGCCCCCTCTGTCTCCAATTATCCCGTATCTCCAATTACACCCTCTCTGTCTAATTCTGTCTTTCTCTAATTTCCCCCCTCTGTCTAATCCTCTCTCAATAATCCCCACTTTCACTTATGCTCACTTTCCCTGTAATTATCCCATCTCTAATGCCCCACTCACTCTAATCGCCCCATCTGGCTCTAAACCTCTTTCTAATTTCGCCCACAGTTCTAATTAACCATCTGCTCTAATTACCCTTGTCTAATTTCCCCTGGCTCTCTCCAACTCCCCTACCTCTCTCTATTTATATTTTCTCTCTAATTGCGGCTCTCTCTCTCTAATTACCCCCTCTCTGTAATTACCCCCTGTCTTTTTCCCCCGTCTAATGCTCCAACTCTCTTTCTCTATTTTCAGCTTTTTCTAATTTCCCCCTCTCTCTAATTCTCCCCATATCTAATTGCCCCTCTTTCTCTAATTACCCCCATGTCTAATTCGCCCGCACTCTTTATCTAATTTCCCCTTTTCCTAATTTCCCCACTCTCTCCCTATTTCTCCCTCTCAGTCTAATTCACCCTCCCTAATTCCCCCTCTGTCTAATTACCTCCCAATCTCTCGAATAACCCCCATGTACCTAATTCCCCCACTCTGTCTAATTTCCTCTCACTTTCGCCAATTCCGCCCCATGTATCTAATTCCTCATCTCTGTCTTATTTCCTCCCACTCTCTCCAATAATCCCCCCATGTGTCTAATTCCCCCTCAGTCTAATTGTCCTTCCCCTGAGCAGCCCCCTGTATTTTAATGGCATATCTAAACCCAGAAATTACCCCCGTGCAAATTTTCACCCCCCGTAAATATTATTCCCCATGCAAATTGCACCGCCTGCAAATTAATAGCCCAAAAATTTTTCCCTCCCACATATTTCCCCCACCCCGCAAATTTCCCCCCAAATGCAACATTTCAACCCCGCAATTCCCCACGCAAATTTCCACCATTACAAATTCCCCCGTGTAACTTTAACACACCTCGCAAATTTTCTCCCCTGCAAACAGCCCCGGCAAATTTTGCACCCCGCAACTGTTCCCTCCCCGGAAATATTTTCCCTCCCGCAAATCACCCACCTGCAAATATTCCCCTCCCGTAAACCACCCCCACCCGCAAATTCCACCCAAGCAAATTTTCCCCAACCCAAAATCCCCCTACGAAAAATTTCCACACCCGCAAATTTCACCACGCAAATTCGCCCACAAAATTTCCCCCAATGCAATTTCCGCCCCCGAAATTTTTCCAACTCCACAAATATTCCACCCTGAAATTTATCCTCCCTCGCAATTTCTCCCCTCATATTTCCCCCTCAAATTTTCTTCCCGCAAATCTCCACCCGCCAAGATTCCCTCCTTCAAATTCAGAACCCCAAGAATATCCCCCCTGCAAATTTTTTGCCGTGCAAATTCACACCCCCGAAGAATTTCACCTTCTACAAATTATCGCTCACGAGCTTTACCCCCACATATTAACCCCCCAAAGTTTCCTCTGCAATCCCCAACCGAAAATTGTCCCCCAAAATGACCCACCTGCAAATTTTGCCTCCAGCATAATTCCCCCCTCCACAAATTTTCCTCTCTCTCTGTCTACCTCCCTCCCACCTCTCGGTGCGCGACCCTGCCTCCCGTCTATGACTAGCACGCCACCTCTCTCCCTAAGTACCCCAACTCATTCCTTGTCTAATTGCCCCCTCTCTCTCCTGACCTTCCCTCTCTGTTCATCTCCCTCCTCAGTCTACCTCTGCCCTGTCTGCCCCATCCGCCTCCTCTCTCTGTCCATTTGCTCCCCTCTCTGTCTGACTCCCACGCCCTCTCTATAACCCCCTCTAACTCACCCTTTCTAATTAACTCATCTCTGCCTAACTCTCTCCTCTCTGTCTTATCCTCCCTCCCGCCCCTCTAATTCCACCTCTCCATCTAAGTACTCCCCTCTCTATGCCTAACTCACCTCTCTGTCCAATTCCCCCCCTTCATTACAACTCCCCCCTTTCTCTCTCTTCCTGTCTATGTCATTATCCACACCAGTCCATCTCCCCTTTCTCTTCCCCCTCCTCTCTTTCTAATTACCATCTCTCTGTCTGACTCCCACCCCCATCTGTCTAAACCCCTTCCTACCTTTCCACCTCTAATTCCCCCTTTCTGTCTAATTTCCCCTATCTAATTACTCCCTAAAATTTCCCCCCTCTCTCTAACTACCCCCCTAACTCTCTCTCTCTCTAATTCCCCCTCCCTCTCTCTCTCCAATTCAGACAGAGAGAGAGAAAATTATGGGCAGAGATAGAGTGAGAGATGGGCAGAAAGAGAGAGCGAGAAATGGACAGACAGAGAGAGCAAGAGATGTTGAGTGAGAGAGAGCGAGAGATGTAGAGAGAGAGTTAGAGAGATGTAGAGACAGAGCGCGAGAGATGTAGAGAGAGAGAATGCAGCTGTGACGTAGAACAAAAGAATGATCCACATAGAGAGAGAGATGTGTAGAGAGAGAAAGATGCAGAGAGGCTGAGAGACAACGTCAGATATAGAGAAAAGTAGAGGACAAGGAGGGGGGAGATTGGAAAGAATAGAGTGACAAAGTTTCAGAGAGTGATGCAGAGAGAGTTGTAGGAAGAGATGAAAAGAGAAACTTTTCACAATTCTGAGAGGCCGACATACAAAGGACGCGGAGAGATGGGGATTGAAAGAAAGATGTGCGGAAGCATTTAGGAACATGGAGGGAGGAGCAGAGATACAGCGAAAGGAAGAGGTGGAAGGATTGAACTCGATGGGATTAGATTGGGCTCTCTGCAGCACCGTGTCTCAACCTGGATCCCCCTGAGTAAAACCCCCATTCCCCAACCCACCCCCCGACACTGAACCCAATCGTCGGTGTGAAAATTCCACATGTCCTTTCTCCGGGTATAAGAATGAGTGACAAAGACACGGATACATTTTTTTTATTGTTTGTCTCTCCGGTTGTAGCTCTTGTCCGAGGATTCCTCGCGGCAAATCCATTCTCTCTCTGCATCGTTCGAGCTGCAGCTGCTAAATCCATTCTCCTTGGGAGAGAGAGAGAGAGAGAGAGAGAGAAATGGAAATTGAATCAAATAAAGCAAAGATTATTGAAACAAGAAAAACACAGCAAGATCCCAGGTCTCTTTTCAGTCACTTACATCCACAATCTCGGAGGGGCGGTGGAGTGGGGTTAGAGGCATAATTTAAAAAAAAACATCCCCTGTTATTCAACAGAGAAATGGGAACAGATTTGAAATGAGATGAAGGTGTAAATGTTTCGTGACCAGCCCTCTCCCTCTGTTTGTAACCTGCCAGATCCAGCTGCTTTACTGCCTGATTGTACATAACACACAAACACTGATCATTCCTCCCTCACCGCCCCTCTCCCATTCACTGTCCCCACCCCCTCTACCCGCTCACTCCAGGCCTGTTGCTGTTTGCACACTAAATATTCACATTGCACTTTCCAGTTCTAACATTGTCACCTCTCCCTCTCCCTTTCTCCCTCTCCCTCTGTACCTATCTGACCCACCCTATCCCTGCTCACCTTTCCCTCTCTCTCTCTCCTGCTTGATAATCTGTCGCTATCGCTGTTCTTTTCACCTTCCTCAGGATAGAACTAGATTGAAAGTCACTCTGAAATGCTTCCGTCTGACCATTTTAAATAACGATGCACTGTGTTTTTTTTTTATATTTATCAATCATTTACTGAAAGATATGGCGGGGGGTTGGATATGTGAACAATCCTCAATCAGCCCATCAGTAAACTGAGCTCGGGGAGGGTAACCAGGGTTGCAGTGCAGGACAGGCTGCAGGCCAGGCAAGCACTGCAAGTTCCCACAAATTTTGTCTCTCACCCACAAAACCTGGCACCGATCCTCTTGCACACAACCCCTAGCACCGAGGCTCTCGCCCCAACTATCGGGCTCCCAGTCTACCACCTACTAACCCTGGTATGTTTTCTCCCACCACCCACCCATGGCACCCTGTCTCACCCATGATGCCTGGTATCAAGTCTCTTGTTCACCACCCCTAGCACCGAGGCTCTCACACCAAACCTCTGCCTCCCAGCCTCTCACCATCGACCGCTGACACCCAGTCTCTTAAACCCCAGATCCTGGAACCCAGGCTTCCACACCCCAGATCGGACACCCAGTCTCTCACGACCAACCTCTTACAACCAGTCTCTCAGCATCAAGCTGAGGTTCCTCGTCTCTCACCTCCAACACCTGCAACCCACTCTCTCAGCCTCAGCCACTGGCAGCCAGACTCGCACACACAACCCCGGACATACAGTCTCTCACCCCCATCCCCTGACACCAATTCTCTTACCATGAAACCCTACTACCCAGTCTGTCACCCCAACCCCTGGCACACAGTCTTCCACGCCGAAAACTTGGCACCCGGTCTCTCGCCCCCAATGCCTATTAAAAAGGCTCTCACAAGCCACCCCTGGCATCCAATCTATCATCCCTAACCATGGGCACCAAGTCTCCCAACATCAACCCCTCACACCCAGTACCCCACCTCCAATCCCGAGCTCCCAAGCTCTCAGCCCCACACCGTTTCAACCAGTATATCACTCTCAAACATTGGTGCACAGTCTATCAGCCCTAACCACTGTCACGCAGCCTCACACTGCCATACCCTGACAATCAGTCACCCAGCCTCAAACCCTGGTATCCAGCCGCCCACTCCAAATCAATGGCCCCAAGAAATGTCTTTAGCCAGAGAGTGGTGAATCAATGGAATTCATTGCCACAGAAGGCTGTGGAGGCCAGGTCATTGAGTGTATTTAAGACCAAGATAGATAGGTTCTTGATTGGTAAGGGGATCAAAGGTTATGGGGAGAAGGCGGGAGAATGGGGTTGAGAAACCTATCAGCCATGATTTAATGGCGGAGCAGACTCTATGGGCCGAATGGCATAATTTCTGCACCCAATGCTTATGGTCTTATGGTCTTAAGTCATCCACCCCCATAACTTGGCACCCACTCTCCCTCCCAGAACTCCTGGCACCCAGTCTCTAACCCACAACTCCTGGCGACCAATCTCTCATCCACAATCCCTGCAACACTTTGTCCGATCACCCATTCATGGCACCCAGTTTCTGACCTCAAACCGCTGGCACACAGCCTCACACACACAACCTCAGGCACCCAAACTCTCACCTCCAACACCTGGCACACAGTCTCTCACAACTCACATCCTGGCTCCCAGACTCACACCCTCTACCACGGGCACCCAGTCTTTCACCCCCAAATACTGGTAGCCAGTCTCTAAACCCCAAACCCAGGCACCCAGTCTCTCAACCTCATCTCCTGGCATCCAGACTATCAGCCCGATCCCCAGACGCTTAGTCCCTCACCTTTAACCCCTGGCACCCAGTTTGCCACACCCAAAACATAGCACCCGGGCTTTCACTCCTATCTCCTCCTACACAGAATATCACACACCACCTCTGGTACCCAATCTATCTCACAGAAACACTGGCACTCAGTTTCACATCACAAAATATGAGCACCAAGTCACCAAAACACAACTCCTCGCAACCATTCTCCAACCTCGGAATCCTGGCACCAGACACCCACCCCCAATCCCAGGCACCCTGTCCCCCAACCTCAAAGCGCTCAAGCCAGAGTCTCACCCTCAGTTCATAGCATCCAGTCTCTCAGCTCGACACCATATTGCCAGTCTGTCACCCTCAACCAAAGGCACACAATCTATCAACCCCAGCCACTGGCACCCAATATCACACCACCAGAACCAGACACACAGTCTCCCAGCCCAAACCCTACTACCCTGCCACATACCCACAACTCGGCGCACCCAGTCTCTCATCCACAAACCCTGGCACCAATTATCATGCTCACAACCCTTCGCACCGAGTCTCACCCGCAATCTCTGGATCCCATTCTCCCACCCCGGAGCCTTACCCCGATCTCTCAAACCCACAAACACTGGCATTCTGCCTCCCACCACCAAGCACTGGCAGGCTTTTTCCCACCCCTGGTCCAGAATGGAAAGGAGTGGGGTGGCTCTGTATGACCCTGGGATATTGAATGGGAGGCATGGTGGAGGGGCAGATGTGAACCATACTCCAGGATAGAGAGGCATGTGATGGCTTTCTCTTTCCTGGAGAGCAGGATAGAGATGCATGTGGATGTACTACTGACACCCAGAGCGGGTAGAGAGATATAGGGGGCAGAGTATGATGCGCGGAAGAGGATGGGGAGGCGTGTGGGGCCACTTCTGATCCGCAGACCAGGATTGATAGGCAGGGGGCATTCGGATCTGACCCGAGTCCAGGATAGAGATTAACCAGGCGCCGGATCTGATCCCCAGTCCAGGAGGGAAAAGCATGGGGGCTGGAGCCCACCCGCGGGTTAGAGAGGCATGGGGGATCGGATATGGACTTTGGACGAGGATAACTTAGCATAGGGTGGGGGATCTGGCTCCCAAACACTGGCACACAATCTGTCACCCACAAAACCTGGCGCCAATTCTCTTGCACGCAATTCCTAGCACCGAGGCTCTCGCCCCCAAACTCCGGCTTCCAGTCTACCACCCAATAACCCTGGTACCCTGTCTCCCACCACCCAACCCATGAAACCCTGTCTCAACCATGACGCCTCGCACCAAGTCTATTGCTTACCACCCCTAGCACCGAGGCTGTCACACCCAACCTCTGGCTCCCAGCCTCTCAACCTCGATCGCTTGCACCCATGTTCTCAACCCAACTCCTTGGCACCCATTCTCTCACGCCCCAGATCCTGGAACTCAGGCTCCCACCCGCAACCTCGAACACCCAGTCTCTCACAACCAACCCCTGACAACTATTCTCTCAGCATCAAGCTGAGGTACCTCGTCTCTCACCTCCAACACCTGGCACACACTCTCTCAGCCTCAGCCACTGGCACCCAGACTCGCTCCCCCAAAACCGGGCACAGATCCTCTAACCCCCATTCCCTGACAACCAGTCTCTCATCATCAACCCCAGGGACCCAGTAGCTCACTCCAACTCCTGGCACCCAGTCTGTCACGCCGAAAACTTGGCACCCGGACTCTCGCCCCCAATCCCTGTTACACAGTCTTTCACACGCCACCCTGGCACGCAATTCATTATACCATAGAATGGGCACCAAGTCTCCCCACCTCAACCCCTCACACCCAGTGTCCCACCTCCAATCCCTAGCACCCAGGCTCTCAGCCCCACACCGTTTCCCCCATTCTATCAATTTCAAGCACTGGCACACAGTCTACCAGCCCTAAACGCTGTCGCGTAGCCTCACACCCCCATACCCTGAGAACCAGACACCCACCAGGATACCCTGGTACCAAGCCTCCCACTCCAATTCAATGGTCCCAAGTCTCCCACACCCATACCCTGGCACCTAGTCTCCCAGCCAGAACCACTTGCACCCAGTCTCTAACCAACAACGCCTGGCGCCCAATCTCTCATCCACAAACACTAGAACACATTCTCCGATCCCCAATCCCTGTTACCCAGTTTGAGATCTCCATACACTGGCACCCATTCTCACATCCCCAACCGCAGGAACCCAGTCTGTCACCTCCAACACCTGTCGCACAGTTACTCACGACTCACATCCTCGCTCCCAGCCTCACAGCCCCAACACCAGGCACTCAGTTTTTCTCGCCCAAACCCTGGCACCCATTCTCTAACCACCAAACCCACGTACCCAGTCACTCAACCCCATCCACTGGCACCCAGATTCTCGCACTCAACCCCAGGCACTTAGTCCCTCAGCTACAAAACCTGGCACCCAGACTTTCAGGCCCAAAATATGGCACCCGGGCTTTCAGCTCTATCTCCTCCTACACAGACTATCACGCACCACCCCTGCCACCCAATATATCACACACAAGCACTGGCACCCTGTTTCACATCAGAAACCATGACCACCAAGTCTCTGAAACTCTAACACTGGCACACATTCTCCCACCTCAGAACCCTGGAAACCAGACTCCCACCCCCAATATCTTGCACCCAGTAACCCACCTCCAAACCGTTCAAGCCAGAATTTCACCCCCAATTCCTAGCACCCAGTATCTCAGCCTCATACCATATTGTCCAGTATATCATCCTCAAACAATGGCACATAATCTATCACCCCCGACCACTGGCACCAAGTGCCCCACCACCAAATCCTGACACACGGTCTCCCAGCACCAACCCCTGGTAACCGGCCTCCCATTCCAAAAGAATGGACCCAAGTCTCCCAACCCAACTCTGACACCCAGTCACACACGCATAACCCAGGGCAACCAGTCTCTCATCCACAACCCCTGCCATCAAGTCTTTTGGTCACAACGCTTCACTCCGAGGCTCTCACCCGCAATCTCTGTCTCTCATTCTCCCACCCCCGAAGCCTTATACCCGGTCTCTCACACCCACAAGCACTGTCAGTTAGTCTCCCACCGCCAAGCACTGGCAGGCTTTCTCCCACCCCTGGTCCAGAATGGAAAGGGATGGAGCGGCTGTATATGAACCTCGGATATTGAACGGGAGAGATGTTGGAGGGGTAGATGTGAGGCTCACTCCAGGATAGAGAGGCATGGGATGGCTTTCTCTATTCCGGAGACAAGGAGAGAGATGCATGTGGATGTGGTACTAACATCCAGAGAGGGTAGAGAGATATGGGGGTGGGGGGGCGGGGTGGGGTGCAGAGTATGTTGCGTGGAACAGGATAGAGAGGCATGTGGGGCCAGTTCTGAGCCGCAGATCAGGATAGATATGCAGGAGAAATTCGGATCTCACCCGAAATCCAGGATAAAGATTCAGCGGGGGGCGGATTTGATGCCCAATCCAGGAGGGAAAAGCATGGGGGTTGGATCTCACCCGCAGGATAGAGAGGCGTGGGGGAGCGGATTAGAACTTGGGACGTGTATAAATATGCCTGGGGAGGCGGATTTGCACCCATGGACCTGGATTGAGAGGCATGGGTGGCCGAATCTGATCTCCCGTCAAGGCTAGAGAGGCTGGGGTTCAGATCTTACCCGCAGACCAGTAAAGGGTGGCTTGGGTTGGCTGAACATGCAGCTGGGACCAAGATGTTAAAGCATGGGGAGTTCAGAAATGACGCCCAGAGCAGGATAAAGAGGCATCAGGTTGCTGGATCTGTCCCAGGAAACATGGCAGAGAGACAAGTGGGACCGGATCTGAAACCAAGGCCAGGGCATAGAAGCATAAGGGGCCGGACATGTCACTTAGACATGCATAGTTAGGCACGCTTTGTCGGATCTGTCCAGGGGGCCAGGGAAGAGAGTCATGGGGGGCCAGATGTGACCTGAGGGCCAAGGTAGAGATCCATGGGGTGCCAGATAGAGAGGCAGAACCCCAAATCTGAACAAATGTGCTCTTACTCCTAACTCAGGTTAGAGAGGCGTGGGGATTCACATTAAAACCCTTTCCCAGGGTAGAAAGAGCTGGGCGTCCGGATCCGCCCCGCGAACCAACGTAGAGAGGCATGGGGAGCTTGAAATGATGCAGGGGCAATGATGGAAAAGCATGGGAGACCAGATCTGACACCAGGGCAAGGATCGGGATGTATGGAGAATTCCGCTCTGAAACAGGGACCGGGAGAGAGAGGCATGGGGGCCCTATCTGACCGGGAGACAGGGCAGTGAGGCATGGGGGCCCTATCTGACGGGGATATAGGGCAGGGAGCCATAGGGGCCCGCACATGAACGGAAGACAGGGCAGTCAGGCATTGGGGCCTGGTTCTGACTGGGAGACAGGGCAGTGAGGCATGGGGGCCCTATCTGACGGGGATACAGGGCAGTGAGGCATGGGACCTTGATCTAACTGGGAGACAGGATATTGAGGCATGGGTCCCGGATATAACTGGGAGACAGGATAGTGAGGCATGGGGGCCCGGATCTAACTGGGAGACAGGATAGTGACGCATGGGTCCTGGATGTGACCGGGAGACAGGATAGTGAGGCATGGGTCCCGGATCTAACTGGGAGACAGGGTAGTGAGGCATGGGGGCCAGGATCTAACTAGGAGAGAGGATAGTAAGGCATGGGGGCCCGGATCTATCCGGGAAACAGGATAGAGAGGTATGGGAGCCCGGATGTGACCGGGAGACAGGATAGTGAGGCATGGGGGCCCTATCTGACGGGGATATAGGGCAGTGAGCCATGGGGGCCCGCACATGAACGGGAGACAGGGCAGCAAGGCAAGGGGGCCTGGTTCTGACTGGGAGACAGGGCATTGCGGCATGGGGGCCCTATCTGACGGGGATACAGGGCAGTGAGGCATGGGTCCCAGATCTAACTGGGAGACAGGATAGTGAGGCATGGGTCCCGGATCTAGCTGGGAGACAGGATAGAGAGGCATGGGTCCCGGATCTAGCTGGGAGACAGGATAGTGAGGCATGGGGGCCCGGATCTAACTTGGAGACAGGATAGTGAGGCATGGGTCCCGGATCTAGCTGGGAGACAGGATAGAGAGGCATGGGGGCCCGGATCTAACCAGGAGACAGGATAGTGAGGCATGGGTCCCGGATCTAACTGGGAGACAGGATAGTGAGGCATGGGGGCCCGGATCTAACTGGGAGACAGGACAGTGACGCATGGGTCCCGGATGTGACCGTGAGACAGGATAGTGAAGCATGGGTCACGGATCTAACTGGGAGACAGGATAGTGAGGCATGGGGGCCCGGATCTAACTGGGAGACAGGATAGTGATGCATGGGTCCTGGATGTGACCGGGTGCCAGGATAGTGAGGCATGGGTCCCGGATCTAACTGGGAGACAGGGTAGTGCGGCATGGGGGCCCGGATCTAACTAGGAGAGAGGATAGTAAGGCATGGGGGCCCAGATCTGACCGGGAAACAGGATAGTGAGGAATGGGGGCCCGGATCTTTCCGGGAAACAGGATAGAGAGGTATGGGGGCCCGGATGTGACCGGGAGACAGGATAGTGAGGCATGGCGGCCCTATCTGACGGGGATATAGGGCAGTGAGGCATGGGTCCCAGATCTAACTGGGAGACAGGATAGTGAGGCATGGGTCCCGGATCTAGCTGGGAGACAGGATAGAGAGGCATGGGGGCCCGGATCTAACCAGGAGACAGGATAGTGAGGCATGGGTCCTGGATCTAACTGGGAGACAGGATAGTGAGGCATGGGGGCCCGGATCTAACTTGGAGACAGGATAGTGAGGCATGGGTCCCGGATCTAGCTGGGAGACAGGATAGAGAGGCATGGGGGCTCGGATCTAACCAGGAGACAGGATAGTGAGGCATGGGTCCCGGATCTAACTGGGAGACAGGATAGTGAGGCATGGATCCTGGTTGTGACTGGGAGACAGGATAGTGAGGCATGGGTCCCGGATCTAACTGGGAGACAGGGTAGTGAGGCATGGGGGCCAGGATCTAACTGGGAGACAGGATAGAGAGGCATGGGGGCCCGGATCTAACTAGGAGAGAGGATAGTGAGGCAGGGGGGCCCGGATCTGTCCGGGAGACAGGATAGTGAGGTATGGGGGCCCGGATGTGACCGGGATACAGGATAGAGTGGCATGGGGGACTGGATCTAACTGGGAGACAGGATAATGAGGAATGGGGACCCGGATCTGTCCGGGAGACTGGATAGTAAGGCGTGGGGGGCCGGATCTGACCGGGAAACAGGATAGAGAGGAATGGGGGCCCGGATCTATCCGGGAAACAGGATAGAGAGGCATGGGGGCCCGGATGTCACCGGGAGACAGGATAGTGAGGCATGGGGGCCCGGATCTGATCGGGAGACATGATAGAGAGGCATGGGGCCCCAGATCTGAACCAGACTCTAGGATGGAGAGGCATTAATGATCGGATATGAACCGGGTCCAGGATGCGAGGCATAGGTGCGATATCTGACACTGGGACAAGTATAGAGAGGCATGGGGGGCCGCATCTGATACCAGGACATGGATACAGAAGAATTGGTGCCGGATCTCACACTCGCGCAAGGATAAAGAGGCATGTGGGGCCGTATCTGCCGCCGGGACAAGGATAAAGGTGCACGTGGGGCCGGATCTGAACCTCAGTCGAGGATAGAGTGGCATTGATGACCGTTTCTGATCCAGGTCAAGAATAGGGAGGCATGAAAATCCGGGTATGACCCACTTTATAGACCAGGGTAGGTGGACAGGGCTGGTCCTGACCACGGTAAACAGGACGTAGGAAGTGGTGTTGGAAGTTGGGAAATGGGCTGTGGGGTTGGCGGACGTCGTGGGGTTGGGTGTGGGGGATGCGGGTCTGTAAAGCCCTGCAGGACTTGAACAGCAACCTAAGGGGTCCACTGGATAATAAAATCGAAACGCAGCCCTAACTTCCATGGGTGACGGGATTAACAAAATGCCTGTTTTAAAACTGCAGCTTCTCCGCTGGGACAAAGTGAACCTGAGATCACTGCTGCTTTCTGTTAACTGGGGGCTGGGGGTGAATCTCGAATGGGGACGGCCTGTGAGCCGTGAGTTAGAGGGGGAGGCCGAATTCGGGACAGAGGGAAAACTGCTTTGGAGAAGGAAGAACGATTCCAGTGTTAAATGGGTGGAATTCCTACATGTTGGAGAGTGTGAGAATAAGGTTACTGTCTCTTCAGAGGATACCAATCTCTGTCTAATAATCACTATACTTTTTAATAACATTAAACACCTGCCTGTCACTCAGTCACAGACTCTGCAGTGACTGATCCGTGTGTAAATCACACAGTCCTGGACCAGTCATGGAGGAGAACGGATTGTACTGACACCGGGTGCACGGGTCCGAAATGTGATGACAAACTCAACCACGGATGGTACAGATTCAAAGGGTAACAAAAGGAGCCAATTTAAGGTGAACTAGGGGCTTTGGGTTGGGAACCAACTGTATAAATGATAAAAACATCAGAGGAGGAACATAAAGTGAGAGTGGCCTGGTCCGTCAGGCAGAACAATGATGGAAGTAAAGGATACAGGGAATGGGGCAGAGCCAGAGAGAGAGATACAGGGAAAATACAGTTAGTTCCTAATGGAGTGGAATATAGAACAGGAAAAAAGGGAGACAACATTGGATAGAGGGGGATATATATAAAGGACAGAGAGTAAAGGTGTGATAACGCTAGATGAAGGGCGATTCAGAAAATAGACAGAGTGTAAAGGGAGATAAATCTGGACAGTGGGGGTTATAAGACAGGAACAGAGTCTGAAAGGGGATAACACTTGATAGAGAGGATGAGTAAGTGTGCTGTGGATGTAAAGGGAAGTTAGGGGTGACGAAGAACTGGGCCAGGTTTACGCAAGTGATTGTTCACTTCCGATTTCTGAACCTGGAGATGAAGTTGCGTTTGGCGGTGACATCAGACTGGAGGTTGTGTAAATGGCGGCGGATGATTCATTGAAGATGGACAATGCTGGGATGGAATGTGAACGGCAAAGGGTGCGCTGAGGTTGAATGTGGGATGAAGGGGAAGATGTGAGGGCTGCAGTGGGGGCAATAGGATGGACGTGATCGATGTCCCTGTCTAAGCAGTGAGATGGTGGGGAGTCAGGGTGCTGGGAGTCAGCTGAGGGAGCAGGAAGTTATGTCAGAAATAATGCCGTGGGCGGTTGCAGTCCAGGAGCTGACACACATAATCATAGTGGAAAGATGCCCTTCAGCATATCAAGTCTGCACCGACATATGAGGAAAATCTGACCTACATACCTAATCCCATTTAACAGCACTTGGCCCACAGCCTTGAATGTTATGATTTGCCAATTGCTCATCCAGGCAATTTTTCAAATAGGAGAGGCAGCCCCGCTCCACCCCCCCCCCCCCCCCCCCCCAGGCATTGCAGTCCAGACCGTCACAATCCTTTGTATAAAAAAGATTTTCCTCACATTCCCTCTAAACCTCCCGCCTCTCACCTTGTCCTTATATCCCCTCGTGACTGACCCTTCAACTAAGGGCAACAGCTGCTCCCTATCGACTGTGTCCATGCCCCTCATAATCTTGTACACATCGATCAGGTCGCCCCGCTGTCTTCCCTGCTCCATTGAAAACAATCCAAATCTATCCAACCCATCTTCATAACTTACATTTTTCATCGCAGGAAACATCTTGGTGAATTCCCTCTGCTCCCCAACAATTTTAATCAAATCCTTCCTATAATCTGGCGTACAGAACTGCACACACTACTCCAGCTGTGGCCTCACCAGGGTTCTATAGACCTCCAACATGATCTCCCTAATTTTGTAATCTATGCCTCGATTAATAAAGGGATGTGTCCCATATGCCTTTTTCACCACCTCACTAACATGCCCCTCCGACTTCAGAGATCTATGGACACACACGGCAAGGTCTCATTTTACGTTAGAACTTCCTAGTGTCATGTCAAGTTACATCTTAAAGTGTATCAACTCTCACTTTTGACGCTTAAATTTTATCTGCCACTTATCTGCCCACTTGACCATCCCGTCTATATCTTCCTGTAGCCCAAGACACTCATCCTCACTGTTAGCCACCCGGCAAATCATTGTTATCCGCAAACTTAATATTCCCAATACCACCTCCCCCCACGCCCCCTCCACCACCAGCCCCCCCCACCCCCCCCCCCCCCCCCCCCCCCCCCCCCCCCACCACCACCACCCACCCACCCACCCCCCCACATAATCATCTATGTATTTTATATAAATAACGAATAATAGTGAAACCAGCACAGATTCCTTTGGGACGCCACTGGACACTGGCTTCCAGTAACTAAATCATCCTTCTTTAATCACGCTGTTTTTCCTCCAACCAAGCCAAATTTGAATCCACCTTATCATATAACCATGCATATCATGTGCCTTTGCCTTCATTATAAATTTCCCATGTGGGACCTTGTCAAAGACTTTGCTGAAATGCATATAAGATATTTCAGCAGCACTATCCTCATCTAACCACCTGGTTACGTCCTCAAAAAATTCAATCAAATTCGTCAGTCATGACCATCCTCTGACAAAGCCATGCTGACTATCCCTTGTCAAACGTTGCCTCTCCAATTTAAGATAGGTTGTCTCCTTCAGAATTTTCTGCAATAATTTCACTACCACTGATGTTAGGCTCACTGACCTGTAGTCCCCGGCTTATCTCTACAACGCTTCTTAAATACCGGAAACCCACTGGCTGTTCTCCAGTCCGCTAGCACCTCTCCCATATCCAGAGCGGAATAAAAAATTTGGTTCAGAGCCCATGTGATCTCCTCCCTTGCCTCCCTCAGCAGTCTGCGACACAGATCATCTGGACCTGGAGATTTATCCAGTTCCAAGCCTGCCAAATCCTCCAATAACTTGTCACTCCCTCTCTGAATTTGCTCAAGAACCTCGCAGTCTCTCTGCCCGAGTTCCATACCTTCCTCCTCATTCTCTGTGATTGTCGTTTCAGTTCTGGTGGATGGAAGATTCCGGAGACTGTCGTCAAAGTGAGACACTGCTCCACACATGGAACAGGCTGGTTAAATGGTAATTTCAGAATTTCTAATATTAGATTTACATTCACTGTGCAGCATTGTTCACATCTGTTACGTTCTTAAATATTGATATACCTCATTTCAGGTCCACATCCCACCGTGGGACAGAAGCAAGTAACCAGGACAGTTTGTGTGAACTGGGATAGAAATCACTGCAACTGTGTCCATGAGATCAAAGTTAGAAACTGCAGCAGCTACTTCGTTTATGAGTTGGATTCGTTATTCGGTTGCTCTGCTTATTGTACAGGTAAAATGTCATTTCTAAATGATTCAGAAGTTTTGTTCAGGAAGCCCCATGTCACTAATACAACTAAGAAATTGACAAAGCCTCTATCCTTTGCGTAATGTACACGAGGAATAATAGATCTGACACACAATGAACGTTTCACCAGAACTATGGTGATTTGCACCAGTCACTGTTGTCTGTGTCTAAAAGACACTCCACGCCAATTAGGGCCAGGCGGTAGAGGAAGGCTCTGAATGTGGAGCTGGGCAACAGCCGCTCCCTCAGTGGGACACACTGCTAATGAAGAGTAGTGTTGGTGGTCTAGGATCTGAGGAAGGTGTCTCTGACATTCACCACCACGAAACAGGCAGCACGTTTCGGCACAATCCATACGTTACTCTTTCTTCATTACAGATCCAAATACAGCCCAAACTCAGGAAAAGCCGGAACAGTCGAGTGCAAAGCCGGCTGACCGTTCATCATCGGCTCCAGCAACTTATATAACCTCAGGTATCCATCAGAGGGCAACGATTCAAAACAAGCTCTTCACCTATTGAGAGCTCAGTCCAGCAGAAGCATCCACTTCCCACTGAGGGACAGCCGTTGAGAAACTGAGGGAGTAGGATGGAGTGACTGAGGGGAGAGGGTTGCAGTTAGTGAGGACAGTGGGATGTAGTGACTGAAGTGAGTGGGATGCATTGACTGAGGGGAGTGGGATATAGCGAATGGCGTGTGTGGAATGTAGTAACCGAGGGGAGTGGGATGCAGTGATGGAGCAGAGTGAGATGTAGTGGCCGAGGGGAGTGGGATGCAGTGACTTAGGGGAGGTGGCTGCAGTGACTGAGGGGAGTGGGATGCGATAACTGAAGTCTGTGTGATTTCGTGAATGAGGAGATTGGAATTCAGTAGCCAACCAGTGTCTTTATTAATGACTAGATTGATTGGCATGTCGTTTAGTGTAGTGTTCAGTGATTGACGGCAGTTGGGTTCCTGTTTCAGAGGGTGGGATGTCTTCATTTACAGCAGTCTGCAGTGATATAAATAATATGTTTAGGTTAAATACAAGTTCAATACACACTGCCATGTGTAAGGTTCACAGCTGATTTTACCTATATATATATATTTTTTCAAATATAACACAAGTTCCAACGCACCTTATGTTCTGATGTTCGCAGAATGTACACAGTCCATTTAAACCTTTGGCACACTGTGGTCAGACATCTTACATTCTAAAAGCAAGAGACATATATCACTTCACTAGATGTTATGTGTCCCTCATCAGCTGTTCCCCGACGCTTGTCACACCGGGAGCCAACCAGTCTCCCCACACTCTGTCTTTCACACGAGGGTTACCAATCTCCACTCACCAATGCCTCGCATTGGAACCTTCTCCCAAACTGACACTTTCTCTCAGATGCCATCTGCAAGGCGCCACCTCCAGGGTTTCGAACTCTCCAACGGATGTTCATCTTCCCTGAAGTGCCACGTGCATCTAAATTATCCTGCATGCACTCATCTCTCATCGACTCAGCGGACAACAGTACCAATGCTTCATATGTACTAGCAAAGTGTTACCGACCGCCAACGGTATTTTCAGACCTTCTTGCCTCTTGGAAGCCGTTCTCTCTTTAAATCTGGTTTCAACAGAGTTTCTCTCTTTAATACTGAAGCCTGGAGCCTTTCCCTCTATCCCGCCCCATCAACTTCATTAAAAGAACCTTTTCTAGGTCCCTGCCGTTCCTTTGACTAGAAGATCTGCTGGCGAGTTTCTACTGCTCCACAACCCTGGAGTGTGCGGCCGTTTCTTTAGATTGCGGCTCGTTATCAGCCCACCTTGCTCCGGTCTCTATGGAAGGTACTTTCAACCAGTTTTACACTGGGACTAGCTATCCGCTGCATTTAGGTGGTTTCTGTTTGGCAAATGTCTTCCAAGCCAGCTGAACTCCAACAGTTTCCAAAAAGACTTCTGCCTTTCTTCCTCTGTGTGCGCCTATGGGAGGGACCTGCCTCTCTGCGTCCTTATTCCTAGGCAACAGCACCATTTTGTCTACACTTGTGTTTGCTCAGCTTATCAAGTCGTAAACCCTCATTAGACATGCAAGCACCTTTTTAAAAGTGAACCTGGAACTAATTTTTACCTTTCTTAATGCACGGCTCAGTCAAAACAAATCAAGCTTAAATTGTGAAGCCTAAACTCATTCTTAACAACTAAAAACATCATTATAAATTACTTAAGCTATCTCTATTTCCAAACATGTGAAACGTTCACTTTTGCTTCGTGACAAAAAAAGGTGAAATTTATAGGTGTCCCCACTCTTTGCTCCCTCATCTCCCTCTTCATTTACTACAGATTCAGAATCTGCCCCAACTCAGGAACCCGGGGAAAAATCCACAATGAATCCATTGATATGTCGCCCTTTCATTCAGCGAAGTGTTCAAGCTCAGGAGTCAGCACGGCGTGGTTGATTCTAACTGATTCCTGACTTAATTTGATACCAGGAGGATTGAGTCAAAGAGGGTTATTCCACATCTAACAAAGTGGATGTGAAATAGCGCCAGAGGACAGTGCTATGCAACATTTCATTAAACTGGAGTGTGGTTTCTGAGGGGGTTGGTTGGGTGTAGTTACTGACAGGAGTGGGATGGAGAGACTGAGTGCAGTGGGGTGTAGTCACTGAGGGGATTGGGGTGTAGCGAATGGTCTGAGTGGGATTCAGTGACAGAGGGGAGTGGGGTGTAGTGGCTGAATGGAGTTCGATACAGTGAGTGAGGTTTCTGGCAATCATTGAGTGAGTGGAGTGGAATGGGCTAACTGAGGGGGTGGGATGCAGTGACTGAGGGCAGTGGGAGGCAGGGAGTGAGCGGAGTAGGATGCTGTGACTGAGGGGAGTAGAATGCAGTGACTGATGGGAGTAGAATGCAGTGTCTGAGCGGAGTGGGATATTGTGAGTGAAGGGAGCGGGATGCATTGTCTGACGGGATTGGGATGTTAAGTCTGTGATATTTCGCACTGAGCGAATTTGTGAAGTTGAATGTATCGATTGAAGCTGTTGCCTTTAGTTACTCAATTCACAGTTTACAGAGACAGATGGAAATTCATTGGATGGGTAATGTTGTTAGAAGTCGAGCAATGTGATGTTCTGTAGACACTTGTGCCTAACAAGGTTGAGCTTCTTAAGGTGATCCCCATTTTCCATCCTTTCCCTCTACCAGTATTCCAGATCCTGGGGCATCGACACCTCAGCAATCAGAGGAACCATCGGCAAGAGAATCCACTGAGAAACCATCCTCTATCTCTGCCGTGTCTCCAGACTCAGGTATCTGCTCTGTGAGGTTTATTCTAAACTAATTCTTCATGCAACATGACTAAAAAATTACTCAGCCCCACGGATTTACCCTGTACATTCCTGGTCGTGCCTGGGGGGAATATGCTGTTACTGTTGTAGAATGTGATGATGCCGGGAATTGGTTAACGGTGACTGTGGGCAGTGGGATGCAGTAACTGAGGTGAGTGGGATTCAGTGACTGAGGGGACTGGGGTGTATGACTGATGGGAATGTCATGTAGTGACTGAGAGGAGTGGGATGCAGTGACTGAGGTGAGTGGGGTGCAGTGAGTGAGGGGAGTAGGATGTAGTGAATGAGGGGATTGGGATGCAGTGACTGAGGGGAGTGGAATGCACTGACTGAGGGAAGTGAGATGCAGTGACTGATGAGAGTGGGATGTCGTGACTGAGTGGAGTGCGGTGCAGTAACTTAAGTGAGTGGAATACAGGGACTGAGCTGAGTGGGATGTAGTGACTGAGGGGAGTGCCATGCAGTGACTGCGGGGATTGGGGTGCAGAGGCTGAGGAGTGTGAGATTCAAGGACTGAAGGTTGTGTGATGTAGTGAGTGAGGTGAATTTAATTCAGTAGCTAACGATTGTGTTTATTAATGGCTAGAGAGTTTGGTGTGCTGTGTACAGGGAAGTGGGATAACGTGATTTTCAACAGTTAGCTGTCCTGTTTGAGAGCCTGGGATTTCTCCAGTTACAGCACAGACTGCAGTGATAGAAAGAAGTGTATTTGATCAATACAAGTGAAATGCTGACTGCTGAGTGTTGAGATCCCAGCTGTGGTTACCCGTAGAAAATCCTGCTGAACCCAGCCTTGTAGAACGTAACGTTCAATGTGTTTATTTTTATTAGATACGTGGTGAGTAGCTACTGAATGGAGTCGCATGACACTGCTGCTGATGTTTTATCAAAAGTATAAAATATGTATTAAACAGGAACTTATATTTCCATCCTACTTCACCCACAAGTGTAACTTTTACTGATATATTTTTCAGGATAACACATGTAACAAAGGTGTCTCATACTTTTAATGTTCACAATAAGCACATAGTACATGTAAATCTATGGCACCCTGTGGTCAGACATACCACAACCTGAAACCAAATGAATCATAAACAGGTGCTATGGATCTCTCATCAAGTCTTCCCAGACACTTGTCACTCCAGGAGCCAACTATTCTCACTACACTCCGTATTTCACACGGGGAATTCCAATCTCCAATGCATCACATTGAAATCTTCTCCCAAACTGACGCTTTCTCTCAGACGTCTTCTGCAAGGCGCCACCTCCATGTTTTTGACCTCTCCTTGTGATGCTCCTCTTCCTTTGGTCGCCACATGCCCCCCAGCTGCCTGCCATGCACTCACTCTCTCTCTCTCGCCGATTCAGCTGACAACAATACCATTGCTTCACATGACCTGGCAAAATGTTAAAGTCTTTCAATGGTATTTCAAGGCATTCTAGCTGACCTGGCCTTAACTCTGCTTTCTGCACAGTTTGTCTCTTTAAAACTGAAGTTTTGAGACTCTCTATGAACTTCATTAACAGGACCTTTTCCAGGTTCCTGACTTTCCTTTGACTAACAGATCTGCTTGAGGATTTCTACTGCTCCACTCCCTTGGATTTTGCAGTGTTTCATTAGCCTGGGAATTACTTTCTTCCCCCTTTGCCTCAGTCTCTGTAGCAGCTACTTTCAACTAACTCCACATTGGGGCTAGCGAGCTTTGCCATTTACGTGGCTTCTGTTCGGCAAATGTGGTCCAAGCTAGCTGAACTCTAACAGCTTCCAAAAAGACTCCTGTCTTTCTTCTTTATTTCTGTGCTTGTGGGAGGGACTTGTCGGTCTGTACCCCTGTTGCTAGGCAACAACATTTTGTCTACTCTTGTGTTTGCTCATCTTAAGTCGTAAACTCTCATTAGCAATTCAAACACCTTTTATAAAGTGAATCTAAATCTTATTTTGACCTTCCGTAACACACAGATACAGAAATAGGAAACAAGCATAGACTTTAAATCATGGCCAACACCTACAAATAAAAATAATTCTGAAATTTGCAGGTGCCACCAGACTTCACTTCCTCATCTCCCTCTTACTTTATTGAATGTTCAGAGGCTTCCCCAAATAAGGAACCCGGAGAACAATCCACAAGTGAAACAATTGATATTTCGCCCTCCAATACAGCAAAGTGTTCAAGCGCAGTTATCTGCACGATGGAGTTGATTCTAAACTGATTCATCACTTAATTTGACTCCAGCAGGGTTCAGTCCAAAAGGTTTATTCCACTTCTCACAGAGGGCAAATGAATATGTGCCTGAGGACAATGACATCTAATGTTTCATTTAATTTGTTTGTGGTGACT
This sequence comes from Cetorhinus maximus, assembly GCF_964194155.1. NCBI lineage: Eukaryota > Metazoa > Chordata > Chondrichthyes > Lamniformes > Cetorhinidae > Cetorhinus > Cetorhinus maximus. Next base: position 12,086,978 of record NC_135913.1, on the reverse strand, counting down.
GAGGGGGTTTTATGTAACATGTGAGGAGAGTGGGATGCAGTGAATGAGGGGTGTGGGATGTAGTGACTTCGGGGAGTGAGATCCAGTGATTGAGGCAAGTGGGGTGCAGTGACTGAATGGAGTGGGATGCAGTGACTGAGGGGAGTGGGATGGAGTGACTGAGGGTAGTGGCGTGCCGTGAGTTTGTGTAGTGGTTAGTTGTGATTGAAGGGAATGAAACGCAATGACTGAGGGGAGTGGGATGGAGTGACTGAGGCTAGTGGGGTGCATGGAGTTTGTGGAGTGGGGAGTTCTGACTGAGGAGTGACAGAGCATGATGACATTGGTGAGTTTTAAATTGCCTAAAAGGATCTGAAATATCTGGTATTAATTTGGAGGTGATATTATACATAAACTCTTCACACAATATGATCGCTGAAATATGATGCTGAAGGGTGCAGGTGGTACTGACAGAGGGGAGTGCGATGTACTGAGTAGGGGGACTCGGATGCTGTGGCTGAGGGGAATGTGGTGAAGTAACCGAGGGGATTGGGGTTCAGTGAGTAAGGGGAGAGAGATGTTGTGACTGAAGGGTGAGGGATGTAACGACTGAGTGAGTGGGTTGTAGCGACTAAGTGTTTGGGATGGGAGGTAGTGACTTAGGGGAGTGGGAAGTAGTGACTGAGGGCTGGGATATTAACTTTCATTTTTTCCTTTCTTTATTTTACCGTCTTGACTCTGGCAATCTGCTCCCACTTACAATTTGCTTTATGCAGCTTTTGACTCTTTAATTATGATGCATGTCGCATTGTTCTCTTCCTCTCACTCTTAACTTCATTAACAGGACCTGCTTGAGACTTTCATCTTTTCAACTCCCCTAAATTTTGTGGTCTTATCTTCAAGTTGGGCGTGGTTATCTGTTCCCTTTGCACCAGTCTCTCTGCAGCTACCTTCAAACAGTTTTAGCTTGAGGCTTGTTACCTGCCCCTTTTTCGTTGCTTTGACTTTAGCAATGTTTTTGAAAGCTAGCTGAAGTCCAACAGTGTCCCAAATAAGCTGTTAGCTTGCTTCTTCCATGTGTGTGTGTAGGAGATACCTGCCAGACTGGACACCTGTTGCTAGGCAAAAGCAGCATTTTTTTTACAACACTTGTGTTTTCTTTAGTTCTTATGTCGCAAACTCCCATTTGTAATGCAAGCACCTTTTTAACGTGAAACAAAAGGTCAATATGGCCTTTCTTATCACACAAATACAGATATACAAATCAAACTAAAACTTTAAAACAAACAATCCTAGCAACTACAAGAACCATTATAACCTCCCTTAACAATCTCCATTCCCTAAAATTAGTGACGTTCACTGAAGCTTCATGTCAAACGGGTGAAATTTCCAGTTATCTCCACTATTCGCTTCCTCATCTCCCTCTTCCTTTATTATAGATTCCGTGACTTCACCAACAAAGAACCCCGAGAAAGAATCGACGAAAGAATCTGTTGGAATTTCACCCTTTATTTCTCCGAAGTCTTCAAGCTCAGGTATCTGCAAAGTGGGGTCGTTCCGAAAGGAATTCTTCACTTAATTTGACTCCAGGATTATTCACTCCAATACATTACTCAATCTATTCCAGAGCGAATGTGTAATAGTGTCAGAGGACAATGCATGCAATACTACGTTAAACTAGAAGTTGGTGGCGGAGGGGAGTGGGCTGTACTGGCTGAGGGGAGTGAGATGCAGTGACAGAGGGAAATGGCATGCAGTGAGTGAGTGGGTTGGTATGTGGTGATTGAGCAGAGTCTGAAACAGCGACTGAGGGGAGTGGGTTGTAGTGGCTGAGGGGAGAGGGATATAGTGACTGTGGGGAATGGGATGCAGTGATTCAGGGGATTGGTATGTAGTGACTGAGCGGAGTGTGATGCAGCGACTGAGGGGACTGGTACATAGTGGATCCGAGTGTTGGACGCACTGAATGAGGGGAGTGGGATGGCATTACATTGGGAGATGGGATGCAGTAACTACAGGGTGGAGCTGGAGTGAGTGAGGGAGGAGGGTTGGTGTGAATGGGATGTGGGATTTAGTGGCTAAGTTGAGTGGATTAAAGTGATTGAGAGGAGTATGGTTTAATGACAGGAGGGAGTGGGAGGTCGTGACTGAGGGGACTTGGAGTTAGTTACTGGGGTACAACCAGGAAAGAAAGAGCACAGTGACCTTGGCCGGTTTCAAATTTTCCATTTGATGACGTCAATCATCCCTAAATATTACTACCAATTGAATGGTCTCCTCAGGTGATATGCGCACTTAAATGTCCCATGTCTCCTTAATTCACTGCAGGCCCAGGGACAACACCAACTCCGGAATCTGAGGAGCAATCCACTCTCAAATTCACTCTCCACGAATCTAGTAGGACAAAAGGATCTGATATATCAGGTATCAGTTTTGTGGAGGTTACCCGCAGAAAACCTTCAGAAAAAATGATCGCTGAAATCTGGTACAGAAGTGTGCGGGATGTACTGACTGAGCGGAGAGGGATGTAATGACTGAGGGGAGTGGGATGTTGTTACTGAGGGGAGTAGGAGGTAGAGAATGAGGGGAGGTGGAATTCATTGATTGAGGCGAGCGGGTGATGTGACTGACGCCAGTGAGATGTAGAGACTGAGGTCTGTGTGAATCAGTGACTAAGGGGAGTGGGAAGGAGTGAATTAGAGTAGTTGAATGTAGTGACTGAGGGGATCGGGAAGCAATGACTGAGGTCATATTGATGTTGTGAATGAGGGGTATTGGAGGTAGCTCATGAGGGGAGGGGCATGCAGTGACTGTGAGGAGTGAGATACAGTGAATTAGGGGAGTGGGACATGGTGACTGAGGGGAGTGGGATGTAGTGACTGAGGGAAGTGGTATGCAGTGAATGAGGGGAGTGGGAAGCAGTGACTGAACAGACTTCGGCTTAGTGACTGGGGTACAGCCAATAGTGACGGAGCAGAATGAATTTGGCGTGCGTCAGGCTGTATGATAATGAGATGAATCATTATCTAAACTGTCCTACAAATTAAATGATCACTTGAGGTGATACACGCATATCAATCTTCCATGTTTCCTTCCTTCACTGCAGATCCAGGGACAACGCCAACTCTGGAATCTGAGGAGCACTCGACTCGAAAATCCGCTCTCCCAGAATCAACTAGTCCAAAAGAAAGTGAAACATCAGGTATCTGTTTGGAGGACATATACCACAGAAAATCTTCAGACAACGTGACCACTGAAAACTGGAACTGAAGGTTGCGGGGTGTCCTGACTGAGGGATGCAGGATGTAGTGAGTGGAGGGAGCGGGATATTGTGACCGAGGGGAATGAGGCCAAGTAACTGAGGGCAGTGAGATTCAGTGAGTGATGGGAATGGAATGTCGTGGTTGAGGGTTCTGGGAGGTAGTGAATGAAAGGAGTGGGATGTAGTGACTGGGAGGTGTGGCGCACAGTGACTGAGGTGATTGAGATGTACTGAATGAGGCGAGTGGGAATCAGTGACTGACAGAAGTGGGATGTAGTGGCTGAGGGGATGTCGGATGCAGAACTTAGGGGAGTGGGATTTACTGACTGAGTGGAGTGAAAATCAGTGACTCCCGGGAGTGGCACCAGTGACTGAGGGGGGGCAGATGCAGTGACTGAGGGGTGTGGACGGATGTGATTGAGGGGAATGGAATGTAATGATTGAGGCGAATGGGACCCAGTGACTGAGGGGAGTGGGATGGCGTGGCTGAGGGGCTGGGATGTAGAATTGAGGGGCTTGAGACGAATTTACTGCGGGGAGTAGGGCAAAGTGAAAGAGTGGAGTGGAAAGTAGTGCCTGAGTCGAGAGAGTTGCAGCAACTGAGGGGAGTCAGATGCCGTGGATGAGCCGAGTGGGGTTTATGACTGAGGGGAATGGGACATCTTGAATGAGGGGAGGTGGATGTAGTGACTGAGGGGTGTGAAATTTTATACTGTGGGCACTGGAATGTAGTTACTGAGGGGAGTGAGACACAGTCACTGACGATAGTGGGATGCACTGAATGAGGGGAGGGATTTGTGGTGAATGAGGGGAGTGGAAGGTAGCGAATCAGGGGAGGGGATGTAGAGATTAAGGCGAGTAGCACTCATTCACTGAGGGCAGTGGGGGGAAATGGTTGAGGGGAGCGGGATGAATGGCTGAGGGGAGTGGATTGCAGTGATTGAGGGCAGTGGGATGCAGCGACTGAGGGGCGTGGAATATAGCGGTTGAGTAAAGTGGGATTTACCGAATGAGGGGAGGGGTTGTTTTGAATGAGCGGAAAGACAGTAACTGAGGGCAGCAGTACGCAATGACTGACGGTAGTGGGACGCAGTTACTGAGGATAGTGAGACGCAGTGACTGAGGGAAGTGGGATGCAGTGAATGATGCTCGTGGGACGCAGTGAGTAAAGTGCAGTGTTTGAGTTGTGTGGGACACAGTGACTGAGGGGAGTAGGACGTAGTGAGTATGGGGAGTAGCACACAGTGACTACGGAGAGCGAGATGCACTGAGTGAATACATTTGAAATCAGTGATTGTGATATGTTGCATAATTTGCCACATGTGGCTCCTTTTCTCTCTTTCTCCATTTTCCATTCACATCTCTTCACTCTCACTCTTTTTCAATCTCTCCTCTCTTACTCGAGTTGTTTGCCACTTGTTCTCTTCCTCCTGTTCCCCAATCCATTCTGAAGTTTTAATTTTGCTGGTTTCTGCCAGAATTTGGATATTTTGGGCCCGGCCAGTTCATTTCTCAGTTGAAATGTAGATGATTCTGCAGCAGAGGATTTCTAACGGATCCCCTGGTGAGGAATGGCACAGACTGATTCTCTTCGGTGAAGCAGTGATATCAGGTTATTCAGTAAGTGAGCATGTGCAGAACAGAACAACAGAACGAATAGGAGCAGGAGAAGGTCATTCGGCCCCTCTAGCCTGCTCCCCCATTCCAGACGATCATGGATGATCTTGGGATTCAAGTGCACTTTCCTGCCCGCTCCATATGTCCCTTGAACTCTTGAACCAACCCTGCCTTTCTCAGTATTAAAATTAATTGCAGGAAGCGACTCCTGGCGCTGGTCAATCATTCCGAATCGCTGTAAAATCCCTGTACTTTCGAGATGTGCTTTTAGGGAACGAAATTTTCCGCCCTTTCCCGCTCTGTCCGATGTGTGACTCCAGATCCACAGCAATGTGACTGACTCCTAACTATCCTCTGAAATGGACCAGGCAGCCACTCAGTTGTATCCAGCCGCTGCAGAGAAGGGAGACCAGACGGACTGCAGCGCTTCAAGAAGGCGCCTGCCCACCACCTTCTCAAGTTCAGTTATGGATGGACAGTAAATGCTGGCCTTGCCGGCGATGCAGACACACAACAAATTAAAACAAAACAAAACCGTAGAATCGCTTTGTGTGAAATCATTGGAAATAAAGGCTGCAAATTTGGAAATATTTTTTGAGCCTCTATGTCTCTCTCTGCCTCTGTGTCAATCGTGGCTTCAACTCTCTGTCTCTCTCTATGTGTCTCATTCTCTGTTTCTTCCTCCGTCTCTCTTTCCCTCTTTCACTGATTTTTATGCTGATACATTTATAATATTTATGTACTCTCCCTATCTGCCACTCTCCTCCTCCCCCTTTGTTGCTCCATCTCTTTATGTTTCTGTGATTCTCCTCATATCTCCATTTTTAGAGTTCTCACTTTTGTCTCACTCTGTCTCTCACTCCCTCTGTCTATCATTTTACCTCACCCTCTCTATCTATCTCTTTTTGCCTCTGTCCCACTGCTTCCTCTGCATTTTTCGTTCTTTTTTCTCGCAGCCTCTGTTCTCCCCAATCTCTGTCTCAGATTTTCGCTCCCCCACCAACACCAACCTTGCTCTCTCCTGTCTCTCCCTCCCTCTCTCTATCCCTGGCTCCGTGTCTCGCTTCCTTTCTCCCTTTCTTTCTCGCTCTCTCTCTTTCTCCAACTCTCTCTCTCTCTCTCTCTGTCACTCCCTATAGATCTTTCTATCTATCATTCTATCGACCTCTGTATCTCTCTTTCTTCCTCTCTGTTTCTCTGTACACCTCTCCGTCTCTCTTTTTCAGTCTCTCTCTTCCTGCCTCTCTTTCCTTCCTCTCTTCATTTTTCTCTCTCTGTCTCTCTCTCTCTCTCTTCATCTCACCCTGTCTCGCCCTCTCTTTCTGACTCGCTCTCTCTCCATGCCTGTCTTCTTATCTATCTATCCGTCCCCCCGCTCTTTTTCTCTCTCTCTCAATCTCATTCTCTCCTAAAAGACGTAAACACGGGACGTAAATGATATAAGGAAAGCTAACAAGGAGCTGACAGTGAAGAGAAAGGTTGGAGAATGATAATACGGAAAGGGCAGAACTGAGATCAGATGGAATGAGATGAAGAGAGGAATGGAGAGAGGGAGAGGAGAATTATGGGAGTGTTTAACCTGTTCATGTTCTTACTGTTGTGTTTAGATACTAACTACAAGACGATGCGTGTGAAGGTAACTTCATTGAGAGGGCTCAATGAATAGAGAGCGAAGGATATCATTATGGATCGGGTGAGAGACTGCACTGCACTCAGGACAAACATGAGAAACCCCAGATAATCCCTTTCACAAACTGTAATCACTGATCATGAACTCCCCCCCTCACATAACTGTCCCAATTTCCCCTTTGGATATTCTCCTCTCATTTGACCAGAAAGTGAACTGGACCAGCCATATTAACACTGTGGCTACAAGGATAGGTCAGAGGCTGGGACTCCTGCGGCACGTAACTCACCTCCTGACTCCCCAAATCCTGTCCATAATCTACAAGGCACAAGTTAGGTGTGTGATAGAATACTCCCCACTAGCCTAGATGAGTGAACTCCCACAACACATATGAAGCTCGACAACATCCAGCGCAAAATAGCCCCGCTGATTGGCACCCCATCCACAAACATTTTCTCCCTCCACCACCGACACACAGTAGCAGCAGTGTGTACCATCTACAAGATGTTCTGCATGAATTGACCAGGGCTGCTTCGACAGCACCTTCCATACAAAAGACGACTACCATCGGGAAGGACAAGGACAACAGACAGATGTGAACACCACCACCTGAAAACCCTCATTCCATGAATGATTAAAAGGGAGATAATTCTCATGATCGATCCATCTCTCACACATCCAGTCATTCTGCCCAATTCCTCCCTTGCTTGTGACATCCATCCATCATTTCTTCTGTTTGCCGCAGCTCCAGAAGGATCAATGTTTAATCGGCTTGAAGCGGGAAGACATTCAGTGCTCAGGTGTGGACCCACCGGAACCGTGAAAGAGATGGAGAGTGTCACCGAGCAGCCGTGATCCCGTCTCTGTCTGTTTTACAAAATCGCTCGATAGCGGCTATGCTTTATCTTCAGCTTCTTTAACATAATGATTCTGTCAGCAATGTGATCATCTGCAGCTAGACATGTGTGATTCTGATACCGCTATTGATTCAGCTCCAAACTGCTAGAGTGGGGGACTTATTCTGCCTTTGCTTTGTTAAATAGATGATGAGTCCCTTTTTTAAATTAGTGAGCTCTGGTCAGACTGAAGCCAGACTGATCCTCAGCTCCAGCCCGTTTCAGCAATGAAGTGATCTCTTGTTTAATGAGGCTTTTCGATCAAAGATCTCCCACTGTGTGCAGGTCCTAAAGCTTCATGAACCTGTCAGCACTGAGAACGGGCACAGGGACAACAGAGAGTCCCTTTTTGAAGGTCAGTCTCTGGGAAGATAGGATGTTTTTAATCAATGCTTCTATGGAATGGGGGAATAATTTGGTGCTGGGCTTTGCAGAATCAGATATAAACTCACAAGTCAAGTTTTTTAATGGATATAAGAGTGATTTTGTGTTACAATAGCTGTGTTAGACCTGCTGTTTAAATTTAAGTTCATGATGAAGTGATTGAAAGTAAATGTAAGGGGAGCAGCTGAATTAACTGAAGTTACAGAAAAGAGGTGGATTGAATGAAATTTCCCTGCTCAGCATTTTATTCTGTGGAAGTGAAAAGTCTGTTTTCTTGCACATTTTCACTGACGACCATCAATAGAAATGTTGTGAAATGGTACATTGACCCTGCAGGGTAAATCTGTCAATCTGTACAGGTCGGCAAGCAGGGCTTCCATTGATGGACAATCAGACAAGGACATCTCTCAGTTAGAAAGGCATCAATAAAGTGGCAGAATGCAATGAGCATTACAATTGCAAAGGATTGAGTGGCTAAATACTGAGCTTACAACTGGAACAAGCTTGATTCTGTGATAATCCGCTTTGAAGGGAAATCTGGATGTTTTTGTACTATGGGTGTAATGGTTATTGCTTGTATTTCGTGCTTAATAAACTCCTGAAGGCTTACCCTGAACGTTTTAAGAAGCTCCTTTTTTTACTGGATCATGTGAATTATTACTGCCTCTCTTTCACTATAAGGGCTGCTCACTGAGTGGTGAGGCTCAGCATCAGGCAGGATTGGAGTGTAAGTGGATGGTTGATTCCACATTCCCAGCGCCCAGGTTCCAAGGCTTTTCTCAAACCCATTTTACTGCCGTGTGATTAAAATGATACAACCCCAGCCTCTGCTGGCGGCTCACCGCCACAACAGGCCCTGCTCTTTGCCAGTTTCAGAGAATACTGCATGATTGCATCTGGAAGCAGTTTGATGAAGTTAGAATATTGAACAATACTGTAAAGGGTTGAAGTTTGCAGCACTGTGCGCAGTTCACTAGGGTGGTGCATTCACTCTTTTACCACCAGATCCTGTTCATGAACTCTCTCTTCATTCCCCAATGGAGATATTGGCTGGAGATGGTAGTTTTGGACTATTCCAGACTGCAATGTGCACATCTGGTACAGTTATCAGACCCCAATCCCTATTCTGTAATTCCTCTGCAATACATGATCAATGATTAACCGTTAAAGTGCATCTTGCTAAATGTTTCTATAAGTTTCCAATAAAGTTTTCAACGTTTCTCACGCTGATTCTTTTCAAAAGGAAAATATTTTTAAAGCACAAACAATATCGAAAATTTATTGCTGCATTTATTTTTATAAGAACACCACCGTGCTCACATACCCTCTCCCCCATCTTCCTGCTTTAACTCACTCTGCCCCAGTGAACCTGTGTCATGAGCAAGATTTCGCAGTTTACCTGGCATGGCATTCCCTCTTTTATCTTCTTGTTTCCCTGCAATTCGGCTGTGGCAATTAATCTCAACCTCACCCCCCCACCCCCACATCGAGGCTCCAATTTGTTAGGAGACTGGAGGAAGGCAGCTGTCACCAGGATTGTTATTAGGCCGTTTTCCGCCCAGTGACCATAAAGGCGGTTACGAGTTTAGCTCTGTACCCATAGAGAGAGGGACATCTTCACTCTGTTTCCAGAGTCAGAGTCTCTGCTTCCTCCTCTGCCAATAGAGCCAGAGGGAAGGCCGCGCTTTGCATTAGTATCGTCAGGCCCTGCCCCTCACTGACATCAGAGCGACGGGCCCATTTCCTCTCGGTTAACATAGCAAAGCCACCTGCCTCACTGTCCCCCTAGCAGCAGAGCCCTCCCCGCTCTCTAATCATAGTCACAGGCACCACCATCCCCTCTGTCGCCAGAGCGATAGGCAGCAGCCCGCTCTGTTGCGACAGGGACACATCCTGTCCCCCCTGTTTTACAATGGGGACAGGAGCGGTCCCCACTGTGTCACAACAGAGGCAGCTCACCGCCCCACTGGAAGAGAAAAATCAAATGGTAAAATGGTGGAAACTCTCCGTAATTAATTTCTTCAAATCCTCAAAAGCATCGAAGTCTTGGAGTAAAGGCATACTTCAAAACATTCTTCAACTTCTGCCTGAACCTTGTATGGATCACGGCCTAAATCCCAGTGTTTGTGCAACAACTCAGGAGCTGCTGCATGAAGCCCAATTCTCCAAAAAGAGTCACCCATCAATACAGGACCAGGCATCATATAAAATATCCGCCTGCATATAGAAAACACCATCAACATCGTTCACAAAAGGATGAATTTGGCCGAGATAACGAACAGTAAATTGCTGGATTTCTTCCGTATCTCCATCTCTGGGTCTCTGGGACTCTCCCCAGTGCTGTGAGCCCGGAGTCTCCTGCGGCTTCTGCTGCTCACTAAAATGTGTCTGACGGTGAGAACATTGAGCAGCAGAATCAGGACAAATGGGACACAGGGGTTAAAAATGTGATGGGTAATTTCTATAGGTACCCAGGCCCGAGAGACTGAAATTCTAAAGTCAAAATACAAAACCATGGACAGTTCATTAGCAAATAACAATATCATAGCATAAAATATCGGAAAACATTAATTACCAAGCTCAGCACAGTCACTGTTCCTCGAACCACGGGCGGCATTTTCTCAGTGCAATGTTTACTTTTCAACTTCTGGCAACAAATGGCCACGAACAGTTCAAAGGTCAAAGAGACGGTGAACCAGCCAGAATAGCCAGTGGCTGCATAGAGCAGGACAGCATGGATATTACACACAGGCATGGCCCTGCAGGAAATTAAAATATTCCCAATAAACAATTGGAACGTGTCTCAATATCAGGTCGACAATAATGACCAGTAGATCTGCTGATGCCAGGGACACCAGGTCGAATGACACATTTGGAAAGGCCACAATTTTTCTGAATTAAGATCACAATCGTCAATATGTTTACTGTAAGGAAGAGAGAAATTAATGGAATTATATACAAGCTTAATGTTTTTTAAAAAAATGTTTGCCTGAAGGTGCTGAATGTTCCACTATGTTGCTGCATCTAGTGAAGTGTTGAAACTACTGTATTCGCACTAATAAACTGTAATGTATGTTATATGGCGAAAGACAAAAGAGTTCAAATATGACACTGAAATTGCACAACTCGATGATAATCATCATCCTGTTGTCTCTGTTTTCCTGAACTGGGTGAAAACTATTTGCAATTGTGAAACACTTATATATTTGATGGTGAAGAGTAATTCAGTTAAACATGGTTTGTGGAATTAATGACCATACATTGTGAGACGTACCAGGGACGCCAATAATAACGAGGATGGGATAGCAACCCGCCTGAATAAACTGGAGTGGCCAATAGATCCGGCGTTTCAATGACATCCAATCAAAATATGAATTAAGTTCACAAAGCACAGGCAATAAACTCCTGCTCATTGCTGTAATATTCCATTTTATAATTCTCAGATTCTAATCCATTGCTGTAACATTCCAATCCATTGTTCTCAGATTCCGATCCATTGTTGTACAATTCCAATCTATTTTTATCAGATTCTCATCCATTGTTGTAACATTCCAATCTATTGTTCTAAGATTCTGATCCATTGTTTTAATATTCTGAGGGTTTTAATAGTCTGAGGGTTTTTGAGGAGTGGGACAGTGTATAGAGAGGATTGAGAAGGAGAAAATAGGGCTAATGTAGGAGTTGATCAATAAGAAAGAAGGGGTGGATATAACCAATTCAATATATATGCCAGGGCACACTTTCTAGAGTATTAAAAAATAATATATTTTCATTGATAGAGATTCAGATTTTACAAAATTCAGAAATGCAGGCCAAAATATATGTAAATCTTTAAGACTTGGTGAAGCCTTGGCCAAAGTATTGTGTATCTTTCTGGTGAGCCCATTTCACGAAGGATGTCAAGGCCTTGGAGAGGCTGCAAGAGAGGAATTTTACTGGAATTGGAGAAGGGGTGACAGGCTTGAATTAGGTGGAGCGAATTAAGGGGAGGTTTAAAAGATACATTAAAATTCATGAAGTTATTTATTGCAGTGAATAACGAGTAACTGGTGAGGCTAGAATCTGTGTCAGTGACGAGCAGAGATTTAAAATGATTGACAAAGAAGCAGAGATGGGATAAACAGTTGTTGGCGGAAGAAGTTTGGGATGTTCAGCCAGAAAGACTGGTGGAGGCAGATGGACACATAACCTTCAAAATAGAATTGCATGTGTACAGACAGTGGAAATTTGCTCATCTAATGGAGGGGAGGAGAGAACGATTGATTTCATTGACCTTGGAAAATGTGGTATCACGCACGACGGGCCAAATGGCCTCTTACTCAACCCTATGATTCTATAACTGTCTTCCAACAGAGGCCATTGGGACCGTATACCATGTCTACTGTTGTTGCTGAACAGATTCATTGAGAAAGAGGCTGATCATAGTTGCATGTGCATGGATGGAAGAGAGGAAACGAAAACAGGCAGGTACTAATGAAATCCCTGAAACTAATACATCCGGAAACTAATACAGACCCTGTAACTAATACAAATTAAGAAACAAACACAGGCCCTGAAATTAATAGAGACTCTGAAACAAATGCAGACACTGAGTGAAAAACATGGACCGAGAGAGTATTAGTGGCTTTGAAACTGATAAAGCCCCTGAGACTACAATTGGCGGTGAAACTAATATGGGCCCTGAGCATAACGCAGCGTCTGAAAATATTACTGAGCCGAAAATGAACATGGCCCCTGAAATTACAATTAGCCAACGAAAAATGCATACCCCTAAACTCATTCAATCACTGAAGCTATTAGAAGCCCTGGAACTTAATATTGAACACTAAGACCAACACGGGCCCTGAGACGAATAAGAGGCCATTAATTTAGTACTGACAGGATAGAAATGTTGCCTCTCCCGCTGCTGTATGATTCGATGACTGTGTGCCTACAGTGGCCCTCGGAGGCCAGAGGTCTAACAAAGTCCAGAGGCTCTTATGTCATGTTTACACCTGTGTTGAAGAATTTCTTTGTGCCAGAGGCTGATCATACTTGTACGGTAGTGAATAAAGAGCAGAAGCAAATGCACCCAGCAACAACTGCAGTCTCTCCAAATGATCAAACCCATAAAACAAACACAGGCCCCGAATCTAATGAATACCCTGAAAATAATGCAGAAATGAATCCATTACAGGCCCCGGTAATGATTCAGGCAGTGAATCGAATACAGACCCTGTGACTATTGCAGGACCTCAAACTATACCAGGCCTTGAATTTAACACAGGCCCTGAAACTAATTGGTCATCGCCGACTGTCCCTGGATTCTAGGATGACATCTGCTCGGACTCCATAGTGTCTGCCATGGTCACCGTATGGGTGAAGAGGCTGATTCTTGACCTGCAGATCTCTGGGCGCATGAGGCAGGAGGACACGCGAGGCATTGCCCTAGGGCACTATGTTGTTTCGCTGCCTTCCCTTCTCTGCTGCCGCTCTGCCTCATCATTAAGCCGGTAAGACACGAATCGCAAAGCAGCTTGATGGACATGATGTTGCCATTCTGATCGATTGGGAACAAGCTCCTGCCACTCATTGCCTTCAATGCTGGCGCGCTTTGCAGGGAATTTCAGAGCTCCTTTGTAGTTTCCTTTGTCCTCGCCTGCAATAGTGATCATTTGGGAGATCAGAAAACAGGACCTTGCTGGGGATGACATTTCCATAAAACCATAGTGGATCCCATCCATCGTAGTATCTGAGTCCCACACGTTGCCTATATTTCTGTCCATGTATCAATCTCTGTATCTCTAAACATGCTCTCTCTGCATCTCCCTCGGAGCCTCTGAGTCCTGTGCCATCACTCCCCTTCCGCTTCCTCTCTCTCTATGCCCTGCCCTGTCCCTCTCACCATGTCTCTTTCCCTGCCGCTGCCTCTCTGTGCCACTCTTTCCATTTCACTATCAATTACTGTCCAAGCCTATTTCTTTCTTTCACTGTTTTCTCACCCTAACTCTCTGTGCGTGGAAACATCTCTCCCTCTCTCTGTCTGAATTTTTACCTGCCTGTCACTCCCTATTTCTGTCTCTCTCACTCCCTGTTGCTCTCTCTATTTTTACCTGGCATTTTCTTTCTATCTGTCTCCCTGCATCCCCTTGACTCCCTGTTTCTCCACTGCTGCTCTACCTTCTTGTTTCTGACACTCCTTCTTTCTGCTTTCAGTCACCTCCGCTGTCTGTCTCTCTCCCACTCTGTGCCTCTCCTTAATCTCTGTCTATTCCTTAGAAACATTTTTTTCTGCCTGTTTTACTTCTTTATTTCTGCCCTGTGCTGTCTCACTGTGTCTGTCTGTTTTACTCATGCTGCCTCGGTCACTATGTCTCTATTTCACTTTCTGTGTCTCTCTCTCTCACTCCATCTCCCCATGACTCTCTCTCAATCTCTCTCTTTGTCTCACACACGCTATCCTTATGTCTACCTCTCTCTCAAACACGCACACTATCTTTGTCTCCCTCAGACACTGAATTTATGACAATCCATGCATCTAATAAAGCCACTTAGCCTTAAAATAATGTAGAATCTGACATGAAGACCGGGCGTAACTAAATCAGACTCTGAATCTAGAAGAGATTCTAATACAGACCCTAACACCAGCGCAGAACCTGCGCCTGAAAGAGGCCCTGTAACTCTAACAGTCCCTGAAGTAAATACCGAGTTTCAAATCACATATTTTCTCCTTCCTCCAACAAGCTCGTATATACTCTCTCCCGGTGGAACTTCTATATTCCCCCCACCTTCGCCCTGGTGTACCTGGTAAACCTCCCCTCTAACCCATTGTAGCATTTGCATCAATCCCCTCCCCAGTGCACAATGTATATCAATTCCTGCCGTGGTGTAGCTGATATATTTAACCCAGCCCCTGTGTGCCTGCTATATTGTCCTGCTTTCAACAGGCAACCAAACAAAATGCCTCTCCCCCTTCCTCCTGTGTACCTGGTCAATCAGACATTCACCTTTGTATGGAGTAAATCTGTTCCCTCGTGTATCTTTTATTTCACAGTGTTCTATCTCTGCAGCTTTTATAAATCTCCCTTTCCAAGATGCATCTGCATTATCTCCCTCTCCAAGGGTGCCTAAAAGAACTGATGTTAACCCGCTCAGTCAAGTCTATCTCTAACGATGCGTGCACCTCTTCTATCTAACTCCCTGCCCCAGTGTACAGGATATAACCCCCCACCCCATGCGCAATGTTCAGCATGTATATCTCCTTTCTCACTGGTGGACATAGACCCCCTCCCACCCGGAGCAGCTGCTATATCTCCCCTTAACGACGGATTCCTGTGATATCACCACTCATCCAATGTCACTGAGATATCGGCCCCTACCTGATCGTGTTCTGGTTGGACACCGTTCCTGGTTGCTATGGCGACACCAATGGGAGCGGTCACTTGTGACCCATGTTTTCGAGAGGGGCTTGTCCACTCAACATCAAAAGGTGAGCCCCGTTCTGTCAATCATGCAACAGGGCCCGGTCACGCTCTGACAATGAAGCAACAGGACCCGGCCCTGCTCTGACAATGAAGCAACAGGACCCGGCCCCGCTCTGACAATGAAGCAACAGGACCCGGCCCCGCTCTGACAGTGAAGCAACAGGACCCGGCCCCGCTCTGACAGTGAAGCAACAGGACCCGGCCCCGCTCTGACAATGAAGCAACAGGACCCGGCCCCGCTCTGACAGTGAAGCAACAGGACCCGGCCCCGCTCTGACAGTGAAGCAACAGGACCCGGCCCCGCTCTGACAGTGAAGCAACAGGACGCGGTCTCGCTTTGACAATAAAGCAACAGGACCCGGCGACGCTCTGACAATGAAGCAACAGGCCCCGCCCCCCTACGAAAATGGACAAACAGACCCCGCCCCCGCTACGACAATGGAGCAAAATGCCCGGCTAGGGTAAGACAATGAAGCAAAAGTCACCGCTGCGCGCTTATAGAATGGAGCAACAGGACACGCCTCCAATCGGACAAAAAGGAACAGGCCCCGCCTCCGCTCCGACAATGGAACGTCACGCCCCGCCCCTGCTCTGACAAAAGAGCATGGGGCGCAGCCCCGGCTCTGACAATGGATCAATAGACTCCGCCTCCGCTCTGAAAATGGATAAACAGGCCCCGCCCCCGCTCTGAAAACAGTGTATCAGGCCCCGCCCCCAGCATGGCAACGGAGTAAAATGCCACGGTCCCACTCTTACATTGGAGTAACAGGCCACGTCCCCACTCTGACAACACAGCAACACGCCCCGCACCCGTGCTGACAATGGAGCAACAGGCCCCCCCTCCCCTCTGACGCTGGAGAAACAGGCCGCGCCTCCGCTCTGACAATGCAGGAACAGGCCCATGCTTCCGCTCTGACAAATGAGCAACAGACCACCCTCAACTCTGACTGAAGAGCATCATGCCCCGCTCCTGCTCTGATAAAAGAGCATCGGGCGCAACCCCGTCTCTTACGTTGTGTCAAGGGGCCCCGCCCCCGCTCTGACAATAAACATACAGGCCCCGCCCCCGCTCTGACAATAAACATACAGGCCCCGCCCCCGCTCTGACAATGGGGCACCGGTCCCGCAACCTTCCCTGACAATGGAGAAACAGTCCCGCCACCGCTTTGAAGACAGTTTAACATGCCCCGCACCCGGTATGGCAATGAAATACCATGCCATGGCCCCGCTCTGAGAATGGAGTAACAGGCCCTGTTCCCACTCTGAAAATGCAGCAATCGCCCCGCCTCCGCTCTGACAATGGAGCAAGAGGACCTGCCTCTGTTCTGACAATGCAATAACAGGCCCAGGCCTCCGCTCTGTCATTGGAGCAACAGACCACCCTCCGCACCAACAAAAGAACATCAAGCCCCGCTCCTGCTCTGACAAAAGAGCATCGGGCGCAGCCCCGCATCTGACAATGAATCAAGAGGCCCCGCCCCTGCTCCGACAATTGATCAACAGGGACCGCCTCCGCTCCGACAATTGAGTAAGAGGAACTGACTCCCGCTCTGACAATGAAGTGACAGGCCCCGCCACCGCTCTGACAGTCGATCAACCGGTCCCGCTCCCGCTCTTTCAGAAGAGTTTCATGGTCTGCCCCCGCTCTGGCAAAATAGCAACAGGCCCCGCCTCCGCTCTGACAATGGAGTAACAGGCAACGCCCCCTCTCTGACAACACAGTAAAATGTCACGTCTCCCCTCTGATAATACAGGAACAGGCTTCGCCTCCGCTTCGACAATGGAACAAGAGGCCCCGCTTCCGCTCTGACAATGGAGAAACAGTCCTCACCCCCGCTCTGAAAAGAGTGTAACAGGCCCCGCCCCCTGTATGTCAACAGAGAAACATGCCACGCCCCCGCTCTGTCAATGGAGCAACAGACCCTGTCCCCACTTAGACAATACAGCAACAGGCCCCGCCCCCGTGCTGACAATGCATTAACAGGCTCCGCCTCCGCTCCGACAATGGAGCGAAAGGCCCCGCCTGCGCTCTGACAATGGAGCAACAGGCCTCCCTCTGCCCTGACAAAAGAGCATCATGCCCCGCTCGTGCTCTGACAAAATAACATCGGGCGCAGCCCCGCCTCTGACAATGTATCAAGAGGCCCCGCCCCCTCTCTGACAATAAAATAACAGGCCCCGCCTGCGCTCTGACAATGGATAGAAAGGCCCCGCCCGGTGATCTGTCAATTGGGCAACAGGCCCCGACCCTGCTCTGATAATGGAGTAACAGGCCACCCTCCAGCTCTGACAATGAAGTAACAGGCCCCGCTCCAGCTCTGACAATGAAGTAACAGGCCCCGCCCCCGCTCTGGCAATTGATCAACAGGCCCCGCCTCCGCTCCGACAATTGAGTAACCGGAACTGCTCCCGCTCTGACAATGAAGTAACAGGCCCCGCCTCCACTCTGACAAGGGAGTAACAGGCAACGCCCCCTCTCTGACAACACAGTAAAAGGTGACGTCTCCCCTCTGACAATCCAGGAACAGGCCCCGCCTCCGTTTCGTTCATGGAACAACAGGCCCCGCCTCAGGTTCGAAAATGGAGCTACAGGCCCCTCCCCCGCTCTGACAATGGAGGAACACGCCCCGCCCCGCTCTGGCAAAAGATCAACAGGCACCGCCTCCGCTCTGACAATGGAGGAAAATGCCCCTCGCCGGCTCTAACAATGTAGCAACAGGCCCCGCCCAAGCTCTCTCAGCGGATCAACGTGTCCCGCTCCCGCTCTGACAAAGAAGCATAGGTCGCAGTCCCGGCTCTCACAACAGATCAATAGATCCCGTCTCCGCTATGACAACGGAGTAACAGACCCCGCTCCTGATCTGACAACGGAGCAACAGGCCCTGCCTCCGCTCTGACAATGGAGTAACAGGCACCACCCCCGCTCTGACAATGAAGTAACAGGGCCCGCCACCGCTCTGACAGTGGAGCAACAGGTCCCGCCCCCGCTCTTTCAAAAGAGCTTCATGCTCCGACCCGCTGTCGCAAAATAGCAACAGGCCCCGCCTCCGCTCTGACAATGGAGTAACAGGCAACGCCCCCTCTCTGATACACAGTAATAGGACACGTCTCCCCTCTGACAATCCAGGAACAGGCTCCGCCCCGCTTCGACAATGGAACAAGAGGCCCCGCTTCCGCTCTGACATTGGAGAAACAGTCCTCACCCCCGCTCTGAAAACTGTGTAACAGACCCCGCCCCCTATATGGCAACAGGGAAACATGCCACGCTCCCGCTCTGTCAATGGAGTAAAAGACCCTGTCCCCACTCTGACAATACAGCAACAGGCCCCGCCCCCGTGCTGACAATGCCGTAACAGGCCACGCCTCCGCTCCGACAATGGAGCGAAAGGCCCCGCCTCTCCTCGACAATGGAGCGAAAGGCCACGCCTCTGCTCGACAATACAGCAACAGGCCTCCCTCTGCCCTGACAAAAGAGTATTATGCCCCGCCCGTGGTCTGACAAAATAATATCGGGCCTCTGGCCAAGGGCCCCGCCTCTGACAATATATAAAGAGGCCCCGCCCCCGCTCTGACAATGAAATAACAGGTCCCGCCCCCGCTCTGACAATGAACTAACAGGTCCCGCCCCCGCTCTTTCAAAAGAGCTTCATGCTCCGACCCGCTCTGGCAAAATAGCAACAGGCCGCGCCTCTGCTCTGACAATGGAGTAACAGGCAACGCCCAGACAACACAGTAAAAGGTCACGTCTCCCCTCTGACAATCCAGGAACAGGCCCCGCCTCCGTTTCGTCAATGGAACAACAGGCCCGCCTCAAGTTCGAAAATGGAGCAACAGGCCCCTCCCCCGCTCTGACAATGGAGCAACACGCCCCGCCCCGCTCTGGCAAAAGGCAACAGGCACCGCCTCCGCTCTGACAATGGAGGAAAAGGCCGCACGCCGGCTCTAACAATGTAGCAACAGGCCTCGCCCAAGCTCTCTCAGCGGATCAACGTGTCCCGCCCCCGCTCTGAGAAAAGAGCATAGGTCGCAGCCCCGACTCTCACAATGGATCAATAGATCCCGCCTCGGCTATGACAACAGAGTAACAGACCCCGCTCCTGATCTGACAATGGAGAACAGTCCCTGCCTCCGCTCTGACAATGGAGTAACAGGCACCACCCCCGCACTGACAATGGAGAAACAGTCCAGCCCCCGCTCTGAAGACAGATAACCAGGCCCCGCATCCTGTATGGCAATGAAATACCATGCCACGGCCCCGCTCTGAGAATAGAGTAACAGGCCCTGTCCCCACTCTGAAAATACAGCAAGAGGCCCCGCCCCCATGCTGTCAATGGAGCAACAATCCCCTCCTCCCCTCTGACCCTGGAGAATCAGTCCCCGCCTCCCCTCTGACGCTGGAGAAACAGGTCCCGCCTCCACTCTGACACTGGAGAAACAGGCCCCGCCTCCATTCCGACAATGGACCAACAGTCTCCGCCTCCCCTCTGACGCTGGAGTAACAGTCCCCGCCTCCCCTCTGACGCTATAGAAACAGGCCGCGACTCCGCTCTGCCTATGGAGCAACAGGCCCCGCCTCCCCTCTGACGCTGGAGAAACAGGCCGCGCCTCCACTCTGACAATGGAGCCACAGGCCCCGCCTCCCCTCTGACGCTGGAGAAACAGGCCCCGCCTCCCCTCTGACGCTGGAGAAACAGGCCGCGCCTCCACTCTGACAATGGAGCCACAGGCCCCGCCTCCCCTCTGACGCTGGGGAATCAGGCCGCGCCTCCACTCTGCTAACGGAGCAACAGGCTCCGCCTCCCCTCTGACGCTGGAGAAACAGGCCGCGCCTCCACTCTGACAATGGAGCAACAGGCCTCGCTTCTGTTCTGACAATGCAATAACAGGCCCATGCCTCCGCTCTGACATTGGAGCAACAGACCACCCTCCGCACTAACAAAAGAGCATCATGCCCCGCTCCTGCTCTGACAAAAGAGCATCGGGCGCAGCCCGGGCTCTGAAATTCGATCAACAGGCCCCGCTTCCGCTCTGACAATGGGGAAATAGTCCCAAGCCCCGCTCTGAAAACAGAGAACCAGGCCCCGCCCCAGATATGGCAACGGAGAAAACAGATCCCTCCCCCGGGCTGACCATGCTGTAACAGACCCCGACTCCGCTCGTACAATGGAGCAAAAGGCGCCACCTCTCCTCTGACAATGGAGCAACAGGCCGCCCTCCGCTCTGACAAAAGAACAACTTGCTCTACCCCTGCTCTGACAAAATAGCATGGGCTATTTAATACCCCGCCTCTGTATATACAATACCCCGCCTCTGGTATACAATACCCCGCCTCTGACAATGAAGTAACAGACCCCGTGTCCGCTCTGAGAATGAAGTAACATGCCCCGCCCCCGCTCTGACAATGTAGTAACAGTCCCCGCCGGCGCTCAGACAATGGATTAACAGGCCCCGCCTCCGCTCTGACATTGGAGTAACATGGCCCGCCCCTGCTCTGACAGTCGAGCAACCGGTCCCAGCCCCGCTCAGACAACGGAGCAACTGTCCCCGCCCCTGCTATGACAAAAGAGCATCGGGCGCAGCCGTAGCGCTGACAATGCATCAACAGGCCCATTCTGCGCACTGACAATGGAGTAACAGGCCCCGCCCCTGCTCTGACATTTCATAAACTGTCCCCGCCCCCGCCCTGTCACTGGAGCAACTGGCCCCGCCCCCTCTGTGACAATGGATCAACAGGCCCCGCCTCTGTTCTGGGAATGCAGTAACAGGCAACAGAAAATTTGGTCACACCTCCGCTCTAACAATATAGGAACAGGCCCCGCATCCGCTTCAAAAATGGAGCAAAGTGCCCCGCCTCCGCTCTGAAAATGGAGCAACCTGCCCCGCCTCTGCTCTGACAAAAAAGAAAAGGCCCATCTCCTCTCCGACCATGAAGCAGCAGGCCACGCCTCCGATCTGACAATGGACCAACGGGCCCCACCCAGCTCTGGCAAAAGAGCAAAAGGCCCCGCCTCCGCTCTGACAATGGAGCAACAGGCCTCGCTCCCGCTCCCACTGTGGATCAACATGTTCCGTCCCCGGTCTGACAAAGGAGCATCATGCCCCTCCCCTGCCAATGTTCTAGCCAGCCAATGGTCTATCCGTGTTACTGTGTTACCCCCTATACACTGAGCTTTTGTTTTCTGCAATAACCTTTCATGTGGCAGCTTATCAAATGCCTTCTAGAAGCCCAAGCACAGCACATCTACAGGTCCCGCTTGATCCACGGCGCAAGTTACACCATCAAACAAATCAAATAATTCGGTTAACCATGATTCCTATTGCACAAAACCATTCTGACTCTCGTCCATTACCATGAGCTTTTCCAATTGCCCAGCTAGAACCCCGTTAACGATCAATGCTAACACCTTCCGCATGACAGACGTCAAGCTAACTGGCCTATCGTTCCCTTATTCCGCTCCCTCCCTTCTTCAATAGAAGGTTTAAATATATTGCTTTCCGATCTGATGGGACCTTTCCAGAATCTAGCGAATTTGGGAAAATCAATGCCAACACATACACGACCTCTACACCGAACGTTGCAGAAACAGAACCTGTCCACGTCTCAGGCCTGTGAAGGTGACCATGCACGTGGAAATACATATTTCGAGTCATATCAGCACTCAGGAAGGTGACACCTGTTCCATTGGGTGCTGTCTGGCTCCCACATTACAGGGACAATATACTTGTGTCACAATCTGGTTGGGGATTGCCACACTGCGCCTGTCCCAGTTGCAGCTAAACAATCTCAAGAAACTGGCAGATCAATTGAAACCAGAGAATCTCCGAAAACTCCAACCATCTCCATGGTGACCTGGCATTTTCTGGTATCTTGTCAAATAAACCTTTAGTTTACGCATCCTTAATTTGAAAAGATTTCACTGATATGAAGAGACATATGGACCCTATAGACCCTCAGTGATCATTGATTACACTTGAACTAATTTAGCTCCAATACTTAAAAAAAAGTATTTTGACCGCCGGCCCTGAGTGAAATGATTGCAACTGCCAACTCTACACACCGAAGCTCACAGAAAGGAAATCCATTGTTTCAGTACCATTGCCTTGTGAATCTTACCTTTCCAATCCGGCCTGTTAAATCTGGCTTGAGGGGAAGGAAAGACTGATTCACATAGCAAGTGGTTCTGGACTGCAGTGGACTAACTGGAAGTGTGTTGGGTGCAGGTTCAATCGAGGCATTCAAGAGGCCATTACATGATTATTAATATGGACACAATGTGCAGAGTTACAGGGAAAAGTCAGGAAGATGGCACTGAGCCATGATGCTCATTCGGGTGGCAGGTAAAGACAAGATGGGCCGAATGGCCTCTTTCTGCTCAGTCGCAATGCGGCGATTCGGTGATTCTCTTATTGATTCAGGTGTCCAAACCTTTAACAGTGAGAACATGTCGGTCCGTTGAATTCACCACTACCTTATTGTATAAGAGCTGTGGAGGTGGGGCTCTGTGCTAAATGAGGGGGGCGGGGGAATGTCAGAGGTTCAGTAATGAGGGAGTGCTGCACAATCGGAGTCTCAATACTGAAGGAGTGACGCACTGTCAGGGACTCTGTACTGAGGGGGCAGTGCACTGTCAAATGGTCATTACGGAGGGAGTGCTGCAATGTCGCAGGGTCTGATGCGGATTATACCCTTGATCCTTAAGGGGCTGTTCCAGATAACGACCTCTTCTCTGATAATAACCCTCACCTGAGTTTAAAATATACACCTCTCATATACTCTTGCTTGGGGACTGAATAAATGATCCACCACACCCTGAGTGAATGATTCCAGCAGCGATCGTACCCTTCATTATGATTGTCCTTTGAAAACAATATAATGCTCAGCTATGTTACAAATACACGGATATTATAATGGTCCGTGGCTCCGGTTATAAAAGTTAATTCCCTCATTAGGAAGGTGCAGTGTTGAGCTCTGTGATGTCGTATACAGAATACTGAATGAGACATTATGTTTCCTACATTATCTAAACATTTATTCAAGAGCCAGAACCTGCAAGACACCTTAAACAGTTAAGTACATGAAACGTCAAATATATACAAAGATGGAAAGCATAATCTCAGTTCTAATGTAGAATCCAGAACATAAAACTATTCAATGCTACAGTCAGAAATATCTTAAAATGTTGCATCAAGCTTTAAAGCAAATTGTTACCTTCAGTGCCAAGAAGAGTGATCGGATTATGGTCAGCGCAATGAAGTTCAAAATGTCTAGCCATGCAGACAGCTCGAGTGAGAAGCGGTAACTTGAGGATTTCAATACTGGTGTCTTTTTCAGTGGTATGATTTCCTCTCTATCTGTCAATTCTGATTGAATTACATTGCCCTTGGCAACTGTAGTGTTGCTTCTTTGTCTAAGCTGCTTTCTCTTTAATCATCCTCTTAAGGTTCTATTATTAAGTGTTTTTGATAATGGTTTAATTGTTGAGGCCTGTCTCATTATATGGTCACTGTGAGTGTTTATATGGTAAATATTTTTTTTTTAACATGTTCTAATAACAACTCTTACAACCAGTATACCTTGTGTTAGTATTCCCATCATCTGTATTTGTGTGAATTAGTTTATTAAATTTTTACAGAATGCTCTTATAATATATATATATATTTTTTTCCAATTAGGTCATTGAAAGGCTATATCCCCGCCGCATCTGCCCTTCATAAAGGTTACTGATAATGTTCATTTCTAATTGAATATAGTCCACTAGAGCTTAGTGATACACTGGACGGGGTTAAAAGGATTCATTCTTGAAACTTCAATGACTCCAAATTGCACATTAACTTATAATTAATGAATGATGCTATCGTTTTAACATGCCTTTGCTAAAGGGTGAAACTTTATCACATAGACAGAACTTACATATCCTGATGTTTTATTTTTCCTGGAGATTGCACATATCTGGTACTGGATTCCGAAAAGACCTTCTGAAATATCAGTGAATTCTCACACCATCAGGGAATGTTCCAATGGTCCTCTGATGTAACTGTATGTGCAAAGTATCCTGTGTGAAGACTTTAACCGTTTTTTACGCCTTACCAAAGAGTGACCACTGATTCAATTCTAAAGTAAAATGTCCTAATCATATTCAACCTCACTATTTCTATCTTCCACGACAGGCTGGAGGGTCAGTGGTGGGAGAATGTGGCACTATTGGAAGGTGGAGAATTAGAGAGTGATGCACAGTCGGTGGTTTAGGGCCGATGGAATTCTGCCCTGTCGGAGCTTCAGTGCTGAGGGAGTGCCAGCGTGTCGGAGAGTCAGTACTGAGGAAGTGTTGCACTGTCGGGAGGGTGTGTAATCAGCTGGTGTTGCAATGTTTATGGTTCAGTATTGAGGTAGTGCTGCACTGTGGGAGGGTCAGTATTTAGACATTGATGCACTGATTAGGAGGTCATAGACAGTGAGAGCTGATATAAAGGTGGGTCAGTAAACAGGGGAATCTGCAGTGTTGGTGCGTCAGCATTTTCGGAGTGCTGCACAGTGAGACGGTCAGTACTGATGGAGTTCTGCTCTATGGGAGAGGCCGTACTGATGGAAAGCTGTGCTGTCAAAGGATGAGTGTTGAGAGAGTGCTGCACTGTCAGAGGGTCGGCACAGAGGAGTGCTGTGCTATCGGAGGGTAAGTGCTGAGGGTGCGCCACACTGTCAAAGGTTCAGTGCTGAAGGAGTGCTGCACTGTTGGATGTCCAGTACCGAGAGCGTGCTGACCTGGCAGAGGGTGAGTACTGAAGGAGCTATGAAGTGTCCGCTGAGGGAGCACTGAGGATGCGCTGCACGATCAGATGTTTAGTACTGAGGGATAGTTGTATTGCTGGAGATTCAGTATTAAGGGAGTGCTATACTTCCAGTTGGTAAATGCTGAGGGATTGTTGCACTGCTCGAACGTTAGAACAGAGCAAGTGCTGCACTGTCAGAAGGCGACTAGTGATGGAGTGCTGCATTGTCATCGAGTTAGTACTGAGGTAGTGCTGCACTTTTGCGTGGATTGTAGTGAGAGAGTGCTGAACTGCCAGAGGGTCAATACTGAGAAAGCTCCACAGTGTTATTCGGAGAGCACAAAGGGAGTGCTGCACTATCAGATGGTCAGTAGCGATGTAGTGCTGCACTGCTCGACGGTCAGTGTTTAGGGAGTGCTTTACTGTCAGAGGGTCATACTGAGGGAGACCTGGACTGTTGAAGGTTCAATACTCAGGCAATGCTGCACTGTCAGACGGTCAGTACTGATGGAGCGCTGCACTATCGGAGGATCAGCACTGACGGATGGCCGCACTATTGCAGTGTCAGTGCGGAGTGAGTGCGGCACTGTAAGAGGTTCAGCACGGAAGAAGCGCCGCATTGTCAGATGGTGATAACTGCAACAGTGCTGCACAGATAGAGGGTCAGAACTCAGGGAATGCTTCACTGATGTAGGTTCAGTGCTGTCACAGTGCTGCATTGTCATAGGGTCAGTACTGAGGGAGCACTGCACTGTAAGAGAGGCATCATTGAGTGAATGCCGGCACTGTGGACGGGTGAGTACTGAGGGAGCGATACATTGCTGGAGAATCACAGTACTGATCAGTGATGTGCTGTCATGGGTCAGTACTGAGGTACTGCTGCAAGGTTAGAGGGTCAGTACTGAGATAAAAGCCCGTTATACCACGTTTCCTCGCACGCTATACTTGATATATCACATCGCTACTCCGCCACAGCTAGTGCACAAGGTATGATATCCTTCCTCCCGCGGTATACCTGGATTATCACATTGCCGTTCCGCCACAGCTTGTGTACCCGGTATATTACCTTTCCTCATTCGATTTCCTGGAATACCATACACCCTCCGACGCTGCGCCTGTTGTATCACCCCACTTACTCGGTGTAACTTTTAGGGGCGCCTCCCCCACTGTTGCTGCTATATTACCCTCCGGCCCTGGTGTGCCCGGAATACCCGCCAAACACAATTACCTGACTTAGCACTCCCCCGGCCAGTGATAGACACCACCCCTACTTGTTGTTGCTGCTTTTGTTGATGCCCTGGTTGCTATGAAAACCAGGAGTGGGCGGGCTCACTGATGACACGACCCTTTATTTCTCTGTGCTCCAGTCAGTATGGGCCTCTGTGCAGGGCTGGAAAACAACATCATGTGGAACAGACTCTGTCCATTTGCTCTGTCACCATAAAGATAACAGCACCACCCTCCTCTTTGCTTGCTGTCGGCACAGTAACAGACCCGCCGCCAATGGAAATACAAAATTAAATGGACATTCTCAGTCAGTCAATGTTTAAGTCATTCAATGGATTGAAGAATTTGAGTAAAGGGATATTTCAGCACATTCTTCAACTGCTCCCTGAACTTAGTCTGGGTCATGGCGTAAATCCCAGTGTTTGTGCAGCAGCTCAGGAGCTGCAACCTGAAGCCCAATTCCATCACAATATAATCTAGGTCAACTTGCACATTCCCCAAGAATGATATCCGGCTCCATATAGAAAACAATATTAACAATGCCCACAACAGGATGAAATTGGCTGAGATAACGACTAGTAAAATGATGGATTTCCTCCGACTCTCCATCTCTGGGTCTCTGGGACTCTCCCCACTGCTGTGAGCCCGGAGTCTCCTGCGGGTTCTGCTGCTGACTAAAATATGTCTGACGGTGAGAACATTGAGCAGCAGAATCAAGAAAAATGGGGCACAGGGTGTAAGAATGTAATGGAGAAATTCTATAGTCATCCAGGCCGTGGAGAGCTGAACAGCAAATGGTATATAACAAAACCAAGGCCCGTTCCTCAGAAAATATAGACCTGTGAGGGTAAAATACCAGATGATGTTCTTTAAACAGCTCAGCACAGTTACTGTTCCCAGAACAACAGTCGCTGTTTTCTCGGTACAATATTTAATTTTCATATTCTGGTGACAAATAGCCACAAATCGATCAAAGGTGAAAGTGACAGTGAACCAGATGGAAAAGTCAGTGGCGGCATACAGGAAGACAGCATGGATATTACACACAGGGATAGAATACAGGAAACGAAACTGTTCCGCAAAAACGATTGGAATGTGTCTTAATATCAGGTCGAGGATAACGACCAGTAGATCTTCCGTTGACATGGCCACCAGGTTGCGAGAGACACATTTGGATAGACCACAGTTTCCCCGAGAAAGGATGACAATTGACAATAAATTAACGGTGTGGAAGAAAGATAAGCATGGGAATTAGCTTGGGACAAAAGTGACCAGGTTTATTAAGCAAATCTTGAAATGTTGAATTGTGCTCTTCTGTCCTGAGCTGTGTGAATATGATTGTGCCGGAACAAACAAAGGAAATGCCAGTGATGATCTGGAAGGCTGGAGAGATTAAAGCGATAAAAGGTTGTTACTGAAATATTTGAATTAAAATCTATTGCAAATTCTGTTTTACTTTCCCTGCATGGCTTAAAATCTGGTGACCCCTTACACTCAACCAGATCTAAGCAACCTTCTTCTGCTTCCTACTATCCCTGGTGAAATTGAGTTGTCACAATGCTGAACGCTAAACTATGAGTTTTGGATTGGACAGGTGCTTTTCTTCCAGCTGTGTAATCCTCCTTCCGCTGCCCTTCTCCTTTATTCGCTCAGGGGCTGGTAACACACAAGCTGATTTGCCTGGATTACTGACTGGGTTCTCCTGTGGCCAACAGTTTTGTGAGTGGATCTCAAACCCGGGGCTTCGGCTGGGCTGTTTCTGACAGGTCCAAAACCCCTCCATTATCAAGGCTCACCGGCCTGAGACATCACATTTGCTTCCTCGCTGCAGTTTCTGCCTGACATGTGGAGCATTTAAAAAACAACAACAAAAACAGCTTACAATAATATAGCACCTTTAGTATAACCAAACATTTCTAGGCGTTTGACAGGAGCAATATTGGACCAAATACTACACCAAACTGAAGGAGAAGCTATTGAACCCATTAAACCAGAGCTGGAAAACAGAATTACAATTTACAAAAAGTTTTAAAAGGAAGAAAGAGAGGTTGGGATGGGGAGAATATTGGAGAGGATACAATCCAGTATAAGGTAATGAATACAAACTCCACTGTCCAAATCAGAGGCAGTGCAAGGACAGAGAGACCTGGGCTGTTTGTGCACATATCTCTGCCGGGGGCAGGACAGGCTAAGAACGCTCTGAATAGAGCTTATGGCATCCTCCACAGTGTTAATAGAGGCAGAGGGAACACAATGCACGGTGGTATAATAAAGCTACGTAAAGCACTATTTTGGTCCTGTCCTGTATGTTGTTTCAAACATCGGGCGCCACACTTTCAGGAAGATATAAAGGTTTGGGAGGGAGTATAGACGTTATTTACCAGAGTGGATCCAGTGAAGTTTGATACATGGACAGACTGGAGGAGCTGCGGTTGTTCATTCCCCAACTGACCCCCACCTCGTACCCGAACTCCAGCGCGCCATGGATGCTGGGCTCAAGCAGGAATGAGGCAGCGCCGGGGCAGTGGGTGCCGTGGAGATAGGGACATGGAAAGTGGAAAGGGAATGGGCCTTGCGATCTGGTCTTCTGGGGGCTGTTGGCAAAAGTCAGTCAAAGGAAGAAACTGAGGAGACTAAATTGTGGCGCAGAACTGCTCACCTGTGGGTCTGAATTGGAAATGTTGGCTGGCAGTTTGTGTGTGACTCAATTTGAATTTTCCCCGCCGGGTGCGAAGCCTGACAACCCCCTTGACAATGCAGAGAATGGTGGGCCAGCTGAGCCCTCAAGTACAGCCGTGACCCACAGAAATGAGCAGATATGATGTATGGGGTCCGTGGATCAGGAATGGAGTTTGTGGTCAGAACTTCACACAATGACACTTGTCGTACCAGAATTTAGACGACAAGCACTGTTAATGAAGTTAAACATACTGCACAAGTTAATTTCTGAATGTAAAGACTTACCAGGGACACCGAGAATAGCGAGGATGGGATAGTAAACTCCTTGAATAAACCAAAGCGCAAATAAAATGCGCAAATTTAATGTTATCAAACGATCTTCTGCAGAAAGTAAGTTAAGCGCCGTGGTGAAGCTCTTGCTCATTGTTGTAACATTCCAATCTATTTTTCTCAGGTTCTGATCCATTGTTGTAACATTCCAATCTATTATTCTCAGGTCCTGATCCATTGTTGTAACATTCCAATCTATTATTCTCAGGTCCTGATCCATTGTTGTAACATTCCAATCTATTATTCTCAGTCTCTGATCTATTGTTTTAACTTCCCAATCTATTATTCTCAGTCTCTGATCTATTGTATTAACTTTCCAATCTATTATTCTCAGGCTCTGATCAATTGTTGTAACATTCCAATCTATTCTTCTCAGATTCTGCCCTCTCCTCTGCCTCTCCATGAAGCCGATGATAACGGCTTGTGGCGGATTGAATGCTCCCGATAATACTCTGTGATAACGCATTGAAAGGCGCCACCTATAAACAGAAGAGGGCAACCTGTCAGAGGCACAGTTAAATTCCATGGAGACTGACATTAATTACAGCCACCGAACAAACAGGTTCGGTTAACCCGTTTCATCACAGCGCTCTTGTGTCAGAACAGAGATGTACGAGGGTTGCTGAGTGAAGGGTGGTGGTCTTAGTGGAGGCACTGATCATAATCTTTCATTCTTCCTTGTATACGGGAGTGTCGCCCGATGACTTGAAGCTTGTAAATGTTGCACCCTGCTTTGAAAAAAGAACAAACACTCTAACTGCAGCCCGGCAGTCGAATGACGCTGGTAGCTCAATTTCTACAGGACTTGATGTTGGGCAAAAATCGAGGCCGCTCCGTAAACAATGTATCGGTTCATAGAATACAAGGCACATGGGAATCTTAATAGCAAAGCAAACATGTCTGATGAATTGGATCGTGGCCGCTTCCGGAATAGATGAAAGTGATGATGATATTCTGTTTCTTGTCATATAGATAGTATTACCATCGGCGTTCGATCAGACGTCATTAGTTAGAAATGTAATGGAAACGGAAACCCATGGGGTATAGAAGCAGTTGCAGAGTAGATGTGATATGTGATACTGTGATACTGTGATACTGTGCACCCTGCTGCAATCTTCAAACCCTTACAGTATTGTTCAATATTCAGACTTCTTCAATCTGTTTCCAGCTGTGGCCATGCAGACACTGAACTTCTCTGAGACTGGATAAGAGCTGTGCCTGTAGTGGCGGTGAGCAGAGGGTAGGGTTGTATCACTTTAATCCGAAGACGGTGGAACGGGTTTGACAAGAGGATTTCACCCTTTTCAAATTCATTCCTTGATCAAACGATCGAAAGAGACAAAAACTCTGACAAAAGATGCGAGTCCAGGCTGAGGCAGTCATTGTCCAATTGGGATGGAAGCCTTTTATAGCCCATGTGAAGTGACATTGATGTCTGAATACACATTGATGACACAATGAAACTGAAAAACATGATTGCTGAGGTTTCTATTGGACATGATTAGTCTGACTGGAGGGAATTAATTTGATTTGAATTATTGTGCTCAGAAGTGGAGGTCCAGCTTGTAGTTGTGTGTCGGGTCCACAGGAATCATTTGAGTTTTGCTGTGGAGGAAGACTTTGTGCTGGGTGTGATGGGAGCCCCTTTCTGATTGGTGTGGGGGGCAGTTACATGGTACTTTGTGTGTGATGCTGATATATGCGTTTTTTAAACACAGGCTCCAGGTAGAATAATCCCACCCTACACTTTCCCGAAGCCCAATATCTAATTTAGGTGGTAGCCGGAGTCTTTTCCCAGTCCTCAGTGTATCTCTGACAGGGGCTGCGGATGGCTGACCCTGTGGCAGTCAGAGACTTCGTATTAACCTCTCTCACTGGACCTGCAGTGGAGTGCTGGGTCGGGCAGAGCATGAGGAGTGAGCGTTTTCTGCTTGTGAATTCATTCAGTTCAGCTCAGCATTGAATGAGTTTTATAATCGTAGTAAAGGGGAAATTCAGCACAGCCTTCAGCTGCTCTCTGAACTTAGTATGGGTCACTGCATACAAACTAGTGTTTGTTCAGCAGCTCAGGAGCCGCAGCATGAAGCCTATTTCCCGAATTTAAAGTGGTGGTCTTACGTAAGAGTAGCCCAAACCTACCAATAGCAACCATATGGAAAACATCGTAAAGACAGCTCATTACAGGATGAAATTTCCTGAGATAATAAACAGTAAAATGATGGATTTCCTTAGACTCTCCATCTCTTGGTCTCTGGGACTCTACCCACTGCTCTGAGCCCGGAGTCTCCTGCGGCCTCTGCTTCTCACTAAAATATACCTGTCCAGAAAAGCATTGAGCACTAAAACCAGGAAAAATTCTATTCCCGGCGTTACAATGTAATGAAGAAACTCGATTGCTGCCCATGTCCGTGAATTCTGAACATCCAATGACACAAAACAAAACGAGGGGAAATTCATGCCCCAGTACTGAGCCGTATACATAAAATACCAGAACACATTCTTCAAACAGCCCAACAAACTGACTGTTCCCAGAACCACAGATGCAGTATTTATGTTGCAATATTTTGCTCTTAACTTACTGCAACAAATAGCCACAAATCGATCGAATGTAAAAGTTACAGTGAACCAGACAGAACAGTCTGTGTCTGTGTAAAGCAGAAGAGCATGGATAGTACACACGGGAATAATAAACAGGAACATAAACTCGATAGTATAACGAATTGGAAGATGCTTCAGAATCAGATGGATGATAACGACCAATTTATCTGCTCCTTGCATGGCCACAAGGTAGTAAGTGGCACATTTCGAGAGACCACACTTTCCCCGAGAAATATTCACTATCGTCATTACATTAAATGTGAGGAAGGGAGACAAACAGCTAAATTAATCTTCAGGCTGGGACGAGTTACCAGTTTAACATAATATGGTTGCATTTTTTAAATGCCTCGTGGTACCCAGTTATATCTGCAAATGCTTCTGCCAATGACACCGCTATCATCTGCAGAAAGCTTTTGTTTTTAAATAATGTAAACCACTCAATGTTTATTAATATCCACAATGGGTTAATCCATCAGCACAAGTCGCACCTCAAAATGAGTTAAGAACGTGACAAAACTACATTAATATACAGGAACCCAAACAGCTGAGTCCAATGCGACTGGAAGAAATGAGCCAGCCATCAATCAAACGATCAGATTAAAGCTCTGCATTTCTGCAACATTTAATGTTGGTTCCATTAAAACACAATATTCAGACCGGAGGAAGAGGCTCTGCAAAGACCCACATCCTCAATGATCTGGGCGCACAGCATGTCAGCACAAAAGACTCGGCTGCAAGATTTGCAACCATATTCGTCCAGAAGGTCCGAGTGGATGATCCATCCCGGCCTGCACCTCAATTCCTCTGAATCGCAGATGCCAGACTGAAGCCACTCGATTCACTTCGGTAATATCAAGGTACTTGTGAAGTCTCTGGGCACAGCAAATGCCCCAGGGGCTGACTGCATCACAGCCAGAGCATTGAGGACTTGTGCCCCAGAATTAGCCACAGCTCCAGCCAAGCTGCTGTAGGACAACTACATGACAGGCACCTTCTGGGAGAAGTGGGTAATTGGCCTGTTATGTCCTGTACACACGCACACACACAAAGTATGGATAAGCGGGATCGATCTCAGTCATCAACAATGCGATGGAAGGTGTGACAGGCAGTGAAAGCAGGCGCCACTTATACATGTCTAACCTGGGTACTGAGACTCACTTGATTTATTCCATGTCTCATGAGCCAGAAGACTTGGAGACTGCTGCAGAAGATCGTGTTTGATCCGATTGTAAGCTCAACTCCACAGCCCTGCCGATCCTTGAAAATCTCTTACCTCCATTGCTAATCAAAGACCGATCCACCTCTGCCTTAAAATAATTCAAATACTCTTCACCAACCATCTTTTGAGAAATAGAGTTCCAAAAGCTCATGACCCTCTGAGAGAAATAAAAACTCTCCTTATCTCTGTCCACAATGGGTGACGCCTTATTATTAAACAGTGGGCCCCAGTTCCTAATTCTCTCACAGAAGGAAGGATCCTCTCCATATTGACCCTGCCATGATCCCTCAGAATCTTTTATCTTTCATTCACTCTTCTAAACTCCAGTGGATACAAGATTAGCCTGCCCAATCTTTCCGCATCAGAAAACCCGCCCATTCAAGATATTAGTCTGTTAAACCTTCTCTGAATGGCTTCCAACGCATTACATCCTTCCTTAAATAACGAGACCAATACTGTACACAATAGTCCAGTTGTTTTCTCACCAGTGTTCTGTGCAACTCAAATATAACCTCCCTACTATTGCATTCAAAACCCCTCG
Source organism: Cetorhinus maximus (assembly GCF_964194155.1). NCBI lineage: Eukaryota > Metazoa > Chordata > Chondrichthyes > Lamniformes > Cetorhinidae > Cetorhinus > Cetorhinus maximus. The sequence continues at coordinate 12,053,388 of NC_135913.1, read as the reverse complement.
CAATAAATGATAACCTTCTATTAACTTTCCTATTTACCTGCATACTAGCCTTTACTGATTCCTGCACTAGAACACCGCGACCCCTCTGCATCTCGGAGCTCTGCAATCCCGCACCATTTGGATAATAAGATTCTTGTTTAAATACATTTTCCTGCCAAAATTGACAATTTCACATTTCCCCATGTTATTCTCCTTTCGCCACGTATTTGATGACTCACTTAACCTATCTCAATGCCCTGTAGCCTCCTTATGTCCTCTTCACAACTTACTATTCTCCCAATCTTTGTGTCATCAGCAAATTTACTAAATACCTTAATTTATTCGTTCATATAATTGTAAAAAAATTCGGGTCCTACACTGATCGCTTTGTCAGACCACTCATTTGATCTGGCCAATTAGAAGACCCATTTCTAACAATCCACTGTTTCCTTTTAGATTATTGTTTACATTGGTTAATTGGATGTGGGCGTCGCTTTCTAGGTCAACATTTTTTGCCCAAATCTAATTGCACTTGAGGAGCTGGTGCTGAGCAGCCTTCTCGAACCGCCGGAGTCCCTGAGGTACAGAGGCACCCACAGTGCTGTTCGGGATCAAATTCCAGGATATTGCCTCAGCGACAGGGAAGGAACAGCGATAAGTTTCCAAAACGGGATTGTGAGTGACTTGAGGGGAACACCCAGGTGGTGGTGTTCCAATGTGTCTGCTCCCCTTGTCCTTCTACATGATAATGGTCGTGGGATTGGAAGGTGCTGTCCAACGAGGCTCAGTGAGTTCCTGCAGTGCACATTGTATATCGTACACACGGCTGCTACTGTGGGTCGGTGGTGGAGGGAGTTACTGTTTGTGAATGTGGTGCCAATCAAGAGCGCTGCGATGTCCTAGATTTTCTCAAGCTTCCTGACTGTTGTTGGAGCTCTACTTATGTTGGCAAGTGGAGAGTATTCCATCACACTCCTGAATTGTGCCTTGTAGATGGTGGACAGGCCTTCTGTAGACAAGAGGTGAGTTACTATCCGCAGAATGCTGAACCTATGACATGCTGTTATACCCACAGCTTTTATATGGCTGGGCCAGTTCAGTTTCTGGTCAATGGTAACCCCCAGGATGTTGATAGTGTTGGAAGCGTTTGAATGACAAGAGGCAATGGTTGTATTCTCTCTTCTTGGAGATTGTCATTGCCTGGCACATGCGTTGCGTGAATGTCACTTGCCAGTTGTCAGTGGTATGATCCCTGGTGATGTTCCTACTGGAAAAGTCTGATCCCAGGGTGGTACCCAGCTTGAGAGATCTTAAGTTTGATTTTTTGTTTAGATGCGTGGAGAGTGTCGACTGAACAGAGTTACAGGAGACAGCTGATGGATTTTTAACAATGAATAAAACATTTATTAAACTTGAAAAGATGAACTATTTTACAATAGACCTTCACCATAACTCTGCCTTTCCAGATATATTCTGATTTACAAAGGAAGCACAAGTTAGGAAATCTATCATATACTCTAATGTTCACAGTCGTTACACAGTCCATGCAAAACAATCTGCGACTTGTGGTAATGCATACACCCTGAAACCAAGTGTCTGCTTCCATTCCGAACAGATGCTATGGATACCTGACATCTCCCCCCAATCGCTTGTCAAATCTTGAGCCAACCGGTCCGTCTTTCACTCGAGGCTTCCCAACCTCCACTCTCGAAGAAACCATTTGTAATCTTCTCGCAAACCCGGCTTTCTCTCAGACGCCTCCCATAACGGTCCATCTGCAGGGCTGCGAGCACTCCTGGATCGCCACTTCATTGAAGATTCCTGCCATGCATTCGCTCTCACTGTCTCAGCCATGCCAAAAGAACACCATTGCTTCACACGCCTATAGCAAGGCCTTACAGAACTCAAGCTGTCTCCTTGGATCTTCTGCATTTTTACAAGCCGAAGTTGCTTTAAATCTGTATGCTGAAACTTCTCCCTTGAATTTTGAAACCTTTCTTTGCTTCTCACTCCCAAAACTATCTAACAGGACCTTTTCCAGATTCCTGTTTGCTTCTTTTGATTAGTAGGTCTTCATCAGACCTCTTTTCTTCTCTTTCTGAAGTTCCCTACTGTACAGCTTCTCCTGCCAGCTGGTTTCAAATTTCCTTTCGGACTTGCTACCAGCCTCTCTCCAAGGTTCCTTCTCCTGGCAAGTCCTTTCAGCCTTGGAACACCCACACCAAATGAACTCAAACTGATTTTGGTTTTTACCTGTGTTTATGTGTTTGTGCACGTGTGCATATGTGTGTGTGTCTGTGTGTATGTGTGTTTGTGTGTGTGTGGCAACCCTCTCTGGAATCCGATTGCTAGGAAACATCAAATTTTTTGTACTTAAACTTCCCTAAACCACTACCCCACTTGATAACACAGCTCTCCACCACAAGGATCATAACAGTTTTTAAAAATGCAGGCACACAAACCGAGCGTACACTTGCTCTCGCCTGTGAAAAATGTAACGACATCCCTGGTTTCACCATTTTAAACCACACATCGAGAAAAAAAAATCATGCTTGAAAATTAAAGCAAAAAATATTTCCTAAACCAACAAATGAAAATATAACTTACTTCAACTCTCTCGTTCCTAAAATCTGCCTAAGCCAGGATATTGTCCAGGTGTTGCTGCATTTGGACATGGGCTGCTTCAGTGCCTGAGGAGTCGCGAATGGTGCTGAACATTGTGCAATCATCAGCGAACATCGCAACTTCCGACCTTATGATGGAGGGAAGGTCATTGATGAGCAGCTGAAGATGCTGGGCCGAGGACTCTACCCTGAACATCTCCTGCAATGATGACCTGGAACTGAGATGTTGGACCTCTAACAAATACAATAATCTTCCTTTGTGCTATGTATGACTCCAACCAGCGTAGAGAATTCTTCACTGATTCCCAATGACTCCAGTTATGTTAGGGCCCCTTGAGGTCACACTCAGTCAAACGCTGCCTTGATGTCAAGGGCAGTCACTCTCATCTCACATCTTGAATTAAGTTCTATTGTCCATGTTTGAACCAAGAGTGTAATGGGTTCGGGAGCTGAGCGGCCCTGGCAGGACCCCAACTGGACGTCAGTGAGCAGGTTAACGCTAAGTAGGTACGGCATTATAGGGCCGTATAGGGCTATCTTCTATAGGAAGATAGCCCCTTCCGTTACTTTACTGAAGATCGAGAGTAGACTGATGGGGCAGTAATTGGCCGGGTAGGATTTGTCTTGCTTTTTGTGCACAGAAAATACCTGGGAATGTTTGCACATTGGCAGTAAGGTGCCCGTGTTTTACATGTACTGGAACAGTTCGGCTAGTGCCGCAGAATGTTCTGGAGCTCATGTCTGCAGTGTAATTGTCAGAATACCGTCACGGTACATAACCTTTTCATTATCTAGTGCCTTCAGCCAGTTCTTCAAATCACGTGGAGTAAATCGATTTGGCTGAAAACTGGCATCTCTAACGGTGTGGAACCCCGGAGGAGGTCGAGATAGATAATTCACTTGGCACTTCTGGCTGAAGATTGTTGCTTATGTTTCAGTTTTATGTTTTGCACTGATGTGCTGGGATCCTCCTTCATTGAGGATGGGGATATTTCTGGAGCCCCCTCATCCAACACCATTCACGAATGCTTGTGGCATGACTGCAGAGATTTGATCTAATTCTTTGGTTGTGAGATCGATTAGCTCTGTCTATCACTTGGTGCTTATGCAAGTTTGACATGCAAGTAGTCCTGTGTTATAGCGTCACCAGGCTGACACCTCTTTTTCAGATATGCCTGGCGCTGCTCCTGGCATGCCCTTCTGCAGTCTTCATTGAACCAGGGTTGACCCCCTCGCTTGATGGTAATAGTAGAGTGGGAGATATGCCGGGCCGTGAGGTTACAGATTGTGTTCCAGGACAATTCTGCTGCGGCTGATGGCCCTCAGTGTTTCATGGAGGCCCAGCCTTAAGTTGCTGCATCTGTTCGAAATCTATCCCATTCAGCACGTTGGTAGTGACACACAACACGATGGAGGGTATCCTCAATGTGAAAGTGGGACTTGGTCACCAAAATGACTGTGCGGCGGTGACTCCTATCAACACTGCCATGGGCAGATGCATCTGCGACAGGCAGATTGATGAGGATGAGGTGAAACATATTTTCTCCATCCTGTTGGTTCCCTCACCACCTACCGCAGACACCGCTATGTCCTTTAGTATTCGGCCATCTCGGTCAGTAGAGGTACTAACTAGTCACTCTTTGTGATGAACAGTAAAGTCCCCCACCCAGAGCAAATTCTGCGCCCTTTTACACTCAGTGCTTCCTCCTTATTCAACATGGAGGAGCACTGATTCATCAGCTGAGGGACGGCGGTCCGTGGTAATCAGCAGGATGTTTCCTTGCCCATGTTTCATCTGATGCCATGAGATTTCATGGGGCCCGGACTTCATGTGGAGCTCTCCCAACCGCAACTACCTCCTAACTATTTACTCTGTGGCCCTGCGTCTGCGGTGGGACTGTCATGCCAGTGGAAAAGGGGATACTCAGGGATGGCGATGGTGGTGTCTGGGACATTTTCTCTCTGTATGATTCCGGTAGGATGACTATGTCAGGCTGTTGCTTGACCTGCCTGTGAGACAGAGCCCTCCCGGCCCCCGTGTTAGTAAAGAGGATTTTGCAGGGTCGACAGAATTAGATTTCTTGTTGTCATTTCCAGTGCGTTGGTCGATACCTGGTGATTTCTCCGGTCTCATTCCTTTTGGGATTTTTCGTGTTCTGAAGCAACTTAGTGCCAATGCTGTGGATCTGGAGTCAGATAAAGTCCAACAGATAAGAACCTCAGATTCCTTTGCCTAAAAGAGGATTAGTTAACCAGATGGATTTGTACCACAATCAACGATGGATTCACAGTGATTTGTAGACGTTTATTGCCAGATTTGTATTATATTCAAATTCGAGTGAGATCCGAATCCGTGTCCCCCGATCATTACCCTGGGTCTCTGGATGACTCGTCTGGCGACGATGCAACTTTGTCAACGACTCCCACATGGTATGTTGAAATTTACAGGGTCCGGTGGTGGCTTTCTACATGTAATATTTTTACATGATGGCATTGATACAGATTAGCATGAGCCTGTTTTCAGAACAGTTCCAAATTCGATGTTCAATAAAAAGTAATCCAATTGTGATCTTACCAAAGCCCTTTCCCAGCCGCTTAGGGCCAGGGAACTGGAAATTGTTGACATTGATATGACGCCTCCTCGTAACCATGAGCGCCCAATCCCTCTACACATCCTCCAACCACCAGGTTGGTCTGAGGGATCTCCGCTTCTTCTTTGAACAGAGGCCCAAAAAATCAACATCCACCACCTCTCTTCTCCCCCTGGCTGAACTTGTTCTCTCACTGAAAAAGATCTCCTTTAACTTATCCCTCGCCCTCCAAATAAAAGGGATGGCTACGGGCAACCACAATGTCACTAGTTTTGCCTGTTTATTTATGGGTAATGTGGAACAATCCTTGTTGCTGTCCTACTCAGTCCACATCCCACTGAAAAAGCTTTTTTACGTGCATCGATGACTGAATTGGTGGCGCTTTGTGCTCTTGTCTGGGCCTGGAAAGATGTATCAATTCTGCTTCAAATTTGGGCCCCTCTATCACCTTCATATGGAAAATCTCCGGCAGTTCCTATACCATCCTTGACCTCTCTGTTTCCAATTCTGTTGATGTACTGCCCAGCAATGTTCATTACAAGTTCACCAGCTCCTACAGCTGCCTCGACTATAGCTCCTCACAACCCTTTTCCTGTAAGGACTCCATCTCATTCTCTCAGTTCCTTCACATGCGTTCGGATGATACCACTTTCCAAATCGCTTCTGACATGTCTTGCATCTTCCTTAACCGAGGTTTCCACCCTCCCCCACAGTGCTTGACAAGGTCATCAAAAGTGTCTGACCCATCTCCCCCGCCTCTGCCCTCACCCGCTTCCCTCCCACCCCGAACAATGATTGGACCCGCCTTGACCTTACTTTACACCCCAACAACCTCGGCATTCAAAGGATCATTAAGCACCATTCCCGCCTATTCCAGCATGATGCCACCACCAAACACATCTTCCTCTCAACCCCTCCATCATAATTCTAATGTAACCGCTCCCTCCGGGACGGTCTGTTCCACGCCTCCATCACCCCCAACACCTCACCCCTTCCCACGGCAACTTCACATGCAATCACAGAAAGCGCAACACCTGCCCATTTACCTCACCGTCCTCATCCTTCCTCACTGTCCTAGGGCTCAAGCAATCCTTTCAGGTGAACCAGTGCTTCACTTGCACTTCCTTCAATTTTGTCCATAGCATTCGCTGTTCCAAATTCGGACTCCTCTATGATTGGGAGACTAAAAGAGAATTGGGTGACCTCTTTGTGGAGCACATTGGGTCTGTCTGCAAGCATAACCCAGACCTCCTTGCCGCTTGCCATTTCAACACTCCATCCTGATCTCAGCCCACATGTCCGTCTTCGGCTTGCTGCAATGTTCCAGTGAAGCCCAATGCAAACTGGAGGAACAGCACCTCATCTTCCGACTGGGCACTTTACAGCCTTCCGGACATTAGGTTGAGTTCAATAACTTCAGACCATGAGCTCTCTCCTCTATCCTCAGAACATTTTAAACCCTTTCCCTAGATTTTTCTTTTTTACCCACTAATTTTTATTTATTCTTAATTTGATTCATTTATTATCCCCGTTTTTAATCCGTCTATCTGCCCTAATTCCTTTCCAAGTCTAAGTGAATGATTCAATTTTCGAATGTATAAATCTTTGTTCCTTGGTGAGGCATTCTACACTTTGATAGGATAATGGCAGTTAAAGAGGGCAGTCACGCCCCTGAGAGAATGAGAGAGTGAGATACAGAGAGGAAGAGACAAAAGCGAGAGAGAGAAAGTGAGACAAGAAAGGCAGGAGAGAAAGACAAGAGAGACGATGTGATAGAGTGAGTGAGTGAGAGAGACAGAGAAGGACTGAGAGATTTGGAGAGTGAGAGACAGAGTGAGGTAATGAGAGAGAAAGAGAAATAGTGAATGGGAGAGAGCGGAGAGAGCGTGGAGTGAGAGAGAGAAGAGTGAGAGACAAGAAGAGGAAGGCAGAGATTGAGGGAATGACAGAGCGACAGAGAGAGGGATGGAGGTACAGAGAGAGAGACAAGAAGAGTGAAACAAGGGGAGAGAGGGGGAGAGAGGAAGAGAGAGAGACTCGATTAATTGCAATTCAATGATTGAATAGCCACAGCATTGGGATCAGCATTTAGGAGACAATTTTAGATGTTGTTTTTGGACTGATGTTTCCTATTTTTGAGTGAACAGGGTCAATGCTGAGCGAACGAAACTTGTTAGCTGATGATGTGTTCAGAATTATCCAGTGAAATCCCAGCGCTAAATATAGACTGTACAGCAGGCAATTAACTCACTTTCGAAGACCTGTTTGCTCAAGTTTTAAACAAATAAGCTGCAACTTCAAATTCCTGGAGGTGTTCGTACAGAGTATTAATTAAAGGCTTTGCGAATATATCGCCCCACAGTTTAATACAGGGAGATTGACACGAGACGAAGGGACAAATCACTTCAGTGAGAATATGATTGAGCAGTTTAACAGTTTTAGAAAAATATATTACCTGATCTTGGCAATAATTGGTGTACCCGGTAAGTGAATATAAACACTTAATGTCTGTGAAGATGTACGTGAGCTGATTTGTGATTTTATTCTGCTACTCATAATATTACATTTATGGTGGATCTAAATGGGCAGTCGATCAGTCGTAACATTATCTACGGTCAAATACCCTGAATTATCTCTATCGATTCATTATATTGCCCCAACTGAAGATCAAGTTCTGCTTATAACTTGTATAGAAACGGTAATATCAAGTTATATTCTCCAGTGGAACATAACGTTCTATTATCTGTAAGTGTACAGTTGTACTGAGTGTGGTTAACTAGTTGAAATGGAACACCCAGCCACAGTGCCTATTGGTTACTGGGAATATGTGTTAGTGCAAAACTCCAGAGGCTGTGGGTCACTAACCCGTGGAATGAGGAGTTGAGGAGGGGATACCCAGTGACCATGTATTACCGGGAGTATCTGTTAGGGTAGACCTATGCTGAATTTGGTTCAATAACTGCCATTAAACAAACTGCTTTGGTTGTGAGTGCTTGTTTAGGTTGACTGGTTTCTCCATTTCATATAGCTCTCGCTTTTGTTTTTACGGATGTCACCTTAAAACGATGGGTGGATTATTGTTGTGGCTTGTGTAAGTGTAAGTGTATACAGTGAAAATGATTGATGTGGGTCTGTCGCCGATTCAACTGCTCCACGAGAAAGAGATATTTACTGTCAGTTAAACAGGAGAGCAAAACAGACTAATGAATAAGGTCATAAAATGTGGCGTCAAGGGAGAAGAGGCTGAATGGATTGCTAGCTGTATTGAGGACAGAAAGCAGACAGAAGGAATAAAAGGTCTTTATTCAGAGTGGCAGAAGGTGGGAAGTGGTGTTCCAGAAGGTTCAGTGCTCTGATCAGTGCTCATCAAAATGCATTAATGAGTTGAATTTTGTAATCAAAACACAATGTCGAAGGTTACAGACGAGAACAGCTTGAGACAGGGTGTTGTCAATACTGAGGAGGATTGCAAAAGTAGATCATTTATGATAAAGCTGCATCAAACCTTAGCCAGAGCACATATTGAATACTGGATTAAGTTCAGTTCAGGTATTATAGAGCCAAGGGTACGGAGGCACTGCCGAGGGTGGAGAGACTGTGTACATCGATCATATCAAACATACGTGGGTATAAATACCAGGAACGGATGGACAGGCTGTGACTTTATCTCTTGAAAATGGAAGGCTGAGGGGTGAGCTAATTAGAAATGTAAAATGAAGAAAGGATTTGATAGAGTGGACAGAGAGAGAATATTTCTTCCCGTGGGGAGGGGCATAAATGGAGGCCATCGTTTTGAGAGAATTACCAATAAAGCCGATAGGGAGTTCAGAGGGAACTGTTTCATCCAAAGAGCGGTGAGAATGTGCAACTCGCTACCACACAGAGTGTTTGTTGTGAATACTTTAAATTCATTTAAGGGAATATGAACAAGGATGTGAGGGAGAAAGGAATGGAGTGTTACGTTGTCAGATTCAACTGATGAAATCTGGGCGGAGGCTCCAGTGGATCATCAACATTGAAATGAGCTGCTTAGGGCGAATGGCCTGTTTCTGTTCTTTATATCCGACCCATTATATTTAATGCTTCCCCGTCTGAACTCGGGATTTCACAGGATGGGGATGGGTTGGGGAGGGATTTGGAGATTTAGTTTCAAAGTTTTAAAGGTCCAAAATGATCTATGTTGTTGGTTGAATATTGGCCTTATTGGGCGTGAATGTTTGATCAAATAGTTTCCAGTCTCTTTACCCTTCTCTCTCTTACAGTTAATTTACTGGCGATTCTGATCTTAACCCGGGGAAAGTGTGGCCTCTCCAACTGCACCACCCGCTATCTGGTGGCCATGGCAACGGCGGATCTACTGGTCATTATCACTGAGGTCATCATGTGGAGGGTAATTTATTATTATTTTGGACAGAGTTTCCTGCTCATCACCCCAGTGTGTAGTGTTCACGCTGTCCTGACTGGTGCAGCCACAGACTGTTCAGTCTGGTTCACCGTCACTTTCTCCTTTGACCGATTTGTGGTCATTTGTTGGCAGAAGCTGAACACAAAATATTGCACCGAGAAAACTGCGGATGTGGTTCTAGCATCAACAGGCATTCTGCTCTGTTTAAAAATCATCCCGCACCACTTTACACAGGAACCTGGAGAGATAATCGACAATGTTCCGTGGTTCTGTTAGCCAAAGCCAAGCTATTTTACTAACCCCGGGTGGGTGGGATTTGACTTGTTTGAAACGCTTTTAACCCCATTGCTCCCATTCGCTTTATTTCTGCTGCTCAACGCTCTGACAGTCAGACACATTTTAGTGGCCAGTCGAGTCCGTAAGGGGCTGAGGGGTCAGAGCAGGGGAGAGAATCGCAGTCACCCAGAGATGGAGAGCAGGAGGAAGTCAGTGATTTTACTCTTCACCATCTCGTGCAGCTTCGGACTGCTGTGGTCGGTGTATGTTATAGATTTCTTATTTTATACCTTTACGGGAACAGATCCCAGTGATTACACAGATTCTGAATATATATGTAAACAATTCGGAATGATGCTGCGGAGTTTAAGTTGCTGCACAAACACATTTATTTATGGGGTGACTCAGTCCAAGTTCAGAAAGCAGCTGAAGGATGCAGTGAAATATCCGCTAACATCATATATTCATTTGTTGAAGAATCAAAACAACTGAAAATAGCCCAGAGGCGGCAATCACGGTTTCCCGGCAATGAATGGTCTATTTAACAACAAATCTCCAATCGGCACGGGCCACTGAGTCGCTGAGGCCTTGTGGGGAGGTGAAGGCTCAGGAGCGGATGGAAAAGGGGCAGTAGATGGGTCAAAGCATCCCCTGCTGGAGCAGGCACATGTACAGAAACCAAACTGTATTCTGCAGAGTCATCGCCGTACTTCCAGAGTATCAGCTGTCCCAGATGTTGATTATGCATTGGGGAAAGCAATCCTGGAGCCCCGGTCAGCCACTAACAGGGACTTCATTCATGGGAACAGGAGAAGGTCATTCAGCCCGCGAGCCTGCGACTTTTAAAAAATAACAACAAATTCAACAACCACAACATTATTGAAAAACACCAACATATTCAACAACAACCTCAGATTTGACAAACACCAACAACTACAACAAACTCAACATTGAATAACACCAACAAGTTCAACAATAAAATCAACATTGAAAGCCGCCGGCAAATTCAAGAGCAACCTCAACATTGAAAAAAGTGAAAGAAATTCAACAAGAACCTCAACTTTGAAAAATACCAACAAATTCAACAAACTCAATATTGAAAACCACCAACAAATTCAATCAAACTCAGCATTTAAAAACACCAACAAATTCAACAACAACCTCAACCTTGAAATACACCAACAATTTCAACAACAACCTCAACATTGAAAAACACCGACAAAATCAAAAACAACCTCAACACTGAAAAACACAAACAAATTCAGCAATATCTTCAACATTGAAAAACACCAACAAATTCAAGAACAATCTCAAGACTGAAAAACACAAACAAATTCAGCAACAACCTCAGCCTTTGGAAAAAAAACACAACTGCATACTCAACAACAACCTCAACATTGAAAATCACCAACAAATTAAACAAAATCAACATTGTAAAACATCAACATGTTTAATAGCAACATCAAGATTGAAAATCATCAACAAATTTACCAACAACTTTAACTTTGAAACACACCAGCAAAGTCAAAAAGATTGAAAACCACCAACAATTTCAACAGGAGCGTCAACATTGCAAAACTCCAAGTAATTTATTAACAAACATAACATTGCAAATCACCAAGAAGTTCAATAGGAAGATTAGCATTGAAAAATACAAAGAAATTCAACAACTGTAACGTTGAAAATCACCAAGAAATTCCACAACAATTTCCACGTTGTAATAGTGCACACATTCAGCAACAACCTCAACTTTGTCAAAACTCTAAAAAGTCATCAATAACTTCAACATTGAAAATCAGCAACAATCTGATCATTGAAACTCATCAACAACTTAAACAATGTCAACATTGAATAACCCCAACAAATTCAACCTCAGCTTTGATCAAAAGCAACAAATTGAACCACAACTTCAACATTAATAAGCACCAACAAATTCAATAACGTTAACATTGAAAACATCGACTTATTCAACAACAAGCTCAACATTGAAAAAGAGCAGCAAATTCAACAACAGACTCAACACCGAGAACAACAACGACAAATTCAACAACGTCAACATTGAACATCACCAACATATTCAACAACAACCTGAATATTGTATAACACTGACAAATTCTACGACGACTTCAACATTGAAAACATCAACATATTCAACAGCAGCAACAACACTGAAAAAAAAAATCAGCAAACATAAAAACAAATTCACCTTTGAAAAACAGCAGCAAAGTTAAAATGATTGTGAAACACCATCAAATTTATAAACAGAGTCACAACTGAGAACCATCAACAAATTCAGCAATTGTTTGTTAAACTTTGAGGTTTTGTTTGAAAATGTTTGCACTTTTAGGTGATGACCTTTTTGTTGAACTTGGTGTTTTTCCGCGCTGTTGTTGAATTTTTAGATGTTTTTCAATGTTAACGTGAATTTGTAAGTGTTTTTCAATGACGAGGTTGCTCTTGAACTTGTTAATGTTTTTCATTGCTAAGCTTGTTGAATTTGTTGATGTTGGTCATTGATGAAGTTGTTGTTGAATTTTTTTGGTATTTATCAATGCTGTGGTTGTTCATCGGTTTGTTCTTCATTTTCTATGGCGACGTGGTTTCTGAATTTACTGGTGTATTTCAATGTTGAAGTTGTTGGTGAATTTGTTGATGTTTTACAATGTGGCTGTTCATGCAGAATATGTTGGTGATAATCAGTATTGAGTTTCATTATGAATTTTCTGAGGTTTTTGAATGTTGTAGTTGTTGTTGAATTTGTTGGTGTTTCCAATGTTGAGTTGTTGTTGAATTTATTGCTGTTTTCCAATGTTGGGTTTGTTATTGAATTTGTTGGTGTTTCTCAATTTTGAGGTTGTTGTTCAATTAGGTGGTGTTTCTCATTTTTGAGGTTGTGGTTGAATTTCAATTTTGAATTTCAATTTCAAATATTTTTCCAATGTTCACGAGCTTGTTGAATTTCTTGGTGTTTTCAATGTTGCTGCTGTTGAATTTCTGGGTGTTTTTCAATGTTTATGTTGCTGAATTTTTTTGGCGATATACAATGTAGAAGATTTGTGCTTGAATGTATACCTATTTGTCAATGTTGAGGTTGTTGTAGATTTGCTCGTGTTTCTTAATGTTGAAGTTGTTGTTGAATTTGTTCGTGTTTTTCAATGTTGAGTTTGTTAGTTAATTACTTGGTGTTTTGCAATGAACCGACGAAACAGGCGTGGTTCTTGGGACAGTGACTGTGCTGATATTTTTAAAGAACCTTTTCTGGGATTCCATGCTCACAGGAATGTATCAACTGGCAAACGAACCCTGGTTATGTTCTGTAATACTAGATTTTTATTAATCTACGGTCTGGGTAACAATCGAGCTTGTCCATTACATTCTAAACCCGTTAGCCCCATTTATCCTGATTCTGCTGCTCAATGTTCTCACCGTCAGACACATTTTAGTGAACAGCAGAGCCCGCTGGAGACTCCGGGTTCACAGAAGTGGGGAGAGTGCCAGAGAGCCAGAGATGGAGAGTCGATAGAAACCAATCATTTTACTGTTTGTTATCTCGCCATTTTCCTCCTGTACTGGGCACGATCATGGTGTTTTCTGTATGAGTCCGGCTGTATAATTTGCGCTGTGAGTCCATATTGCTGCATCCTTCTGCGCAGGAATTGGGCTCCTGAATTGCTCCACACATTCTTGCATTTATGCCCCGACTAAATTCCGGCAGCAGTTGAAGGATCTGCTGACATGTACCTTTGGCCATATTGCAAAATTCATTCAAAAAGGAGAGAGGAGCTGAGTCAGGGAGTTTCCAGCATTATCTCATTCTAATTCCCTTTCCCAATGAATGAGTGGGGTGTAGAGGATTTTGGGCGTGGGGAGGGGTGGGTTGCTTTTCGACCGAGTGGTGGGAGCAGTTAAATCTCTCCCCCAATGGCATTGGACAGTCCGGGAGGGAACTGTTCCCCATGGTGTCCGGCTTGTGCTGTGGAGCCTGATCCCGACAGGTCCTTGGGAGCGGGCGGGCGGGCGTGATCTTTTTCCCATGGTGTCCGGCTTCTGGTGTGGAGCCTGACCACCACAGATTCCGGGGAGCGGGCCGGAGGGACCTGTTCCCCATGGTGTCCGGCATGTGGTGTGCAACTTGATCCCCAAACTTCGAATGGAGCGAGCGGGCTGGAAGGACCTGTTCCCCATGGTGTTCGGCTTGTGTTGTGGAGCCTGACCAGCACAGAGTCCGGGGAGAGGGCTGCAGGGACATGTTGCTATTCGTCAGGGAAATTCGGGCTGCGCATATTCGCTTTGCTGGTCGCACAACGGGCAGGGGGCAGAAAATGTTCCCCAGGGTGGCGGCATCATGGGAGGGGCGGCTTCTAAAAGTCACAACGAGCAGGGGGAGGGACCTGCTCACCATGGTGACGGTATCAAGGGAGGGGTGGCTCCTAAACGTCACGAAGTGCAAGGGGCGGGACCTGATCCCCATGGTGACGGCATCATGGGAGGGGTGGCTTCTAATTTTCACAAGGGGAAGGGGGCGGGAACTGCTCACCATGGTGACGGAATCATGGGAGGGGCGGATCCTAAACGAATCAAAGAGCAAGGGGTGGGATCTGGTCTCCATAGCGACGGCATAATGGGAGGGGCATCTTTAAACGTCACAATGGGCCGGGGGTCCTACTGGTCCCCGTGATGACCGCATAATGGGAGGGGCGAGTGCTGTGACGGCAACATGGGCAGGAGGCGGGACCTTGTGCCCATGACGAACGCCCTACGTTAGGTCCGTGTCCTGTGGCACCACAATGGACAGGGTGGCGGGACCTGGTCTCCATGACGATGGCTTAATTGGAGGGGCGTGTCCTCTGACTGCACAATGGAAAGGGGCGTGACCTGCTACCCTTGGCCAGGGTAAGCTGGACTGGTTTGGAGCAGGGCTCCCACCGACCCCGCCCATGACACTCAGCCATTGGAGCAGGCAGAAAAGGTGAGGGGGCAAATAGTCACCGCCCCTCCATCCCCACCGGCACTCTCCAGAACAATCAATGGACCCACAGCAACAGTTATAGGAAAGGTATTGTGAAAATTTATGCTGAATATTTATCCTGCGTTGCCTTCCGTTATGCCCTTCCGTTACCCTTTGATGTTTTAAAAAAACTCAGGAGAATCAATAAAGAGGAATCTGGTTGTAACAAAGCCAAATTCTGGCCTGTAAAAGCGCTACATGATTCCTGGGGTACCTCCGCGAGTTACACCGTGAATATTTCACCAACATCACACAGCAAACACGCCCCAGTTGGAATCCACAGGATCAGAAATGATAAGCATTGCAGCGGTGTATATTGAGAGACCCCCGACACACACAGACACATATACACGCACATAGAGCACACACAGACACACACTCACCGGTACATACACACACACACACACAAACATACATACACTTACAGACACACAGACACATACGGACACACACAAACAGACACATGCATACGCACACATTCACAGGCACAAACACAGACACACACAACACAGACACTCACATACAGACACACACACAGACACACCCACACGCACACACTCAGAGGCACCAACTCAGACAAGCACACGCACACGCTCACACAGACACACACAGACACACAGACACACAGCCACACACACACACAGACACACACACAGACGCACACACACAGACAGGCGCACATACAGACTCAAATAATTACACACAGACACAGACACATAGGTTGCACAGACACACACTCACACACCTCTGTTAGTTGTAGGATTTGTATAAATTTCAGGGCCTGTATTAATTTCAGGTTATATATTAGCATAAATATCTGTATCAGTTTAAGGGTCCGTTTTTTGCTTCAATATCAGTTTAGGTGTCTGCATTAATTTTAAATTCAGTATTAGTTTCAGGATCTGTATTAATTTAAACATCTGTATTAGTTTCAGGATCTGTATTAAATTAAAGATCTGCATTAATTTAAACATCTGTATTAGTCTCAGGATCTGTTTTAAATTAAAGATCTGTATTAATTTAAAGATCTCTATTAAATTAAAGGTCTGTATTGTTTTAAGGATCTGTATTATTTTCAGGATCTGTATTCGTTTAATACAGTACATTGCAGATTTTTTTGTACCAACAATTTTTCATTCCTTTTCTGCTTCTTTGTCAATCACTTTAAAACTCTGTCAGCCCGTGACTGGCCCATATTCCAGGATCACCAGTTCCTTGCTATTTACCTTATCAAAACCCATCGTGAGTTTAAATCACTCTATTAAACCTCCTCTTTGCCTGATCTGCTCGAAGGAAAACAACCACAGCTTCTGCAGCCTCTCCCCGCAATTCAAGTCCCTCAGCCCTGTTTCAATTCCAGTAAATTTCCTCTGCGCCAATCTCCAAGACTATAACATCCTTCCTGAAATGCGCACAACAGAATTAGGCATTATACTCACCAAGCCTCACCAAGGCTTTATGATTTATGCATCCTTTGTCTGAATTTCTTATTTTTGTAAACTCTGATTCTCTTGATCAATAAACACGAATTGTTGTTTTAATGCACTAAAAATCTTGTTCTACCTTCTACAATGATTTGCTTATATCTGCCGAACTTATTGTTGGGCAGCGCCAAAATGTGTCTACCTTACACTCCTCTTTTTACAATATTCCGTCCCTCTGAAACCATCGTACATCTCAACTGGACCAGGGTCCAGGGTAAACTTTACCACTTTAGATTGGTGCAAGAATAATTGTATTGAAAGGGTTATGTGAAGCTGTTTGTTCTGTGGCTGGAATTAATGGTACTCTCCATGTCCCCTAATTGTCTACACGGAGAGCTTCCCACTCATGTTTATAAGGGAGTCCCTTCAAGGCGTTACCTGACATTGTCAGCGGGAGTCTGGGCCTGTCACTAACAGGGAACTACAATTTCAAGAGAGGGAGAGGCGATCTCAGAATCTGAGAGCAATGGATTGGAAAGTTACAACAATGGATCAGAACCTGAGAACAACATATTGGAATGTTACAACAATAAGCAGGAGTTTATCGGAAGCACTTTATGAGCTTTCCACGTTTTATAATTGAATGCCATTAAATTACCGGGTCTATTGGGCAATCTAGCTTATTCTGCCATTTTACTATCCGATCCTCGGTATTATTGGCGTCCCTTGTAAGTCTGATTGTGTCCGACCATCAATTTTATATGGCATGTTTAACTGCATTAATCTTCTTCACCAAAATTAGAGTTGTTTCGAGGTTGCAAATTTGTCTAAACTAGTTCAAGAGAGCAGGGGCGACAGTTCAATGATTAACATCTTGTTCAGAAATGTCAGTATCATATGTATTCCTTTTAAATATCTGCTGTCTTCCACCATATCACAGACATTTCAAGTTATTGTTGCATGTACAGTAATTTCAATAATTCACTGGATGCAACAATATCATGGATCAATTCAGCACCTACAGCCAAGCTGACATTATTTTTCCTTTAATCTTGATGCATAATTCCACTGTGTTCTCTGTTCCTTACAGCGACCGTCGTGACAATTGTGATCTTAACTCAGGGAAATTGTGGTCTCTCCAACTGTGTCACTCGCTACCTGGTGTCCATGGCAGCAGCGGATCTACTGGTCATTAACTTGGACCTGTTAGTGAGGCACATTCCAATTGTTTATTGGGAATATTTTAATTTCCTGCGGGCCATGCGTGTGTGTAATATCCATGCCGTCCTGCTTTATGTTCTGTCTGGTTCACGGTCACTGTCACTTTTGATCCGTTTGTGGCCATTTGTTGCCAGAAGCTAAAAAGTAAATATTGCACTGAGAAAACGGCGGCTGTGGTTCTAGGATCAGTGAGTGTGCTGAGCTTCTTAAATAATATTTTCTGGTATTTTATGCTAACAGGTTTGTATAAGCTGAGGAACAAACCCTGGTTTTGTTTTGTAACATTCGAAGTTCAGGATAACCCGGTCTGGATAATCATCGAATTCCTCCATCTCATTCTTACTCCCTGTGTCCCATTTATCCTGATTCTGCTGCTCAATGTTCTCACCGTCAGACACATTTCAATGAGCAGCAGAGCCCGCAGGACACTCCGCGCTCACAGCAGTGGGGAGAGGCCCAGAGACCCAGAGATGGAGAGTCGGAGGAAATCCATCATTTTACTGTTTGTTATCTCGGCCAATTTCATTCTGTTGTGGGTGATATTAATGGTGTATTCTATCTGGAGGCAAATTATTTATATGGGGGCTTATTCTGTATGGATGGATAACTGTGTGCGGGAATTGGGCTTCATGCTGCAGCTCCTGAGCTGCTGCACAAACACTGGGATTTACGCTGTGACCCAGACTAAGTTCAGGGAGCAGTTGAAGAATGTGCTGAAATATCCCTTTACTCAAATTCTTCGATGCTTTCGATGATTTGAAGAAATTAATCTGTGAGTGTTTCTACTTTTCTTCCATTTGATATAACTCTTCCAGCGGGGCGGTGAGCTGCCTCTGTTGTGGCAGAGTGGGGACCAGCCCTGTCCCTATTGTAAAATGTGGGGGCCAGGGCGTTTCTCTGTCACGGCAGAGCGGGCTGCCGCCTATCGCCCTGGTGACAGAGGGGATGGTGGATACTGTGACTATGGTTAGAGAGCGGAGAGGGCCCTGCGGCCATGGGGACAATGAGGCTCGTGGTTTTGCAGAGGAAACGAAGAGCGAATGGAGCCTGGCGCTGTGGTGTCAGTGAGGGACAGGGCCTGTCGCTGAGGTGGGCAGAGCGAAGCATTACCTCTGCTCTTTTGACAGAGGTGGGCGGGGTGGGGGGCGGGGTGGGGCTTGGTGGATGGCGAGCGGAGTCTCTGACTGTGGTAACAAAATAGGAAGGGCGCTCCCTCTATGGGGACAGAGCCAATCTAGCACCTGTCATCATTTGCGTAGCCTAATCCCAATCCTGGCGTCCGCTGCCTCCCTTTTGGGCCCTAAAAAATTGGAGCCTGGATGGAATGGGGGTGGGGGATTGGGGGTAATGCCACCGTCGGCCTGCAGAGAAATATGAAAAGGAAGTGGGGATGTCAAACCAGGTAGACTGCGTGAACTAGCTTCTACTGAATTTTTCTGGGGCAGATTGAAACATAGCAGGAAGATGGTGGAATGGGGTGTGTGAACAGCTGCATCACTATGTGATTATTATAAAAATAAATGTAACAATAAATTCTGTCCCAAATATTGTTTGTGTTTTCAATATATTTTCTACAGCCAAATAATCAGCGTGAGGAATTGAGAAAACGATCTTGGAAACAAATTGAAACTTTTAGCAAGATGCAATGTGTCGGTTTAAACATTGACAATATATTGCAGAGGAAAAACAGAGCACAGCAAAGTTCATCTACTCCCATTCTTAATGGGATTAGTGTCTGATAACTGTATCGAATGTTCACATTGCTGTCTGGAATATTCACAAACTACCCTCCAGCCAATCTCTCCAATTGGGAATGAGGAGAGAGTTCATGTACAGGGTCAGTTGGCAGAAGAGCGAATGCCCCACCCGAGTGAACTGTGCACCCTGCTGCAAACTTCAATCCCTTATTGTAATGTTAAATATTCACACTTCATTAATCTGCTTCCAGATGCAGACATGCAGTAACTGAACTTCTCTTTGTCTGGCAAAGAGCAATAATGGCGGTGAGCTGCCAGCAG
Organism: Cetorhinus maximus; assembly: GCF_964194155.1. Lineage (NCBI taxonomy): Eukaryota > Metazoa > Chordata > Chondrichthyes > Lamniformes > Cetorhinidae > Cetorhinus > Cetorhinus maximus. Next base: position 12,033,842 of record NC_135913.1, on the reverse strand, counting down.
AGGTTGGGCATGCATTCCTTTAATCGCAGGCGTGGCCTGTTGCTGTCTTGTCAGAGGGGGCCGGGCCTGTTACCTCAATTTTAGAGCAGGGCGGAGCCTGTTGCTGAATTGTCAGCGGGGGCTCGGTCTGTTGCTCCATGGACAGAGCGGGGGCAGGGCCTGTTGCTCCATTCTCAGAGCGGGGGCGGGGATTGTGGCTCCATTCTCAGAATGGGGGCGCGATCTGTAGCCTCATTTTCAGAGCGGGGCGGAGCCTGTTTTACCTTTGTCAGCGAGGTATCGGGCACGGCCATTGTGATGTCAATGTTGGGCGGGGCCTGTTGTTCCAGTGAGATAGTGGGTGTGGATATGGGTTGAGTGCTCACCTTTTGAAGCAGAGTGGAACAGCCCCTCTCGGCCACGTGGTCATAAGCTGCCCCTCCAAGTATGGTATCCATAGTAACCAGGAATGGAGTCCAACCAGAACACGAGCAGGCAGGCGCTGATGTCACAGGGACATGGGAGGAGTGTTGATATCACAGTTATTCGCGTAGGGGGAGGTGCACCAGCTTCACTGTGTGGGAGGATGTCCATGAACCCCAGTGAGAAGGCTGATATACATGCTGCATTATGGTTGGGGGTGTATACCCAGTTCACCGGGGCCAGGAGGTAGACTGAGGAGGTACACGCATCGTTAGATGTAGACCAGATAGGCGGGGGCAGGAGGTGCTCTCTGGGAGAGCGCGAAGGAGGGGGGCGGTGTGGATATTGCAGTTGAATCTTGGAAAGGGAGAGATATACCAGCTGTAGGAATGGAGCAGAGTGATATACAAGGTACATACTCGGTGCTGGTGGGGAATAGGCCAGGTACACGGTAGCAGCAGGGAGGAGCGTTTCATTTCGGAGGCAGTGCAAGGGAGGATGATATAGGAGGTATAGAGGGGCAAGGATAAATGTACCAGCTACACCAGGAGAGGGGTTGTTATGCGATGTGCACTGGGGAGGTTTTTGATATACCTCGGAAAAAGGAGGTTTCCGTTTACAGGGCAAAGTTGGGGGGAATATGCAAGTTGCCCCGGGGCAGCGTTTGTATGAGATTAATGGGGGAACGAGGAGATATAGGGACCTGTGCTGAAGCTCTGTATTTGTTTCAGAGACTGCAATAGTTTCAGAATCTGTTTCGGGCTCAGGGTTCGTGTCCTAGTTTTCAGACCCTATACTGGGATCAGTGTCTGTTTTACATTCAGGTTCTGATTTAGGTAAATGCTTGGTATTCATATCAGGGTGTGTTATGATCCCTTGCCAAGGTTTCCCATGGATAAGCGTGATTCCAGTGTGGAGCCCAGATTGATCGATCGTAATTTAATTGTTTGTTTCGATTTGTGGAGAGTAGCTACTAAACAGAGTCGCAGTAGCCAGCTGATGATCATTCAACAATTGAATGAAACAGTTATTGAACAAGAAAAGATGAACCATACTACACTACACCTTCACCCCCAACTATAGCTTTAAGATTACTATAGATTTATGAGGATAACAGAAGTTAAAAAAAAAAACTATCTTATGCTTTAATGTCCACAGTAATTACTCAGTCCATGTAAACCTAAGGCGCCCTGTGGTCAGGTAGACCATACTCTGTCCTCATCTGATAGATGGTTTCTCAAGCAGATGCTATGGTTCTCTCTTCAACTCCCTCCAGACACTTGTTACTGCGTGAGCCAACTACTCTCACTGAATTCTGTCCTTTTGACGAGGGTTTCCCATCTTCAATTTCCAATCCCTCGCCTTGGAATCTTCTCCCAAATTGGCTTTTTCTCTCAGAAACCTTCAACAAGGGTTCACCTCCACGGCTTAGAACAATACTTTCGAAGTTCCTCTGCCCTTGGTTAGCACATGCTTTCAAGCTGTCTTCCATGCCCTCTCTTTCACAAGCTCAACTTTAACAGTACATCACTGCTTCACATGCTCATAGCAAAGATTTACAGACCTTCAGTTGTCTCTTTGAAACTTGTTTTTTGCAAATTCCTCACGGTTTAAAACTAAAGCTTGGAACCTTTCTCTCTGCCCCTCACTCTTAACTGTGATTAATAGGTCCTTTTCCTTGGTTCCACAAGTTCCTTTGGCTATAACTTCTTCTTTGCTCTTTTAGCCATTCACTCTCCCGGCTTTTGGGGATTTTACTTTTGCTTGGTACAATTTGTTCTTCTGGGGAATCTGCAGCTCTCTCTCCCGGTGCCCAGTCTCACTGGGGTCCTGGCTTCAAGTGAACTAAAAACTGCTGTTTGTTTACTTCTGTGTGTATGTCTGTGGGAGGATCCTGTCTAGTTGGCTCCCTGTTGCTACACAACAGGATTGTTTTTCTAATCTTCTGTCTCTAACTTTAATTTAGAGCAGTCATAAACTCCAGGTCTGAAATGCAAGCAACCTTTTAAAGTGTAACTAAACCTTCTATTTGACCTCATTAAAACACACAGATACAGAAATACATATCAAAATTAAACTTTAATGCTAAAACTCATCCTAACCACCACAAATTAAAATATAACATACTTAAACTATCCGTATTTCCTAACATGGAGTATATTAGTTTAAATCTGTGTTGGTTTAGGTGCCTGTGCTAGTTTAAGTAGCTATATTAGATTCATGTCCTGTAAGTGATTCAGTGGCTCTACAAGTTTCTGGATCTGTATTAATTGCATGGTCCATATCAGTTTCCTTGTCTGTATTATTTCAGCGACACACTTGTGTCGTCGACTCTCTAGGTTTCAGCGTCTACATTAGTGATATACTCTGTATTAGTTTCAAGGCCTGTATTAACATCTTCGGCCCTATTAGTTCTTTGGGCTGGAGGAAGTTAAGGTCCAATGTGATTAAAGGTTCCTTAATAATTTCAGTGCCTGAAATTTGCAGACCCCAAACTACAACAGCGCAGGAGATGCCGGAAATTCTTACGGAAATCGAATGAAACTGAACCTTGCTCTGAACCAGAGAGTGAACCTTCAGTTCAAGAACCAGAAGACAACAGTGTAGCAACGGATAACCTAGCAAAACCTGAGAGTCCTGAGCACTATCCAAGGGATGATGGTGACAGAGAGCTGGAGAAGTCCCCTTCTCCTTCATAGTCACCTCGGTCACGATTCAGAATATCCACTGGAAGATTTGTGAAAGGAAAAGCATTGGGACACGGAGATGAGTAAAATACAACCGGGAAATCGAAACAGTGAGAAGGAATAGATAAGACCTGGTGCACTTGAGGTGCATTGAGCTAAATATTTTTTAATTAAAATAAACACAAACAGCATGCTAATAGCTGATTGTAGTTGTGGAATCAAGCATTAGATACTAAATAATGCTCTACGAGATACGACGTCTCCTGACCTGAGAGGGGCTGAAGGTCAGATGACACATGTTGGAAACTGTCTTGATAGAATGCAAACATTGTAGATAAATATTCATGTTATGTTGGAGGCAAGGTTTCTGCCTGGGTGAAAGAATACGATGCATGTACCTGTTACCAGAGATGTCTGTTTAATGTGAATCTATATTTTTTTGAGATCGGAATCAGGAAACTGTTCTGGTACGTGACCAGTAATGTACAAATATGTTGAACACTTGTAATTTAGCAGAGTGCGATCTCAAGCTGCTTTGAGATGGTTCTGTCCTTGCAATGGCTCGAATAAACGATGGTGACAAGTACCTGAGCCCCCTGTGGTCCGTTTGTCAAAGTAAACACAACAGTGTGGCAGTCGGCAGGATACTCAGATCGGATCCTCGGGAGGGCTCTGCACAGTGGGCGAGTCTATTTCATTTACCACCTGTAGTTAGCGCAGTAAGCCTACCCGAGAACGGTCCGGTCAAGTATCAAAATAATCGGGAGGACGACTCAGGACAGGAGATAGGAGGCGCCGATAGGAGGCAGAGCCGCGCAGGTGGGCTAGGGTTAGACATTCAACCTCAGCCGCAGCCGCGCACCACAGACCCCAGTTGAGAGGAGGTAGAGCCGTGCAGGCGGGATATGGTTTTTGATACAACCTTAGCCGAAGCTGCGCAGGCCAGACCCCAGTTAATCAATTAGACCGCATATACCTGAAATAGCTAACTTATTAGGGCGGTGGGAACGTAACGTGCCAAGACAGACGGGGATATAAGAACTGAAGGTCGTCAGCAAAACAGAATAGTGCTATGGAACTCGACTGGGGAACCGCAGACTCCATTACGAGGTTCATAGCGGAACAACGTTCAAGGCGAATCACAGAAATTCAGAAAGTGGAGTGGAATCCATAGGGAACCATCGGAGAACAAAAGCATTGGTGCGTAGAATTAAAAGGATAATGCAAAGAAAGGCGCGATAGTTAATCTTACCTTGTATAATTGATCTAAGTTACAAGAGCTGCTTGTGCTGAAGTTAGAATGAGAGAGAAAGGGAGAAAAGGGTGTACCCCTAGGGAGTGAATAAGCACTGACAGGCTGGAGCAGGGGAAATGTGAGCTTTCGTCAGTTTGGTAGTCCCTAAAGGTGAAGCCTTCAAGATCCCTTTATTTCCCCCACTGTTATTTTAAGTTTCGTTTAGAATATAAGAGTTTAAAGTCAAGTTAAGGATATATGAATATAAATACATACCTCTAAACATATGTTTGTTTGTGGGCAAGAAGCACTTGTATGTGAGCTTGTATGTGATTTCTTCCGTAAGTTGTTATTTCAGTGTGTAGTTCAGCAATTTAGTGTTGAAAGCCCCATGTTGGATTAAATGAATAGTAGACTGAAACAATGAAAAGTCTGAGGTTTGAAATGAGATTTCTGGCAAAGAAAAATCGCAATTTCAAGGTCACATAAAGCTAAACAGGGTTAGATAAACCCACATTTGCACCAGCCCCTTGCAGAATAGTATCGCCAACTTCCAATCTGATTCGGATTGACACATACGAGTTGGTGTTCTAAAATTATGAGGGGAAAAAAAGGATTACCTGAAATTCAAAACGATTCTAGGGAAACCAAATGGCATAAACACACGGTCTAAGTGGTTCCAATCGCAAAAATGAGTTTCTTTTGAAGAGATGAATTAAGTATTAAAGGAAATCTGCATTTCAACAGCACTGTAATTTGAATTTGGGACAATATTGAGATGTAAAGTGCATTGTAATTTAACAGGTTACTTTGAATACCGAGGATGCTATCTATAGGTAAAGAACGTGTCGATAAACATTTGGGAATTCCAATCAGGATATAAATCATTACACATGCAAAATAGTTTTTTTTTTATATTTGATAGTTTAAATTACGTTTCTTATTAAGTTTAAAATTTGAGGTTTGGTTCCTGATACTTTTTCAAAAGGGATTTTTAAGTTTAAAAGGTTCGACAACAATTGGCACTGATTCAATTGCTGCAGGCTTTCGTATTTTTAAGTCTTTTCCCAACATATGAAGCTAAGCTCAAGACCGTGACAAAGTTTGGCAGAAATACAATTTTTAGCCGAGTTAATGATTCTGTTCATTTCTAAAAGAAACAGACACAATTTATTGGGTTACTTTTGGGACAATAAAATGTTGTTTGAGAAGGAGATAAGTAAGCAAAACATTTCAATGCCTTATTTCTGTTTTAAAACTGTTATGAGAATAGTTTACTGGATTTTACATTCCTTCACACATCTGAACAAGATAAGATTGTAGTCTTTTGTATGTGTAAAATGGTATGAGGCAAGTAGAAGAAAGAGTTAGGGAAAGAGGACACAATATACAAACTGTTTTAAGGGAACTGAATTTGATAATCTGGCCATCAGCTGAGACATTGGAACTGCACAGGGGGAGATAAGCAAAATCTGGAGGCAGAGATCTTCGTTGACACGGAATAGCTAATACGGCCTAAAGAGCAAGGGAACATTTTAAAAGATCAAGACAATAGAGAAACTGACCTCAAAACAATCTTATGATGACCATGGTCAGGGGAAAAAAGAACTTAGAGGCAAAACGATGTGGAATCTGTTGTTCAGGAATTGAAATGTAAGGAGAATTAATACCTAACAACAATTTACCTCAAGATGGATACAGGTAAAGGGAAACCTGGAAAAATGGGATAACAAGGTGTATTGTAGAGTTATATCGGCAGTTTAAGGAATTGAGGTCCGACGTGGGAAAGCAGCAGGAGACAGTAGAGTTGAAGGAGTAGAGGGTGCCTATCTGGATGGATTCAGGTTAGGGAAATCATTTCACAGGAAGAGTCATTAAAGAAATGTATAAATTTATATATAAACAGAAATTCCTTACCAGCCACAGAGCTCGGGATGGTGGAAAGGATGAACTGAACTTAAAAAAACACATTAATCGCAAAAGCAATTCAAGAGATAGAGAGCGGCTTAATACTATAATGCGCCTTAGGGCTACCCCAAGCAGGATCCATTAGGAATAATAATAAGCAAAGCAATGCAGTTACTCGAGGGAATCATAGTAGGATTGGGAGGTGTAGGACCACTAAAACGAATGATGCGTGATTCTGTGAGGGAAATATGTCAGCATTTGCATGAGTTAAGGAAGGATGTTAGAGACCGACAGGTGATTAAGGAAACGGAAACAGACAAATCCAATGAGCAACAATGGACCAAGTGGGGAATACGGTGATGGTCAAGGTGAGCCCGGAGCGAACAGGGTTTGCCCACAGTGGCATGGGCCATACGAAGTAATAATGACCGGTGATACATGCGCACTTGTTGATATGAGAACGGGAAGTAACTGGAGGCATTACAAACCGTTAAAGTTACCTGACAATTAACCAAGCGCTAAACCGGACAACGGGAGCCGTTGTTAATGTCTCCACAGATCTACGATCCTGGTTGTGGGCGTATCAGTACTGGCAACAAGGTCGGGGATCATCACTGCTCATCCCGCACCGCAGGAGGAATATTGGTACAGCACGGACAGTGACAAATGTGACAGAAAACGGGGAACAATAAATGTAACAGTAGGAGAACAAGTGCTTTCTAATTGTAGCAAGGGTTTGCTTCAGATCAGGCGTGGGAGGTCCGTCACTGTCCAACCACCTCCCACGTCAACTTCCACAGCCCAAGTAGAGATAATTTAAGCCCTCAAACCACACCGACTGACCCATCTTGTCCAACTAGGCATCCAGGTTCGACTGGTGAATCAGGAGTTTTGTATGATAATGTAAACCACGAGCTGGTACACGTAGTCTTGAAGATATCCGAAATAGCCCTGCTTGAGTGCTGCTCAACCTATGTTCGAGAACTATATAAACCTCTAACCGGCCAGTTGATGACTGAAGCATCTCAGTTCCACGGCGGAATGCGATCAGGCTTGGGAGGGAACCGAGTTATGCGCAGCCTGATAAATGATGCCTCTACGATAGGGGCATCAGTGGCTGATTCAGAACCTGGCAATTGTCGGCCGGAAGTTCCGGACCTTGAGCTCCAAGTTTAAGGAAATCTTCGGACGGGGACAGGGGGCTCACGATACCCAACTAAATAGAGACCAGGACATGACACAGTTAATCCAAAACCTGGCTACGGTGCTCGAAGGTAATGCGGGGACTATCAACAAACTGATAAACATAGGGGAAAATAATTCATCCGAAGCCAGCAGGAATGAACTTCGCAACACACATGGATCCTGGGCAGTGGAACAAGCCCGAGAGAATATCAAATCGATTAATGAAGGGGTATTTTCTTTATGGGAAACTAACGAGCATTTATTTAATCTTTCACGACATAAGGATCATGACTTGACCAGTTGCCAGCTCAGAGGTTTAACAAGCGTATATGGAAAGAATGTTGAATGTATAGAGTAAAGCAATATTCTGATAGGCATTTTATTAATAATACCTGTCACACCTATGTCAACACAGGACAGAGCATTATGTAGAGTAGAATATATTGGGTTTTACGGGGCGGTTGCGATATTAGGTATCATGACATTCCACCATATGCAATAGACGTAGAAGGGAAAATAGTGAGTACCATTTTAGAAGAGTGTAGGATAGAGACCACCACAGTACTATAAATGCTTAATATATGAGACAGATGAAGGTAAGTGACGAATTAGAGCTGGAAAATAACTGTACAATGAAAATTATACCGTCTGCAAACGAACTGACCCATGTTGCATACACGGGGAATGGGAGATAATCTATTACCACGTGGCAGCAGAAGATCCAATATGGGAACAACCGGATATGCCCCATCCACAATCATTCAGTGTGCCTCTACTCACAGACCCCGGCAAGGGTAGGGAAAGTGGAAGTGCTCGAAATATACAAGAGAGGAACGGCCCCTATTAAGGATATGGAAATCCTTAAGGATAAACCTGACACATTATTTAAACCAGTTGTACCATGAAATTCCCTTATTACCCGAGCACCTAACCACAATTCGGAGACAGCTCAGCAGATATACAGAACTTACTGTCCACTGCAGCAACAGGTTAGAGCCTTAAAGGAGGATATCGAGCAAATAGATTCTTCCACATGGTGGGAGGACCTATGGAACTGGGACACAAATGTACAAATACACCCCTGGATTCGGATTATCTCCCATGCCTCAGTAATACCTCAGCTGATATGATTATATATCTAACATACTTGATTCATCGCACCCGAAAGTCACAGAAAAGGTGTCGCTGCGGGGGTTTTAACATGTCGACAAGGAATTTCGCAAATCAGATGTTTAAATTAAAGGATAAGATGATGCAGATGTTCCAACCATTACATTTTACGTGCCAAAGCTTGATACCTGGCGGAGAGCACCACTGTCGTCGGCTACCTTGGGCTAGGCCAAGAGCCGAAAGGGGGGGTCTGTTCGTGGGGAATATAGGGCTACAGTAAGAGATTGTTGAAATGGAATGAATGACTTAAAATCTCCAAGCACGTTGGCCGTTAAAGGTGAGTAGATGAAACTTGCATAGCCTTAAGGGCCTGCGAACAAATGATTGGGCCTGTACTCATTGGAGCTTCCGATCAATATATGAATTAGGAGCATGAGGAGGCCATTCGCCCCATAGAGTCTGCTCCGTCATTAAATGAGGCCGTGATCTGACTGTGGCCTCAACTCTACATTCTGCCTTCCAGCCCCGCAATAACCTTTGACTCCCTTGTTAGTCAAGAATCTATCTTCCTCTGCCACAAGAAACAATATCCCGTTACCCAGCCTCTATTGCACTCTGGGGAAGTGATTTCCAAATGCTCACAACACTCGGAGAGAGGAAATTCCTCTTCATCTCCATGTTAAATGGGAGAACCGTTATTTATAAACTGTGCCTGCACCAGCCCCGCCCTCGTTCTCGTCTCTGCAACGATGCAAAACATCCTTTCAGCAGCCACTCTGTCATGTCCCCTCTTAGAGTTGAGAAGAATGAGAGTCAATCTTTTGAAACATATCAGATCCGGAGGAGGCCTCGACAGGGTGGATGCTGAGAGGATGGTGCCCTCTCGTGGGGAAATAATCAATAAGGCGGGGGTGGGGGGTGCACGATTTCAGAATAAGGGGTCTCCCATTGAAGGTTCAGATGAGGAGGATTTTTTTCTCTCCGAGGGTCGTCAGTCTGTGGAATTCTCTCCGCCACAGAGCAGTGGAGTCCGGGCCAAAGAATATATTCAAGGCTGTGTTCGGGGTTTTACCGACGATGGAGTCGAATGTTATTGGGGTGAACAGACTGGAAAGTGGAGTTCAGACCACAATCAGATCAGCCATGATCTCACTGAATGGCGGATCAAGCTCGAGGGGCCCAAAGCCCTACTCCTGCTCCAAATTCATATATTCTTTAATTAATGTTGGTTTCAAAGATTATTTTTTCTGATTCAACTCTAGATAAACAAACCAGAAAAAAATGCATGGCAATGCAGCGAGGCCTACTTGAAATGTCAGTGTTTTTTCTGACTGACACATGTACCTATTTCCCGTCCTTTATTGCCCTTGGTGTTAGTTAAGAGTCAACCACATTGCTGCGGGTCCGGAGTCACTTGTAGACCCGACCGTCATTAAGGACGGCAGATTTCCTAATGCCCGTAAAGGGACAATAGGGAACAATCTGGGTTTTTACTCCAATCGATCGTCGTTTCATCGTCACCATTACTGAGAGTAGCTTTCAATTCCAGATATTATTAATTGCATTTAAACTCCATCGGCTGCCGTGTTGGGATTTGAACCTGTGGCTCCTGAGCAATAGCCTGAATTGCTGGTCGAGTGGCGTTACCATGACATCGTCATCTGTCACGAAGATATTTACGTGAATAATGTGGTTGGAAATTATTTTTTTTAAACCGTGTTTAGTGGTGTCAGTGTCTATGTGTGTGTATGTGCGTGTGGTTTAACGCCAGCTGCTCTGGAGGCTTCGATGTGCAGAAAGAAGTAGGTTTGAAATGGTAATTAGATAAACATGAGGAAATTCACAAACATCAAGGGGACAGTTTGCAGTGTTAAGTAAACCACAGAAACTAATGGGTGAAATCTTGCACCTAGCTGGAAGACACCAAACGATCTGTTTATTTTTATCAGCTTACGAATAAAATTGGTGGGATGAAAGGATGTTATTGTTAGAAGAGGTAAAGTTAAAAGCCTAGTGATACAAAGGGAAATTTACATTCAAAGAGAAAGATGTGTATAAAGGGGAAAGGAGATTGTGTGTAAGGTAGAGGCATTGTAAGGTCCAACAAGTGTGCGAAGCCTCAAGCTGCTGCCTGCAAGGACCCAGAACTGAAATAAACTTATTTTGAATTTGACTGTCCACCAAATGTGCTTTGCCAGGTATCTATTTAAATCTGTGGGATTTACTGTTGCTTTACCGGAGGGCTAACTCACAGTTAGATTAATTAGGGAAATTTTGTAGTAAATGCAATAGTAATTTTTGGACGTACATACGGGTTTACAATCATTATTGCACCAATAAATGTTTAATTTAGTTTTATTTAAAAAGCCCTTGAGACTCGGTGGCTTTTTCTTCCTGAATTCAAAGCCTGCCCCTCGAAACATACCAACTACAAAAGTGGGTTATAACAGTTGCTTCTAGTTTCCCCCTGGGATTTGAACAATACAATTCAGCCTTTACCACCGTCTGTGTCATAATACATATTCTCCCCTTTCCAACAGACATACCTGACAATCTGGGATCCGCTCAGAAATGGTGAAGCATGCTACTTAGGGAAAGGAGGATCTCAATCACTGGTCCTAGGCCCAGTATGTGTGGGAAGGGCCATATCCCAGTGCGGTGAAGGACTGACCACTGACACAGCTCTCTCTTTTTCTCTCACTTCGCCTCTACAAGGGGTGGGTTCCTCAGAGGAATTTCAAATCGCCTGGGATAGTCTGCAGAACACCACCGAGAGCTTCCTCAACCTCAAACAGCAGGCCAAGGTGAAAGAGCAATTGGATTGTACACGCTTCCAAAACATTACCGAGCACTGGCTGCACCTGTTCTTCGAGAAGTATGATGAGCATCTGTCCTAGTCGCCTGTGACGAGGAGCGTAGTGAGAGAGAGGATGAGGCTCGTTCAGCTCACCACCACACTCTCTGGAGCCTGTTAGATAGGAATTAGAGGAGGTCCATTCAGCTCCCTCCTCCAGCATGTGACACAGTAGGAGGAGGAGGCTCAATCGGTCGTTCGAGTCCATTTGGAAGTCAGAATTCGGACAGTTTGATTGTTGGAAGTGGGTGGGGGGTGGGGCGGTGATGGCTGGTGAGGAGTCCAGCATTTTTCAGGAGGTGTGGTGGGGCTGAACTGTCCCAATGTGTGGGGAGGTGGTGAGGAATCCCACAGTTTTTGGGTGGTTGAGGAGTCCCACAGTTTCGGGGGGAGGGTGATGAGATGCTGAGGAATTCCACAGTTTGGTGGGGGTAGGGGTCAGAATTTCCACAGTTTCGATCAGGGAGCGTTGAGATGTCCCACGGTTTGTCGGGGTGTGGGGTGGGGGTGGGGTCCTGAGGAGTCCCAAAGTTTGAGGGGCGATTGAAGAGTCCCAAAGTTTGGGCAGGAGGGTGAGTTGACGAGTCCCACAGATTGGGGTGTGGGTGAGGATTCCCAGAGTTTTGGGGGATGGGGTAGGAGTCCCAGGGTAATGGGGGGATGGGTGAGGAGTTTCACCATTTAGAGAGCAGGCTGTACATTGCTAGCTGAGCATAGCTTCCTGAACGTTTCCACTTTCTCCCTCTCTCAATGCAGAATGCCCCTCGAGGATCTGTGATCCTGGCTGGCTACAATGCTCAAGAAGCTGCTTCCTGTTAACTAATTCCAGATTTATCTGGCAGCAGAGCTGAGACCTGTGCTCAGGGAAGCAGGTACACCTGGCCATCGGCAAACATGATCAGGTGCAGGTAGAATGCATCCCCTCTCCTCTTACCTCCAACCGAAAGTTCCTGCGCCTCCCACACTCGCTTGTCACTAAGATTGAGACTATCCAACCAGTTGAATGTTCTGAGTCCCTGTTCCCTTCCACTAGCCCACCTAGCCAAACTTTCTCTATGACCACCCACCCACTCCCAACACCGCCCAAGCCCTGAACTCTCATCTTTCTCCCGTATCTTCCCTCATGCCTTATCTTTGCTACAGATTTTTACATTGGCTGAGATCTTCCAACTACTTCCAACAAGGTGGTCCTTTGAAATCTCCTCGACTGCCCCAAGTTTGCAAACACCGCATTCGACATGGACGCTTCTGGAGCCTTAGGCGTAGCCAAGTTGGTTTAGGACTTGCTTGGCTCTAATATTCTATCACTCTTGAGGTTTGTATGTCAAAATCTCTCTATCTCACACACACACAAACACAATCCTCAGTTTGGCTCTATCCGAAGTTCAACTCGCTGCCAATAAGAGTCCTTCAATTAACAAGGTTTTGAACTCTCTTTACACGCAGCCAGAACGTAAATTGTATTCTGCTGGAGAGATCTTTCCTCCACTCCAGCTTGTTCTAAACTCTCAAACTCAACTGCTGAAACTGAGAACCACCTCTAGCATCCTAACCTCCCTTGTTGACCCTTTGTTTCCCCATTTTTCATTTCCCCGACCACTTGCTCAAGTGATCATTTACCGAGGCCCAGCTGTTTTCTCTTTCATACCAGGAATCAGAACCTAGTTCCTTATGGGACCGTCCATATAAATGTAGTACGTACCTCCGCAAAATGACGTGAACGGCCAACAGACCGAACTTCTCCTCCCCGGCCCCCGATTTTAGCCAATAGTTCCAACATTCCTCTCTGCTCAGGCGCTGCCCCACTCTCCTTCAACCCTGCCGTCATCAGCCCTGTTCTTAAAATCAACCTTGACTCTTGCTTCCCACTCCATCCTTGCGAGTGACTATCCCGTCTGTAAGCTCCTTTCTTATGTCCAAAGCTCTTCAACTTGTTTTCCGCACCCTTTCACACGATTCCCATCTTTCCCCAGTTTCCCCTTCACCCCATTTCTCCCCTTACCACATTTCCTGTTTATCCCGATGCACACTAAAGATGCTGTCTCACTTCGACAGAATTTCCTCTTTGAGCAAGCTAAAGAAGCCTAAAAAGTCGGAATGACCGACTCGGCACTGATGGGAGCTGGATCTGGATGGATGGGACGAAGGACATGGATGGGATAACATGAGTAACAGAGTGCGTCAGCGGCCGGGTTGGCAAAGCGTCAGTCCCAAAGTTGCGTTAACGGTGGGCCCGGGAGTGGGTAGGGGTGGGGGGGGGTTTGGAGATGGGATTGACAGAGGAGTGACAGAGAAGGGGATAGGCTGAGTGTCTGCGGCTACTCAGTGGGTGGCAGGAGAAAAGCTTATTAGAGAGTGAGGGATTATTCAGAAGGTCTTGAGAATCAAGGTGAGATGCGTGTCCCAAGGAGCAGAGGTCAGACTCGGTCAGGGGATCAAAGGCCAGCTTGAAGGTCAAAGGTTACATGAAACTCAGGGGACCAGGGTTTAGGCAGGGGGACAGGGTTTGAGCAGGGGCTCATGGTTTGGGCAGTGCTTCATGGGTTGGGCAGGGGGTAAGGGGTTAGCATAGGGTCGGGGGTTAGGCAAATGGCTGAGGTTAGGCAAATTGTTGAGTTAAAACAGAGGGTGGGAAGGCTAAGGGTTTATGCTCAATGTCAGGGATTGGGCAGATGTGAGTGGGATTAGGCAGAGTGTGAAGGGTTAAGCAGGGAGCCAGGGCTCTGATACAGTGTCAGGGGGAACAGGGCTAGGCACTGGATCAAGTGAGCAGAGCTAAGCCTGGGTCAAGAGAACAGAGGACACTTGAAGGTCAGAGGTTATATGAGGGCCAGAGGGTCAGGTGTCAGACTGGGTTAGGCAGAGAGTCATTGGTTGAATTGTTCGATTTGAAGGTGGCGGGGTGGTTGTGGGCTGTTTCTGCTCATATGAGGTGAAGAATCTCAATCCCGCCAGGCGAGCACTGTCCGTTTTCTGGTTTAAATTTGTTTTGCTTTTGCTTTGCCCTGGGAAGGTTCTGGGGGCCGGGACAGCCGGAAAACGCCTTGAAAAGGACGTAGAAGGTAAGTGAAAACTCTGGCCTCATGAGGCTGCAGCCCTGGTACAACAAGGCCTGCGGGGCGAAGTTCCGGCCATCTGCGAGAAGAAGGCCATCCGTCTCCAACTGATCTTTCAGCGAATGATGCAGAGTCACTGAGGGACTGCTGGCTGGCATCTGCTCCATCATAACCACCATTGTCCACCATCTGTGTGGGAGCTGGGCTGGCATCTGCTCAATCATCCCTAACTTTGTCCACCATCTGTGTGGGGGCAGGGCTGGGATCTGCTCCATCATTCCCACCAATGTCCAACATCCGTCTGATGGGTTGAGAGGCAAAACGATGGCAAACTTGTCTGCCTTCGTTGTAGTGTTTGTTGGTGCTTTGAAGAGTGGGCCAGTGTGTTGGTGGGGTTTCCCAAAACGCGGAGAGTTGCTCGAAGAAATCCGTCTCTATGGGGCTCTGTGATTTTCCGTGGCACCGGGTACTTGACAAGGTCGAAACTGGCTTATGAAGTTGAAACCGAGAACAGAACTTTTATTCCTTGAGGGAGCCTGTTGACTTTCTCAGTCGCTCAGCTTTCCTCCGAAACAAGCAGCTATCCCCTATTTATACACTTTGTTTTATTTTATTGACTAACTCCAAACTAATTAAATAATTGACAGGATCTGCAAGAGGTACACAATCAAGAACAACCCATTAAACAGAACTTATCTAATTACATTGAAATTGTGTTTTTCCTATTTATATGCACTCAATGAAAATTAATAACCACCATCGGTTTGTCTTGCATTTATCAATGAAATTCACATAACGTTGTCAAAGTTTCACATTAGAATTGACTCGATATTGACAGCTGATTGGCGTTATTTGCCTGGAACACCAAGCTCCCACGACATGATTTGTCGACTCTTTCATACCCGATCGTTTGTTCTCAAATTAAAATCTCGTGGGTATGAAAGAAGGGCAGACTCTGGCCTTAATTCCCGCAGAAACAGTCGCAATTTCCTGTCCATCAGTCCAAGGGAAATTCCAAGCAGCCCAACCCCCACCAACCAACACTTCTCCCCCAACCGCACTTCCACCAAAGCCCCACTAATCGCCACCCCAGTCCAATATCTAGGAGCTGGAACGCTTTGTTGGAAATCACGGCTATCCTCGGGTGAGGTTAGAGGCTTTTGCATTTCCGATCTTGACTTAATCGTGTCATCAGAATGTTTAACCGGCGTGTAGCTGCGGGGACTGCCACCATTGCCTTCACCTGTTACTTGGTCGCAATTAGAGGGCGCCCTTCATTCCATCGAAGTATCTTATAGTTCCTTCCTGCCTGAGCACTGTCGGAGGGTCAGTACTGAGGGAGGGCTGCACTGTTGAAGATTCAGGACTCCGGGAGCGCTGACCTGTTGGAGGGTTAACACTGAGGGAGTGCCGCACTGTCGGAGGGTCAGCACTGAGAGATGGCTGCCCTGTTGGAGAGTCAGGACACCCGGAGCGCTGCGCTGTTGGAGTGACAGTACTGAGGGAACACTGACCTTTTGGAGGGTCAGTACTGAGGGAAAACTGAACAATTGGAGGGTGATTACTGAGGGAGTACTGACCTTTTCGAGGGTCAGTATTGAGGGAGCGCCACTTGTCGGAGGGTCAGTAGTGAGGGAGCATCAATACTGAGAGAGTGCTGCACTGAGAGAGTTCGGGCCTGATTGGCTTTGTTTCTATTGATTTGCTCGATGTGGGAATTGTTGGTGATGCCACATTTCTTCCCCATCCCAAGTTGCCCTTGATAAATTATTGGTGAGCTGTCATCTTGAACCGGGGCATCCCCTGTGGTGTAGGTACACCCACAGCGCTCCTAGGAATGGCGTTCCAAGGTTTTGACCCAGTAGCAGTGAAAGAACGGCGATACATTTCCAATTGAGGGCGATGAGTGACTTTGAGTGAACCCTCCACTTGGTGGTGTTCTCATGTGTCTGCTGTCCTTGTCTATCTCGATGGTAGAGGTTGTCGGTTTGGAAGGTGCTGTCCAAGGAGCCTTGGTGAGTTTCTGTAGTGATTCTTGTAGACGGTATAGAGACTGCTACTAATGTGCGTCACTGGTGGAGGGATGGGATGTTTTTGGATGGCGTGCAAATACAGTGGGTCTGCTTTGTCCAGGATGTTGTTGAGCTTCTTGAGTGTTGCTGCACTCATCCAGGAAAGTGGTGAGTATTCCTCACACTCCAGACTTGTGCCTTGTAGATGGTGGACAGTCTTTGTGGAGTCTGGAGGTGAGTTACTCACCAAAGGATTCCAAGCCTTTGAAATGCTCTTGCTTCTAAACTATATATGGTACTGGTCCAGCTCATTTTCTGGTCAATTGTAACACCCAGGACGTTGATATTGGGGAATTCAGTGATGGTAATGTCATTGAATGTCAAGGGGCGATGGTTACATTCTGTTGTTGGAGATGGTCATTTCATGTCAGTTGTTTACAGCTTGGTTGGACGGTCAGCACTGAAGGAGTGCCACACTGTCAGAGGGTCAGCACTGAGGGGATGCCGCACTATTCGATGGTCAGCACTAAGGGAGTGCCAAACTGTCGGAGACTCAGTACTGAGGGAATGCCGCAACGTCAGAGGCTCAGAAGTGAGGGACGGCCGAAAAATAAGAGGGTCAGCAGTGATGGAGGGCCACACTGCTGGAGGGCCAGTACTCATTGAGCGCCGCACTGTCGGAGGGTCATTATTGAGGGAGCACCGCACTGTCAGAGGCTCAGTATTGAGGGATCAGCGGCACTGTCATAAGCATAATACTTAACACTTTATGCGCATATTTAAGGATTTTATTGAATAGTTAATACTCATATATATTCTTTGTACATATTAGCTGCGCACTTTAAAAGCCCCTCTCTTATATTGAGCCATGATGAGTCACTCTCTTTATGAGCTGCTGGCCTCACTATTTAACTGGCTTAAACATCTGCAAGATCTCGGTCAGATACTGACTCTCACACCAAAACTAAACTTGAATCAGGTTTACCATTTGAATTCTCACATTGAATCAAAATGCCAAACATACTCACTCTTGGCTCTGTATCAGAAATCTCCACTCTTACCTCTTAAGGTAGGGGCCTGTCTAACTGGATATTTCTGGTTCAGAATCAATCTTACTCTAAAATTAATCTCATTCTAAAATTAAACTTTTATCAGGTTTACCGTTCGTATTCTCAATTTGAACCAGATTCATAAAAAGACTCAGTCAGTGTCTGTCTCATTCATGCCACAGTCTCCCATCGCTGACTGTGTTCCTATTACTGACTGTGCTCTTTAAAAGTCCCTGTCTTATATTGAGCTGCAACGAGTCTCTCTCTAGCTCAGTTTCCTACTACAGTCATAAAAAAGATATTCAGGCAAAAATGATTGACAGTTAACTTTCGAACGAGGCTGCTGACCAATGTGTGCTGCGTTGGTTGAGGGTGAGACTGCCATTGGCTGCTTCCTCTCCTGGGAAAGCGTGGCAGGGTCAAAGAGGCAATAGCGGTGCACGTCAGGAACTGGTGGCCCGAGGGAGATTCAGGCTATGAAACCTGCAGGTGTGCCTTAGGAGCTGAGGATATACGACCATATGATGCAGCGAGGGGTTGTATTCTGGCCTACTCCCATCTAATAACAGGGCCAAATCTTTCTCTCACTGATAACGCAGCCCTCAAAAATCAAACGGATTCACAACGCTGGGTGTCAGATGTCACAGTTTTATTCAGCAAACATTAATCAATAAAGTAAACGCAAGAGGCAAATCTTCAGGTAAAACGCTCCAATATTTTGGTTGAGAAGTCAAACGGATTAGACACAAATACAGAATAGAGATCAATCAGACCCTAGGGCCATTGGAGTGAGGAGCAGGAGTAGGCCATTCAGCCCCACGAGCCTGTTCTGCCTTTCAACAAGATCATGGATGAACTGCTCGTGGACTCATCTCAACTTTCTTGTCTGTGACCCCCACCCCCGGCCCCAATAAAACTTTGACCCCCTTGTTGATGAGAAACATATCTAACTCATCCTTGAATATATTCAGTGACGTGGCCTCCACTGCTCTGTGGGGGAGAGAGAATTCCACAGGCTGACGACCCTCTGAGAGAAGATATTGCCCCTCATCCCCGTCTTCAATGGGAAACCCCTTATTCTGAAACTGTTCACCCCCCCACAACAAGAAGGGGGAAACATTCTCTCCGAATATGGTTTTAATAAGGTCTCCTCTCTTTCTTATAAAGTGCAATGGGCACAGGCCCAACCTGGCCAACCTTTCCTCCATAAGGCTCCTCCCTTCATTACAGGAATCAGACCAGTAATCCTTTCTCAACGGCTTCTCATGTGATGCGGCCCTTCCTAAAGTAAGGAGGGCAAAATTTATATTAACTGAATCGCTAACTAGCAGTTGAAATACCCAAATTTTCAGATATCTTATTTTCTCAAATATACAAGGCACTAGTTAGGGCACATCTAGAATATGGTGAGCAGTGTTGGTCCCCCGATCTAAGGAAAGATGTATTGACATTGAAGGCAGTCCAGAGAAGGTTCACTTGCTTGATCCCAGAAATGGAGGGATTTTCTTATGAGGAGAGTTGGAGTGGGTTGTGCCTGTACTCATAGGATATTAGAAGAATGAGATTTGATCTTATTGAAAAAAAAATCTTAGGGGTCTTGAAAGTGTAGATGCTGAGAAGCTGTTTCCCCTTGTGAGAGAGTCTGGGACCAGAGGGCATAATCTCTGAATAAGGGCCCTCGCATTTAATACAGAGACAAGGAGCTATTTCCTCTCTCAGAGCGTAGTCAATCTGTGGAATTCTTTACGCAGAGGGCTTTAGAGGTCGGTTAGTGAAGTATATTCGATGCTGAGATAGATTTTTAATCAGAATGGGAATCAAGGTGTATGGGGCAAAGGCAAGAAAGTGGATTATCTGGTCAGGCATGAACTCATTGAAATACGGAGCAGCCTCGATGGGCTGAATGACCTACTACTGCTTCTACGCCTTATTGTCTTAAATCACAAAACAATTCTTCTTGAGTTACATCAAGAGCTGTCGCCAATGACGATTCAGCCTCAATCCCTGCCAAACCCAAAATCACATAATAAACCCGAAACACAACACCCCACCCCACACACCACCAGGAATAATTCCCCCAGCCCAAACACAAAATCACATAATAAACACGAAACACAACACCCCACTCCACACACCACCACCAATAAACCCCCTACCCCATACCCAAAATCACATAATAACAGCGAAACACAACAACCCACCCAACGCACCGCCACCAATAAACCCCCTACCCCAAACACAAAATCACATAATAAACCCGAAACACAACACCCCACCCCACGCACCACCACCAATGAGCCCACGCCCTCATGTTCCTGGAGACTATCCATTAGTGTAGAAATCTGTTTGGAATCCACTCGCTGACCTTCCAATCTTCCGGTTCATTTATTATCATTTTTTTTAGGATTCTCTTGTAATTTCGGTCCCAGCTTCTTGCAGGGAAGATATTTTTTCAGCATTTCATGTACCTGGGAATGGACAGATGAGGAGTCAGGTCGGGTATAACAGGGAAAGCAGTTACAGAGCAACTGAAAAGGTGCTCCCAGAAGACATCGACAGGCCCTTAGCAAGAGCGAAATTCCATCCCTGATGTCGGGGTTGGGGGTGGGGGCGAGGTGAACGTGCCCCCTCCACTCAACACCCGAACAAAACAACCCCTCCACACCAACTCACACACGGTCCATTCAGCGTCTGGGGAATTCTCATCCCCTCCCCTCATCCCCATTAGTTCAATCAAACCCCTACCAGATACTGAGGAATGGAATTCTGATCCCTGCTTTCGACTCAATGCCAACTGGAGATGGCCAATCAAAAGAAAGGTTAAATAAAGCCAACTCGGGTACTTGAATGGGTAATGCCCACAGCCCGATAATGACTGCAGGACGAACCCACTCACCTGCTGGATATGGGCTTCCTTTTTCTCGCCAGTGTCCAGTTTGTTCTTCCCGACATACATCACTTGGACTTCGGCATTGACCTGGTCACAGTCTACGTTGCTGAAGTCCAGGACCACTGTAACATCGAGAGGACAAGGCTTCAGACACACCCACATAAAGCACCTGGGCAGGGATAGAGGTGGGGGTGAGAACTGGTTAAGGAGGTGGATTGGTGGGGAGGAGTGGAGTTTGGGGCAGAGGGGAGGGGCAAGCCTCGGGGGTCAGACTCCGTTCGCTCCCCTCGCTGACAGACTGAATGAATCTCCGTGATTGAGTTGTATTGGGAGAAGGCTATGCTCAAATTGAGTTGACAAGTCAGGTACCTGTGTCTGATGATCCGACTCTGACAAAGGATGGACGCCGAGAAGAGTCTCGAGTACATTTTTCCTCGGATCCCTCATTGTGTGACGTCTCCGGGTCTGTGATAGTACAAGGCAGTGTTAATCGCGATAAGTGCTTGCTGAACCCCGCAAATTCCACTAAAACTGAATAAGCAGACCCCAAAAACACATAACCCCTCAAACCCCAAAAGACTGAGCCTCCAAACAACACTAACACTGATCCCCCAAACACCACGAACACTGTGCCCCCAGAAACCATAATACTGAAACCCACAAAACACTGAAGCCCCACTCGATGGAATGTTTAAATCATAGCAACTTGGGTTATTGAATTGGTGACAGCCAAACCACGAGAATGACTTTCGGGAACTGAATAACACTGAACCCCCAAATCTCACTGACTCTAAACCCCCAGCCGCACTCACAATGAACGTCCAAATATCACTAAAACCGATCCCCCAAACTCCACTAAAAGCTAGCCCCAAAATCTCATTAACACTGAACCCCCAATTTCCTAGATCAACAAAACCCAATGTTCACTAACACCGAACCCGCAAATCCCACCAACAGCGAAACACCAGCCCCACTAACGCCGAATGCACAAATCCCGCCAACACCGAACCCCAAAGCCCTACTAACACCAAGCCTCCAAATCCCACCAACACCGAACCCCCAAGCCCCACTAACACCAATCCTCCAAATCCCACCAACACCGAACCCCCAAGCCCCACTAACACTTAACCCCGAAACACTGAAACCCCAATCACCCAAAACACTGAACACTGTTTCAAGTTCAATTTTAGAGTGAGATTCAGATTCTGAGATGGGACGAGCAGCCTTAGTGGCAGTTAACTATCAATCACCGTTTTGTGAATAGTTTTTCATGACTGCACCAAAGAGCTGAGATTGAGAGTTACTGCTCACAGCTCAATTTAAGACAGGGAATTTCACAATGTGCAGTCAGTAATGGACACACAGCCAGTGAGAGGAGACATTGGCCTGAGTGAGACAGAGACAGAGTAAGAATATTTGTGAAGTTGGAATTTGTTTTAAGGTGAGAATTTGAATGGTAATTCTATTTCAATTTCAATTTTAGAGTAAAAGTTTGATTCTGATGTAGAAATATCCGGGTAAACAGGCGGTGCCCTAAAGAAGAGTGGTGATATCTGGGACAGAGACAAAAGTGAGCGTGTTTGGCAATTTGGTTCATTGTGAGAATTTGCATGGTAAGCATGTTTCAAGGTCAGTTTTAGAGTGAGAGCCAGAATCTGACATAGAGCTAGCAGATTTTTAAGTCAGTTAAATAGTTAGACAAACAACTGTCTCTGGTTTAAATCACCTTTGCCTGAATAGTTTTTGATGAATATAGCAGGACGCCCAGGAAGTGATAGCCTCATCACAGCTCAATATAAGACAGGGACATTTACAGTGTGCCGTCGGTAATGGACACACACTCAGTGAGAGGAGATATTGGCATGAGTGTTACAGACTGATTGAGAATTACTATGAATTCGGTTTAAAGTGAGAATTGAAATGGTAAATGTGTTTCAAGTTCAGTTGTGGAGTAAGAGTCATATTCCAGGCTAGACTAACAGATGTTTAAATAAGTTAAATAGTTACAGCAAATGTCTGTGGTTTGAATAACCTCAAGAGATCATATAATTGGTGGGAAAGTTTAGAAAGTAATTCATTTCATCATATATACAGTCTGAAAACCACCAATGTCAGCCTGCTCTGACAATACTGACGGTGCACCATTCACTGCATTCCACTCCTCTCAATCACTACATCAGACTCCCCTCAGTCGCGACATCCCACTCCCCTCAGTCCCTATATCGCAATCCCCTCATTCTCGACCTCCCAAACACCTCAGGCGCTACATCACACTCCCCTCAGTCGCTGCATCCCAAACCCTTCAGTCTCTACATCCCATTTCACTCAGTCGCTACATCTCACTCCCCTCAGTCACTACATCATAATCCATTCAGTCGCTAAAACCCACTCCCCTCAACCACAGCATCACGCTCCCCTCAGTGAAGGCATCCCACTCCTCTCAGTCACAACTCCCTTCTTCCCTCAGCCTCTCAATCCCCCTCTCTTCAGTATGAGATTAAAGCGACTAAATTGTGTGAAGATTGTTTGTTGAATATCCCGTCCAGGCTGATACATGTTATTGCAGAACCTGTTGGGCCAGAGGACGCAGCTGCAGTGGATTTTCGTGTTGCGTGTTTCTCAGCTTCCAGAGTTGGTGTTGTCCCTGCATCTGAAATGAAGTAAGAATACATGGGAGATTGCAGAGTGCGGATCACCCCAAGAGAGCTTTTATTAGGTAGGAAAGGTTAGAAAATGATTCACGTCATCTTTTGTACAGTCTGAACGCCACCAATGTCAGCCTGCTCTGCCACTACAGATTATACACCAGTCACTGCATCCCACTCCTCTCACTCACCACATCAAACTCCCCTCAGTCGCTACATCCCAATCCCCTCAGAGGAAACATCCCACTAACCTCAGTCGCTACATCCTACTCCAATCCATTGATACATCCCATTCCCCTCAGTCGCCACATCCCAGTACCCGCAGAGGCTACATCCCACTCCCCTCTGTCACTACATCCCACTCTCCTCAGTGGAGACATCCCACTACCCTCAGTCGCTACATCCTACTCCCCACAGTGGCTACATCCCACTCCCCTCAGTCTCTACGTCCCAGTCCCCTCAGTCGCTACATCCCAGTACCCTCATTCACTACATCCCACTCCCCTCTGTCGCTACATCACACTCCCCTCAGTCGCTACATTACACCCCACTCCGTCGCTACATCCACTCCCCTCAAATACTGCATCCCACTCAATTCAGTCAGGACATCCCTCTCCACTCAGCCATGACATCCCTCTCCACTCAGCCCCTGCATCCCACTCCCTTCAGTATGAGATTACAGCGGCAATATTGTATGAAAAATACTTGTAGAATATCCCGTCCATGCGGATACCTGTTATTACAGATTCTGTTGGGCTAGCGGACCCAGGTGCATTGGATTTTCGAGTCGAGTGTTCCTCTGATTTCGGAGTTAGTGTTGTTCCTGGATCTGCAATGAAGTAAGGAGACATGGGAGATTGCAGAGTGCGGATCACCGTAGGAGATCATTTCCTTGGTAAGAAAGCTTAGAAAATGCTTCATTTCATCATTTATTCAGTCTGAAACAATCAATGTCACTCTGGTGTATCGCTCCAGACTGTCTGCCAGTCACTTAGTTCCACTCCCTTCACTCATCGAATCCCATTCCTCTCAATCTATTCATCCCACTGCCCTCAGTCATTACATTCAACTCCCCTCAGTCACGACGCTCCAGTTCCCTCAGCCACTCCATCCCACTCCCCTCAGACAGTACATCTCGCTCCCCTCAGTCACTACATCTCACTCCCCTCAAGCAGTACATCTCGATCCCCTCACTCACTACATCCCACTCCCCTTCATGCACTCCATCCCACTCACCTCAGCCACCACACCTCCTTCCCTCAGTCACGAACTCCCGCTCCCCTCAGTCACATGGTACTGCTTCCCTCAGTCGCTCCATCCAGCTCTCCTCACTCACTAAATCCCACTCCCCTCAGTAACTACATATGGCTTCCCTCACGCACTATATCCCACTCACCACAGCCAATACATCCAATTTCCCTCAGTCACGAGGTCCCGCTACCCTCAGTCGCTCCATCCCGCTCCCGTCAGAGGCTCCATCCCGCTCCCCTCAGTCACTCAATCCGGCTCCACTCAGTCACTACATCCCACTCCACTCAGTCACTATGTCACACTCCCCTCATTTACGAGGTCCACCTCCCCTCATTCACGAAGTTCCTCTCCCTCCGGTCACGACGTCCCACTCCCCTCAGTCACGGCATCCCACTCCCTTCAGTCCTGGCATACCACTCCCCTCAATCACTTACATTCATTCCCTCAGTTACAACATCCCATCCATACGACATCCTCATTTACTGCATCACATTCCCCTCTGACACTGCAGCCTTCTCCCCTCAGTCTCTTCACCCGACTTTCCTCAGTCACTGTACCCCAATCCCGTCAGTCACATCATCACACTCCCCTTAGGCACGACATCACATACCCCTAAGACACGACGTCCCGCTACCCTCATTCGCTAAATCCCACTCCTCTCAGTTACGACGTCCCATTCACTGAGTCACGATGTTACAACCGCTCACTGACTATGTCTCACACCTTACACCCCTCTCCCCTCAGCCTATTCATTCCACCACGCTCAGTCACTGTTTCCCTCTCCCCTGAATCATTAAATTCCACTCCAATCAGTTTCTTTAATCCATCCTGAGTCAATGCGTGCTACTGCCCTCAGGCCTGATCCCACTCCCCTAAGTCATTGCATCCCGTTCCCTTAAGTCACTGCTTCCCACTCACCTGAGTCACTAAATAACACTCCATTCAGTTACTTAAATTCACTCCAGAGTCAATACATGCTACTCCCCTCAGGCCTTATCCCACTCCTCTTATTCACTTCATCCCTCTCCTCTCTGTTACTGCATCCGACTCCCCTGGGTCACTAAATACCACTTCCCTCAGTCACTTAATTTTACTCCTGAATACCTACAACCCACTTCACTCATCCCCGGCATCGCAATCCCCTCAGCCACTGCTTCCCACTCCCCTCAGTTACATTATCTCACTCCCTGGAGACACTCCATTCCACTCTCCTCAGTCTATACACGCCACGGCCATCAGACAAGTCATCACACTCCCCTCAGGCGCGACGTCCCAGGCCCTCAGTTACGATGTCCCTCTCCCCTCAGTGAAGACTTTTGTCTCCACTCACTCACGAATTTCCACTACCCTCAGTCACGATGTCCCTCTCCCTTCAGACCCTGCATTCCACTTCCCTCAGTCATGGCACCCCACTCCCCTCATTCACATACATTAATTCCCCTCAGTCATTACACTCCAGTCCCCTCTGTCACTCCAATCCCACTTCTCTCTGAAAAGACATCTCATCATCTCAATCACGACATCGCACTCCCCTCAGTCACGAGATCCCACTTCCCTCAGTCACTACATTCCATTACCCTCAGTAAACTCAGTCACTCCATAATGCTCTCATCAGTTTGGGATTACAGCGATCATATCGTGAGAAGAATTTTTGAAGAATATTCTCTCCAGACTGATACCTGTTATTTCAGATGCTGTGTGGCTCGATGTTGCAGGAGTAGTGGATTTTCGAGCCGAGTGTTCCTCAGATTTTGTAGGTGATGTTATCCCTGGATCTGGAATAAATTAAGGAGAAATGGCAAATTACAGAGTGTGGATCACGTTAAAAGATCATTTACTTTCCAGGAATGTCTAGAAAATGATTTACTTCATCATTTATACAGTTTAAAACTCACAAATGTCACTCTGCTCTGTCACTCTTGACTGTATAACAGCCACTAACTCCCAGTCGCCTCACTTAATTCACCCCACTACCCTCACTCACTATGCCCACTCCATCCATTCACTGCAACACATTCCCCTCTGTTACTGCATCCTGCTCCCCTCAATCTGTTTCCCAATTCCGTCAGTCACTTCATCCCACTCCCCTCAGTCACGATGTCCCACTCCCCTCAGTCAATGCAACCCACTCCGCTCTGTCGCTATATCCAACTCGCCTCATTCACTATTTTCGACCCCCCTTAGTCACGGCATCGCACCACTCTCAGTTACTTTAATTCAGTCATGTGTCAACACTTGCTACTCCTCACAGCCCCTAATCCCACTCCCCTTCAGTCGCTGTGCCCAACTCCCGACAATCATTGCATCCCACTCCCCTTCAGTTGCTACATCCCACTCCCCTCATTCAGTAAATGCCACTTCCGTTGGTCACTTAAGTTTACTCCTGAGCCCCTTCATCCCCTTCCCTCAGCCCCGACATCCCACTCCCCTCAGTTGTTGCATCCCAGTCGCCACAGTCAGTAAATGCCACCTCCCTTTGCTCAAATAAATTCACTCCTGAGCCTCTACATCCCATTTCCCTCAGTCCCAACATCCCACTCCATTCAGTCACTGCATTCCGCTGTCCTCAGGCGTCTTTAAACGCCTCTCCACTCAGTCACGACATCCTGCTCCCCTCATTCACTTACATTCATTCCCCTCTGTCACACCACCCCATTCCCCTCTGTCACTGCTTCTCATTTTCTTAATCACAACATCCCACTCCACTCAGTAACGCCTTCTCAGTCACCTGGGTCTCGATATCCCACGCTCCTCATACTCGACATCGCACTCCCCCGGGTCACGAAGTTCCACTCGCCTCAGTCACTAGATCCCACCGCTAAGTCACTGTATCCCACCCCCCACAAGGAAGAGATTTCAGCGATGATATCGTTTGAAGCTTTTTAGAAGAATTTCCACTCCAGACTGATACCTGTTCTTTCAGATGTTGTTGGACGAGATGTAGCCGAGACAGTGGATTCTCGAGACGAGTGATGCTCTGATTCAAGAGTTGGTGTTGTCCCTGGATCTGCTAAAGAGTAAGAAGACATGGGAGATTGCCCAGTGCGGGTCACCTCAAGAGATCATTTAATTGGTAAGAAAGTTTAGAAAATTATTCACTTCGTCATTTATACATTTTGAAACTCACCAGTGGTTCTCTGCTCTGGCAGTGCTCACTGTACCCCTGTCAATAAACCCCAGTCACCCCACAGTCAATGCATTCTGCTCCTCTCAGTCTATACACCCCACTACCCTGAGTCACGACGTCTTGCTGCACACAATCACGACTTCCCATTCTCCTCAGTCACTGCATCCCACAGACCTCAGTCAAAGCACCCTGGCCCCCTAAGTCTATACAACCCATTACCCACAGTAATGACGTCCCAACACCAACAGTGAATGCAGCCCACTACACGATGTCACAACACCCCACTCCCCTCATTCAGTGCATCCCACTCCCCTTAGTTACTACAGACTGCTCCCCTCAGTCACTGCATCGACACTTCCCCCAGTCACTCCATCCAACTCCGCTCAGTCACGACATCCCACTCCCCTCAGTCACTGCATCCCACTCCCCTCAGTCCTTGCATCCCACTCCTCTCAGTGTCTGCATTCCTTTCCCATCATTCACTTTATCGCAATGCGCTCAGCCATTATATTCAACTCCCCTCAGTCATTACGCCCCACTCCCCTCAGGCAAGACATCCCAGTTCCCTCAGATGCAGGCATTACACTCACTTCCCTCAGACACTACATCATATACCCTCAGTCACGAGGTCCCACTCCCCTCTGCCGCTCCATCCTACTCGCTTCAGCCACTAAATACCACGCCCTGCACTCACTGCATCCCACTCCACTCAGTAACTACATAAGGAATCCCTCATGCACAACATCCCACTCGACTCAGCCACGACATCAGGCGCCCCTCAGCCACGAGGTCAAGCTCCCCTCAGCCGCTCCATTCCGTTCTCCTCAGCCAGGAAATACCACTCCCTTCACTCACTACATCCAACTCCCCTCAGTAACTACATAAGGATTTCCTCAAGCACTACAACCCGTACCCCTCAGGGAATACGTCCCCACTCACCTCAGCCTTGACATCACACTTCCTTCAGTCACGACGTCCCGCTCCACTCAGTGACATCCTCCTGCTACCCTCAGTCAATAAATCCCGCTCCCCCCAGGCATTTTATCCCACTCCCCTCTCTTACTACATCCCACTCCCGTCAGTCACTAAATCCCGCTCCTCTCAGGCATTTCATCCCACTCCCCTCTCTCACTACATCCCACTCCCGCCAGTCATTAATTCCCACTCCCCTCAGTCACTACATCCCACTCCCCTCAGTCGCTGGATCCCACTCCCTTCAGTCGCTGGTTCCCACTCGACTCAGTCACTGGATCCAACTCCCCTCAATCGCTGGATCTTGCTCCCCTCAGTCGCTGGATCTCACTCACCACATTCACTTGATCCCACTCCCCTCAGTCGTTGGATCCCACTACCGTCAGTCGCTGTATCCCACTTTTCTCAGTCACTGGAACCCGCTCTCCACAATCCCTGGTAGCCGCTCCCCTCAGTCACTGGATCCCACTCTCCTCAGTCGCTAAATCCCACTCACCTCAGTCGCTGAATCCCACTCCCCTCAGTCGCTGGATCCCATTCCACTCAGCCGCGCCATTCCACTCCCCTAGACGCTGGGTCCCACTCCCCTGAGTCGCTGGAGCAAACTCCCCTCAGTCCCTGGGTCCCACTCCCCTCAGTCGCTAGATCCCACTCCCCTCAGTCGGTAGATCCCACTCCCCTAGTCGCTGGATCCCAATACCCACAGTCGCTGGAGCACACTCCCCTCAGTTGCTGGATCCCACTCCCCTCAGTCGTTGCATCCCATTCCACTCAGCCGCTCCATTAAACTCCCCTCAGACTATCATTTCCACTCCCCTCAGTTTAAGAATACAGCAATCATATTGTGTGAAGACTTTCTGTAGAATATCATCTCCAGAATGATACCTGTTATTTCAGACCCCTTTTGGCCAGACGATGCGGGCTCAGTTGAATCTTGATTCGTGTGTCCCTCAGTTTTCCGAGTTTGTGAGGTCCCTGGATGTAAAGTGGAGCAACAAGACACAAGAGATTGCAGAGAGTGGATCGCCTCAAGAGATCATTTCATTGGTCGGAAAGTTTAGGAAATGATTCAATTTTCCATTTGTACATTCTGACACACAAAAATGTCATGATGCTATCTCACTCCTTACTGTACCCCAGTGAGCATATGTCATTCATCTCAGTTACTAAATCCCAGTCCCAAAGTTGCTACATCCCAATCCCTTCAACAATTACTTCCCAGTCCCCTCACTCATTGAATAACACGACCCTTGTTTTGTGAATAACAATCACCTCTTTCACTGAATAACACCCCCCTCGTTCACTGAATAAAAATCCCATCGCTTATTGGATATCCCTCCCCTCGCTCACTGAATAACAGTCCCTTCGCTCAGGGAATAACACTCTCCTCGTTCACTGAATAAAACTCCTTTCGTTCACTGAAAAACACACCCCTTGCTCATTGACTAACATACTGTCAGTCACTACATCCCACTCCGCTCAATCGCTGCATGCCATTCACCTCACTCGCTACATGGCCGCTCTCCTCCATCGCAACTTGCCAGTCACCTCAGACGCTGGATCCCACTCCCTTCAGACGCTGCATCCAACACCCCTCAGTCGCTATCTGCCACTCCCTTAAGCCGCTATGTGCTATTCGACACAATCGCTATGTGACTCTTCCTTATGGCGCTAAGTGACACACCCCCCAGACCCTACATGCCACCTCCCGCAATCGCTATGTGCCACTCGGCACAGTCGCTACATGCCACTCCCCTCAGTCGCTCCATGCCTCTCCCCCCAGTCGCTCCATGTCACTCCCCTCAGTCGCTACATGCCAATCCCCTCAGACGCTACATGACACTCCCCCCAGTTGCTCCATGCCACTCCACTCAGTCGCTGTATCCCACCCCCCACAGTCGCTGGATCTCACCCTCCTCAGTCGCTGGATCCAACCCCTCTCAGTCACTGGATCCCATTCTGCTCAGTCAGTGGATCCCAGTCTAATCAGCCGCTGGATCCCACTCCTCTCAGTTGTTGGATCCGACTCACTTCAGTTGCTGGAGCACAGTCCCCTCAATGGCTGGATCCCACACCCCACAGTCGCTGGATCCCACTCCCCTCAGTCGCTGGATCCCACACCCCACAGGTGCTGGATCCCATTCCACTCAGTCGTTCCATTCCACTCCCCTCAGTTTCGCCATTCCACGCCCCTCAGTCACTCCATTCCACTACCCTCAGCCGCTCTTTTCCACCCCACTCAGTTTCTCCATTCCACTCCGCTCAGTTTCAGATTAGAGCGATAATATTGTATGAAGAGTTTCTATAGAATATCACCTCCAGAATGATAGCTGTTATTTTAGATCCTGTTTGGCCAGACAATGCGGGCACCATTGAATCTCGATTCGTGTGTCCCTCAGTTTTCTGAGTTTGTGTGGTCCCTGGATGCAAATTGGAGCAACAAGGCATGGGAGATTGCCGAGAATGGATCGCCTCAAGAGATCATTTCATTGGCCAGAAAGTTTAGGAAATGATTCACTTCTCCAAGTGTACATTTTGACACACAACAATGTCACTATGCTATGTCACTCGTTACTGTACCCCAGTCAGTATATCTCATTCACCTCAGTTACTACATCCCACTCCCCACAGTTCCTACATCTCAATCCCTTCAGCCATTACTTCCCATTCCCTCACTCATTGAAAAACACGACCCTTGCTTCGTGAATAATAATAACCTCTTTCACTGAATAACACCCCCCTCGTTCACTGAATAAAACTCACATCGCTTATTGGATATCCCTCCCCTCGCTCACTGAATAACAGTCCCTTCGCTCAGGGAATAACACTCTACTCGTTCACTGAATAAAACTCCTATTGCTCACTGAAAAACACACCCCTGGCTCATTGACTAACATATCGTCAGTCATTACACCCCACTCCGCTCACTCGCTGCATGCCATTCACCTCACTCGCAACATGGCCGCTCTCCTCCATCACAACTTGCTAGTCTCCTCAGACGCTGGATCCGGCTCCCTTCAGTCGCTGGATCCAACTCCCCTCAATCGCTATGTGCCACTCCCTTAGGTCGCTAAGTGACACACACCTCAGACACTACATGCCACCTCCCTCAGTCGCCACGTGCCACTCGGCAGAGTCGCTACATGCCACACGACTCAGTCGCTACATGCCACCTCCCTCAGTCGCTACTTGCCACCTCCCCCAGTTGCTACTTGCCAACCGACAAAGTCACCACATGCCAATCCCCTCAGTTGCTACATGAAACTCCTTCCAGTCGCTCCATTCCACTCCTCAGTCGCTGGATCCCACTCCCTTCAGTCACTCGATCCCATTCTATTCTGTCACTGGATCCCACTCTAATCAGTCGCTGGATCCCACTCCACTCAGCAGCTGGAGTCCACTCCCCTCAATCGATGTACCACACTCCCCTCAGTCGCAGGATGGCAGTCACCTCAGTCTCTGGATCTCATTCTAAGTAGTGGCTGGATCCCACTGCCCTCAGCCACTGGATCACACTCACGTCTGTCGCTGGATCCCACTCCCTGCAATCGCTGGATCGCACTTCCCTCAGCCAGTGGATCCCTCTCCCCTGAGTCACTCCATTCAATTCCCGTCAGTCGCTGGATCCCACTCCCCTCAGTCACTGGATCTCTCTCCCCTCAGTCGCTCCATTCCACTCCCCTCAGTCGCTCCATTCCACACCCCTCAGTCGCTCCATTACACTTCCCTTAGTCACTCCATTCCACTCCCCTCAGTCGCTCCATTACACTTCCCTTAGTCGCTCCATTCCAGTCGCTCAGTCGCTCCATTCCCCTCCCTTCATTGGCTCCATTCCACTCCCCTCTGTCTCTCCATTACCGTCCCCTCAGTTTGAGATTGCAGCGATCATATTGTGCGAAGATTTTTTGCAGAATATCCCCTCGGAACTGATACCTGTTATTTCAGATCCTGTCTGGCTAGATGTTGTGGGGACAGTTGATTCTCGCACTCAGGTTCCCTCACGTTCCGGAGTCCCTGGATGTAAAATGAAGCAACAAGACATGGGAGATTACAGAATGTTGATTGCATAAACATATCATTTCATTGGCCATTAAGTTTAGGCAATGATTCACTTCTCCATTTGCACAGTCTGACACACAACAATGTCACTATGATATGTAACTCCTTACTATACCCCAGTCAGTATATCTCATTCACCTCAGTTACTACATCCCAATCCCTATAGTTGCTGCATCCCAATCACTTCAGCCATTACTTCCCAGTCCCCTCACTCATTGAACAACACGACCCTTGCTTCATGAATTACAATCACCTCTTTCACTGAATAACACCCCCCTCGTTCACTGAATAAAATCCCATCGCTTACTGGATAACTCTCCCCTCACTCACTGAATGAAACACCTATCGCTCACTGAAAAACACTCCCTCGCTCATTGCCTAACATACCGTCAGTCACTACACTCCACTCCGCTAACTCGCTGCATTCCCAAACACCTCACTCGCTACATGGCCACGCTCCTCCATCGCTAATTGCCAGTCACCTCAGTCGCTGGATCCCAATCCCCTCAGTCGCTATGTGACACTCCCCTCAGTTGCTACGTGCCACTGCCATAAGTCGTGAAGTCCCACTCCCATCAGTTGCTGGATCCCACTCCCCACAGTCGCTGGATCTCATTCCCATCAGTTGCTCCATTCCATTCCCATCGGTCGCTCGATTCCACACCCCTCAGTCGCTCTGTTCCACTCCCCCCAGTTGCTCCTATACACTCACATCATTAGCTCAATTCCACGCCCCTCAGTTGCTCCATTCCACTCCCCTCAGTCACTCCATTCAAGTCCCCTAAATCAATCCATTCCACGCCACGCAGTCGCCACAACCCTCAGTCGCTCCATTCCATTACCCTAAGTCTCTCCATTCCACTCCCCTCAGTCTCTTCATTCCAATCCCATCAGTTGCTCCATTCCACTCCCCTCAGTCGCTCCACTCCCCTCAGTCGCTCCATTCCACTCCACTCAGTCGATCCAATTCACTCCCCTCATTAGCTCAATTCCACGTCCCTGAATCGCTCCATTCCACTCCCCTGAGTCGCTCCATTCAAGTCCCCTCAGTCGATCTATTCCACGCCCCTCAGTCGCCACACCCCTTAGTCGCTCCATTCCACTACCCTCAGTCACTACATTCCACTCCCCTCAGTCCTTCCATTCCACTCCCGTCAGTTGCTCCATTCCACTAAACTCAGTCCCTACATTCCACTCCCCTCAGTCTTTCCATTCCACTCCCCTCAGTTGCTCCATTCCACTCCCTGCAGTCGCTCCATTCCATCCCATTAGTTTGAGATTACAGTGATCAAAGTGTGCAAAGATTGTCTGTAGAATATCACCTCCAGACTGATACCTGTTATTTCAGATCCTCTTTGGCTAGATGATGCGGGGACAGTTGATTCTTCAGTTGTGTGTCCCTCAGTTTCTGGAGTTGGTGTGGTCCCTATATGCAAAATAAAGCAACAAGACATGGGAGATTGCAAACTGTGGATCGCCTCAAGGGAACATTCCATTGGCTGGAAAGCTTTGGAAATGATTCACTTCTCCATTTTTACAGTCTGACACACAACAATGTCACTATGCTATGTTACTCCTTACTGTATCACAGTCAGCACATCTCATTCACCTCAGTTACTATATCCCACTCCCACAGTTGCTTCATCCCATTCCCTTCAGCCAGCAATTCCCAGTTCACTCACTCATTGAATTAAACTACCCTTTCTTGCTGAAAAACAGTCACCTCTTTCACTGAATAACACCCCCCTCGTTCACTAAATAAAACGCCCATCGCTTACTGGATATCCCTTCCCTCGCTCACAGAATAACAGTCGCTTCGCTCAGAGAATAACACTCCACTCGTTCACTGAATAAAACTCCTATCGCTCACTGAAAAAACACACCCCTCGCTCACTGAATAACATACTGTCAGTCACTACATCCCACTCCGCTCACTCGCTGCATGCCAATCACCTCACTCGCTACATGGCCACTCTCCTCCATCGCAACTTGTCATTCACCTCACTCGCTGGATCCCACTCCTTTCTGTCGCTGGATCCCAAACCCTCAGTCACTCTGTGCCACTCCCCTCAGTCGCTATGTGCCATTCCCATAAGTCAATACGTGCCACTCGACACAGTCGCTACATGCAACTCGACTCAATCGCTACATGCCGCTCCCCTCAGTCGCTACACGTCACTCCCCTCAGTCGCCACATGTCACTTCCCTCAGTCAATACATGCCACTCCCCTCAGTCGCTTCATCCGACTCCCCTCAGTCACTACATCCCAAATCCGATCAGACGGTACATCGCACTCCCTTCATTCACGACATGCCACACCCCTCAGTCGCTGCATTTATTCCCCCTCAGTCGCTATCTCCCACTCCCTTCTAAATGAGATTACAGTGATCATATTGCGTGAAGATTTCCTGTAGAATATCCCCTCCAGTCTAATACCTGTTATTTCTGACCCTGTTTTGCTAGACGATGCGGAGACAGTGGATTCTCCAGTGGAGTGTTCCTCAGATTCAGGTGTTGGTGTTGTCCCTGGATCAAAAATGAAGCAACAAGGCACAGGGTATTGTAGAATGTGGATCAAATCAAGAGATCATTTCATTGGTAGGAATGTTCAGAAAATGATTAACTTCTCAAAATGTACAGTCTCAACCACACCAATTTCAGTCTGTTCTGTAACCCCTGACTGTAGCCTGGTGTGTACATCTCATTCGCCTCAGTTCCTACATCGCACTACTCTCAGTTGCTGCATTCCTCCCCCCTCAGTCACTACACCATATCCACTCAGCAACGACATCCCACTTCCTTCAGTCAGTACGTCCCGCTCCACTCAGTGACTCCCTCCTGCTATGCTCAGTCAATAAATCCCGCTCCCCCCAGGCATTTCATCCCACACCCCTCTCTCACTACATCCCACTACCTTCCGTCACATCCCGGTCCCCTCACCCATTGAATGACACTCCCCTCCCTTGATGAATATCACTCCCCTCGCTCAGTGAATGACACTCCCCTCGCTCACTGAATAACATGCCCCTCGCTCGATGAATAACACTCCCCGCGCTTGATGAACATCACTCCCCTTTCTCACTGAATATCACTCCCCCGGCTCTTTGAACAACACACCACTCGCTCAGTTAATAACACTCCGTTCACTCACTACGTCCCACTCCGCTCGGTCTGTACATCCCACTCCCCTCGCTCTCTGCATCCCACTCCTGTCGGTCTCTCCATCCCACTCCCCTCGTTTTATTGCATCACACTCACTTCGGTCGCAACATCCCACTCTCTTCAGCATGAAATTACAGTGATCATATTGTTTGAAGGTTTTCGGTAGAATTTCCCCTCCAAACTGATACCTGTTATTGCAGATCCTGCTGGACGAGATGATGCAGGGACAGTGGATGCTCGAGTCAAGTGTTCCTCAGGTTTCGGAGTTGGTGTTGTCCCTGAATCTGAAATGAAGCAAGGAGACATGGGGGATTGCAGAGTGTGCATCACCTCAAGAGAACATTTTGTTGATAGGAAAGTTTATAAAATGATTCACTTTATCATTGATACAGTCTGAAACCAACCAATGTCACTCTTCCCTGTCACTCCTGACTGTACCCCAGGCAATAATTAACAGCCTCCTCAATCACTACATCCCACTCAGCTCAATCACGACACCTCTCTCCCCTCATCGCTACATCCCACTCCCCTCATCGTTACATCCCACTATCCTCAGTCGTTTCATCCCAATGCCCTCACTCGCTACATATAATTCCCCTCAGTCCCTGCATTCCTCTCCCTTCAGTCTGAGATTACAACGATCTTATTTTGTGAATATTTTCTCTAGAAAATCCAATCCACACTGAAACCTGTTATTTCAGATTCTGTTGTGCTGGATGATGCAGGGGCAGTGGATTCTGGAGCCGAGTGTTCCTCAGGTTCCGGAGTTGGTGTTGTGCCTGGATCTGCAATGGAGTAAGGAGACATTAGACATTGCAGAGTTTGTATCAACTGAAAAGATAATTTACTTGGTATGAAATTTATATAATGATCCACTTAATCATTTACACAGTTGAAACTTACAAGTGTCGGTCTGATCTGTCAATGCTTAGTGAGCCCAAATCACTAAACCCCAGTAAGCCCACTCATTACATCGCACTCGCCTCATTCATGACATCCCACTCCACTCAGTCACTACATCCCAATCCCCTCACTCATTGTATCCCTCTGCCCTCCGTCACTACGAGCCTGTCTCCTCGTTAACTAAATCCCCCTACTTCAGTTCCTCGCTCGTTGTTCCTCACTATGAATTGGATATATATGCTGGGCTGAGCTCTGATTGGGTGACAAGTCCTGTTTTGAATCAATGCCCTATCGGTGATACCTGAAGTTTCAGAAGCTGCTCGGGATGATGACGAATGGTGAGTTGGATTTGGACTCGACCTTTCCGGCTTTTCCTGAGTTTGGGCTGTATGTGGATCTGGTACGAGGAAAGAGTAAAGTGTGTATTGTTCAGAAACAGGCCGTCTGTTTCGTGGTGGGCAATGTCAGAGACATCTTAATCAGATCATTGAACATCCACCGCTATTCGTCATTAACAGTGTGTCCCACTGAGGGAGCGTTTGTTGCCCAGCTCCTCATTCAGATCCTTCCTCTACCCCAGGGCCCTGCTTGGAGCGAAGTGTCTGATAGACACAGGCAACAGTAACTGGTGCAAATCACTATAGTTCTGGTGTAAATTTCACTGTGTGTCAGATCCATCATTCGTCGTGTCCCTTACACAGGGAAGAGAGGGCTGTGGCTTTTCCACTTGTGCTGATGACATTGGGCATCCAGCACTACAGTTCTATATCATTTGTAAATGATATTGTACCTGTACAATAAGCTGCATGACGGTGTAATGACTTCAACTCATAAACGAAGTAGCTGCTGCAGTTTTTAATCTTTATCTCATGGACCCGGTAGCAGGGATTTCCTTTCCAGTTTAAACAAACTGTCCTGGTTACTTCCCCCTGTCCCACGGTGGGATGTGAGCCTGAAATGAGGGTTTTAAATATTGAAGAATGTAACCGATGTGAACAGTGCTGGACAGTGAAGATAAATCTGATATTACAAAGTCTGAACGTACCCTGTAACCAGCCTGGGGCGCGTGTGGAGCAGTGTCTGTCTGTGACCACAGTCTCCGGAATCTTCCATCCACCAGAACTGAAAAGACAATCACAGAGTCAGCTCCAGAATTGCAACCACCGATGACATTATTCCCGAAATGTCTCCCTACTCCCTCAACAGATGCACGGCAACGCCACTGCCCGTCTTATTGGTTTGACTGGGCAATGCATCATGTCTATCCCATTCCCCCTACTACAGCCCTCTCTGCTTCCCCTCCCTCCCACATTAAACCTCAGCGCTCTCTTTGCCATCACCTCCCATCCCAGCATCTTCCACCTTCAACGGATCATCCACCGCAACTGACATCACCTCCAGTCTGGCTCAGCACCAAAGGCAACTTCCTCTCCCAGTTCAGAAGTCAGAGGCGACCATTCCCTCTGCGTTAGCCTGGCATAGGGCTCGGTCACCCCAATCATCCCTCTGCTTCAACAGCACATTTATCCATCCCCTCCATCCAGTGTTATTTCCTTTTACTCTCTCTCTCTCTGTTGTATAACCACCTCTCTCCAGTATTATCTCCCTTTACTGCGTGTCTCTGTTCTATATCACCCTCTATCCAGTGTTACTTCCCTTTACTTCCTGTCTCTGTTCTATATCACCCTCTCTTCAGTATTATCTCCCTTTACTGCCTCTCTCTGTTCTATATCACCCTCTGTCCAGTGTTACTTCCCTTTACTTCCTGTCTCTGTTCTATATCACACTCAGTGTTATCTCCCTTTACTGCCTGTCTCTCTTTATATCATCCTCCATCTAGTGTTACTTCCCTTTACTGCTTGTCTCTGTTCTATATCACCCTCTATCTAGTGTTACTTCCCTTTACTTTCTGTCTCTGTTCTATATCACCCTCTATTCATGGTTATTTCCTTTAACTGCCGGTCTCTGTTCTATAACACCCTCTATCCAGTGTTACTTCCATTTACTTTGTGTCTCTGTTCTATATCACCCTCCATCCACTGTTGCTTCCTTTAACTGCCTGTCTCTGTTCTATATCACCCTCTATCCAGTGTTATTTCCGTGTACTTTCTGTCTCTGTTCTATATCAACCTCTCTCCTGTTTTATTTCACTTTACTCTCCGTTCTAGTTCTATATCCCACTCTATCCAATGTTTTCTCCCTTCACCCTCTGCCTCTGTTCGATATCACCCACTTTGTTTTTAATCCATTCACGGATGTGGGTGTCGCTGTATAAGCCAGCGTTTATGGCTCTATCCTAATTGCCCCTTGAGAAGGTATTGCTGAGTTGCCTGTTTGAACCGCTGCATTGCATGTGGTGTAGGTACACCCATAGTGCTGTTTGGGAGGGATTTCCATGATTCTGACCCAGCAACAGTGTAGGAACGGCTGTTATCTGTCAGGATGGAGAATGGCTTTAACTGGAGATTCCAGGTGGTAGTGTTGTCCATCTAGATGTTAGCGGTCGTGGGTTGGAAGTTTCTGTCGAAGGAGCGTTGTTAAAATCCAGCAATTTGCCTTGCAGATGGTACATACTGCTGCTTCTGTGCATCGGTGCTGGAGGGAGTGAATGTTTGTGGATCTCATGCCAATCAATCGGGGCTGGTTTGTACTGGATGGTGTTGATCTTCTTGCGCGTTGTTGGAGCAGCACTCATCCAGACAAGCGGGATTATTCCAACTCACTCCTGACTTGTGCCTTGTAGATGGTGGGCAGGTTTTGGGGAGTCAGGAGGTGATTTACTTGTTGCAGGATTCGCAGTATTTATATGGCTAGTCGAGTTCAGTTTCTGGTGAATGGTAAACCCCAGGATGCAGGTACTGGGGAATTCAGTGAAGGTAATATCCTTGAACACAAGGGGCGATGGTTAAATTCTCTCTTTTGGGACATGGTCATTGCCTGGTACATGTGTGGTGTGAATGTCACTAGCCGCTTTCAGCCCAAGCCAGGATATTGTCCTCGTCTTTCTACACTTGGACATGAACTGCTTCAATATCTGAGGAGTCGTAAATGGTGCTAAACATTGTGCAATCATCAGTGAACAACCACAGTTCTGACCTGATGATGGAAGGAAGGTCATTGTCGCAGCAGCTGAATATGTTTGGGCCGAGGGCACTACCCTCAGGAACTCCAGCTGTGATGGCCTGTGGATGAGATGACTCACCTCCAACAACCACAACCACTCCAACTTTGCTAGGGCTCCTTGATGCCACACTCGTTCAAATGCTGCCTTGATGACAAGGGCAGTCACTCTTACCTCACCTCTGGAGTTCAGTTCATTTGTCAATGTTCGAACCATAGCTGTATTGCGGTCAGGAGTTGAGTCGCCCTGGCAGAGCCCAAATTGAATGTCAGTGACCAGGTTATTGTAAAGCAAGTGCCGCTTGATAGCACTGCTGATGACCCCTTCCATTACTTTACTGATGATCGAGTGTAAACTGAAGGAACAGTAATTGGCCGTGTTGGATTTGTGCTGTTTTCATGTGCAGGACATAGCTGGGTAATTTTCCACAAAACAGGGTAGATGCCAGTTCTGTAGCTGTACTGGAGCAGCTTGGACATATGGAGTGAATCGAATGGTTTGGAGGACCAGCATATAATATGCTGGGTACCTGTGGAGGAGGATGAGGTTGATCATCCAAATCTGGCTGAACATTAAAGTAAATGCTTCAGCCTTATATTTTGCACTGATGTGCTGGACTCCCCCATGATTGAATATGTGGATATTTGTGGCGCCTCCTCCTCGAGTGAGCTGATAAATTGGCCACCATCATTCACGACTGGATGTGGCAGGACTGCAGAACTGAGATCAGGTCACATGATTGTGGGATCACTTAGCTCAGTTTATCGGTTGCTCTTGCTCTCTATTGCTGATCTATATTCCCCTCTATCCAGTGTTATATCACATTACTCTCTGTCCCTTTTCTATATCCACGTCTCACCAGTGTTATCTAACCTTAATCTGTCTTTGTTCCATATCAGCCTCTATCCATTTTTATATCTCTTTACTCTATATGCCTGTTCTATAACACCATCTATCCACTGTTATTTCCATTTACTCTCTGTCCCTTTTCCATATCCCACTCTATCCAGCGACATCTCCCACTACGCTGTTTATATTCGATATCCCCCCTCTATCCAGCATTATCCCCCTTTTCTCTCTCTCCCTGTTATTTTCCCCCCTTCTATCCAGTGTTATTTCCCTTCACTCTGTCAACCTGTTCTGCATCCCAAAACCATGGCTTTTCCCATTTACTTTGTCTCTGTTCTATATCCCCATTTATTCAGTGTTATTACCCTTTCCCCTCTCTCCCTATTATTTCCCCGCTCTATCCAGTGTTATCTCGCTTCACTATCTCCAATTGTTCTCTATCACCCTCTGTCATTTACTTTTCCCCTGTACTCCCTGGTCCTGTTCTATATTACTCTCTATCCAGTGTAATCTCCCTTTATTCACTGCCCCTGTTCAATATCAACCTATATTCAGTGTTGTCTCCCTTTACTCTCTGTTCTATATTCCACTCCATTGAGCAGCTGCCTTTTCTCCCCCTGTTTCTCTATGTCTGCCTCTTCTCCAAACTCGGTATCCTCTCCTTCCAACATTGTTCTGCCTAACGGCCCAGGCCCTGTCAGTTCCTGTTCCGCCTCTCACACCTATTTAGTTTCTATGTTGTTCCTACCGCATATTTAACCGCTTCCTTACCTCAAATTGGCCCCTTTCGTTACCTTTTGAATCTGTACCATCCGTTGTTCAGTTTGTCATCACATTTGAGCACCGTGCACCCGGTCTCAGTACAATCCGTGCTCCTCCAGGGCTGGTCCAGGACTGTGTGATTTACACACGGGTCAGTCACTGCAGAGTCTGTGACTGAGTGACAGGCAGGTGGTTAATGTTAGTATAAAGTACTGTGATTATTACACAGAGACTTGTATCCTCCGAGAAGCCAGTGACCTTTGTCTCACACTCTCCGACATGTCAGAATTCCTCCTATTTAACACTGGAATCTTTCCCCCTTCTCCAAAGCAGTCTTCCCTCTGTCTCCGAGTTCGGCCTCCACCTCTAACTGGCGGCTCACAGGCCGTCCCCAGGCGAGATTCAGCCCCAGCTCTCAGTTACCGAAAGCGGCAGTGATCTCAGATTCACTTCGTCCCAGCGGAGAAGCTGCATTTTGTTAATCCCGTAACCCATGGATGTTGGGGCTGCGTTTTGATTTTATGAACCAGGAGACCCGCATGTTGACCTTACGATGCTGTTCCAGACCTGCTGGGTCTTGCAGAGCCCCTTCCCCCACACCACCCCCTCCATGATCCCCAAACCCACAGTCCATTCCCCACCACCACCCCCCAACACCACATCGCAGTGAAACCTCCCAGCAAACCTACCACCCTGAAATAACTATTTACTGCTCCACTTCCCGATCCCCCACATTGACAGGCGTGTGTTGAACTCCCTGTGTTCTTAGCTGCGGACTTCCGTCCGGAGACCTTTCCGCCCCTCTATTCCTCTCTGGTCCTGTAAAACACTCTATACAACCTACCTTTTGATCAAGAGCTTGCTCTGTGTGTAATGATATGGCGCCAGGTACAACGTGGTGACCGACAGCTCCTCTCAGAAACGCCTTGGGGAGTGGTTCAATGTCACAGGCCCTATATAAATTCATTCTGTCAGCCCTGTTGTCCCTGTATCCCATTCAATCCCACATCTGGATCTGGAGAGGGGACATTCAATGCTCATTTCGATACTTGGGGCGTATAGAGATCTATGGGAATTGCATGGACCAGACTGTGTGGTCATCAATGGCAAGAGGTTCTGATTCAGCCCCCTCTCGTTTTGGGGAAAAGTTCACTTTATGTTTCAGACCTTTATTCGTTGTGGTTCTGACAACAATGGGGAGCAGGTGGAACATTATTATTTCAGTCAGTGACCCGTCACATCCAGAGTCACCTTCCTGGGTCATTTATAAACATCAATGTACCTGTGCAATAAGAAGCATTAAAACGTGGCGCCGGCTTCAGCTCATAAACGAAGTAACTGCTGCAGTTTTTAATCTTTATCTCTCGTGTCCAGTAGCAGCGATTCCCATCCCAGTTAAAACAAACTGTCCTGGTTACCACCCCTTGTCCCACGGTGGGGTGTGAACCTGAAATGACACTAATAAATACTGAAGAATGTAACCGATATGAACAGTGCTGGACAGTGAATGTAAATTTGATGTTAGAAAGTCTGGACGTACCCTGTAACCAGCCTGGTCGATCTGCGGAGCAGTGGAACGTCGGGACAACAGTTTCTGGAATCTTCCCTCCACCAGAACTAAAACAACAAACGCACAATCAGCTCTTAATCTGATCACACTGAGTAACTGATAAAAAAAAACTGGTGTGGTGTGGCAGAGTGGACCAGAAACTGGGTTCCATATATCACTCATCCTGTCCCCAGTTTACAATTCCCTCTATCCCGGGTATGTCCCTTTTCCTTCTTTCCCCATTCGATATCCTCACTTGGGCTGACTGAGCCTTTACTGCACAGATAGAGGCCGTTCACTCAACTGGTCCATGTCGGAGTGGCTGCTCAACAACGCACCTCCTCCCACCCTCCCTTCACTTCTCTACACCAATATCTCCTTCTGTTCCTGTATCTCTTATCACTTTATCCAGCATCCCCGCCCCGCCGCCACTCCCCCCCATAACTAAGGATACGGAGAGCGGAACTGTGCACGGTGCTCCGAATGTGGTCTCACCGATGAATATGGAGACCGGAACTGTGCGCAGTGCTACGAATGTTGTCTAGCCGAGGGTTACATGGAGCACAACTGTGGATAATGCTCCAAGTGTGGTCTAACTGAGAGATACGGAGACCGGAAGGGTGCACAGTGCTCCAAGTGTGTTCTAACCAGGTATCCGGAGACCGAAACTGTGCACAGCGCTTCGAGTATGGTTTATAAGTTTATTGATGCTTTCTGCATTGTCTTACATTCCCCCTCTGATATAACCACACCCTCCAATTTTGTCAAATACACACATATTGATATTGCACAAAGGACTCAATATAATTTTGTAAATTTGAAACATGAATGGTCCAAGCACTGATTGCTGTGGATCGCCACTTTTTGACAGTGCCACCTTCCACTCATCCGACTATCTCCCTTTAATCTGTATCCAAGTTCTACATCCCCTTTATGTTCTGTATCTGTCGAGTCCTCTGGTTCCCCTTTTCTGTATTCTCTCCAGTTCCCATTGTCCGGAATGATGATAGCAGCCTCCCAGCAGTTCCTGTCCCCCACTCGCACACTGTTCTCTTCTCTATCTTCACTTCCTGTCTATCGACTCATTTATCTCAAATTGCTCCGCCACCTACCCATTTGTGAGTTGACCAGGATTTACATAGTAACTTAGAAAATAAGAGAAGGTGGACGCCATTCGGCACTTAGACCCTGCTCCGCCATTCATTATGATCATGGCTGATCATCCAACTCAATAGCCTGCTTCCAGTTTCTCCCCATATCCTTTCATCCCTTTCGCCCCAAGACTCAATCTAATTCCTTCTTGAAAACATAAAATGTTTTGGTCCCAACTAACTTCACTGGTAAATAATTCCACAGGCTCACC
Source organism: Cetorhinus maximus (assembly GCF_964194155.1). Lineage (NCBI taxonomy): Eukaryota > Metazoa > Chordata > Chondrichthyes > Lamniformes > Cetorhinidae > Cetorhinus > Cetorhinus maximus. The sequence goes on along the minus strand of NC_135913.1, from coordinate 11,989,691 downwards.
ATTCTCTGGGTGTAGAAATTTCTCCGCACCTCTGTCCTAAATGGTCTACCCCGTCTCCGCAGTCTGTGATCCCTGTTTCTGGACTCCCCCAATATCGGGAACATCCTTTCTGCATCTGCCCTATCTAGCCCTCTTAGAATTTTATAGGTTTCCATGAGATCCAGACCCATTCTTCTGAACTCCAGCGAATATAATCGGAATCGACTCAATCTCTCCTCATATGTCATTCCCGCCATCTGCGGAATCAGTCAGTTAAATCTTCACTTCACTCCCTCTATAGAAATTACACACTTCCTCAGATAAGGAGACCGAAACTTCACACAATATTCCAGGTGTGGCCCTATACAATTCCAGAAAGACATCCCTGTTCCTACACCTGAATCCTCTGGCTATGAAGGCCAACGTATCATTTGCCTTCTTTAACGCCTGCTGCACTTGCAAGTTTACTTTCAGTGACTGGTGTACAGGGACACCGAGGTCTCGTTGCACATTCCCCTCTCTCAATTTATAACCATTCAGATAATAATCTGCCTTCCTGTTTTTGCTACCAAAGTGGATAAACTCACATTTATCCACATTATACTGCATCTGCCATGCATTTGCCCACTCACTCAGCTTGTCCAAAGCACACTGAAGCATCTCTGCAACCTCCTCACAGCTCACCCACCCACCCAGCGTTGTGTCAGCTGCAAATTTGGAGATATTGCATTTAGTTCCCTTAGCTAAATCATTACTATGTATTTTGAATAACTGTGGTCCCAGCACTGATCCATGTGGTACCCCAATGGTCACGGTGTGACATTTGGAAGAAGACCCGATTATTCCAACACTTTGTTTCCTGTCTGCCAACCAGTTTTCTATCCATCTCAATACACTACCCCCAATCATTAATTTTACACGCCAATCTGTCATGTGGGACTTTGTCGAAAGCCTTCTGAAAGTCCAAAACAACCAGATCCACTCGCTCCCCCTCATCAACTCCACTAGTTACATCCACGATAACTTCCAGTAGATTTATCAGGCATAATTTCCCTTTCATAAATCCATGCTGACTCTGTCCGATTCTGACCCTGTTTTCCACGTGCTCAGCTATTAAATCTTTTATAATGGACTCTAGAATGTTCCCCACTACAGATGTCAGGCTGATTGGTCTGTAATTCCCTGTTATCTCTCTGCCTCCCTTTTAGATTAGTGGGGATGCATTAGCGCATCTCCAATCTTTTGGAACTGATACAGAGTCTATAGAATCTCTGAAGATGACCACCAATGCATCGATTATTTCGTTGGCCGCAACGTTAAGTACTCTGGGATGTAGAATGTCAGGCTCTGGGGATTTATCGGCCTTCAATCCCATGAATATCCCAAGAAACATTTCCCTACGAATACTGATTTCTTTCAGTTCCTCCCTATCTAGACCCTGTGTTCCCCAAGATTCCTGGTATGTTTCTTGTGTTCTCCTTTGTGAAGATGGGCACAAAGTATGTATTTAGTTGGTCAGCCATTTCTTTGTTCCCCATTAAAAAAAATCCTGTTTCTAAATGTAAGTGACCTACATTTCTCTTCACCAATCTTTTTCTCTTCACATATCTAAGTAAGATTTTAGAGTCAGTCGTTTTGTTCCCTGCAAGCTTACAATCGTACTCTATTTTCCCCTTATTTATAAATCCCTTTGTCCTCCTTTTTGAATTCTAAACTGCTCCCAATCCTCAGTTCTGTTGTTTTTTTCAGGTCCACTTCTAAACCTCTTCCTTGCATCTAATACTATCTCTAATATCTCCTCTAAGTAGTGGTTTGGCCACCTTTCCTGCTTTAATTTTGCGCCAGACAGGAATAAACAATTGTTGCAGGTCACCCATGCGCTTTTGGAATGTTTCCTATTGCCTAACCACTGTGATCCCTTTAAGTAACTTTTGCCAATCCATCATACCCACTCGCGCCTCATACCATCGTAGTTTCCTTTATTAAGTTCCAGGATCCTAGTTTTAAAATCAATTCCGTCACTCTCCATCTTGACAAATAATTCTATCATATTATGATCGCTCCTCCCCAAGGAGCCTCGAACAACTAGTTTTCCAATTATTCCTTGCTCATTGCACAATACCCAGTCGAGGGTATCCTGTTCTCTCGTACATTCCTCAATGTATTGTTTCGAAAAAAAATCCGGTATACGTAACAGGAATTCCTACTCCACGGTATTTTCATTACTTTGATTTGCCCAATCTATATGCATATTAAAGTCACCCAAAATAAACGTTGTTCCTTTATTGAATGTGTCTCTAATTTCCTGAATAATGCCATTCCCAACATCACCACGACAGGTTGGGGTTCTATAAACAACCCTGACTAACGTTTTTTTGCCATTCATTATTTCTCACCTCTGCCCATAAATAGCTAATAACATTCCTCACGGTTGCATTAATTTCCTCTTTAAGCAACAATGCAACTCCACTACCTTTTTCCTTTTTGTCTGTCCTTCCTAAATACTGAATACCTCGATCTTCAATTCCCATCCCTGGTCAACCTGCAGCTCTGTCTCCATAATTTAGACAAGATCACACCTGTTTACATCTATTTCCGCGGATAATTCATCCACTTTCTTGCGAATTCTCCTCGCGTTAAGGCACAAAGCCTTAATGATTGTCTTTTTTAACATTACTTGTCCCAGTCCCACGATTTTTCACAGAGGACCTGTCTGATTCTTGCCCTTGATTTCTCTGAGTTTCCTTATTCAGCTTTCTGTCTTTTGTTCTTATCTTTGATTCCCCTTCCTCCTACTCCTTGCAGATTTTCCCAACCTACTGCCATTTTAGGTAAACCCTCCCAACCATTCTAGCACGTTACCTGTTGAATCTGTACCATCCGTACTTCAGATCGCTAACAAACTTCCACTGGCCAGAGCACTCAGTGAGCCTACAATCGATGCTCCTCCAGGACTGATCCAGGACAGTGTGATTTATACACGGGTTAGTGAATGCGGAATCTGGGTCTGTGTCACAGAAATATGTCCACAGTTAATTTATAAAGTACAGTGAATATCACACTGCGACTTCCAACCACAAAAGGACAAATTACGTCAGTTTCAATCTCCGCTCTGGGAGAAAGTTCCCTCAAATTAAAGCTGGGAATTTGGAACCATCGCTGGATGTGGTTTCCCTTTGTCTCCCTGCTCGGCCTCACCCTGTAACTCATTGCTCACAGACACTGTTCTGTTCTGGATTGAAAATGAGCTCTTAGCTGAGTGAAATTCACAAGGAGTTGGTGGGGCAGGAGAGCGGGCTAGAGTTGAGCAATGCCTAATTTCCCAGAGCTAGAACATCACACGAGCCCTGGCGACAACCACCCCTCACTCAATACCCTCCCTCTAAATATGGAGAAAAGCGAAGCCATTGTCATACCACTCCCTGCAGCCACTACATCCCAATACCCACGGTCACTGCATCCCACTCCTCTCAGTCCCTGCATCTTATTCCACTCAGTCACTGCGTCCCACTCCCCTCAGTCCCTGCGTCCCACTCCCCTCAGACACAGCGTCCCACTCCCCTCAGTCACTGCACCCCACTCCCCTCCGTCACTGCACCTCACTCCTCTCAGTCACTGCATCCCACTCCCCTCAGTCACTGCATCCCAATCCCCTCAGTCACTGCGTCCCACTCCCCTCAGTCACTGCACCCCACTCCTCTCAGTCACTGCACCCCAATCCCCTCAGTCACTGCACCCCAATGCACTCAGTCACTAAAACAACTGCCCTCACTCACTGCAACTCTCTCCACTCTGTCACTGCGTCCCACTGCCCTCAGTCACTGCATCCAAATCTCATCAGTCCCTGCAACTCTCTCCCCTCAGTCACTGCATCCAACTCCCCTCAGTCACTGCACCCCACTGCTCTCAGTCACTGCATCCAACTCACCTCAATCACTACACAGCACTCCTTTTAGTAACTGCATCGCAGTCACCTTGTCAATACTTCACACTCCCCCCAGAGACTGCATCACTCTACCCTCAACCCCTGAATCCACACCCCCCCAGTAAGTTCATTACCTTCCCCTCAGTCACTGTATCCAACTCCCCTCAGTCACTGCATCCCACTCTCCTCATTCACAGAATCTCACTCTCTTCATACACTGAGTGCCACAGTAAGAAAATGGAGAGGGGTGGTTGCCTTTTTTATTTGTGTTAATGAGCCTGCAAATCCAGTGTCAGCCTCCTGGGTCATTTGTAAGCAGCAATTTACCTGTGCAATAAACAGCATTAAAGCCTGGTGCTCTTTTCAGCTCATAAACGAAGTAACTGCTACAGTTTTTAATCTTTATCTCTCGGGTCCGTTCGCTGTGATTTCTATGCCAGGTAAAACAAACTGTCCTCTTGACTTCTCCCTGTCGCACGGTGGGATGTGAACCTGAATTGAGGTTAATAAATATTGAAGATTGTAATGGATGTGAACAATGCTGGACAGTGAATGTAAATCTGATATTGTAAAGTATGAAAATACCATTTAACCAGCCTGGATGTTTTGTGGAGCAGTGCTTCTCTGTGACACGTTTCTCTGGAATCTTCCATCCACCAGAACTGAAACGAAAATCACAGGATTAGCAAAGGAGGTCGTTCAGAATGAGGCCATTCGGCCCATTATGTGGCGGCAAGTTCTTTATAAGATCACTCCAATGAGTCCAGCTTCCCTCCTGCTCTCCTGCATTGTAAATCTCCCCTTCGCGGATTTAGCTGATGCCCTTTTGAAGTGTTTTTATTGGGTATAATTTCCCTGCCCTTCACACCGAGTGTTGCACGTCACAAGAATTCACTGCCAAACAGATATTTCCCCTTATCTTGTACATGTTATTTAAGAATGACTTTCAATCTTTGGCTCCTGGTTCCAAACACTTATTCCATTGTAAACAATCTCTCCATTCCTATTCTATTCACGCCCTTCGTCTATGTGACACCTCTGCTCAACGTCTCTGTTCTCATTCTCTGCCAGAGGGAGAACAATCCGTGATCCCCCCTGTACCTGGAGCTCTTCCCAACGTCTGGAAGCGTTCTGGTGAATCTCATGTCTGCCCTTTTCAATATTTAATGACTTTATTAAAGTGTGGTGTCAGGAGCCAGACACATTACTTCAGATGTGGCCAAGTCCCACATTGTTTCATATTCATTCAATGGAAGTGGGCTTAATTGACTGAGCCACATTTTGGGAGAGTCTCGGAGGGGAACTTCCAAGTGGCGGTGTTCCCATGTGCCCCAGTTGCCCTTGCCCTTGTAGACGGCAGTAGTAATGAGGTTGTAAGGTGCTGTCGAAGGAGCCTTGCTGAGTTGCTGCAGTGCATCTTGTCTGTGGAACACACTGCTGCTACTTTGCTCCAGTGAATGCTTGTGGATGGGTTTCCAATAAAGTGGGTTGATTTGTCGTGGACGCTGTCGAGCTTTCTGAGTCTTGTTGAAATTGACATGGAGATGAGAACTGTGTACAGTCCTCCCAGTGTTTTCTAACAGAGGGATACAGAGACCGTAACTCTGCAGTCTTCTGAGCGCATTCTAAGCGAAGGATACAGAGATCGGGACTCTGGACAGTGCTCCTGCTGTGGCTTAACTGATTGATACAGAGCCCAGATCTGTGCACAGTGTTCCGAGTGTGAATGAATCAAACTTCTGTACAGGTTTAACATCCCTCCTCTGTATTTCAGTCCCATCCTCTAAAAATTGACCCCAGAGCTCTGTTTTTTCCTGGTGACCTTATTGATCTGAGTGACGTTTTATTGCTTTGTGTATCTGTGCTCCCCGATCAGTCTACACCTCTGGGTCATTCAGACTCTCCCTTTCCGTGGACTCTGTCACATCCTGATTCTTCCCGCCTATATCCCCGCACCCCACAATGATCTACATTCAACTTCCTTTGCTAATTACCCCCTCATTCAGCAAGTGTATTCACACCTTGCCTGATTTTGTCAGGTCATGCTTCTGTATGAACTATACTCTACAGTTTGGTATCATTCACAGGATTTGATAACGCATTTCTGGTTCCTGTGTGCAAATTCGGATATTGTAAATGTGAAACAGGGTTGGTACCATCACTGATCGCTGTGGACTGTATATTCTGACTTTCTGACATTCCCACCTCCCCTCCTCCACTCCCGCCCCATCAGCATGTTCTAACTGAGGGATACAGAGTACTCTGAGTGCCTCCCTTTAATCTGTATCCCTGCTCCAGATCCCCTTTATGTTTTCTCCCTGTCAAATCCGGTCTTTCCCCATTCTACTTATCCCAATGTCCGGAGTGATGATCCAAGTCTCCCAGCAGTTCCTGTTCCCCCACTCGCACTTCACACGTATCGACTACTTTACATCAAATTGCTCCTCCACCTTTCTATTGATGGGTTGACCGGGATTTTCCCCTTCACGTTACCTGTTAAATCGGTACCATCCGTACTTCAGATTCCTATCACACTTCCAAAGGCCAGAGCATTCAGCCCCAGTACAATCGATGCTCCTCCAGGCCTGGTCCAGGACGGTGTGATTTACACACGGGTCAATGAGTACGGAGTCTGGGTCTGAGTGACAGAAAGGTATCCCATATTGATGTATAAAGTACAGTAAATGTCACACTGCAGCTTATAGCCACGAAGCACAAATTACCTCATTCCCATTTTCCACCCCATACTGCCACCAAATCAAAGCAGGAAATCTGTACCCTTCATAGAATCAGGTTTCCATCACCCTCACCCACTCACTCCCTGCTCACCGAGAGTGCTCTAAACTCGAGTCACTATTATCTCCAAGCTAAATAGCCACAAGCACAGATACATTTAGTCCCCAAAGCAAAGCGACACATGTAAATCAGTAATGGTGTCATCCTGCTATCGAGGGTTCACTCTGTCTTCCTGAGCGTCCCTGTCTTACTCAGTTGGGTATAGGAGAAGGGAAACGTAAAATCTCCGAAAGTTACCGCATCACACCAAAAGTACCCTGACAGCACTCACCCCTCACTCAACGCCCTCCAATGAAATCTGGTAAAAACGGAAGCCATTGTCATCGCTCGCGCCAGAAGCTCCTCTCTGTGGCTACCAACTTTCTCCCTCTCGCTGTAAACTGTCTGACACTGAACAAGTTTGTTCACAAGTTTGGTTTAAAGTAAGAATTCAGGCTTTAAATCTGTTTCAAGATCAGATTCTCGCCTACAACTAGCAGATTTTAAAGTAAGTTGAATAGATAAAACAAACAACTATCTCTGGTTTAAATCACCTATGCTTGAATAGCTTTTAATGACTGCAACAAGAAACTGAGATGGAGAGCGACTCACTAGAGCTCAGTATAAGACAGAGACTTTTACAATGTGCAGTCAGTAATGGACAAACAGTCAGTGAGAGGAGACATTGGCCTGAGTGATTCAGAGACTGATTCAGTATATTTCTGAATTTGGTTCAATGTGAGAATTCGAATGGTAAATCTCTTTCCTGTTCAGTTTTGGAGTAACAGTCAGATTCTGGCCGAGAACTAACATATTTTTAAATAAGTTAAAAAGTTGAACAAGTCACTGTCTCAGGTATACAGTGGCAACTTTGAGCATAAGTGTTCGGAAAGAGAGGGATTCGCCCCAGCCCGATACAAGGCAGGGACTTCTTAACCGCAGAGTCAGTTCAGTGGGCTTCAGTGTTGGTGGGGGTTGAGAGTTCAGTGTAAATGGAGTTTGGGGGATCAATGATAGTGGGGTTTGGGCGTTCAATGATAGTGGGGTCTTGGCGTTCAGAGTTAGTGGCTATTGGAGGGTTTCAGTGTCATTTCGGATTGGGGCTTCAGTGTTAGTTGTTTTTGGGGGTTGAAAGTTAGTGGGGCTTGGGGGTTCAGTGTTAGTGGGGTTGGGGTGGGCTCAGTGGTAGTGGGGTTCAGGGTCCATTGTAATATATTTTTGGGATTCTGTTTTAGTGGGGATTGTGGTGATTCAGTGTCTTTGGGGTTTGGGTATTATTTTTAGAGGGTTTGAGTTTTTCATTGTTAGTGATGTTTCGGGATCCGTGTTTGTGGAGATTGGGAATTAATTGTTTGTGGTGTTTGGGGTTCTGTGTTAACGAGGTTTGGAGGCCAGAGAGTTTGCGGTTCAGTTTGTTGGGGGGATGTCGGGTTCTATTGAGTTAGGGGTTCCGTGCTTTGAGGTCTGGGGGATCGTGTTATTGGCTTTTTGTGCTCAGTGCTAGCGGGGCTTTGGGCAACAGTGTTATTTGGGCTTGGGGTTACCGTGTTAGTGGGGTTTGGGGTTCGAGTATTTTGGGGCACAATTCTGGTGAAGGTTGGCGGTACAGAGTGAACAGGGGTTTGGGAATCAGTGTGTACAGGGTTTGGGAGTTCCATGTGAGCAGGGTTTGCGGGTTCAGAGTTGGTGGGGTGCCGTGTTGGTGGGGTTCAGTGTTGGTGAGGTTTTGGGGCTTTAGTATTGGTGCGGTTTGGGAGGGGACTCACTGTTAGTGGGGTTATAGGGGTTCATTGTTAGTGGGGTCTGGGGACTCAGTGTTGTTGAATATTGGGGTTTCAGTGCGAATTGGATTTTGGCTTCAGTTTTAAGAAGGTTTGTGGGCACGGTGTTAGTAGCGTTTCGGGTTTCAATGTTGGTGAGGTTTGAGGATTCTGTGTTAATGGGGTTAGGGCGATCAGTTTTAGTGAGGTTTGGATGTCTAATGTTTTGGGGTTTGGGGGTCCGTATTTATGGAGTTTAGGGGTTTTATGTTCGTGAGACGTGGGGTATCAATGTTAGTGGGGTTGGGAGTCCAGTGATTTGGGTTTGGAATTTCAGTGTTGGTGAAGCTTGGCATTTCAGCGTGAACAGGGTTTGGGGGTTCAGTGTAATTACAGTTGGAGGATGAGATTTTGTGCAGATTGGGGGTTCATTGTTTGTGGAGCTGTGCTTTTCATTGTTAGTGTGGATTGGGGGTCAGTATTCGTGGGGTCAGTGGGGAAACTCAATCAATCAATCCTACTCCCCTCACTCACCAAAACCCTTCCCCTCAGTCACAACATCCCACTCCCCTCTGTCACTATGACCCACTCCTGTCAGTCACTACATCCCACTCCACTCAGCCACTAAACCCCACTTCCTTCAATCACTGCATCCCACGCCCCTCAGTTATTGCATCCCAATCCGCTCAATGAGTACATCTCTCTCCCCCCAGTTATTGCAGCCCACTCCCCTCTCTCACTGAATCCCACTCCCCTCAGTCACTGCATCCCACTCCCCTAGTCAATGCAGCCCACTCCCCTCAGTCAATGCATTCCACTCCCCTCAGTCACTACATCCTACCCCCCCACAGTCACTGCATCCCACACCCATCAGTCACTACTTCCCATTCCCCTCAATCACTGCATCCCACTACGCTCAGTCACTAAAACCCACTCCGGTCTGTCACCTCATCCCACTCCCCTCAGTTACTAAAACCCACTCCCCTCAGTTACTAAATCCCACGCCCCTCAGTCATTGCATCCCACTGCCCTCAGTCGCTAAAACCCACTCCCCCCAGTCATTACATCCCACTCCCCTCAATCACTGCACTCCAGCCACATCAGTCACGTGGTGGCACAGTGATAAAATGGAGAGGCTTGTGCAGCTTTTCAAAATTTGTGTTAGTGTCCCGCCACATAGAGATCCACCCTCCTGGGTCATTTAAAAACAACAATGTACCTGTACAATAAGAAGCATTACAGACTGGTGCCAGCTTCAGCTCATAAACGTAGTAAGTGCTGCAGTTTTTAATCTTTATCTCTTGGGTCCAGTGGCAGTAATTTCCTACCCGGGTAAAACAAACTGTCCTGGTTACTTCCCCCTGTGCCACGGCGGGATGTGAACCTGAAATGAGGTTGATAAATATTGAAGAAAGTAACCGATGTAAACAGTGCTGGACAGTGAATGCAAATCTGATATTAAAAACTCTGAAAATACCATTTAACCACCCAGGACGATTTGTGGAGCAGTGATTCACTGTGACACGTTTCTCCGGAATCTTCCATCCACCAGAACTGAAACGTCAATCAGAGAATCACAGGGTTAGCAAAGGAGTTCGCTCAGAATGAGGCCATTCGGCCAATTGTGTGGTAGCAATATCTTTGTAATGTCTATCCAATGAGTCCAGCTTCCCTCCTGTTCTTCCTGCATTGAAAATCTCACCTTCCCGGATTTATTTCATTTTCTTTCTGAATGTTTTTCTTGGCTCTGATTTCCCTGCCCTTCAGACCGTGTGTTCCACATCACAAGAACTCACTGCCAAATTCAAATTTCTCCTGATTTTTCCAGTGATCTTTTACCACTGACTTTCAATCTGTGTCTCCTGGTTCCCATACCTTATTCCGGTGTAAAGACCCTCTGCATTTCTATTCTAGTCACACCCTTCATGTATTTGAACATCTCTGCCAAGCCTCTCCGTTCTCATCTCTGCCCTAGGGTGAACAATCCATGTTTCTCCCCGTGTAACTGGAACTCTCCCAGCTTCCCCAAACCACCCCAAAAACCCGCCACCAACATCGGGAATCGTTTTGGTGAATCTCCTCTGTTCCCTGTCTAAGGCATTGACGTCCTCATTAAACTGTGGGATCAGCAGTGGGACACAGTACATCACATGAGGCCTAGTCCCAGGTTATTCCTTATTCTCTCACGGCATGTCCGCTTCTCAGGTAGGGGCAGCATTTATTGCCCATCACTAATTGCCACTTGAGAATGTGGTGGTGAGCTGCCTTCTTGATCCGCTGCCGTCCATGGGGTGTCGGTAAACCCACAGCGCTGTTACGGAGGGAGTTCCAGGTTTTTGTTCCAGCGACAGTGAAATAAAATCTAGTGCATTTCCAATTGAAGAGGGTGAGTGGCTTGGAGGGGAACTTCCCTTTCGTGGTATTCCCATGTGCCTGCTGCCCTTTCCTTTGTAGAACCATAGAACCATAGTACACTACAGCACAGAAAACAGGACATTCGGCCCTTCTAGTCTGTGCCGAAATATTATTCTGCTAATCCCATTGACCTGAACCCAGTCTATACCCCTCCAGACCTCCCCCATCCATGTATCTATCTAATTTATTCTTAAAAGTTAATAGTGAGCCCGCATTTACCACGTCATATCGCAGCTCATTCCAACACTCTCACCACTCTCTGATTGAAGAATTTCCCCCTAATATTCCCCCATACCTTTTCTATTTAACCCTAAAGCCATGTCTTCTCATGCTTATCTCTCCTAATCAAAGTGAAAGAGCCTACTCGCATTTACCATGTCTATACCCCTCATAATTCTGTAAACGTCTGTCAAATCTCCCCTCATCCTTGTACGCTCAAAGGTATAAAGTCCTAACCTGTTTAATCTTTCACTGTAACTCAACTCCTTAAGAACCGACAACATCCTAATAATATCTCTGCACTCTTTCAATCTTACCGATATCCTTCCTTTAGTTAGGCGACCAGAACTGCACACAATACTTCAAAGTTGGCCTCCCCAATAGCTTATACAACCTCACCATAGCATCCCAACTCCTATACTCAATACTTTGATTTAGGAAGGCCAGTATGCCAAAAACTTTTTTACAACCATGTCTAACTGTGACGCCACTTTCAGGGAATTATGTATCTGAACTCCCAGATCCCTTTGATCCTCCACACTCCTCAGTGCCCGACCATTAATTATGTATCTCCTATCTTGGTTTGACCTTCCAAAATGTAACACCTCACACTTTTCCGCATTAAATTCCATCTGCAATTTTCTGGCCCTTTTATCCAGTTGGTCCAGATCTCTCTGCAAGCTTTGAACGCATTCCTCGCTGTCCACAACGCCTCCAATCTTATTGTCATCAGCAGACTTGCTGATCCAATTCACCACATTATCATCCAAATCATTGATATAGACAACAAACAACAGTGGTCCCAGTAGAGATCCCTGAGGCACACCATTAGTCACAGTCCTCCAGTCTGAGAAGCAATCATCCATTACCACTCTGTCTTCTCCCACACAGCCAATTTCGAATCCAGTTTACAACATCTCCATGGATACCAAGTGTCTGAACCATCTAAACTAACCTCCTATGTGGGACGTTGTCAATGGCCTTCCTAAAGTCCATGTAGACAACATCCACAGCCTTTCCTTCATCTACCTTCTTGGTAACCTCCTCGAAAAACTATAAAGGGTTCGTTAAACACGACCTACCACGCACAAAGCCATGCTGACTATTCGTAATCAGCCCTTGGCTGTCGAAATAATTATATATGCAATCTCTCAGCACACCTTCCAATAATTTACCTAGTACTGACGTCAGGCGGACTGGCTTGTAATTACCTGGTTTATTTTTGGAGCCTTTTTTAAACAACGGAACAACATGAGCTACCCTCCAATCCTCTGGCACCTCACCCGTCGCTAAGGACATGTTAAATATTTCTGCCAGGGTCCCTGCAATTTCTACACTCGTCTCGCTCAAGGTCCGAGGGAATATCATGACAGGCCCGGGGGATTTATCTACCTTTATTCGCTGTAAGGCAGCAAGCACCTCCTCCTCTTTAATCTCCATATGTTCCATGAAATTACTGCTTGTTTCCCTTCCTTCCTTATACACCATGCCAGTTTCCTGAGAAAATACTGATGAAAAAAAACTGTTTAAGATCTCCCCCATCTCGTGAGGCTCCACACATAGATGGACAATTTGATTTTCAAGGGGAACAATTGTGTCCCTTACTATCCGTTTACTCTTAATATACTTGTAGAAACCCTTCGGTTTTACCTTCACACTATCTGCAAAGCAACCTCATGTCTTCTTTTTGCCTTCCTGATTTCCTTTTTAGTATTTTCTTACATTTTCTATACTCTTCAAGTACCTCATTTGCTTCTTGTTGCCTATAACTGCTATACACCTCTATCTTCTTCTTAACCAGATCGCCAATATCCCTTGAAAACCAAGGTTCCCTATGCCTGTTAACTTTGCCTTTAATCCTGGCAGGAACATGCAAACTCTGCACTCTCAAAATTTCGCCTTTGAATGCCTTCCACTTACTGAACACATCCTTGCCTGAAAATAACTTATGCCAATCCACACTTCCTAGATCCTTTCTCATTTCCACAAAATTGGCCTTTCTCCAATTTAGAATCTCAACGCGAGGTCCAGACCTATCCTTATCCATAATTAGCTTAGAACTAATGGCATTGTGGTCACTGGACCCAAAGTGTTCGCCTACACATACTTCTGTCACCTGACCTGTCTGGTTCCCTAATAGGAGATCAAGTATTGATCAAGGTTGGATTCTCCTTTGTTATTGAGGGGCATTGCCTTGCGATTGTCTGGTGCCAATGTTACTGTCCACTTATGGGAAGACTGTGGCATAGTGCTAATGTCAGTTAACGAGTGAATCAGTGAGCCAGGCTCATGTCCTGGGGACACAGGCTCAAGTCCAACCACTGCAGCTGTTAAATTAAATGCACTGAGTAAATATGGAATATAAAGCTAGTCTCAGTAACTGTGCCACAGTGAACCCATCGAGCATTGTCGGAACAACTGATGTGGTTATATTTTGGGAAGGAAATCTGCCATCCTTCCCTGGTCTGCCCTACATGTGACTCCAGATGCACAGCAATGTTCTCGAGCCTGAAATATCAGAGCAATCCTCTAAGTTGTATCAAACCGCTATCTAGTGAGGGGAAATTCATTAGCCTTTGTTCTCTATGTCCCCATTGATATCACTGAAGATCTCTGTCTTTCTTCACTTGCTGTGTCTGCACACACAATTTCCACTCTTTGTATAGTTTAATCAGGAAGTTCCCCTGAACATTACCTTTTAAATCGGTGCCATCCTTCCTGAAGATTGTCATCACACTTCAGCTGGATGGAGCACCTAGTCCATTTACAATCGAGGCTCCTCCAGGCCTGGTCCAGGGCGGTGTGATTTATACACGGGTCAGTGAGTGCCGAGACTCCGACTGAGAGACAAAAGATGTTTCAGGTTAATATAAAATATAGTTAAAGTTTCACAGCGAATTCATTGTAACTCCCAAAGCCACAATAAGCTAAGATTATCTACCCCCCCACCACACCACCCCCCTACCCCCCCCCACCCCCCCCACCCCCAACCCCCCACCGCCCCACGGAAACCGTTTAAAAATGTGAAAAATTCAAGCTGGAATCTTTCCTCCTTCTCAGAACCAGGTTCCCATCTGTCTCCCAGCTCAACCTCCCCCTCTAACTCAATGCTCACAGACAGTGTTCCCTAACTTGGATTTAACATTCACACACAAGTAACAGAAAACGAGAACAACATCTACATCACCCCAAACTAACAGAAATGCAGGGCTTAGAGAGCCGGGCCGGGGGGATGGAGAGATGGGCCGGGGGGGCTAGAGAGCGTGACCGGGGGGATAGAGAGCGGGGCTGGGGGGCTAGAGAGCGGGGCCGGGGGGATAGAGAGCGGGGCCGGGGGGATAGAGAGCGGGTCCGGGGGGATAGAGAGCAGGGCCGGGTGGATAGAGAGCAGGGCCAGGGGGATAGAGAGCGGGGCCGGGGGGATAGAGAGCGGGTCCGGGGGGATAGAGAGCAGGGCCGGGTGGATAGAGAGCGGGGCCGGGGGGATAGAGAGCGGGGCCGGGGGGATAGAGAGCGGGACCGGGGGGATAGAGAACGGGGCCGGGCGGGATAGAGAGCGGGGTCGGGGTGATTGAGAGCGGGGCCTGGGGGATAGAGAGCGGGGCCGGGGTGATAGAGAGAGGGGCACATGGGAGAGAGACCGGGGCCGGGATAATAGTGAGCGGAGCCGGGGAGAGAGAGATGGGAACGTGGGGATAGAGAGTGGGGCCGGGGGCCGAGAGCGTGACAGGGAGGATAGAGAGAGGGGCCGGGGGAATAGAGAGCGGGGCCGGAGTGATAGTGAGCGGAGCCGGGGAGAGAGAGAGTGGGAACATGGTGAAAGAGAGCGGGGACGGGGGGCGAGACCGTGACCGAGAGGATAGAGAGCCGGGCCGGGGATATAGAGAGCTGGACCGGGGGGATAGAGAGTGGGACCTGGCCGGTTAGAGAGTGGGGCCAGGGGGATAGAGAGCAGGGCTGGGGGGATAGAGAGTGGGGCCGGGGGGATGGAGAGCATGGCCGGGGGGATAGAGTGCGGGGCCACGGGGTTACGGAGCGGGGCCAGTGGGAGTTAGAGCTGGGCCGGGGGGATAGAGAGCTGGGGCGGGGGGATATAGAGCGGGGCCACGGGGTTAGAGAGCGGGTCAGGTGGGAAAGAGAACTGGGTCGCGGGTGTAGTGAGCAGGGCCGGGGGTATAGAGAGCGGGGCCAGAGGATAGAGAGCGAGGCCGGGGAGGGAGAGAGCGGTGTCAGGGAGAATAAAAACCGGACCGGGTGGAGACAGAGCTGGGCTGGTGGTATAGAGAGGGGGGCCTGGGGGAGAGAGAGCAGAGACAATGAGTTAGAGAGCGTGGCTTGGGGGATAGAGCAAGGGGCAAGTGGGGAAGAGGGAAGGGCCGGGGGGGAGAGAGAGTGGGGCCGGGTTGATAGAGAGCGGGGATGGGCGAATAGAGAGAGCAGGGCCAGGGTGAGAGAGCTGTGCCGGGGTGAGAGAGCGCTTCCGGGGGGATATAGAACGGGGCCGAGGGGAGAGAGTGCGGGGGTGAGAGAGTGTGGGGCCTGGGTTTAGAGAGAGGGGCCTGGGTTTAGAAAGCGGGTCCGAGCAGAGACTAAGAGGGGCCA
This sequence comes from Cetorhinus maximus, assembly GCF_964194155.1. Lineage (NCBI taxonomy): Eukaryota > Metazoa > Chordata > Chondrichthyes > Lamniformes > Cetorhinidae > Cetorhinus > Cetorhinus maximus. The sequence continues at coordinate 11,974,016 of NC_135913.1, read as the reverse complement.
GTGAGATAGTGAGCGGGGACGGGGGGTTAGAGATGCGGGGATTGATGGATAGGGAGCGGGGCTGTGTGGATAGAGAGTAGTTTCTGGGGTTATAGAGATTGGGGACACGGGGAGAGAGACCGATTTTGGGGGGATACAGAGAGGGGATGAGGGGATAGAGAGCTGGGCTGAGGGGTTAGAGAGCGGTTTTGGGGGAATAGAGAGCGGGGCCGGGGGGAAATAAAGCGGCTCCGGCGGGATTGTGAGTGGGTCCAGGGGGATAGAGAGTTGGGCCGGTGTGTTAAAAAAAGCGGGGACAGAGGTTTAGAGAGAGGGGTCAAGGGAGATAGAGAGCATGGCAGGGGGAGAGAGATCAGGGCCGGGGTGAAAGATAGCTGGGCCGCGGGGATAGTGAGCAGGGCCGGGGGGAGAGTGTGAGGGGCCGGGGTGACAGAAAGCGTGACTGGGTTAATAGAGAGCGGGGCAAGGGAATAGAGTGCAAGGCCGGCAGGATAGTGAGTGGTGCAGAGGGGATAGAGAGCGGGGCCAAGTGGAGAGAGAACGGGGTCGTGGGGATAGAGTGCGGGACCAGGTGAATATAGAGCATGGCCGGGTTGAGAGAGCGGGGCCGGCAGCATAGATAGCGGGGGCCTGGGGAGAGAGAGAGGACACAATGGGTTTAATAGCGGTGCTTGGGGGATAGAGAGAGTGGCCGGGAGGATAGAGAGCGGGGCCGGGGCGATAGAGAGCGGGGCTGTGGAAATAGTGAGTGGGGGGCCGGGGGGAGAGCGGTGCCGGGGTGTTAGAGAGGCGGAATCGGGTGATAGAGAGTGGGGATGAGGGGAAAGAAAGCGGGGCCGGGGGGATAGAAAGCGGGACCGGTGGGAGATGGAGAGGGAGCATTGCAGGAGCGAGAGAGAGCCCAGCTAGAGCAAGGAAGAGCCAGCAGGACCGGGGGGAGAGTGAGCGGGGCCGGGGGCAAGTACAGTGCGGCGAGGTGGGTTAGAGAGTGGGGCCGGGGTTTAGAGAGTGAGGTTGGGGAGAATGGAAATGTGGCCGGATGGATAGAGAGTGTGGTTGGTTTGTAGAGAGTGTGGCCGGTCGTATTAGAAAGTGGGGGTGGGTTAAAAGATAGCGGTGCCGGGGAGAGAGAGAAAGTGGGGCCATGGTTTAGAGCCTGGGGCCCGGGGGATTAGAGAGTGGGGCCAAGAGTTAGACAGCAGTGCCGGGGTGAGCAGGCACGGTGCCAGGGAGAGAGAAAGCGGGGCCGAGGTTTAGATAGAGCGGCCGTGGGGTTAGAGAGCAGGACAGGGGGAATAGAGAGCGGGGCCGGGGTGTTAGAGAGCAGGGCCGGGGGGATAGAGAGCAGGGCCGGGGGGATAGAGAGCGGGGTGGGGTGATAGAGAGTGGGGCCGGGTGGAGAGAGAGGGGCCGGGGGGATAGAGAGCGGGGCCGGAGGGAGAGAGAGCGGGGCCAGTGGGATAGAGAGTGGGGCCAGAGGGAGAGACAGCGGGGCCGGGGGATTAGAGAGCTGGGCCGGGGGGAGAGAGAGCAGGGCCAGGGCGATAGAGAGCGTGGTCGGTGGGAGGTAGAGCGGGGCCGGGGTGATAGAGAGTGGGGCTGGGGGGAGAGAAAGCGGGGCTAGGGGGATAGAGAGCAGGGCTGGGGGGTGAGAGAGCGGGGCCTGGGTGATACAGAGCGGGGCCTGGGGAAAAGAGAGCGGAGCTAGGAGGAGAGGGAGCGCGGCCGAGAGGAGAGAGTGCGGGGCAGGGGAGAGAGTGGAAGGGGCAGGTGTTAAAATTCTGGTGCCTGGGGTTAGATAGCGGGGCCGGGATGACAAAGAACTGGGCTGAGGTGTTACAGAACGTGGCCGGGGGGATGGAGAGCAGGGCAGGGGGTATAGGGAGCGGGGCCGGGGGGAGAGAGAGCTGGGCCGGGGGGTTAGAGAGTGGGGCCAGGGAGAGAGACAGTGGGACTGGGGGATAGAGAGCGGGGCAGGGTGTATAGAGAGTGGGGCCAAGGGGTTAGAAAGCGTGGCCGGTGGGAGTTAGAGCTCATCCAGGGGGACAGTGAGCAGGGCCGGAGGAATAGAGAGCGGGGCCGAGTGGAGAGAAATCAGGCCGGGGGGTTAGAGAGCAGGACCTGAGGGATAGAGTGCGGGACCAGGGGATAGAGAGCAGTGCCGGGGGGCTATAGGGCAGGGCCACGGGGTTAGAGAGCGGGGCCGGTGGGAGAGAGAGCTTGATGGCGGGGGTAGTGTGCAGGGCCGGAGTTATAGAGAGCGGGGCCAGAGGATAGAGAGCGGGGCCGGGGTGGGAGAGAGCGGGGTCGGGGAGAATAAAAACTAGAACGGGGGGAAACAGTGCTGGGCCGGTGGTATACAGAGCAGCGTCGGGGGCAGAGAGAATGGGGCAGGTGAGAAATAGAGCGGGGACTGGGGAATAGTGAGTGGTGCTGTGGAAATAGAGAGCTAGGATGGGGGGATAGAGAGCGGGGCCGAGGACATAGAGAGCGTGGCCTGGGGGAGAGAGAGCGGAGACAGTGCGTTTGAAGACGTGGCCAAGGGGGATAGAGTAAGGGGCAGGTGGGAGAGAGGGCGAGGCCGGGTTTAGATAGCGCGACCGGGGGTAAGAGAGCAGGGGAGGGGGAATAGAGCGAGGTGCCAGGGGTTTAGAGAGCGAGGTCGGGGTTTACAGAGCGGGGCCGCGGTTTTGGCAGCGGGGCCGCGTGTTAGGGACAGGGGCTGATGAGTTAGAGCTTGAGGCTTGGGGGAGATTGAGCAGGACCGGGGATTAGATAGTGGGGCTGGGTGGATATAGAGCGGGGCCAGGGGGATAGAGAGCGGGCCGGTGGGATAGAGAGCGGGGCCGGGGGCATAGAGTGCGGGGCCGGGGGGATACAGACTGGGGCCGGGGGGATAGAGAGCGTGGCCGGTGGGATAGAGAGCGGGGACGGGGGGATAGAGAGCGGGGACGGAGGGAGAGAGGGTGGGGCCTGTGTTTAGAGAGAAGTGCCGGGGAGGTAGAGAGTGGGGCCAGGGGGATGGAGAATGGGGCAGGGGGGATAGGGAGCGGAGCTGGTGGGAGAGAGAGAAGGGCCTGGGGGAAGAGCAAGCGGGGCTGGGAGGAGAGGGAGCAGGGCCTTGGGGATAGAGAGAGGGGCCAGGAGGATACAGGGAGGGGCAGGGGGGATCGAGAGAGGAGCTGGGATGATAGAGAGCAAGGCTGTGGAGATAGTGAGTGGGGGGCTGGGGGGAGAGCGGTGCCAGGCTGTTAGAGAGCGGGAATCGGGGGATAGAGAGTTGGGACGAGGGGATAGAAAGCGGGGCCGGGGGGATAGAAAGCCGGCCCGGGGGGTGATAGAGAGGGAGCATTGCAGGAGCGAGAGGGAGCCTGGCTAGGGCAAGGAAAAGCCAGCAGGACCGGGGAGAGAGTGAGCAGGGCCGGGGGTAGAGAGGGCGGGGCCGTTGGGAAATTGTGCAGTTCCGCGGAGTGGGAGATCAGAATCAGGAGGAAAGTGGGCTGTGCCGGGGGGAGAGTGAACAGGGCCTGGGGCAAGTATAGTGTGGCGAGGGTTGATAGAGAGCGGGGCCGGGGTTTAGAGAGTGAGGTCAGGGGGAGAGGGAGAGGGGCCGGATGGATAGAGAGTATGGTTGGTTTGTAGAGAGCATGGCCGCTGGTTTTAGAAAATGGGGGTGGGGTAAAAGATAGCGGTGCCGGGGGGAGAGAGAAAGTGGTGCCATGATTTAGAGTCCACGGCTGGGGAGATTAGAGAGTGTGGCCGAGAGTTAGAGAGCAGTTCTGGGGTGAGCGGGCGCGGTGCCAGGGAGAGAGAAAGTGGGGCCAGGGTTTAGATAGCGCGGCCAGGGGTAAGAGAGCTAGGGAGGGGGAATAGAGCGTGGTGCCAGGGGTTTAGAGCACGGGGCCGGGGTTTACAGAGCGCGGCCGGGGTTTACAGAGCGGGGTCGGGGTTTACAGAGCGGGGCCGGGTGTTAGACACGGGGGCCGATGAGTTAGAGTGCGAGGCTTGGGGGAGAGTGAGCAGGGCCGGGGATTAGATAGTGGGGTTGGGTGGATAGCGAGCGGGGACGGGGGAATAGAGAGCGTGGCCGGGCGGACAGAGAGTGGTGCTGGGGGTTAGAGTGCGGGACCAGGGGGATTGGGAGCGGGGACGGGGGAATAGAGAGCACGGCCCGTGGGAGAGAGGGTGCGGCCGGGGTTTAGAGAGAGGGGCCGGGGGGACAGAGAACTGGGCTGAGGGGTTAGAGAGCGGGGCCGGGGAGATGGAGAGAGCAGTGCCGGTGGGAGATAGAGAGCAGGGCCAGGGGGAGTGAGAGCGGTGCTTGGGGGATAGGGAGCGGAGCGGGGGAGAGAGCGAGCGGGGTTGGGGGGATAGAGAGCGGGGCTGGGTGGGATTGAGACCGGGCTCGGGGGGATAGAGAGCGGGTCCTTGGGGTTAGACTGCGTGGCCGGTGGGAGAGAGAGCAGGGCCGGGGGGATAGAGAGCGGGGCCGGGGGGATAGAGAGCGGTGCCAGGGGGGATAGAGAGTGGTTCCGGGGGGAGTTAGAGCTAGGCCTGGGGGCTAAAGAGCAGGGCCGGGGGAATAGTGAGGGCGGCCGTGTGGAGAGAGAGAGGGGCGGGGAGCTATAGAGCGGGACCTCAGGGATAGAGAGCAGGTCCAGGGGATAGAGAGCAGGGCCCGGGGGTTATAGAATGGGGCCACGGGGTGAGAGAGCGGGGCCGTTGGGAGAGAGAGCTGGGCCGGGGGTTTAGGTAGAGGGGCTGGGGGGATAGAGAGCAGGGCAGGGGGGAGAGAGAGCGTGGCCGGGGGGATAGAGCGCGGGGTCGGTGGGAGATAGAGTGGGGCCGGCGGGATAGTGAGCGGGGCCGGTGGGAGATAGAGCGGGGCCGGGGGGATAGAGAGCAGTGCCGGGTGGTTAGAGAGCGGGGCAGGGGAGATAGAGAGCGGTGCTGCGTGGAGAGACCAGGGCAGGGTGCATAGATAGCGGGGGCCTGGGGGGAGAGAGCGAGGCAATGCGGAGAGCGAGAGAGGAGACGGTGGGTTAAAGAGCGGGGCTTGGGTGATAGAGAGAGTGGCCGGGGGGATAGAGAGCAGTCCTGTGGAGGTAGTGAGAGTGAGGCCAGGTGGAGCGAGCGCGGCCGGGGGGAGAGATTGTTTCAGGGGTTTTAGAGAGTGGGGCGAGGGGAAACAAAGCGGTGCCGTGGGATAGATTGCAGGGCCGTGGGGATAGAGAGTGGGTCTGGGGTTTAGAGAGCGTGGCCGGGGGGAGAGAGAGCATTTCCAGCGGAATAGAGAACGGGTCTGGGGTTTAGAGAGCGGTGCCGGTGGTAAGAGAGCAGGGCAGTAGGAATAGAGAGCGGGACCAGGTGGTTAGAGAACGTGGTTGGGGTTTAGATATCGTAGCAGGGGCTTAGAGAGCAGGGCCGGGGGAATAGAGAGCGCGGCCGTGGGGATAGAGAGTGGGGCCGGGGGGATAGAGAGCGGTGCTGGGGGGATAGAGAGTGGGGCCGGGGATATAGAGAGTGTGGCTGGGGTGGGTAGAGAGTGGGGCCGTTGGGGAGAGAGCGGTGCCGGGGGGATAGAGAGCGGGGCCGATTGGAAATAAAGCGGGCCGGGGGGGTTAGAGAGCAGGACCTGGATAGAGTGTGGGACCAGGGGATATAGAGCTGGGCCGGGGGGCTATAGGGCAGGGCCACGGGGTTAGAGAGCAGGGCCGGTGGGAGAGAGAGCTGGGTGGCGGGGGTAGTGTGCATGGCCGGGGTTATAGAGAGCGGGGCCAGAGGATACAGAGCGGGGCCAGGGTGGGAGAGAGAGGGGTCGGGGAGAATAAAAACCGGACCGGGGGGAGACAGAGCTGGGCCGGTGGTATGCACAGCAGCGTCGGGGGCAGAGAGAATGGGGCAGGTGGGAAATAGAGTGGGGGCTTTGGAATAGTGAATGGGGCTGCGGAAATAGAGAGCTGGGATGGGGGGATAGAGAGCGGGGCCGAGGACAGAGAGAGCGGGGTCTGGTGGAGAGAGAGCGAAGACGGTGCGTTAGAAGACGTGGCCCAGGGGGATAGAGTGAGAGGCAGGTGGGAGAGAGGGCGGGGCCGGGGGAATAAGAGAGCGTTTCTGGGGGGATAGAAGGAATGGCCGGGGCGGAGAGAGAGCGGGTCCGGGGTGATAGGGAGCTGGGGTGAACGAATAGAGAGTACGGAGCCGGGGTGAGAGAGCAGTGCCAGGGTGAGAGAGCGGGACCGGGGTGGATATAGAACGGGGCCGAGGGGATAGAGAGCAGGGCAGGGTTGAGAGAGGGGGGGGCTGGGCTTTAGTGAGAGGGGCCTGGAGTTAGAAAGTGGGTCCGAATGGAGACTAAGAGTGGCCAGGGAGATAGTGAGCTGGGACGAGGGGTTCTAGATGCGGGGATGGAGCGATAGGGAGTGGGCCTGTGTGGATAGAGAGGAGGATCGGCGGTTATAGAGAGTTGGGACATCGGGAGAGAGACCGGTTTTGGGTAGATAGAGAGAGGGGACGGGGGGATAGAGAGTGGGGCTGAGGGGTTAAAGAGCGGTTTTGGAGGGTTACAGAGCAGGGCCGGGGGTAATATAGCGGGAACGGGAGGATAGTGTGTGGGTCCGGGGGGATAGTGAGTGGGGCCGGGGGGATAGAGAGCGGGGCTGGAGGGTTAGAAAGTGGGGCCGGAGGGTTGGAGTGCGGGCCCAAGGGATACAGAGAGCGTGGCAGGAGGGAGAGAGCAGGGCCGGGGTGAGAGATAGCAGGGCCGCGGGGGTAGTGAGCAGGGCAACGGGGATACGGAGCCGGGCTGGGGGGAGGGTGTGAGGGGCCGGGTTGATAGAGAGCGGGGCTGGGGTAACAGAGAGCGGGGCAAGGAGATAGAGTGCAAGGCCAGCAGGATAGGGAGTGGTGCCATGGGGATAGAGAGCGGGGCCAAGTGGAGAGAGAACGGGGTCGGGGTCTTAGAGAGCGGGACCAGGGTATAGAGATCTGGGCCAGGGGGAATAGAGATCGGGGCCAGGGGTTAGAAAACGGGGCAGGGGTGATAGAGAGCGCTACCGGGGGGAGAGACTGGGGCCGGCGGCATAGATAGCGGGGGCTTGGGGAGAGAGAGCGAGGCCGTGGTGAGAGAGAGAGGACACGGTGGGTTAAAGAGTTGGCCTTGGGGGATAGAGAGAGTGGCCGGGAGGATACAGGGAGGGGCAGTGGAGATAGTGAGTGGGGGGCTGGGGGGAGAGCGGTGCCGGGGTGTTAGAGAGCGGGAATCGGGGGATAGAGAGTTGGGACGAGGGTATAGAAAGCGGACTGGGGGGTGATAGAGAGGGAGCATTGCAGGTGCGAGGGAGAGCCCGGCTAGGGCAAGGAAGAGCCAGCAGGACCGGGGAGAGAGTGAGCGCGGCTGGGGGTAGAGTGTGCGGGGCCGTTGGGAAAGTGTGCGGTTCCGCGGAGTGGGAGATCAGAATCAGGTGGAAAGTGGGCTGGGCCGGGGGGAGAGTGAACAGGGCCTGTGGTAAGTACAGTGTGGCGAAGGATGTTAGAGAGCGGGGCCGGGGTTTAGCGAGTGAGGTCAGGGGGAGAGGGAGAGGGGCCGGATGGATAGAGAGTGTGGTTGGTTTGTAGAGAGCATGGCCGCTGGTTTTAGAAAGTGGGGGCGGGGTAAAAGATAGCGGTGCCGGGGGGAGAGTAATAGTGATGCCATGATTTAGAGACCACGGCTGGGGGGATTAGAGAATGGGGCCGAGAGTTAGAGAGCAGTTCCAGGGTGAGCGGGCGCGGTGCCAGGGAGAGAGAAAGAGGGGCCGGGGTTTAGATAGCGCGGCCGGGGGTAAGAGCGCAGGGGAGGGGGAATAGAGCGCGGTGCCAGGGGTTTACAGAGCGGGGCCGGGGTTTACAGAGCGGGGTCGGGGTTTTGGCAGCGGGGCCGGGGTTTTGGCAGCGTGGCCGGTTGTTTGAGAGGGGGGCTGATGAGTTAGAGCGCGAGGCTTGGGGCAGAGTGAGCAGGTCCGTGGATTAGATATTGGGGCCGGGTGGATAGAGAACGGGGCCGGGGGGATAGAGAGTGATGCCGGGGGTTAGAGTGCGGGACCGGGGGGATAGAGAGCGGGGCCGGGGGGACAGAGAACTGGGCTGAGGGGTTAGAGAGCGGGGCCGGCAGGATAGAGACCGTGGCCGGGGGGATAGAGAGAGATTGGCTGGGGGTTGGAGAGCGGCGCCGGGCGATAGAGAGAGAGATGCCGGTGGGAGGTAGAGCAGGACCAGGGGGAGGTAGAGCAGGGCCTGGGGGATACAAAGCAGGGCCGGGGGACGAGAGAGCGGGGCTGGGCGGAGTGGGAGCTGGGGCTTGGAGATAGAGAGAGCAGGGCTGAGGGGATAGAGATCGGGGCCTGTGGGAGAGAGCACGGGGCCGGGTGTTAGAGACCGGGGCCGATGAGTTAGAGCGCGGGGCTTGGGGGAGAGTGAGAGGGGCCGCGGGTTAGAGAGCGGGGCCGGGGGGAGAGAGAGCGAGGCCGGGGTTAAAACTGAGGGGCCTGGTGTTAGATAACGGGGCCGGGGGGACAGAGAACTGGGCTGAGGGGTAAGAGAGCGGGCCCAGGGGGATAGAGAATGGGGCCGCGGGGATGGAGAGCGGAGCCGCGGAGATATAGAGTTTGGCCGGGGGTATAGAAAGTGGGGCCGAGGGGATAGAGACCGGGGCCGGGGGGATAGAGAGCGGGGCCAGGGTATAGAGAGCGGGGCCGTGGGGATAGCGAGCAGGGCTGGTGTGATAGATAGCGGGGCCGGGGGGATAGAGTGCGGGACCGGTGGGATAGAGAGCGGGGCCGGGGTGTTAGAGTGCAGGGCCGTAGGGATAGAGAGCGGGGCTGGGGGGTATGGAGAGCGGGGCCGGGGGGATAGAGAGCGGTGCCAGGTGGATAGAGAGCGGGTCCTTGGGGTTAGAGAGCATGGCCGTTGGGAGAGAGAGCGGGGCCGGGGGATAGAGAGCGAGGCCGGGGGGATAGAGAGCGGGGCCAGGGGGATAGAGCGTAGGGCCGGGGTGTTAGAGAGCTGGGCCGGGGGGATTGAGAGTTTGGCCGGGGGAAGTTAGAGCTTGGCCGGGGGGGCTAATGAGCAGGGCCGGGGAAATAGAGAGGGCGGCCATGTGGAGAGAGAGAGGGGCGGGGGGCTATAGAGCGGGACCTGAGGGATAGCGAGCGAGACCTGGGGATAGAGAGCGGGGCCCGGGGAATATAGAGCGGGGCCACGGGGTTAGAGAGCGGGGCAGTTGGGAGAGAGAGCAGGGCCGGGGGGGCAGAGATCGATTCCGGGTGGTTAGAGAGCGGGGCCGGAGGGTTAGAGAGCGAGGCCAGGGTGATAGAGAGCAGGGACGGGGGATAGAGAGCGGGGACGGGGTGACAGAGAGCGGGGCCGGGGGGATAGATAGTGGGTCTGGGGTTTAGAGAGCGGAGCCGGGGTGAGAGAAAGCGGGGCCAGGGTGTTGATAGCGCGGCCGGGGGTAAGAGAGCAGGGCTGGGGGAATAGAGAGTGGGGCCAGGTGTTTCGAGAGCGTGGCCGGTGAGTTAGAGCGCGGGGCTGGAGGGAGAGAGAGCGTGGCCTGGGGGAATAGAGAGCGGGGCCTGGGGGAGAGGGAGCGGGGCAGAGAGGAGAGAGAGCGGGTCAGTGGGGAGAGAGGCCGGTGCCGGGTTTTAGAGAGTGGGGACTGGGGTTAGAATGTGGGGCCGGGGGGATAGAGAGCGGGGCCGGGGGGTTAGTGAGCGGAGCCGGGGGGATAGAGAGCAGGGCCGGGGGGATAGAGAGCGGGGCCGTGCGGATAGAGAGTGGGGCTGGGGGAAGAAAGAACCGGGCCGGGGGGAGGGAGAGAGCGGGGCCGGGGGGAAGAGAGTGGGGCCGTTGGGGAGAGAGCGGAGCTGGGGGGAGGGAGAGAGCGGGGCCGGGTGGAAGAGAGTGGGGCTGGGGGAATAGAGAGTGGGGCCAGGCGGATAGAGAGTGGAGCCGTGGGGATAGAGAGTGGATCAGGGGGGATAGAGAGTGGGGCCGGGCGGATAGCGAACGGGGCCGTGGGGATAGAGAGTGGGGCTGGGGGGAGAGAGAGAGGGGCCGGGCAGTTTGAGACCGTGGCCGGGTGGATTGAGTGAGGAGTCGGGGCGATAGAGAGCGGGGCCTGGGGTTAGAGAGCGGGGTCGGAGGGATAGAGAGCGGGGCCGGGGAGATAGAGAGCGTGGCCGGGGTGATTGAGTGCGGGGCCGGATGGTTAGAGAGCCGGGCCTGGGGTTAGAGAGCGGGGCTTGGGGTTAGAGTGCAGCGCCGGGAATTTAGAGAGTGGGGCCCTGGCTAAGAATAGCGGTTCCTGTGGGAAAGTGAGCAGGGCCGGGGAGAGAGAGACCGCGGCTGGGGGGAGAGAGATCATGGCCGGGGAAGAGTGAGCATGGCCTGGATGAGACTGAGCCGGGTCGGGGTGAGATATATTTGTGACAGAATGAGCTGGGCCGCAGGAAGAGAGAGCGGCGCCAGGGTTATGAGAGATCGGGGGCCGGGGTAGGGTGAGTGTTGGCCCGAGGGATGAGAGAGCTGGGTCAGGGAGAGAAAGCGGAACAGGTGGGAGAGAGAGTGGGACCAGGGGATTAGATCACGTGACTAGAGAGAGAGGGAATGGAACCAGGGTTCGAGAGGGTGGGACAGATGGGACAGAAACTGGTAGCAGTGGATGAGTGAGCAGTACAGAATGGAGAAAAGGAGGGACTGGGGGGAGAGAGAGTGGTTACAGGGGGGCAGACAGAAGGGCAAGGGGCGAGACAGTGGGGCCGGGGGGAGCGACAGAGCCGGACCGGAGGGTTAGAGAGCGGGGCTGTGGAGAGAGAGTGGGGCCGTGAGGTAGAGAGCTTGGCTGGTTGGTAAGAGAGTGAGGCCAGGGTGGAGAATGATGGGACTGCGGTGGTAGATAACAAGGCTTGGGGTTGAGAAAGTGGGGCCGAGAGGAGAGAGAGTGGGGCAGGGTGGGGGGGGGGGAGAGATCTGGGGACGAAGGGAGAGAAAGCTGGGCCGCGTGGATAGAGAGCGGTGCTGGGGGTTAGAGAGCGGGGCCTGGGGCTAGAGTACGGGGCCGGGGGATAGCGTGTGGGGCCGGGTGCTATAGACAGCGGTGACAGTGTGAGGGAGATCGAGTTGGGGGCGAGATTGGGTGGGGCCTGGGAGAAATTGAGTGGGGACAGGGTGAGGGAGATTGGTGGCAGAATGAGTGGGTCCACGTGTGGTTAGAGTGGGGCCAGGGGGATGAAAGAGTGGGGCCAGGGGTTTAGAGAAAGCGGCGCCTGGGTTAGAGAGACCGGGACAGTGGTGGTAGAGAGAGAAACTAGGGGTGAGAGATATCCAGTACGGTGTTTTAGGGAGCAGGGCCCAGGTGTATTAGGGGCAGAGAGCTTGGCCAGATGGAGAGACGCGGTACCTGTGTCAGAGAGAGTTGGACAGGGGGCTTAGAGAATGGGGCTGGGGGGAGAGAGCACGTAAACGGGGAGTAGAGAGTGGGTGTGGGTGGAGATTGAGTGTGGCTGGGTATTTAGAGAGCGGGGCCTAGGGTGTTAGATGGATGGTCCGGGGGCTTGGGTGCGAGCCCTGGTGTAGTAAGGAGCTGGACTCCTCGTGCAGAGAGCGCGTCCGGCGTGTAGGTAGCCGATCTGCGTGATAGAGAGTTGGGCCTGGGGATAGAGAGCAGAGGCGGGGTGTAGAGACTGGGCAGGGAGGAGAGAGAGCTCGGCCGGTGTGTGAATGAGTGGGGCCAGGGCTAGAGAACTCGGCTGGGTCGTGAGTGCCCGGCTGTTAGGAAAGAACGTGTCCAGATATTGTGAATGGTGCTAGTCGGAGAGAGCAGATCCAGGGGAGGTAGGGAGAGGTGGGGAGAGAGAGCGGGTCTAGGCAGAAGAGAGCAGGGCTGTGAGAGAGGGAGGGTGTGAGTGTGTATCTTACAGAGAGAGGTGAAGGGTGTAAGTATGTTTGATGGGGGTTAGAGTGTGAGTGTGTGTGACATAGATAGGGAGAGCGTGTCAGTATGTCTGAAAGAGAGGGGGAGAGTGTGAGTGTCAGTGACAGAGGGAGAGAGCGTGCCTGTGTGAGAGAGAGAAAGAAGTGGAGAGTGTAGTGTGTGTGACAGAGCGAGGGGGAGAGTGTGAGTGCGCGTGATAGATAGAGTGGGGGCGTTTGAGTGTGTGTGACAGAGAGATGGGGAGAGTGTGAGTGTCTTTGACAGAGAGAGAGTGAGGGTGTGAGTGTGTGTGTGACAGAGGGGAAATGTGAGTGACAAGGAGAGGTGGAGAGTGAGATTATTTATGATGGTGAAGAGTGTGAGTGTGACAGAGAAATGTGAGAGTGAGTGTGTGAGTGCGAGTGATGGGACAATGAATGTGAAAGTGAGAAAGGGGGAAATTGTTAGTATGTGTGAATGAGAGGGGGGATAGTGTGAGTTTGTGTGACAGAGAGGGAGAGAGTGTGAGAGTATTTGTGTGACAGAGAGTGGCAGTGAGTGTGAGAGGGAGAGCGGGAGAGTGTGAGTGTGTGTGAGAGAGAGGCAGAGAGTATGTATGAGAGGCAAGAGGGAGTGAGTGCGAGTGTGTATGACAGAGGGAGGTGCAGTGTGAGTGTGGTTGATAGACAGAGGGACAGTGTGAGCTTTTGTGACAGAGAGAGGGGGAGAGTGTGAGTGAGAAAGAGTGGTGGAGAGTATAATTGCTTTTGATGGAGGGGAAGAGTGTGAGTGTGACACTGAAATGGGAGAATGTGAGTGTGTGAGCGAGAGTGATAGGACAATGAATGTGAGAGTGAGAGAGGGAGGTAGTGTGAGTGTGTGTGAAAGAGACAGGGGATAGTATGAGTTTGTGTGACAGAGAGGGAGAGAGTGTGAGAGTATGTGTGTGAGAGACAGTGGCAGTGTGTGTGAGAGGGAGAGGGAGAGAGTGTGAGTGTGTGAGAGAGAGAGGCAGAGAGTATTTATGAGAGGCAGAAAGAGCGAATGTGAGTGTGTGTGAAAGAGGGAGGGGAAGTGTCAGTGTGTTTGACAGAGAGAGGAACAGTTTGAGCGTGTGTGACAGAGTGAGGTGGAGAGTGAGATTATTTTTGATGGGTGAAGAATTTGAGTGTGACAGTTAAATGGGGGACTGTGAGGGTGTGAGGGAGAGAGATGGGACAATGAATGTGAAAGTGGGAGAGGTTGAAAGTGTGGGTATGTTTGTCAGAGAGAGGGGGAGCTTGTGAGTTTGTGTGACAGAGAGAGGGAGAGAGTGTGAGTGTGTGTGTGAGGGAGAGAGTGGGTGTGTGTGTGAGAGGCACAGGGACAGGGTGGGACTGTGGCTGAGAGAGAGGGGCAGAGAGTATTTTTTAGAGGCAGAGAGAGAGCATGAGTGTGTGACCGGGGTGCGGGGGAGCGTGAATGTGTGACAGAGAGAGGGACAGTGTCAGTGTGTGTGACAGAAAGAGAGGGGGAAAGTGTGAGTTTGTGTGATAGAATGAGGGGGAGAGTGAGTGTGAGTGACAGATAAAAGGGCGAGTGTGAGTGTGAGCGAGCGAGAGAGTGTGAACTGTGTGTTAATGAGTGCGGAAGTGAATGTGAGTGTTTGTGACCAAGTGAAGGGGAGAACGTGAGTTTGTGTGACAGAGAGGGAGATAGTGTGAATGGATGTGACAGAGGGAGGTAGAGAGTGTTTGTGTGTGTGACCGAGGGGGAGAATGTGAGCGGGAGAGAGAAAGGGAGAGTGTAAGTGTGTGTGACGGGGGTGGGGGTGGTGGAAGAATGCTTGTGTGTGTGAGAGTGGAAGATAGAGTGTGAGTGCCAGAGAGAGAGAGTGTGAGTGTGTGTGGCAGTGAAAGTGGAGATTGTGAGTGTGTAAGAGAGAGAGAGAGAGAGACGGAGAGCGTGAGTTGTGCGACAGAGAGAGGTAGAGAGTGCGAGTGTGTGTGAGAGAGGGCGGGGAATAGAATGTCTGTGTGACAGAGAGAGGGAGAGGCCGTGAAAGAATTTGAGTGTGTGTGGCAGAGAGAAGGATAGAGTATGAGTGCATGAGATAGGGAATGGTAAAGCTTGATTATGTGTGAGAGAGTTAGGGATAGTGCGTGTGTGAGAGAGAGGCTGAGTGAGAGATTGTGTGGCAGAGAGAGTGGGAAAGTGTGATTATTTGTGGCAGAGTGAAGAGGAGTGTGAATGTGCGTGATGAGGGAGCGAGAGTGTGTCTGTGTGAAAGAGAGAAAAAGAGAGTGCAAGAGTGTGTGACAGAGCGAAGGGGAGAGTGTGTGTGACAGTGGGAGGGAGATTGTCACCCTGTGTGACATAGAGAGAGGGGTAGAGTGAGTGCCTTTGACAGGGAGACGGGGAAGAATGTGAGCCTTTGTGACATAATGAGGGGGAAAATGTGAGTGTGTGTGACATAATGAGGAGGAGAATGTTATTGTGTGTGACAGAGAGAGGGGGAAGTGTGAGTGTGTGAAATGACAGAGCGAGAGAGTTTATGTGAGTGCGTGTGACAGAGAGATGGAGAGAGTGGCAGTGTGTGGTACAGAAGGATGTGGCGGGTGTGAGTGTATGTGACAGAGGGGGAGAGTTTGAGTGAGAGAGAGGGGGGGAGAATGTGAGTGTTTGTGATGGCGGTTGAAGAGTGTGAGTGCGTGTGACTTAAAAAGGGGGAGAGCTTAACTGTGAGCAGCAGAGAGGGGAAGAGTGCGAGAGTGTGTGTGAGAGAGAAGGAACAATGAATGTGAGAGTAAGAGAGTGGGAGAGTGGGAATACTTGTGAAAGAGGGAATGGGACAGTGCGAATGTGTGCGACACGGAGAGGGATAGAGTGGGAGTGCGTGAGAGAGAGAGGGAGAGTGTGAGTTTATGCGAAATAGAGAGCTGAGAGTGTGAGTGTGCGAGAGAGATATGGGTAGAGCGTGACTGTATGTGACATAGTGCGAAAGAGAGTGTGAGTGAGAGAGAGAATGGGGAGATTGCCTGTGTCTTTACAAGAGAGAGAGAGAGTTTGAGTGTGTTTGACAGAGAGAGGGGGAAAGTGTCAGTGTGTGCGTGACAGAGGGAGAGGGAGAGTGTGAACATCATTGACAGAGAGAGGTAGAGAGTGTGATTGTGTGAGTCAGAGAGATGGGATAAAGTGAGTTTGTGTGAAAGAGATAAGGGGAGACTGTGAATGTGTGAGAGAGATTGGACAATGCATGTGAGAGTGATAGAGGGGGAGAGTCTGTGTATGTTTGAAAGAGAGAGTGGGAGATTGTGATCGTGTGTGACAGAGTGGGAGAGAATATGAGTGTGTGGGAGATATTTGAGGAGAGTGTGAGTGTTTTTGACAGAGAGAGAGTGTGAGTATTTGTGTGAGAGAGGGGGAGAGTGTGAGTGCGTGTAACAGAGAGGTGGTAGAGTGTGAGTATATGACACAGAGATTGGGGGAGTGTGAGTGTGTGTGACAGTGAGTGGGAGGGAGTGTGTGTGAGAAGTAGAGGGAGAGATTGTGAGTGTGTGGCAGAGAAAGTGGCAGAGTGTGAGTGTTTGTGATGAGAGAGCCAAGTGTGTTTGTGTGACAGGGAGAGGAAGTGATTGTGAATGTGCTTATGTGTGACAGGGAGAGGAAGTGATTGTGAATGTGTGCGACAGAAGAAATGGAAGTATGGGTATGTTTGTGATCGAGAGACGGCTTGTGTGACTATGGGTGAAAGAGAGAGGGGCAGAGTGTGAGTTTCCTTGAAAGGGAGAGGGGATGAGTGTGAGTCTGTGTGACAGAATGAAGAGGTGAGTGTGAGTGTGTGTGAAAGAGAGAGTAGGACAGTTTGAGGGTGTGCGTGAGTCTGTTTCAGAGACAGTGGGAGAAAGTAAGCTTTTGTGTGAGAGATGGGAGATTGTGAGATTGTTTGACAGGTAGAGGGGGAGAGTGTGTGTGTGTGACAGACGGAGGGGGAGAGAGTGAGTGTGTGTGACAGATAAATCGGAGAGTGTGAGTGTGAGTGTGAGTGCAAGAGAGAGCGGATGGGTGTGAGTATGTATGAGGGAGAGATGGGAAAATGCATATGTGAGTGAGAGAGTGGGAGAGAGTGATTATGTGTGAAAGAGAGAGGGGTTAGTTAGTGTGTGGGAGAGAGAGGCGATACTTGTGTGTGGCAGAGAGGGGTAGAGAGAGTGAAAGTGTGAGAGATGGAGGGAGAGACTGTGTTTGTGTGTGACAGATAGAGGGAGAGAGTGAGTTTTTGCGAGAGAGAGTGAGAGAGAGTGAGCTTTTGTGACAGAGAGCGCGAGAGACTGTGTGTGAGAGAGAGAGGGAGAGGGTGAGTGTGTATTAAAGAGAGTGGAGGAGGGTGTAGCTTTGTGTGAATTAGAGAGGGAGAAAGTGTGAGTGTGTGACAGAGGGAGGGGGTGAGTGTGAGCCTGTGAGAGAGTGCGATGGGACAATGAATGTAAGAGTGAGAGACGGGGAGAGTGTGATTATGTGTGGAAGAGTCAGCGAGAGAGTTGGAGTGTATGTGAGAGAGGGGGGGTGGGGGGAGATTGTGTGTGTCTGTGGCAGAGGGAGGGGGTGAGTGTGAGTTTGTGTGACAAAGCGAAGGGGAGGTTGTGATCGTGTGTCACAGAGAGAGGGAGAGACTGGGATTATTTTTGTCAGAGAGAGGGGAATAGCGTGACTGCCTGTGACAGAGGGAGGGTGAGACTATGAGTTTGGTTGACAGAGGGGGAGAGTGTAAGCGAAAGAGTGGGGGTGCATGTGAGTGTGTTTGACCCGGGGGTGGTAGAGTGTTATTGTATGTGACAGTGAGGAAAGTTAGTGTGACTTTATTTGACAGGCAGAAGGCGAAATGCGTGAATTTCTGTGACGTAATGAGAGGGAGAGTCTCAGTGTGTGTAACAGTAAGAGGGGGAAAGTGTGAGTGTGTTTGACAATGAATGGAGGAAGTGCGAGTGTGTGTATCGAGAGAGCTAGAGAGTGTATGTGACAGAGAGAGGGATGAGTGATGAGTGTGTGTGACAGAAGGAGGGGGCGGGTGTAAGTGTGTTTGACAGAGGGGGAGAGTGTGAACTGGGTGACGGAGGTGGAAGAGTGTAAGTGCGTGTGACAGAAAAGGGGGGAGAGTGTGAGCATGGAGTGAGGGGGAGATTGCGAGAGTGTGAGAGAGAGAGATGGGACAATGAGTCTGAGAATGAGAGAGAAGTAGAGTGTGAGAATGTGCGAAAATGGGAAGGGGGGAAATGTGAGTGCATGTGATAGGTAGAATGAGATAGTGTGAGTGCGAGAGAGAGAGGAGGAGAGTGTGAATGTGAGAGAGAGAGAGAGGGGGAGAGAGAGCGAGTGTGTGTGGCAGAGAGAGGGGAGAATGTGAGTGTGTGAGCGAGAGAGGAGGAGATTGCCTGAGTCTTTACCGGAGAGAGAGAAAGTTTGAGTGTGTGTGGCAGAGAAAGGGAGAGAGTGTCAGTGTGTCTCAGTGAGAGGGGGATAGTTTGCTTGCATGTGTATGACAGCGAGGGGGGCGGGGTAGGGCCTGAGTCTGTGACAGAGAGAGGGAGAGAATGTGAGTGTGTGAGTCAAAGAGAGGAAAGTGTGAGATTGTGTGACAGAGAATAAGGGTGACTGTGAGTATGTGTCAGAGAGAGATTAGACGATGAATGTGAGAGTGATAGAGGGGGAGAGTCTGTGCATGTGTGAAAGAGAGAGGGGAGATTGTGATTGTTTGTGACAGAGCGAGGGAGATATTGTGAATGTGTGAGAGATAGTTCGGGAGAGTGTGATTTTGTGTGACAGAGAGTGGGTGTGAATGTGTGGCAGAGAGAAGAGAGATGGCGACAGTCTGAGTGTGTGTGTGACGGAGAGGGCAAGAGTGTGAGTGTGTGTTTAAGAGAAATGAAATAACCTGAGTTTGTGTTACAGAGAGAGTGGGTGAGTGTGTGTGACAGAGAGATGGGAGTGTGTGCTTTTGTATGACAGAGAGAGCAAGATCGTGAGAGTGTGTGTTGCATAGAGAGCGGGAAAGCATGAGTGTGCGTGACAGAGGGAGGAGGAGAGTGTGAGTCTGTGTGACAACAGGGGAGAGTGTGAGGGAAAGAGTGGGCTGTGAGTGTGTGTGTGAGGCGGTGAGGGAAGAATTTGAGTATGTGTGAGAGATGAAGAGAGTGTGAGTGTGATCGACTGAGAAAGGCGGAATGTGTGTGTGACAGAGAAAAGGGAAGAGTTTGAGTTTGTGTGACAGAACGAGGGAGCGAGTGTGATTACGTGTGAAAGAGAGGGCGAGAGTGTGAGTGTGTGTGACAGAGAGAGAGGGCGAGAGTGTGACTGTGTGTGACAGAGGAAGGGGTAGAGTTTGAGTTTGAAAGTCAGAGATAGTGGGCGAGGTTGTGAGTGTGTATGAAAGAGAGAGGGGGAGTGTGTGAGTTTGTGTGACAGAGGGAGGGGGCGAGTGTGATTATGTTTGTCAGAGAGGGAGAGAATGGGAGTTCATGTGACAGAGAGACGGAGAGATTGTGGGTATCTGACAGAGTGAGGGGGAGAATATGAGCGAACGTGTGGGGGTGGGTGAGAGTGTATGTGATGCAGGTGGGGGGAAATGTTAGCTTGTGTGACAGAGAAATGGGGACAGTGTGAGTGTGAGCGACAGAGAAAGGTGGAGACTGTGTTTGTGTGAGACAGAGAGATGGGACAATAAACGTGAGTCTGAGAGAGGGGGAGAGTGTGATTGTGTGTGACAGAGAGAGGGAGAAATTGTGAGTGTGTGAGAGAGGGAGGGGAGAATGTGATTGTGTGGGAATGTGAAATGGGACATTGAATGAGAGGGTGAGAGTGGTGGAGAGTGTGAGTATGTGTGAAAAAGATCCTGGGAGTGTGTGAGTATGCGAGAGGGAGAGATGGGAAGATGAATGCGTGAGTGAGAGAGGGGGATAGTGGGAGTGTGTGTGAAGCATGGGTGGGGGGGAGATTTTGAATGTGTGTGATAGAGAGAAGGGGAGGGGCTGAGTGTGAGCTCCAGAGAGAGCGGGGAATGTTTGTGTGAGAGAGAGAGATGGGCCGATAAATGTGCGAGTGAGAGAGAAGGAGAATGTGACTGAGTGTGAATGGCAATTGGACAGAGTATGAGTGTGTGAGAGAGGGTGTGTGTGACTGAGAAAGGGAACGTCCGTTTGCGTGTGTGTGACAGAGAGAGTGGGAGTGTGAGCTTGTATGACAGAGAGAGAGGGGGACAGTGTTTGTATCTGTGACAGGCAGAGGGGAGAGTATTCGTTAGAGTGTCAGAGAGAGGGGGAGAGTGTGTGTGACAGAGGGAGAGGGAGAGAGTAATTATGTGTGACACATAACGGGGAGAGTGTGAGTGTGAGCCTAAGAGAGAGTGGGAGAGTGGGAGTATGTGAGAGAGAAGGGGAGAGAGTGTGAGTGTGTGTGAAAGAGAGAGCGAGAGACTGTGTGTGAGAGAGAGGAGAGCGTGTGAGTATCTGTGAAAGAGAGCGGTGAGATTGGGAGTGTGTGTGACATAGAGAGGGCAGAGTGTGAGTGTGTGAGAGGGGGAGGCGGAGAGTGTGAGTGTCAGTGTCAGCGAGAGGGTGAGCTTGTGAGTATGTGAGAGGGGGAGATGGGGGAATGATTGTGAGAGACAGAGTGAGAGAGTGTGATTAGGTGTAAAATTGAGAGGGCGAGAGTGAGCTTGTGTGGCAGAGAGAGGGAGAGAGTGTGAGCGTATGATATAGAGAGGGAGAGAGCCTGCATGCGTTAGACAGCGGGAGGGAGAAGGAGTGAAATGTACGTGAGAGAGAGAGTGTTTGAGAGAGAGAGGGAAGAGTATGAATGTGTGTGACAGAGAGAGGGGGAGAGTGTGAATTTGAGAGAGACAAGTGGGTTAGTGTGTGTGTTTGAAAGAAAGAGGGTGATTGTGTCTGTGGGTGACAGAAAGAGGGAGTGCGAGTTTTTGTGAAGGAGAGAGTGGAGAGTTTTATTGTGTGTCTCATGGGGTGCGATAATGTGTAAGTGTTTGTGACAGAGAGAACAAGACATTATGAATGTGTGTCTCAGGGGGTGGGGTAGTGTGTGAGTGTTTGTGACAGACAGAGGGGGAGAGTGTGAGTGTTTGTGACAGAGAGAGGTGAGAATGTGCATGTGAAGGTTGTGAAGGCATTGGTGAGGGCGCGGAAAAGATCCACGAGAATGGTTCCATGGATGTGTCACTTCAGTTCCGTGGATAGATTGGAGCAGTTTGAAATGTTTACCTTGGGGGTGAGAAGGTTGAGAGGATTTATGATTCAGGTGTTCAAAAGTTTGATGGGTCAATATCGTGAGGGTTCTAGGCCGACTCAATCGGGAGAAAATGTTCCCACTGGGGGAAGGAGTGAGAATGAGAGAGACACAGATATAATGGGATTTTAAAAACAAGAGATGAAGACACGAGGAAGAACATGAAGGGGAGGAAGGTTCAGTCGAGGCGACCAGAGGGAATCAGACTGTTATCTGAAACATAAGAATGTGCGGGTTTACAGGGAGAGGGGGTGAGGGGTTGAGTGGCACTAGTTCAATTGCTCTTTGGGAGAGCCAGTGCTGACAAAATGGGCCGAATGGCCTCCTCCTGCACTGCAACAATTGTCTGATTCAGGAGGACATGAAGGATAGAAAACGCTGGGGTAGAACAAAGAATATTAATGAGCAAATGAAATTATTAAAACGTTGAATAATGTCGGATTTACAGCAGAGAAACAGACCACTCAGCTCATTTGGTCTATTTCTCCTTCGTGTGTTTATCCAGCTTTCCCTCAAACCCATCTCTGTTGCTCGCCCCATCCATTTCCTGGTATCAATTTCCACATTCTCACCATTATCCGGGGAAATAGATCCCTCCTGAATTCCCACTTGGATTTACTGGTGAGTATTTGAGATTTCTGACCCAAAATTGTTGTCCATCCCGCGTGTGAGGACAACTTCTCTACCTCTAACTTATCAGGAACCGTCGCAATATTAAAAATCGCTATCGGGTTGCCCCTCAGTCTTCAACCTTATGAAGAAAAAGAGGCTCCAGTCATCTCAGCATTTTCAGGTACATTAAAATCTCTCCGTTCAGGTATCTCCCTTGTGGATTATTTTTTTTCAGAACCTTAATCAGGGCCTTCAGAGATTTTATTGTTGGTAATTTGGAGATCAGACTGTGCAGGATAAATATGTAACAGCGATGAGACATGGGGTAAATTTTAATTCAGATTTGTGATTGTGAGTATGAGAAATTGGGATGTGGGAATTTAAAAATTCACTTCATGTTAGAAACTTTCCAATCAGTATTGAGAATCCAGGAAGAGGAGGCGTCCATTCAGCCCCTCGAGTTTATTCCAGCAGTAAGTGAGACTATGGCTGATCGGTGAAATAACTCAATCCGCCAGCCTTTGACCCCTGTCCTTTCAGATCATTGATAACTAAATTATAAGTCCGAGTTTCCGAAGTTAACCATCCATTGCTTTTTACAGAGAAAGAATTCATGGTTCCACTAATATTATGTAGAAGTGTTTGCTAATTTCAGTCAAAAAACTCTGAATCCAATTTTTTGATCATACCCCCTCATCCTCCACATCCAAAGTCACGGAAAGAGATTCCATTCACCTGATCCCTTCCCCTGAATAGCTGTAACATTTTGATCAAATCAGCCCCCTTCTAAAATGGGACAATAACCTCAATTTGTTTAATGACTCCTAATAATTTCACCCTTGGAATCGAGTTTTCATTCTAGTAAATCTATACCACATTGCCTCCGCGGTCAACCTATACATGCTGAGGTGTGGCGCACAGGACTACTCACAGTTACTCCGTGTGTGGTCTGACCAGGGCTTTATCAATCTGACACATGACATCTACAAACTTGTCTATTACTACAGATATAAAGGTCAGCATCCCATTAGGATTTTGGATTATTTTGTGAACCTGTTAAAGACAGGCCATAATCTGTGTAAATTATCCCCAAGTCCCTGTGGACCTCCAGCACTTCTAGATGTTCACCAATTAGAACGATCCCTGGCTTATCTTTTCTTGGGCCCAGACTGCATGAGCTCATATTAGGTAACATTCAAGCCATTTGACAAAATGCTGTCATTCTGTGGGTCGAACAATGCCTTGTAATTTTAGATAACATTTATGTTGCTAACAATTTCTTGTGCCTCAGGCACAGCAGTGAAACCGCCCTCGTCAAAATTATGAATGAACTCTCTCTCCATTACTAGTTTAAACGTGTACGGTGAAGCTGGATAACAATATAAATAACTTACTCAGGAAACCGAGGATCAGCAGCAGAGTCCACATCTCACTGGGTGATATTCTGGGAAGTGAAAGGCAGAATTAGCATTAGGGAGAGTAACTGGAATAGGGAAAGGGAAGGGAAAGTAATTAGAGAGTGGCACAGTGGATTAGTGATTATATCGATTTATAGTCGGTGAACTCTATCTCCCCCTCTCACTGGAACACCAATATATAGTGCATGCCCTACCTCTGCCTCTCACTGGAGAACCAACAGTCAGTGCAAGCTCTACCTCCCCCTCTAACTGAGACCTCTACAACCAGAGGTGAAGTTCACTTGCTTACATGCCCTTAATTCAAACCAATTAATTCAATCGAATCCCTCGATTTTCCATGTTCAACTCCCAAACACCAATTTTTAAAATCATTAGTATTACTGACATTCCTGCTCTCTTCACTAGCGCCTCCTCCAGCCCCCCTCTAGAGACACCCTGCTAATATTCGAATCTTGTTCCATTGCTGAGCCATGTCCGCGTACAGGAAAAGCAGCACACAAACCACCAAGCCAATGCCCAGCAAGTGACAAATTCCTGAACTTGTTATTAAGGTAGATCCATGCGTGAACTGCTTACCAGGGACCCCAAATGAGATGCTGCTGTGTGAGATTCAGTGGGGGTCAGTCAATTAGCTTCTTCTTCACTCTCAGGTACAAGCTACTGTGAGTGGTGTCAGTCTCTGTAACAATACATCCAACACCGCTCATCATATGGGATTCACATGTGAACATTGGATGCGCTGATTGGTTGATAAATTCAGCAATGATGTACATTGTGGCAGCAACAATGCAAATTAAAGTTTTTTTTTTCATAAAATTATTTGTGAAAACAAAACAAGGAAACATCTCACCTGATATTTGGAAGTATTTTTCCCTGTAACATAACCTGTCTTCAGTTGTCCATCATGAAAGGTGTAGGGGGTTTGAAATTTGCAACAGACCTGAGCATTTTCTAGAAAACATTGTGTAATGGTCCGGCTATATATTTTCATTGCTTCTTAGGTTGTGAGCATCACAGGCTGGGCCGGCTTTTAATGTCCATCACTAATCGCCCTTGAGGAGGTGGTGCTGAGCTGCCTTCAAGAACCGTTGCATTCCATGTGGTGTAGGGAAACCAATAGTGCTGTTAGGGAAGGTGTTCCAGGATGTTGCCGCAGCGACAGTCAAGGAACGGCTGACAGAGTTCCAAGTCATGATGGTGTGTGACTTGGAGGAAAACTTGCAGTTGGTGGCGTTCCCTTGAGCCTGCTGCCCTTGTCCTTCTAATTTGTTTGTTTCATCAGATTGGAAGGTGCTGTCAAGGAGCCTTGGCAAGTTGTGATGTGAAATCTTAATGGGCACTGTTTTAGAGAGAGATAATTTTCACTGTGAAAATCCCTATAACATTCGCGATCTGTCATTGGCTTATTCTGGAAGAGGCTGTTTGTATACCGACTTGTTTTTAAAGTCAAGTTCTCAAACCCTAGGAATGCAATTTGAATTCACACTCTCTGTATTAGTCACTCAGTAACGGACTGATTTTCGGTCTCAATCCCAAACCTCACATTATCCAATGGTTGCTCCCCAATAATCTTCATCAAACTCCATCTTCACCAAATTTACAATCTGTATCAATGACTTAATAAGGTGATTGGGTGTTCTGTGTCCAAGCTTGGCCACAACACCAAGCTGGGTAGTAAATTGTCCTCATCTTCGCCTGTCCCTCGATTCGAAGGTGATGTCTTTTCGGGGTCGCCACTTCCTGCCGTGTATCTTCATGTTGGTGAACAGGCCGATTCTCGAGCGTGATGCAGAGTGATGGACACGTTGTCGCCATTTTGACCGATTGGCAGTGAGCTGGTCCCAGTCATTATTGTCAAAGTGTTAACTATTCAAGTGTGAGTCCTTCTGGGTTTCGTTCTTATAAACACATCTGTCTTTGTCTCCTCCTATTAGTTATTTGATAAATAGTAAATAATTCTGCAAATCTTTAATTGTTTGATAAGTGCATTGTAGTTTCATTTTGCTTTTGGTCAATAAAAGTCAGTATTAATCGCCAATTCAGTGTCTGAGACTCTGCCTGATTGTTCTGTTTCTGTCAAACTAAGTCAGTTTGAATGGTTAATTCAAGTTCCTCTAATTAGCCTGTTCACTGCTAAATTAATTCAAGTCTAAGTTTATAAAAACAAACACCACTTTAAAATCTACAGGGTGAGTTTCACCTCCTCCTGCCCCTATTTCTAATGTTCTTCCATGGCCGGTTCAGTGAGCTAACTCCAGGTTGCAGAATAGTTTTTCAGCTCCCCTCCACCAGCACGATGGGGCCATTGTCAACACTGAGGTTGCGTGATGGAGACAGGCTCTGTGCTCACAGATTTGAATGCTGCACACCGTGTATCAAAAACAAGGAAAGGTCAGCCTCTAAATATTTGTGAGGTTGCTTTGTTTGACAGTAACTGTTCACAACAGAGGTGGAGATAAGATCTCTCAGAAACCACGCATCTAGGAATATGTGCAAACAGGAGCAGAGGAACAGAGAGCTGTTTTATATATGAGAACAGGAGAAGTTAATACACTCCCTTCGCCTTGTTCCAGTGTTCAGGGGGTCTATCACACATCTGTATTATTACAACAGTGACCCAGTTGACACACAGTTCCTTTAACATCCTTACGTAACACAGACCCATCGATCTGTGTCTGACATTCCCAATTGACACAGGGAGCAGCTTTCCACTGGCTTGTGTGTGATTGTGTGATTCCGGACATTTACCCTGAATTGCCCAAATCTAATTTTAAAGTTATGTACCTCGGGAGCAGACCACTCAGTGATCTCAACACTTTTCAAATAGATTATTCCTCCATGTTACACTGGCTGCCTCAGTACTGATCCTCCATCAGTGTAGCATCCCCTGAGTGCTGACCCTCCATGATGGCGCTCCATCACTACTGGCCCTCCGACAGTGTGGTGCTCCCTGACTACTGTCCCTATGATAGTGTAGTGCTCGCTAGGTATTCACCCTTCAACAGTGCTGTGGACCCTCAGTATTTACCATCCGACAGTACAGTGCTCTCACATTACTGACCCTCCGAAAGTCCGGCAATCCCTCAGCACTGACCATCCGACATAGCAACACCTTCTCAGTACTCTAAATCTGGAAGTGCAGCGCTCCCACAGTACTGATCCTCCGACAGTGCGGCGCACCCTCTGCATTGACCATGTACATGGCAGCACTCCTTCAGTACTGACACTCCAACATAGCGGCACTCCCTCAGTACTGACCCTCCGACGATGCAGCACTCCCTCAGTATTGACCCTCCGACATTGCAACCCGTCCTCAGCATCAGCCAAGTGACAGTGCAGCGCTCCCTCAGTACTGTCCAGTGATGACCACTGGAAGCCATTTTGAAAAGCAATGGAGTTTTATTAATTGTATTTCTCCTCTATTTGCACATTTACCTCAATCTCCCCAAGTTATGAATTGCATTCGTTATCTACTTGAACATTGAATTGAACTCTCCCCCACTGTATTTATTTAATTGCATTAGCCCTCTATGTACACACTGGGATGCTCCCTCCCTCTCTCTAATTTATCAATTCTATTCTTATTCAATGTGCAAACTGGGTTGCTCTCTCTCTCCCTCTGTAGTTATTTAATTGCATCTGTCCTTTATTTGCACATTGGATTGCTCTCTCTTTAATTTGTTAATTATATTCCTCTTCTATTTGTGCAATTGCTTGCTTTGTCACTCTTCCTAACTGATCAATTGCATTCGTCCTCTGCATACATTTTCACTCTCAATCTCTCTCCCTTTCAGTTATTAACTGAATTCCTCCTACATTTGCACACTCGGATGCACTCACTCTCTGTCCCTCATATATGAATTACATTTCCCCATTTTTTGCACACTGGCTTGCTCCCTCGCTCTGTAATTTATTAATTGTACTCATCTTCTATTAGCACACTGGTTTGCTTTCTCTCTCTCTCTCAACTTTATCAATTACATGCCTCCTTTATTTGCAAATTGGTTTGCTCTATCTCTAATTTATTAATTGCATTTCTCTTCTATTTGCATACTTGCTTGCTCTCTCGCTATCAAATTTATAAATTTAATTCCCCGTCTATTTGCACATTGTTTTTCTTTCTCTCTCTCTAATATATAAATTATATTTCTCTTCTCTTTGCACAATAGTTAGCTCTCTCTCTCTCACTCTCTCTCTATAATTCATAAATTACATTGCTCCTCTCTTTACACACTGGTTTGCTCTCTCTTTCTCTCTCTAATTTATTAATCACATCCCTCTATTTGCACACTGAGTTGCTCTCTCCAATTTATAAATTACATTTCTCCTCTATTTTCACCCTTGGTTTCCTCTCTCTCTCTATCTCTCTCTCTCTCTATCTCTCATTTATTAATCACATTCCTCCTCTATTTGCACAATGAATTGCTTTCTCTCATCCGTAAATTGGAGTCCTCTTCTATTTGTACACAGGTTATTTTTCCCTCTCTCTCAAATTGATACAATATTTTTTTCCGCTGTTTGCACACTCGCTTGCTCCATCTTGCTCTCTAATTTATTAATTACATTCCTCCTCTATTTGCACACTGGCTTGCTCTGTCTCTCTCTCTCTCTAATTTAATCGTACTCATTTTCTATTTACACACTGGTCTGCTCTCTCTCTCTCCCAAATTCATAAATTTCCTTCCTCCTCTTTATGCACACTGGTTTGCTCTCTCTCTCGGAATTTTATTAATTAAATTCCTCCTCTATTTTCACACTGGGTTTCTCTCCCTATAATTTAAGCATTACATTCCTCCACAATTTGCACACTGGTTTGCTCTCTCTCTCACTCTAATTCATTAATTACATTCCACCTCCATTTGCACATTGGGGTACTTTCTCTCTCTCTCTAATTTATTAATTGCAATATTCCGCTTTTTGCATAGTGGCTTATTCTCACTCTAATTTATTAATTGCATCCCCCCTCTATTTGCACAGTGGCTTGCTCTCTCTCCAAGTTATAAATTATATTCCTCTCTATTTGCAGACTGGCTTGCTCTCCCCCTCTCTCACTCTCTCTAATTTATTAGTTGTATTCCTCTTCAATTTGAACACTGGTTTGCTCTCTCCCTCAAAATTATAAATTAAATTCCTCCTCTGCACACTGTGTTGGCCTCTCGATATTTTGTTAATCACAATACTCCTCTATTTGCACACAGTTTTGCTCTCTCTCTAATTTATTAATTGCATTACTCCTCTATTTCACACTTGGTTGCTCTATCTCCAATTTATGAATTACATTCCTGCTCGATTGGCAGACTAGACATCTCTCTCTCTCGCTCTCTCTCGCTCTCTCTCTCTCATTTATTAATTGCATTCCTTCTCTACTGACACGCTGGGATGCTCTCTCTGTCCCTCTCGCTGTAATATATTAATTACATTGCTCCTCTCTTGGCACTCTGAGTTGTTCTCTCTGTCTTTAAATTATTAATTATGTCGCTTATTTTGCTATCTGGATGGCTCTCTCTCTCGAATTTATTAATTACTTTCCTCCTCTGTTTGGACATTGGGTTGCTCCCTCTCTCCAATTTATTAATTTATTTCCTCCTATGTTTGCACATTGGGTTGATCTCTCTCTCTCCAATTTATTAATTGCATTCCTCCTCAATTTGCACAGTGTTGCTATCTCTCTCTCTCACTCTATCTCTCTCTCTCTCTAATTTATTAATTTATTTCCTCCTCTGTTTGGACATTGGGTTGCTCCCTCTCTCCAATTTATAATATATTTCCTCCGATGTTTGCACACTGGGTTGATCTCTCTCTCATTTATTAATTGCATTCCTCTTCAATTTGCATAGTGTTGGTATCTCTCTCTCTCTCTAATTTATTAATTTCTTTCCTCCTTTATTTGCACACTAGATTTCTCTCTCTCCCTCTCTAATTTATTAATTGATTTCCGCCTCAATTTGTACACTGGGGTGCCCTCGCGCTCTCTAATTTATTAATTACATTCCTCCACTACTTGCACACTGGATTGGTCCAATCCTGTCCCTCATTAATTAGTTACATCCTACCATTTTCTCAATGGTTTCCTCTCCCTCTCTCTCTCAAGTTTTAGTTACATTACCCCACTGTTCCACGCTGGGTTACTCTCTCTTTCTCTAATAGATTAATTAGTTTCCCAAACTATTTGCACATTGGGTTACTATCTCTTTTTCTGTAATTTGCGAATCAAATGATTTAAGAATAATTTTCCACTTAAACAGGTGTCAGCGGGGAAGGGAGGCAACTCGAGGGAGACTTACTCTGAATCTAACCCCGTGCAGTCCCTGCGCTGGGAGTGTTTGATGGGGACAGTGTAGACGGAACTTTACTCTGTATCGAACCTCATGCAATACCTTTTCTGGGAGTGTTTGATGGGAACAGTTTAGCCGGAGCTTTACTCTGTATCTAACCCCGTGCAATACCTGTCATGGGAGTGTTTGATGGGGACAGTGGAGAGGGAGCTTTCCTCTGTATTTAACCCTGTGCTGTACCTGTCCTGGGAGTGTTTCATGGGGACAGTATCGAGGGAGCTTTACTCTGTATCTAGCCCAGTGCTGTTCCTGTCCTGGGAGTTTTTGATAGGGACAGTGTAGAGGGAGTTTTACTCTGTATCGTGCCCCGTGCTGTACCTGTCCTGGGAGTGTTTGCTGTGGACAGTGAAGAGGGAGATTTACTCAGAATCTAACCCCGTGCTGTAACTGTCCTGGGAGTGTTTGATGGGAACGATATGGAGGGAGCTGTACTCTGTATTTATCCCATGCTGGACCTGTCCTAGGAGTGTTTGATGTGGGCAGTGCAGAGGGAGCTTTACTCTGTACGTAACCCCATGCTATACCTGTCCTGGGTGTGTTTCATGGGGTCAGTGAAGAGGGAGAATTACAATATATTAACCCGGCTCAATAACTGTCTTGTTTGCGTACAGGCTTGATTTAAATTTAAATTCCCAAGCCCCAGGGATGCAATTTGAAGTCACACTCCCTGTATTAGTAGCCCTGTGACGTACTGATTTTCTACCTCACTCCCAACCCCACCATTGACCACCGCCTGGTCCCCAGTAACCTTCACAAATCCCCATTCTCACCAAATTTACAATCTGTAACAATGACTTAATTAGGGGACGGAGTGCTTCTGTGTCCAAGCTTGGTCACAGCACCAAGCCGGATAGCAAACTGTCCTCGTCTTCGGCTGTCCCTCGATTTGAGGATACAACATCGGGGTGGACACTTCCTGCCGTGGGTCATCATGTGGATGAACAGTCCGATTGTAGAGCCGCAGAACTTTGGGAACAAGGGGCAGGACCCCTTGGTACTGGGAAACTGAGAACAGAATGTTCTTCCTTCCCTTCCTTTCCCTGCGGCCGCTCTGCCTCAGCAATAAGAGATGGCGGCTCAACGCGTGATGCAGTCTGATGGATTCGTTGTCGTCATTTTGATCGATTGGTAGTGAGCTCCTCCCAGCCATTAACATCAAAGCGATAACACTTCAAGTGTGAGTCCTGTAAGGTTTCGGTGATAAATGCACTTTTCTCGTTGTCCGCACTTAGCAGTTACATGAAGTGTTATAAATAATTCTGCAAGTTGATTGATGAATCTTTCATTGTTTGATAAGTGCATTGTTGTTTGATATTCCTTCTGTCCAATAAACGTTAGTATCATTCGCTAATACAGTGTCTGAAACTCTGCCTGATGGTTCTTGCTCTGCCGAAATAAATCAGTTTGAATGGTTAATTCTGGTTCCAGTAATTAGCCTCTTCACTGCTCAATTAATTCAAGTCTAAGTTTATAAAAACAAACACCCCTTTTTAAAAGTACAGGTTATGATTAACCTCCTTTTGCCCCTATGCACTTCAATGACCGGTTCAGTGAGCTAACGCCAGGGTACAGGGTAGATTTTCAACTCCCCCCAACCCATACCATGCGGCCATTGTCAACACTGAGGTTGCGTGATGGAGACAGGCTCTGTGCTGAGCAGATTTGAATGCTGCACGTCATGTGTCAGAAACAAGACAATGGCAGCTGGTGTAAAAGTTGTGATGTTTCTGTGTTTGGCAGCAACTGCTCACAGCAGAGGTGGAGATAAGATCTCTCCGAAACCACACATCCAGGAACATGCACAAACAGGAGCAAGAGTACAGAGAGATGTTTCAAATATGAGAAGAGGAGAAAGTAATACATTCCCTTAGCCTTGTTCAGGTGCTCAGTGGGCCTACCGCACATCTGTATTATTACAACAGTGACCCAGCTTGCACTCAGAACCTTTAATAACCTATCGCAACACAAACCCATCAACCGATGTCTTGACATTCCCAATTGACACACGGAACAGCTTTCCACAGTCTACTGTGTGATTCTGTGATTCTTGACATTCGCCCTAAATGTCCCAAATCTAATTTGAATTATGTTTCCGTCGGGGGCAGATCACTCAATGATCTAAATAGACGGGCAACAGATTATGCCTCAATGTTACGATCACAGATTCAGCACATTCATTCGACAGTAGGGAACTCCCTCAGTACATAACATCCGAAAGTGCTGCGGTACCTCTGGACTTACTCTCTGACAGTTCATCATACCCAGAGTACTGATCCTCCGTCAGTGCGGCAATCCCTCATTACTGTCCACTGGCAGCGTGGCGCTCCCTCAGTGCTCACCCTTCGACAGTGCCTTCCTCCCACATTACTGTCCCTTTGACAGTGCGGCACCCCCTCAGTACTGCTCCCCAAACAGTGAAGCATTCCCTCAGTAGTGACCCTCCGACATTGCTGTGCTCATTCAGTACTGACCCTCCGAGAGTGCTGCTCTCCCTCATTACTTACCCTCCAACAGTGCAGCACTCCCTCAGCTCTGGCCCTCCGAAATTGCTGCACCCGTCAGGACTGACCTTCAGAAATGGCAAGACCTTGTCAGTGCCGACCCTCAGATATTGCTGCGCTCCCACATAACTGACCCTCCGGCATTACACCACCTCCTCAGCACTCACGATCTCAGGCTGAAGCACGCCCTCAGTACTGAACAATGATGACCAGAGTAAGAGATCCTGGAAAACACATGGGGTCATATTAATTGCATTTCTCCTATATTTGCACACTGTGTTGTTATCTTTCTCACCAATTAATAAATTGCATTCGTTAACTATTTGCACACAGCATTTTTCTCTCTTCCTCTGTAGTTTTTAAATTGCATTCAACCTGTATTTCCACACTGGGTTGCTCTCTTTGTGATAATTTAATTGCATTATCTCTCTATTTTCACACTGGATGGGTCACTCCCTAACGTTAAATTATATTCCTCCTCTATTTGCACAGTGGTCTGCCTTGTCTCTCTACCTAATCTATCAATTGCATTCGTCCTCTGAGTTGGATTTATACTGAGCTGGCAGGGGGATGGGATCCTGAGCGAAGGTTCAGCACGGGGAGATGCACAACCAAAATTAGCAGTGTCGGCAAGTGAATCTGGAAGGCATAGAAAGTATGGGCCAGTTAAGGAACAAGGGGGTTTGGCAGGGTTGGATAGTATTTATTTTTATGCAAGGAGTCTGGCGAATAAGGCACATGTTTGGGGGCACAAATCAACACATGTTGTATGATGTCATTGCTGTCGCTGAGACATGGTTGAGAGAGGGGCAAGATTGGCAGCTCAATATTCCTGGACATCTGGCCTTCAGGCGAGACAGGGACTGAGTTAAATGAGGTGGAGTTTTCGCAATATTGATGAAGGAATCAATTCCAGCAGTAAGGAGGGATGGCATCTTAGAAGGCTCTTCAAATGAAGCCTTATGGGTAGAACTGAAAATCAAAAAAGGAGACATCACATTCCTGCGAGTTTACTTGATGCCCACAAACAGCCAGAGAGAAATAGAAGAACAGATGCTTAGGCAGATTTCAGAGAGGTGTGAAAATGATGTGGTGCTAGTAGTGGGGATTTCAACTTCCCCAACATTAACCGGTTTGGTCACAGGGTGAAAAGTTTAGAGGGAGCAGGATTTTTCAAATGAATCCTAGAAAACTTTTTAAGCCAGTATGTAGAGGGTCCTACCGGAGAGAAAACAGTCCTGGACTAAATATTAGGGAATGAATCCGGGCAAGCAGCAGAGGTATCAGTGGGGAGCATTTTGAAGATAGAGATCATAACTCCATTAGATTAAACGTTGTTATTGAAAAGGAAAAGTCCAGAAATAAGAGTTCTAAATTGGGGGAAGGGCTATTTTAATAAGATCAGGTATGGTTTGGCCAGAGTGGACTGGGAGCAGCTACTTTCAGGTAAATCTGTGTCATAGCAGTGGGGCTCATTCAACAGGGAAATAGGGTGAGTACAGGGCCAACGTATTTCGGGAAAGTCAAAGTGTTGAACCAACAAATTCAGGGAACCCTGGATGCCAAGTGATATATGGGATTAGATAACGAGATAACGGGATGCTTATGGAAGATACCAAGGGCTCGAAACAGCGATATCCCTAGAGGAGTATAGGACATGAAGAGGGGGGCACATAAAAATAAAATTAGGAGAGCAGAAAGGGGGCATGAGAAAACATTAGCTGGTAAAATAAAGGAAAATCCCAAGTTATTTTACAATTGTATTAAGAGTAAGATGATAACTAAGGAACGAATAGGGCCCATTAAGCTCCATAGTGGTAATTTGTGTGTGGAGCCGGAAAACGTAGGGAGGGATCAAAGTCAATACTTTGTGTCCGTGTTCAAAAGTGAGAGGATTGACATGGGTATGGAAATCAGGCTGAAGTGCTGTGATATAATAAATTAAATTAGTATAGAAAGGGAGGAGTTTCTAAGTGGTCTGAAAGCCTTTAAATTATATAAATCTCCATTCCCGGATCAAGTGTATCCCAGGCTGTTGATTGAGGCAAGGGAGGAGATAGCAGCGGCGCAGGCAATAATTTTCAATACTCCTCTGGCCACAGGAGAGTTACCAAATCACTGTAGGGCAGCCAATGTGGTACCGGTATTCAAGAAGAGAGCGACGGATAAAGCATGGAACCAAAGGACAATCGGTCTAACCTCACTGTTGGGGAAGCCATTGGAAGCAATTCTGAGGGAGATAATTAATATTCACTTGGAGAGGCAGGGATTAATCAAGGAGAGTGAGCTTGGTTTTGTTAAGGAGAGTTCATGTCTGATCAATTTGATTGAACTTTCCGAAAGTTTGACCAGGTTTGTGGAGGACAGATCATTTTATGTAGCCTACTTGGCCTTCTGCATGGGCTTTTGATAAGGTCCCGCATGGGAGACTGATAACAAAGCTAAGAGACTATGGGATCCAAGACAATTTTGCAAGTTAGATCCAGAATTGGCTGAGTGGCAGGAACCAGAGAGTGATGGTCGAAGGTGTTTTTCTGACTGGATTCCTGTGTCCATTGGCTTTCCACAGGGATCGGTATTGGGTCTCTTGCTGTTTTTGGTATGTATAAACGACTTAGACTTCAATGTAGGAGGGTTAATCAGTATGTTCGCGGATTGCTTGTGAATTGGTGGGTTGGCAAACATTTGTCAGGATAGCCTTAGATTACAGTAGGATATAGAGCGGCTGGTCAGACGGGCTGATCAGTGGCAAAATTAATTAAATCCAAATAAGTGTGAGATGATGCACTTGGACAGGAGCAACACGTCCTGGGAATACACGATGAATTGTAGGACCCTTGGAAGTACTAAGGATCAGAGGGATTTTGGTGTGCATGTCCACCAGTCCCTTAAGTTAGTGAGACATGTCGAACAGGTGGTTAAAGAGGCATATGGGATACAATCCTTTATTAGCCGAGACATAGAATATAAGAGCAGGGAGGTCATTCTGGAACTGCCTAAAACGCTGGTTAGGCCATAGCTAGAGTATTGCGTGCAGTTCTGGAATCTGCATTACGGGAAGTCTGTGATTGCACTCGAGAGAGTGTAGAGGAGATTTACCAGGATGTTGCCTGAGCTTGAAAGTTTTAGTTATTAGGAGAGACTGGACAGAATGGGGTTATTTTCCCTGGAGCAAAGGAGATTGAGAGGGTGTATGATTGAGGTGTATAAAGTTCTGAGGTAAATAGTATAGACAGGAAGGAACTTTTCCCCTTGGTGGAAGGATCAACAACCAGGGGGCAGAGATTTAAGTTAAGGGCCAGGAGGTTTAGAGAGGATGTGAGGAAGATTTATTTTCACCCAGAGGGTGGTGGGAATCTGGAACTCAAAGCCTGAAAGGGCGGTAGAGACACAAACCCTCATAACATTTAAGAAGTGTTTGGATGCACACTTGCGATGCCAGTGCTGGAAAATGTGATTAGCATAGTTAGGTACTTGTTTGACCAGAGCGAGCTCGATAGGCCGAATGGCCCTTTTCTGTGCTGAAGACCTCTATGACTCTATGAACCCTCTCTTCGTTAACATGCTTGCTCTCGGCCCCTCTCCCATTCATTTATGAACTGAATTCCTCCTGTATTTGCACACAGGGTTGCCCTCACTCTCTCTCACATATGAATTGCCTTACTCCTCCCTTTGCACACTGGGTTTCTCTATTACTCTAAAAAATGTGTGACACCCCTCTTCTATTTTCGCCGCGAGTTGCTCCATTTCTCTAATTTATTATTTCCATTCCTCCTCTGTTTGGACTCTGGGTTGCTCCATCTAATTCATTAATTACATTGCTCCTCTATTTGCACATTGGGTTGCTCTCTCTCTCTCTCTCTCTAATTTATTAATTACATTCCTTCTCTCTTGGCAGACTGGGTTGTCTAATCTATCTTTAAACGATTACATTCATACTCCATTTGCAGACTGGACTCTATCTATTGATTAATTAGATTGCTCCTCCATTTGCACGATGGGTTTCTCTTTATCTCCGTCTCTAATTTACTTGTTATTTTCCTGTTCTATTTTTGCACTGGGTTGCTCTCTCTATATAATTTTATTGAATTCCATCCCTGCATTATTTGCACATCTGGCTTGCTCTCTCTCCATAATTCTTTAATTGCATTCCTTCTCTTTTTGCAAACTGGATTTATCTCTCTCTCTCTCTCTCTCTTTCTCTCTCACTCACTCTCTAACTTATTAATTACATTCCTCCTCTTTGTGCACACTGTGTTGCACTCTCCCCCTCTAATTTAGTAATCATACTCCTCCTCTATTTGCACACTGGTTTACACTCTCTCTAATTAATTAGTTTCATTCCTCTTCCACTTGCATACTGGGCTGCTTTATTTCTCTCTCCCTTTCTCTCTAATTAATTTATTGCTTTCCTACTCTATTTGCACACTGGGTTGCTCTCTTTCTGCCTCTCTCACTGTCTCTCTGTCTCTCTCTCTCTTCTCTCTCTTCTCTCTCTCTTCTCTCTCTCTCTCTTCTCTCTCTCTAATTTATCAATTGCATCCCTCCTCTATTTGTACACTGAGCTCCTCTCTGCTTCTCATTCTCTAACTGGTTAATTACTTTCCTCCTCTATTTGCTGCTCTGTCTCTCTCTCTCGCTCTAATTTATTAATTACATTCCTCCTCTATTGGCACTCTGGATTTCTCTCTCTCTGTCTCTCTTTAACTTGTTCATTAATTCCTCGATTTTCACACTGGGTTGCTCTCTCTCGCTCTCACTCTTATATATTTAAATTCCTCGTTGATTTGCAAACTGTCTTTCTCTCTCTGCAATTTATTAATTATGTGATCTAAAAACCATATGCCACTTAAACATGCCCTTGGCTGTTAAATATCACATTTAGTAAAACATTTTTTTAACGTACTTACATTTGTATTTAGAATATCAAATAACATCTAAACAATCACATTCAGTTCATCTAACCATACCTTTGCACCATTTTAATTCACGAATCTTCAATAAATAATGAAAAACTTTCACTGAATTATTCAACGTTAATCAGTAAATACTGAACCTGGGTGAATCTGTTATAATCAGTAAACAGTGGTGTTCGGATTGGGATGATGAGAAGATGAGTGCCGGGGAGACCACGGCCCCACTGAGAGAAGTAAAAACACCAGTGAAAGGACGTGAGGCCAGGGAGGGTCAGCGGGGAGGGCTGGCAACTCGAGGGAGCTTCAATCTGTATCTAACCCCGTGCAGTCCCTTTCCTGGGAGTGTTTGATGGGGACAGTGTAGAGGGAGCTTTACTCTATACCTAACCCCATGCTGTACCTGTCCTGGGAGTGTTAGATGGGGACAGTGTAGAGGGAGCTTTACTCTGTATCTAACCCCGTGCTGTACCTGTCCTGGGAGTGTTTGATGGTGACAGTATCGAGGGAGCTTTACTCTGTATCTGACCCCGTGCTGTACCTGTCCTGGGAGTGTTTGATGGGGACAGTGTAGAGGGAGCTTTACTCTGTATCTAACCGCGTACTGTACCTGTCCTGGGAGTGTTTGATGGTGACCGTGTAGAGGAAGCTTTACTCTGTATCTAACCCCGTGCTGTACCTGTCCTGGGAGTGTTTGAAGAGGATGGTGTAGAGGGAGCTTTACTCTGTATCTAAACCCGTGCTGTACCTGTCCTGGGAGTGTTTGATGGGGGCAGTGTATATGGAGCTCTCCTCAATGTCGAACACCGGGCTGTACCTGTCCTGGGAGTGTTTGATGGGGACAGTGTGAAGTGAGCTTTACTGTGTATCTAACGCCGTGCTTTACCGGTCATGGGAGTGTTTGACGGGGACGGTGTAGAGGGAGATTTACTCTGTATCTAACCCCGTGCTGTACCTGTCCTGGGAGTGTTTGATGGGGGCAGTGTAGAGGGAGCTTTACTCTGTATCTAACCGCGTGCTGTACCTGTCCTGGGAGTGTTTGATGGGGAAGTGTAGAGGGAGCTTTACTCTGTATCTAACCGCGTGCTGTACCTGTCCTGGGAGTGTTTGATAGGGACAGTATGAGGGGAGGTTTACTCTGTATCTAACCCCGTGCTGTGCCTTTCCTCGGATTGTTTGGTGGTGTCATTGTAGAGAGATCTTTATTCTGTATCTAGCTTCGTCCTAAAACTGTCATGTTTGTATATAGACATTTTAAATAAAAATCCCCAAACCTCAGGTGTGCAATTTGAAGTCATGGATTATTAGGCCTCTGACGGACTGATTTTCCATCTCACTGACAAACCTCACTTTGTCCATTACCTGGTCCCCAGTAATCTTCATCTATTCCCATTCTCACCAAATGTACAATCTTTACTAATGAATTAATGAGGGGCGGGGTGTTCTGTGCTCAAGCTTGGTCACATCGCCAAGCTGGATAGGAAATTGTCCTCACCTTCGGCTGTCCCTCGATTAGAGGATGATATTTACTCGGGGTGGCCACTTCCTGCCGTGAATCTGCATGTGGATGAACAGGCCGATTCCCGAGCGTGATGCAGAGTCATGGACACGTTGTCACCATTTTGACCGATTGGTAGTGAGTTCCACCCGATCATTAACATCAATGTGTTAACGCTTCAAGTGCGAGGCTGGGAGTGTTACGATGATAAATACGCTTTTCTTTTTGTTTCCTGGTATTAGATATTTCATAAATTATACATAATTCGGCAAGCTGGTTGATGAATCCTTCATTGTTTTATAAGCTTATGTTTGTTTTATTTTGCTTCTGTTCAATAAACGTCAGTATTATTCGCTAATTCAGTCCCTGAGACTCTGCCTGATGGTTCTGTCTCTGTTGAGCTGATTCAGTTTGAAGGGTTAATTCAGGTTCCAGTGATCAGCCTGTTCACTGCTAAATTAATTGAAGTCTAATTTATCGAAGCAAACGGAGTTTTTTAATTGGACAGGGTGAAAATAACCTGCTCCTGCCCCTATTTCTAATGTTCTTCAATGGCCGGTTCAGTGAGCTAACTCCAGGGTGCAGGGTAATATTTCAGCTCCCCCCTCACCCTCACTATGGGGACATTGTCAATACTGAGGTTGCGTGATGGAAAGAGGCTCTGTGTTGAACAGATTTGAATACTGCACAGCGTGTATCAGAACAAAGAAAAGGTCAGTCTATATGTATTTCTGAAGTTATTGTGTTCGGCGCCAACTGTTTACAACAGAGGTGGAGATAAGATCTCTCAGAAACCACACATTCAGGAACATGTACAAACAGCAGCAAGGGAACAGAGAGCTGTTTGAAATATGAGAACAGGAGAAGGTAATACATTCCCTTCGCCTTGTTCCAGTATTCAGGGGGTCTACAGCCCATCTGTATTATTAAAACAGTGACCCAGCTGGCACACAGAACCTTTAATATGCTTATGTAACACAGACCCATCATATTTATGACTTGACATTTACAATTGACACATCGAACAGCTTCCCATGGGCTTGTGTGTTTCTGTGTGATTCCTGACATTAACCCTGAATGGCCCAAATCTAATTTTAAGGTTAAGTCCCCCAGGAGCAGACCATTCAGTGATCTCAATACATGGCCTGCTGGTTATTCCTGCATGTTAGATTTTCTGCCAGTGCAGATCCCCCTCAATGAGGGGCTCCCTCAGTGCTGTAACTCAGACAGTGCGGCACTTCCTGTGTACTGACTCTCTGACAGTGCTGTTGTCCCTCAATACAGAGTGTCTGATATTGAGGCGCTACCTCAGAATGGACCCTCCAACAGTGCGGGGCACACTCAGTGCTGTCACTCCGACAGTGCAGCACTCACTCAGTACTGAATCTCTGACAGCGTGGTATGCCTTCAGTACTTTCCCTCCAACAGGGCAGCACTCCCTCAGTAATGACCCTCCGACAGGGCGGCAGTTCCTCAGAACTGAACCTCCGACAGTGAACGTTCTTTTAATACTGAGCATCAGAGAGTGCGGCACTTCCTCAGCACAGTAACACAGTAATGTGCTTCACCAGTGCTGACCATCCGGCATTGCAGCTCTCCCTCAGCACTGACCCTCCGACAGTGCGGCGCTCCCTCAGCACTGACACTCTGACAGTGCAGCGCTCCCTCAGCACTGACCCTCCGACAGCGCGGGGCTCCCTCAGTACTGACCGTCCAACAGTGCGACGCTCACTCAGTACTGATCCTC
Organism: Cetorhinus maximus; assembly: GCF_964194155.1. NCBI lineage: Eukaryota > Metazoa > Chordata > Chondrichthyes > Lamniformes > Cetorhinidae > Cetorhinus > Cetorhinus maximus. Next base: position 11,934,768 of record NC_135913.1, on the reverse strand, counting down.
TGACAGTACCACAACCCCTCAGTACTGACCCTCCGTCCAGGGGCACTCCCTCAGTTCTGACTCTCTGACATTGCGCCGCTCCTGAGTTACCAACCCCGCAAGAGTGCAGCGCTACCTCAGTACTGACCCACCAAATGCACAGCGATCCATCAGTATCGTCCATTCGATAGCTTGTTGTTCCTCAGCACTGACCCTCTGACAGTTTGGCACTTCCTCAGAAGTGCAACTCTGACAGTGTGGCACTCCCTCAGAACTGACCCTCCGACAGATCAACACTTCCTTATTACTGACTATCAGACAACTAGACGCTCACTCAGTACTAACCCTCTGCCAGTGCGGCTCAACTGTACTGACCCTCCGACATTGCGGCCCTTCCTTACTGCTGAACTTCTGGCAGTGAGTCGCCCCATTAATACTGACCCACCGAAGGTGCGGCCGGCCCTCAGTGCTGATCCTCCGACAGTGCAGCACCCCTTCAATCCTTACCCACCGAGAGTGTGGCATTCCCTCAGTATTGCTCTTTGACAGTGCGACAATTCTGCAGAACAAACCCACCAGCATTCCGGTGCTCTCTCAGTTCTGACCCTCCAACAGTGCTTTGCTTCGCCAAAGCTGACCCTTCTACAGTACGGCGCTCCCTCAGTACTGACCCTCTGACAGTGCAGCTGTCGCTCAGTACAGACCCTCTGACCGTGTGGCAATCCCTCAGAACTGATCGCCCGACAGAGCGACATTGCCTCAGAACTCAACCTCTGACAATGTGCTGCCCCCTCAGCACTGACCCTCTGACAATGCGGCCCTCCCTCAGTACTGACCCTCCGACTTTGCGACAGTCCCTCAAACCAGGCCTTCAGAAAGTGCAACGCTACCTCAGAAATGGCCATCCGACACAGGGGTGCTACCTCAGAATTTACCCTCTGAAAGTGCGAGACTCCGTCAGTAGTGAGCCTGCAACAATGCGGCTCTCCGTCTTTACTGCACCTCCAACAGTGCTGCACTTCGTCTTTACTGACCCTCTGCTGCTGCGGCAAACCCATGGTACTGACCCTCCAATTGTACAGAAGAACCTCATTAGTGACCCTCCGGCAGTGCATGCACGCCCTTAGCACTCACCCTCCAACATTAAGGTACACCTTCAGCACTGACCGTCCAAATGTGCTGCACTCTCTCAATAATACCCCTTCTGATAGGCGGCAAAACCTCATTACTGACCCTCATACAGCTTGGCGCTGCCTCCGTACTGACTCTCCGACTTTGGGACACGTCCTCAGTACTGAGCGACACACAGCTAGTTGCCACCTCAGCACTGTCCCTCTGACAGTGCGGGGCTCCCTTAGTGCTGTCCTTCCAACAGTTCCAGACTCCCTCTGTACTGACCATCTGACATTACGGTGCTCCTTCATTGCTGACCCTCCGACAATGTGGCAACCCCTCAGTACTGACCCTCCTACCGTGCGGTGCTTCCTCAGCACTGACCCTTCAACAGTGTTCTACCACCTCAGCACTGAGCCTCTGACAGTGCTGTGCCAGCTCCACACTGAGCCTCCGACAGTGTGGGGCACCCTCAGTTCTCATCCTCTGAATGTGCGGCCCTCCCTCCGATAATTAGGGGGTTCTAAGTTTTTGGTAAATATCTACTGAGTCACTATTTTGTGAGCGCTCATTCACTCCAGCAGCCGTATTTCCCAGCTGTGGATCATGTTGAATTCAACATATGAACAGAATAAACAGTTTCAACATCTCAACATTCAGTATTCATTCAGAGATGAGGTGGGGCAATTTATTTCAGATCGTCGTGGGTCTTTGAACCTCTCTTCATCGAAATGTGGTGGGAACAGAGTCTTTGAATATTTTTAAGACCAAGGGAGATAGAATATCGATTAACAAGGGGGTGAAAGTTTATCGGGGGGAGGCGGGAATGTGGGTTTGAGTTTAAATTCAGATTATCCGTGATCTTATTGAATGGCAGAGGTGGTTCGAGGGGCCGAATGGCCTACTCCTGCTCCTAATTCGTATGTTCGTAGTTATAGCTATTAATCAATTTCAAAAATATATTTTAATTAATTCGTTAAATTATTAATAAATTACAAAATATTATAAGTTAATACATCGAAATGTTAACTTAATCATCAGCATTTTATGTATAATTGCTCAAAATATTAATTTCAACTTGTATTATCAAATAACACAGCTGATTATTAATTAATTTCAACATCATATTATGAATATTCGGCCTAATTAATGCTTTCAATTATGAATTAAAAAGTCTTAATATTAATTATAAATTAAACATCTAATTATCAATTATTTTCTAAAAATGTATTATAACTTATTGGCCAAATTCGTAATGAAATTCAACAATATATTATACCTAAAAATCCATTTCTTAAATATTCTTATTCCACCTCTAGTATATCTAATGATGAATTAATATCGATGATTTATGATTTGCGCATCTAATTTAGAATTAGAATATCCACCTTTAAGTCTCCTTATTATAAAGTAATCTCAAATATTTATCAAAGCACACACAATTATTTACTCCTAAACTATTATTAACATTGCATTAATTATTCTCAATTAATTTCATTGATACATTAATTATTATTTAGTTTAATAACCTGTCAGAGAGTGCACACTGGCGGTGTGCCGCACTGTTGGAGGGTCAGTAATTGGGGTGTGACGCAGTGTCAGAAGAACATTACTGAGGTAGTGCTGTAGTGACGGAGAGTCAGTACTGAGGGAGTGTCGCGCTGTCGGAGGGTCAGGACTTAGCGAGCGCTGCACTGTCGCAGGTTCAGTGCTGAGGGATCGCCGCATTGCTGGAGGGTTAGTATGGAGGGAGCGCCGCACTGTCAGAATGTCGGTATGAAGGGAGCGCCGCACTGTCGGAGGGTCAGGACTGAGCGAGCGCTGCACTGTCGGAGGGTCAGTCCTGAGGGAGCGCCGCATTGCTGGAGGGTCAGTATGGAGGGAGCGCCACACTGTCGGAGGGTCAGTACAGAGGGAGTGCTGCACTGTCAGAGGGTCAGTTCTGAAGCTGCGATTGTAATATGCAGGCATAATCTGTTGCCCATGTATTGAGATAACTGAGTGTTCTGCTACCGAGGAACAGAAACTTAAAATTAGTTCTGGACATTGAGGGTTAATGTCAGGAATTACACCGTAACACACCAGCCTCTGGAAAGCAATTGGGAATGTGAAGACACACGTTGATGGGTCAATGTTACTTAAGGATATTAAAGGTTCTGTGTAAAAGATGGGGGACTGTTGTAGAAATACTAATGTGCTGTCAATCCCCTAAATACTGGAACAAGGCGAGGGGAATAAATTACCTTCCCCTGTTTTGATATTTCAAACAGCTCTCTTTTCCCTTCCTCCTGTTTGTACATGTTCCTGGATGTGTGATTTCTGATAGATCTTATCTCCACCTCTGTTGTGAACAGCCGCTGCCAAACGCAGCACCCTCACAAATATTTATGTGCTGAATTTATCTCTGTCTTGATACACCGTGTGCAGCATTCAAATCAGCACAACACAGTTCCTGTCTCCATCACACAACCTCAGTATTGACAATGGCCCCTTAGTGTGGGTGGGGGCAGTTGAAAAACTGCCCTGTACCCTTGAGTTAGCTCACTGAACCGACCATTGAAGAACATTAGAAATAGGAGCAGGAGGAGGTTAATCTCATATTGTGCTTTTAAAAATGGCTTTTTCTTGTTATAAATTCAGACTGAATTAACTTTAGCAGTGAAAAGACTAATCAGTGGAACCTCAATTAACCCTTCAAACTTATTCACGTAAACAGAGACAGAAACGTTAGTTTAATCTCAGACACTAAATAAGGGAATAATAACGACGTTAATTTATGCAAAATCAAACAACAATGCGCTTTTCAAAGAATCAAAGACTCATCAATCAACTTGTTCAATGAACTCAAACATATCCAATAGTTAACAAGGGGAGAGAAAGTGGAAAGAATACGCATCAGCAAAACCCGACAGGAGTCACAATTTCAATTGGACAGCATATCTATAAGAAGCGAACATCAAACTTAACACCCGCCATCCCTTAACCCCCCCCACCCCCCCCCCCCACCCCCCACCCCCCCCCCCCCCCCCCCACCACCCCACACCCCCTCCCACGCCCCCCTTCCTACCCCCGCGCTAACAGCTGTTCACCGAAGCATACTGCACCTTCATGGAATCCACACTGACAGGAATTCTCCTCTCTCTGCCCGCTGGGCCTAATGCCACACTCAACAGCTTTGCTTGATATTCATTCAGGGGATGTGGGATTCGCCGGCTGCGCCAGCATGTGTTGCCCATTCCTAACTGCCCCCTTGAGATGGTGGTCATGAGCTGCCTTCTTGATCGGCTGCAGTCCACCTGGTGCAGTTACACCCATAGTTATTGACAAGGAAGTTTTCAATGAACAGCATGACACGGGGGAGTTCTGAGTAACAAAGGCATCTTGGCGTATGTGTCCATAGATCTCTGAAGGCGGAGGGGCATGTTAGTGGGGTGTGTAAAAGGCATATGGGACACGTGCCTTTATCAATCGAGGCACAGATTACAATAGTAAGGAGGTCATTTTGGAGTTGTATAGAATCTTAGTGAGGCCACAGCTGGAGTACTGTGCGCAGTTCTGTTCGCCACATTATAGGAAGGAGGTGATTGCACGGGGGGAGGGGTGGGGGTTAGAGGAGATTCACCAGGATGTTGCCTCGGTGAAACACTTAAGTTATGAAGAGTGTATTGATAGACTTGGGTTGTTATCGTTGGAAAAGAGAAGACTGAGGGGTGACCTGATCGAGGTGTACAACATCATGAGGGGCATGAACAGGGTGGATAGGGAGCAGCTGTTCCACTTAGCTGGAGGGTATGCGACAAGGGGGCATAAGTTCTAGGTGAGGGGCAGGAGGTTTAGGGCGGATGTGAGGAAAAACCTTTTTACTCAGAGGGTGATGAAGGTCTGGAATGCGCTGCCTGGGAGGGTGGTGGAGGCGGGTTGCCTTACATTCTATAAAAAGTATCTGGATGAGCACTTGGCGCGTCATAACTCAAGGCTATGGGCCAACTGCTGGTAAATGGGATTAGGTAGGCAGGTCTGGTGTTTCTCACGTGTCGCTGCAGACTCGATGGGCCGAAGGGCCTCTTCTGCACTGTGATTCTGCGATTCTGTGTGAATAGAAACCCTCCAAGAGCGCAGCACGTCTCCAGTACCGATCATGCGGCAGTGCAGCGCTCCATCAGTACTCACCGTCCGACTGTTCAGTCATCCCTCCGGGCTGATTTCTAAGATGCAAACTCCCTCCGTGCTGATTATATGAAAGTGCAGCCGCACTCCCACACACATTGCAGCTCAGATTAATGGATCACCCTCTGTCAGCTCAGCACACCCTCAGTGTGCAGCTGCACTCCCACACACATTGCACCTCAGATTAATTGATCACCCTCTGTCAGCTCAGCACACCCTCAGTGTGCAGCAGCTCTCCCGCATTATTGCCCATTCCAAAGTGCTTCGCTCCCTCAGAACTGACCCTTTTTTTCACTCCGGGGCTAGCCGAGGGCTGACCCTCCAAACGTGCTGTGCCCCCTCAGGAGTGGCTCTCCGACTTTTTGGTATTCCCTCAGTACTGACCGGTTGACAATGGTGCGCGCTTGCCATGCTGACACCCTGATAGCTCAGCAGTCCCTCTGCACTGAAAACTTGGCAGTGCAATGCTCGATCAATCCCACGGTAATGGTTCGCTGACATTGTAGTGCACAATTAGAACTGGTCTTCAGACATTGCAGCACTTCCGCCCTATCTATTGCCTGACAGTTCAAACAAACACAATCAAATCCTCATTACTGGCCCTCCGGAATGCTGCACTACATCAGTACTCAGAGAAAGAGAGAGAGACAGACAGACAGGCAGACTGAATGACAGAGATAGAGTCAGAGAGAGAGAGAGAGAGTAACGGAGAGTTAGGGAGAAAGAGTGAGAAAGGAAGAGAGAGAAGGACAAATCTTGTCAGATAGAATGATTAAGAGATGGAGCCAGGCAGACAGAGAGAGGGGGGGAAAGGGAGAGAGAGAGAGAGAGAGAGAGAGAGAGAAGAAGAAGAAATATATAGTGTGAAATAGAGACATAGAGAGAGTTAGTTACAGAGGGTCATCAAGGGGGAAAGAGCGAGAGAGAGATGCAAGGGCCGTGGCAAAGAGAGAGAGCAGCAGAGAGAGACTGATAGAGAAATCCACATTGCACAATATATTGACAAAGGGAGGGAGGGAGAGAGACAGGCAGAGTGAAATGGAGAGAGAGAGAGAAATGATTAAGACAGCAACAGAGAGTGAAAGAGAGTCACAGTGACTGAGAGTCAGAGAGGCTGAGAGAGACAGATGGAGTTGAGAGAGAAATAATGGGAGACAGCCAGAGAGAAAGATAAAGAGGCAGATAGACAGCTACAGGGTGCCAGAGGCAGAGAGAGAGGGATCGCGGGAGATAGAGTGAGAGAGATAACAACAACAGAACGGGAGAGACAGAGAGAGGAGAAAGCAAGGGAGAGAGAGAGAGAGTGAGAGGAAGAGAAAGAGAGGCAGAGTGTGACGGAGGCTGGGAAAGAGAGGGCGACTCAGAGTGAAGCAGAGAGAGAGATAGCGAGGCAGGCACAGGCAAAGGCAGCGACTGCAAACGGATGGAAAGAGAGGAAGAGAGGCAGGGATAGCAATAGATTGAAAGAGAGAGACAGAGATAAATACAGACAGGGAGAGCAGGAAAGGCACCAAGAAAATCAGGGACAGACCTCACGGGAGAGGAAGAGAAAGGGAGGTAGAGAGTCAGGGAGAGGGAAAGAGACAGTTAGAGATGGAAAAATATTAAGCACGAGAGACAGAGAGAGAAAGAGAGGGGCTTGGAGAGGAAGGGGAGGCAGAGGCAGAGAGAGATTTCATGACGGTCAAAACCTATCAGTTCTGGCACCATCATCGTGATTCTTTCTTCTTGTTCCCCAGTATTGCTATATCCCTTGTATTTTATGGTTACTTGACCTTTTAAAAAAATATTTGTCGATGTGATTTTCATGGCGCTTGCAAAACCAGCATTTGTTGCACATCCCAAATTGCCCTTGAGCTGAGAGCTTTGTTAGGCTGTTTCACTGCCGAGTTAAGGGTCAACAACATTGTGGTGGACTTGGGGTCACTTGTAGACCCGATTAGGACGGCAGATTTCCTTCTCTAAAGGACATTTCTGAACAACATGTGTCTTCCAGTCCTGATAATATCCTTGTAAATCTTCTCTGTTCCCTCTCTTTTGCAATTATACCCTTTCTGTAATGATGTGACCAGAACTGCACATCGCCTAATCAATCAAGTCACTCGATGCCCCTTCTTAACCACATTTTTGTGCAGGCCTGCTACCTTTAGCGAACTGCGGGCATTCACCTCAATGCCCCTCACTTCCTCTACACCTCTCATTATGCTGCCATTTGCCTTGTAAACCTTTCTCTTGTTTGACTTCCCGAAAAGCATCACCTCAAACTTCACTGGCTTTGATTGTATTCGTCACTTTTCTTCCCATCCCCCCAGTCCATGGATATCTCCCTCCGGTCTACAATAATCCTCCCCCCTATCTACCAAGCTGCCAATTTTTATTTTTTGTGATATCTGCAAATTTCCTGATCACACACACCAGCATTTATGCACAAATCATTAATATATACCATAATATTGGAGGGGAGCTCACAATGAGACGTGAGGAACCCCAGAGAAAACAACCCTCTGGTCACAAAAATGACCATAAACCATGATGCTTTGTTTCCTGCCGTTGGGCCTAAATTTTGTATCTAGCTTGCCCCATCCCCCTGGACCTCCAGGGAATTTGTTTCACCAGCCTGATTTCTGTGACCTAGTCAAAAGCCTTGAATAAATCCATCTAGACCACAATGACAGTTTGCCATATATTGACATATCTAGAAATGTTTTCCCTGAAGTGGCTTCAGATGTTATCGAACTCCATACTCAGAGTTCCATCAAACAATGATCACCTCTCTAATCTCACACTGAACTTGGGCCTGTTTTCACGCTCCTGTCATTGTTGGTGGAAGCTGTGCAATACCGAACTCTCTCTTATTGAACACCGGATGATTTCCTCCCTCTGACCGTAGGAATATCCAATCATCAGGAGTGGGTGCAATTGTACCACTTAAATCACAGGATCGAAAAACAGGTATGAGGAACAGAGGCTTTGACATTTTAAAGAAATAATTCACCCCAAAAGAAAACATCACCCAATGCACACACATGTACTGCTACAACACAGCTGATGGTAAATGCTGAGTTGTTAAGTCCCAAAAGGAACTTTAAACAACTGCCACAACTTGGTTTGAGGTGTGTATAGAATTTGAGATGCTTGCTTATAATAATGTAGTGATAATATCAACAAGGCTTCAAGGTTTTTATACAGCTAACTTAAACATTTATTAATATTTCAAATCCACACTGTCACACTGAACACAAGGATTACAATGAACACAAAGCCCACACTGAACACAGAGCACACACTGAACACAGAGCCCACGCTGAAGAAAGAGCCCACACTGAGCACAGAGCCCACACTGAACACAGAGCCCACACTGAACACAGAACCCACACTGAACACAGAGCCCACACTGAAGAAAGAGCCCACACTGAACACAGAACCCACACTGAACACAGAGCCCACACTGAACACAGAGCCCACACTGAACGCAGAGCACACACTGAACACAGAGCTCACACTGAACACAGATCCCACACTGAACACAGAGCTCACACTGAACACAGAGCCCATACTGAACTCAGATCTCACAACGAACACAGAGCCCACAATGAACACAGAGCCAGCACTAATCACAGAGGCCACACTGAACATTAAGCTCACCCTAAAATCAGAACGAACCCTGAACACAGAGCCCACTCTGAACACAAATCGCAAACTAAACAGAGAGCCCAACCTGAACATACAGCGCACCCTGATCACAGAGCCCACGCTGAACACAGAGCCCACACTGAACACAGATCCCACACTGAACACAGAGCGCACACTGAACTCAGAGATCACACTGAACACAGAGCTCACACTGAACACAGAGCCCACACTGAACACAGAGCTCACACTGAACACAGAGCCTACACTGAGCACAGAGCCTACATTGATCACAGAGCCCAGACTAAACACAAAGCCCACACTGAACACAGAGCTCATGTTGCACACAGAGCCCACACTGAACACAGAGCCCACACTGAACCCAGAGCCCACACTGAACACAGAGCCCACACTGAACACAGAGCCCACACTGAGCACAGAGCCTACACTGAACACAGAGCCCACACTGAACACAGAGCCCACACTGAACACAGAGCCTACACTGAACACAGAGCCCACACTGAGCACAGAGCCTACACTGATCACAGAGCCCAGACTAAACACAGAGCCCACACTGAACACAGAGCCCACACTGAACACAGAGCCCACACTGAACACAGAGCCCACACTGAACACAGAGCCCACAATGAACACAGAGCCCACACTGAACACAGAGCCCACACTGAACACAGAGCTCACACTGAACACAGAGCTCACACTGAACACAGAGCCCACACTGAACACAGAGCCCACACTGAACACAGAGCCTACACTGAACACAGAGCCCACACTGAGCACAGAGCCTACACTGATCACAGAGCCCAGACTAAACACAGAGCCCACACTGAACACAGAGCCCACAATGAACACAGAGCCCACACTGAACACAGAGCTCACACTGAACACAGAGCCCACACTGAACACAGAGCCCACACTGAACACAGAGCCCACACTGAACACAGAGCCCATACTGAACACAGAGCCCACTCTGAACACAGAGCCCACACTGAACTCAGAGCCCACACTGAACACAGAGCCCACACTGAACACAGAGCGCACCTGAACTCAGAGCCCACACTGAACTCAGAGCCCACGCTGAACACAGAACCCACACTGAACACAGAGCCCACACTGAACTCAGAGCCCACACTGAACACAGATCTCACACTGAACACAGAGCCCACACTGAACACAGAGCTCATCATGAACAGAGAGCGCACCCTGAACAAAGAGCCCACACTGAACACAGAGCCCACACTGAACACAGAGCCCACACTGAACACAGAGCCCACACTGAACACAAAGCTCAACCTGAACATAGAGCGCACCCTGAATATTGCGCCCACAAGTAACACAGAGATCACTGAACACAAGGTCCGCAGTGAACACAGAGCAGCGACTAAACTCAGAGCTCAAAATGTGCACAGAGCTCACTCTGAACACCGAGCACGCACTGAACAAACAGTCCTCACCAAGGATCCTTAGTCAGCTACTTCCAAACCCACAACCACTACCATCTAGAAAGACAAAGCCGCAGATAATGAGAACATCACCACCTGGAAGCCCACATCCCACGAATGAACAGTAAAAGGAGATATTTCTCATGATCAATCCATCTCTCACACACCCAGACGTCCTGCCCAATCCCTCCCTTGCTTGTGACATTCATCCATCATTTCTTCTGCTGCGGCAGTTCCAGAAGAATCAATGTCTAAAGGACTTGAAGCGGGAAGACATTCAGTGCTCAGGTGTGGATCCTCCGGAACCGTGAATCAGGTGGAGAATGTCACTGATCAGCCGTGATCCCATCTCCGTTTGTTTTACAAACTCGCTCGATGACGGCTCTGCTTTAACTTCAGCTTCTTTAACACAATGATCCTGTCAGCAAAGTGATCATCTACATCTAGACATGTGTGATTCTGATACCGCTATTGATTCCGCTCCACATTGCAAGAGAGGGGGGCAGCTTTACAGCCTTTGCATTGTTAAATAGAGAATGATGTCCCCCTTTTAAATTAGTGACGGCGGGTTAGGCTGAAGCCAGACTGACCCTTCCAGCTCAGGGCCATTTGAGGAATGAAGTGATCTCCTGTTTACTGAAGGTTTTCCATTAAAGATTTTCCTCTGTGCACAGGTCCTAAAGCCTCATGGAGCTGTCAATACTGACAACGGACACAGGGACAACAGATAGACCATTGTTGAAGGTCAGCCCCTTGGCAGATATCATGTTTTTAATCAATGTTTCTGTAGAATGGAGGAATAATTAGGTGCTGGAATTTGCAGAATCAGAAATAGACTCACAAGTCAAGATTTTATTGGATATAAGAGACAATAGCTGCGTTAGACCTGCTGTATAAACATATAGTGATGCAGGTGAGATAAAAAGAAAATGTAAGGAGAACAGCTGAATTAACTGAGAAGAGGTGGATTGACTGACATATTCCTGACAGGGAATTTAATTCCTGAGGAAGTGAAAAGCGAGATTTTGGTTTCCATTTTCACTGCCGACCATCAATAGAAATGTTGTGAAATGATCCATCGACCCTGCAGGGTAAACCTGTCACACTGCACAGGTCAACAAGCAGGGCTTCCATTAATGGACAATCAGACAAGGAAATCTCTCCATTAGAAAAGCATCAATAAAGTGGCAGAATGCAAGGAGCATTCCAATTGCAAGGGTTTGAGTGGCTGAATACTGAGCTTACAACTGGAACACGCTCGAGTCTCTGATAATCTCTGATGGGAAATCTGATTCTTTTAAAACTTTGTGTATAATTGTTCTTAATTCAATTTTGTGATCAATAAATTCCTGAACGCGTACCCTGAACGGTTCAAAACGCTCCCATTTCCTGGGAATGGCTGTATCATCATAAAACCTTTTCTCTCCCTTTCATTTAAGGGCTGCTCACTGAGTGGCGAGGGTCAGCATCAGACAGGGTGGGAGTGTGAGCGCTTAGTTGTTGCCACAATCCGAGCTCCCAAAGGTCGAAGCCTCTTCTCAAACCCGTTTCGCTGGTTTGAGATTAAAGTGTTCCAATGCCACCCTCTGCTGGCAGCTCACCGCCACTACAGGCGCTGCTCTTTGCCGCTCTCAGAGAAGTACAGTTACTGCATGGCTGCATCTGGGAACAGATTGATCAAGAGTGCATATTGAACAGTACTGTCAGGGATTGGAGTTTGCAGCAAGGTGCACAGTGCACTCGGCTGCTGCATTCGACCTTATACCACCTGATCTTGTACATGAAATCCTTCCTCATTCCCCATTGGAGATATTGGATGGAGATAGTAGTTGGGGATTATTTCAGACTGCAATGTGCACATTCGGTACAGTTATCAGACTCTAATCCCATTCAGAATGGAAGTAGATAAACTTTGCTGTACTCTGTAATTCCTGTGCAATACATTTGGAATGTTTAACCCGACGCGTTGGATCTTGCTAAAGTTTTTTTAAAACACCTTCAAGATAATTTTCTCAATTTCTCTCAGATCCTTTGTGGTTAGAAAATATATTAAGAATATGAAATGTGTGTTAGACATGATTTATTGTTAGATTTAATTCTATAAGAACCCCACACATCCATATTCCTGGTATGTCTCACTCTTCCCCAGTGAACCTGCAGTATCAGAAAACTCGCCTAGTCTCCCTGGCATGGTTACCCCCGTCCTGTTCTTATTTTCCTGCAGGAAAACGGTGACATTTAACCCCACCCCGGCCCCTTTTACATCTAGTCTCCAGTGCATGAGGTCCCTAGAGGGAGGGAGCTGACACCAGGAATGGGATTATGCCGTTGCTGCTCCAGTAACCATGAAGTCGGGTATTATCTTGGCTCTGCCCCCATACAGATAGGGCCCTCCCCACTCTGTTACCACAGTCAGAGTCTCTGCTCGCCCCTCTGCCAACAGTGTAAGAGGAAATGCCCGGTTTTTCCAACCACAGCATCAGGCCCAGCCCCTCACTAGCAGCAGAGCGAATGGCCCCAGCCTCACTGTCCCTATGGCAGCAGAGCCTCCCCGCTCTCTAATCATTGTCACAAGCTCCACCATCCCCTCTGTCACCAGAGCGGTAGGAGAGAACCCGCTTGGTCACGGCACGGACAATCCCTGCCCCCCACATTTTACAATGGAGACAGGACTGGCTGCCAAACTGTCACAACAGAAGCAGCTCATCTCCCCGCTGGAAGAGAGAAATCAACTGATAAAATATTGGAAACTATCAGTGATTCATTTCTTCAAATCCTCGAAAGTATCGAAGAATTGGAGAAAAGGGATATTTCAGCACATTCTTTAACTGCTCCCTGAACTTAGTCTGGGTCACAGCGTAAATCCCAGTGTTTGTGCAGCAGCTCAGGAGCTGCAGCATGAAGCCCAATTCCCGTACATAGTTACCCATCCATAGAGAATCGGCCACCGTATAAAACATTCGCCTACCTATAGAATACACCATTAAGATCGCCCACAACAGAATGAAATTGGCTGAGATAACAAACAGTAAAATGATTGATTTCCTCCGACTCTCCATCGCTTGTTCTCTGGGCCTCTCTCCACGGCTGTGAGCCCGGAGTCTCCTGCGGGCTCTGCTGCTCATTAAAATGTGTCTGACGGTGAGAACATTGAGCAGCAGAATCAGGACAAATGGGACACATGGAATAAGGATGTGATGGAGAAACTCAACCGATATCCTGACCGGATTATCCTGAACTTCGAATGTTACAAAACAAAACCAGGGTTTGTTCCTCAGCGTATACAAATCTGATAGCATAAAATACCAGAAAATATTCTTTAAGAAGCTCAGCACAGTCACTGATCCTAGAACCAAAGCCGCCATTTTCTCAGTGCAATATTTACTTTTCAACTTCTGCCAGCAAATGGCCACAAACCGATCAAAGGTGAAAGAGACGGGGAACCAGACAGAACAGTCAGTGGCTGCATAAAGCAAGACGGCATGGATATTACACACACTCATGGACCACAGGAAATTAAAATATACCCAATAAACAATTGGAATGTGTCTCAATATCAGGTCGACAATAATGACCAGTAGATCCGCTGCTGCCATGGACACCAGGTAGCGACTGACACATTTGGATAGACCACAATTTCTCCGAGATAGGATCACAATCGTCAGTAGGTTTACTGTAAGAAACAGTGAAAACAGTGGAATTATACAACATGCTCAAATTATGAAAATCTGTTTTGTTGAAGGCGCTGAAATGTTCCACTATGTTGCTGCACCTAGTGACATATTGAAACTGCTGTAGATTCACTAATAAATTGAACTGTCTGTTATATGGTGGAAGGCAGTGTAGATGAAATAGGCAGTGAAATTGCGGAACTCGAAGATTATCATAATCCTGATGTCTCATCTTTCCTGAACTGGTTGAAAAACGTAGCAATCTCGAAACACTTCAAATTTTGATGGAGTAGTGTAATGCAGTTAAACATGTTTTATACAATTAAATGCCATGTACAGTGAGACTTACCAGGGACGCCAATAATAGCGAGGATGGGATAGTAACCCGCCTGAATAACCTGGAGCGCCCAATAGACCCGGCGTTCCAATGACATCCACTTATAATATGTAGAAAGTTGATAAAGCGCCGCCGATAAACTCCTGCTCATTGCCGTAACATTCCAATCTATTGTTCTCAGATTCTGATCCATTGTTGTAACATTCCAATCTATTGCTCTCAGATTCTGATCCATTGTTGTAACATTCCAATCTATTGTTCTCAGATTCTGATCCATTGTTGCAACATTCCAATCTATTGCTCTCAGATTCTGATCCATTGCTGTAACATTCCAATCTATTGTTCTCAGATTCTGATCCATGGTTGTAACATTCCAAACTATTGTTCTCAGATTCTGATCCATTGTTGTAACATTCCAATCTATTGTTCTCAGATTCTAATCCATTGTTGTAACATTCCAATCTATTGTTCTCAGACTCGGATCCATTTTTGGGACATACCAATCTATTGCTCTCAGATTGTCATATAATCTCCCCCTATCTCTTGGAACAGCAGGTCCCGGTTAGTGAGAGAGCTGAGAGTTCCGCTGTCACTATGAACTAACACATTGGGGAAACTCCCTTATTAACAGCAGCGGGAAGGATCCATGGAGACTGGCATTCATTCCAGCCACTGAACAAACAGGTTCAGTTAACTCTTTCAATCCAATTCCTCTTGCAACCCACTCAAGTGGTATATTTAGCTGTTCTAGCTGGGGTGTATGACTGTTTTTTAGGGTCGGAAAAGTGTGAAGAGAGGATTGAGAAATAGAAAATCTGAGAAATAAATGACTTGTTCAATGCAAAAGATGGGGTGGACAAAAGCAATTCATTAAATATTGCAGGGCACACATTTTTGATTATAAAAAATAACAATATATTTTAATTGAGAAATGGAACCAGAGTTTACAAAAGTAAGACTGTCAGACAAAAAATGTGTAAATCTATAAGTTTTTGTGAAGTATCGTGTCTAATTCCGGGGAACCCATTTCAGGACGGATGTCAGGGCCTTGGACAGGGTGCAGAGGAAATTTACTGGAATCGGAACAGGGATGAGGGACTTGAATTAGTTGGAGAGAATTCAGGGGAGGTTTAATGGAGACATTTAAATTCATGATGGCGTTAAAAGAGTAAATAACGAGAAGCTGATGATCCTGGATTCCGTGTCAGTAACGGGAAGAATGATTTCAGAAGTGATGGACAGGGATGCAGGGATGTATTGAATAGTAAGTCTCACTATATACGATGATCAGTTCAATAAACCATGATAAACTCCTTTTCACCAAAAGCTCAGGTGTTCCAAGAGGGCAATATTTCAAAGCAGCTCCGGAGAGCAGAGATGGCAGAATAATGATTAACATCGAGTTCCGCAATTTCGGTATCATATGTATCCCTATTTAACCTCTACTGTCTTCTACCATATCACAGTCATTTCAGTTTAATATTTCAGGTACAATAGTTTCAGTGTGTTACTGGATGCAACAACATCGTGGATATATTCAGCACCTTCTGGCAAATTGATATTTTTTTACTTTAAGCTTCATGTATAAGTCTACTGTTTTCTCTGTTCCTTACAGTGAACGCAGTGACAACTGTGATCTTAACTGAGGGAAATTGTGGTCTCTCCAAATGTGCAGGAATTGAGCTTCACGCTGCAGCTCCTGAGCTGCTGCACAAACACTGGGATTTACGCCGTGAACCAGACTAAGTTCAGGGAGCAGGTAAAGAATGTAGTGAAATATCCTTTTACTCCAAGTCTTCGATGCTTTCGAGGATTTGAGCACTGTTGCTCCTGTGCGTCGGTGGTGGACAGAGTGAACATTTGCGCATGGGGTGCCAATGAAGCAGACTGCTTTGTCCTGGACGGCGTCGAGCTTCTTCAGTGTTGTCGGAGCTGTACTCATCCAGGCAAGTGGGGAGTATTGCATCAAAATCCTGCCTTGTGCCTTGTAGATGATGCCTGCAATATTTGAATCAGTGCCAATTGTTGTCGAACCTTTAAAAATTATAATCGCCTTTTGAGAAAGTACCAGGAACCAAACCTCAAATTTTAAAATTTACAAGAAATGTAATTTAAATTATCAAAATTAAAACTACCTCTTTTGCATTTGTAATGATCTGTATCCAGATTAGATGCCCCATATGTTTATGAACAGTTTCTTTGTCTGTGGATAGCATCCCCGGTATTCAAAAAAAACCTGTTAAATTACACTGCAATTTACATCTCAAAATTGTCCTAAATTCAAATTACAGTGCTGTTGAAAAGCAAATTTCGGTTAATATATAGTTCATCTCTACAATAAACCCATTTTTTATCTATTGGAATCTAGTCCGTGTGTTTGTGTCTTTTGGTTTTCCTAGAATCCTTTTGAATTTCAGGTGATGTTTTTCCCCTAATAATTTTAGAATACCAACTCGTATAGGTCAATCCCAGTCAGCTTGGAAGCTGCTGATACTAGTCTGAAAAGGGGTGGCTCATCTAACCCTGTTTAGCTTCATGATACCTTCAAATTGTGATTTTTCTTAGCCAGAAATCTCAATTCAAACCTCATACACAAAACTATGGAATATTTCAGTATAACTTTCCTTGAATCTAACATGGGGCTTTCAACCCTAAAGTGCTGAACTATACGCACAAATGACAATTTACGGGAGAAAATACATTAAACCTCAAATACAAATGCTTCATTGCAGACAAACAAACATATGCTTAGAGGTCTGTATTTGTATTCCTGTATCCTTGGCTTAACGACTTAAGACTCTCATAGTCCAAATGAAACTTCAAATAGCAATGGGGGAAATAAAGGGATCTTGAAGGCTCCACCTTTAGGCCCACCAAGCTGACGAAAGCTCACATTTCCCCTGCTCCTGCCTGTCAGTGCTTATTAACTTCCTATGGCTACCCGATTTTCTCTCTTTCTCCCTCTTTCTCTTCTCAGCAAGAGCAGCTCTTGAAACTTAGATGAATTATGCAAGGTAAGAATAACCATCGCCCCTTTCTTTGCCTTATCCTTATAATTCTACGCACCACTGTTTTTGTACTCGGAGGATTCTCTGTGGATTCCACCCACTTTGTGCATTTCAGTGACTAACCTTGAATGTTGTTCCGCTATGTACCTAGTAATGCATTCCGGGGTTCCCCAGTCGAGTTCGATAGCTCTATTCTGTTTTGCTGAGGGCTTTCTGTTCTTATATCCCCGTCTGTCTTGGCGCGGTAGGTTCCCGCGGCCCCAACAATTTAGCTATTTGAGGTATAAGCGGTCGAATTGTTTAACTGGCGTCTGGCCTGCGCGGCTTCGGCTAAGGTTTTATCAAAAACCATAGCCCGCCTGCACGGCTCTACCTCCTCTCAACTGGGGTCTGTGGTGCGCGGCTGCGGCTGAGGTTGAATGTCTAACTCTACCCCACCTGCGCGGCTCTGCCTCCTACCGGCGCCTCCTATCTCCTGTCTTGAGTCGTCCTCCAGATTATTGTGAAACTTGACCGGACCGTTCTCGGGTAGGCTTACTGCGCTAACTACAGGTGGTAAATGAAATAGACTCGTCCACTTTGCAGAGCCGCCCCGAGGATCCGATCTGAGTATCCTGCCGACTACGCCAAACTGCTGTGTTTACTTTGACAAACGGACCACAGGTGGCTCAGGTACAGGTCACCATCGTTTATTCGAGCAATTGCAAGGAGAGAACCATCTCGATGCAGCTTGAGATCGCACTCTGCTAAATTACAAGTGTTCAAAATATTTATACATTATTGTTTACATACAAGAACATTTTCCAGACTCCTATCTCATCAACATTTAGGTTAACCTTAAACAGACATCTCTGGTAACAGTTATATGCATGGTATGTCACTATTTTTTCACCCAGGCAGAAACCTTGCCTCCTAACTCACATGAATACTTATCTACAGTGTTTGAATTATATCAAGACAGTTTCCAACATGTGTTTCTGACCTTCAGCCCCCCTCTGGTCATGTGAGGTTGTATCTGATAGAGCACCGTATAGTATCTAATGCTTCAGTCCACAACCACAATCAGCTATTAGCATGATGTTTCCGTTTATTTTAAATACAACAGATTTTATGCTACTCAAGTGCACAAGGTCTTATCTATTCCTTCTCACAGTTCCGATTCCTCGGTTGTATTTTACTCATCTCCGTGTCTCAATGCTCCTTCTTTCTCAATTATTCCAGTGGATATTCTAAATGGTGACCGAGGTGACTATGAAGGAGAAGGGGCCTTCTCCAGCTCTCTGTCACCATCATCCCTTCAATAGCGTTCAGTGCTCTCAGGCTTTGCCTGTTTATCTGTTGCTTTACTGCTGTGCTCTGGTTCTTGAAGTTAAGCTCCACTTTCTGCTTCAAAGGTTGAATTTCATTCGTTTTCCGTAAGAATTTCCGGCTTCTCCTGTGCTGTTGTCGTTTGGAGTCAGCAAATTTCAGGCACTGAAATTGTTAAAGAGCCTTTAATTACATAGACCCTTAACCCAGGAAAAAAAAACACTGCCCAAGATGTTAATACCGGCATTAAAACTAATACAGAGTCTATGACTAATGCAGACGCTGAAACCTAGAGAGCCGATGACACAAGTGTGTCGCTGAAATAACACAGACAAGGAAACTGATATGGACCATGCAATTAATACAGATCCAGAAACTTATAGAACCAATGAATCGCTTACAGGACATGAATCTAATACAACAACTTAAACTTGCACCGGCACTTAAACAAACACAAATTAAAACTAATATACGCCCTGTTAGGAAATAGAGATAGTTTAAGTAGTTTATATTTGAATTTGTGGGAGTTAGGATGAGTTGTAGCTTTAATGTTTCATTTTGATATGTATTTCTGTATCTCTGTGTTTTAGGAGAGGTTAAATGGAGGTTTAGTTTCACTTTAAAATACTGCTTGCATTTCACACCTGGAGTTCATGGCTGCTCTAAGGTAAAGGTAAAGACACAAGAGTAGACAATCAATGCTGTTGCCCAGCAACAAGGAGCCACCTAGTCAGCTTTCTCCAACAGATATTCATACATATATAAAGAAACAGCAGTTTTAAGTGCAGTTGAAGCCAGGACCCCAGAGAGACTGGGCACCGGGAGAGGGAACTGCAGATTCCCCAGAAGAACAGACATGTCTCAAGCTAAAGTGAAATGCCCAAAAGCCGGGAGAGTGAATGAGCAAAAGTCCAAAGGAAACCTTATAGCCAAAGGAAGTTGTTGGACCTGGGAAAAGGTCCTGTTAAGCGCAGTTAAGAGTGAGGGGCAGGGAGAAACGCTCCAAGCTTCAGATTTAAAGTGAGAACAACTTGCAGAAAGCAACAAGTTTAAAAGATAAAAGTGAAGGTCTGTAAATCTTTGCTATGGGCATGTGAAGCAGTGATGTACTGTTTAACTTGAGCTTGTGAGAGAAAGTGCTTGGAAGACAGCTTGAATGCATGTGGTGACTAAGGGAAGAGGAACATCGGAAGTATGGTTCAAAACCCTGGACGTGAACCCTTGTGGAATGTGTCTAAGGAAAAAAAAACCTCTATTTGGGAGAAGATTCCAAGGCGAGGTATTGGAGAGTGAAGACTGGGAACCCTAGTCAAAAGAACAAAATTCAGAGAGAATGGTTGTCTCACGGTTGTCTGGAGGGAGCTGAAGAGAGAACCATAGCATCTGGTTGAGAATGTATCTGTCACATGAGGTTAGAGTGCGCTCTGTCTGACCACAGGGCGCCTTAGGTTTACATGGGGTGAGTACTTAATGTGGACAATGAAGCATAAGATAGCTTTTGTAACTTGTGTTATCCTTATAAATCTATAGTTATCTTAAAGGTATAGTTGTGGGTGAAGGTGTATTGTAATATAGTTCATCTTTTCTTGTTGAATAAATGTTTCATTCATTTGTTAAATGATCATCAGCTGGCTCCTGTGACTCTGTTTAGTAGCTACTCTCCACATATCTAAACAAACAAATAATTTAAGATCGATCAAGCTGCTCATCACAAAAGGTCACGCTTATCCTGGGGAAAACTCGGCAAGGCAGCATAACACACCCTGATATGAATGTATCTAAAAAAAAATGATGTACCTAAATCAGGACCTGAATGTAAATTAGACCCTGATGCCAGTACACGTTCTGAAAACTTAAAGGCGAACCCTGAGCCCGAAACAGATCCTGAAACTATTGCAGTCTCTGAAAGGAATACAGAGCTTCAGCAGAGGCCCATATATCTCCGTCTTCGCCCATCAACCTCATACGAACCCTGCCCCTGGGTAACTTGCATATTCACCCCAACTTTGCCCTGTAAACGTAAACCTCCTTCCCTCCCCGAGGTATAACAAGCCTCCCCTGGTGTAGCTGGTACATTTACCCCTGCCCCTGTGTACCTGCTATATTAACCTCCCTTCCACTGTCTGCCAAAGGAATCGCTCCTCCCTGCTCCTCGTGTGCCTATCGCCCACCAGGTCGGAGTATGGAGTAAATCTCTCCCCTCGCGTACCTTCTATATCACACTGCTCCATCACGGCGGCTGGAATATCTTCCGTTACCAAGATTCAGCTTCAAAATTCCACAGCCGCCTTCCTTCGCCCATGCCCAGAATTCCTGGCATATCACCTCCTACCCCCGTCTGTCTAGTCTACCTCGAACGATGCATGTACCTCATCAGTCTACCTCCTGGCTCCGGTGAACTGGGTATAAACACCCACCCACAATGCAGCATGTATACCTCCTTACTCACTGGGGGAAATGGACACCCTGCCACCCGGTGGAGATGGTATATCTCCCCATACCCGCCGATACCACTCCTCCCATGTTCCTGCGACATCAAACCCTACCTGTTCGTGTTCTGATTGGACGCTTTTCGTGGTTACTATGGATACCATAGTAGGAGGGGCAACTTGCGATCACGTGGCCGAGAGGAGCTCGTCCACTCTGCTTCAAATGGTGAGCACCCACCCCATATCCACACCCACTCTCTCACAGTAACAGGCCCCGCCCAACCATGACATCACAATAGCAGCGCCCGACCCTCCCTGACAAAGGTAGAAAAGGCCCCGCCCCCTCCCTGAATTTTACACTTCAGTCCCCGCCCCATTCTGAGTATGGAGCAACAGACTCCGCCCCCTCTCTGAGAATGGAGTAGCAGGCCCCGCCCCCGCTCTGACAATCCAGCAGCAGGCTCCGCCCCCGCTCTAACACTGAGGTAACAGGCTCCGCCCCATCTGACAAGTCAGCAACAGGTCTCGCCTGCTATTAAAGGGATACATGTCCAACCTCTGCTGGCAGCTCACCGCCACTACTGATCTTTGACAGACTCAGAGAAGTTCAGCAACTGCATGTCTGCATCTGGAAACAGACTGATGAAGTGTGAATATTGAACAATACAGTGAGGGATTGAACTTTGCAGAGAGTGCACAGCTTGTTCGGGTAGGGCATTCGCTCTTCTGCCAACTGACCCCGTACATGGACTCTCTCCTCCTCCCCCATTGGAGATATTGGCTGGAGATGGTGAATATTCCAGGCTGTTATGTGCATATTCGTTACAGATATCAGACACTAATCCAATTCAGAATGGGAGTAGATAAACTTTTCTATGCTCTGTAATTCATCTGCAATATATTGTCAATGTTTAACCCGACACATTGCATCATGCTAAAAGTTACTTTTTTTCCCAAGATAGCTGTCGCAATTCCTCAAACTGATTATTTATCTGTAGAAAATATGTTGAAAACACAAACAATATATTGGAAATAATTCATTGTTACATTTAGTTTTATAATAAACACCCAGTGATGCAGCTGTTCACACAACACATTCCACCGTCTTCCTGTTATATCTCACTCTTCCCCAGTAACCTGGAGTAGATGCAACTTCGCCCAGTCTATCTGGTATGACTTCCCCTCTTCCTGTTCTTATTTCTCTGCAGGCCGACGGTGCATTGTCCCCACTCCCCCGCCCTCAATTCATCCAGGCTCCAATTTGTGAGGGCCCAAGTGGGAGGCAGAGGACGCCAGGATTGGGATGAGGCTACGCAAATGATGACAGGTGCTAGATTGGCTCTGTCCCCATAGAAGGAGCGCCCTTCCCACTCCGTTACCACAGTCAGAGACTCCAATCGCCACCCTCACCCCTCTGCCAGAGGGAAAGACTCGCTCTGCCCACCTCAGCGACAGGCCATGCCCCTCACTGCCACCACAGCGCCAGGCTCCATTCTCTCTTCGTTTCCATTGCAACGTCACGAGCCTCATTGTCCTCATGGCCGCAGGCCCCTCGCCACTCTCTAACCATGGTCAGAGGATCCACCATCCCTTCTGTCAAGCCCGTTCTGCCGTGACAGGGACACGCCCTGGCCCCCACATTTTACAACGGGGACAAGGCTGGTCACCACTCTACCACAACAGAGGCAGCTCACCGCCCCGCTGGAAGATTGATATCAAATGGAAGAGAAGTAGAAACAGTCACTGCTTAGTTTCTTCAAATCATCGAAAGCATCGAAGAATTTGAGTAAAGGGATAGTTCAGCACATTCTAAAACTGCCCTTTATGGGGTCTGTGGAACATTCTTTGTTCCAGTACTACTCTGGCCCCCTCCCACAACTCTTTCTCCGGTACATCGATGATTACTTCGGTGCTGCTTCATGATCTCATCGGGACCTGGAAAAATTTATTAATTTTGCGTCCAATCTCCACCTCTCCAGCATTTTCACATGGTCCATCTCTGAGACTTCCCTTCCCTTCCGTGACCTCTCTGTCTCAATTTCTGGTGATAGACTGTCCACCAATATCCATTGCAAGCCCATCGACTCCCACGGCTACCTCGACTACAGTTCCTCACACCCCGCTTCGTAAGGACTCTATCCCAATCTCTCAGTTCCTTCGCCTCCCTCGCATTTGTTCTGATGATGCTACCTTCAAAAACAGCTCCTCTGACATGTCCTCCTTCTTCCTTAACCGAGGTTTTCCACCCACGGTGGTTGACAGGGCCCTCAACCCTGTCCGGCCCATCTCCTGCACATCCGCTCTCACACCTTCCTCTACCTCCCAGAAACATGATAGGGTCCCCCTTGTCCTCACTTATCACCCTACCAGCCTCCGCATTCAAAGGATCATCCTCCAACATTTCCGCCAACTCCAGCATGATGCCAACACCAAACACATCTTCCCTTCAGCCCCCCTGGCGGCATTCCGTAGGGATCATTCCCTCCGGGACACCCTGGTCCACTCCTCCATTAGCCCCTACTCCTCAACCCCCACCTATGATACCTCCCCATGCCCACGCACAAGATGTAACACGTGCCCCTTCACTTCCTCTCTCCTCACCGTCCAAGGGCCCAAACATTCCTTTCATGTGAAGCATCATTGCACTTGCATTTCCCCTAACTTAGTCTACTGCATTCATTGGTCCCAGTGCGGTCTCCTCTACATTAGAGAGACCAAACGTAAACTGGGCGACCGCTTTGCAGAACACCTGGGGTCTGTCCGCAAGAAAGACCCAAACCTCCCTGTCGCTTGCCATTTTAACACTCCACCCTGCTCTCTTGCCCACCTGTCTATCCTTGGCTTGCTGCATTGTTCCAGTTAAGCACAACGCAAACTGGAGGAACAACACCTCATCTTCCGACTTGGACCTTTACAGCCTTCCGGACTGAATATTGAATTCAACAACTTTAGCTCTTGAACTCCCTCGTCCATTCCCACACCCTTTCCGTTTCTTCCCCCTCCCTATTGTTTTCTCCAATAATGTATATAGATTTTTCTTTTCCCACCTATTTCCATTATTTTTAAATCTATACCTGTAATGCCCTGTCAGTCTTTCCACCCCACCCCCACTAAAGCTGTACCTTGAGTGTCCTGCCATCCATTCTTAATTAGCACATTCTCTTAGATATATCACCACCTTCAACACCTCTTTGTTCCTTTATCTGTGAGATCTTTTGATTATCTGTTCCTATCACTGCTTGCTTATCCCTACAACCTCCCCACCCCCACAACTTCTACCCACCCCCCCTCCACCCACCTTAAACCAGCTTATATTTCACCCCTCTAGTATTTTTATTTAGTTCTGTTGAAGGGTCATGAGGACTTCGAAACGTCAACTCTTTTCTTCTCCGCCGATGCTGCCAGACCTGCTGAGTTTTTCCAGGTAATTCTGTTTTTGTTCTGAATGTTGAGGTTGTTGTTGAATTTGTCGGTGTTTTGAATGTTGAGGTTGTTGTTGAATTTGTCGGTATTTGCCAATGTTGATATTCTTGTTAAATTTGTCGGTGCTCTTCATTTTTGAAATTGTTGGTGTTTTCAGTGTAGAGGTTGCTGATGAATTTGTTGGTGTTATGAATGTTGAGGTTGTTGTTGACTTTGTCGGTGTTTGCCAATGTTGAGCTTCTTGTTGAATTTATTGGTGTTATTCAATGTTGAGATTGCTTTGAATTTGATGGTGTTATTCGATGTTGAAATTGCTGGTGTATTTCAAAGCTGATGTTGTTGCTGAATTTGTTGGTAATGTTCAATGAAGAAGTTTTTGAATCTGTTGTTTTTTTCAATATTGTGCTTGTCAGTGTTAATCAATCTTCAGGTTGCTGTTGAGTTTGTATGTGACACTGAATATTGACTATGTTGAAAGTGTTGCCGTTTTATCAATGTCGAGGTCGTTGTTCAATTTGTTAGTTCTTCTTATTTTGAAGTTGTTGTTGAATTTGTTTGTGTTTCTCAATGTTACCGAGTTGTTGAATTTGTTGCTGTTTGCAATTGTGAGTTTTAAAATTAATTATTTGGTGCTTTGCAACTTTGATATTTTTAATGAGTTTGTTGGTGTTTTCAATGTTGAGGTTGTTGCTGATTTTGCCGGTGTTTATCAATGTTGATGTTGTTGTTGAATTTGTTGGTGTTTTTCCAATCTTGACGTTGTTGTTGAATTTGATGCGGTTGTTCGATGTTGAGGTGGTTGTTGAATTTGTTGGTGTGTTTCAATTTTGAGGTTGTTGTTGATTTAGATGGTATTTTTCAATATTGAGGTTGTTGTTGAATTTGGTGGTATTTTTCAATGTTGATGTCGATGTTGAATTTGTTGGTGTTATTCCATGTTGATGTTGTTGTTGATTTAGATGGCGTTTTTCAATGTTGATTTTGTTGTTGAATTCAATTTTTTATGTTGAAGTTGTTGAATTTGCTGCAATTTTTCAAAGGGCAGGTTGGTGTTGAATTTGTTCGACTTTTCAATTTTGAGGTTGTTGAATTTGTTCGTGGTTTTCAAAGTTGTGATTGTGGATGAAATTGATGGTGGTTTTCAATGTTGCTGTTGTTGCTGAATTTGTTAATGTTTTTCAATGTTTAGACCATTCTTGAATTTGTTGTTGTTTTCCAAAGTTGAGGTTGTTGTTAAAATTTTTGCGTTTGTTCAATGTTGAATTTCTTGCTGTTTTTCAATGTGGTGGTTGTTGTTGAATTTGTTGGTGGTTTCAATGTCAAGTTGTTGTTGAATTTGTTGGTGTTTTCAAAGTTGCGGTTTTTGCTGAATTTGTTGGTGTTTTTTTTTAATCTTGAGGTTGGTGTTTTTCAACGTTAATGTTGTTGTTGAATTTGTTGGTGTTTTCATTGTTTATTTTGTTGAACGTGTTGGTATTATTCAATGTTGATTTAATTGTTGAATTTGTTGGGGTTATTCCACGTTGTTTTTGTTGTTGAAATTGTTGATTTTTTCAATGCTGATGTTCCTGTTGAAAAAGTTGTTATTTTCAATGATGAGGTTGTTTAAATTGTTGTTGTTTTTCAATATTGATGTTGTTGTTCAATTTGTCGGTGTTTTCAAATTTGAGGTTGCTGAATTTGTTGTTGATTTTCAAAGTTGAGCTTGTTGTTCTGATCGTTGTGTTTTTTTTAATCTTGAGATTGTTGATGAATTTGTTGGCGTTTTTCAATTTTGAGGTTGGTGTTGAATTTGTTGTGGTGATTCCACATTGAGTTTCTGGTTGAAATTGTTGTTTTTCTCAATGTTGAGGTTCTTGTTTAAAAAGTTTACCTTTTTAATTTTGAGATGTTTAGCAATCTTGATGTTGTTGTTGAATTTGCTGGTGTTTTTCAATGTTGATGTTGTTGAACTTGTTGCTGTTTTTCAAGGTTGAGGTTGTTGTTGGCCTTGTTGTTGCTAATCAATGTTGAGGTTGTTTTTGAATTTGTTGAGGATTTTCAATCTTGAGGTTTTTGTTGAATTTGCTGGTGTTTTTCAAGGTTCATGTCGTTGTTCAACTTGTCGGTGTTTTTCAATGTTGAGGTTGTTGTTGAATTGTTGGTGTCATTCAATGTTGTCGTTGTTGAACTGGTTGCTTTTCAACGTTGAGGTTGTTGTTCAATTTGTTGGTGTTTTTCAATGTTGAGGTTGTTTTTGAATTTTCTGTTGTTTTTCAACGTTGAATTTGTTGTTTAATTTCTTGGTGCTTTCAATGTTGATTTTGTTGAATTTGTTATTGTTTTTCAAAATTGAGGGTATAGTTGAATTTGTTGGTGATTTTCAATCTTCAGGTTGTTCTTTAATTTGTATTGTCTCATTTCAGAATAAAAAAAACACAGGGAGTTTCAACTCTGCTTCTCTTATTCCTCAAATAAATCAGTGACTAGACAGATATTAACATTAGCCATCTGTGCTGTCTGTCTGTGTCACTTTATATATGTGTCCATACATGTGTGTGACTGTGTGTGTGTCTGTATGTGTGTGTTTGTGTCTGTGTGTGAGGCTGAGTCTATCTGTATGACTTTGGGTGAGTGTGCGTATGTCTGTGTCTGCACGTGAGTGTGTGTGTATCTGTCTACGTGTGTGTGTGTGTGTGTGTGTGAGTGTGTGATTGGCATTGTAAAACAGCAACACATTCCATCTTTGGAACAGAATCATTTTACACACCATGTGCCCTGTCGATGTTAACTGCTTCCAGAAATTACTGAGATATATTTTAGCCTCTGTGTGACTAATGTGCGTTGGAGAAGCGTTGCCTCTTTCACAATTGTCAGCACAGATTTATGAAAGGATAACTTTCCTTGACAATTTTGGTGGAGCTTTTTTATTGTATGTGGCTGGCTGGTTAAATAAGGGTCATGAGTGGACTTAATGCATTTGGACTCCAACTCAGCTGGCCTCTCTCTGTTTCCGACAGGAGTGCAGACCAAGAGCTGCAAAATTGTAATAGATGACAGAGCTCTTCATATCAATGCCAGCATAGAGACAATGTGAATGGAGGCTGTAAAGATGTGAAAATAAATTATCTCCCATTTATTATTTGCATTTTCATCGTTTTTTTTTGGACAAACAATCTGTTTGAGAAACCGAGTAAAATATCTTGTAAAAATATTTCGTAAAAATCTTTATCAAAATCCAACGTGTCGGTATAAACATTGATAATGAATTGCAGATGATTTACAGAGTACAGCAAAGTTTATCTACTCTAATTGAGAATTGGAGTAGATCCATATAACTGAATAAAATGTGCACCTATCTGTCTGAAATAATCCCCAAATACCACATCCAAACAATACCTGCAATGGGGAATGAGGAGAGAGTTAATCTACACGGTCAGTTGGTAAAAGAGCGAATGCACCACCCGAGTGAACAGTGCAACTAGCTGCAAACTTCAATCCCTGACAGTCTTGTTCAATATTCAGACTTCTTCTATCTGTTTCGAGATGCTGCCATGCAGTAAATGAACTTCTCTGAGGCGGGCAAAGAGCAGCGCCTGCAGTGGCGATGAGCGGCCAGCAGAGGGTAGGGTTGTATCACTTTAATCCCCAAACGGTGAAACGGGTTTGACAAGGGGATTTGACCCTTTTAAAATTCATTCCATGATCTAACGATCCAAAGAGACAAAAACGCTGACAAAAGATGCGAGTTCAGGCTGAGGCAGTCATTGTAGAACTGGCATGGAAGACTTTTAAAGCCCATGTGAAGTGATGTTGATGTCTGAAAACACATTGATACCACATAGACAGTGAATAACATCACTGCTGAGGTTTCTATTGGACATGATCAGTCTGACAGGAGAGAATTAATTTGATTTGAATTATTGAGCTCGGAAGTGGTGGTCCAGCTTGTTGTTGCGTGTTGGGTCCACAGGAATCACTTTGTGTTTTGCTGTGGAGGGAGACTTTGTGCTGGGTGTGATGGGAGCCTTTACCTGATTGGTATGGGGGGCAGTCACCTGGTACTTTGTGTGAGATTATGACATATGTGCTTTTCAAGCGAGGGCTCCCACCCTAATAATCCCACCCTACACTTTCCAATGGCCCAATACCTAATCTAGGCGGTAACTGGATTTTTTTCCCAGTTCACAGTATATCTCTGACTGTGCCTGTGGATGGCTCACCCTGTGTCACAGAGATTTATAATTAATCACTATCACTGGACCTGCTGTGGAGAGTTGGCTCGGGCAGAATATGAGGAGTGAGCGTGTTCTGGTTGTGAATTCATTCATTTCAGCTCAACGTTGAATGAGTTTCAGAATCGGAGTAAAGGGATATTTCAGCATAACCTTCAGCTGTTCTCTGAACTTAGTCTGGGTCACTGCATGCAAACTAGTGTTTGTGCAGCAGCTCAGGAGCTGCAGCATGAAGCCTATTTCCCGAATATAAAGGGGCGGATTTACAGAACTGTACCCCAAAGCAGCCAATCGCCACCATATGGAAAACATCGTGAAGACAATCCATAACATGATGAAATTTCCTGAGATAACGAACGGTAAAATGATGGATTTCCTTCGACTCTCCATCTCTGGGTCTCTGGGACTCTCCCCAGTGCTGTGAGCCCGGAGTCTCCTGCGGCCCCTGCTTCTTACTAAAATGTACCTGACTGTTAAAGCATTGAGCACTAGAATCAGGAAAAATGGGACAACCGGCGTTACAATGTAATGAAGAAACTCGATTGCTACCCATGTCCGTGAATTCTGAACATCCAAAGACACAACACAAAACCAGGGGAAATTCATGCCCCAATACAGTGCCGTATACATAAAATACCAGAACACATTCTTCAAACAGCCCAACAAACTGACTGTTCCCAGAACCACAGATGCAGTTTTCATGGTGCAATATTTTGCTCTCAACTTACTGCAACAAATAGCCACAAATCGATCGAATGTAAAAGTGGCAGTGAACCAGACAGAACAGTCTGTGAATGAGTAAAGCAGAACAGCATGGATATTACACATGGGAATAACAAACAGGTACATAAACTCGATAGTATAACGAATTGGAAGATGCCTCAGTATCAGATCGAAGAAAGCGACCAGTAGACCTGCCCCTTGCATGGCCACAAGGTAGTAAGTGACACATTTCGAGAGACCACACTTTCCCCGAGAAATGATCACTATCGTCAGTACGTTAACTGTGAGGAAGGGAGACAAGCAGGCAAATTAATCATCAGCCTGGGACGAGTTACCAGTTTAGCAGAATATGGTTGAATTATGGAAATGCCTTGTTGTATGCAATTATGGCTGCAAATGCTCCTGCCCATGTCAGCGCTATCATTGGCAGAAAGGTGTTGATTTTAAATAATGTAAACCTGTCAATGTTTGTTAATATCCGCGATGGGGTAATCCATCTGCACAAGTCGCACCTCAAAATGAGTTAAGAACATGGCAAAGCTACGTTAATATTGCAGGATGCCAAACAGCGGTGCCCAATGCGACTTGAAGAACTAAGCGAAGCCTCAATCAACCGATCAGATTAAAGCTCTGCATTTCTGAAACATCTAATGTTGGTTCCATTAAAAAATAATAAACAGACCGGAGGAAGAGGCTCTGCAAACATTCACATTCTCAATCATCTGGGCGTACAGTAGGGTAGTACAAAAGAATCACCTGCAAGATTTGTAACCATATTCGCCAGAAGGTCCAGTGGATGATCCATCCCGGCCTCCTCCTCGATTCCTCTGAATCGCCGATGCCAGACTGAAGACACTCGTATCACTTCGATAATACCAAGGCACGTGAGATGTCTCTGGGCACAGCAAAGGCCCCAGGGGCTGACTGCATCACGGCCAGAGCATTGAGGACATGTGCCCCAGAATTAGCCGCAGCTCCATCCAAGCTGCTGTAGGACAACTACATGATAGGCACCTACTGGGAGAACTGGGTTATTGGCCTGTTATGTCCTGTACACACGCACACACACAAAGAATGGAAAAGCGGGATCGATCTCAGTCATCAACAACGTGGTGGAAGGTGTGACAGGCAGTGAAAGCAGGCGCCCCTTACACATATCTAACCTGTTCACCGAGAATCACTCTGTATTCAGCTAAGGCCACTGGATGACAGCCCTCATTACAGCCATGGGCCTAACAGGGGAAAATGTCAATTCAAGACATAAGATAGTGGTGACTGTCCTTGACTTCAGGCCGCGTTTGACCCTGTGTTGGCCAGCAGTACGGCGAAAGGAAGGTGCTTTAGATTGTTTGAGGCTAAGTAGGTGAGCTCCAGGAGTCCCTTTGTGTAGTGTCCTACTCCCAGCGATCTTCAACTGCTGCAGCAGTGAATCTCCCTCCAGAATAAGGACAGGCGTCGAGTTGTTCACTGATCAATGTACCTTGCACAGCACTATTCGTCACCTCTGGAAAACTGAAGCGGAATTTCTCCACACAGAGCACCACATAGGCAACATTCAGGCTGATGCTGATCAGCGCCAACAATATAGGTAGCACACAAGTACCAGGCAATGCCTATTTGCAGCACAGGAGGCTAAAATAATGCTGAGTGCAGAAACTTAAAGAGGTGTAAGATAATGCAGCGAATGATAGCTGCTGGAATAATTGCGGAACACCGAGTCTTACCAGGAACAACAGTAACAGTGAAGAGAGGAGACACTCAATGACAGGAACATGATTAAAATAATATCTGTCTGACAGAGACAATGCTGGGTGCAGAGACTTACCAGGAACTGCAAGAGCAATGAGCAATGGATAGTAAATTTCTTGAACATCATAGAGGAACATTTCAATCCTCAGATCCAGTGAATAACCCGAGTGCATTCTGGATCTCACTGCGGAGATCCTGGTCTGTGTTAGAGCCGGTGCTGATGTTCACACTGACTGTGTGCAATAACACTTTGGAATGCATTTCCCCATTTATATCACTGGGAACCCTTCTGTTGGCAGAGTGACTGTGTATCCAGGGGGACTGGTGCTAATTACCTGAGCAAAGGGTTTAGCTTAACCCTGGTCAACACTCCCTTATTATTTTCCACACCTCACAACTTATGTTTAACTGGGTGTGAAAATAATATCCCCAAATCTCAGAACACAATTCCCAAATCTCAAACGCAGTGATGGGGTGTATGACAGATGTGGCCTTCACTGGCAGAGACAGTGAACGAGGCAGAGAGAAACTAAAACACTAATAAGGTGACAGAGCACCTCAGACACAAAACAGCTCGCTCAGCGCCCACAACCTGAATAAGCCCCAATAAACTGACCGATCATCTCTAAGTTCATCCATCACCTGTAAGTTGATCCTTCAGCTGCCAGGCTGGTGGAGCAATGATAAACTCACCCCACTGCTGTGAGATGGCGGCTCAGTGTCTATAACATTAACCGTCCTCATTAAACTGCTGCAGCCTATAGGACCCGAACCAGCCGGAATAGAGCGAATCAGATTCATAGAGAATCCATAGGATCTGGAATAGGGGACGAGGCAGTTGACCATATCCAGGGAATTCTACTGTTTAGGCTGCAATCGAGAATCCTCCCGTCTTCCTCATCTCAATCTAACTTCTCATTCCCCTCCCCACACACACTTTCAACGTTGTCAGGGATCGGGGTTGCAAAGGATGTGGCCCAGGTTGTGTGGGTGATGGGATTGACGGGGAGGGAGGGGGGTGGTGGGTGTGTGGAATAGGCTGAGGGTCAAAGGCTACTGTGTGGGTTGGAGCAGAAAGGCCGTGTAGAGGGTAAGGGGTGAGGCCGACGGTCGTGGGAATCAAGGTGAGAAGCACGGTCGAAGGAGGAGAGTTACACTGGGTCAGGAGAACCAAGGCCAGCTTGGAGGTCACAGGTTATATGAGGGTTACGGAACAGGCTGGGTCGGGGTTGGACAGAGGGTCGGGTTTAGGCAAAGGGTCATGGTTTAGAACTAATGTCAGTGTTTAGGCGGAGGGTCAGGGTTTCGGCAGAGGGTGAGGGGTTAGATAGATGGCCAGGGGTTGTGACGATGGCCAGGGATTACGCGGAGGGTAAGGGGTTAGGCAGAGGGTCAGAGGTTAGACAAAGCGTCAGGGGGAATCAGGGATGAAATTTGATCGATGGAAAGAGGTCCAATCGGGTCAAGTGAACAGAGGGAGACATTTGAATTTCACAGGTTATACGCGAGTCAGGGGATACGCGTTCAAACTGGATTAGGAAAGTGGTTATGGGTCAGATTGCATGATTTGAAAGGGGTGGGGTGGTTATTAGTCAGGTTGTTTGATTTGAATGGTGGGGGGGGGGGGTGTGGTTATGGCTCGGATTGTTTGATTTTAATGGAGTGGGGTGGGTATGGTTCAGGTTACTTGGCTTGAATGTGGTGTGTGGTTATGGGTCAGATTGTTCGGTTTGAGTGAGGTGGGGGTGGTTATTGGTCAGGTTGTTTGGTTTGAGTGAGGTGGGGTGGTTATTGGTCAGGTTGTTTGGTTTGAGTGAGGTGGGGTGGTTATTGGTCAGGTTGTTTGGTTTGAGTGAGGTGGGGTGGTTATTGGTCAGGTTGTTTGGTTTGAGTGAGGTGGGGTCGTTATTGGTCAGGTTGTTTCATATGAATGGGGTGGGGTGGTTATGTCTCAGATTGTTTGATTTGAATGGTTTGGGGTGGTTCTGGGTCAGGTTATTAGATTTGAGAGGTATGGGGTGGTTATGGGTCAGGTTACTTTTCTTGAATGTGCTGTGTGGTTATAGGTCAGATTGTTTGGTTTGAGTGAGGTGGGGTGGTTATGGGTCAGATTGTTTGATGTGAATGGTTTGGGGTGGTTATTTGTCAGGTTGTTTGATGTGAATGCCGTGGGGTGGTGATGGGTCACATTGTTTAAGCTGAATTTGGTGTTCTGGTTATGGGTTATATATTTTTGATTTGAATTTGCTGGGGTGGTTATGGGCCAGTTTGATTGATTTGAATCTGATGGGGTCGTTATGGATCAGGTTCTTTGATTTGAAAGGTATGGGATGGTTATGGGTGAGATTGTTTGATTTTAATGGGGTGGGGTGGTTGTGGCTCAGGTATTTTGATTACAATGGGGTGGGGTAGTTATGGGTCAGATTGTTTGGTTTGTGTGAAGTGGGGTGTTTATGGTTAAGATTTTTTTGGGTGTGAATGGGGTGAGGAGGTTTTGTGCCAGTTTTTTTTATTTGAAAGGTGTGGGCTGATAATGGCTCAGATTGTTTAATTTGAATGTGGCGGGCTGGTTTATGGTTAGCTTTATTTCATGTTAATTGGCTGGTTTGGTTACGGGTCAGGTTGTTTGTTTTGAATGGGGTGGGGTGTTTATGTGTCAGGTTTTTGAATTTGTGTGGGGTGGGTTAGTTATGGGTCAGGTAGGTTGATTTGAAAGGGGTGGGGTTATTACGGGTCAGGTTGTTTGATTTGAATTGTGTGGGGTGTTTTTGGATAAGATTGATTTGATGTTAATGTGTTGGGGTAATTATGTGTCAGGTTGTTTGATTTAAATTGGGTGTGGCTTTTATGGGTTAGATTTTTCTGATTTTAATAGGGTGGGAAGTTTATTGGACAGTTTGTTTGATTTGAATTGTGTGGGGTAGGTAGGTGTCACCTTGTTGATTTGAGTGGTGTGGGGTGGTTATGATACAGCTTGGTTGATTTCAATGGGGTGGTTTGGCCATTGATCTGGTTGTTTGAATTGAATTGGGGTGATACGTTTTTGGATCAGGGTGTTTGATTGGCATGGGGTGGTTTGGTTGTGGGTCAGGTTGTTTTATTTGAATGGGGTGGGGTGGTTTAGTGTCATTTTGTTTATAATGAATGGTGTGGGGTTGGTTATGGGTCAGGCTGTTTCATCTGAATGGTGTGATTTGGATATGTGTCAGGTTGTTTGATTTGAATGGGGTGATGTCGTTATGGGTCATGTTGTTTGATTTGAAAATGGTGGGGTGGTTATGAGTCAGGTTATTTGATTTGAATGGGTTGGGGCGGTTATGAGTCACGTTGTTTGATTTGAATGGGGTGGGGCGGTTATGAGTCACGTTCTTTGATTTGAATGGGGTGGGGTGATTATGAGTCAGATTGTTTGATTTGAATATGTTGGGGCTGTTATGAGTCAGTTTGTTTCATTTGGATGGGGTGGGGTTGTGATAGATCACATTGTTTCATTTGAGTGGGGTAGGGTCGATAGAGGTCAGGCTGTTTGATTTGAATGGGGCAAGGTGTTTATGGGTCAAATTATCTCATTTAAATGGGGTCACTTGGTTATGGGTCAGTTGTTTGATTTTAATGGGGTGGGGTGGTTAAGGGTCAGTTTGTTTATTATGAATGGGGTGGGGTGGTTATCGGCCCGCTTCTTAGATTCGAATTGGGTGGGGTGGTTATGGGTCAGCACATTTAATTTGAATAGTGTGGGGTGGTTACGAATGAGGCTGTTTAATTTGAATTGGGCGTGGTGGATCTGGGTCAGGTACTTTGATTTGAGTGGGCTGGGGTGGTTATGGGTCAGTTGTTTGATTTGAATGGGGTGAGGTGGCTATGGGTCATATTGTTTGATGTGAATCGTCTGGGGTTGTTATGGGTTAAGTTATTTGATTTCAGTGGTGTGTGGTGGATATCGGTCAGGTTGATAGATTTGAATGGGGTGGTTGGTTATTTTTCAAGTTGATTGATTGGAATTGGGTGTGGTGGTTATGGTTCAGGTTGATTGATTTGAAAGGGGTCAGGTGGTTATGGGACAGATTGTTGGATGTGAACGGGTTGGATGGTTATGGTCAGGTTGTTTGATTTGAATGGGATGGGGTGGTTATGGGTCACGTTGTTTAATTTGAATGGGGTGGAGTGGTTATGGGTCACGTTGTAGAATTTGAATGGGGTGGAGTGGTTATGGGTCACGTTGTTTAATTTGAATGGGGTGGGGTGGTTATGGGTCACGTTGTTTAATTTGAATGGGGTGGGGTGGTTATGGGTCATGTTGTTTAATTTGAATGGGGTGGGGTGGTTATGGGTCACGTTGTTTAATTTGAATGGGGTGGGGTGGTTATGGGTCACGTTGTAGAATTTGAATGGAGTGGTTTGGTTATGGGTCAGGTTGTTAGATTTGAATGTGGTTGGGTTGTTATGAGTCAGGTTGTTAGAGTTGAATGGGGTAGGGTGGTTTTGGGTCAGGATGTTTGATTTGAATATGGTGGGCTGGTTATTGGTTAAGTAGTTAGTGTTTAATTGGGTGGTGTAGTTATGGGTTAGTTTGTTTGATTTGAATGGGGTGGGGTGGTTATGGGACAGGTTGTTTGATTTGAATGGGGTGAGGTGGATATGGGTCAGGTTGTTTGATTTGAATGGGATGGGGTGGTTATGGGTCAGGTTGTTTGATTTGAATGGGGTGGGGTAGTTATGGGTCACGTTGTTTAATTTGAATGGAGTGGTTTGGTTATGGGTCAGGTTGTTATATTTGAAAAGGGTTGGGTTCTTATGGGTTGTTTCTACTGAGATGCGGTAAAGGATCCCTATCCCGCCTTGCGTGCACTGACCACTTTCTGGTTTATATTGGTTTACGTTTTGCTTTGCCCTCGGAAGGTGCTGGGGGCCTGGACAGCCTGACAACTCCTTCAAGAGGACATACAAAATGAGGGAAAACTGCTGCCTTATGAGGCTGCGGCGCTGGTTCGTAGAGGAATGCGTGGCGAAGTTCCCAGCCATTTGTGAGAAGAATCCCAACCGCCACCACCTGCTACTCCAGCCAATGAGGCCGAGGCATTGAGGGAGCGCTGGCCTGGCGTCTGCTCCATCATTCCTACCATTGCCCACCATCTGTGTGAGGGGTGGTCTGGCATGTGCTCCATCATTCCTACAATAGTCCTTTATCAGTGTGGGGGATGGGCTGGCATCTGCTCCATCATTCCTAACATCTTTCTGAGGGTTGGGAGGCAAAACGATGGCAAACATTTCTCCACCCGTTGTTGTGTTTGTTCGTGTTTTCAAGAGAGGGCCCGGGTGGGTGGTGGGTTTTCCCGAAATGCTGAGGGGTGTCACAAGACGTCTGTTATTATGGGACTCTGCGATTGTTGATGGCAGCGGTAGTGGACAGGATCCAATCTGGCTTGAGAATCAGTTACCGAGAAAACAGCGTTTCTTCTCTGGGGGAGTCTGTTGACTTGTTCAGTCTCTCAACTTCCCTCCCACACAACCAGTGTCCCAGCTATCCCACATTTATACTCTTTGATTTATTTTATCGGCTAACTCCAAACTAATGAAGAAATTGACAGCCTCTGCAAGGAACACAGAAACAAAATACACATCTTTAAAGAGAATTTATCTAGTGCAATTGAAATTGTGTTTTCCATATTTATACGTACAGAATGATAATTAATAGCCACCATCTGTTTGTCTTGCACTTAACGATGTAACGAACATGACATCAACAATGTTTAACAATCTACTTGACTAGGCATTGACAGCTGATTGGAGTCATGTGCCTGGAACCACAGCCTCTCACTCGATTTGTCGACGCCTTTAGACCCTCTGGTTCGCTCTCAAAGCACAAGCTCGTGGGTATGAAAGAAAGGCAGCGTCTGGCCATCAATCCCTGTGGAAGAGTCACAATGTCCTGTCCGTTCTGCCAAGCGAAATTCAAACCAGCCCTCCCACCACCAACTACCAACTCACCGCCACCCGCTCAGTCACCCACTGCCCTGTCAAACGCCACCGCTCTCCAATATATAGGAACTGGAGCACATAGTTTGAATTATCGGCTTCACTCGGGTTTTTGCATTTCTGATGTTTGCTTTACCATGTCAGCAGAGAATACTTTCATCAGATGGTTGAAACGGCGAAGAGCTGCGGGGAATCCACCATTTTCTACATGTGTCACTTGTTTGCAATAAAAAAAAGGCGCCTTTCATTCCATCGAAGTACCTTAAAGTCCCTTCCTGCCTGAGCAATGTCAGAGGGACAGTATTGAGGGAGTGCCGCACTGTCCGAGGGTCAGTATTGAGAGAGCGCCGCCCTGTCGGAGGGTCAGTACTGAGAGAGCACCGCACAGTCGGAGGGTCAGTAGTAAAGGAGCGCCGCACAGTCGGGTGGTCAGTAGTGAGGGAGCGCCGCACAGTCGGAGGGTCAGTAGTGTGGGAGAGCTGCGCTGACGGATGTTTATTAGTGAGGGAGTTCTGCAGTGCCTGAGGGACTGTTGTGTGGCAGAGCTGCACTGGCAGTAATTACAACAAGGAGGAATATTCTGTTTCCCATGTAGTGAGAACATTGAGTGGTCTGCCCCCGAGGGTATAACCGTAAAATTAGATTTGGGCCATTCACGGTTAATGTCAGGAATCACACAGCCACACAAAAGCCAGTGGGAAGCTGTTCGATGTGTTACATGCGAAATTCAAGACAAAGATTGACGGGTCTGTGTTCGGTAAGAATATTAAAGGCTCAGTTTGCCAGCTGGGTCATCTTGTAGTAATACAGATGTACCATAGACACCCTGGACACTGGAACAAGGCTAAGGGAGTGCATGACCTTTTCCTGTTCTCATTTTTTTAAACATTTCTCTGTTCCCTTGCTCCTGTTTGCACATGTTCCTGGATGTGTGCTTTCTGAGAGATCTTATCTCCAGCACTGGTGTGAACATCTGCTGCCAAACACTGTAGCCCCAGAACTTTTCAAAAGGCTGCCATTATCTTCTTTCTGACACGTGACGATTAGGATTCAAATCTGTTCAGCGCAGAGCCTGTCTCCATCACGCCGCCTCAGTATTGAGAATGGCCCCATAGTGGGGAAGTTGAAAAACTTCCTTGCACCCTGCAGACAGCTCACTGAACCGGCCAATGAAGAACATTAGAAGTATGAGCAGGAGTAGGTTAATCTCACCACGTTCATTTAAAAGGGGCTGTTTGTTTTGATTAACTAAGTTTGAATTAATTTAGCAGTGAACAAGCTAATTACTGGAGAGAGAGAGAGAGAGCAAACGAATGTGCCAATAGAGGCGGGATATAAAGTATAATTTCCAGAGAACAAACCACTTAGCAAATAGTTGAGTAATGTAATTTATCCATGAGAGAGAGGGGGACCAAGTGATCAAATAGAGGAGGAATGTAATTTAGAAATTGGAAACAGAAACCTGGAGAGCAAATGGAAGAGGAATGCACTCAATGAATTAGATAGATACCCAGTGTGCAGTTAGAAGAGCGATACAATTAATAAGTTAGAGACAGAGAGAGCAACTCAATGTTCACATACGGGAGGAATGTGATTAATAAATGAGAGAGCAAACCAAGGAGAGCAAATAGAGGAGAAATGTAATTTATACATTAGAGAGAGAGCAAGCCAGAATACAAATAGAGGAGGAATGCAATGAATAAATTAGAGAATTAAAGAGAGAGAGACAAAACTATGTGCAAATAGAGGAGCCATGTAATTAATAAACTCGAGAGAGAGCAACCCATTGTGCAAAAGGAGGAGGAATACAATAAATAAATTAGATAGAGAGAGCAACCTAGAGTGCAAAAGGCGGAGGAATAAAATTAATAATTAAGACAGAGAGCAACCCTTGTGAACATACAGGGGGAATGTAATTAATTAATGAGAGGGAAAGATAGAACGCCAGTATTAAATTAGAGAGACAGAGACGCAATGTTCAAATAGAGGAGGGACAGGAATTTAATTTATAAATTGGGGAGAGAACCCTAGTGTGCAAACAGAAGAGGAAAGCAAGAATGAATTAGAGAGAGGGTAACCCAGGTGTATGCAAGGAGGAGGCATACAATCAATTAATTACATGGAGGGAGCAACACGTGTGCAAATAGAGGAGGAATGCAATTAATAATTCAGATAGAGAGAGCAACCCGTGTGCAAATAGAGGAGCAATGAAAGGAATGAAATATCGAGAGGGTAACCCAGTGGGCAAACAGAGGTGGAAAGTGATTCATTAATTAGAGAGTGAGAGAGAACAACCAAGTGTGCAAAAAGAACAGGAATTTAATTAATAAATTAGAGAGAGAGAGCAATCCGTGTGCAAACAGAGGAAGAACACAATTACTAAATTAGAGAGGGAGCAACACGTGCGCAAATAGAGATGGAATTCTATTAATAAATGAGAGAGCAAACTAGTGTACACATGACAGACGAATGTAACTAATCAGACAGAGACAGCGAGAGAGAAAGAGAGAGAGCAACCCAGTGCCCAAATACAGGAGAAATGCAATTAAATATATATATATAGAGAGAGAGAGAAAACAAAGCAGTGTACACATAAAGGAAGAATGTAATTCATTTTGTTTGACAGGAAGAAAACCAGCGTGCACACTGGGGAATATAATTTAAACGACGAGAGAGAGAGAGCAACCCAGAGTTAAAATGGAGGAGCGGGGTAAATAATAAATTAGAGAGAGAAAGAGAGCAACCCAGTGAGCCAATAGAGGAGGAATGCAATTACCAATTGCAGAGATAGAGCAACCCAGTGAGCAACAATAGGAAATTATATTAATATATTCGAGAGATGGAGCAACACCGTGTGTAAATACAGGAGGAATTTGCTTAATTTACAGAGAGGGAGAGCCACCCAGTATGCAAATAGAGGCAGAATGTAATTAATAAATTATAGAGAGAGAAAACTAGTTTGCAAATAGAGGAGGGAATGTAATTAATTAATCAGAGAGAGAGAGAGGGAGAGAGAGCAACCCAGTGTATAAATAGAGGAGCAGTGTAATTAATTAATCGGAGAGTTGGAACAACCGAGTGTGCGAATAACTTGTCAATCACACATTTGACGGTAATTAATCATTGACATTTACTTTTCATTAATTATTATGAATGGGATCTTTACATTAATTCATAATCGATATTTAATGAAATTCAAATTATGATATATCAATGTTTAATATAAAATGTATACAACATTCATTTTATAAAACAGATTTAAAACTATTTCTTATTCCATTAATATGAGTTATTAACTGAAAATAGATTGCTTACTCTCAATTACTGCTAATAATAAAATATTAGGCGAATAGTAGATTAAATTCAGAGACTGTTGTAACATTTGACCAGTGACAACGGAATGAATTTTAAAATCAAGACTAATTATTGGTAGGTTAATTTAATTAATTAATAATGCAATGCATTAAAATTTGGAATTATATAATAAGATTATTTAATAACGAAATGCATTACCATGTTTTAACATGTAATAACATATATGAACTAAGACTAATTAACAATCAGGTATATTAACGAGTCACTAATTGCAAAATATATTCAGTTTAAAACGATAAACAAATGTTCAGAATAGTAATACATTAGTGAGATGAATCAACATTGGATAATTAACAGAAAATAATTAGTAGCATTGCGGATAATAGAGAAAAAAGCTTAATGAATCATCACGTATATTCCTAGCAGATTGAAGTGATGAGTTAAAAAATCATGATGAATAATGGTTAATCCAAGTGGCTTAATATGTGGCTATGTAAAAAATAGATTGAGATCGATTACTCCAAAGAGATAATATGAATATGTTTCAGTGTTTTTGGGGTTTTTTTTAGTGGAGTTTGTGTGTTCAGTGTTAGTGGGGTTAAGGGTTCAGTCTAAGTAGAGTTTGCGGGTTCGGTATTAGTAGGGTGTGGGGTTCAGTGTAAGAGGAGTTTGTGGGTTCAGTGTGAGTGGGAATTGGGGTTCAGATTTAGTGGAGCTTGGGAGTTCAGTGTTCGTGGAGTTTGGGGTTCGGTGTAAGTGATGTTTGAGGGTTCAGTATTAGTGGGAATTGGGGTTCAGTGTTAGTGAAGTTTGGGAGTTCAGTGTTAGTGGGGTTTGGGGTGATCAGTGTTTTGGGGTTTGGGGGTTACAGTATTTTGGGAGTTTTCATTGTACCTGGGGTTTGTGTGACCCAATATTAATGGGGTTTGTGGGTACTGTTGTTTTGGGGTTTGGTGTTTTCATTGTTTTGGGGTATTGGGTGTTTCAGTATTTTTGGGGATTTGGTTTTGGTGTTTTTGTGGTTTGGGGGTTTGAGTGTTTTGGGGATTTGGGGGATTCAGTATTTTGGGGGTTTGAGGGTGTTCAGTGTTTCGGGGGTTTTGGGGGATCCAGTTTTTTTTGGGGTTCGGGGGGGTTTCATTGTTTTTGGGGGTTTGAGGGTTTCAGTGTTTGGGGATTTGGGGGGGACTCAGCGTTTTTGAGGTTTGGGGTTTCAGTATTTTGTGGTTTTGGGGTGATTCAGTGTTTTTGGGGTTTCGGGGTGTTCACTGTTTTGGGTTTTGTGGGTGTTCAGTGTTTTGCGGATTTGGGGGATTCAGTGTTTTTGGGGGTTTGGGGGTTTTGGTGTTTTGGGGGTTTTGGTGTTTTGGGGGTTTGGGAGTGTTCAGTGTTTTGGGGGTTTGGGGGTTTCAGTGTTTTGGGGGTTTGGGGGTTTTGGTGTTTTGGGGGTTTGGGGGTTTCAGTGTTTTGGGGATTTGGGGGTTTCAGTGTTTTGGGGGTTTTGGGTGTTTCAGTGTTTTGGGGGTTTGGGGGTTTTCAGTGTTTTGGGGGTTTGGGGGTTTTGGTGTTTTGGGGGTTTGGGGGTTTCAGTGTTTTGGGGGTTTGGGGGTTTTGGTGTTTTGGGGGATTGGGGGTTTCAGTGTTTTGGGAGTTTGGGGGTTTTGGTGTTTTGGGGGTTTGGGGGTTTCAGTGTTTTGGGGGTTTGGGGGTTTCAGTGTTTTGGGAGTTTGGGGGTTTTGGTGTTTTGGGGGTTTGGGGGTTTCAGTGTTTTGGGGTTTGGGGGTTTCAGTGTTTTGGGAGTTTGGGGGTTTTGGTGTTTTGGGGGTTTCAGTGTTTTGGGGGTTTGGGGGTTTCAGTGTTTTGGGGGTTTGGGGGTTTCAGTGTTTTGGGAGTTTGGGGGTGTTGGTGTTTTGGGGGTTTGGGGGTTTTGGTGTTTTGGGGATTTGGGGGTTTCAGTGTTTTGGGGATTTGGGGGTTTCAGTGTTTTGGAGATTTGGGTGTTTCAGTGTTATGGGGGTTTGGGTGTTTCAGTGTTTTGGGGGTTTGGGGGTTTCAGTGTTTTGGGGTTTGGGGGTTTCAGTGTTTTGGGGGTTTGGGGGTTTCGGTGTTTTGGGGGTTTGGGGGTTTCAGTGTTTTGGGGGTTTCAGTGTTTTGGGGGTTTGGGTGTTTCAGTGTTTTGGGAGTTTGGGGGTTTTGGTGTTTTGGGGGTTTGGGGGTTTGGGGGTTTTGGTGTTTTGGGGGTTTGGGTGTTTCAGTGTTTTGGGAGTTTGGGGGTTTTTGTGTTTTGGGGGTTTGGGGGTTTTGGTGTTTTGGGGATTTGGGGGTTTTGGTGTTTTGGATGTTTGGGGGTTTCAGTGTTTTGGGGATTTGGGGGTTTCAGTGTTTTTGGTGATTTGGGTGTTTCAGTGTTTTGGGGGTTTGGGGGTTTCAGTGTTTTGGGGTTTGGGTGTTTCAGTGTTTTGGGGATTTGGGGGTTTCAGTGTTTTGGGGGTTTGGGGTGTTTCAGTGTTTTGGGGGTTTGGGGGTTTCAGTGTTTTGGGGGTTTGGGTGTTTCAGTGTTTTGGGGGTTTGGGGGTTTCAGTGTTTTGGGGGTTTGGGTGTTTCAGTGTTTGGGGGTTTCGGTGTTTCAGTGTTTTGGGGATTTGGGGGTTTCAGTGTTTTGGGGCTTTGGGCATTTCAAGGTTTTGGTGGTTTGGGGGTTTCAGTGTTTTGGAGGTTTGAGGTGTTTCAGTGTTTTGGAGGTTTGGGGGGTTTCAGTGTTTTGGGGATTTGGGGGTTTCAGTGTTTTTGGGGATTTGGGTGTTTCAGTGTTTTGGGGGTTTGGGGGTTTCAGTGTTTTGGGGTTTGGGTGTTTCAGTGTTTTGGGGATTTGGGGGTTTCAGTGTTTTGGGGGTTTGGGGTGTTTCAGTGTTTTGGGGGTTTGGGGGTTTCAGTGTTTTGGGGGTTTGGGTGTTTCAGTGTTTTGGGGGTTTGGGTGTTTCAGTGTTTTGGGGGTTTGGGGGTTTCAGTGTTTTGGGGGTTTGGGTGTTTCAGTGTTTGGGGGTTTCGGTGTTTCAGTGTTTTGGGGATTTGGGGGTTTCAGTGTTTTGGGGCTTTGGGCATTTCAAGGTTTTGGTGGTTTGGGG
Organism: Cetorhinus maximus; assembly: GCF_964194155.1. Lineage (NCBI taxonomy): Eukaryota > Metazoa > Chordata > Chondrichthyes > Lamniformes > Cetorhinidae > Cetorhinus > Cetorhinus maximus. Next base: position 11,891,141 of record NC_135913.1, on the reverse strand, counting down.
GTTTCAGTGTTTTGGAGGTTTGAGGTGTTTCAGTGTTTTGGAGGTTTGGGGGGTTTCAGTGTTTTGGGGGTTTGGGTTGTTCAGTGTTTTTAAGGGTTTGGGGTTTCAGTTTCTGTGGGTTTAGGGGATTTGGAGCTGTTCAGTGTTTTTGGATTTTTTGGGTTTTCATTTTTTGGTGTTTGGGACTGTTCGGTGTTTTTGGGTTTTGTGGTTTACAGTGTTTTGGGGTTTGGGGGTTTCAGTATTATTGAGTTTTGTATTTTCAGTACTTTGGGAGTTTGTGGCTTTAATTGTTTTGGGCTTTTTTTCTTTTCAGTGTTGGGTGGGGGTTTGGGGGTTCAGTGGTTTGGAGATTCAGTTTTATGTGGGGGTTTGGGGAATCAGTGGTTTGGAGGTTCAGTGTTGGGTTTTTTTTCGGTTTCAGTGGTTTCGAGTTTCTGTGTTGGGTGAGGGTTTGTGGTTTCCGTGTTTTGGAGGCTCAGCGTTCGGTTGGGTTTTGGGGTTTGAGTGGTTTGGATGTTCCGTGTTCTGTGGTGTATTGAGGTTTCAGTGGTTGTAGTTTCAGTGTTGGGTGGGGGTTTGGGATTTCAGTGGTTTGGGGTTCAATGTCGGGTAGGGGTTTGGGGTTTCCGTTGTTTGGAGGTTCAGTGCTGGTTGGGGGTTTGGCAGTTCATTGGATTGGAGGTTCAGTGTTCGGTGGGGGTTTGGCATGTGAGTGGTTCGGATGTAAATGTTGGGTGGGGGTTTGGGGTTTCCGTGGTGAGGGTTCACTGTAGCGTTTGGGTTTGGTGGTTCAGTGTTTTGGACGTTCAATGTTGGGTTGGAGTTTGGTGGTTTCAGTGGTTTGCAGATTCTGTGCTGTGATGGCGTTTGGGACTTCAGTTGTTTGGAGTTTAATTGTTGGGTGGGAGACTGGGGGTGCAACGGCCGTAGTTTCATTGTTGTGTGGGGATTTGTGGCTTCAGTGGTTTGGAAGTTCAGTGCTGCGTGGGGATTTGGGGTTTCAGTGGCTTGGTGTTCAGTGTTGTGTGGGGGTTTGCGGTTTCAATGTTTCGTGGTTCAGTGTTGTGTAGTGTTTTTCGGATTCAGTGGTTGTAGTTTCAGTGTTGGGTGGGGATTTGGGGGTTCAGTGGTTGTAGTTTCAGTGCTGGGTTGGGGTATGGGTGTTCAGTGGTTTGGAGGTTCATTGTTGGGAGGGGGTTTGCGGTTTCAGTGGTTGTAGTTTCAGTGTTGGGTTGGGGTTTGTGTGTTCAGTGGTTGTAGTTTCAGTGTTGGGTTGGGGTTTGGGGGTTCAGTGGTTGTAGTTTCAGTTTTGGGAGGGGGTTTGGTGAATCAGTATTATGGGCTTTTCGGGGTTCAATGTTTTTGGCGGTCAGCCATTCTTCTCCTCGCCGGAATCCTCTTGTTGCTTTGGCATCAGCTTCTTGCAGGGAAGATATTTTTGCAGCATTTCATGTACCTGGGAATGGACAGGTGAGCAGTCAGGTCAGAAAGAGCAGGGAACGCAATTACTGACCAACTGACAAGTGGCCTCTCAGGAGACATCGACTGGCCCCTTAACACGAGGGAAGTTCCTTCCCTGAACACGGGGGGAACATGTCACCTCCCACAACTCAACATCCGAACAACCCTGCCCCCTCCACACCAGCTCACTCTCTCGCCAGTCAGCGTCTTGGGAATTCTCTACCCCACGGCCCCCCTCCCCCACCATCGGTTTAGTCCAACCACTAACGGAATAAGAGGAAGGGAATTCTTATGCCTGCCGTTGGCTCAATGCCAACTAGAGATGGCCCATCAATGGAAAGTTTAAGTAATAACAACTCGGGTTATTTAATGGGTGGTGCCCATAGCCCAAGAATGACTGTAGGGTGTACCCCGCTCACCTTTTCCTCGCGAGTGTCCAGTTTGTTCTTCCCGACGTACATCACTTGGACTTCCGCATTGATCTGGTCACAATTCACCTTGCTGAAGTCCAGGACCACTGTAATATCGAGAGGACAAGGCTTCAGACACACCCACACAAAGCCCCTGGGCAGGGTTACAGGTGGGAGTGAGAACTGTGAACGGAGGTGGATTGGAGGGGAGGGGTTGGAGTGGGGGAGAAGGGATGGGCAAGGGTCGGGGTTCAGGCTCCGTCCCACCGCTTCGCTGACAGATTGAATGTCTCTCCGCGATGGAGCGGTATTAGGCGAAGATTGCCCTCAAATTAGGTTGACAAGTCAGGTACCTGAGTCTGATGATCCGACTCTGACAAAGGATGGACGCTGAGTGGATTCTCGAGTACATAGTTCCTCTGATCCCTCCTTGTGTGACGTCTTCGGCTCTGTGATAGGAGAAGAGGGTATTACTCACAATAAGTGCTTGTTGATCCCCCAAACGCTACTGTCAATCACGATTTCCTGAATAGATTTTGATGACTGCAGCAAGAAGCCGAAATGAAGAAAGACTCAACACAGCACAATATAAGACAGGGAATTTTAAAGCTCACAGTCAGAAATGGACGCAAAGTCAGTGAGAGGAGACATTGACCTAAGTGATGCAGATACCGACTGAGTATATATTTGAATTTCGAGTTTGGTTCAAAGTGAGAATTGGAATGGTAAATCTGATTCAAGTTTACTTTTAGAGTGAGAGAAATTGTAGAATAAGAGTCTGATTCTAACCTAGAAATAAGCAGTTAAACAGGCACCTACTTTAGGAGTGGAGTTAAAGGAGATTGCAGAGTGTGGATCAGCTGAAGAGATCATTCCATTGCTAGGAAAGTTTAGAAAATGATTCACTTAAATATTAATAAATTCTGAAGCCCACCAATCTCACCCTGCCCTGTCGCAGCTGTCTGTGCCCCAGTCACTAACTCTCAGTCCTCTCACTCATTATATTCCATTCCCCTCACTCACTGCCTCCCACACCCCTCAGTCACCGCCTCACACTCCCCTCAGTCACTGCCTCCCACACCCCTCTTTCACTGCTTCCCACTTCCCTTATTCACTGCTTTCCACTTCCCTCAGTCCCTGCCTCCCACTCCGCTCAGTCACCGCCTCGCACTCCCCTCAGTCACTGCCTCCCACTCCCATCAGTCACTGCCTCGCACTCCCCTCAGTCACTGCCTCCCACTCCCCTCAGTCACTGCCTCCCACTCCCCTCAGTCAAGCCATCCCACACCCCTCAGTCACTACACCCCACTCCCCTCAGTTACGGCATTCCACTCCCCTCATTCACTACATCAGGCTCCCTTCAGCATGTGATTTCAGTGATCATATTGTTTGAAATTTTTCTGTTGAATTTCCATTGAAGACGGTAACCTGTAATTTCAGACCCTGGTGGGTTAGATGATGCAGGGAAAGTGGCTTCTCGCTTCGAGTGTTCCTCTGATTCTTGAGTTGTTGTTTTTCCTGGATTTGCAATGAAGGAAGGAGACATGAGAACTTGCAGAGTGCGGATGGCCTCAAGAGAGCATTTGCTTGTTAGGAACGTTTAGAAAATGATTCACTTAATCAATTATATAGTCTGAAACTCACCAATATCACTTCGCTTTGTCACTCCCGACTTTATTCCAGTACTTAAATCGCATCCCTCTCACTCAATACATCCCACTCACCTCAGTAATTGCATCCCACTCCCCTCAGTCCTGCATCCCACTCCCCTCAGTCACTGCATCCCACTCCCCTCAGTACTGGCATCGCACTCCCCTCACTCACTGCATCCCACTCCCCTCGGTCACTGCATCCCACTCCCCTCAGTCACTGCATCCCGCTACATTTCCCTTATTTTCTCTTCTCGTTGTCCTTCACTGTGAATTGGACATATCTGCGGGACTGAGCTCTCATTGGGTGCCAAGTCTGTTTTGAATCATTGAATTATGTTCGATACCTGAGTTTTCAGAAGTTGCTTGGGACGGCGATGAACGGTCAGCCGGCTTTGGACTCGACAGTTCCGGCTTTTCCTGTGTTTGGGCTGTATTTGGATCTGCAATGAAGGGAGAGTAAAGTGTGTATTGTGCTGAAACGTTTCATCTGTTTCATGGTGGGAATGTCAGAGGCACCTTCATCAATCCCCTGATCATCCAGCACTACTCTTCATTAGCAGTGTGTCCCACAGAGGGAGCGGCTGTTGCCCAGCTCCTCATTCAGAGCCTTCCTCTACCCTCGGACCCTGCTTAGAGCGTAGTGTTCGACAGACACAGACAACAGTCACTGGGGCAAATCACTATAGTTCTGGTGAAAAGTTCACTGTTTTTCAGATCCATTAGTCGTCGTGTCCCTTACACAAAGTAGAGAGGCCTGCGATTTTCTCAGTTTTATTGGTGACATGTGGCATCCCGAACCACACTTCTGAATCATTTAGAAATGAGATTGTACCTGTACAATAAGCTGCATGACGGTGTAATGCCTTCAACTGATAAACGAAGTAGCTGCTGCAGTTTTTAATCTTTATCTCATGGACCCAGTTGCAGGAATTTCCATTCCAGCTTAAACAAACTGTCCGGGTTACTTCCCCCTGTCCGGCGGTGGGATGAGAACCTGAAATGAGATTTATAAATATAGAAGAAAGTAACCGATGTGAACAGTGCTGGACAGCGAATGTTAATCTGACATTGGAAAGTCTGAACGTACCCTTTAACCAGCCAGTGGCGCGTGTGGAGCAGTGTCTGCCTGTGACCTCAGTCTCCGGAATCTTCCATCCACCAGAGCTGAAACGACACCTCCCATGACATTAATTCTGACATGTCTTCCTGCTCCCTAAACAGACGCCCGGCAGCCCCACCATCCGCCTTACTGGTTAGACAGGGCCATTGATCACGTCCATCCCATTCCTCCTGCCACAGCCCTCACCACTAACTCTCCCTCAATGAATCAACCTCAGCGCTCCCCTTCTATCCCAGAATCTTCCACCTTCAACTATTCATTCGCCGCCATTAACACCACCTCCAGTCTGAGGTCACCACCTCAAATACATCTTCCTCTCCTGATTCAGAGTTCAGAAGCGACCATTCTCCCTGCATTACCCGAGCCCAGTGATCGGGCAAGCCAAACTTCCCTCTGCTTCTACAGTACATTAATACATCCCCTGTATCCAGTGTTCTTTCCCTTTACTCTGTCTCTGTTCTATATCACCACCTATCCAGTGTTCTTTCCCTTTACTCTCTGTCTCTTTTCTATATTCCCCTTTATCCAGTGTTATCTCCCATTACTCTCTGCCTCTGTTCTATATCACGCTATTTATTTTTCATTAATTAACGGGATGTGGGTGCGGCTGTCTTGTCCAGGATTTTTTATTGCCCATTCCTGATGGCCCGTTCTGAAGTTGCTGGTGAGCTGCCTTCTTAAACCGCTGCAGTCCATGTGGTGCAGGTAAACCCACAGTGCTGTTTGGGAGGGAGTTCCAGAATACTGACCTAGCGAATTTGAAGGAACGGCTGAAATATTTCGAAATCAGGATGGTGAGTGGCTTGGAGGGGAACTTCCAGTTGGTGGTGTTCCCATCTAACTGCTGCCCTTGTCCTGCTAGATGGGAGCGGTCGGGGGTTTGGAGTGTGCTGTCGAAGCAGCTTTGCTGAATTCCAGGAATGCATCATGTAGACGGTGCACACTGCTGCTCGTGTGCTTTAATGGTGGAGGAAGTGAACATTTGTGGATCCGGTGCCAATGAAGCGGGGCTGCTTTGTCCTGGCAGAAGTTGAGCTTCCTGAGAGTTGTGGGAGCTGCACTTATCCAGGCGAATGAAGAGTGTTCCAACACACTACTGGCTTGTGCCTTGTAGACAGTGGACCGTCCATTGGGAGTCAGGAGGTGAGTTACTCATCGCAGAGTTCCTAGCCTCTGACCTGCTCTTGTTGCCATAGGATTTATCCGGCTTGTACAGTTCAGTTTCTGGTTAATGGTAACCCCCAGTATGTTGACGTTGGGGGACTCAGTGATGTTAGTATCATTGACTGTCAAGGAGCGATGGTTAAATTCTCTCCTCTTGGAGATGATCATTGCCTGACACTTTTGTGGAACCAATGTTACTTGCCACTTGTCAGCCCAAGCCTGGATATTGTCCAGGCCTTGCTGCATTTGGACATGGACTACTTCAGCGTCTGAGGAGTCGTGAACGATGCTAAACATTGAGCAATCTTCAGCGAACATCTCCACTTCTGTTCTTATGAGGGAAGGAAAGTTATTAAAGAAACAATTGGAAATGGTTGGGGCTGTCTCCGCCCCTGTTCTATAACACTCTCTATCCTGTGATGTATTCCTTTAGGCTCTGCCTCTGTTCTATATCCCTTGTATCCAGGTTTATAACGCTTTACTCTCTGTCCCTGTTCTATATCCCACTCTATCCAGTGTTTACTCCCTTCACTCTCATGTCTCTGTTCTAGATACCCTCTCTCCAGTGTTATCTCTCCTTGCACTCCGTCCATGTTCTATAACCCCCTCTATCCAGTTTAATCTCCCTTTGCACCCTGTCTCTGTTCTGTCTCCCCCTCCATCCAGTGTTATCCCTCAACTCTCTGTCCTGCTCTATATCCCCCTCCAACTAATGTCATCTCCTCGTGCACCCTGCTCTATATTCCACTCCATTCAGGAGTTGTCTTTATTTTCCCTGTTTCTCTCTGTCTGACTCTTCTCCAATCCCTGTATTATCTCCTTCCACCATTGTTCTGCCTGACAGCCCAGGCCCCCATCAGTTCCTGTTCCTCCTCTCGCCTTTCTTTCATTAATACAATTGTTTCCCCAAGTGTAACCCCTCGTTAACCTCAATCTGGGTCCATCTGTTACCTTTTGAATCTGTACCATCCGTGGTTCAGTTTGTCATCACTTTTCAGACCCGTGCACCCGGTCTCAGTACAATCCGTGCTCCTCCAGGGCTGGTCCAGGACTGTGTGCATTACACACGGGTCAGTCACTGCAGAGTCTGTGACTGAGTGACAGACAGGTGTTTAATGTTAATATAAAGTACAGTGATTATCACACAGACACTTGTATCCTCCGAAGAGCCAGTAACCTTTGTCTCACACTCTCCGACATGTAGGAATTACAGCCATTTAAAGCCGGAATCGTTCTTCATTTTCCAAAGCAGTTTTCCCTCTGTCTCCGAGTTCGGCCTCCCCCTCTAACTGACGGCTCACAGGCCGTCCCCATTGGAGATTCACCCCCAGCTCTCAGTTAACAGAAATCAGCAGTGATCTCAGATTCACTTCGTCCCAGCGGAGAAGCTGCAGTTTTGAAACAGGACTTTTGTTCATTCCGTAACCTATGGAAGTTGGGGTTGCGTTTTGACTTTATTAACCAGGAGACCCTCATGTTGCCCTTACGATGCGGTTCCAGACCAGCAGGGCCTTGCAGACCCCCATCCCCCACACTACCCCCTGGATGACCCCTAATCCCACAGCCCATTCCCACCTCCAAACACCACATCGCAGTGAAACCTCCCAGCAAACCCAAACCCTCAAATAATTCTTTACTCCTCCACTTCCAGAACCCCCACATAGACAGGCCAGTGTTCAGCTCCCTGTACTCTAAGCTATGGACTTCCTTCCGGACTCCACTACGGCTCTCTTACCCTCTCTCCGCTTGTAACACATTCCTTACAACCTACCTCTTGATCAAGTGTTTGCTCTGTTTGTATTGATATGGCACCAGGTACAATTTTCTGAATGATAGAGCCTCTCTGAGACGCCTTGCGATGTGATTCAATGCTACAGGCGCTATATAAATTCATATTGTCAACCCTGTTGTCGCTATATCCCGTTCAACCCCCCAAATCTAGGATCTGGAGAGGCAACATGCAACGCTCATATCCATCATTGTGGCCCATAGAGATCCATGGGCATAGCAAGGACCAGAGTCTGTGGTTATCACGGACAACAATTTCTGATTCAGTTACCACCCCTCTTTGGGGAATAGTTTCACTTTATGTTTCAGACCTTTATCCGTTGTGGCTCTTACAACAACGGGGAACACGTGGAATATTATTTTTTCAGTGAGTGACCAGGCACATCCAGAGTCACCCTCCTGGGTCATTTATAAACAGCAATGTACCTGTGCAATAAGCAGCATCACAGTCTGGCGGCGGCTTCAGCTCATAAACGAAGTAACTGCTGCAGTTTTTAATCTTTACCTCTTGGGTCAAGGAGCAGCGCTTTCCATCCCAGTTAAAACAAACTGTCCTGGTGAGTTCCCCCTGTCCCACGGTGGGATGTGAACCTGAAATGAGGTTTATAAATATTGAAGAATGTAACAGATGTGAACAGTGCTGGACAGTGAATGTTAATCTGATATTAGAATGTCTGGACGTACCATTTAACCAGCCTGATCTATGTGTGGAGCAGTGAAACGCTGGGACTGCAGTTTCTGGAATCTTCCCTCCACCAGAACTGAAACAATAATCACACAATCAGCTCCTGAACTGATCACACTGAGTAACTGATAAAAAGGTTGGTACCGGCAGAGAGGTCCAGAAACTGGGTTTCGTCTCTCACTCACCCTGTCCCCGATTCACATTCCTCTCTATCCTGCATTTCTCCTTTTATATCACCCTTTACCCTCTTTCCCCATTCGATATCCTAATTTGGGCTGACAGAGTCTTTACTGCACAGTTCACTCAAATTATCCATGTCGGAGTTTGTGCTCAATACGAAACTCCTCCCACCCCATCCTCAACTCCCCCCATCAACATCTCGCTCTGTTATGATCTCCCTCATCTCATTCTAACCGATCCCCGCGCCGGCCCGTTAAATACATAAACTCAATTCCCCACTGCCCCAGTCCCTGTGGTAGTGAATCTCAAATTCTCCCCACTCTCTGTGTAAAGTGGTTTCTCCTGAATTCGCCATTGGATTTATTACTGTCTGTCTAATATTGAGACGAAATCCCCGCCTGAGTTCTGGTATCGCCTGCGAGTGGACACATCTGTACGTTGACCCTATCAAAACACCTTTCATCAACTAACAGACCTCGATCAGGTCAACCCTCAGCCTTCTCTGTTCCAGGGAAAATTGCCCCAGCCTGTTCACTCTGTCCTGATAGTTTAGACACTCTCCAACTGGAACTGAGCACGGTGCTCCGCGTGCATTCTAACCAAGGGAGATGGAGACCGGAACTGTGCACGGTGCTCCAAGTGTGGCCTAACCACGGGGTACGGAGACGGGAACTGTGCACGGTGCTCTGAATGTGGCCTAACTCAAGGATACGGAAACCAGAAATGTGCACGGTGCTCTGAGTGCAGTCTAACTGATGGATATGGAGTCCGGAATTGTGCACGGTTCACCGAGTGTGGTCTAACCGAAGGATACGGAGACTGCAACTGTGCCCGGTGCTTCGAGTGTGGTGTAACCGAGCTTCTGTGAAGGTTAATCATACCTTCTGTGCTTTTCACATCCAGCCCATTTGTACTTAAACCCACTGTTTTATTTCCTTTCCAAGGACGTATTAACTTGTGTCGCTATTTTACACGAGTTGTTTATTCACTCCCCCGGATCACTCGACACCTCAACCCCATTCGGACTCTTACATTTTGAAGGAGTCTGGCAGTTCCTGTCTATACATCCCAATGTTCATCTCTCCCAGTGATAGGCATTGAAGTTAATTTTCTAATTATGCACTGAATCTGTAAGTTTATTCATGCTTTCTGCATTGTCGCACTCTCCCCCTCTGAATTAACCATACCCACCAATTTGGTCAGATCCACACATTTTTATTTGCATAAATAATCCAAAATCTTTGTTATAAATGTGAAAGAAGAATTGTGCCAGCACTGATCCCTGTGGATCGCCACTTCCCAGTTTTCGGTAGTACTACTACAACCCGCCCCCCATTAGTCCGAGTTGTCTCCCATTAATCTGTCTCCCTGTTCTTCATCCACTTCATGTTCTCCCCAAGTCGAATCCCGTCCTTCCCCATTCTCTGTATTCACTCCGTACCCCATTGTCCGGTGTTATGATCCCAGTCTCCCAGCAGTTCCTTTTCCCCCACTAGCACACTCTTCTCTTCAATATCTTCACTTCCCTCCTCTCGACTCCTTTACCTCAAATTTCCCGTCAATCTTTCCGTTGGTGGGTTGACTTGCTTTTCCCCTTCACGTTACCTGTTAAATCGGTACCATCCGTACTTCAGATCCCGATCACACTTCCACTGGCCAGAACAATCAGTCTCAGTACAATCGATGCTCCTCCAGGCCTCGTCCAGGACGCTGTGATTTTCACACGGGTCAGTGAATGTGGAGTCTAGGACTGAATTACAGGAAGATGTCCAATGTTAATGTATAAAGTACAGTTAATATCACACAGCGACTTGCAACCCCAGAAGCACAAATTACCTCAGTTTCACTCTCCACTCTGGGATAAAATTCCCCCAAACTAAACCTGGGAATTTTTATCCTTCGCTGGATGTGGTTTCCCTCTGTTTCCCAGCTCGGCCTCACCCTGTAACTCATTGCTCACAGGCAGTGATCTTTTCTGGATGGAAAATGAGCTCTCGGGTAAGAGAAAGTGGCATTATACTCAGCTTCACTTCATCCCAGTAGCATAGAGACAGAGCTGAAATGTGAATCCTGACAACCGTGCAGAACCCAGGATTCCCATTCGTCTTCCTGAGGATTGGGCAGTCCATTTCTTCCACGTCCCTCACTACGTTACACTCCGCTCCCCCACGACATCCCACTCTCCTCTGCCATCGCGTCCCATTCCGTTCGGTCACTACATCATGCTCCCCTGAGACGTTATTCCCACTCCCCTAAGTCACTGATAACGGTTATTTCAGAAGCTGTTGGGCTGGATGAAGCTGGGACGGTGGATTTTCGAGTGAGTGTGCCTTATATTTCAGAGTTGGTGTAAAACCAGGAACTGCAATGAAGTAAGGAGACATGGGAGATTGTGGAGTTCGGATCACCTCAAGAGTGCTTCCAATTGGTAGGAAAGTTTACAAAACGATACACTTCATTGTTTATCCAGTATGAAACTCACCTATGACAATCCGCTCTGTAACTACAGAATGTAGCCCAGTTACTAAATCCCAGTCAAATCAGTCTCAACATCCCAACTGTCAATATATCCCATTCCCCTAACTATGCCACACCCCCCTCAATCACTACACCACACACCCGTCAATAACTGCACCCCGCTCAGTCAAAACAATAAATACCCCTCAGTCACTACATCCAGCTCCCCTCAATCAATACACCCCAATCAGCTCAGTCACTGCACCCCACACCCTTCACTCACTACACCCCACTCTGCTCAGTCACTGTACCACACACCCGTCACTCACTACACGCCACACCCGTCACTCACTACACCACACTCCGCTCAGTGACTACACCCCGCTCAGCTCAGTCACAACACCACACACCCGTCACTCACTTCACCACACACCCGTCACTCACTATACCCCACTCCGCTCAGTCACTACACCCCACACCCATCAGTCACTACACCCCACTCCGCTCAGTCACTTCACCACACACCCGTCACTCACTTATCCCCACTCCCCTCAGTCACTACACCCCACACCCGTCATTCACTACACCCCACTCCCCTCAGTCACTACACCCCACACCCGTAACTCACTACACCCCACTCCTCTCAGTCACTGCACCCCACTCCCCTCAGTCACTGCACCCCATTTCCCTCAGTAACTACATCCTTCTCCCATAAGTCTCTGCATTCCGCTCGACTCAGTCACTGCATCCTGCTCCTATTAGTCAATAAATCCCATTCCCCTGAGTTACTGCATCTCTCTCCACTCAGAAACTGTATCCCACTCCCCTCAGCCATTACACTCCATTCCCCTCAGTCACTACACTCGACTCCCCTCAGTCACTGCACCCGACTCCCCTCAGTCACTGCACTCGAGTCCCCTCAGTCACTGCACCAGACTCCCCTCAGTCACTACACTCCGCTCCCCTCAGACACTACATCCCTCTCCGCTCAGTCACTGCATCCCACTCCCCTTAGTCACTGCACCTGACTCCCCTTAGTTCCAACACACCACTCCTCTCAGTCACTACTCCCCACTCCCCTCAGTCACTGCACCCGACGCCCATCAGCCATTACACCCCACTCCCGTCAGCCACTGCACCCAACTCCCGTCAACCACTATATCCCACTCCCCTCAGTCACTGCGTCCCGCTCTCCTCGGTAACACACCCCCCTCGGTCACTACATCCCACACCCGCGAGTCACTGCATCCCCTCCCTTCATTCTCTGAAATGTACCTGTGCAATAAGCAGCATTGTCGTCATTCGTCGGCTTCAGCTCATAAACGAAGTAACTGCTGCAGTGTTTAACCTTTATCTCTCGTGTGCATTCACACTTATCTTCATCTCCTTTACTTTCAAAACAAACTGTCCTCTTGACTTCTCCCCGTCCCACGGTGGGATGTGAACCTGAAATGAGGTTTATATATTTTGAAGAATGTAACCGATGTGAACAGTGCTGGACAGTGAATCTAAATCTGATATTGTAAAGTATGAAAATACCATTTAACCAGCCTGGATGTTCTGTGGAGCAGTGCTTCTCTGCGACATGTTCCTCCGGAATCTTCCATCCACCAGAACTGAAACGACAATCACCGAATCACAGGATTAGGGAAGAAGACAGGTCAGAATGTGGCCATTCGGCCCATTGTGTGGCGGCAAGCTCTTTGTTATGTCTATCCAATGATTCCAGCTCCCCTCCTGTTCTTCCAACATTGTAAATCTCCCCTTCCCGGATTTAGCTGATATCCTGTCGAAATGCATTAATTGGGTCTGTTTTCCCTGCCCTTCAGACTGTGCGTTGCACATCACAAGAATTCACTGCCAAATACAAACTTCACCTTATCTGGTCCTTGTTCTTTTACCAATGACATTCATTCTGTGTTTTGTGCTTTCCTAACCTTATTCCAGTGTAAACAATCTCTCCTTTTCTATTCTATTCACACTCTTCATGTCTCACTCTCCCCCTCTCAATTAACCACACCCAACAATTTGGTCAGATTCACACATTTTTATACGCATTAATAATCCAAAATCTTTGTTATAAATGTGAAAGAGGAATTGTCCCAGCACTGATCCCTGTGGATCGCCACTTCCCAGTTTTCGGCAGTACTACTACAACCCGCCCCCCCATTAGTCCGAGTTGTCTCCCATTAATCTGTCTCCCTCTTCTTCATCCACTTCATGTTCTCCCCAAGTCGAATCCCGTCCTTCCCCATTCTCTGTATTCACTCCGTACCCCATTGTCCGGAGAGTTTATCCCAATCTCCAGCAGTTCCTTTTCCCCCACTAGCACACTCTTCTCTTTTCTATCTTCACTTCCCTCCTCTCGACTCCTTTACCTCAAATTTCTGGTCCATCTTTCCGTTGGTGGGTTGAGTTGGATTTTCCCCTTCACATTACCTGTTAAATCGGTACCATCCGTACTTCAGGTCACGATCAGACTTCCACTGGCCAGAACAATTAGTCTCAGTACAATCGATGCTCCTCCAGGCCTCGTCCAGGACGCTGTGATTTACACACGGGTCAGTGAGTGTGGAATCTGGGTCTGAATTACAGGAAGATGTCCAATGTTAATGTATAAAGTACAGTTGATATCACACAGCGACTTGCAACCCCAGAAGCACAAATTACCTCAGTTTCACTCTCCACTCTGGGATAAAATTCCCCCAAACTAAACCTGGGAATTTTTATCCTTCGCTGGATGTGGTTTCCATCTATCTCCCAGCTCGGCCTCACTACACCCCCACCTCGGTCATTACACCCCACTCCCCTCAGTCACTGCACCCGACTCTCGTCAATCGCTATATCCCAGTCCTCTCAATCACTGCATCCTGCTCCCCTCAGTAGCTGCATCTCTCTACCCTCAGTCACTGCATCCCACTCCCCTCGGTCACTCCACCCCACTCCCGTCAATCGCTACATCCCAGTCCCCTCAATCACTGCATCCCGCTCCCCTCCGTAGCTGCATCCCTCTACCCTCAGACACTGCATCCTACTCCCCTCGATCACTACATCCTACACCCCCGAGTCACTGCATCCGCTCCCTTCATTCACTGAAATTTACCTGTGCAATAAGCAGCATCGTCGTCATTCGTAGGCTTCAGCTCATAAACGAAGTAACTGCTGCAGTTTTTAACCTTTATCTCTCGTGTGCATTCACACTTATCGTCATCTCCTTTACTTTCAAAACAAACTGTCCAGTTGACTTCTCCCTGTCCCACTTTGGGATGTGAACCTAAAATGAGGTTTATATATTTTGAAGAATGTAACCGATGTGAACAGTGCTGAGCAGTGAATCTAAATCTGATAATGCAAAGTATGAAAATACCATTTAACCAGCCTGGATGTTCTGTGGAGCAGTGCTTCTCTGCGACAGGTTTCTCCGGAATCTTCCATCCACCAGAACTGAAACGACAATCACCGAATCACAGGATTAGGGAAGAAGACAGGTCAGAATGTGGCCATTCGGCCCATTGTGTGGCGGTAAGCTTTTTGTTATGTCTATCCAATGATTCCAGCTCCCCTCCTGTTCTTCCAACATTGTAAATCTCCCCTTCCCGGATTTAGCTGATATCCTGTTGAAATGCATTAATTGAGTTTGTTTTCCCTGCCCTTCAGACTGTGCGTTCCACATCACTGCCAAATACAAACTTCTCCTTATCTTGTCCTTGTTCTTTTACCAATGACATTCAATCTGTGTTTTGTGCTTTCCTAACCTTATTCCAGTGTAAACAATCTCTCCTTTTCTATTCCATTCACACTCTTCCTGTATTTGAACACCTCTGCAATACCTTTCCGAGCCAATTCTCTGCCTGAGGGAGAACAATCCGTGTCACTTCCCCGTAGCTGGAATCACCCCCCCCCCCGCCCCCCCCCCCCCCCCCCCCCCCCCCACACCCCACCCCCTCCCGCCCCAGCAAAACGTCTGGAACCATTCTGGTGAAACTCCTCCCTTTCCTGTTCAAGGTTTGACGCCTTTATTCAAGTTTGGGTTCAGGAATCGTACACATTACTTCAGATGAGACCTAGCTCCAGATTGCTTCTTATTCTTTCACGGGATGTGGGATTCGCTGGTTTGGCCACATTTATTGCCCATCCTTATTTTCCCGTCAGGAGCTGGTGGTGAGCTGCCTTCTTGAAGCGCTGCAGTACATGTGGTGTAGACATACCCACAGTTTTTTTCGGGAGGAAGCTTCAGGATTTTGACCAAGTCACAGTGAAGGAACGGCCAATATATTTCCAAGTCAGGATTGTGGGTGTCTTGGATTAGAGCTTCCAGTTGGTGGTGCTCCAATGTGTCTGCTGCACTTGTCCTTCTAGATGGTAGTAGTTGTAAGTTTGGGTGGCGCTGTCGAAGGAGCCTTGATAAATTCCATCTTTGCATCTTTCAATGGTTCACACTGCTGCTATTGTGCGCCGGTGGTGCTGGGAATTAATTTTTATTCATGGGGTTCCAATCAAGCTGGTCTGCTTTGTCCTGGATGGTGTCGAGCTTCTTTAGTGTTTTTGAAGATGGACATGGAGACCAGAACTGTGCTCAGTGCTCCGAGTCTGGTGCAACTGAGGGATACGGAGACCAGAACCATGCACAGTGCACCGAGTTTCATTTAACAGAGGGATACGCAGACCTTTATGCCATAGTGCACCGACGGACTGGGAATTGTAAAGACCCCTCGGGCTGTATGACTCACATTGAATGTATACCGCGAATACTAAATGTATCATACTTTTACTGAAGCATTTCACTGTGTAATACGATCCATGTTGAATTTTTTTTTGAAAAAATTACTTTATTTATACATTATCTGAAAGGATAATAGAAAGCATTTGAAAAATAGCATTACAAAAAAGTGCACTCGTAAGCAGATTTTCCACATAGATCATGAGGTACTTCAATAAAATCAATGAATATCACAATCATTTCAATGAGGACATGACAGACAGTCAGACAGTACAATGGTATTGGGGTTATCAACATACATCATGTTGCACTCTGAGATGCTTCAATACAAATATGATGCATTTAATATTCAATGCATACATTCATTATGAGCCGCACAGCCCAAGGGTTCTATTTGTTTCGAATTCCCTATGTGTACTGTAGCTGAAAGATTTTAGACAGCGAGTTTTCCCCACTGGGCCTTTGTGGCGGCTGCTCCAAGATATAGTGCGTCCCACAACATGTAGTCAAGGACATTGGAATGTGTCAGTCTGCAAAACTCGGTCGGGGACAACTATTTGCACTGGAAGACCAACATTTTTAGGGCAGACTAAAGAGGGTTTTTGACCAAGTTGATGATCCTCCAGCTGCAGTTGATGATTATTTCGGTTCGTGTCCCTGGGAACAGCCGGTAGAGCACAGAGTCCTGTGTCACAGTACTGCTCGGGATGATCTTCGAGATAAACCACTGCATATCTGTGCAGACCTTCTTTGCAAAGGCACAATCCGCAAGTAGGTGAACAACAACCCCGTCGCCCCCCACAGCCACCTCGAGGACAACGTGCACAAGGGGTGAGACTCCTGGCCTACAGGAAGGATGTGATGGGGAGGGCCTTTCTCACCACCGGCCAAGCTACATCTTGGTGTTTGTTTGAAAATTCTGGCGTTGTGACATTGTGCAAAATTAGTTTGACAGTCCGCACAGGGAACCATTGGGGAGGTTTCACCATTTCCTTTACGTGCCAACCACTGCCTGATGGACTTGTTGTCAAT
Source organism: Cetorhinus maximus (assembly GCF_964194155.1). Taxonomy (NCBI): domain Eukaryota; kingdom Metazoa; phylum Chordata; class Chondrichthyes; order Lamniformes; family Cetorhinidae; genus Cetorhinus; species Cetorhinus maximus. Next base: position 11,874,469 of record NC_135913.1, on the reverse strand, counting down.
CAGTTGAAAATTTTTCCACGAGGGACAGTAGGTATGGCACGATCCGTCAACTTGGAACGTTCCGTGGCAGCGTGGCCAGACCCATCCTTCACAACACCGGGGGCAGGTAGTACCTCAGTTTGTCACTAACTCCAATACAATGGCCCTGCCTGACTGCCTGTCATGACCATGTTGAAATGTCTGTAATGTTCATTGATTGTATTACGGCTCCTCATGTTCCATGGGGAGAAGTTGTATTTGTTTACACTTTTTTTGTGATGACCAAGGTGAAATGTTTTCTAAAGATCTTTCGGCTACTTTTTGAATAAAGTGTATTTTTTTCCAAAAAGAATGCCCCTAGTGATACCACTGATGATCTCCGACTCTCTGCATTTCCTGTGTCTGCACTCACCCTTTCCTCTCTTTGTCTAGTTTATCAGAAAGTTTCCCTACATGTTACCTTTTAAATCGGTACCATCCTTCCTGAAGATTTTTATCAGACATCCACTTGCAAGGATGATCATCGTCGTCACAATCAGAGTCCTCAGTCCGATTACAATTTATACACTCGGTCCCTTCACAATCTGTGCTCCTCCAGGCCTGGTCCAGGACGGTGTGATTTACACACGGGTCAGTGAGTGCCGAGTCTGCGACTGAGAGACAAAATATGTTTCATAGTAATATAAACTACATTTTCTGTTACACTGTGACTTGTAACCCCCAAAGCAGCAAAACCTCAATTTCACTCTCCCCACTGCTTGAAAATGTAACAACTTCAAGCTTAATTCTTCCCTCCTTCTCTGAACCAGGTTTCCATCTGTCTCTCACTTCAACCTCCCCCTCTAACTCAGTGCTCACAGGCTGTGGTACCCATTTTAGATTAACCATTCACACTCAGTTACCAGATAACAGGCAATAACCTCAGCGTCAGCTCAACTTAACAGAAAGGCTGCAAATATTCACTGAGAGTTATCATGGAGTAGCTCAGTCCTTAGCTGAAACAGAGTACAGATGGGTAGAGACAATCGATGGTCAGTGGGAGATATCCTGGGCTATCTCAGTCCCCAGGTGAAAACTGAGTACAGATGGTGATGAACACTCGATGGTCAGTGAGGGATATCCTGGGCTATCTCAGATCCCAGGTGAACACTGAGTACAGATGGTGAGGGATACTCGATGGTCAGTGAGGAATATCCTGGGCTATCTCAGTCCCCAGGTGAAAACTGAGTACAGATGGTGAGGGGTACTCGACGGCCAGTGAGAGATACCCTTCGCTATCTCAGTCCCCAGGTGAAATTAGATTCTGAATCAGTTTATGTTTTGTCTGTTTCACCTCTAAACTATACATTAAACAGTGAATAAACTAATACCGAATTGATAAACAAATTGGATGGTCGCTATTAACATATTTTTAATAATAATATAGGCAAAGTGTATAATATGGTTACGGATTAAAATGCTGAAATTATGAAATATCAAGTTAAATATCGGATCTGAATGGAATAATATTTAAATGCTATGGGTAAGTATAAACCAACACAACTGTAACTGATATTTCAAATGTGCACATCTTTAAAAATTAGAGTTATAATAAAACTACATCTAAATAGAAGCAATGTAGATATGTAACCATGATGTTTACAATAAATATCAGACTATTTGTATAAATAAGAGTGATTTACACTGATTAACAACCAATGTTTTTACCCTTGCTCTTCCTGAGATTTATTAATGTGCCAGTGTATACCGGGCACAGGACAACGAACAAAGAACAAAGAACAATGAAAAGTACAGCACAGGAAAAGGTTCTTTGGCACTCCAAGCCTCCGCCGATCATATTGCCTGTCGAACTATAACATTTTGCATTTCCGGGGTCCGTTTCCCTCTATTTCCATCCTATTCATGTATTTGTCAAGCTGCCTCTTAAACACCACTATCATACCTGCTTCAATCACCGCCACTGGCAGCGAATTCCAGACACTCACGACTCACTGCATAAAAAACTAGATGCGCTCATATCCAATAAAGTTTTCTCGTCTCACCTTAAATATATGTTCCATAGTAATTGATTCTTCAACCCTGGGAAAAAAGAAATACTTCTGACTATCTACTCTTCCATGCGACTCAAAATGTTGTAAACATCTATTAAGTTGCCCATCAATCTCCGTTCCTCTAGTGAGGAAAATCCGAGTTTCTCCAAACTCTCCACATAACTAATAACCTCCAGACCAGGTAGCATCCTGGCAAACCTCCTCTGCAACCTCACCAACGCCTCCATATCCTTCTGGTAATGTGGCGACCAAAATTGCAAGCAATATTCCAAGTGTGGCCTTAGCAATTTTCTCTAAAGCTGCTGCATGACTTCTCAGCTTTCATATTCAATATTCCTGACGATGAAGGCAAGCATGCCATATGCCTTCCTGACTACCTTATCCACCTGCATTACCATTTTCAGTGACCTGTGGAGATGTACATCCAGAACCCTCTGTCCATCGATGCAGTTAAGGGTTCTGCCATTTAATGTATAATTCCCACCTGAATTAGACATTCCAAAATGAATTACCTCGCATTTGTCCGGATTGAACTCCATCTGTCTTTTCACCGCCCAAGTACCGGAACGATCTCTATCCCGTTGTATCCGTTGACAATCATCTTCACTATTTGAAAATCCTCCAACCTTAGTGAAGTCTTCTGACTTACCAATTAGCACAGTTACATTTTCTTCCAATTCATTTGAGTGTTCTAAAAACAGCAAAAGTTCCAGCACTGATCCCTGCGGCACACCAGTAGTCACAGCTCTCTATACATAAACGCTCCCTTCCTATGCTACCCTCTGTCTTCTATGAACAAGCCAATTCTGTATGCATCTTGTCAGCTCACCTCTGATACCGTGCGATGTTACCTTCTGTACCAGTCTGCCATGAGGGGCCTTGTCAAATGTGTCACTGAAATCCATGCAGATAACATCCACTGCCATTCCATCATCTGTCATCTTTGCCACTTCCTCGAAAAACTCGATCAAGTTAGTCTCAAAAAATTGTGGAAATTTGAAAAGTTGGAATCTCTGTGATCTTTGATCGGGATAGTGTAGAGAAGGCTGGTCTAACTGGATGCCTGCGGGCCAGAATCCAGCCCTAGACTCCTTTGGCTCCACCGGCCATCCTTCTTGGACATTCAAATGTCTCAGTCGTGAACAATGCATTGGAGCTTCTCATCAAATCACTGGCTCGTTCGCTTTGCATTTGTTCACCAGTGAGCCTATCAGCAGCACATTCAGGGATAAATAAGCCTTTGATTGGACGAGAGGCAAACAGAGGGAAGGTGAGCTTTCAAGATAAGATCCAATACCAGGAGCAGAAATGGGACTGGGGGGCTAGGTGAGTGGGGTGGAGTGGGAGTAGGGGTGGGGGTTTCAGGGCTGGGACTTGTGGGGGAGGGTGGAGGGGGGAGTGAACGGATGGTCAGGTGGTAGACAGATCGTGGGGACGGGGCGTTAGAGAAAGGGGCCGTGTTGGAGAGAGCGGTGCAGACGTGTGGGAGAGTGCTGGGCCACGGAGAGGCAGCGGGTCAGGGGCCTGGGTGGAATGAGTGGGACCGCGGTTGTAGGAAGCGGGGACTTGGGTGTAAAGAGCGTGGCCAGGGTGTAGAGCTCCTGATCGTGGTTTAGAGCAAGCCTCGAGCGGAGGCAGATAGGGGCCAGGAGAAGAGAGCTAATACATTACCCCCAAAACCGCGAGCTCCTATCTTATGCATTAACCCTTTATGTGGCCCCTTATCCAATGCCTTTTGGAAATCCAAATACACCATATGTACCAGTTCCCCTTTATCAACTCTGTTTGTTATACCCTCAAGGAAAACTTGCAAATTTTTCAAACATAATTTCACTTTCATAAAACAATGTTGCTTATATGATCCACCAGTCATTGGGATGATGGCCTATACCTGGCATCACACTGTCGCTGAAATTCATATCTCACATTGCTCATTTGTGTGATAGACAGAACATCTATTTGGCTTCACCACAGCATTCTGTTAGTGGCAAATACCACTCGTGCTGCAACAGCATAGTGGCAGCTTCAAATGGCTAGCTTCACCTGTTGCTCAAATTTTTGAGTCACCTTACCTGTCCAGAGTAATCAGAGTTAGACGTGACTGTTTGATTTTGTTAAGCTTTGCTAAAAGTTCTTTTTCTTCCTTAGCAATGGCCTCTAACATTTTCGCATGGACAGATGTTGGGCTGAATGGCCTATGATTTCCTGCTTTTAGTCTCTCCCCCTTCTTGGACAGGGGAATCGCATTAGTGGTTTTCCAATCCACTTCGACCCTCCTGGAATCCAGTGAGTTCTGGAATTTTTTGATGGGAGCCTCCAGCAGCCACTTCCTTTTAAACCCTTGAATGGAGACCATCAGGTCCCGGAGATTGTCTGCTTTTAGTCTCATTACTTTCTCAAGTACTTTGTCCCTTGTGATGGAGGCTGTTACAAGAGCAGGGCTGTGGGTAGAGAACGGGGCCGAGGGTGTAGAGAGCAGGGGGGCGGGAGGAGAGAAAGTGTCCAGGGGGAGTGATGTGAGTGGGGCTGAGTGTTGTAGAATGGGGTCGGTGGTGGAGAGAGACAGGACCAGATGGGGGAGAGAGTGGGGCTGGGGTGAGAGCAAGGAGCTGGGGGAGAGAGGGGGGCCAGCCGGTGGTCCAGGCCGGGCAGGGCCGGGCGGATGGAGAGAGGCAAGAGAGGGAGAAAGTGAATAGGGAAGGAGGGAGTGAGCGGGCGGAGCCAGAGCGAGTGAGTGAGTGGGGCTGGAGGGAGTGAGTGAGTGGGGCCAGAGGGAGTGAGCGAGGGGGGTCAGAGGGAGTGAGCGAGGGGGGCCAGAGGGACTGAGCGAGGGGGGGCCAGAGGGAGTGAGCGAGGGGGGCTAGAGGGATTGCGCTAGGGGGGTAAGAGGGAGAGATTGAGTGGGGCCGAAGGGAGAGAGTGAACGCCGCCGGTGAGAGAGAGTGAGATGAGCCAGAGGGAGATAGTGAGCGTGGTTGGGGGGAGAGAGTGAGCAAGTTCAGTGGAAGAGTGTAGGTGGGGCCGGAGGAAGAGCGCGAGTGGGGTCAGAGGGAGAGAGTTCGTGGGGCCGGAGTAAGGGAGCGAGTGAGGCGGGAGGGAGAGAGAGAGTGGGGACGCAGTGAGAGTGAGAGCGGGGCCTGGTGAATAGAGAGCGGGGCCGGGTGGATAGAGAGCGGGGCCGGGTGGATAGAGAGCGGGGACGGGTGGGTAGAGAGCGGGGCCGGGGGGATAGAGAGCGGGGCCGGGGGGATAGAGAGCGGGGCCGGGGGATTAGAGAGCGGGGCCGGGGGGATAGAGAGTGGGGCCGGGTGATTAAAGACCGGGGCCGGGGGGAGAGAGAGCGGGTCCGGAGGGAATAGAGACTGGGGCAGGGGGGAGAGAGAGCAGGGACGGGGGGATAGAGAGCGGGGCAGGGGGGATAGAGAGCGGGGCCGGGGGGATGGAGAGCGGGGCCGGGGGGAGAGAGAGCGGGGCCGGGGGGATAGAGAGCGTGGTCGGGGGTATAGAGAGCGGGGCCGGGGGGATAGAGAGCGGTGCCGGGGGGATAGAGAGCGTGGCCGGGGGGATAGAGAGCGGGGCCAGGGGGTTAGAGAGCGTGGTCGGGGGTATAGAGAGCAGGGCCGGGGGGATAGAGAGCAGGACCGGGGGGATAGAGAGCGTGGCCGGGGGGATAGAGAGTGGGGCCTGGGGGAGAGAGAGCGGGGCCGGGGGGATAGAGAGCGGGTCCAGGGGAGAGAGAGCGGGGCCGGGGGGAGAGAGAGTGGGCGCGGGGGGTTAGAGGGGCCGTTTGTTACAGATCGGGGCTGGGCGAGTAGAGCGCCAGTCCAGGGTGTCGAGAGCGGGTCTGAAGGGAGAGAGAGTGGGCGCGTGTGGTTAGAGAGAGGGGCCAGGGCCATGAGAGAGCCGGGCTGGGGGTAGAGATAGTGCGGCTGGGGTAGAATGATGAGAGCGCAGAGGGAGCATTGCAGGAGGGAGAGAGAGCGTGGCTAGGGCAGGGAAGTGTCAGCGGGACCGGGGAGAGAGTGATCGGGGCCGGGGGGAGAGTGAGAAGAGCCTGGGGCATGTACCGTGGGTGCAGGGGGGTTAGAGACTGGGGCCAGGGTTTAGAGAGTGAGTTCGGGGGGAGCGGGAGCGGGGCCGGGGTGTAGAGAGCGTGACCAGGGGTTTTAGAAATTGCGGCCGGGGTAAAAGAGAGCGGGTCTGGGGGAAGTGTGTGCGGGTCTGGGGGGAGAGAGAAATCAGGGCCATGGTTTAGAGAGTGCGGCCGGGGGTTAGAGAGATGTGCCGGGGTGAGCGGGTGTGGTGCCAGGGAGAAAGAAAGCGTGGGGGGTGTTTAGAGAGTGGAGCCGGGGTTAGAGAGCGGGTCCGAGGGGAGTGAAAGTGGGGCAAGGGGGAGAGAGAGCGGGGCGGGGGTAGAGAGAGCGTGGCAAGGGTAAGAGAGAGCGGGACAGGGGGGAGAGAGAGCGGGGCAGGGGGGAGAGAGAGCGGGGCAAGGGAGAGAGAGAGCGGGGCAGGGGAGAGAGAGAACGGGACAGGGGGCTGAGAGAGCATGGCAGGGGGTGAGAGAGCGGGGCAGCGGGGAGAGAGAGCGGGGCAGGGGGTGAGAGAGTGGGGCAGCGGGGAGAGAGAGCGGGGCCCGGGGGAGAGAGAGCGGGGCCGGGGGTATAGAGAGCGGGGCAAGTGGGAGAGAGAGCGGGACAGGGGGGAGAGAGTGCGGGGCGGGGGGAGAGAGAGCGGGGCAGGGGGGAGCGAGAGTGGGGCAAGTGGGAGAGAGAGCGGGGCAGGGGGGAGAGAGAGCGGGGCAGGGGGAGAGAGAGCGGGGCAGGGGGGAGAGAGAGCGGGGCAAGTGGGTGAGAGAGCGGGGCAGAGGGAGAGAGAGCGGGGCAGGGGGTAGAGAGAGCGGGGCAGGGGGGAGAGAGAGCGGGGCAGGGGGGAGAGAAAGCTGGGCCACGAGGATAGAGAGCGCGGCCGGAGGTTATAGAGAGCGGGGACGCTGAGAGGGAGATCGGGTTTGCGGCGAGATTGGCGAGGCCTGGAAGAGATTGAGCGGGGCCAGGGTGAGGGAGATCGGCGGCAGAATGAGTGGGGCCATGTGGAGAGAGAGTGGCGCCAGGGGGATGAGAGTTCTGGACCAAGGCGATGAAAGAGCGTGGCCAGGGGTTTAGAGAAAGCGGCGCCTGGGGTAGAGAGAGCGGGGCCGTGGTGGTAGAGAGTGGGACTGGGGGGAGAGAGATCCTGAACGGGTTTTTAGGGAGCAGGGCCCGGGGTTATTATGGGTAGAGAGCCTGGCCAGAGGGAGTGAGCGCGGTACCTGTGGTAGAGGGAGAGATAGAGTTGGACCGGGGCCTTTGAGAGTGGGACTGGGTGGGTTAGAAAGAGCGGGAGCAGGGAGTATGGAGCGCGTGGGTTGAGAGTGAGTGTGGTTGGGTCTTTGGAGAGCAGAGCCGAGTGTGTTAGTGGGAGGGTCCAGGAGGTAGGGAGCGAGTCGTGGGGTAGTAAAGAGCTGGTCCCGTTATGCAGAGAGCGCTTCCGGCGTGTAGGTAGCGGATCTGGGTGATAGAGACCTGGGCCTGGGGATAGAGAAGGGCAGTGGGGTGTGGAGAGCGGGGCCCGGAAGAGAGAGAGAGCTTGGCCAGTGTGAAACGAGTGGGGCCAGGGCTAGAGAACGCAGCTGGGGCGTGAGTCCCTGGATGTTAGGAAAGAACGTGTCCAGATATAGAGAATGGTGCCAGTCGGAGAGAGCAGATCCAAGGGAGGTTAGTTGAGCTGGGGAGAGAGAGCGTGTCTAGGCGGAAAAAGAGCAGGGCCGTGAGAGGGGTTGGTGTGAGTGTGTATCTTACAGAGAGAGGTGCAGCGTGTGAGTATGCCTTATGGGGGTAAGTGTGTGAGTGTGTGTGACATAGAAAGGGGGAGAGTGTAAATTTGAACGACAGAGAGAGGGAGAGAGTGTCATTGTGCGAGGGGAGAGTGTGAATGTGTGAGACAGAGAGAGGGAGAGAATGTTAGTTTGTGTGAAAGAGAGGGGGAGAGTCTGACTGTCAGTGACAGAGGGAGAGAGCGTGACTGCGTGAGAGAGAGAAGTGAGAGTGTAGTTTGTGCGACAGGGAGATGGGGAGAGCGTGTGTATGTGTGAAAGAGAGAGGTGGAGAGTGTGAGTGCGCGTGATAGATAGAGTGGGGGAGTTTGAGTGTGGGTGAGAGAGAATGGGAGAGTGTGATTGTCTGTTATAGGGGGAGAAAGTGTGAGTGTGTAGAAGAGAGAAGGGGAGATTGTGAGCCTGTGTGACAGAGAGATGTGGAGAGTGTGAGTGTTTTTGACAGAGAGAGAGTGAGAGTTTGAGCATGTGTGACATAGGGGGAATGTGAGTGACAAAGAGAGGTGGAGAGTGAGAATCTTTGTGATGGGGAAGAGTTCGAGTGTGACAGAAAAATGGGAGAGGGTGATTGTGTGAGCGAGAGTGATGGGACAATAGATGTGAGAGTGAGAGAGGGGGAAGGTGTGAGTATATGTGAAAGAGTGGGGAGATAGTGTGAATTTGTGTGACAGAGAGGCAGAGTGTGAGAGTATGTGTGGGAGAGAGAGTGGCAGTGTCCGTGAGAGGGAAAGGGGGAGAGTGTGAGTGTGTGAGAGAGAGAGTATGTATGATAGGCAGAGGGACTGAGTATGAGTGTGTGCGAGACAGAGGGCGGTGGAGTGTGTGTGTGTTTAACAGAGAGCGGGGGAGAGTGTGAGTGAGAAAGAATGGTGGAGAGTGTGATTGCTTTTGATGTGGGGGAAGACTGTGAGTGTGACAGAGAATTGGGAGAGTGTGAGTGTGTGAGAGAGAGAGTATGTATGATAGGCATAGGGACTGAGTATGAGTGTGTGCGAGACAGAGGGAGGTGGAGTGTGTGTGTGTTTAACAGAGAGCGGGGGAGAGTGTGAGTGAGAAAGAGTGGGGGAGAGTGTGATTGCTTTTGATGTGGGGGAAGACTGTGAGTGTGACAGAGAATTGGGAGAGTGTGAGTGTGTGAGCGAGAGTGATGGGACAATGAATGTGAGAGTGAGAGAGTGGGTAGTGTGAATATTTATGAAAGAGAGAGGGGATAGTGTGAGTTTGTGTGACAGAGAGGGAGAGAGTGTGAGAGTATGTGTGTGAGAGAGAGTGGCCGTGTGTGTGAGAGGGAGAAGGAGAGAGTGTGAGTGTGCGTGAGAGCGAGACAGAGTGTATATATGACAGGCAGAAGGAGAGGATTTGAGTGTGGGTGACAGAGGGAGTGGGAGTGTAAGTGTGTTTGACAGAGAGAGGGACAGTTTGAGCGTGTGTGACAGAGAGGTGGAGAGTGTGAGTGAGAAAGAAAGGCGGAGAGTGTGATTATTTTTGATTGGGGGAAGAATTTGAGTGTGATAGAGAAATGGAGGAGTATGAGTTTGTGAGGGAGATAGATGGGACAATGAATGTGAGAAAGGGAGGAGTTGAAAGTGTGAGTATGTTTCTCAGAGAGAGGGAGAGAGTATGAGTGTGTGTGTGAGGGAGAGAGTGGGAGTGTGTGTGAGAGGCAGAAGGAGAGAGTGTGACTTGGGTGAGAGAGAGAGGCAGAGAGTATGTATAAGAGGCATAGACAGAGAGCATGAGTCTTTGTGACAGAGAAGTTTGAGTGTGTGCCATAGAGAATGACATTGCCAGTGTGTTTGACAGAGAGAGGGGGACAGCGTGAGTTTGTGTGTTAGAATGAGGGGGAGAGTGAGTGTGTGTGACAGAAAAAGGGGCGAGTGAAGTGTATGTGAATGAGAGAGGAAGTGACCCAGTGAATGGGAGAATGTGAGTTTGTGTGACACGAAGAGGGAGAGAGTGTGAATGGATGTGACAGAGGGAGGTGGAAAGTGTGAGTGTGTGTGACCGAGGGCGAGACTGTGAGCGAGAGAGAGAAGGGGAGAGTGTGAGTATGTGTGACGGGGTGTTGGTGGTGGAAGAATGTTTGTATGTGTGAGAGAAGAAGGAGGAGAGTTTGCTTGTGAGCGCAGAGAGAGGAGGAGAGTGTGCGTGCATGTGACAGTGAGAGGGAAATAATGTGTGTGCAAGAGGTGGTGGAGAGTGTGCCTGTGAAAGAGAGAAAGAGAGAGCGTGAGTGCCTGAGAGAGATAGAGTGGGAGAGTGTGAGTGTGTGTGACAGTGAGAGTGGAGAATGTGAGTATGTAAGAGAGAGAGACGGAGAGTGTGAGTTGTGTGACAGAGAGAGGTAGAGTGTGCGAGTGTGGGTGAGAGAGGGTGGGGAAAAGAATGTGTGGGTGACAGGGTGAGGGGGAGGCCTTGATAGACGTGGTGAATTTGAGTGTGTGTGACAGATAGAGGGATAGTGTATGAATGCATGAGATAGAGAATGGGGGAGCGTGATTTTGTGTGATAGAGATAGGGAGACAGTGTGTGTGAGAGGCAGAGGGAGAGAGTGTGAGTGTGAGAGAGGGAGAGAGAGAGATTGTGTGGCAGAGAGAGTGGGAAAGTGTGATTATTTGTGGCAGAGTGAGGGGGAGTGTGAATGTGTGTGATGAGAGAACGAGAGTCTTTCTGTGTGAAAGAGGGAAGAAGAGAGTGCAAGTGGAAAGTGTGAGTGTGTGTGACAATGGGAGGGAGAGTGTCACCCTGTGCGACATAGGGAGAGGGATAGTGTGAGTGTCTTTGACAGGGAGTCGAGGAAGAATGTGAGCTTGTGTGACATAATGAGGGGGAGATTGTGAGTGTGTGTGCCAGAGAGAGGGGGAAGTGTGAGTGTGTGTAACGAGAGAGAGAGAGATTATGTGAGTGTGTGTGACAGAGAGAGGGAGAGAGTGCGAGTGTGTAGGACAGATGGAGGTGTCGGGTGAGTGTGTGTGACAGAGCGGGAGAGATTGAATGTGAAAGAGGCGGAGAGTGCGAGAGTTTGTGATGGCGGTGGAAGAGTTTGTGTGCGTGTGATTTACAAAGGGGGAGAGTGTGAGCAGTAGAGAGGGGGAGAGTGCGAGAGTTTGAGAGAGAGAGAAGGAACAATGAAAGTGAAAGTGAAAGAGGGGGAGAGTGTGAGTATTTGTGAAAGAGGGAAGGGGAGAGTGCGAATGTGTATGACAGGGAGAGGGAGAGGATGTGAGTGTGTGTGAGAGAGGGGGAGACTGTGAGTGTGTGCGAAATAGAAAGTTGAGAGTGCGAGTGTGCGAGAGATAGGGGAGAGCGTGAATGTATGTCACAGAGAGCGAAGGAGTGTGTGAGTGAGTGAGAGAGAATGGGGGTGAGTGCCTGTGTCTTTACCAGAGAGAGAGAGAGTTTGAGTGTGTGTGACAGAGAGAGGGGGAAAGTGTCAGTGTGGGTGACAGAGGGAAAGGGGGAGTGTGAACATCTTGGGCAGAGAGAGGTAGACATGTAGGTTGTGTGAGACAGAGAGAGGGGAGAATGTGAGTTTGTTTGAAAGAGAGAAAAGGAGACTGTGAGTGGGTGAGAGAGAGAGAGATTGGACAATGCATGTGAGAGTCTAGAGGGGGAGACTCTTTGTATGTCTGAAAGAGACAGTGGGAGATTCTGATTGTGTGTGACAGAGTGGGAGAGAGTATGAGTGTGTGAGAGATAGTTGGGGAGAGTGTGAGTTTGTTTAACAGAGAGAGGATGTGAGTGTGTGTAACAGAGAGGTGGTAGAGTGTGAGTATATGGCACGGGGAGTGGGGATTGAGATTGTGTCTGACAGTGAGTAGGAGGGAGGGTGTGTGAGAAGTAGAGGGAGAGATTGTGAGTGTATGGCTGAGAAAGTGGAAGAGTGTGAGTGTTTGTGATGAGAGAGCGAAGTGTCTGTGTGTGTATGTATGTGTGACAGAGAGAGGACGTGTGTGTGTGTGACAGAGCAAATGGAAGAGTGTGAGTGTGTGTGATCGAGAGAGGGAGTGTTTGACTATGTGTGACAGAGAGAGTGGAATAGTGTTAGTGTCTTTGAACGGGAGACGCGGATGAATATTAGTCTGTGTGACAGAATGAGGAGGAGAGTGTGAGTGTGTGTGAAAGAGAGTAGGACAGCTTAAGGGTGTGCATTTGAGTCTGTTTCAGAGGGAGTGTGAGAATGTGAGCTTGTGTGAGAGAGAGATAGGAGTTTGTGAGTGTCTGTGACAGGCAGAGGGCGAGAGTGTGAGATTGTGTGACAGAGAGAGGGGGAGAGTGTGAGTGTGTGTAACAGACGGAGGGGGAGAGAATGAGTGTGTGTAACAGAGGGGGAGATTGTGATTGAGGACGGGCAAGAGTGTGATTGTGTGTGACAGATAAAGGTGGAGAGTGTGAGTGTAAGAGAGAGGGGGAAAGTAAGAGTATCTGGGAGGGAGAGATGGAAAAATAATGTGTGTGAGAGAGGGGGAGAGAATGAGTATGTGTAAAAGAGAGAGGGGGTAGTTAGTGTGTGGCAGAGAGTGGTAGAGCGAGTGAAAGTGTGAGAGTGGGAAGGAGAGACTGTGTTTGTGTGTGACAGCGAGAGGGAGAGAGTGTGAGTTTTTGCGAGAGAGAGGGAGAGAGATTGTGAGCCTGTGTGACAGAGAGGCAGAGTCGGTGTGTGAGAGAGAGAGGGGGAGAAAGTGAGTGTGTGTGAAAGGGAGCGGGGGAGGGTGTAAGTTTGTGTGACAGAGAGGGACAGGGTGTGTGTGTGACAGAGGGAGGGGGTGAGAGTGAGCCTGGGAGAGAGTGAGATGGGACAATGAATGTGAGAGTGAGAGAGGATGAGAGTGTGAGTATGTGTGGGAGAGTGAGCGAGATTGTTGGAGTGTATGTGAGAGAGGGGGAGATTGTGTGTGTCGGTGACAGAGGGGGAAGAGTGTCAGTTTGTGCGAGAGAGAGGGAGAGAGTGTGAGCGTGTGTGAACAGACAGAGCGAGAGATTTTGTGAGAGAGTGAGAGGGGGAGAGATGAGTATGTATGAAAGAGAGTGGGGGAGGGTGTCAGTTTGTGTGACATAGAGAGGGAGAGAGTGTGAGTGTGTGACAGAGGAACTTGGTGAGTGCAAGCCTGTGAGAGAGTAAGATGGGACAATAAATGTGAGGGTGAGAGAGGTGGAAAGTGTGCGTTTGTGTGGGAGAGTGAGCGAGAGAGTTGGAGTGTATGTGAGAGAGAGGGACAGAGTGTGTTTTTCTGTGACAGAGGGAGCGGTAGAGTGTGGATTTGTGTGACAGAGTGAAGGGGAGGTTGTGATTGTGTGTCAGAGAGAGAGGGAGAGACAGGGAGTTTTTATGTCTGAGAGAGGGGAAGAGTGAGTTTGTGTGACAGAGGGAGGGGGAGAGTGTGAGTTTGTGTGACAGAGGGAAGGGGAGGTTGTGATTTTGTGTCACAAAGAGAGGGAGAGACTGGGATTATTTGTGTCAGAGAGAGGGGAATAGTGTGAGTGCCTGTGACAGAGGGAGGGGGAGAGTATGGGTTTACTTGACAGAGGGGGAGAGTGTGAGCGAAACAGTGGGGGTGATTGTGAGTGTGTTTGACCCGGGGGTGGAAGAGTGCGAGTGTGTGTGACAGGGTGAGGGATAGTGTGAGTTTATTTGACAGGCAGAACGGGAAATGTGTATGTTTATGTGAAATAATGAGAGGGAGAATGCGAGTATGTGTATCGAGAGAGCTAGAGAGTGTGTGTGACAGAGAGAGGGAGAACATATGTGTGTGTGTGACCGAAGGAGGGGGCGGGAGTGAGAGAGTGTGACAGAGGAGGAGACTGTGAGTGTGGGTGATTGCGCTAGAGTTTAAGTGCATGTGACAGAGAAAGGGTAGAATGTGTTTGTGAGCAACAGAGTGAGGGGAAGAGTGCGAGAGTGTGAGAGAGAGGTGGGAAAATGAGTGTGGGAGTGAGAGAGAGGGAGAGTGTGAGTATTTGTGAAAGTGGGAAGGGGAGAGTGTGAGTGTATGTGACAGGGAGAATGAGAGAGTGTGAGTGCGAGAGAGAGAGGAATAGTGTATGAATGCGAGAAAGAGAGACAGAGGAGAGAGCGAGTGTGCGCGGCTGAGAGAGGGGTGAGTGTGAGTGTGTGAGCGAGAGAGAGGAGGAGAGTGCCTGAGTCTTACCCGAGAGAGACAGAGTTTGAGTGTGTGTGACAGAGAAAGGGGGAAAGTGTCAGTGTGTGTCTGAGAGAGGGGGAGAGTTTGACTATGTATGAAAGAATGGGTGGCAGGGCCTGAGTGTGTGACAAAGAGAGGGTGAGTGTGTGAGACAGAGAGGGGAGAGTGTGAGTTTGTGTGACAGAGAAAAAGGGAGACTGTGCGTATGTGTCAGAGAGAGATTGGAAGATGAATGTGAGAGTGATAGAGGGGGAGAGTCTTTGCATATCTGAAAGAGAGAGGGGAGACTGTGATTGTTTGTGACAGAGCTGGGGAGAGAGAGTGTGTGTGAGAGATAGTTGGGAAGAGTGATTTTCTGTGACAGAGAGAGGATGTGAATGCATGACAGAGAGAGTGGGAGAGTGAGTGTGTGTGACAGAGAGAGGGAGAGAATGAGTGTGAGAGGAAGAGGGAGAGAGTGTGAGTGTGGTGAGAGAGAGGGACAGTGTGAGTGTGTATGACGAGAAAGCGATAGAGTGTGCATGTGTGTCTGACAGAGAGAGGAATTGAGTTTGAGTGTGTGTGACTGGGAGAGATAGAGTGTGAATGTGTGTGACAGAGGGAGAGGGCGAGTGTGAGATTGTGCTTGACAGAGAAAGAGTGAGAATGTGACTTTGTGTGATAGAGAGGAAAAGAGTATGTGTGTTTGACACTGAGGGCCAGAATGTGAGAGTGTGTGACAGAGAGGTGAGGAGAGTGAGTCTGTGTGATTGAGAATGGGGGAGGGTGTGATTTTGAGTGACAGAGAGAGAGGGCGAGATTGTGAGTTAGTGTGAGACAGAGAGAGGTAGAGAGTGTAAGTGTTTGTGTGACAGGGAGAGATGGCAAGAGTGTGAGTATGTGTGACGGGAGAGAGGGAAAGAGTATGAGTGTATGAGAGAAAGGGAGAGAATGTGAGAGTGTGTGACAGAGCGATGCGGAGAACGTGAGTGTGTGTGACGGAGAGAGGGGAGTGTGTGGTTTTGTGTGACAGAGGTAGGGGAGAGGGTGATATTGTGTGAAAGAGAGAGCGAGACTGTGAGAGGGTGTGTGGCAGAGAGAGCGGGAAACTGTGAGTGTGCGTGACAGATGGAGCTGGAGAGTGTGAGTTTTTGTGACAGAAGGGGAGAGTGTGAGGGAAAGAGTGGGATGTGAGTTTGTGTGACGCAGTGGGGGAAGAGTTTGAGTATGTGTGGGAGAAAAAGAGAGAGAGTGTGAGTGTGAGCGACTGAGATAGGTGGAGAGTGTCTGAGTGTGACAGAGAAACTGGGAGAGTGTGAATTTGTGTGACAGGGAGTGAGGGCGAGAGTGTGAGTGTGTGTGAAAGAGAGAGGGGGCGAGTGAGTTTGTGTGACAGAGAGAGAAGATGAGATTCTGAGTTTGTGTAACATAAATAGGGAGAGAGTGTGAATGCGTGTGAAAGAGAGGGCGAGAGTATTTTGTGATAGGGAGAAGGGGAAAGTTTGAGTGTGTGCGACCGAGAGAGGGAGAGTGTGACTGTGTGTGACAGAGAGAGAGGGCGAGGGTGTGAGTGTGTGTAACAGAGAGAGGGGGAGTGTGTGTGTTTGTGTGACAGAGAAAGGGGGAGAGTGTGATTGTGTGTGACAGAAAGAGGGACAAATTGTGAGTGTCTATGACAGAGAGAGGGGGAGAATGTGAGCGAACGAGTGGGGTGAGTGAGAGTGTGTTTGACGCAGGGCGTGAAATGTTTTAGTTTGTTTGACAGAGAAAGGGGAGTGTGTTTGCGTGAGAGAGAGAGATGTCACAATGAACGTGAGTCTGAGAGAGGGGGAGAGTGAGATTGTGTGCGACATAGAGAGGGTGAGAATGATAGTGTGTGTGAGAAGGAGGGAAGAGTTTGATTGTGTGAGAAAGTGAGATGGGACAATGAATGTGAGGGTGAGAGAGGTGGAGAGTGTGAGTATGCGTGATAAAGAGCCTGGGAGTGTGTGAATATGAGAGAGAGAGATGGGAAAATTAATGTGTGAGTGAGAGAGGGGGAGAGTGGGAATGTGTGAGGCATGGGGCGGGGGTGGGGGGGGGGGTGGGTGAGGGAGAGATTGTGAATGTGTGTGAAAGAAAAACTGGGAGTAAGTGAGTGTGAGCGATAGAGAGAGCGGGGGAATGTTCGTGTCAGAGAGAGACAGATGGGACAATGAATGTGAGAGTGATAGAGGGGGAGAATGTGAGTGAGTGTGAACCACAGATGGTCAGGGTGTGAGTGTGTGAGAGAGAGGGGGTGTGTGTTATTATGTGTGACTAAGAAAGGGAACAAGTGTTTGCCTGTGTGTGTCAGAGAGAGTGGGAGAGTGTAGCTTGTGTGCGACAGACAGTGTGGGAGAGTGTGATCTTGTATGAAAGAGAGAGGGGGAGAGAGTGTGTGTGACAGAGGGAGAGGGAGAGAGTGAGTGTTTGTGACAGGTAAAGGGGAGATTGTGAGTGTGAGCGTATGAGAGTGTGGGGGAGTGTGAGTATGTGAGAATGAGAGCGGGTGAGAGTGTGAGTGTGTGTGACATAGAGAGAGAGACAGAGTGTGAGTGTGTGAGAGAGGGAGGTGGAGAGTGTTAGTGTCAGCGTCAGAGAGAGGTAGAGATGGGGCAATGAATGTGAGGGAGAGAGTGTGATTATGTGTAAAAGTGAGATGGCGAGAGTGAATGTATGTGGCAGAGTGAGGGAGAGAGTTTGAGCGTGTGAGAGAGCGAGGGAGAGAGCCTGTGTGTGTGATTCAGCGAGAGGAAGAGAGAGGGAATGTGTGTGTGTGTGAGGGAGAGACAGTGAGTGTTTGAGAGAGAGAGAGGGAAGAGTATGAATGTGTGTGAGAGAGAGGGGGAGTGTATGAGTTTGCGAGAGAGAAAGGTGGGTTAGTGTGTGTGTTTGACAGAGAGAGGTTTAGTGTGTGTGTGTGCTTGACAGAGAGGGGGAGAGTGTGAATGTGGGTGACAGAGGGAGGGAGGGTGAGTTTTTGTGAAGGAGAGAGGGGGAGAGTGTGATTACGTGTCTCGGGGGTGGGGTAGTGTGTGTAACAAAGAGAGGGGGAGAGTGTGAATGTTTGTGACAGAGAGAACGGGAGAGTGTGAATGTGCCCCTGGGAGTGGATTAGTGTGTGAATGTGTGTGACAGAGATTGGCGGGAATTTGCATATGAAGGTTGTGAAGGCATTGGAGAGGGCACGGAAAAGGTCCACGAGAATGGTTCCAGGGATGTGGAACTTCAATTCTGTGGATCGATTGGAGCAGATGGGAATGTTTACCTTGGGGTGAGAAGGTTGAGAGGAGATATGATTGAGGTGAGCAAAATCTTGATGAGTCAATATCGTGAGGGATCTGGGCCGAGTCAATCGGAAGAAATTGTTCCCACTAGGGGAAGGAGTGAGGATGAGAGAGACACAGATATAAGGGGATTGGGAAAAGAAGAGATGGAGACACGAGGAGAAACTTTCTCAGGCAGCGAGTGGTGAGGATCCGGGATGCGCTGCCTGAGGATGTAGGGGAGGCAGGTTCAATCTAGGCGATCGATAGAGAATCAGAGTGTTATCCGAAAAGGAAGAATGTGCGTGGTTACCGGGACAGGGGGTGAGGGGTTGAGTGGTACTAGTTCAACTGCTCATTGGGAGAGCCAGTGCTGATACAATGGGCCGAATGACCTCCTCCTCCACTGCACCAATTGTGTTATTCAGGAGGACATGAAGGATAGAAAACGCTTGGGTAGAACACACGTCATTAATTAGCAAATGAAATGAATAAAACTTTGAATAATGTCGGATTTACAGCAGAATAACAGGCCATTCAGCTCATTTGCTCTATATAGTTGTTTATGCTGCAAACGAGCATAATCCCAGCCCCTCTTCAAATTAACCCTTTGAAATAACTTCCTATTCATTTCACCTTCGTATGTCTATCAAGATTTCCCTCAAGCCCATCTCTGTTTCCAGCCCCATCCATTTCCTGGTATCAATTTCCACATTGTCACCATTATCCGGGGAAATAGATCCCTCCTGAATTCCTATTTGGATTTACTGGTGAGTATCTGAGATTAATGAGCCCTAATTGTTGTCCATCCCGCCTGTGAGGACACCTTCTCTACGTCTAACTTATCAGGAACCGTCACAATATTAAATACCACTATCTGGTTGCCCCTCAGTCTTCAACCTTAAGAACAGAAAGAGGCTACTGTCAGATTTACATTTCCAGGTACATTAAAATCTCTCCGTTCACGTATCTTCCTTGTGAATTCTTTTTTCAGCACCTTAATCAGGGCTTTCACATATTCTATTGTTGGTAATTTGGAGATCAGACTGTGCAGGTTAAATATGTAACAGCGATGAGATATGGGGTAAATTTTAATTCAGATTTCTGATTGTGAGTATGAGAAATTGGGACGGGAGAATTTTAAAATTCACTTAATCTAGGAAACTTTCCATCAGTTTTGAGAATACAGGAAGAGGAGGTGTCCATTCAGGCCCTCGACTTTATTCCAGCAGTCAGTGAGACTTTGGCTGATGTGTGAAATAACTCAATCCGCCAGCCTTTGCCCCCTGTCCTTTCAGATCATTGATAACTAAAATATAACAATCTCAGTTTTCGAAATTAACCATCCATTGCTTTTTACAGAAGAAGAATTCATATTTCTATTAATGTTATATGCAGAAGTCTTTGCTAATTTCACTCAAGAAACTCTAAATCTAATTTTTAGAACACGCCCCCTCATCCTCCACATCCAAAGTCACGGAAAGCGATTCTATCCCACTTCCCCTGAACAGCTGGAACATTTTCATCAAATTATCCCCCCTTCTAAAATGGGACTACGACCTCAGCTTGTTTAAAATCTCCTAATATTTAACTCTTGGAATCCAGGTTTAGTTCTAGTAAATCTACACGTCGCTCCCTCCGAGGACAATCTATCCTTGCTGAGATGTGGTGCACAGGACTGCTCACAGTTACTCCGTGTGTGGCCTGACCAGGGCTTTATCAATCTGACACAGGAAGTCTACAAACGTGTCCATTACTACAGATATAAAGGTCAGCATCCCATTAGGATTTTGGATTATTTTGTGAATCTGTTAAGGAAAGGCCATAATCTGTGTAAATGATCCCCAAGTCCCTCTGGACCTCCAGCAATACTGGATGTTCACCAATTAAAAACATCCCTGGCTTATCCTTTTTTGGGCCCAGAATGTATCAGCTCACATTAGGTAGCATTCAAGCCATTTGACAAAATGCTATCATTCTGTGAGTCGAACAATAACTTGCAACTTTATATAACATGTATATTGCTAACAATTTATTGTGCCTCAGGCACAGCAGTGAAACTGCCGTCGTCAAATCATAAATGAACTCTCTCTCCATAATTAGTTTAAACATGCAAAGTGGAGCTGGATAAAAAATGTACATAACTTACTCAGGAAACCGAGGGTCAGCAGCACAGTCCACATCTCACTGGGTGATATTCTGGGAAGTGAAAGGCAGAATTAGCATTAGGAAGAGTGACTGGAATAGGGAAAGGGAGGGAAAAGTAATTAGAGCGTGGGGCAGTGGATTAGTGATTATATCGATTTATAATAGGTGAACCCTATCTCTCCCTCTCACTGGAAAACCAACATTTAGTGCATGCCCTACCTCCCCCTCTCACTGGAACACCAACAGGTAGTGCATGCTCTACCTCCCTCTCACTGGAACACCAACAGGTAGTGCATGCTCTACCTCCCCCTCTCACTGGAATACCAACATGTAGTGCATGCTCTACCTCCCCCTCTCACTGGAACACCAACAGGTAGTGCATGCTCTACCTCCCTCTCTCACTGGAACACCAACGGGTAGTGCATGCTCTACCTCCCCCTCTCACTGGAACACCAACAGGTAGTGCATGCTCTACCTCCCCCTCTCACTGGAACACCAACAGGTAGTGCATGCTCTAACTCATTCTATCACGGTGACCTCTACAGCGAGAGGTGAAGTTCACTTGCTTACATGCTCTTAATTTAAATCAATTCATTCACTCGAATCCTTCGCTTTTCCTTGTTAAATTCCCAAAACACCATTTTTTAATCATTACTATTCCTGACATTCCTGCTCTCTTCTATAGCTCCTCCTCCAGCTCCCCTCCTGAGACACCTAGCTAATATTCGAATCCTGTTCCATTGCTGAGCCATGTCAGCGTACAGGAAAAGCAGCAAACACACCACCAAGCCAATGCCCAGCAAGTGACAAATTCCTGAACTTGTTAAAAGGTCGAATCATACGTGAACTGCTTACCAGAGACCCCCAAATGAGATGCTGCTGTGTAAGATTCAGTGGGGGTCAGTCAATTAGCTTCTTCTTCACTCTCAGGTACAAGCTGCTGTGAGTGGTGTCAGTCTCTGTAACAATACATTCAAAACCGCTCATTATATGGGATTCACATGTGAACATTGGCTGCGCTGGTTGGCTGATAAATTCAGCAATGATGTACATTGTAGCAGCAACCATGCAAATTAAAGTTTTTTTGCATAAAAGGATGTGTGAAAACAAAACAAGGAAACATCTCACCTGATATTTGGAAGTTTTCTTTTCCTGTAACATAACCTGTCTTCAGTTGTCCATCATTAAAGGTGTAGGGGGTTTGTAATTGGCAACAGGCTTGAGCATTTTCTAGACAACATTGTGTAATGGTCCGGGTATATATTTTCATTGCTTCTTGGGTTGTGAGCATCGCTGACTGGGTCAGCTTTTATTGCCCGTACTTATCGACCTTGAGGAGGTGGTGCTGAGGTGACTTCTTGAACCTTTGCATTCCATATGGTGTAGGTACACCCACAGCGCTGTTAGGGAGGCAGTTCCAGGATGTTGTCGTAGCGACAGTCAAGGAACGGCTGACAGAGTTCCAAGTCAGGATGGTGTTTGACTTGGAGGGAGACTTGCAGGTGGTGGCGTATCCATGAATCTGCTGCCCTTGTCCTTCTAATTTGTTTGTTTCATCAGGTTGGAAAGTGCTGTCAAGGAGCCTTGGCAAGTTGTGATGTGAAATCTTAATGGTCAGTGTTTTAGAGAGAGAATTTTCACTTTGAAAATCCCTATAACATTCGCAATCTGTCAGTGGCTTATTCTGGTAGAGGCTGTTTGTATACCGAATTGTTTTTAAAGTCAAGTTCTCAAACCCTAGGAGTGCAATTTGAAGTCACTCTCTCTGTATTAGTCACCCAGTAACGGACTGATTTTCGGTCTCAGTCCCAAACCTCATTTTATCCATTGGTTGCTCCCCAATAATCTTCATCAAATTCCATCTTCACCAAATTTACAATCTGTATCACTGACTTAATAAGGAGATTGGGTGTTCTGTTTCCAAGCTTGGCCACAACACCAAGCTGGGTAGTAAATTGTCCTCATCTTTGCCTGTCCCTCGATTTGAAGGTGATGTCTTCTCGGGGTCGCCACTTCCTGCCGTGTATCTTCATATTGGTGAACAGGCCGATTCTCGAGCGTGATGCACAGTAATGGACAGGTTGTCGCCATTTTGACCGATTGGCAGTGAGCTGCTCCCAGTCATTATTGTCAATGCGTTAAAAAATCAAGTGTGATTCCTTTTGGGTTTCGTTCTTATAAATACATCTGTCTTTGTCTCCTCTTATTAGTTATTTGATAAATTGTAAATAATTCTGCAAGTTGGTTGATAAATCTTTAATTGTTTGATAAGTGCATTGTTTCATTTTGCTTTTGGTCAATAAAAGTCAGTATTAATTGCCAATTCAGTGTCTGAGACTGCCTGACTTTTCTGTTTCTGTCAAACTAAGTCAGTTTGAATGGTTAATTCAAGTTCCTCTAATTATCCCGATCGCTGCTAAATTAATTCAAGTCTAAGTTTATCAATCAAACACCACTTTTAAATCTACAGGGTGAGTTTCACCTTCTCCTGCCCCTATTTCTAATGTTCTTCCATGGCTGGTTCAATGAGCTAACTCCAGGTTGCAGGGTAGTTTTTCAGCTCCCCTCCACCCACACTATGGGGCCATTGTCAACACTGAGGTTGCGTGATGGAGACAGGCTCTGTGCTGGTCAGATTTGAATGCTGCACACCGTGTATCAAAAACAAGGAAAGGTCAGCCTCTAAATATTTGTGAGGTTGCTGTGTTTGACAGTAACTGTTCACAACAGAGGTGGAGATAAAATCTCTCAGAAACCACACATCCAGGAACATGTGCAAACAGGAGCAGTGGAACAGTTAGCTGCTTTAAATATGAGAACAGGAGAAGTTAATACACTCCCTTCGCCTTGTTCCAGTATTCAGGTGGTCTATCACACATCTGTATTATTACAACAGTGACCCAGTTGACACACAGATCCTTTAACATCCTTACGTAACACAGACCCATCGATCTGTGTCTGACATTCCCAATTGACACAGGCAGCAGCTTTCCACTGACTTGTGTGTGATTGTGTTATTCCGGACCTTTACCCTGAATTGCCCAAATCTAATTTTAAAGTTAGGTACCTCGGGAGCAGACCACTCAGTGATCTCAACACTATTCAAGTAGATTATTGCTCCTTGTTCCACTGGCTGCCTCAGTCCTGATCCTCCAACAGTGTAGCATCCCCTCAGTGCTGACCCTCGGACAGTGTGGCGCTCCATCACTACTGGGCTCCAACAGTGTGGTGCTCCCTGACTACTGTCCCTCTGATAGTGTAGTGCTCGCTAGGCATTGACTCTTCAACAGTGCTGCGGACCCTCAGTATTAAACTTCTGACAGTACAGTGTTCTCACATTACCGACCCTCCGACAGTCCGGCAATCCCTCAGCACTGACCCTCCGACATAGCAACACCTCCTCAGTACTTTAAATCTGGAAGTGCAGCGCTCCCACAGTACTGACCCTCCGAAAGTGCGGCGCACCCTCAGCATTGACCATGTACATGGCAGCACTCCTTCAGTATTGACCCTCCGACATTGCAACACGTCCTCAGCATTCACCAAGTGGCAGTGCAGCGCTCCCTCAGTACTGTCCAGTGATGACCACAGAAAGCCATTTTGAAAAGCAATGGAGTTTTATTAATTGTATTTCTCCTCTATTTGCACATTTACCTCAATCTCCCCAAGTTATGAATTGCATTGGTTATCTACTTGAACATTGAATTGAACTCTCCCCAACTGTATTTATTTAATTGCATTAGCCCTCTATGTGCACACTGGGTTGCTCCCTCCCTCTCTCTAATTTATCAATTCTCTTCCTATTCAATGTGCAAACTGGGTTGCTCTCTCTCTCAATCTCTAGTTATTTAATTGCATCTGTCCTATATTTGCACATTGGATTGCTCTCTCTTTAATTTGTTAATTATATTCCTCTTCTATTTGTGCAATTGCCTGCTTTGTCACTCTTCCTAACTGATCAATTGCATTCGTCCTCTGCAAACATTTTCAATCTCAATCTCTCTCCCTTTCAGTTATTAACTGAAATCCTCGTACATTTGCACACTCGGATGCACTCACTCTCTGTCCCTCATATATAAATTACATTTCCCCCCTTTTTTGCACACTGGCTTTCTCCCTCTCTCTCTAATTTATTAATTGTATTCATCTTCTATTAGTACACTGGTTTGCTTTCTCTCTCTCTCAACTTTATCAATTACATTCCTCCTTTATTTGCAAATTGGTTTGCTCTCTCTCTAATTTATTAATTGCATTTCTCTTCTATTTGCGTACTTGCTTGCTCTTTCGCTATCAAATTTATAAATTTAATTCCTCGTCTATTTGCACACTTGTTTGCTTTCACTCTCTCTAATGTATAAATTATATTTATTTTTTCTTTGTACCATAGTTCGCTCTCTCTCACTCTCTTTCTCTCTAATTCGTAAATTAAATTGCTCCTCTATTTGCACACTGGCTTGCTCCATCTTGCTCTCTAATTTATTAATTGCATTCCTCCTCTATTTGCACAATGGCTTGCTCTCTCTCTCTCTCTCTCTCTCTAATTTAATTGTACTCATTTTCTATTTGCACACTGGACTGCTCTCTCTCTCTCCGAAATTCCTAAATTTCCTTCCTGACATTCCCAATTGATATGCACACTGGTTTGCTCTCTCTCTCGGAATGTTATTAATTAAATTCCTCCTCTATTTTCACACTGGGTTTCTCTCCCTCTAATTTAAGCATTACATTCCTCCACTATTTTCACAGTGGTTTGCTCTCTCTCTCACTCTAATTCATTAATTATATTCCACCTCCATTTGCACATTGGGGTACTTTCTCTCTCTCTCTCTAATTTATTAATTGCAATCCTCTGCTTTTTGTACAGTAGGTTGTTTTCTCTCTAATTTATTAATTGCATTCCCCCTCTATTTGCACACTGGCTTGCTCTCCCCATCTCTCACTCTCTCTAATTTATTAGTTGTATTCCTCTTCTATTTGCACACTGGTTTGCTCTCTCCCTCAAAATTATAAATTAAATTCCTCCTCTGCGCATTGTGTTAGCCTCTCTCTATTTTGTTAATCACAATCCTCCTCTATTTGCACACAGTTTTGCTCTCTCTCTAATTTATTAATTGCATTACTCCTCTCTTTGCACACTGGGTTGCTCTATCTCCAATTTACGAATTGCATTCCGGCTCGATTGGCACACTAGACATCTCTCTCTCGTTCTCTCTCTCTCTCTCTCACTAATTTATTAATCGCATTCCTTCTCTACTGACACGCTGGGATGCTCTCTCTGTCCCTCTCGCTCGATTGTATTAATTACATTGCTCATCCCTTGGCACTCTGGGTCGTTCTCTCTGTCTTTAAATTATTTATTATGTCGCTCATTTTGCTATCTGGATGGCTCTCTCTCTCAGATTTATTAATTCCTTTCCTCCTATGTTGGCACACTGGGTTGATCAATCTCTCTCTAATTTATTAATTGCATTGCTCCTCAATTTGCACAGTGTTGCTATCTCTCTCTCACACACTCTCTCTCTCTAATTTATTATTTTCTTTCCTCCTCTATTTGCACACTAGATTTCTCTCTCCCTCTCTATTTTTTAAAATTCATTTCCGCCTCCATTTGCACACTGGGGTGCTTTCCCTCTCTCTAACTAATTAATTACATTACTCCACTATTTGCACACTAGGTTGTCCTATCTAATTAATTAATTACATTCCTCCACTATCTGCACACTGGGTTGCTCTCTTTCTCTCTATTTTATTGATTGCTCTTATGTATGTACATTGGGTTGCCCTCTGTCTCACACGCTTTTATGCATTAATACATTCCCATCTATTTGCACACTGTGTTGATGTCTCTCACCCTCTGTATAATTTATTAATATAATCCTCCTCTATTTGCGTACTGCGTGTTCTCTCTCTAATTTATTAATTACATTTCATCTCCATTGACACACTCAGTTGTTCTCTCTCTCTCTGACTTATTAATTACATCCCTCCTGTATTTGCACACTGGGTTTCCCTCTCTCTGTAAATTATTAATTACAATCCTCCTCTATTCTCACACTGGATTGCTCTCTCTCTCTGTAATTTATTGATTACATTCGTCCTTTACTTTGACACCGGGTTGCTCTCTCATTCTCTCTAATTCATTGTTTTTACATTCCTACGCTATTTGCACAATGGTTAAGTTCAAATATCTCTCTGATTTATTAATAACGTTGGTCGTTTATTTAAGCATTGGGTTCTTCTCTCTCTCTCTCTCTCTCGCTCTCTCTCCCTCTATCACTGTAATCTTTTTGTTACGCCCACCCCCCCCCCCCCCCCCTCTTTCACACTGCGTTGCTCTCTGCCTCTAATTTATTAATTACATTCCTCCGCTACTTGCTCAGTGGTTTGGTCCAATCCTGTCCCCCATTAATTAATTACAGCCCACCTTTTTCTCACTGGGTTCCTCTCCCTCTCTCTCAACCTTTAGCCACATTACCCCTCTGTTCCATACTGGGTTACTCTCTCTCTTTCTCTAATAGATTATTAGTTTCCTAAACTATTTGCACATTGGGTTACTATCTCTCTGTAATTTGCGAATCAAATGATTTAAGAATAAACTTCCACTTAAACAGGTGTCAGCGGGGAGGGGAGGCAACTCGAGGGAGCTTCACTCTGTATCACATCCCTACTGCACCTGCCCTGTGAGTGTTTGATGGGGACAGAGTAGAGGGAGACATACTCTGAATCTAAACCCGTGCTGTACCTGACCTGGGAGAGTTTGATGGGGACAGTGTAGATGGAGCTTTACTCTGTATCTAACCCCGTGCAATACCTGTCCTGGGAGTGTTTGATGAGGACAATGTAGAGGGGGCTTTACTCTGTATCTATCCCCGTGCTGTACCTGTCCTGGGTGTGTTTGCTGTGGACAGTGAAGAGGGAGATTTACTCAGAATCTAACCCCGTGCTGTACCTGTCCTGGGAGTGTTTGATGGGGACGGTATGGAGGGAGCTGTACTCTGTATCTTTCCCATGCTGGAGCTGTCCTAGGAGTGTTTGATGTCGGCAGTGCAGAGGGAGCTTTACTCTGTACCTAACCTCATGCTACATCTGTCCTGGGTGTGTTTCATGGGGACAGTGAAGATGGAGAATTACAATATATTAACCCGGCTCTATAACTGTCTTGTTTGCATACAGGCTTGTTTCTAAATTCAAATTCCCAAGCCCCGGGGATGCAATTTGAAGTCACACTCCCTGTATTAGTAGCTCTGTGACGTACTGATTTTCCACCTCACTCCCAACCCCACCATTGACCACCGCCTGGTCCCCAGTAACCTTCACCAATCCCCATTCTCACCAAATTTACAATCTATACCAATGACCTAATTAGGGGACGGAGTGTTTCTGTGTCCAAGCTTGGTCACAGCACCAAGCCGGATAGCAAACTGTCCTCGTCTTCGACTGACCCTCGATTTGAGGATACAACATCGGGGTGGACACTTCCTGCCGTGGGTCATCATGTGGATGAACAGTCCAATTGTGGAGCCACAGAACATTGGAAACAAGGGGCAGGACATCCTACCAGGTATTTGGAACCGGAGAGCAGGAATTTCTTCCTTCCCTTCCTTTCCCGGCGGCCGCTCTGCCTCAGCAATAAGAGATGGCGGCTCAACGCGTGATGCAGTCTAATGGATTCGTTTTCGTCATTTTGACCGATTGGTAGTGAGCTCCTCCCAGCCATTAACATCAAAGCGATAACACTTGAAGTGTGAGTCCTGTAAGGTTTATGTGATAAATACACTTTTCCCTTTGTCCGCACTTAGCAGTTACATGAAGTGTTATAAATAATTCTGCAAGTTGATTGATGAATCTTTCATTGTTTGATAAGTGCATTGTTGTTTGATTTTCCTTATGTCCAATAAACGTCAGTATCATTCGCTAATAGAGTGTCTGAAACTCTGCCTGATGGTTCTTCCTCTGCCGAATAAAATCAATTTGAATGGTTAATTCTGGTTCCAGAATTTAGCCTCTTCACTGCTCAATTAATTCAAGTCTAAGTTTATAAAAACAAACACCCCTTTTTAAAAGTACAGGGTAAGATTAACCTCCTTTTGCCCCTATGCACTTCAATGACCGGTTCAGTGAGCTAACGCCAGGGTACAGGGTAGATCATCAACTCCCCCAAACCCATTCCATGGGGCCATTGTCAACACTGAGGTTGTGTGATGGAGACAGGCTCTCTGCTGAGCGGATTTGAATGTTGCACGTCATGTGTCAGAAACAAGACAATGGCAGCTGGCGTAAAAGTTGTGATGTTTCTGTGTTTGGCAGCAACAGCTCACAACAGAGGTAGATATAAGATCTCTCAGAAACCACACATCCAGGAACATGCACAAACAGGAGCAAGGGAACAGAGAGATGTTTGAAATATGAGAAGAGGAGAAAGTAATACATTCCCTTAGCCTTGCTCAAGTGCTCAGGGGGCCTACCGCACATCTGTATTATTCCAGCAGTGACCCAGCTTGCACTCAGAACCTTTAATAACCTTTCACAACACAAGCCCATCAACCTATGTCTTGACATTCCCAATTGACACACGGAACAGCTTTCCACAGTCTAGTGTGTGATTCTGTGATTCATGACATTAGCCCTAAATGTCACAAATCTAATTTGATTTATGTTTCCGTCGGGAGCAGATCACTCAATGATCTCAGTAGAAGGGCAACAGATTATGCCTCCATGTTACGATTACAGATTCAGTACATTCATCCGACAGTAGGGAACACTCTCAGTACATAACATCCGAAAATTCTGCCGTACCTCTGGACTTACTCTCTGACAGTTAATCACACCTAGAGTACTGATCCTCCGACAGTGCAGCACTTCTTCATTACTGTCCACTGGCAGCGTGGCGCTCCCTCAGTACTCACCCTCCGAAAGTGCCTTACTCCCACCTTACTGTCCCTTTGACAGTGCGGCACCCCCTCAGTACTGGTTCCCAACAGTGAAGGGCTCCCTCAGTACTGACTCTCCGACATTGCGGTGCTCATTCGGTACTAACCCTCACAGAGTGCGGCTCTCCCTCATTACTTACCCTCCAACAGTGCAGCACTCCCTCAGCACTGGCCCTCCGACATTGTGGCACACCCTCAGCACTGACCATCCGAAATGGCAACACCCTCTCAGTGCCGGCCCTCAGATATTGCAGCGGTCCCACATAACCGACACTCTGGCATTGCACCACTTCCTCACGATGTCAGATCGCAGCGCTCCCTCAATACTGAACAATGATGACCAGAGTAAGAGATTCTGGAAAACACATGGGGTCATATTAATTGCATTTCTCCTCTATTTGCACACTGGGTTAATATCTTTCTCACCAATTAATAAACTGCATTCGTCACCTATTTGCACTCGGCATTTTTCTCTCCTCCTCTGTAGTTTTTAAATTGCATTCCACCTGTATTTGCACACTAGGTTGCTCTCTTTGTGATTATTTAATTGCATTATCTCTCTATTTTCACACTGGATTGCTCACTGCCTAAGGTTTAAATTATATTCCTCCTCTATTTGCACAGGGGTCTGCCTTGTCTCTCTACTTAATCTATCAATTGCATTCGTCCGGTGAGTTGAATTTATACTAACCTGGCAGGCGGATGGGATCCTTAGAGAAGTTCAGCACGGGGAAATGCACAACAAAAAATATAAAAGAGGGCAAGTGAGTCTGGAAGGCATAGAAATTATGGTCCAGTTAAGGAACAAGGGGGTTTGGCAGGGTTGGATGGTATTTATTTTTATACAAGGAGTCTGGCGAATAAGGCACATGAGTTTGGGGCACAAATCAACACATGGACGTATGAAATCATTGCTGCCACAGAGGCATGGTTGAGAGAGGGACAGGATTGGCAGCTCAATATTCAAGGATATCAGGCCTTCAGGCGAGACAGGGACTGAGTTAAATGAGTTGGAGTTTTCGCAATATTGATCAATTACAGCAGCAAGGAGGGATGATATCTTAGAAGGCTCCTGAAATGAAGCCTTATGTGTAGAACCGAAAATCAAAAAATGAGAAATCACATTGCTGGGAGTTTAGTATATTCCCCCCAAACAGCCAGAGAGAGACAGAAGAACAGATGCTTAGGCAAATTTCAGAGAAGTCTGAAAATGATAGGATGCTAGTAGTGGGGGATTTCAACTTCCCCAACATTAACCGGTTTGTTGATAGGGTGAACAGTTTAGAGGAAGCAGGATTTTTAATATGCATCCTAGAGAACTTTTTAAGCCAGTACGTAGAGGGTCCTACAAGAGAGAAAGCGGTCCTGGACTAAATATTAGGGAATGAATCCGGGTAAGTAGCAGAGGTGTCAGTGGAGAACATTTTGCAGATAGTGATCATAACTCCATTAGATTAAAGGTTGTTATTGAAAAGGAAAAGTCCAGTAATAAGAGTTCTAAATTGGGGGAAGGCCGATTTTAATAAGATCAGATATGGTTTGTCCAGAGTGGACTGGGAGCAGGTTCTTTCAGGTAAATCTGTGTCAAAGCAGTGGGGCTCATTCAACAGGGAAATAGGGTGAGTACAGGGCCAACGTATTTCAGGAAAGACAAAGAGTTGAACCAACAAATCCAGGGAACCCTGAATGTCAAGGGATATACAGGATTGGATAAAGAGATAACGGGAGGCTTATGGCAGATACCAAGGGCTCGAAGCTGCAGTAGCCCTAGAGGAGTGTAGGACATGAAGAGGGGGCACGTAAAAAGAAAATTAGGAGAGCAGAAAGGGGGCATGAGAAAACATTGGCTGGTAAAATAAAGGAAAATCGCAAGTTATTTTACAATTGCATTAAGAGTGAGATGATAACTAAGGAAAGAATAGGGCCCATTAAGGACCATAGTGGTAATTTGTTTGTGGAGCCGGAAAACGTAGGTAGGGTTCAAAGTGAATACTTTGTGTCGGTGTTCAAAAGTGAGAGGATTGACATGGGTATGGGAATGAGGCTGAAGTGCTGTGATATAATAAATGAAATTAGTATAGAAAGGGAGGAGTTTCTAAGTGGTCTGACAGGCTTAAAATTAGATAAATCTCCATGCCCAGATCGAGTGTATCCCTGGCTGTCGATTGTGACAAGGGAGGACATAACAGGGGCGCAGGCAATAATTTTCAACACTCCTCTGGCCACAGGAGAGTTACCAAATTACTGGAGGTACCGGTATTCAAGAAGGGAGGGATAAAGCAGGGAACTACAGGACAATCAGTCTAACCTCACTGTTGGGGAAGCCATTGGAAGCAATTCCGAGGTTGATAATTAATCTACACTTGGAGATGCAGGGATTAATCAAGGAGAGTCAGCTTGGTTTTGTTAAGGAGAGTTCATGTCTGATCAAATTGACTGAACTTTTCGAAAGTTTATCCAGGTTTATGGAGGACAGTGCATTTTATGTAGCCTACTTGGACTTCAGAATGGCTTTTGAAAAGGTCCCGCATGGGAGACTGATAACAAACGTAAGAGACCATGGGATCCAAGACAATTTGGCAAGTTGGATCCAGAATTGGATGAATTGCAGGAACCAGAGAGTGAAGGTCGAGGATGTTTCTTTTCTGACTGGATTCCTGTGTCCATTGGGTTTCCACAGGGATCTGTGTTGGGTCTCTTTCTGTTTATGGTATGTATTAACGACTTAGACTTCAATGTAGGAGGGTTAATCAGTATGTTCGAGGATTAAACGTGAATTCGTGGGTTGGCAAACATTTGGAAGGATAGCCTTAGATTACAGTAGGATATAGACGGGCTGGTCAGATGGGCTGATCAGTGGCAAATTGAATTGAATCCAAATAAGTGTGAGATGATGCACTTGGGCAGGACAAAAAAGGCCCGGGAATACATTATGAACGGTAGGACCCTTGGAAGAACTAGGTATCTGAGGGATCTTGGTGTGCATGTCCACCAGTCCCTTAAGTTAGTGAGACAGGTGGAACAGGTGGTTAAGGAGGCATATGGGATACTTTCCTTTATTAGCCGAGACATAGAATATAAGAGCAGGGAGGTCATGCTGGAACTGCTTAAAACGCTGGTTAGGCTATAGCTAGAGTATTGCGTGCAGTTCTGGAATCTGCATTACGGGAAGGCTGTGGTTGCACTCGAGAGAGTGGAGAGGAGATTTACCCGGATGTTGCATGAGCTTTAAAGTTTTAGTTATTAGGAGAGACTGGACAGAATGGGGTTATTTTCCCTGGAGCGGAGGAATTTGAGAGTGGGTATGATTGAGGTGTATAAAGTGCTGAGGTAGATATGGAGACAGGAAGGAACTTTTTTCCCTTTGGTGGAGTGATCAACCACCAGGGGGCAGAGATTTAAGTTAAGGGCCAGGAGGTTTAGAGGCGATGTGAGGAAGATTTATTTTCACACAGAGGGTGGTGGGAATCTGGAACTCAAATCCTGAAAGGGTGGTAGAGACATAAACCCTCATAATATTTAAGAAGTATTTGGATGCACACTTGCGATGCCAGTGCTGGAAAATGTGAATATCATAGTTAGGCACTTGTTTGACCGGAGCGAGCTCGATGGCACGAATGACCCTTTTTTGTGCTGAAGACCTCTATAACTCTCTGAATCCTCTCTTCGTTAACATGCTTGCTCTCGACCCCTCTCCCATTCATTTATGAACTGAATTCCTCCTGTATTTGTACACTGGGTTGCCCTCACTCTCTCTCATATATTAATTGCATTCCTCCTCTCTTTGCACACTGGGTTTCTCTATCACTCTAAATTATTAGTGACACCCGTCCTCTATTTTCGCCGCGAGTTGCTCTCTTTCTATAATTTGTTAATTGCATTGCTCCTCTATTTGCACTTTGGGTTGCTATTCTCTCTCTAATTTATTAATTACATTCATTCTCTATTGGCAGACTTGGTTGTCTAATCTATCTTTAAACGATCACATTCATCCTCTATTTGCAGACTGGACTCTATCTAATTGATTAATTAGTTTGCTCCTCTATTTGCACTTTGGGTTGCTATTCTCTCTCTAATTTATTAATTACATTCATTCTCTATTAGCAGGCTGGGTGGTCTAATCTATCTTTAAACGATTACATTCATCCTCTATTTGCAGACTGGACTCTATCTAATTGATTTATTACATTTCTCCTCTATTTGCACATTGGGTTGCCATCTCTCTCTCTCTCTCTCTAATTTATTAATTACATTCATTCTCTATTGGCAGACTGGGTTGTCTAATCTATCTTTAAACGATTACATTGCTCCTCTATTTTCAGACTGGACTCTATCTAATTGATTAATTAGATTGCTCCTCTATTTGCACGCTGGGTTTCTCTGTATCTCCATCTCTAATTTACTAATTATTTTCCTGTTCTGTTTTTGGACTGGGTTGCTCTCTCTCTATATTTTTATTTATATGCATCCCTGCATTATTTGCACATCTGGCTTGCTCTCTCTCTCTCCATAATTCTTTAATTGCATTCATCCTCTTTTTGCAAACTGGATTTCTCGCTCTCTCTCACTCACTCTCTATCTTATTAATTACATCCCTTCTCTATTTGAACACTTTTTTTCTCTCTCCCATTTATTAATTACATTCCTCCTCTATGTGAACGCTGGGTTTCTCTCTCTCTCTCTCTCTCTAATGTATTAATTACATTTCTCCTCTTTGTGCACACTGTGTTGCACTCTCCCTCTCTAATTTAGTAATCATATTCCGCATCTATTTTCACACTGGTTTATCCACTCTCTAATTCATTAGTTTCATTCCTCTTCCACTTGCACACTGGGCTGCTCTCTTTCTCTCTCTCTTTGTCTCTAATTTATTTATTCAATTCCTCCTCTGTTTGCACACTGGGTCTCTCTCTCTCTCGCTCTCTCTCTCTCGCGCTTTCTCGCTCTCTCTCGCTATCTAATTTATCAATTGCATCCCTCTTGTATTTGTACACTGAGCTCTTGTCTGCTTCTCATTCTCTAACTGGTTAATTACATTCCTCCTCTATTTGCTGCTCTCTCTCTAATTTATTAATTACTTTCCTCCTCTACTGGCACTCTGGATTGCTCTCTCTCTGTCTCTCTTTAATTTGTTCATTAAATCCCTCGATTTTCACACTGGGTTGCTCTCTCTCGCTCT
This sequence comes from Cetorhinus maximus, assembly GCF_964194155.1. Classification (NCBI taxonomy): domain Eukaryota; kingdom Metazoa; phylum Chordata; class Chondrichthyes; order Lamniformes; family Cetorhinidae; genus Cetorhinus; species Cetorhinus maximus. The sequence goes on along the minus strand of NC_135913.1, from coordinate 11,840,898 downwards.
CTCTCTTATATATTTATATTCCTCGTTGAATTTGCAAACTGCCTTTCACTCTCTGCAATTTATTAATTACGTGATCTAAAAACCATATGCCACTTAAACATGCCCTTGGCTGTTAAATATAATATTTATTTGTAAAAAGTTTAACGTACATACATTTGTATTTAGAATATCAGATAACATCTAAACAATCACATTCAGTTCATCTAACCTTACCTTTGCACCATTTTAATTCACGAATCTTCAATAAATAATGAATCAATTTATCTGAATTATTCAACGTTAATCAGTAAACACTGAACCTGGGTGAATCTGTTATAATCAGTAAACAGTGGTGATCGGAATGGGATGATGAGAAGATGAGTGGCGGGGAGACCACGGCCTCACTGGGGGAAACCGAGAGAAGTAAAAACACCAGTGAAAGGACGTGAGGCCAGGGAGGGGCAGCGGGGAGGGCTGGCAACTCGAGGGAGTTTCAATCTGTATCTAACCCCGTGCAGTCCCTGTCCTGGGAGTGTTTGATGGGGACAGTGTACAGGGAGCTTTACTCTGCATCTAACCCTGTGCTGTACCTGTCCTGGGAGTGTTTGATGGGGACAGTGTAGAGGGAGCTTTACTCTGTATCTAACCCCGTGCTCTACCTGCCCTGGGAGTGTTTGATGGGGACAGTGTAGAGGGAGATTTAGCCTTATGCTAAACCCGTGCTGTACCAGTCCTGGGAATGTTTGAAAGTAACAGTGCACAGGGAGATTTACTCTATGTCGAACCCCGGGCTGCACCTGTCCTGGGAGTGTTTTGATTGGGACAGTGTGAAGGGAGCTTTCCTCTGTCTCTAACCCCCGTGCTGTACCTGCCCTGCGATTGTTGGATGCGGAGAGTTTAGAGGGAGATTTAAACTGTATCTAACCCCATTCTGTGCCTTTTCTGGGATTGTTTGATGGTTTCATTGTAGAGAGATCATTATTCTGTATCTAGCTTCGTCCTAAAGCTGTCCTGTTTTTATATTGACATTTTAAATAAAAATCCCGACACCTCAGGTGTGCAATTTGAAGTCACACTCTATGGATTTTTAGCCCTGTGACGTACTGATTTTCCATCTCAATCACAAACCCAACTTTGTCCATCACCTGGCCCCCAGTAATCTTCATCTATCCCCATTCTCACAAAATGTACAATCTTTACTAATGAATTAATGAGGGGCGGGGTGTTCTGTGCTCAAGCTTGGTCACATCACCAAGCTGGATAGGAAATTGTCCTCACCTTCAGCTGTCCCTCGATTCGAGGATGAAATCTACTCGGGGTGGCCACTTCCTGCCGTGAATCTTCATGTGGATGAACAGGCCGATTCCTGAGCGTGATGCAGAGTCATGGACACGTTGTCACCATTTTGACCGATTGGTAGTGAGTTCCACCCGATCATTAACATCAATGTGTTAACGCTTCAAGTGTGAGGCTGGGAGTGTTACGATGATAAATACGCTTTTCTTTTTGTTTCCTGGTATTAGATATTTCATAAATTATAAATAATCCGGCAAGTTGGTTGAGGAATCTTTGATTGTTTTATAAGCCTATGTTTGTTTCATTTTGCTTCTGTTCAATAAACGTTAATATTATTCGCTAATTCAGTCCCTGAGACTCTGCCTGATGGTTCTGTCTCTGTTGAGCTGGCTCAGTTTGAAGGGTTAATTCAGGTTCCAGTGATCAGCCTGTTCACTGCTAAATTAATTGAAGTCTAATTTATCGAAGCAAATGGAGCTTTTTAATTGTACAGGGTGAAATTAACCTGCCCCTGCCCCTATTTCTAATGTTCTTCAATGGCCGGTTCAGTGAGCTAACTCCAGGGGGCAGGGTAATATTTCAGCTCCTCCCTCACCCTCACTATGGGGACGTTGTCAATACTGAGGTTCCGTGATGGAGAGAGGCTCTGTGCTGAGCAGATTTGAATACTGCACAATGACTATCAGAACAAAGAAAAGGTCAGTCTATATGTATTTCTGACGTTATTGTGTTCGGCACCAACTGTTTACAACCGAGTTGGAGATAAGATCTCTCAGAAACCACACATCCAGGAACATGTACAAACAGAAGCAAGGAAACAGAGAGCTGTTTGAAATATGAGAACAGGAGAAGGTAATACATTCCCTTCGCCTTGTTCCAGTATTCAGGGGGTCTACAGCCCATCTGTATTAATAAAACAGTGACCCAGCTGGCACACAGAACCCTTTAATATGCTTATGTAACACAGACCCATCAATTTATGACTTGACGTTCACAATTGACATATCGACATACTTCCCATGGGCTTGTGTGTTTCTGTGTGATTCCTGACATTAACCCTGAATGGCCCAAATCTAATTTTAAGGTTATGCCCCTCAGGAGCAGACCATTCTGTGCTCTCAATGCATGGCCCGCAGGTTATTTCTGCATGGTAGAATTACTGCCAGTGCAGATCCCCCTCAATGAGGGGCTCCCTCAGTGCTGTCACTCCGACAATGAGGCACTTCCTGTGTACTGACTCTCTGACAGTGCTGTCCTCCCTCAATACAGAGTCTCTGACATTGAGGCACTCCCTCAGAATTGACCCTCTAACAGTGCGGGGCACCCTCAGTGCTGTCACTCCGACAGTGCAGCACTCTCTCAGTACTGAATCTCTGACAGCGTGGTACGCCCTCAGTAATGACCCTCCGACAGGGCGGCTGTCCCTCAGAACTGAACCTCCGACAGTGAACGTACTTTCAATACTGACCATCAGAGAGTGCGGCAATTCCTCAGCACAGTAACAGAGTAATGTGCTTCGCCAGAGCTGACCATCCAGCATTGCAGCGCTCCCTCAGTACGGACCGTCCAACAGTGCGACGCTCACTCAGTACTGATCCTCTGACAGTGCGGCGATCCCTCAGCACTGACCCTCCGACAGTGCGGCGCTCCCTCAGCACTGACCTTCCGACAGTGCGGGGCTCCCTCAGTACTAACCGTCCAATAGTGCTACGCTCACTCAGTACTGATCCTCTGACAATACCACAACCCCTCAGTACTGACCCTCCATCCAGGGGCGCTCCCTCAGTTCTGACTCTCTGACATTGCGCCGCTCCTGAGTTACCAACCCTGCAAGAGTGCTGCACTACCTCAGTACTGACCCACCAAATGCACAGCGATCCATCAGTACTGACACTTCGATAGTTTGTTGTTCCTCAGTACTGACCCTCTGACTGTTTGGCACTTCCTCAGAAGTGCAAGTCTGACAGTGTGGCACTCCCTCAGAACTGACCCTCTGACAGGTCAACACTTCCTTATTACTGACAATCAGACAGCTAGACGCTCGCTCAGTACTAACCCACCGCCAGTGCGGCCCACCTTCTATACTGACCATCCGACATTGCGGCCCTTCCTTAGTGCTGAACTTATGGCAGTGAGTTGCCCCCTTAATACTGACCAACCGAAGGTGCGGCCGGCCCTCAGTGCTGATCCTCCGACAGTGCAGCACCCCTTCAATCCTGACCCACCGAGCGTGTGGCATTCCCTCAGTATTGACTCTTTGACAGTGCGACAATTCTGCAGAACAAACCCACCAGCATTGCGGCGTTCCCTCAGTTCTGACCCTCCAACAGTGCTTTGCTTCTCCAAAGCTGACCCTTCTACAGTGCGGCGATCTCTCAGTACTGACCCTCTGACGGTGCAGCTGTCCCTCAGTACAGGACCTCTGAGCGTGTGGCAATCCCTCAGAACTGACCCCCCGACAGAGCGACATTGCCTCTGAACTCAACCTCTGACAGTGTGACGCCCCCTCAGCACTGACCCTCTGACAATGCTGCGCTCCCTCAGTACTGACCTTCCGACTTTGCGACCGTCCCTCAAACCAGGCCTTCAGAAAGTGCAAAGCTACCTCAGAAATGGCCATCTGACACTGGGGTGCTCCCTCAGAATTTACCCTCTGACAGTGCGAGACTCCGTCAGTAGTGACCCTGCAACAGTGCGGCTCTCCTTCTTTACTGCCCCTCCAACAGTGCTGCACTTCGTCTTTACTGACCCTCTGCTGCTGCGGCAAACCCATGATACTGACCCTCCAATTGTACAGAAGAACCTCATTAGTGACCCTCTGGCAGTGCATGAATGTCCTTAGCACTCATCCTCCAACAGTGAGGTACGCCTTCAGCACTGACCGTCCAAATGCGCTGCACTCTCTCAGTAATACCCCTTCTGATAGGCGGAAAAACCTCATTACTGAGCCTCATACTGCTGTCTCCGTACTGACTCTCCGATAGTGGGCACGTCCTCAGTACTGACCCACAGACAGCTAGGTGCCACCTCAGCACTGTCCCTCTGACAGTGCGGGGCTCCCTTAGTGCTGTCCTTCCAATAGTTCCGGACTCCCTCAGTACTGACCATCTGACATTCCGGGGCTCCATCATTGCTGACCCTCCGAAAATGTGACAACCCCTCAGTACTGACCCTCCTACAGTGCGGTGCTTCCTCTGCACTGACACTCCAACAGTGTTGTACCACCTCAGCACTGAGCCTCTGACAATGTTGTGCCACCTCCACACTGAGCCTCCGACAGTGTGGGGCACCCTCAGTTCTCATCCTCTGAATGTGCGGCCCTCCCTCCGATAATTAGGGGGTTCTAGGTTTTTGGTAAATATCTACTGAGTCACTATTTTGTGAGCGCTCATTCACACCAGCAGCCGTATTTCTCAGCTGTGGATCATGTTGAATTCAACATATGAACAGAATAACAGTTTCAACATCTCAACATTCAGTATTCATTCAGAGATAAGTTGGAGCAATTTCTCTCAGATCGTCGTGGGTCTTTGGACCTCTCTTCATCGAAATGTGATGGGAACAGAATCTTGGAATATTTATAAGGCCAAGCGAGATAGAATCTCGATTAACACAGGGGTGAAAGTTTTTCGGGGGGAGGCGGGAATGTGGGTTTGAGTTTAAATTCAGATCATCTGTGATCTTATTGAATGGCGGAGGAGGATCGAGGGGCCGAATGGCCTACTCCTGCTCCTAATTCGTATGTTCATAGGTATAGCTATTAATCAATTTCAAAAATATATTTTAATTAATTGGTTAAATTATTAATAAATTACAAAATATTATAAGTTAATACATCCAACTGTTAACTTAATCATCAGCATTTTATGTATAATTGGTCTAAATATTAATTTCAACTTGTATTATCAAATAATACAGCTGATTATTAATTAATTTCCACAGCATATTATGAATTGTCGGCCTAATTAATGCTTTCAATTATGAATTAAAAAGTCTTAATATTAATTATAAATTAAACATCTAATTACCAATTATTTTCTAAAAATATATTATAAATTATTGGCCAAATTAGCAATCAAATTCAACAATATATTATACATAAAAATCCAATTCTTAAATATTCTTATTCCACCTCTAGTATATCTAATGATGAATTAATATCAATGATTTATGATTTGTGCATCTAATTTAGAATTACAATATCCAGCTTTAAGGCTCCTTATTATAAATTAATCTCAAATATTTATCAAAGCACAAACAATTAATTACTCTTAACCTATTATTAACATTGCATTAATTATTCTCAATTATTTTTATTGATACATTAATTATTATTTAGTTTAATAGCCTGTCAGACAGTGCGCAATGGCAGTGTGCCGCACTGTTGGAGGGTCAGTAATTGGGGTTTGACGCAGTGTCGGAGGAACATTACTGAGGTAGTGCTGTAGTGAAGGCGAGTCAGTACTGAGGGATCGCTGCACTGTCGGAGGGTCAGGACTGAAAGAGCACTGCACTGTCGGAGGGTCAGTCCTGAGGGAGTGCTGCACTGTCGGAGGGTCAGTACTGAGAGAGTGCTGCACTGTCGGAGGGTCAGTCCTGAGGGAGCGCCGCATTGCTGGAGGGTCAGTATGGAGGGAGCGCCACACTGTCGGAGGGTCAGTACAGAGGGAGTTCTGTACTGTAAGAGAGTCAGTTCTGAAGCTGCGATAGTAATATGGAGGAATAATCTGTTGCCAATGTATTGAGATAACTGAGTGTTCTGCTACCGAGGAACATCAACTTAAAATTAGATCTGGGCATTGAGGATTAATATCAGGAATTACACCGTAACACAGAAGCCTCTGGAAAGCAATTGGGAATGTCAAGACACACATTGATGGGTCAATGTTACTGAAGGATATTAAAGGTTCTGTCTACCAGCTGGGGGACTGTTGTAGAAATACTAAAGTGCTGTCAATCCCCTAAATACTGTAACAAGGCGAGGGAAATAAATTACATTCCCCCGTTTTGATCATTCAAATAACTCTCTTTTCCCTTCCTCCTGTTTGGACATGTTCCTGGATGTGTGATTTCTGATTGATCTTATCTCCACCTCTGTTTTGAACAGCCGCTGCCAACCCTCACAAATATTTATGGGCTGACTTCATCTCGGTCCTGATACACCATGTGCAAAATACAAATCTGCACAGCACAGAACCTGACTCCATAAAACAACCTCAGTATTGACAATGGCCCCTTAATGTGGGTGGGGGCAGTTGAAAAACTGCCCTGTACCCTTGAGTTAGCTCACTCAACAGGCCATTGAAGAACATTAGAAGTAAGAGCAGGAGAAGGTTAATCGCACACTGTACTTTTAAAAATGGCTCTTTGTTTTTATAAATTTAAACTGAATTAAATTTAGCAGTGAACAGACTAATCAGTGGAAGCTGAATTAAACCTTCAATTTGATTCAGGTAAACAGAGACAGAAACATCAGTTTTAATCTCAGACAGTAAATAAGGGAATAATACTGACGTTAATTGAACAGAAGCAAAATCAAACAAAAATTCACTGTTCAAATAATCAAAGACTCATCAATCAACTTGTTCAATGGACTCAGACTTATCCAATAGTTAACAAGGGGAGAGAATGTTGAAAACAGACGCATCAGCAAAACCCGGCAGGAGTCACAAATTCAATTGGACAGCATATCTATAAGAAGCGAACATCAAACTTAACACCCGCCCACAGTTAACCCGCCTACCACCCCGCCACCACCCCCCACCCCCAGCCACCCGCCCCCTCCCACGCCCCCCTTCCTACCCCCGCGCTGACAGCTGTTCACCGAAGCATACTGCACCTTCCTGGAATCCACAATGACAGGAATTCTCCTCTGTCTGCCCGCGGGGCCTAGTGCCACACTCAGCAGCTTTGCTTGATATTCATTCAGGGTATGAGGGATTCGCTGGCTGCGCCAGCATTTATTGCCCATCCCTAACTGGCCCTTTGAGTAGGTGATCATGAGCTGCCTTCTTTATCCGTTACAGTCCACCTGGTGCAGGTACACGCATAGCATTGACAAGGAAGTTTTCAATGAACAGCATGACACAAGGGAGTTCTGAGGAACAAAGTGACCTTGGCGTGTGTGTCCATAGATCTCTAAATGCGGACGGGCATTTTCGTGGGGTGCTGAAAAAGGGATATAGGACACTTGCCTTTATCAATCGAGGCATAGTTTGCAAAAGTAAGGAGGTCATGTTGGAGTTGTATAGAACCTGATTGAGGCCATAATTGGAGTACTGTGTGCAGTTCTGGTCGGAACATTATAGGAAGGATGTCATTGCACTGCAGGGGGTGCAGAGGAGATTCACCAGGATGTTCCCTGGGGTGAAACACTTAAGTTAAGAATAGTGCATGCATAGGCTTGTGTTGTTTTCATTGGAGCAGAGAAGACTGAGGGGCGACCTGATAAAGGTGTACAAGATCATGAGGGGCATGAACAGGGCATACAGGGAGCAGCTGTTCCCCTTAGCTGAAGGGTCTGTGACAAGAGGGCATAAGTTCGAGGTGAGGGGCAGGAGGTTTAGGACGGATGTGAGGAAAAACCTTTTTAGCCAGAGGGTGTTGACGGTCTGGAATGCGCTGCCTGGGAGGGTGGTGGAGGCGGGTTGCCTAACATTGTATAAAAGGTACCTGGATGAGTACTAGGCGCGTGATAACTCAAGGCTATGGGCCAAGTGTTGGTAAATGGGATTAGGTAGGTCTGGTGTTTCTCATGTGTCGCTGCAGACTCGATGGGCCAAAGGGCATCTTCTGCACTGTGATTCTGCGATTCTGTGTGAATACAAACCCTCCAAGAGCGCAGCGCGTCTCCTGTACCGAATATGTGGCAGTGCAGCTCTCCATCAGTACTCACCGTCCGACTGTTCAGTCATCCCTCCGGGCTGATTTCTAAGATGCAAACTCCCTCAGTGCTGATTACATTAAAGTGCAGACACAGTCCCATACACATTGCAGCTCAGATTAATGGATCACCCTCTGTCAGCTCAGCACACCCTCAGTGTGCAGCCGCTCTCCCACACACACTGCCGCTCAGATTAATGGATCACCCTCTGTCAGCTCAGCACACCCTCAGTGTGCAGCAGCACTCCCGCATTATTGCCTGTTCGAAAATGCATCACTCCCTCAGAACTGACCCTTTTTTCACTCCGGGGCTACCCCAGGGCTGACCCTCCAAACGTGCTGTCCTCCCTCAGGAGTGGCTCTCTGACTTTGTGGCATTCCCTCAATACTGACCGGTTGACAATGGTACGTGCTGGAATGCTGACACCCTTATAGCTCAGCACTCCCTCTGCACTGAAAACTTGGCAGTGCAATGCTCGCTCAATCCCACGGTAATGGTTCTCTGACAGTGCAGTGCACAATTAAAACTGGTCTTCATACACTGCAGCACTTCCGCCCTACCTATTACCTCATAGGTCAACCACACACAATCAAATCCTCATTACTGGCCCTCCGGAATGCTGCACTACATCAGTACTCAGAGAGAGAGAGAGACAGACAGACAGACAGGCAGACTGAATGACAGAGACAGAGTCAGAGAGAGAGAGAGAGTAACGGAGAGTTAGGGAGAAAGAGTGAGAAAGGAAGAGAGAGATGGAAAATAATTGTCAGATAGAATGAGTAAGAGATGGAGCCAGGCAGACAGAGAGAGGGGGGAAAGGGAGAGAGAGAGAGAGAGAGAGAGAAGAAGAAATATATAGTGTGAAATAGAGACATAGAGAGAGTTAGTTACAGAGGGTCATCAAGGAGGAAAGAGCGAGAGAGAGATGCAAGGGCAGTGGCAAATAGAGAGCAGCAGAGAGAGACTGATAGAGAAATCCACATTGCACAAGATATTGACAAAGGGAATGAAGGAGAGAGACAGGCAGAGTGAAATGGAGAGAGAGAGAGAAATGATTAAGACAGCAACAGAGAGTGAAAGAGAGTCACAGTGACTGAGAGTCAGAGAGGCTGAGAGAGACAGACGGAGTTGAGAGAGAAATAATGGGAGACAGCAAGAGAGAAAGGTTAAGAGGCAGATAGACATCTACAGGCTGCCAGAGACAGAGAGAGAGGGAGTGCGGGAGATAGAGTGAGAGAGATAATAACAACAGAACGGGGGAGGCAGAGAGAGGAGAGAGGAAGGGAGAGAGAGGGAGAGTGAGAGGAAGAGAAAGAGAGGCAGAGCGGGCCGGTGGCTGGGAAAGAGAGGGCGACTCAGAGTGAACCAGAGAGAGAGAGACAACGAGACAGGCGCAGGCAAAGGCGGAGACAGCAAACAGGATGCAAAGACAGGAAGAGAGGCAGGGATAGAAATAGATTGAAAGAGAGGAACAGAGATCACTAGAGACAGGGAGTGCAGGAAAGGCACCGCGAAAATCTAGGACAGACCACACGGGAGAGGAAGAGAAAGGCAGATAGAGAGTCAGAGAGAGGGAAAGAGAGTTAGAGATGGAAAAATAGTAAGCACGAGAAACACAGAGAGAAAGAGAGGGGTTTGGAGAAGAAAGGGAGGCAGAGGCAGAGAGAGAGACTGATAAAATCACACAGAGACAAGGAGAGAGAATTTGATCGGGGGTAATACAGAAAAAGTGAGACAGAGAATGAGAGGGGCGGCCAAAGAAATGGAGGCCGAGAGAAACATCGAGCGAGAGAGAAAGAGAGAAAGACAGAGAGAGAGAGAGAGAGAGAGAGGGAGAGAGAAAGGAAGAGGAAGACTGAGGCAGTCATAGTGACAGAGGGAGCCAGAGGCTGAGAGATAGACAGACAGTGATTGAGGGAGACAGATAGAGAGAAAGAGACAAGAATACAGACATATACAGAGATAGACAGCACACACACGGAGTGCCAGAGACAGAGATAGAGAGAGTTAAAGAGAGACAGAGATACAGAGACAGTTAAAGAGAGACAGAGAGAGAGAGAGACATCGAGGGTGAGATAGTGACAGATAGGGAAAGAGAGAGGGAGAGAGTGAGAGAACTAGAGGGTGTAAATAATCTTCTTTTTCTTGGACTGTCGCTTTAAAATTGGACTGCGGCTTTAAAAACGACCATGGCTACTGTTTAAAGGCCAGATCGCTGGAATGGAATGAGGAATATCTACAATCTTGCTATCGTGGGAAATAGCGTGCCATAAAAGAGGAGGATTGTTCCGGAAAGGATCCCTGTATAACAGTTCTGTTGAAGGGTCATGAGGACTCGAAACGTCAACTGTGCTCCTCTCGACCGCTGCTGCCAGACCGGCTGAGTTTTTCCAGCTATTTCTGTTTTTGTTTTTGTTTTGGATTTCCAGCATCCACAGTTCTTTGCTTTTATCCCGGGACTAATGGGAATTGCCTGACGACAACATTTGAATGATCTCCTGACCAGGTGACAGGGTTTTGTGTGGTAACAGCGCAGGCAGTTCAGATCCTAGCCTGTAAAGAGGGGAGACTTAAACCTCTCTCTCTCTCTCCTGTGTTTTTAGAATTGCAGTAAGCAGCTAGCTGGCTATTTCTCACAATTTGTAACCTGCTTTCTCTGAATACCCCTGTAAAGAATTAAAAGGGGGAAATCACCAGTAGAGACTTTAAAAGCAAGGTTTTCAACCAGTGAGCAGCAGACGGAAGGTGCTGGGTGACCAGCTCGTGTCATTAACAAAAAATAACGCAAGGAACTTTGATGAACTCAATCAAAAGCAACTCATTTAAGCCTGTACTCCGGATTGGTGTTTTTGAACAGCTTTACCTCACCCCTTAAATTCTATTCTTTTAATTTTGTGTGTGTGTGTGTGTGTGTATGTGTGTGTCTGTGTTTGTGTGTGTGTGTGTGTCTGAGTTTGTGTGCATAGGGGTTTAAGAAGGAGTGGAGTTTGAGTTATTGAGTTAGAAGTTGGCAATTCACATTTCTTTCTTTTGCAACTTGTTAAAGACAGTTTGTACAATAAATAGTTCATTACTTCGTAGGTTTACAAACCTGGTGCTGGTATTCCTTTAATCTAGATTAACATTCAAACAGTATTGGGGCAATGTGGTCGTTTGGCCAAACTTTTCACAATATTCACCGCTCTGTGAAAAGTTGGGCTTCATAATACAGAACACTTTGCCCATTGATCGTGACAGCAGACAGAGATAGAGATACAGGCAGAGGAAGGGAGAGACAGAGAAAGACAAATAGAGGGACACAGAGAGACAGAGGCGATGACCGAGAAAGGGAATGAATGAAAGAAAGACAGAGGGAGGAGCAGCCATAAACATGAATAGATTTAGAGTCAGACACATCTGGGGAGTGTGTGTGTGTGTGTGTGAGAGAGGGAGAGAGAGAGAGAGAGAGAGAGAGAGAGAGAGAGAAGAAGGGGCTAGAAGGATAGATAGATATAATGTGAGATAAAGTGACTTCTAGAGGGAGAGGGACATTCTGAGTAAAAAGGCGAGAGGCAGAGAGAGCAAGAGAGAGAAAGAGTGAGAGTGAGACTGACAGTTAGAGAAATAAGTCCAGGCAGTTGAGGGAGAGAGAGCGACAGAGACAGAAGGGAAATGAGAGAGGTAGAGCTGGTGACGGAGAGAGAGAGATAGAGAGATGCAGATACGGAGGGAGGGTGAGAGGCAGAAAGGGACAGAGAGAAAGTGAAAAGGATTGAGAGAGAGTGAAAGTGAGGGAGATTGGGGAAGAGAGAGGGGGAGAGAAAGTGTGAGACACAAAGAGAGATTGCGAGGGAGGCAGAGATATAGTTCGTGGGAGAGTTGTTCTTACACACAGAGACTGTGAGAGAAAAGGAGAGAAGGGGAGAGAGAGAAAGACAGGGAATGAGGGGCAGAGAGGCAGAACATTAGAGCACCGCACAATCAGGGAGAGAAACGTATTAATAGAGAGTGTCTGAGAGAAAGATCAAGAGAGAAGGCCAGAGAGAAGAACAGGGAGGGAGACAGACACAGAATGAGACAGAGGTTAAGGGAGAGTAAGCAGGAAGCAGGAGTGAAAGAGGAAGAGAGAGAGGGAGAGAAGTAGATTGAGGGAGAGAGAGGGATATTGAGAGAGAGAGGAGTATTGAGAGAAAGAGAGAGAGAGAGAGACGGAGGGGTGGGGGAGAAAGGTCGAAAGAGGCAGAGAGGGAGAGAGATAAGTAGCAACACAGATATTGGTACACAGAGGGTGAGACCGAGGGGGAGGGAGACAGAGACAAGGAAAGAGGCAGAGAGAGAGACACAAAGCGAGGCAGAAAGAGAGAGGGAGAAAGGGAGAGATAGAAAGTAACGGATGGAGAAATAGATGGGGAGAGATGCAGAGAGAAAGAGAGTGGAGCATTCTGATGGGGATAACTGGGGAGTTTGTAGGGGAAACAAGTCACAGGGGTTCGGTGTCGGTCATCAGTTGAGGGACAGTGAGGTTGTGAGGTGGCCTCAGAAGCTCTGAAAATCATCACTCCCCTGCTTCACCTGCCTACTGCGTATATACTGACACAGGGAGAGTTGTGGTGGAAATTTAACCGTGCCCAACATCTTCCATACGAGGTCCCCTTCCACAACCAGGGCCGTGGGAGCCGGTTATAACGTTAAAACTATAACGCAACAATGAAGATGAAGGGACTGTGCTATGAGGAGAGATAGAGTAGCATGGCATAATATTCCCCTGAGTTTAGAGTGAGTGGTGCACTCACTGAAACATATAACCTTTTTTTCCTGAGTTGGACAGTGCAGATGTTCCTTAGGAAAGACATGTTCAAGATTTCATGACGGTCAAAAACTTTCAGTCCTGGCACCATCATCGTGATTCTTTCTTCATGTTCCCCAGTATTGCTATATCCCTTGTATATTTTGGTTGCTTGACCTTTTAAAAAATACTTATTGATGTGATTTTCCTGACGCTTGCAAAACTGGCATTTGTCGCACATCCCAAATTGCCCCTGAGCTGGGTGCTTTGTTAGGCTGTTTCAGTGACCAGTTAAGAATCAACAACTTTGCTGTGGAATAGGAGTCACTTGTAGGCCCGATAAGGACGGCAGATTTCCTTCTCTAAAGAAAATTTCTGAACAACATTGGTTTTCCAGTCCTGAGAACATCCTTGTAAATCTCATTTGTTCCCTCTCTAGTGCAATTACACACTTTCTGTAATGATGTGACCAGAACTGCACATCGACTATTCAATCAAATCACTCGATGCCCCTTCTTAACCACATTTTTGGACAGACCTGCTACCTTTAGCGAACTGCAGACATTCACCTCAATGCCCCTCACTTCCTCTACACCTCTCATTATGCTGCCATTTGCCTTGTAAACCTTTCTCTTGTATGACTTCCCGAAGAGCATCACCTCAAACTTCACTGACTTTGATTGTATTCGTCACTTTCCTGCCCCTAAACCCAGTCCATTGATATCTCCCTCTGGTCTCCAATAATCCTCTCCCCTTTCTAGCAAGCCGCCATTTTTTTTCTGATATCTTCAAATTTCTTGATCACACACACCTGCATTTATGCCCAAATCATTAATATATAGCATAATATTGGAGGGGAGCTCAAAATGAGACGTGTGGAACCCCAGAGAAAACAACCCTCTGGTCACAAAAATGACCATATACCAAGATGCTTTGTTTCCTGCCGTTGGGCCTAAATTTTGTATCTAGGTTGCCCCATCCCCCTGTATCTGCAGGGATTTTTTTTTCACCAGCCCGATTTCTGTGACTTTGCCAAAAGCCTTGAATAAATCCATCTAGACCACACCTGATGCGCAATGACAGTTTGCCATAAATTGACATGTCTAGAAATGTTTTCCGTGAAGTGGCTTCAGATGTTATCGAAATCCTTACTCAGAGTTCCATCAAACAATGATCACCTCTCTAATCTCACACTGAACTTGGGCCTGTTTTCACGCTCCTGTCATTGTTGGTGGAAGTTGTGCAATACCGAACTCTCTCTTATTGAACCCCGGATGGTTTCCTCCCTCTGACCGTAGGAATATCCAATCATCAGGAGTGGGTGCAATTGTACCACTTAAATCATAGGTTAGTAAAACAAGTTTGAGGAACAGAGGCTTTGACATTTTAAAAAAATAATTCACCCCAAAAGAAAACATCACCCAATGCACACACATGTACTGCGACAACAGAGCTGATGGTAAATACTGAGTTGTTAAAGTCCCAAAAGGAACTTCAAACAACTGCCACAACTTGTTTTGAGGTGTGTATAGAATTTGAGATGCTTACCTTTAATAATGTAGTAAGAATATCAAAAAGGCTTCAAGGTTTTTATAAAGCTAAATTAAACATTTATTAATAAGATTAATGATTTCAAATGCACAGTGTCACACTGAACACAGAGCTCACAATGAGCACAGAGCCCACACTGAACACAGAACCCACACTAAACACAGAGCCCACACTGACCACAGAGCCCACACTGAACACAGAGCCCACACTGAACACAGAGCTCACAATGAACACAGAGCCCACACTGAATACAGAGCCCACACTGAACACAGAGCTCACAATGAACGCAGAGCCCACACTGAACACAGAGCCCACACTGAAGAAAGAGCCCACACTGAACACAGAGTCCACAGTGAACACAGAGCCCACACTGATCACAGAGACCACACTGAACATTAAGCTCACCCTAAAATCAGAACGAACCCTGAACACAGAGCCAACACTGAACACAAATCCCAAACTAAAGACAGAGCCCAACCTGAACATACAGCGCACCCTGAACACAGAGCGCACCCTGAACGCAGAGCCCAAACTTAACACAGAGCCCACACTGAACACAGATCCCACACTGAACACAGAGCGCACACTGAACTCAGAGCTCACACTGAACACAGAGCGCACACTGAACACAGAGCTCACACTGAACACAGAGCCTAGACTGAACACAGAGCCCACCCTGAGCACAGAGCCTACACTGATCACAGAGCCCACACTGAACACAGAGCCTAGACTGAACGCAGAGTCCACACTGAACACAGAGCCCACACTGAACACAGGTCCCACACTGAACACAGAGCGCACCCTGAACTCAGAGCTAACATTGAACACAGAGCTCACATTGAACACAGAGCCCACACTGAACACAGAGCCCACACTGAACACGGAGCCCACACTTAACACAGAGCCCACACTGAGCACTGAGCTCAACCTGAACATAGAGCGCACCGTGAACAGAGAGCCCACACTGAACACAGAGCCCACAGAGAACACAGAGAAGATGCTGAAAACAGAGCCCACAATGAAAACAGAGCCCACACTGAACACAAAGCTCAGCCTGAACATAGAGCTCACACTGAACACAGAGCCCACACTGAACACAGAGCTCAACCTGAACACAGAGCCCACACTGAACACAGAGCCCACACTGAACTCAGAGCCCACACGGAAAACAGAGCCCACAATGAACACAGAGCCCACACTGAACACAGAGCCCACACTGAACACAGAGCCCACACGGAACTCAGAGCCCACACTGAACACAGAGCCCACACTGAACACAGAGCCCACACTGAACACAAAGCCTACACAGAACACAGAGCCCAGACTGAACTCAGAGCCCACACTGAACACAGAGCCCACACTGAACACAGAGCCCACACTGAACACAAAGCTCAACCTGAACATAGAGCGCACCCTGAATATTGCGCCCACAAGTAACACAGAGATCACTGAACACAACGGCCGCAATGAACACAGAGCAGCGACTAAACTCAGAGCTCAAAATGTGCACAGAGCTCACTCTGAACAACGAGCACGCACTGAACAAACAGTCCTCACCAAGGATCCTTAGTCAGCTACTTCCAAACCCACAACCACTACCATCTAGAAGGACAAAGCAGCAGATAATGAGAACACAACCACCTGGAAGCCCACATCCCACGAATAAACAGTAAAAGGAGATATTTCTCATGATCAATCCATCTCTCACACACCCAGTCAACCTGCCCAATCCCTCCCTTGCTTGTGACATTAAACCATCATTTCTTCTGTTTGCGGTAGTTCCAGAAGAATCAATGTCTAAAGGGCTTGAAGCGGGAAGACATTCAGTGCTCAGGTGTGGATCCTCCGGAAACGTGAATCAGATGGAGAATGTCACTGATCAGCCGTGATCCCATCTCCGTGTGTTTTACAAACTCGCTCGATGACGGCTCTGCTTGAACTTCAGCTTCTTTAACACAATGATCCTGTCAGCAAAGTGATCATCTACATCTAGACATGTGTGATTCTGATACCACTATTGATTCCGCTCCACATTGCAAGAGAGGGGGGCAGTTTTACAGCCTTTGCTTTGTTAAATAGAGAATGATGTCCCCCTTTTAAATTAGTGACCGCGGGTTAGGCTGAAGCCAGACTGACCCTTCCAGCTCAGGGCCATTTGAGGAATGAAGTGATCTCCTGTTTAATGAAGGTTTTTCATTAAAGATTTCCCTCTGTGCACAGGTCCTAAAGCCTCATGGAGCTGTCAATACTGACAATGGGCACAGGGACAACAGATAGATCCTTGTTGAAGGTCAGCCTCTTGGCAGATATCATGTTTTTAATCAATGATTCTGTAGAATGGAGGAATAATTAGGTGCTGGAATTTGCAGAATCAGAAATAGACTCACAAGTCAAGATTTTATTGGATATAAGAGACAATAGCTGTGTTAGACCTGCTGTATAAACATATAGTGATGCAGGTGAGATAAAAAGAAAACGTAAGGAGAGCAGCTGAATTAACTGAGAAGAGGTGGATTGACTGACATATTCCTGACAGGGAATTTAATTCCTGAGGAAGTGAAAAGCGAGATTTTGTTTTCCATTTTCACTGCCGACCATCAATAGAAATGTTGTGAAATGATTCATTGACCCTGCAGGGTAAACCTGTCAATCTGCACAAGTCAGCAAGCAGGGCTTCCATTGATGGACAATCAGACAAGGAAATCTCTCCGTTAGAAAGGCATCAATAAAGTGGCAGAATGCTAGGAGCATTCCAATTGCAAGGGTTTGAGTGGCTGAATACTGAGCTAACAACTGGAACACGCTCTAGTCTCTGATAATCTCTGATGGGAAATCTGATTCTTTTAAAACTTGGTGTGTAATTGTTCTTAATTGAATTTTGTGATCAATAAATTCCTGAATGCGTAACCTGAACGGTTCAAAACGCTCCCATTTCCTGGGAATGGCTGTATCATCATAAACCTTTTTCTCTCCCTTTCATTTAAGGGCTGCTCACTGAGTGGTGAGGGTCAGCATCAGACAGGGTGGGAGTGTGAGCGCTTAGTTGTTGCCACAATCCGAGCTCCCAGAGGTCGAAGCCTCTTCTCAAACCCGTTTCGCTGGTTTGAGATTAAAGTGTTCCAATGCCACCCTCTGCTGGCAGCTCACCGCCACTACAGGCGCTGCTCTTTGCCGCTCTCAGAGAAGTACAGTTATTGCATGGCTGCATCTGGGAACAGATTGATCAAGAGTGCATATTGAACAGTACTGTCAGGGATTGGAGTTTGCAGCAAGGTGCACAGTGCCCTCGGCTGATGCATTCGACCTTATACCACCTGATCTTGTACATGAAATCCTTCATCATTTCCCATTGGAGATATTGGCTGGAGATAGTAGTTGGGGATTATTTCAGACTGCAATGTGCACATTCGGTACAGTTATCAGACTCTAATCCTATTCAGAATGGAAGTAGATAAACTTTGCTGTACTCTGTAATTCCTCTGCAATACATTTGGAATGTTTAACCCGACGGTTTGGATCTTGCTAAAGTTTTTTTTAAAACACCTTCAAGATAATTTTCTCAATTTATCTCAGATCCTTTGTGGTTAGAAAATATATTAAAAATACGAAATGTGTGTTAGACATGATTTATTGTTAGATTTAATTCTGTAAGAACCCCACACATCCATATTCCTGGTATGTCTCACTCTTCCCCAGTGAACCTGCAGTATCAGAAAACTCGGCCAGTCCCCCTGCCATGGTTACCCCCTTCCTGTTCTTATTTTCCTGCAGGGAAACGGTGACATTTAACCCCACCCCCGCCACTTTTACATCTAGTGTCCAATGTATGAGGTCCCTAGAGGGAGGGAGCTGACACCCGGAATGGGATTATGCCGTGGCCGCTCCAGGATCCATGAAGTTGGGTGCTATCTTGCTCTGTCCCCATACATATATGGGCCTCCCCACTCTGTTACCAGAGTCAGGGTCTCCGCTCGCCCCTCTGCCAACAGAGTAAGAGGAAATGCCCGGTTTTTCCCACCACAGCATCAGGACCTGCCCCTCAGTGGTACCAGAGCGAATGGCCCCAGCCTCACTGTCCCTATGGCAGCAGAGCCTCCCCGCTCTCTAATCATAGTCACACTATCCACCATCCCCTCTGTCGCCAGAGCGATAGGAGTGAACCCGCTTGGTCACGGCACGGACAATCCCTGCCCCCCACATTTTATAATGGGGACAGGACTGGCCCCCACTCTGTCACAACAGAAGCAGCTCATCTCCCCGCTGGAAGAGAGAAATCAACTGATAAAATATTGGAAACTATCAGTGATTCATTTCTTCAAATCCTCGAAAGTATCGAAGAATTGGAGAAAAGGGATATTTCAGCACATTCTTTAACTGCTCCCTGAACTTTGTCTGGGTCACGGCGTAAATCCCAGTGTTTGTGCAGCAGCTCAGGAGCTGCAACATGAAGCCCAATTCCCGTACATAGTTACCCATCCATAGAGAATCGGCCACCGTATAAAACATTCGCCTACCTATAGAATACACCATTAAGATCGCCCACAACAGAATGAAATTGGCCTAGATAAGAAATAGTAAAATGATTGATTTTCTCCGACTCTCCATCTCTGGGTCTCTGGGACTCTCCCCACTGCTGTGAGCCCGGAGTCTCCTGCGGGCTCTGCTGCTCATTAAAATGTGTCTGACGGTGAGAACATTGAGCAGCAGAATCAGTACAAATGGGGCACAGGGAGTAAGAATGTGATGGAGGAATTCGATAGATATCCAGACCGGATTATCCTGAACTTCGAATGTTACAACACAAAACCAGGGTCTGTTCCTCAGCATATACAAACCTGTTAGCATAAAATACCAGAAAATATTCTTTAAGAAGTTCAGCACAGTCACTGATCCTAGAACCACGGCCGCCGTTTTCTCAGTGCAATATTTACTTTTTAGCTTCTGGCAACAAATGGCCACAAACCGATCAAAGGTGAAAGAGACGGTGAACCAGACAGAACAGTCAGTGGCTGCATAAAGCAGGACTGCATGGATATTACACACAGGCATGGACCACAGGAAATTAAAATATTCCCAATAAACAATTGGAATGTTTCTCAATATCAGGTCGACAATAATGACCTATAGTTCCGCTGCTACCATGGACACCAGGTAGCGAGTGACACATTTGGATAGACCACAATTTCTTCGAGTTAGGATCACAATCGTCAGTAGGTTTACTGTAAGAAACAATGAAAACAGTGGAATTATACAACATGCTCAAATTATAAAAATCTGTTTTGTTGAAGGCGCTGAAATGTTCCACTATGTTGCTGCACCTAGTGACATATTGAAACTGCTGTAGATTCACTAATAAATTGAACTGTCTGTTATATGGTGGAAGGCAGTGTAGATGAAATAGGCACTGAAATTGCGGAACTCGACGATTATCATAATCCTGATGTCTCATCTTTCCTGAACTGCTTGAAAAAGGTAGCAATCTCGAAACACTTCAAATTTTGATGGAGCAGTGTAATGCAGTTAAACATGTTTTATACAATTAATTGCCATGTACAGTGAGACATAACAGGGACGCCAATAATAGCGAGGATGGGATAGTAACACGCCTGAATAACCTGGAGCGCCCAAGAGACCCGGCTTTCCAATGACATCCACTTGTAATATGTAGAAAGTTGATAAAGCGCCGCCGATAAACTCCTGCTCATTGCCGTAACATTCCAATCTATTGTTCTCAGATTCTGATCCATTGTTGTAACATTCCAATCTATTGTTCTCAGGTTCTGATCCATTGTTGTAACATTCCAATCTATTTTTCTCAGATTCTGAATCAATTGTTGTAACATTCCAATCTATTGTTCTCAGATTCTGATCCATTGTTGTAACATTCCAATCTATTGTTCTCAGATTCTGATCCATTGTTGTAACATTCCAATCTATTGTTCTCAGACTCTGATCCATTTTTGGGACATTCCAATCTATTGTTCTCAGACTCTGATCCATTTTTGGGACATTCCAATCTATTGCTCTCAGATTGTCATATAGTCTCCCCCTCTCTCTTTGAACAGCAGGTCCCGGTTAGTGAGAGAGCTGAGAGTTCTGCTGTCACTATGAACTAACACATTGGGGAGACTCCCTTATTAACAGCAGCGGGAAGGATCCATGGAGACTGGCATTCATTCCAGCCACTGAACAAACAGGTTCAGTTAACTCTTTCAATCCAATTCCTCTTGCAACCCACTCAAGTGGTATATTTAGCTGGTCTAGCTGGGGTGTATGACTGTTTTTTAGGGTCGGAAAAGTGTGAAGAGAGGATTGAGAAGAAGAAAATCTGAGAAATAAATGACTTGTTCAATGCAAAAGATGGGGTGGACAAAAGCAATTCATTAAATATTGCAGGGCACACATTTTAGATTATAAAAATAACAATATATTTTAATTGAGAAATGGAACCAGAGTTTACAAAAGTAAGACTGTCAGACAAAAAATGTGTAAATCTATAAGTCTTTGTGAAGTATCGTGTCTAATTCTGGGGAACCCATTTCAGGAAGGATGTCAGGGCCTTGGAGAGGGTGCAGAGGAAATTTACTGGAATCGGAACAGGGATGAGGGACTTGAATTAGTTGGAGAGAATTCAGGGGAAGTTTAATGGAGACATTTAAATTCATGATGAGCGTTAATAGAGTAAATAACGAGAAGCTGATGATCCTGGATTCCGTGTCAGTAACGGGAAGAATGATTTCAGAAGTGATTGACAGGGATGCAGTGATGGGTTGAATAGTAAGTCTCACTGTATACGATGATCAGTTCAATAAACCATGATAAACTCCTTTTCACCAAAAGCTCAGTTGTTCCGAGAGGGCAATATTTCAAAACAGCTCCGGAGAGCAGAGATGGCAGAATAATGATTAACATCGAGTACCGCAATTTCGGTATCATATGTATCCCTATTTAACCTCTACTGTCTTCTACCGTATCACAGTCATTTCAGTTTAATATTTCAGGTACAATAGTTTCAGTATGTTACTGGATTGCAACAACATCGTGGATATATTCAGCACCTTCTGGCAAACTGATATTTTTTTACTTTAAGCTTCATGTATAAGTCCACTGTTTTCTCTGTTCCTTACAGTGAACGTAGTGACAACTGTGATCTTAACTGAGGGAGATTGTGGTCTGTCCAAATGTGCAGGAATTGAGCTTCACGCTGCAGCTCCTGAGCTGCTGCACAAACACTGGGATTTACGCCGTGAACCAGACTAAATTCAGGGAGCAGGTAAAGAATGTAGTGAAATATCCTTTTACTCCAAGTCTTCGATGCTTTCGAGGATTTGAACACTGTTGCTCCTGTGCGTCGGTGGTGGACAGAGTGAACATTTGCGCATGGTGTGCCAATGAAGCAGACTGCTTTGTCCTGGACGGCGTCGAGCTTCTTCAGTGTTGTCGGAGCTGTACTCATCCAGGCAAGTGCGGAGTATTGCATCAAAATCCTGCCTTGTGCCTTGTAGATGATGCCTGCAATATTTGAATCAGTTCCAATTGTTGTCGAACCTTTAAAAATTATAATCCCCTTTTGAGAAAGTACCAGGAACCAAACCTCAAATTTTAAAATTTACAAGAAATGTAATTTAAATTATCAAAATTAAAACTACCTCTTTTGCATTTTTAATGATCTGTATCCAGATTAGATGCCCCATATGTTTATGAACAATTTCTTTATCTGTGGATAGCATCCCCGGTATTCAAAAAAAAACCTGTTAAATTACACTGCAATTTACATCTCAAAATTGTCCTAAATTCAAATTACAGTGCTGTTGAAAAGCAAATTTCGGTTAATGTATAGTTCATCTCTACAATAAACCCATTTTTTATCTATTGGAACCTAGTCCGTGTGTTTGTGTCTTTTGGTTTTCCTAGAATCCTTTTGAATTTCAGGCGATGTTTTTCCCCTAATAATTTTAGAATACCAACTCGTATAGGTCAATCCCAGTCAGCTTGGAAGCTGCTGGTACTAGTCTGAAAAGGGGTAGTACAAATGTTGGCTCATCTAACTCTGTATAGCTTCATGATACCTTCAAATTGTGATTTTTCTTTGCCAGAAATCTCAATTCAAACCTCATACACAAAACTTTGGAATGTTTCAGTATACTTTTCCTTTCATCTAACATGGGGCTTTCAACCCTAAAGTGCTGAACTATACGCACAAATGACAATTTACGGGAGAAAATACGTTAAACCTCACACACAAATGCTTCATTGCAGACAAACAAACATATGCTTTGAGGTCTATATTTGTATTCCTGTATCCTTGGCTTAACGACTTAAGACTCACATATTCCAATTGAAACTTCAAATAGCAATGGGGGAAATAAAGGGATCTTGAAGGCTCCACCTTTATGCCCACCAAGCTGTCGAAAGCTCACATTTCCACTGCTCCTGCCTGTCAGTGCTTATTAACTTCCTATGGCTACCCGATTTTCTCTCTTTCTCCCTCTTTCTCTTCTCAGCAAAAGCAGCTCTTGAAACTTAGATGAATAATGCAAGGTAAGAATAACCATCGCCCCTTTCTTTGCCTTATCCTTTTAATTCGATGCACCACTGTTTTTGTTCTCCGAGGATTCTCTGTGGATTCCACCCCACTTTGTGCATTTCTGTGATTAATCTTGAATGTTGTTCCGCTATGTACCTAGTAATGGAGTCCGGGGTTCCCCAGTCGAGTTCGATAGCTCTATTCTGTTTTGCTGACCTCTTTCTGTTCTTATATCCCCGTCTGTCTTGGCACGGTAGGTTCCCGCGCCCTAACAATTTAGCTATTTGAGCTATAAGCGGTCGAATTGTTTAACTGGCGTCTGGCCTGCGCGGCTTCGGCTAAGGTTGTATCAAAAACCATAGCCCGCCTGCACGGCTCTACCTCCTCTCAACTGGGGTCTGTGGTGCGTGGCTTCGGCTAAGGTTGAACGTCTAACTCTAGCCCACCTGCGCGGCTCTGCCTCCTACCGGCGCCTCCTATCTCCTCTCTTGAGTCGTCCTCCCGATTATTTTGAAACTTGACCGGACCGTTCTCGGGTAGGCTTACTGCAATAATTACAGGTGGTAAATGAAATAGACTCGCCCACTTTGCAGAGCCGCCCCGAGGATCCGATCTGAGTATCCTGCCGACTACTCCAAACTGTTGTGTTTACTTTGACTAACGGGCCACAGGGAGCTCAGGTACAGGTCACCATCGTTTATTCGAGCAATTGCAAGGAGAGAACCATCTCAAAGCAGCTTGAGATCGCACTCTGCTAAATTACAAGTGTTCAACATATTTATACATTATTGTTTACATACAAGAACATTTTCCAGATTCCTATCTCATCAACATTTAGGTTAACCTTAAACAGACATCTGTGGTAACAGGTACATGCATGGTATGTCACTATTTTTTCACTCAGGCAGAAACCTTGCCTCATAACTCACATGAATAATAATCTACAGTGTTTGAATTATATCAAGACAGTTTCCAACATGTGTTTCTGACTTCAGACCCCCTCTGGTCATGTGAGGTTGTATCTGATAGAGCACCGTATGGTATCTAATGCTTGAGTCCACAACCACAATCAGCTATTAGCATGATGTTTCCGTTTATTTTAAATACAAAAGATTTTATGCTACTCAAGTGCACAAGGTCTTATCTATTCCTTCTCATTGATTTGATTGCTCGGTTGTATTTTACTCGTCTCTGTGTCTCTGTGCTTTTTCTTTCTCAATTATTCCAGTGGATATTCTAAATGGTGACCGAGGTGACTATGAAGGAGAAGGGGCCTTTTCCAGCTCTCTGTCACTATCATCCCTTCAATAGTGTTCAGTGCTCTCAGGCTTTGCCTGTTTATCTGTTGCTTTACTGCTGTGCTCTGGTTCTTGAACTTAAGCTCCACTTTCTGCTTCAGAGAAAGGCTGAAATTAATTCGTTTTCTGTAAGAATTTCCGGCCTCTCCTGTGCTGTTGTCGTTTGGAGTCTGCAAATTTCAGGCACTGAAATTGTTAAGGAGCCTTTAATTACATAGACCCTTAACTTCCTCCAGCCCCAGGAAAAAAAAAAACACGGCCCAAGATGTTAATACAGGCGTTAAAACTAATACAGAGTCTATGACTAATGCAGACGCTGAAACCTAGAGAGTCGATGACACAAGTGTGTCGCTGAAATAATACAGACAAGGAAACTGATATGGACCATGGAACTAATACAGGTCCAGAAACTTATAGAGCCAATGAATCGCTTACAGGACATGAATCCAATACAACTACTTAAACTTGCACCGGCACTTAAACAAACACAAATTAAAACTAATATACGCCCTGTTAGGAAATAGATAGTTTAAGTAGTTTATATTTGAATTTGTGGGAGTTACGAGGAGTTTTAGCTTTAATGTTTCATTTTGATACGTATTTCTGTAAATAGAGAGGTTAAATGGAGGTTTAGTTTCACTTTAAAATGCTGGTTGCATTTCAAACCTGGGGTTTATGGCTGCTCTAAGGTAAAGGTAAAGATACAAGAGTAGACAATCAATGCTGTTGCCCAGCAACAAGAAGCCACCTAGTCAGCTTTCTCCAAAAGATATACATACATATGTAAAGAAACAACAGTTTTAAGTTCAGTTGAAGCCAGGACCCCAGAGAGACTGGGCACCGGGAGAGGGAACTGCAGATTCCCCAGAATAACAGACATGTCTCATGCTAAAATGAAATCCCCAAAAGCCGGGAGATTGAATGGGCAAAAGTCCAAAGGAAACCTTATAGCCAAAGGAAGTTGTTGAACTTGGGAAAAGGTAACGTTAAGCGCAGTTAAGAGTGAGGGGCATGGAGAAACGCTCCAAGCTTCAGATTTAAAGTGAGAACAACTTGCAAAAAGCGACAGGTTTAAAAGATAAAACTGAAGGTCTGTACATCTTTACTATGGGCATGTGAAGCAGTGATGTACTGTTTAAGTTGAGCTTGTGAGGGAGAGTGCTCGGAAGACAGCTTGAATGCATGTGGTGACCAAGGGAAGAGGAACATCAGAAGTTTGGTTCTAAACCCTAGACGTGAACCCTTGTGGAATGTGTCTAAGTAAAAAAAAAACTCAATTTGGGAGAAGATTCCAAGGCGAGGTATTGGAGAGTGAAGACTGGGAACCCTAGTCAAAAGGATAAAATTCAGAGAGAATGGTTGTCTCACGGTTGTCTGGAGAGAGTTGAAGAGACAACCATAGCATCTGGTTGAGAAAGTATCTGTCACATGAGGTCAGAGTGTGGTCTGTCCGACCACAGGGCGCCTTAGGTTTACATGGGCTGAGTACTTACTGTGGACAATAAAGAACAAGATAGCTTTTGTAACTTGTGTTATCCTTATAAATCTATAGTTGTCTTAAAGGTATAGTTGTGGGTGAAGGTGTATTGCAATATGGTTCATCTTTTCTTGTTGAATAAATGTTTCATTCATTTGTTAAATGATCAGCAGCTGGTTCCTGTGACTCTGTTTAGTAGCTACTCTCCACATATCTAATCAAACAAATAATTTAAGATAGATCAAGCTGGTCACCACAAAAGGTCCCGCTTATCCTGGGGAAAACTCGGCAAGGCAGCATAACAAACCCTGATATGAATGTATCTAAAAAAAAAAGGATGTACCTAAATCAGGACCTGAATGTAAAATAGACCGTGATTCCAGTATAGGTTCTGAAAACTAAAACGCGATCCCTGAGCCTAAAACAGATCCTGAAACTATTGCAGCCTCTGAAAGGAATACAGAGCTGCAGCACAGGTCCATCTATCTCCGCCTTCGCCCATCAACCTCATACAAACCCTACCCCGGGGCAACTTGCATATTCACCCCAACTTTGCCCTGTAAACGTAAACCTCCCCCTCTCCCCAATGTATAACAAGCCCTCCCCTGGTGTAGCTGATACATATACCCCTGCCCCTGTGTTCCTGCTATATTCACCTTCCTTCCACTGTCTGCCAAAGGAATCGCTCCTCCCTGCTCCTCGTGTGTACCTGGCCTATTCCCCACCAGGCCGGAGTATGGAGTAAATCTCTCCCCTCGCGTACCTTCTATATCACACTGCTCCATCACGGCGTCTGGAATATCTCTCCATTACCAAGAATCAGCTTCAAAATGCACACAGCCGCCCTCCTTCGCCCATGCCCAGAATTCCTGGCATATCACCTCCTACCCCCCTCTGTCTAGTCTACCTCTAACGATGCATGTACCTCATCAATCTACCTCCTGGCTCCGGTGAACTGGGTATAAACACCCGCCCACAATGCAGCATGTATACCTCCTAACTCACTGGGGGACATGGACACCCTGCCACCAGGTGGAGGTGGTATATCTCCCCCTACACGCGGATACCACTCCTCCCATGTTCCTGCGACATGAAATCCTAACTGTTCATGTTCTGACTGGGCTCCTTTCGTGGTTACTATGGATACCATAGTGGGAGGGGCAACTTGTGATCACGTGGGCGAGAGGAGCTCGCCCACTATGCGTCAAATGGTGAGCAGGCACCCCATATCCACACCCACTCTCTCACTGTAACAGGCCCCGCCCAACAATGATATCACAATGGCAGCGCCTGACCCGCCCTGACAAAGGTGGAAAAGGCCCCGCCCCCGCTCTGAATTTGACCCCGCCTACATTCTGAGAATGGAGCAACAGACCCCGCCCCCTCTCTGTGAATGGAGTAACAGGCCCCGCCTCCGCTCTGAGAATGGAGCAGCAGTCCCCGCCCCCGCTTTGAGAATGGAGCAGCTGGCTCCGCCCCCGCTCTAACAATACACAAGCAGGCTCCGCCCCGCTCTAACACTGAGGTAACAGGCTCCGCCCCTTCTGACAAGAC
Organism: Cetorhinus maximus; assembly: GCF_964194155.1. NCBI lineage: Eukaryota > Metazoa > Chordata > Chondrichthyes > Lamniformes > Cetorhinidae > Cetorhinus > Cetorhinus maximus. The sequence goes on along the minus strand of NC_135913.1, from coordinate 11,813,568 downwards.
AGCAATAGGCCACGCCTGCGATTAAAGGGATACATGTCCAACCTCTGCTGGCAGCTCACCGCCACTACTGCTCTTTGCCAGACTAAGACAAGTTCATTTACTGCATGTCTGCACCTGGGAACAGATTGATGAAGTCTGAATATTGAACATTACAATAAGGGATTGAAATTTGCAGAGAGTGCACAGTTCGGTCGGGTGGGGCATTCGCTGTTCTGCCAACCGAACCTGTACGTAGACTCTCTCCTCCTACCCCATTGGAGATATTGGCTGGAGATGGTTAATATTCCAGGCAGCAATGTGCATATTCGTTACAGGTATCAGACACTAATCCAATTCAGAATGGCAGTATTGAATTTTGCTGTGCTCTGTAATTCCTCTGCAATATATTGCAAATGTTTAACCTGACAAATTGCATCTTGCTAAAAGTTACTATTTGTTTCCAAGATAGCTGTCTCAGTTCCTCACACTAATTATTTGTCTGTGGAAAATATATTGAAAACATAAACAATATATTGGAAATAATTCATTGTTACATTTATTTTATTATAAACACCCAGTGATGCAGCGGTTCACACAACCCATTCCACCATCTTCCTGTTTTATCTCACTCTTCCCCAGTAACGTGAAGTAGAATCAACTTCGCCCAGTCTATCTAGTATGACTTCCCCTCTTCCTGTTTTTATTTCTCTGCAGGCCGACGGTGGCATTTTCCCCACTACCCCGCCCTCATTCCATCCAGGCTCCAATTTGTGAGGGCCAAGTGGGAGGCAGCGGACGCCAGGATTGGAAATAGGTTACGCAAATGACGACAGGTGCTAGCTTGGCTCTGTCCCCAAAGAGAGAGCGCCCTCCACAATCTGTTAGCAGAGTCAGTGACTGCGCCCCCACCCCTCTGCCAACAGAGCCAGAGAGAATGCCCCGCCCTGCCCCTCACTGACACCAGAGCGCCAGGCTCCATTCCCTCTTCGTTTCAACTGCAAAGCCACGAGCCTCATTGTCCCCATGGCCGCAGGGCCGTCCCCGCGCTCTAACCATGTTCACAGGATTCACCATCCCCTCTGTCACCAGGGCGATAGGCGGCAGACCGCTCTGCCGTGTCAGGGACACGCCCTGGCCCCCACACCTTACAATGGGAACAGGGCTGGTCCCCAATCTGCCACAACAGAGGCAGCTCACCGCCCCGCTGGAAGAGTGATATCAAATGGAAGAAAAGTAGAAACACTCACAGATTAATTTATTCAAATCATCGAAAGCATCGAAGAATTTGAATAAAGGGATAATTTAGCACATTCTTCAACTGCTCCCTGAACTTAGACTGGGCCACGGCGTAAATCCCAGTGTTTGTGCAGCAGCTCAGGAGCTGCAACATGAAGCCCAATTCCTGCACATAGTTACTCATCCATACAGAATAAGTCCCCATATTATACATTCGCCTCCAGATAGAATACACCATTAAGATCGCCCACAACAGAATGAAATTGGCCGAGATAACAAACAGTAAAATGATTGATTTCCTCCGACTCTCCATCTCTGGGTCTCTGGGACTCTCCCCACCGCTGTGTGCGCGGAGTCTCCTGCGGGCTCTGCTGCTCATTAAAATTTGTCTGACGGTGAGAACATTGAGCAGCAGAATCAGGACAAATGGGACACAGGGAGTAAGGATGTGATGGAGGAATTCGATGATTATCCAGACCGGATTATCCTGAACTTCGAATGTTACAACACAAAACCAGGGTTTGTTCCTCAGCGCATACAAACCTGATAGCATAAAATACCAGAAAGTATTCTTTAAGAAGCTCAGCACAGTCACTGATCCTAGAACCACAGCCGCCGTTTTCTCAGTGCAATATTTACTTTTTAGCTTCTGGCAACAAATGGCCACAAACCGATCAAATGTGAAAGAGACGGTGAACCAAACAGAAGTTAGTGGCTGCATAACGCAGGACGGCATGGATATTACACACACGCATGTTCCACAGGAAAATAAAATATTCCCAATAAACAATTGGAATGTGTCTCAATATCAGGTCCACAATAATGACCAGTAGGTCCGCTGCTGCCATGGACACCAGGTAGCGAGTGACACAGTTGGAGAGACCACAATTTCCCTGAGTCAAGATGACACTTGTCACTACGTTCACTGTAAAGAACAGAGAAAACAGTGTAATTATGCAACAAGCTTAAAGGAAAAAAAAATATCAGCATGGCTGAAGGTGGTGATGTGATGCATGATATTGTTGCATCCAGTGAAGTATTGAAATTGCTGTACATGTGACAATAAACTGAAATGTCTGTGATATGGTGGAAGACAGCAGATGTTCAAAAGGAATACATATGATACTGATATCTCTAAACAAGATGTTAATCACTAAACTGTCGCCCCTGTTCTCTTGAACGAGTTTAGACAAATTTGCAATCTCGAAACAACTCTAATTTTGGTGAGGAAGATTAATGCAGTTAAACATGTTTTATGCAATTAATTGCCATGTAGAGTGAGACTTACAAGGGACGCCAATAATAGCAAGGATGGGATAGTAACCCGCCTGAATAACGTGGAGCGCCCAATAGACCCGGCGTTCAAATGACATCCAATTATAATATGTAGAATGTTGATAAAGCGCCGTCGATAAAATCCCTCTCATTGCCGTAACATTCCAATCTATTGTTCTCAGGTTCTGATCCATTGTTGTAACATTCCAATCTATTTTTCTCAGATTCTGAATCAATTGTTGTAACATTCCAATCTATTGTTCTCAGATTCTTATCCATTGTTGTTAAATTCTAATCTATTGTTCTCAGATTCTGATCCATTTTTGGAACTTTCCAATCTATTGCTCTGAGATTGTGATATAGTCTCCCCTTCTCTCTTGGAACTGCAGGTCACTGTAAGTGAGAGAGCTGCTTCTCCGCTGTCACTATGAACTAACACATTGAGGAGACTCCATTATTAACAGCAGCAGGAAGGATCCATGGAGACTGGCATTCATTCCAACCACTGAACAAACAGGTTCAGTTCACTCTTTCAATCCAATACCTCTTGAAAACCACTACATTTGTAGATTTGCCTGGTCCAGCTGGGGTGTATGAGTGTTTTGTAGCGGCAGACTGGTGTAAAGAGAGGATTGAGAAGTAGAAATTCTGGCAAATAAAGGAGTTGTTCAATAAAAAAGATGGGCTGGACAAAAGCAATTCATTAAATATGGCAGGGCACACCATTATTAGGATTAATATAACAATATATTTTTATTGAGAAATGGAAGCAGAGTTTACAAAAGTAAGACAGACAGACAAAAAACGTGTAACTCTATAAGTCTTGGTGAAACCTTAGCTGAAGTATCGTGTCTAATTCTGGGGAACCCATTTCAGGAACGATGTCTGGTCCTTGGAGAGGGTGCAGAGGAAATGGAACAGGGATGAGGGGCTTGAATTAGGTGGAGGGAATTCAAGGGAAGTTTAATTGAGACATTTAAATTCATGATGGGCTTTAATAGAGTAAATAATGAGAAGCTGGTGATCCTGGAATCCGTGTCAGGAACGAGATGAATAAGTTCAAAAGTGAAGTCGATTTGGATACTTACAGACAGTGGGAAATGTCACAACTAATGGAGGGGAGGAGAGAACAATTGATTATATAGGCCTTTAAAAACGTGGTAAGAGATACGATGGGCCAATGACCTTTTCCTCAGTCTATGGTTTTATGACTGTATTCCAACAGAGGCGATTGCTTTCGTATCTCATGTTTACAGTTGTTGTTGAAGACATTCATTGAGAGAGAGGCTGAACACATTTGCATGTTCATGGATGGCAGAGTGGAAAATAAAACAATCAGGAACTAATTATTGCCCTGAAACTAATAAAGATCCCGAAACTAATACAAACCCTGAAAGTAATGCATAGCCTTGAATTAATATAAACCCTGTAACTAATGCAGACCCTGTAATTAAGATAGACCCTGAAACTAATGAGTTCCCTGAAATTAATACAGACACTGAAACTAATACAGACCTTGAAACTAATGCAGATCCAACACTGATACTGGGCCTGCAATTAATAGAGACTCTGAAAGAAATGCACATCCGGAATAAATAATGTAGTTCTTGAATCTAATTCAGGCTTTGAAACTAATGGAGCCCCTGAGACTATGAGTGACCATGTAACTAATCTTGGCCCTGATCATTTGACAGCGCCTGAAACTATTACTGAGCCGGAAATGAATCTGCTCCCTGAAATTGCAATTACCCAAGGAAAAATACAGAACTCTAAATGTATTCAATCACTGAAACTAACAGAATCCCTCAAATCCAATATTAAACACTGAAAGCAACACGGGACGTGAAACGATTAAATATTCATAGAAGCCATTAAAGTAATACAGACACGATGGACATGATGCCTCTTCCGCCGATGTATGATTCTTTGGGTGTGTGCTAACTGAGGCAATCGGAGGCCTGAGGCCTAACAGAAGCCGGGGGCCTTATGTCTTGGTTAAGGTTGTGTTGAAAAGTTTATTTGTGCCAGAGGATGATCTTCCTTGTGCGGTAATAAATCAAGAGTAGAAACAAATAGACCCAGCAAAAACTGAATCCCCTCAAACTGATCAAAACCATTAAACAAAGACAGGCCCCGAATCTAATAGAGACCCAGAAAATAATGCAAAACTGAAACAGTTAAAGGCCTCGATAATGATCCGGGCCGTGAATCAAATGCAGACCCTGTGAGTGTTACAGCTCCTGAAACTATCACTGGCCATGGAATTAACAGGTTACCCCAGTGTCAACATGGAACAATCCCGTGTCAGGTAAAATATAGACATGTGCTCAGTCAATGCTCACCCACCATTGAATTCCACAGGACATGTGCATTACAGACCTTCCTCAACAATACATCAACCATGTACCCTATTTTCCACCCAGTGTCAGCTTTGAGTCTACAAGGGGCAGATACAATACGATATTAAAACACATGTGAGCCCTTACATTATGCACAATCTTCAGTTTGAGCACATCCAGGGCACATCGAATGCAGAGCTATATTTTCGTGAGAATACGTTTTTGTAACATTGCACACTCAGCTTCACCTTCAAGAACTCCAAAATCAGGTAAAGCAAGAGTTCCTTCAAAATCAGTTTGACAATCTGCCCTCACCAAGCACTAAGTAGCGGATAGTATTTGAAGCTCCAACTACCTTACCCTGGCAATGCATTCTAACTTCATGCCGAGTGTCAGCATCCATCACTCACAGGACAGTTACAATACAATGCTCCCTCTAAACACTATGGTACTATATTCCCCATTATCCACCGTTTCAGCACCAAACATTCCAGGGGTAAGTACAAAACAGAGCTCCCAGGCAGAATGAAGGAGCAGGTTGTCTCCAAGGTGGCGAAGAAATTAAAGAATAAGATAGGCGTGCATTCCAAAGACCGACATGTTCTCACTTTCAAAAGCTTAGACACGTGAAAGCTAATTCAGAAACACCACTCTCTCCTTTCTATGTCTTACCAATGCCATATTCACACTATCACAGCTCTTGCAATCCACCAGTTACTGTTTGCTAACAAGTTCATCGACTGTCACCTGATGAAACTTTGTCCTTATAGTTCACAAAAAACACACTATCAATATCGACCCTCTCTGGTACTTCATCCAAAGACTTAAACAAGTTTCCCAGATGTATTTTTTTTTAATTAACATGTCTCTCCTGGCTGTTATCTATAAACCCATGGTTTCTAATCCACAATCTAATTTTTCCCCAGATTATTGAGTCTCTCATATTGCGCAACGTTTCATTGACAATTCTTTGATAGATCGGCAGATGCAATGTTTACCCTTCTGCCCTTCGATCAACAAGGAGCAACATTGACAACAGTTGGGAATACTCCAACATCCAAGGGGGATTGAAGGGTTATGGTTATTGTCTCAACATTTCCACCCTTCCCTCCCTTGGAAACACTCCTCCACCCGAACCAAAGCTGGGAAACTTTCTGATTACGGTACAAAAAACGTTGGATAGAAAGCGGTTAACTGAAGATTATTTTTGTCGTGTAATAATACCAGTCTCCATGTACCCTAACTTTGTCAAAAGAGATTACACCACTTTTATTGACATGCGATTTCTTCTAATGCACTTTATCATCCTGTCAGAGGGAGCATCACTGCGCCACTGTCAGGGATCAGCAGCTCCAAAGAGAGGGAGAAAATATATTAGAATCAGCGAACAAAAGATTTGAATGTTTCAAAGATGGATCGGAATCTGAACAATGCAGTTGAATGTTACAAGAATGTACCAAGATCTGTGAACAACTGATTGGAATGTTACAACAATGGAACACAATCTGCGAACAATAGATTTGAATGTTACAACAATGGATCAGAATCTTAGAACAATAGATTGGAATGTTACAACAATGGATCAGAATCTTAGAACAATAGATTGGAATGTTCCAACAAAGATTGGAATGATGAAGCAGTGGATCAGATTCAGAGAACAATGCATTGGAATCATACAACAAGAGGCAGCGCTTTAACCTGGGATCTTACTACCACTGTTCCCAGAACCACATATGCAGTTTTCGTGGTGCAATATTTTGCTCTCAACTTACTGCAACAAATAGGCACAAATCGATCGAATGGAAAAGTGATAGTGATCCAGACAGAACAGTCTGTGACTGCGTAAATCAGAACAGCATGGATATTACACACGGGAATAAAAAACAGGAACATAAACTCGGTAGTATAACGAATTGGAAGATGCCTCAGTATCAGGTCTATGAAATGGACCAGTAGATCTGCCACTTGCATGGCCACAAGGTAATAAGTGACACATTTCGAGAGACCACACTTTCCCCGAAAAATGATCGTTATTGTCGGTATGTTAACTGTGAGGAAGGGAGACAAACAGATACATTAATCTTCAGCCTTGGACAAGTTACCAGTTTAACAGAAAATGGTTGAATTTTGTAAATGCCTTGCTGTATCCAGTTGTGCCTGCAAATGCTTCTGCCCATGACACCGCTATCATCTGCAGAAAGGTGTTGTTTTTAAATAATGTAAACCAGTCAATGTTTATTAATATCCGCGATGGGGTAATCCATGTCGCACCTCAAAATGAGTTAAGAACATGGAAAAGCTACTTTAATATTGCACGAACCCAAACAGCGGAGCCCAATGCGACGGGAAGAAAAAAACAATTAACTAATCAGATTAAAGTTCTGCGTTTCTGCAACATTTAATGTTGGTTCCCTTAAAAAAGTAATAAACAGACCGGAGGAAGACGCTCTGCATATATCTACATCCACAATGATCTGGGCGCACAGCATGTCAGCACAAAGGATTCTGCTGCAAGATTTGCCACCATATTCGTCCAGAAGGTCCGAGTGGATGATCCATCCCGGCCTCCACCTCAATTCCTCTGAATCGCAGATACCAGACTGAAGCCACTCGATTCTCTTCCGTAATATCAAGGTAAGTGTGCAGTCTCTGGGCACAGCAAAGGCCCCAGGGGCTGACCGCATCAATACCAGAGCATTGAGGACTTGTGCCCCACAATTAACAGCAGCTCCAGCCAAGCTACTACAGGACAACTACACGGCAGGCACCTACTGGGAGAAGTGGGCAATAGGGCTGTTATGTCCTGTACACAAGCACACACACAAAGAAGGGTAAAGCGGTAGCGATCTCAGTCATCAACAACGTGATGGAAGGTGTGACAGGCAGTGAAAGCAGGCGCCACTTACACAGTCTAATCTGGGCACCGAGGATCACTCTGTGTTCAGCTAAGGCCACTGGATCGCAGCCCTCATTCCAGCCATGGGCCTAACAGGGGAAAATGCTCAATTCAAGATATAAGATTGTGGTGACTGCCCTTGACTTAAGTCCTCGTTTGACCCTGTGTTGGCCAGCAATCCGGCGAAAGCAAAGTGCTTTAGATTATTTGGGGCCAAGCAGATGAGCTCCAAAAGCCCCGCCGGGTAATGTACTACTCCCAGCCATCTTCAACTGCTGCAGCAATGAATTTCCCTTCATCATAAGGACAGGCGTCGAGTTGTTCACTGATCATTATAACTTGCACAGCACTATTCGTCACTTCTGGAAAACTGAAGCGGAATGTCTCCACACAGAGCACCGCACAGGCAACATTCAGGCTGATGCTGATCAGCGGCAACAACTTTGGCAGCACACAAGTAGCAGGCAACGCCTATCTGCAGCACAGGAGGATAACATAATGCTGAATGCAGAGACTTAAAGAGTTGTAAGAGTGATGCAGCGAATGATAGCTGCTTGAATAAATACTGAATACAGAGTCTCACCAGGAACAACAGTAACAGTGAAGAGAGGAGAAACTCAATGACAGGAACATGAATAAACTAATACCTGTCTGACAGAAACAATGCTGGGTGCAGAGACGCACCATGAACTGCAAGAGCAGCGAGCAATGGATAGTAAATTTCTTGAAGCTCATAGAGGAACATTTCAATCCTCAGATCCAGTGAATAACCCGAGTGCATTGTGGGCCTCTCTGTGGAGCTCCTGGTCTGTGTTAGAGCCGGTGCTGATGTTCACACTGACTGTGTGCAATGACACTTTGAAATGTTTTCGCCTATTAATATCAGTGGAAACCCTTCTGGTGGCAGAGTGAGTGTGTATCCAGGGGGACTGATGCTAATTACCTGTGCAAAGGGATTAGCTTAAATCTGCTCAATACTCCCTTATTATTTTCCACACCTCACAACTTATGTTTAACTGGGTGTGAAAATAATATCCCCAAATCTCAGAACACAATTCCCAATATTCAAAGGCCGTGATGGGGTGTATGACAGATGTGGCCTTCACTGACAGAGACACTTACAGATGCAGAGAGACAATAAAACAATAATAAGGTGACAGAGCATCTCAGACACAAAAAGCTAACTCAGCGCCCAGAACCTGAATCAGCCACAATAAACTGACCGATCATCTCTAAGTTCATCCATCACCAGTAAGTTGATCCTTCAGCTGCCAGGCTGGTGGAGCAACGATAAACTCAGCCCACTGCTGTGAGATGGCGCCTCAGTCTCTATAACATTAACCATCCTCACTTAACTGCTGCAGCCTATAGGAGCTGAATCAGGTGGAATGGAGTGAATCAGATTCACAGAGAATGCTGAGGATATGGAATAGGGGACGCGGCGGTTGACCATATCCAGGGAATTCCACTGCTTAGGCTGCATTCGAGATTCCTCCCATCTTCCTCATCTCAATCAAGCTTCTCATTCCCCTCCCCGCACACACTTTCTACATTGTCAAGGGTTGGGGTAGCAAAGGATGTCGCCCAGGTTGGGTTGGTCATGAGTTTGACCGGGGTGGAGATAGGCTGAGGGTCTAAGGCTACTGTGTGGGTCGGAGCAGAAAGGCCGAGTAGAGAGTGAGGGGTGAGGTCGAGGGTCGTGGGAATCAAGGTGAGATGCACGGTCGAGGGAGCAGTGGTCACACGGGGTCAGGAGAACCAAGTCCAGCTTGGAGGTCACATGTTATATGAGGGTTACGGAACAGGCTGGGTCGGGGTTGGACAGAGGGTCGGGTTTATGCAAATGGTCAGTGTTTAGAACTACTGTCAGTGCTTAGGCGGAGGGTCAGGGGTTCGGCAGAGGGTGAGGGGTTCGACAGATGGTCAGGGGTTGGGCCGATGGCCAGGGATTACGCGGAGGGTATGGGGTTAGGCAGAGGGTCAGGGGTTAGACAAAGCATCAGGGGGAATCAGGAATGAAATTGGATCAACGGACAGAGGTCCAATCGGGTCAAGTGAACAGAGGGAGACACTTGAATTTCACAGGTTATATGCGAGTCAGGGGATACGCGTTCAGAGTGAATTAGGAAGGTGGTTATGGGTCCTATTGCATGATTTGAATGGTGTGGGGTGGTTATTAGTCAGGTTGTTTGATTTGAATGTGGAGGGGTCGTTATGGCTCGGGTTGTTTGATTTGAATGGGGTGGGGTGGGTATGGTTCAGGTTACTTGGCTTGAATGTGGTGTGTGGTTATGCGTCAGATTGTTTGATTTGAGTGAGGTGGGGGTGGTTATTGGTCAGGTTGTTTGGTTTGAGTGAGGTGGGGTGGTTATGGGTCAGGTTGTTTGATATGAATGGGATGGGGTGGTTGTGGGTCAGGTTATTTGATTTGAAGGTGGTGCTGTCGTTATGAGTCAGATTGTTTGATTTGAATGGGTTGGGGTGGTTCTGTGTCAGGTTATTAGATTTGAAAGTTTTGGGGTGGTTATGGGCCAGATTACTTTTCTTGAATGTGCTGTGTGGTTATGGGTCAGATTGTTTGGTTTGAGTGAGGTGGGGTGGTTATGTGTCAGATTGTTTGATGTGAAAGGTTTGGGGTGGTTATTTGTCAGGTTGTTTGATGTGAATGCCGTGGGGTGGTGATGGGTCACATTTTTTAAGTTGAATGTGGTGGGCTGGTTATGGGTTATATTTTTTTGATTTGAATTTGCTTGGGTGGCTATGGGCCAGTTTGATTGATTTGAATGTGATGGGGTCATTATGGGTCAGGTTCTTTGATTTGAAAGGTATGGGATGGTTATGGGTCAGTTTGTTTGATTTGAATGGGGTGGGGTAGTTGTGGCTCAGGTTGTTTGATTTGAATGGGGTGGGGTTGTTGTGGCTCAGATTGTTTGATTACAATGGGGTGGGGTGGTTATGGGTCAGATTGTTTGGTTTGTGTGAGGTGGGGTGGTTATGGTTAAGATTTTTTTGGGTGTGAATGGGGTGGGGAGGTTTTGTGCCAGTTTTGTTTTTATTTGAAAGTTGTGGGCTGATATTGGCTCAGATTGTTTAATTTGAATGTGCCGGGCTGTTTTATGATTATTTTTATTTCATGTTAATTGGCTGGTTTGGTTACGGGTCAGGTTGTTTGTTTTGAATGGGGTGGGGTGTTTATGAGTCAGGTTTTTGAATTTGAGTGGAGTGGGGTGGTTATGTGTCAGGTAGTTTGATTTGAAAGGGGTGGGGTTATTAAGGGTCAGGTTGTTTGATTTGAATTGTGTGGGGTGTTTTTGGATAAGATTGATTTGATGTGAATGTGTTGGGTTAATTATGTATCAGGTTGTTTGATGTGAATGGGGTGGGGATTTTTTGGATGAGATTGATTTGATGTGAATGTGTTGGGGTAATTTTGTGTCAGGTTGTCTGATTTAAATTGGGTTTGGCTTTTATGGGTTAGATTTTTTCTGATTTTAATAGGGTGGGGTGTTTATTGGTCAGTTCGTTTTATTTGAATGGTGTGGGGTGGGTAGGTGTCACCTTGTTGATTTGACTGGTGTGGGGTGGTTATGATTCAACTTGGTTGATTTCAATGCCGTGGGGTGGCCAATGGGTCTGGTTGTTTGAATTCAAAGGGATGATACGTTTTTGGATCAGGGTGTTTGATTTGCATGGGGTGGTTTGGTTGTGGGTCAGGTTGTTTTATTTGAATGGGGTGGGGTGGTTTAGTGTCAGTTTGTTTATTATGAATGGGGTGGGGTTGGTTATGGGTCAGGTTGTTTGGTTTGAATGGTGTGAGGTGGATATGTGTCAGGTTGTTTGATTTGAATGGGGTGGTGTGGTTATGGGTCATGTTGTTTGATTTGAAAATGGTGTGGTGGTTATGAGTCAGGTTATTTGATTTGAATGGGTTGGGGCGGTTATGAGTCACGTTGTTTGATTTGAATGGGGTTGGGTTTTTATGAGTCAGTTTGTTTCATTTGAATGTGGTGGGGTGGTAATCGATCAGTGTCTTAGATTTGAATGGGGTGCGGTGATTATGAGTCAGATTGTTTGATTTGAATATGATGGGGTTGTTATGAGTCAGTTTCTTTCATTTGGATGGGGTGGGGTTGTGATGGATCACTTTGTTTCATTTGAGTGGGGTAGGGTCGATAGGGGTCAGGCTGTTTGATTTGAATGGGGCAAGGTGGATATGGGTCAGATTATTTTATTTCAATGGGGTCACTTGGTTATGGGTCAGGTTGTTTGATTTTAATGGTGTTGGGTGGTTTAGGGTCATTTTGTTTATTATGAATGGGGAGGGGTGGTTATCGGCCCGCTTCTTAGATTCGAATTGGGTGGTGTGGTTATGGGTCAACACCTTGAATTTGAATGGTGTGGGGTGGTTACGAATGAAGCTGTTTAATTTGAATGGGGTGTGGTGGAGCTGGTTCAGGTTCTTTGATTTGAGTGGGCTGGGGTGGTTATGGGTCAGTTGTTTGATTTGAATGGGGTGAGGTGGCTATGGGTCATATTGCTTGATGTGAATCGTCTGGGGTGGTTATGGGTTAAGTTCTTTGATTTCAGTGGTGTGTGGTGGATATCGGTCAGGTTGATAGATTTGAATGGGGCGGTTGGTTATTTTTCAGGTTGATTGATTCGAATGGCGTATGCTGGTTATTGTTCAGGTTGATTGATTTGAAAGGGGTCCGGTGGTTATGGGTCAGATTGTTGGATGTGAACGGGTTGGGTGGTTATGGGTCAGGTTGTTTAATTTGAATGTTTTGTGGTTGTTATGGTTAAGATTTTTTGATTTGAATGGACTGTGGTGGTCATGGGTAAGATTGTTAGATTTGAATGAGGTGGGGTTGTGATGTTTCAGGTTGTTTGTTTAAAAATGAGTTGGGTGGATATGGATCAGGTACTTTTATCTGAAACGGGAGGGGTGGTTATGGGTCAGGTTTGTAGAATTAAATTGTGGTGAGGTGGTTATAGGTCAGATTGCTAGATTTGAATGTGGTTAGGTTGTTATGGGTCAGGTTGTTTGATTTGAATGGGGTGGGGTGGTCCAGGGTCAGGTAGTTTGATTTCAATGGGGTGGTGAGGTTATGAGTCAGGTTGTTTGATTTGAATGTGGTGAGGTGGATATGGGTCAGGTTGTTTGATTTCAATGGGGTGAGGTGGTTCCGGGTCAGGTTGTTTGATTTGAATGGGGTGGGGTGGTTATGGGTCTGGTTGTTTTATTTGAAAAGGGTTAGGTTCCTATGGGTTGTTTCTATTGAGATGCGGTAAAGGATCCCTATCCCGCCTTGCGTGCACTGACCACTTTCTAGTATATATTTGTTTACGTTTTGCTTTGCGCTCGGAAGGTGCTGGGGGCCGCGACAGCCTGACAACTCCTTCAAGAGGACATACAAAATGCGGGAAAACTGCTGCCTTATGAGGCTGCGGCGCTGGTTCATCGAGGAATGCGTGACGAAGTTTCCGGCCATCTGTGAGAAGAACCCGAACCGCCACCACCTGCTACTCCAGCCAATGATGCCGAGGCATTGAGGGAGCGCTGGCCTGGCGTTTGCTTCATTATTCCTACCATTGCCCACCATCTGTGTGAGGTGTGGTCCGGCATCTGCTCCATTATTCCTACTAATTTCCTTTCTCTGTGTTGGGGATGGGCTGGCATCTGCTCCATCATTCCTACCATCTTTCTGAGCGTTGGGGGGGCAAAACGATGGCAAACATTTCTCCACCCGTTGTTGTGTTTGTTCGTGTTCTCAAGAGAGGGCCCGGGTGGGTGGTGGGTTTTCCCGAAATGCTGAGGGGTGTCACAAGACGTCTGTTATTATGGGACTCTGCGATTGTTGATGGCAGCGGTAGTGGACAGGATCCAATCTGGCTTGAGAATCAGTAACCGAGAAAACAGCGTTTCTTCTCTGGGGGAGTCTGTTGACATGTTCAGTCTCTCAGCTTCCCTCCCACACAACCAGTGCCCCAGCTATCCCATATTTATACTCTTTGATTCATTTTATTGGCTAACTCCAAACTAATGAAGAAATTGACAGCCTCTGCAAGGAACACAGAAACAAAATACACATCTTCAAAGAGAATTTATCTAATGCAATTGAAATTGTGTTTTCCATATTTATACGTACAGAATGATAATTAATAGGCACCATCTGTTTGTCTTGCACTTAACGATGTAACGAACATGACATCAACAATGTTTAACAATCTACTTGACGAGGCATTGACAGCTGATTGGAGTCATTTGCCTGGAACCACAGCTTCTCACCCGATTTGTCGACGCCTTTAGACCCTCTGGTTTGCTCTCAAAGCACAAGCTCGTGGGTATGAATGAAGGCCAGAGTCTGGCCATCAATCCCTGAGGAAGAGTCACAATGTCCTCTCCGTTCTGCCAAGCGAAATTCCAAGCAGCCCTCCCACCACCAACCACCACCTCACCGCCACCCGCTCAGTCACCCACTGCCCTGTCAAACGCCACCGCTCTCCAATATATGGGAACTGGAGCACATAGTTTGAATTATCGGCTCCACTCTGGTTTTTGCATTTCTGATGTTGGCTATACCATGTCAGCAGAGATTCCTTTCATCAGAAGGTTGAAACGGCGAAGAGCTGCGGGGAATCCACCATTTTCTACATGTGTCACTTGTTTGCAATAAAAAAAGGCGCTTTTCATTCCATCGAAGTACCTTAAAGTCCCTTCCTGCCTGAGGACTGTCAGAGGGAAAGTATTGAGGGAGTGCCGCACTGTCGGAGGGTCAGTATTGAGAGAGCGCCGCACAGTCGGAGGGTTATTAGTGAGGGAGCGCCGCACAGTCGGAGGGTCAGTAGTGTGGGAGAGCTGCGCTGACGGATGTTTATTAGTGAGGGAGTTCTGCAGTGCCTGAGGTACTGTAGTGTGGCAGAGCTGCACTGGCAACAATTACAACAAGGAGGAATATTCTGTTTCCCATGTAGTGAGAACACTGAGTGGTCTGCCCCCGAGGGTATAACATTAAAATTAGATTTGGGCCATTCACGGTTAATGCTATCAATCACAAAGCCACACAAAAGCCAGTGGGAAGCTGTTCGATGTGTTACATGCGAAATTCAAGACAAAGATTGACGGGTCTGTGTTCGGTAAGAATATTAAAGGCTCAGTTTGCCAGCTGGGTCATCTTGTAGTAATACAGATGTACCATAGACACCCTGGACACTGGAACAAGGCTAAGGGAGTGCATGACCTTTTCCAGTTCTCATTTTTTTTAAACAGCTCTCTGTTCCCTTGCTCTTGTTTGCACATGTTCCTGGATGTGTGCTTCCTGAGAGATCTTATCTCCAGCACTGGTGTGAACAGCTGCTGCCAAACACTGTAGCCCCAGAACTTTTCAAAAGGCTGCCATTATCTTCTTTCTGACACGTGACGATTAGGATTCAAATCTGTTCAGCGCAGAGCCTGTCTCCATCACGCCGCCTCAGTATTGAGAATGGCCCCATAGTGGGGAAGCTGAAAAACTTCCTTGCACCCTGCAGACAGCTCACTGAACCGGCCAATGAAGAACATTAGAAGTATGAGCAGGAGTAGGTTAATCTCACCACGTTCATTTAAAAGGGGCTGTTTGTTTTGATTAACTGAGTTTGAATTAATTTAGCAGTGAACAAGCTAATTACTGGAGAGAGAGAGAGAGAGAGAGCAAACGAATGTGCCAATAGAGGCGGGATATAAAGTATAATTTCCAGAGAACAAACCACTTAGCAAATAGTTGAGTAATGTAATTTATCCATGAGAGAGAGGGGGACCAAGTGATCAAATAGAGGAGGAATGTAATTTAGAAATTGGAAACAGAAACCTGAAGAGCAAATGGAAGAGGAATGCACTCAATGAATTAGATAGATACCCAGTGTGCAGTTAGAAGAGCGATACAATTAATAAGTTAGAGACAGAGAGAGCAACTCAATGTTCACATACGGGAGGAATGTGATTAATAAATGAGAGAGCAAACCAAGGAGAGCAAATAGAGGAGAAATGTAATTTATACATTAGAGAGAGAGCAAGCCAGAATACAAATAGAGGAGGAATGCAATGAATAAATTAGAGAATTAAAGAGAGAGAGACAAAACTATGTGCAAATAGAGGAGCCATGCAATTAATAAACTCGAGAGAGAGCAACCCATTGTGCAAAAGGAGGAGGAATACAATAAATAAATTAAATAGAGAGAGCAACCTAGAGTGCAAAAGGCGGAGGAATAAAATTAATAATTAAGACAGAGAGCAACCCTTGTGAACATACAGGGGGAATGTAATTAATTAATGAGAGGGAAAGATAGAACGCCAGTATTAAATTAGAGAGACAGAGACGCAATGTTCAAATAGAGGAGGGACAGGAATTTAATTTATAAATTGGGGAGAGAACCCTAGTGTGCAAACAGAAGAGGAAAGCAAGAATGAATTAGAGAGAGGGTATCCCAGGTGTATGCAAGGAGGAGGCATACAATCAATTAATTACATGGAGGGAGCAACACGTGTGCAAATAGAGGAGGAATGCAATTAATAATTCAGATAGAGAGAGCAACCCGTGTGCAAATAGAGGAGCAATGAAAGGAATTAAATATCGAGAGGGTAACCCAGTGTGCAAACAGAGGTGGAAAGTGATTCATTAATTAGAGAGTGAGAGAGAACAACCAAGTGTGCAAAAAGAACAGGAATTTAATTAATAAATTAGAGAGAGAGAGCAATCCGTGTGCAAATAGAGGAAGAACACAATTACTAAATTAGAGAGGGAGCAACACGTGCGCAAATAGAGATGGAATTCTATTAATAAATGAGAGAGCAAACTAGTGTACACATGACAGACGAATGTAACTAATCAGACAGAGAGAGCGAGAGAGAAAGAGAGAGAGCAACCCAGTGCCCAAATACAGGAGAAATGCAATTAAATATATATATAGAGAGAGAGAGAAAACAAAGCAGTGTACACATAAAGGTAGAATGTAATTCATTTTGTTTGACAGGAAGAAAACCAGCGTGCACACTGGGGAATATAATTTAAACGACGAGAGAGAGAGAGCAACCCAGAGTTAAAATGGAGGAGCGGGGTAAATAATAAATTAGAGAGAGAAAGAGAGCAACCCAGTGAGCCAATAGAGGAGGAATGCAATTACCAATTGCAGAGATAGAGCAACCCAGTGAGCAACAATAGGAAATTATATTAATATATTCGAGAGATGGAGCAACACCGTGTGTAAATACAGGAGGAATTTGCTTAATTTACAGAGAGGGAGAGCCACCCAGTATGCAAATAGACGCAGAATGTAATTAATAAATTATAGAGAGAGAAAACTAGTTTGCAAATAGAGGAGGGAATGTAATTAATTAATCAGAGAGAGAGAGAGGGAGAGAGAGCAACCCAGTGTATAAATAGAGGAGCATTGTAATTAATTAATCGGAGAGTTGGAACAACCGAGTGTGCGAATAACTTGTCAATCACACATTTGACGGTAATTAATCATTGACATTTACTTTTCATTAATTATTATGAATGGGATCTTTACATTAATTCATAATCGATATTTAATGAAATTCAAATTATGATATATCAATGTTTAATATAAAATGTACACAACATTCATTTTATAAAACAGATTTAAAACTATTTCTTATTCCATTAATATGAGTTATTAACTGAAAATAGATTGCTTACTCTCAATTACTGCTAATAATAAAATATTAGGCGAATAGTAGATTAAATTCAGAGACTGTTGTAACATTTGACCAGTGACAATGGAATGAATTTTAAAATCAAGACTAATTATTGGTAGGTTAATTTAATTAATTAATAATGCAATGCATTAAAATTTGGAATTATATAATAAGATTATTTAATAACGAAATGCATTACCATGTTTTAACATGTAATAACATATATGAACTAAGACTAATTAACAATCAGGTATGTTAACGAGTCACTAATTGCAAAATATATTCAGTTTAAAACGATAAACAAATGTTCAGAATAGTAATACATTAGTGAGATGAATCAACATTGGATAATTAACAGAAAATAATTAGTAGCATTGCGGATAATAGAGAAAAAAGCTTAATGAATCATCACGTATATTCCTAGCAGATTGAAGTGATCAGTTAAAAAATCATGATGAATAATGGTTAATCCAAGTGGCTTAATATGTGGCTATGTAAAGAATAGATTGAGATCGATTACTCCAAAGAGATAATATGAATATGTTTCAGTGTTTTTGGGGTTTCTTTTTAGTGCAGTTTGTGTGTTCAGTGTTAGTGGGGTTAAGGGTTCAGTCTAAGTAGAGTTTGCGGGTTCGGTATTAGTAGGGTGTGGGGTTCAGTGTAAGATGAGTTTGTGGGTTCAGTGTGAGTGGGAATTGGGGTTCAGATTTAGTGGAGCTTGGGAGTTCAGTGTTAGTGGGGTTTGGGGTGATCAGTGTTTTGGGGTTTGGGGAATTTGGGTTTTTGGGGTTTGGGGGTTACAGTATTTTGGGAGTTTTCATTATACCTGGGGTTTGTGTGACCCAATATTATTGGGGTTTGTGTGTACTGTTGTTTTGGGGTTTGGGGTTTTCATTGTTTTGGGGTATTGGGTGTTTCAGTATTTTTGGGGATTTGGTTTTGGTGTTTTTGTGGTTTGGGGGTTTGAGTGTTTTGGGGATTTGGGGGATTCAGTATTTTGGGGGTTTGAGGGTGTTCAGTGTTTCGGGGGTTTTGGGGGATCCAGTTTTTTTGGGGTTCGGGGGGGTTTCATTGTTTTTGGGGGTTTGAGTGTTTCAGTGTTTGGGGATTTGGGGGGGACTCAGCGTTTTTGAGGTTTGGGGTTTCAGTATTTTGTGGTTTTGGGGTGATTCAGTGTTTTTGGGGTTTCGGGGTGTTCACTGTTTTGGGTTTTGTGGGTGTTCAGTGTTTTGCGGATTTGGGGGATTCAGTGTTTTTGGGGGTTTGGGGGTTTCAGTGTTTTGGGAGTTTGGGGGTTTTGGTGTTTTGGGGGTTTTGGTGTTTTGGGGGTTTGGGAGTGTTCAGTGTTTTGGGGGTTTGGGGGTTTCAGTGTTTTGGGGGTTTGGGGGTTTTGGTGTTTTGGGGGTTTGGGGGTTTCAGTGTTTTGGGGATTTGGGCGTTTCAGTGTTTTGGGGGTTTTGGGTGTTTCAGTGTTTTGGGGGTTTGGGGGTTTTGGTGTTTTGGGGGTTTGGGGGTTTTGGTGTTTTGGGGGTTTGGGGGTTTCAGTGTTTTGGGGGTTTGGGGGTTTTGGTGTTTTGGGGGTTTGGGGGTTTCAGTGTTTTGGGAGTATGGGGGTTTTGCTGTTTTGGGGGTTTGGGGGTTTCAGTGTTTTGGGGGTTTGGGGGTTTCAGTGTTTTGGGGGTTTGGGGGTTTCAGTGTTTTGGGAGTTTGGGGGTTTTGGTGTTTTGGGGGTTTGGGGGTTTCAGTGTTTTGGGGGTTTGGGGGTTTCAGTGTTTTGGGGGTTTGGGGGTTTCAGTGTTTTGGGAGTTTGGGGGTTTTGGTGTTTTGGGGGTTTGGGGGTTTCAGTGTTTTGGGGGTTTGGGGGTTTCAGTGTTTTGGGGGTTTGGGGTTTTCAGTGTTTTGGGAGTTTGGGGGTGTTGGTGTTTTGGGGGTTTGGGGGTTTTGGTGTTTTGGGGATTTGGGGGTTTCAGTGTTTTGGAGATTTGGGTGTTTCAGTGTTATGGGGGTTTGGGTGTTTCAGTGTTTTGGGGGTTTGGGGGTTTCAGTGTTTTGGGGGTTTGGGGGTTTCAGTGTTTTGGGGGTTTGGGGGTTTTGGTGTTTTGGGGGTTTGGGGGTTTCAGTGTTTTGGGGTTTGGGGGTTTCAGTGTTTTGGGGGTTTGGGTGTTTCAGTGTTTTGGGAGTTTGGGGGTTTTGGTGTTTTGGGGGTTTGGGGGTTTGGGGGTTTTGGTGTTTTGGGGGTTTGGGTGTTTCAGTGTTTTGGGAGTTTGGGAGTTTTTGTGTTTTGGGGGTTTGGGGTTTTTGGTGTTTTGGGGATTTGGGGGTTTTGGTGTTTTGGATGTTTGGGGGTTTCAGTGTTTTGGGGATTTGGGGGTTTCAGTGTTTTTGGGGATTTGGGTGTTTCAGTGTTTTGGGTATTTGGGGGTTTCAGTGTTTTGGGGTTTGTGTGTTTCAGTGTTTTGGGTATTTGGGGGTTTCAGTGTTTTGGGGGTTTGGGGTGTTTCAGTGTTTTGGGGGTTTGGGGGTTTCAGTGTTTTGGGGGTTTGGGTGTTTCAGTGTTTTGGGGGTTTGGGGGTTTCAGTGTTTTGGGGGTTTTGGTGTTTCAGTGTTTGGGGGTTTCGGTGTTTCAATGTTTTGGGGATTTGGGGCTTTCAGTGTTTTGGGGCTTTGAGCATTTCAAGGTTTTGGTGGTTTGGGGGTTTCAGTGTTTTGGAGGTTTGAGGTGTTTCAGTGTTTTGGAGGTTTGGGGGGTTTCAGTGTTTTGGGGATTTGGGGGTTTCAGTGTTTTTGGGGATTTGGGTGTTTCAGTGTTTTGGGGGTTTGGGGGTTTCAGTGTTTTGGGGTTTGGGTGTTTCAGTGTTTTGGGGATTTGGGGGTTTCAGTGTTTTGGGGGTTTGGGGTGTTTCAGTGTTTTGGGGGTTTGGGTGTTTCAGTGTTTTGGGGGTTTGGGTGTTTCAGTGTTTTGGGGGTTTGTGTGTTTCAGTGTTTTGGGGGTTTGGGGGTTTCAGTGTTTTGGGGGTTTGGGTGTTTCAGTGTTTGGGGGTTTCGGTGTTTCAGTGTTTTGGGGATTTGGGGGTTTCAGTGTTTTGGGGCTTTGGGCATTTCAAGGTTTTGGTGGTTTGGGGGTTTCAGTGTTTTGGAGGTTTGAGGTGTTTCAGTGTTTTGGAGGTTTGGGGGGTTTCAGTGTTTTGGGGGTTTGGGTTGTTCAGTGTTTTTGGTGCTTGGGATTTCAGTGTTTTAGGGGTTAAGGTGTTTAAATGTTTCAGCGTTTTGGGGGTGTTCAGTGTTTTGGGGATTTGAGTGTTACAGTGTTTTTAAGGGTTTGGGGTTTCAGTTTTTGTGGGGTTTAGGGGATTTGGAGCTGTTCAGTGTTTTTGGATTTTTTGGGTTTTCATTTTTTGGTGTTTGGGACTGTTCGGTCTTTTTGGGTTTTGTGGTTTACAGTGTTTTGGGGGTTTGGGGGTTTCAGTATTATTGAGTTTTGTATTTTCAGTATTTTGGGAGTTTGTGGCTTTAATTGTTTTGGGCTTTTTTTCTTTTCAGTGTTGGGTGGGGGTTTGGGGGTTCAGTGGTTTGGAGATTCAGTTTTATGTGGGGGTTTGGGGAATCAGTGGTTTGGAGGTTCAGTGTTGGGTTTTTTTTCGGTTTCAGTGGTTTCGAGTTTCTGTGTTGGGTGAGGGTTTGTGGTTTCCGTGTTTTGGAGGCTCAGCGTTCGGTTGGGTTTTGGGGTTTGAGTGGTTTGGATGTTCCGTGTTCTGTGGTGTATTGAGGTTGCAGTGGTTGTAGTTTCAGTGTTGGGTGGGGGTTTGGGATTTCAGTGGTTTGGGGTTCAATGTCGGGTAGGGGTTTGGGGTTTCCGTTGTTTGGAGGTTCAGTGCTGGTTGGGGGTTTGGCAGTTCATTGGATTGGAGGTTCAGTGTTCGGTGGGGTTTTGGCATGTGAGTGGTTCGGATGTAAATGTTGGGTGGGGGTTTGGGGTTTCCGTGGTGAGGGTTCACTGTAGCGTTTGGGTTTGGTGGTTCAGTGTTTTGGACGTTCAATGTTGGGTTGGAGTTTGGTGGTTTCAGTGGTTTGCAGATTCTGTGCTGTGATGGGGTTTGGGACTTCAGTTGTTTGGAGTTTAATTGTTGGGTGGGGGACTGGGTGTGCAACGGCCGTAGCTTCATTGTTGTGTGGGGATTTGTGGCTTCAGTGGTTTGGAAGTTCAGTGCTGCGTGGGGATTTGGGGTTTCAGTGGCTTGGTGTTCAGTGTTGTGTGGGGGTTTGCGGTTTCAATGTTTCGTGGTTCAGTGTTGTGTAGTGTTTTTCGGATTCAGTGGTTGTAGTTTCAGTGTTGGGTGGGGATTTGGGGGTTCAGTGGTTGTAGTTTCAGTGCTGGGTTGGGGTATGGGTGTTCAGTGGTTTGGAGGTTCATTGTTGGGAGGGGGTTTGCGGTTTCAGTGGTTGTAGTTTCAGTGTTGGGTTGGGGTTTGTGTGTTCAGTGGTTGTAGTTTCAGTGTTGGGTTGCGGTTTGGGGGTTCACTGGTTGTAGTTTCAGTTTTGGGAGGGGGTTTGGTGAATCAGTATTATGGGCTTTTCGGGGTTCAATGTTTTTGGCGGTCAGCCATTCTTCTCCTCGCCGGAATCCTCTTGTTGCTTTGGCATCAGCTTCTTGCAGGGAAGATATTTTTGCAGCATTTCATGTACCTGGGAATGGACAGGTGAGCAGTCAGGTCAGAAAGAGCAGGGAACGCAATTACTGACCAACTGACAAGTGGCCTCTCAGGAGACATCGACTGGCCCCTTAACACGAGGGAAGTTCCTTCCCTGAACACGGGGGGAACATGTCACCTCCCACAACTCAACATCCGAACAACCCTGCCCCCTCCACACCAGCTCACTCTCTCGCCATTCAGCGTCTTGGGAATTCTCTACCCCACGGCCCCCCTCCCCCACCATCGGTTTAGTCCAACCACTACCGGAATAAGAGGAAGGGAATTCTTATGCCTGCCGTTGGCTCAATGCCAACTAGAGATGGCCCATCAATGGAAAGTTTAAGTAATAACAACTCTGGTTATTTAATGGGTGGTGCCCATAGCCCAAGAATGACTGTAGGGTGTACCCCGCTCACCTTTTCCTCGCGAGTGTCCAGTTTGTTCTTCCCGACGTACATCACTTGGACTTCCGCATTGATCTGGTCACAATTCACCTTGCTGAAGTCCAGGACCACTGTAATATCGAGAGGACAAGTCTTCAGACACACCCACACAAAGCCCCTGGGCAGGGTTACAGGTGGGAGTGAGAACGGTGAACGGAGGTGGATTGGAGGGGAGGGGTTGGAGTGGGGGAGAAGGGATGGGCAAGGGTCGGGGTTCAGGCTCCGTCCCACCGCTTCGCTGACAGATTGAATGTCTCTCCGCGATGGAGCGGTATTAGGCGAAGGTTGCCCTCAAATTAGGTTGACAAGTCAGGTACCTGAGTCTGATGATCCGACTCTGACAAAGGACGGACGCTGAGTGGATTCTCGAGTACATAGTTCCTCTGATCCCTCCTTGTGTGACGTCTTCGGCTCTGTGATAGGAGAAGAGGGTATTACTCACAATAAGTGCTTGTTGATCCCCCAAACGCTACTGTCAATCACGATTTCCTGAATAGATTTTGATGACTGCAGCAAGAAGCCGAAATGAAGAAAGACTCAACACAGCACAATATAAGACAGGGAATTTTAAAGCTCACAGTCAGAAATGGACGCAAAGTAAGTGAGAGGAGACATTGACCTAAGTGATGCAGATACCGACTGAGTATATATTTGAATTTCGAGTTTGGTTCAAAGTGAGAATTGGAGTGGTAAATCTGATTCAAGTTTACTTTTAGAGTGAGAGAAATTGTAGAATAAGAGTCTGATTCTAACCTAGAAATAAGCAGTTAAACAGGCACCTACTTTAGGAGTGGAGTTAAAGGAGATTGCAGAGTGTGGATCAGCTGAAGAGATCATTCCATTGCTAGGAAAGTTTAGAAAATGATTCACTTAAATATTAATAAATTCTGAAGCCCACCAATCTCACCCTGCCCTGTCGCAGCTGTCTGTGCCCCAGTCACTAACTCTCAGTCCTCTCACTCATTATATTCCATTCCCCTCACTCACTGCCTCCCACACCCCTCAGTCACCGCCTCACACTCCCCTCAGTCACTGCCTCCCACTCCCATCAGTCACTGCCTCCCACTCCCCTCAGTCACTGCCTCCCACTCCCCTCAGTCAAGCCATCCCACACCCCTCAGTCACTACACCCCACTCCCCTCAGTTACGGCATTCCACTCCCATCATTCACTACATCAGGCTCCCTTCAGCATGTGATTTCAGTGATCATATTGTTTGAAATTTTTCTGTTGAATTTCCATTGAAGACGGTAACCTGTAATTTCAGACCCTGGTGGGTTAGATGATGCAGGGAAAGTGGCTTCTCGCTTCGAGTGTTCCTCTGATTCTTGAGTTGTTGTTTTTCCTGGATTTGCAATGAAGGAAGGAGACATGGGAGCTTGCAGAGTGCGGATGGCCTCAAGAGAGCATTTGCTTGTTAGGAACGTTTAGAAAATGATTCACTTAATCAATTATATAGTCTGAAACTCACCAATATCACTTCGCTTTGTCACTCCCGACTTTATTCCAGTAATTAAATCGCATCCCTCTCACTCAATACATCCCACTCACCTCAGTAATTGCATCCCACTCCCCTCAGTCCTGCATCCCACTCCCCTCAGTCACTGCATCCCACTCCCCTCAGTAATGGCATCGCACTCCCCTCACTCACTGCATCCCACTCCCCTCGGTCACTGCATCCCACTCCCCTCAGTCACTGCATCCCGCTACATTTCCCTTATTCTCTCTTCTCGTTGTCCTTCACTGTGAATTGGACATATCTGCGGGACTGAGCTCTCATTGGGTGCCAAGTCTGTTTTGAATCATTGACTTATGTTCGATACCTGAGTTTTCAGAAGTTGCTTGGGACGGTGATGAACGGTCAGCCGGCTTTGGACTCGACAGTTCCGGCTTTTCCTGTGTTTGGGCTGTATTTGGATCTGCAATGAAGGGAGAGTAAAGTGTGTATTGTGCTGAAACCTTTCATCTGTTTCATGGTGGGAATGTCAGAGGCACCTTCATCAATCCCCTGATCATCCAGCACTACTCTTCATTAGCAGTGTGTCCCACAGAGGGAGCGGCTGTTGCCCAGCTCCTCATTCAGAGCCTTCCTCTACCCTCGGACCCTGCTTAGAGCGTAGTGTCCGACAGACACAGAAAACAGTCACTGGGGCAAATCACTATAGTTCTGGTGAAAAGTTCACTGTTTTTCAGATCCATTAGTCGTCGTGTCCCTTACAAAAAGTAGAGAGGCCTGCGATTTTCTCAGTTTTATTGGTGACATGTGGCATCCCGAACCACACTTCTGAATCATTTAGAAATGAGATTGTACCTGTACAATAAGCTGCATGACGGTGTAATGCCTTCAACTGATAAACGAAGTAGCTGCTGCAGTTTTTAATCTTTATCTCATGGACCCAGTTGCAGGAATTTCCATTCCAGCTTAAACAAACTGTCCGGGTTACTTCCCCCTGTCCGGCGGTGGGATGAGAACCTGAAATGAGATTTATAAATATAGAAGAAAGTAACCGATGTGAACAGTGCTGGACAGCGAATGTTAATCTGACATTGGAAAGTCTGAACGTACCCTTTAACCAGCCAGTGGCGCGTGTGGAGCAGTGTCTGGCTGTGACCTCAGTCTCCGGAATCTTCCATCCACCAGAGCTGAAACGACACCTCCCATGACATTAATTCTGACATGTCTTCCTGCTCCCTAAACAGACGCCCGGCAGCCCCACCATCCGCCTTACTGGTTAGACAGGGCCATTGGTCACGTCCATCCCATTCCTCCTGCCACAGCCCTCACCACTAACTCTCCCGCAATGAATCAACCTCAGCGCTCCCCTTCTATCCCAGAATCTTCCACCTTCAACTATTCATTCGCCGCCATTAACACCACCTCCAGTCTGAGGTCACCACCTCAAATACATCTTCCTCTCCTGATTCAGAGTTCAGAAGCGACCATTCTCCCTGCATTACCCGAGCCCAGTGATCGGGCAAGCCAAACTTCCCTCTGCTTCTACAGTACATTAATACATCCCCTGTATCCAGTGTTCTTTCCCTTTACTCTGTCTCTGTTCTATATCACCACCTATCCAGTGTTCTTTCCCTTTACTCTCTGTCTCTTTTCTATATTCCCCTTTATCCAGTGTTATCTCCCATTACTCTCTGCCTCTGTTCTATATCACGCTATTTATTTTTCATTAATTAACGGGATGTGGGTGCGGCTGTCTTGTCCAGGATTTTTTATTGCCCATTCCTGATGGCCCGTTGTGAAGTTGCTGGTGAGCTGCCTTCTTAAACCGCTGCAGTCCATGTGGTGCAGGTAAACCCACAGTGCTGTTTGGGAGGGACTTCCAGGATACTGACCTAGCGAATTTGAAGGAACGGCTGAAATATTTCGAAATCAGGATGGTGAGTGGCTTGGAGGGGAACTTCCAGTTGGTGGTGTTCCCATCTAACTGCTGCCCTTGTCCTGCTAGATGGGAGCGGTCGGGGGTTTGGAATGTGCTGTCGAAGCAGCTTTGCTGAATTCCAGGAATGCATCATGTAGATGGTGCACACTGCTGCTCGTGTGCTTTAATGGTGGAGGAAGTGAACATTTGTGGATCCGGTGCCAATGAAGCGGGGCTGCTTTGTCCTGGCAGAAGTTGAGCTTCCTGAGAGTTGTGGGAGCTGCACTTATCCAGGCGAATGAAGAGTGTTCCAACACACTACTGGCTTGTGCCTTGTAGACAGTGGACCGTCCATTGGGAGTCAGGAGGTGAGTTACTCATCGCAGAGTTCCTAGCCTCTGACCTGCTCTTGTTGCCATAGGATTTA
The DNA here is from genome assembly GCF_964194155.1 of Cetorhinus maximus. Taxonomy (NCBI): domain Eukaryota; kingdom Metazoa; phylum Chordata; class Chondrichthyes; order Lamniformes; family Cetorhinidae; genus Cetorhinus; species Cetorhinus maximus. The sequence continues at coordinate 11,787,212 of NC_135913.1, read as the reverse complement.
TCTGGCTTGTACAGTTCAGTTTCTGGTTAATGGTAACCCCCAGTATGTTGACGTTGGGGGACTCAGTGATGTTAGTATCATTGACTGTCAAGGAGCGATGGTTAAATTCTCTCCTCTTGGAGATGATCGATGCCTGACACTTTTGTGGAACCAATGTTACTTGCCACTTGTCAGCCCAAGCCTGGATATTGTCCAGGCCTTGCTGCATTTGGACATGGACTACTTCAGCGTCTGAGGAGTCGTGAACGATGCTAAACATTGAGCAATCTTCAGCGAACATCTCCACTTCTGTTCTTATGAAGGAAGGAAAGTTATTAAAGAAACAATTGGAAATGGTTGGGGCTGTCTCCGCCCCTGTTCTATAACACTCTCTATCCTGTGATGTATTCCTTTAGGCTCTGCCTCTGTTCTATATCCCTTGTATCCAGGTTTATAACGCTTTACTCTCTGTCCCTGTTCTATATCCCACTCTATCCAGTGTTTACTCCCTTCACTCTCATGTCTCTGTATTAGATACCCTCTCTCCAGTGTTATCTCTCCTTGCACTCCGTCCATGTTCTATAACCCCCTCTATCCAGTTTAATCTCCCTTTGCACCCTGTCTCTGTTTTGTCTCCCCCTCCATCCAGTGTTATCCCTCAACTCTCTGTCAGGCTCTATATCCCCCTCCAACTAATGTCATCTCCTCGTGCACCCTGCTCTATATTCCACTCCATTCAGGAGTTGTCTTTATTTTCCCTGTTTCTCTCTGTCTGACTCTTCTCCAATCCCTGTATTATCTCCTTCCACCATTGTTCTGCCTGACAGCCCAGGCCCCCATCAGTTCCTGTTCCTCCTCTCGCCTTTCTTTCATTAATACAATTGTTTCCCCAAGTGTAACCCCTCGTTAACCTCAATGTGGGTCCATCTGTTACCTTTTGAATCTGTACCATCCGTGGTTCAGTTTGTCATCACTTTTCAGACCCGTGCACCCGGTCTCAGTACAATCCGTGCTCCTCCAGGGCTGGTCCAGGACTGTGTGATTTACACACGGGTCAGTCACTGCAGAGTCTGTGACTGAGTGACAGACAGGTGTTTAATGTTAATATAAAGTACAGTGATTATCACACAGACACTTGTATCCTCCGAAGAGCCAGTAACCTTTGTCTCACACTCTCCGACATGTCGGAATTACAGCCATTTAAAGCCGGAATCGTTCTTCATTTTCCAAAGCAGTTTTCCCTCTGTCTCCGAGTTCGGCCTCCCCCTCTAACTGACGGCTCACAGGCCGTCCCCATTCGAGATTCACCCCCAGCTCTCAGTTAACAGAAATCAGCAGTGATCTCAGATTCACTTCGTCCCAGCGGAGAAGCTGCAGTTTTGAAACAGGAATTTTGTTCATCCCGTAACCCATGGAAGTTGGGGTTGCGTTTTGACTTTATTAACCAGGAGACCCTCATGTTGCCCTTACGATGCGGTTCCAGACCAGCAGGGCCTTGCAGACCCCCATCCCCCACACTACCCCCTGGATGACCCCTAATCCCACAGCCCATTCCCACCTCCAAACACCACATCGCAGTGAAACCTCCCAGCAAACCCACCCCCCTCAAATAATTCTTTACTCCTCCACTTCCAGAACCCCCACATAGACAGGCCAGTGTTCAGCTCCCTGTACTCTAAGCTATGGACTTCCTTCCGGACTCCACTACGGCTCTCTTACCCTCTCTCCGCTTGTAACACATTCCTTACAACCTACCTCTTGATCAAGTGTTTGCTCTGTTTGTATTGATATGGCACCAGGTACAATTTTCTGAATGATAGAGCCTCTCTGAGACGCCTTGCGATGTGATTCAATGCTACAGGCGCTATATAAATTCATATTGTCAACCCTGTTGTCGCTATATCCCGTTCAACCCCCCAAATCTAGGATCTGGAGAGGCAACATGCAACGCTCATATCCATCATTGTGGCCCATAGAGATCCATGGGCATAGCAAGGACCAGAGTCTGTGGTTATCACGGACAACAATTTCTGATTCAGTTACCTCCCCTCTTTGGGGAATAGTTTCACTTTATGTTTCAGACCTTTATCCGTTGTGGCTCTTACAACAACGGGGAACACGTGGAATATTATTTTTTCAGTGAGTGACCAGGCACATCCAGAGTCACCCTCCTGGGTCATTTATAAACAGCAATGTACCTGTGCAATAAGCAGCATCACAGTCTGGCGGCGGCTTCAGCTCATAAACGAAGTAACTGCTGCAGTTTTTAATCTTTACCTCTTGGGTCAAGGAGCAGCGCTTTCCATCCCAGTTAAAACAAACTGTCCTGGTGAGTTCCCCCTGTCCCACGGTGGGATGTGAACCTGAAATGAGGTTTATAAATATTGAAGAATGTAACAGATGTGAACAGTGCTGGACAGTGAATGTTAATCTGATATTAGAATGTCTGGACGTACCATTTAACCAGCCTGATCTATGTGTGGAGCAGTGAAACGCTGGGACTGCAGTTTCTGGAATCTTCCCTCCACCAGAACTGAAACAATAATCACACAATCAGCTCCTGAACTGATCACACTGAGTAACTGATAAAAAGGTTGGTACCGGCAGAGAGGTCCAGAAACTGGGTTTCGTCTCTCACTCACCCTGTCCCCGATTCACATTCCTCTCTATCCTGCATTTCTCCTTTTATATCACCCTTTACCCTCTTTCCCCATTCGATATCCTAATTTGGGCTGACAGAGTCTTTACTGCACAGTTCACTCAAATTATCCATGTCGGAGTTTGTGCTCAATACGAAACTCCTCCCACCCCATCCTCAACTCCCCCCATCAACATCTCGCTCTGTTATGATCTCCCTCATCTCATTCTAACCGATCCCCGCGCCGGCCCGTTAAATACATAAACTCAATTCCCCACTGCCCCAGTCCCTGTGGTAGTGAATCTCAAATTCTCCCCACTCTCTGTGTAAAGTAGTTTCTCCTGAATTCGCCATTGGATTTATTACTGTCTGTCTAATATTGAGACGAAATCCCCTCCTGAGTTCTGGTATCGCCTGCGAGTGGACACATCTCTACGTTGACCCTATCAAAACACCTTTCATCAACTAACAGACCTCGATCAGGTCAACCCTCAGCCTTCTCTGTTCCAGGGAAAATTGCCCCAGCCTGTTCACTCTGTCCTGATAGTTTAGACACTCTCAAACTGGAACTGAGCACGGTGCTCCGCGTGCATTCTAACCAAGGGAGATGGAGACCGGAACTGTGCACGGTGCTCCAAGTGTGGCCTAACCACGGGGTACGGAGACGGGAACTTTGCACGGTGCTCTGAATGTGGCCTAACTCAAGGATACGGAAACCAGAAATGTGCACGGTGCTCTGAGTGCAGTCTAACTGATGGATATGGAGTGCGGAATTGTGCACGTTTCACCGAGTGTGGTCTAACCGAAGGATAGACTGTGCCCGGTGCTTCGAGTGTGGTGTAACCGAGCTTCTGTGAAGGTTAATCATACCTTCTGTGCTTTTCACATCCAGCCCATTTGTACTTAAACCCACTGTTTTATTTCCTTTCCAAGGGCGTATTAACTTGTGTCGCTATTTTACACGAGTTGTTTATTCACTCCCCCGGATCACTCGACACCTCAACCCCATTCGGACTCTTACATTTTGAAGGAGTCTGGCAGTTCCTGTCTATACATCCCAATGTTCATCTCTCCCAGTGATAGGCATTGAAGTTAATTTTCTAATTATGCACTGAATCTGTAAGTTTATTCATGCTTTCTGCATTGTCGCACTCTCCCCCTCTGAATTAACCACACCCACCAATTTGGTCAGATCCACACATTTTTATTTGCATAAATAATCCAAAATCTTTGTTATAAATGTGAAAGAAGAATTGTGCCAGCACTGATCCCTGTGGATCGCCACTTCCCAGTTTTCGGTAGTACTACTACAACCCGCCCCCCATTAGTCCGAGTTGTCTCCCATTAATCTGTCTCCCTGTTCTTCATCCACTTCATGTTCTCCCCAAGTCGAATCCCGTCCTTCCCCATTCTCTGTATTCACTCCGTACCCCATTGTCCGGTGTTATTTTCCCAGTCTCCCAGCAGTTCCTTTCCCCCCACTAGCACACTCTTCTCTTCAATATCTTCACTTCCCTCCTCTCGACTCCTTTACCTCAAATTTCCCGTCAATCTTTCCTTTGGTGGGTTGAGTTGCTTTTCCCCTTCACGTTACCTGTTAAATCGGTACCATCCGTACTTCAGATCCCGATCAGACTTCCACTGGCCAGAACAATCAGTCTCAGTACAATCGATGCTCCTCCAGGCCTCGTCCAGGACGCTGTGATTTTCACACGGGTCAGTGAATGTGGAGTCTAGGACTGAATTACAGGAAGATGTCCAATGTTAATGTATAAAGTACAGTTAATATCACACACCGACTTGCAACCCCAGAAGCACAAATTACCTCAGTTTCACTCTCCACTCTGGGATAAAATTCCCCCAAACTAAACCTGGGAATTTTTATCCTTCGCTGGATGTGGTTTCCCTCTATCTCCCAGCTCGGCCTCACTACACCCCCACCTCGGTCATTACACCCCACTCCCCTCAGTCACTGCACCCGACTCTCGTCAATCGCTATATCCCAGTCCCCTCAATCACTGCATCCTGCTCCCCTCAGTAGCTGCATCTCTCTACCCTCAGTGTCTGCATCCCACTCCCCTCGGTCACTGCACCCCACTCCCGTCAATCGCTACATCCCAGTCCCCTCAATCACTGCATCCCGCTCCCCTCCGTAGCTGCATCCCTCTACCCTCAGACACTGCATCCTACTCCCCTCGATCACTACATCCTACACCCCCGAGTCACTGCATCCGCTCCCTTCATTCACTGAAATTTACCTGTGCAATAAGCAGCATCGTCGTCATTCGTAGGCTTCAGCTCATAAACGAAGTAACTGCTGCAGTTTTTAACCTTTATCTCTCGTGTGCATTCACACTTATCGTCATCTCCTTTACTTTCAAAACAAACTGTCCTGTTGACTTCTCCCTGTCCCACTTTGGGATGTGAACCTAAAATGAGGTTTATATATTTTGAAGAATGTAACCGATGTGAACAGTGCTGAGCAGTGAATCTAAATCTGATAATGCAAAGTATGAAAATACCATTTAACCAGCCTGGATGTTCTGTGCAGCAGTGCTTCTCTGCGACAGGTTTCTCCGGAATCTTCCATCCACCAGAACTGAAACGACAATCACCGAATCACAGGATTAGGGAAGAAGACAGGTCAGAATGTGGCCATTCGGCCCATTGTGTGGCGGTAAGCTTTTTGTTATGTCTATCCAATGATTCCAGCTCCCCTCCTGTTCTTCCAACATTGTAAATCTCCCCTTCCCGGATTTAGCTGATATCCTGTTGAAATGCATTAATTGAGTTTGTTTTCCCTGCCCTTCAGACTGTGCGTTCCACATCACTGCCAAATACAAACTTCTCCTTATCTTGTCCTTGTTCTTTTACCAATGACATTCAATCTGTGTTTTGTGCTTTCCTAACCTTATTCCAGTGTAAACAATCTCTCCTTTTCTATTCTATTCACACTCTTCCTGTATTTGAACACCTCTGCAATACCTTTCCGAGCCAATTCTCTGCCTGAGGGAGAACAATCCGTGTCACTTCCCCCGTAGCTGGAATCCCCACTCCCCCCCCCCCCCCCGCCCCCCCCCCCCCCCCCTCCCCCCCCCACACCCCCCCCCGCCCCCCACCCCACCCCCTCCCGCCCCAGCAAAACGTCTGGAACCATTCTGGTGAAACTCCTCCCTTTCCTGTTCAAGGTTTGACGCCTTTATTCAAGTTTGGGTTCAGGAATCGTACACATCACTTCAGATGAGACCTAGCTCCAGATTGCTTCTTATTCTTTCACGGGATGTGGGATTCGCTGGTTTGGGCACATTTATTGCCCATCCTTATTTTCCCGTCAGGAGCTGGTGGTGAGCTGCCTTCTTGAAGCGCTGCAGTACATGTGGTGTAGACATACCCACAGTTTTTTTCGGGAGGAAGTTTCAGGATTTTGACCAAGTCACAGTGAAGGAACGGCCAATATATTTCCAAGTCAGGATTGTGGGTGTCTTGGATTAGAGCTTCCAGTTGGTGGTGCTCCAATGTGTCTGCTGCACTTGTCCTTCTAGATGGTAGTAGTTGTAAGTTTGGGTGGCGCTGTCGAAGGAGCCTTGATAAATTCCATCTTTGCATCTTTCAATGGTTCACACTGCTGCTATTGTGCGCCGGTGGTGCTGGGAATTAATTTTTATTCATGGGGTTCCAATCAAGCTGGTCTGCTTTGTCCTGGATGGTGTCGAGCTTCTTTAGTGTTTTTGAAGATGGACATGGAGACCAGAACTGTGCTCAGTGCTCCGAGTCTGGTGCAACTGAGGGATACGGAGACCAGAACCATGCACAGTGCACCGAGTTTCCTTTAACAGAGGGATACGCAGACCTTTATGCCATAGTGCACCGACGGACTGGGAATTGTAAAGACCCCTCGGGCTGTATGACTCACATTGAATGTATACCGCGAATACTAAATGTATCATAATTTTACTGAAGCACTTCACTGTGTAATACGATCCATGTTGAATTTTTTTTTGAAAAAATTACTTTATTTATACATTATCTGAAAGGATAATAGAAAGCATTTGAAAAATAGCATTACAAAAAAGTGCACTCGTAAGCAGATTTTCCACATAGATCATGAGGTACTTCAATAAAATCAATGAATATCACAATCATTTCAATGAGGACATGACAGACAGTCAGACAGTACAATGGTATTGGGGTTATCAACATACATCATGTTGCACTCTGAGATGCTTCAATACAAATATGATGCATTTAATATTCAATGCATACATTCATTATGAGCCGCACAGCCCAAGGGTTCTATTTGTTTCGAATTCCCTATGTGTACTGTAGCTGAAAGATTTTAGACAGCGAGTTTACCCCACTGGGCCTTTGTGGCGGCTGCTCCAAGATATAGTGCGTCCCTCAAAATGTAGTCCAGGACATTGGAATGTGTCAGTCTGCAAAACTCGGTCGGGGACAACTATTTGCACTGGAAGACCAACATTTTTAGGGCAGACTAAAGAGGGTTTTTGACCAAGCTGATGATCCTCCAGCTGCAGTTGATGATTATTTCGGTTCGTGTCCCTGGGAAGAGCCGGTAGAGCACAGAGTCCTGTGTCACAGTACTGCTCGGGATGATCTTCGAGATAATCCACTGCATATCTGTGCAGACCTTCTTTGCAAAGGCACAATCCGCAAGTAGGTGAACAACAACCCCGTCGCCCCCCACAGCCACCTCGAGGACAACGTGCGCAAGGGGTGAGACTCCTGGCCTACAGGAAGGATGTGATGGGGAGGGCCTTTCTCACCACCGGTCAAGATCCATCTTGGTGTTTGTTTGAAAATTCTGGCGATGAGACATTGTGCAAAATTACTTTGACAGTCCGCACAGGGAACCATTGGGGAGGATTCACCATTTCCTTTACGTGCCAACCACTGCCTGATGGACTTGTTGTCAATAAGTTGAAAATTTTTCCACGAGGGACAGTTGGTATGGCACGATCCGTCTACTTGGAACGTTCCGTGGCAGCGTGGCCAGACCCATCCTTCACAACACCGGGGGCAGGTAGTACCTCAGTTTGTCACTAACTCCAATACAATGGCCCTGCCTGACTGCCTGTCATGACCATGTTGAAATGTCTGTAATGTTCATTGATTGTATTACGGCTCCTCATGTTCCATGGGGAGAAGTTGTATTTGTTTACACTTTTTTTGTGATGACCAAGGTGAAATGTTTTCTAAAGATCTTTCGGCTACTTTTTGAATAAAGTGTATTTTTTTCCAAAAAGAATGCCCCTAGTGATACCACTGATGATCTCCGACTCTCTGCATTTCCTGTGTCTGCACTCACCCTTTCCTCTCTTTGTCTAGTTTATCAGAAAGTTTCCCTACATGTTACCTTTTAAATCGGTACCATCCTTCCTGAAGATTTTTATCAGACATCCACTTGCAAGGATGATCATCGTCGTCACAATCAGAGTCCTCAGTCCGATTACAATTTATACACTCGGTCCCTTCACAATCTGTGCTCCTCCAGGCCTGGTCCAGGACGGTGTGATTTACACACGGGTCAGTGAGTGCCGAGTCTGCGACTGAGAGACAAAATATGTTTCATAGTAATATAAACTACATTTTCTGTTACACTGTGACTTGTAACCCCCAAAGCAGCAAAACCTCAATTTCACTCTCCCCACTGCTTGAAAATGTAACAACTTCAAGCTTAATTCTTCCCTCCTTCTCTGAACCAGGTTTCCATCTGTCTCTCACTTCAACCTCCCCCTCTAACTCAGTGCTCACAGGCTGTGGTACCCATTTTAGATTAACCATTCACACTCAGTTACCAGATAACAGGCAATAACCTCAGCGTCAGCTCAATTTAACAGAAAGGCTGCAAATATTCACTGAGAGTTATCATGGAGTAGCTCAGTCCTTAGCTGAAACAGAGTACAGATGGGTAGAGACAATCGATGGTCAGTGGGAGATATCCTGGGCTATCTCAGTCCCCAGGTGAAAACTGAGTACAGATGGTGATGAACACTCGATGGTCAGTGAGGGATATCCTGGGCTATCTCAGATCCCAGGTGAACACTGAGTACAGATGGTGAGGGATACTCGATGGTCAGTGAGGAATATCCTGGGCTATCTCAGTCCCCAGGTGAAAACTGAGTACAGATGGTGAGGGGTACTCGACGGCCAGTGAGAGATACCCTTCGCTATCTCAGTCCCCAGGTGAAATTAGATTCTGAATCAGTTTATGTTTTGTCTGTTTCACCTCTAAACTATACATTAAACAGTGAATAAACTAATACCGAATTGATAAACAAATTGGATGGTCGCTATTAACATATTTTTAATAATAATATAGGCAAAGTGTATAATATGGTTACGGATTAAAATGCTGAAATTATGAAATATCAAGTTAAATATCGGATCTGAATGGAATAATATTTAAATGCTATGGGTAAGTATAAACCAACACAACTGTAACTGATATTTCAAATGTGCACATCTTTAAAAATTAGAGTTATAATAAAACTACATCTAAATAGAAGCAATGTAGATATGTAACCATGATGTTTACAATAAATATCAGACTATTTGTATAAATAAGAGTGATTTACACTGATTAACAACCAATGTTTTTACCCTTGCTCTTCCTGAGATTTATTAATGTGCCAGTGTATACCGGGCACAGGACAACGAAAAAAGAACAAAGAACAATGAAAAGTACAGCACAGGAAAAGGTTCTTTGGCACTCCAAGCCTCCGCCGATCATATTGCCTGTCGAACTATAACATTTTGCATTTCCGGGGTCCGTTTCCCTCTATTTCCATCCTATTCATGTATTTGTCAAGCTGCCTCTTAAACACCACTATCATACCTGCTTCAATCACCTCCACTGGCAGCGAATTCCAGACACTCACGACTCACTGCATAAAAAACTAGATGCGCTCATATCCAATAAAGTTTTCTCGTCTCACCTTAAATATATGTTCCATAGTAATTGATTCTTCAACCCTGGGAAAAAAGAAATACTTCTGACTATCTACTCTTCCATGCGACTCAAAATGTTGTAAACATCTATTAAGTTGCCCATCAATCTCCGTTCCTCTAGTGAGGAAAATCCGAGTTTCTCCAAACTCTCCACATAACTAATAACCTCCAGACCAGGTAGCATCCTGGCAAACCTCCTCTGCAACCTCACCAACGCCTCCATATCCTTCTGGTAATGTGGCGACCAAAATTGCAAGCAATATTCCAAGTGTGGCCTTAGCAATTTTCTCTAAAGCTGCTGCATGACTTCTCAGCTTTCATATTCAATATTCCTGACGATGAAGGCAAGCATGCCATATGCCTTCCTGACTACCCTATCCACCTGCATTACCATTTTCAGTGACCTGTGGAGATGTACATCCAGAACCCTCTGTCCATCGATGCAGTTAAGGGTTCTGCCATTTAATGTATAATTCCCACCTGAATTAGACATTCCAAAATGAATTACCTCGCATTTGTCCGGATTGAACTCCATCTGTCTTTTCACCGCCCAAGTACCGGAACGATCTCTATCCCGTTGTATCCGTTGACAATCATCTTCACTATTTGAAAATCCTCCAACCTTAGTGAAGTCTTCTGACTTACCAATTAGCACAGTTACATTTTCTTCCAATTCATTTGAGTGTTCTAAAAACAGCAAAAGTTCCAGCACTGATCCCTGCGGCACACCAGTAGTCACAGCTCTCTATACATAAACGCTCCCTTCCTATGCTACCCTCTGTCTTCTATGAACAAGCCAATTCTGTATGCATCTTGTCAGCTCACCTCTGATACCGTGCGATGTTACCTTCTGTACCAGTCTGCCATGAGGGGCCTTGTCAAATGTGTCACTGAAATCCATGCAGATAACATCCACTGCCATTCCATCATCTGTCATCTTTGCCACTTCCTCGAAAAACTCGATCAAGTTAGTCTCAAAAATTTGTGGAAATTTGAAAAGTTGGAATCTCTGTGATCTTTGATCGGGATAGTGTAGAGAAGGCTGGTCTAACTGGATGCCTGCGGGCCAGAATCCAGCCCTAGACTCCTTTGGCTCCACCGGCCATCCTTCTTGGACATTCAAATGTCTCAGTCGTGAACAATGCATTGGAGCTTCTCATCAAATCACTGGCTCGTTCGCTTTGCATTTGTTCACCAGTGAGCCTATCAGCAGCACATTCAGGGATAAATAAGCCTTTGATTGGACGAGAGGCAAACAGAGGGAAGGTGAGCTTTCAAGATAAGATCCAATACCAGGAGCAGAAATGGGACTGGGGGGCTAGGTGAGTGGGGTGGAGTGGGAGTAGGGGTGGGGGTTTCAGGGCTGGGACTTGTGGGGGAGGGTGGAGGGGGGAGTGAACGGATGGTCAGGTGGTAGACAGATCGTGGGGACGGGGCGTTAGAGAAAGGGGCCGTGTTGGAGAGAGCGGTGCAGACGTGTGGGAGAGTGCTGGGCCACGGAGAGGCAGCGGGTCAGGGGCCTGGGTGGAATGAGTGGGACCGCGGTTGTAGGAAGCGGGGACTTGGGTGTAAAGAGCGTGGCCAGGGTGTAGAGCTCCTGATCGTGGTTTAGAGCAAGCCTCGAGCGGAGGCAGATAGGGGCCAGGAGAAGAGAGCTAATACATTACCCCCAAAACCGCGAGCTCCTATCTTATGCATTAACCCTTTATGTGGCCCCTTATCCAATGCCTTTTGGAAATCCAAATACACCATATGTACCAGTTCCCCTTTATCAACTCTGTTTGTTATACCCTCAAGGAAAACTTGCAAATTTTTCAAACATAATTTCACTTTCATAAAACAATGTTGCTTATATGATCCACCAGTCATTGGGATGATGGCCTATACCTGGCATCACACTGTCGCTGAAATTCATATCTCACATTGCTCATTTGTGTGATAGACAGAACATCTATTTGGCTTCACCACAGCATTCTGTTAGTGGCAAATACCACTCGTGCTGCAACAGCATAGTGGCAGCTTCAAATGGCTAGCTTCACCTGTTGCTCAAATTTTTGAGTCACCTTACCTGTCCAGAGTAATCAGAGTTAGACGTGACTGTTTGATTTTGTTAAGCTTTGCTAAAAGTTCTTTTTCTTCCTTAGCAATGGCCTCTAACATTTTCGCATGGACAGATGTTGGGCTGAATGGCCTATGATTTCCTGCTTTTAGTCTCTCCCCCTTCTTGGACAGGGGAATCGCATTAGTGGTTTTCCAATCCACTTCGACCCTCCTGGAATCCAGTGAGTTCTGGAATTTTTTGATGGGAGCCTCCAGCAGCCACTTCCTTTTAAACCCTTGAATGGAGACCATCAGGTCCCGGAGATTGTCTGCTTTTAGTCTCATTACTTTCTCAAGTACTTTGTCCCTTGTGATGGAGGCTGTTACAAGAGCAGGGCTGTGGGTAGAGAACGGGGCCGAGGGTGTAGAGAGCAGGGGGGCGGGAGGAGAGAAAGTGTCCAGGGGGAGTGATGTGAGTGGGGCTGAGTGTTGTAGAATGGGGTCGGTGGTGGAGAGAGACAGGACCAGATGGGGGAGAGAGTGGGGCTGGGGTGAGAGCAAGGAGCTGGGGGAGAGAGGGGGGCCAGCCGGTGGTCCAGGCCGGGCAGGGCCGGGCGGATGGAGAGAGGCAAGAGAGGGAGAAAGTGAATAGGGAAGGAGGGAGTGAGCGGGCGGAGCCAGAGCGAGTGAGTGAGTGGGGCTGGAGGGAGTGAGTGAGTGGGGCCAGAGGGAGTGAGCGAGGGGGGTCAGAGGGAGTGAGCGAGGGGGGCCAGAGGGACTGAGCGAGGGGGGGCCAGAGGGAGTGAGCGAGGGGGGCTAGATGGATTGCGCTAGGGGGGTAAGAGGGAGAGATTGAGTGGGGCCGAAGGGAGAGAGTGAACGCCGCCGGTGAGAGAGAGTGAGATGAGCCAGAGGGAGATAGTGAGCGTGGTTGGGGGGAGAGAGTGAGCAAGTTCAGTGGAAGAGTGTAGGTGGGGCCGGAGGAAGAGCGCGAGTGGGGTCAGAGGGAGAGAGTTCGTGGGGCCGGAGTAAGGGAGCGAGTGAGGCGGGAGGGAGAGAGAGTGGGGACGCAGTGAGAGTGAGAGCGGGGCCTGGTGAATAGAGAGCGGGGCCGGGTGGATAGAGAGCGGGGCCGGGTGGATAGAGAGCGGGGACGGGTGGGTAGAGAGCGGGGCCGGGGGGATAGAGAGCGGGGCCGGGGGGATAGAGAGCGGGGCCGGGGGGTTAGAGAGCGGGGCCGGGGGGATAGAGAGTGGGGCCGGGTGATTAAAGACCGGGGCCGGGGGGAGAGAGAGCGGGTCCGGAGGGAATAGAGACTGGGGCAGGGGGGAGAGAGAGCAGGGACGGGGGGATAGAGAGCGGGGCCGGGGGGATAGAGAGCGGGGACGGGGGGATAGAGAACGGGGCCGGGGGGATAGTGAGTGGGGCCAGGGGGATAGAGAGCGGGGCCGGGGGGATAGAGAGCGGGGCCGGTTGGATAGAGAGCGGGGCCGGGGAGAGAGAGCGGGGCCGGAGGGAGAGAGAGCGGGGCCGGGGGGATAGAGAGCGGGGCCGGGGGGATAGAGAGCGGGGCAGGGGGGATAGAGAGCCGGGCCGGGGGGATGGAGAGCGGGGCCGGGGGGAGAGAGAGCGGGGCCGGGGGGATAGAGAGCGTGGTCGGTGGTATAGAGAGCGGGGCCGGGGGGATAGAGAGCGGTGCCGGGGGGATAGAGAGCGTGGCCGGGGGGATAGAGAGCGGGGCCAGGGGGTTAGAGAGCGTGGTCGGGGGTATAGAGAGCAGGGCCGGGGGGATAGAGAGCAGGACCGGGGGGATAGAGAGCGTGGCCGGGGGGATAGAGAGTGGGGCCTGGGGGAGAGAGAGCGGGGCCGGGGGGATAGAGAGCGGATCCAGGGGAGAGAGAGCGGGGCCGGGGGGAGAGAGAGTGGGCGCGGGGGGTTAGAGGGGCCGTTTGTTACAGATCGGGGCTGGGCGAGTAGAGCGCCAGTCCAGGGTGTCGAGAGCGGGTCTGAAGGGAGAGAGAGTGGGCGCGTGTGGTTAGAGAGAGGGGCCAGGGCCATGAGAGAGCCGGGCTGGGGGTAGAGATAGTGCGGCTGGGGTAGAATGATGAGAGCGCAGAGGGAGCATTGCAGGAGGGAGAGAGAGCGTGGCTAGGGCAGGGAAGTGTCAGCGGGACCGGGGAGAGAGTGATCGGGGCCGGGGGGAGAGTGAGAAGAGCCTGGGGCATGTACCGTGGGTGCAGGGGGGTTAGAGACTGGGGCCAGGGTTTAGAGAGTGAGTTCGGGGGGAGCGGTAGCGGGGCCAGGGTGTAGAGAGCGTGACCAGGGGTTTTAGAAATTGCGGCCGGGGTAAAAGAGAGCGGGTCTGGGGGAAGTGTGTGCGGGTCTGGGGGGAGAGAGAAATCAGGGCCATGGTTTAGAGAGTGCGGCCGGGGGTTAGAGAGATGTGCCGGGGTGAGCGGGCGTGGTGCCAGGGAGAATGAAAGCGTGGGGGGTGTTTAGAGAGTGGAGCCGGGGTTAGAGAGCGGGTCCGAGGGGAGTGAAAGTGGGGCAAGGGGGAGAGAGAGCGGGGCGGGGGTAGAGAGAGCGTGGCAAGGGTAAGAGAGAGCGGGACAGGGGGCTGAGAGAGCATGGCAGGGGGTGAGAGAGCGGGGCAGCGGGGAGAGAGAGCGGGGCAGGGGGTGAGAGAGTGGGGCAGCGGGGAGAGAGAGCGGGGCCCGGGGGGAGAGAGAGCGGGGCCGGGGGTATAGAGAGCGGGGCAAGTGGGAGAGAGAGCGGGACAGGGGGGAGAGAGTGCGGGGCGGGGGGAGAGAGAGCGGGGCAGGGGGGAGCGAGAGTGGGGCAAGTGGGAGAGAGAGCGGGGCAGGGGGGAGAGAGAGCGGGGCAGGGGGAGAGAGAGCGGGGCAGGGGGGAGAGAGAGCGGGGCAAGTGGGTGAGAGAGCGGGGCAGGGGGAGAGAGAGCGGGGCAGGGGGTAGAGAGAGCGGGGCAGGGGGGAGAGAGAGCGGGGCAGGGGGGAGAGAAAGCTGGGCCACGAGGATAGAGAGCGCGGCCGGAGGTTATAGAGAGCGGGGACGCTGAGAGGGCGATCGGGTTTGCGGCGAGATTGGCGAGGCCTGGAAGAGATTGAGCGGGGCCAGGGTGAGGGAGATCGGCGGCAGAATGAGTGGGGCCATGTGGAGAGAGAGTGGCGCCAGGGGGATGAGAGTTCTGGACCAAGGCGATGAAAGAGCGTGGCCAGGGGTTTAGAGAAAGCGGCGCCTGGGGTAGAGAGAGCGGGGCCGTGGTGGTAGAGAGTGGGACTGGGGGGAGAGAGATCCTGAACGGGTTTTTAGGGAGCAGGGCCCGGGGGTATTATGGGTAGAGAGCCTGGCCAGAGGGAGTGAGCGCGGTACCTGTGGTAGAGGGAGAGATAGAGTTGGACCGGGGCCTTTGAGAGTGGGACTGGGTGGGTTAGAAAGAGCGGGAGCAGGGAGTATGGAGCGCGTGGGTTGAGAGTGAGTGTGGTTGGGTCTTTGGAGAGCAGAGCCGAGTGTGTTAGTGGGAGGGTCCAGGAGGTAGGGAGCGAGTCGTGGGGTAGTAAAGAGCTGGTCCCGTTATGCAGAGAGCGCTTCCGGCGTGTAGGTAGCGGATCTGGGTGATAGAGACCTGGGCCTGGGGATAGAGAAGGGCAGTGGGGTGTGGAGAGCGGGGCCCGGAAGAGAGAGAGAGCTTGGCCAGTGTGAAACGAGTGGGGCCAGGGCTAGAGAACGCAGCTGGGGCGTGAGTCCCTGGATGTTAGGAAAGAACGTGTCCAGATATAGAGAATGGTGCCAGTCGGAGAGAGCAGATCCAAGGGAGGTTAGTTGAGCTGGGGAGAGAGAGCGTGTCTAGGCGGAAAAAGAGCAGGGCCGTGAGAGGGGTTGGTGTGAGTGTGTATCTTACAGAGAGAGGTGCAGCGTGTGAGTATGCCTTATGGGGGTAAGTGTGTGAGTGTGTGTGACATAGAAAGGGGGAGAGTGTAAATTTGAACGACAGAGAGAGGGAGAGAGTGTCATTGTGCGAGGGGAGAGTGTGAATGTGTGAGACAGAGAGAGGGAGAGAATGTTAGTTTGTGTGAAAGAGAGGGGGAGAGTTTGACTGTCAGTGACAGAGGGAGAGAGCGTGACTGCGTGAGAGAGAGAAGTGAGAGTGTAGTTTGTGCGACAGGGAGATGGGGAGAGCGTGTGTATGTGTGAAAGAGAGAGGTGGAGAGTGTGAGTGCGCGTGATAGATAGAGTGGGGGAGTTTGAGTGTGGGTGAGAGAGAATGGGAGAGTGTGATTGTCTGTTATAGGGGGAGAAAGTGTGAGTGTGTAGAAGAGAGAAGGGGAGATTGTGAGCCTGTGTGACAGAGAGATGTGGAGAGTGTGAGTGTTTTTGACAGAGAGAGAGTGAGAGTTTGAGCATGTGTGACATAGGGGGAATGTGAGTGACAAAGAGAGGTGGAGAGTGAGAATCTTTGTGATGGGGAAGAGTTCGAGTGTGACAGAAAAATGGGAGAGGGTGATTGTGTGAGCGAGAGTGATGGGACAATAGATGTGAGAGTGAGAGAGGGGGAAGGTGTGAGTATATGTGAAAGAGTGGGGAGATAGTGTGAATTTGTGTGACAGAGAGGCAGAGTGTGAGAGTATGTGTGGGAGAGAGAGTGGCAGTGTCCGTGAGAGGGAAAGGGGGAGAGTGTGAGTGTGTGAGAGAGAGAGTATGTATGATAGGCAGAGGGACTGAGTATGAGTGTGTGCGAGACAGAGGGCGGTGGAGTGTGTGTGTGTTTAACAGAGAGCGGGGGAGAGTGTGAGTGAGAAAGAATGGTGGAGAGTGTGATTGCTTTTGATGTGGGGAAAGACTGTGAGTGTGACAGAGAATTGGGAGAGTGTGAGTGTGTGAGAGAGAGAGTATGTATGATAGGCAGAGGGACTGAGTATGAGTGTGTGCGAGACAGAGGGAGGTGGAGTGTGTGTGTGTTTAACAGAGAGCGGGGGAGAGTGTGAGTGAGAAAGAGTGGTGGAGAGTGTGATTGCTTTTGATGTGGGGGAAGACTGTGAGTGTGACAGAGAATTGGGAGAGTGTGAGTGTGTGAGCGAGAGTGATGGGACAATGAATGTGAGAGTGAGAGAGTGGGTAGTGTGAATATTTATGAAAGAGAGAGGGGATAGTGTGAGTTTGTGTGACAGAGAGGGAGAGAGTGTGAGAGTATGTGTGTGAGAGAGAGTGGCCGTGTGTGTGAGAGGGAGAAGGAGAGAGTGTGAGTGTGCGTGAGAGCGAGACAGAGTGTATATATGACAGGCAGAAGGACAGGATTTGAGTGTGGGTGACAGAGGGAGTGGGAGTGTAAGTGTGTTTGACAGAGAGAGGGACAGTTTGAGCGTGTGTGACAGAGAGGTGGAGAGTGTGAGTGAGAAAGAAAGGCGGAGAGTGTGATTATTTTTGATTGGGGGAAGAATTTGAGTGTGATAGAGAAATGGAGGAGTATGAGTTTGTGAGGGAGATAGATGGGACAATGAATGTGAGAAAGGGAGGAGTTGAAAGTGTGAGTATGTTTCTCAGAGAGAGGGAGAGAGTATGAGTGTGTGTGTGAGGGAGAGAGTGGGAGTGTGTGTGAGAGGCAGAAGGAGAGAGTGTGACTTGGGTGAGAGAGAGAGGCAGAGAGTATGTATAAGAGGCATAGACAGAGAGCATGAGTCTTTGTGACAGAGAAGTTTGAGTGTGTGCCATAGAGAATGACATTGCCAGTGTGTTTGACAGAGAGAGGGGGACAGCGTGAGTTTGTGTGTTAGAATGAGGGGGAGAGTGAGTGTGTGTGACAGAAAAAGGGGCGAGTGAAGTGTATGTGAATGAGAGAGGAAGTGACCCAGTGAATGGGAGAATGTGAGTTTGTGTGACACGAAGAGGGAGAGAGTGTGAATGGATGTGACAGAGGGAGGTGGAAAGTGTGAGTGTGTGTGACCGAGGGCGAGACTGTGAGCGAGAGAGAGAAGGGGAGAGTGTGAGTATGTGTGACGGGGTGTTGGTGGTGGAAGAATGTTTGTATGTGTGAGAGAAGAAGGAGGAGAGTTTGCTTGTGAGCGCAGAGAGAGGAGGAGAGTGTGCGTGCATGTGACAGTGAGAGGGAAATAATGTGTGTGCAAGAGGTGGTGGAGAGTGTGCCTGTGAAAGAGAGAAAGAGAGAGCGTGAGTGCCTGAGAGAGATAGAGTGGGAGAGTGTGAGTGTGTGTGACAGTGAGAGTGGAGAATGTGAGTATGTAAGAGAGAGAGACGGAGAGTGTGAGTTGTGTGACAGAGAGAGGTAGAGTGTGCGAGTGTGGGTGAGAGAGGGTGGGGAAAAGAATGTGTGGGTGACAGGGTGAGGGGGAGGCCTTGATAGACGTGGTGAATTTGAGTGTGTGTGACAGATAGAGGGATAGTGTATGAATGCATGAGATAGAGAATGGGGGAGCGTGATTTTGTGTGATAGAGATAGGGAGACAGTGTGTGTGAGAGGCAGAGGGAGAGAGTGTGAGTGTGAGAGAGGGAGAGAGAGAGATTGTGTGGCAGAGAGAGTGGGAAAGTGTGATTATTTGTGGCAGAGTGAGGGGGAGTGTGAATGTGTGTGATGAGAGAACGAGAGTCTTTCTGTGTGAAAGAGGGAAGAAGAGAGTGCAAGTGGAAAGTGTGAGTGTGTGTGACAATGGGAGGGAGAGTGTCACCCTGTGCGACATAGGGAGAGGGATAGTGTGAGTGTCTTTGACAGGGAGTCGAGGAAGAATGTGAGCTTGTGTGACATAATGAGGGGGAGATTGTGAGTGTGTGTGCCAGAGAGAGGGGGAAGTGTGAGTGTGTGTAACGAGAGAGAGAGAGATTATGTGAGTGTGTGTGACAGAGAGAGGGAGAGAGTGCGAGTGTGTAGGACAGATGGAGGTGTCGGGTGAGTGTGTGTGACAGAGCGGGAGAGATTGAATGTGAAAGAGGCGGAGAGTGCGAGAGTTTGTGATGGCGGTGGAAGAGTTTGTGTGCGTGTGATTTACAAAGGGGGAGAGTGTGAGCAGTAGAGAGGGGGAGAGTGCGAGAGTTTGAGAGAGAGAGAAGGAACAATGAAAGTGAAAGTGAAAGAGGGGGAGAGTGTGAGTATTTGTGAAAGAGGGAAGGGGAGAGTGCGAATGTGTATGACAGGGAGAGGGAGAGGATGTGAGTGTGTGTGAGAGAGGGGGAGACTGTGAGTGTGTGCGAAATAGAAAGTTGAGAGTGCGAGTGTGCGAGAGATAGGGGAGAGCGTGAATGTATGTCACAGAGAGCGAAGGAGTGTGTGAGTGAGTGAGAGAGAATGGGGGTGAGTGCCTGTGTCTTTACCAGAGAGAGAGAGAGTTTGAGTGTGTGTGACAGAGAGAGGGGGAAAGTGTCAGTGTGGGTGACAGAGGGAAAGGGGGAGTGTGAACATCTTGGGCAGAGAGAGGTAGACATGTAGGTTGTGTGAGACAGAGAGAGGGGAGAATGTGAGTTTGTTTGAAAGAGAGAAAAGGAGACTGTGAGTGGGTGAGAGAGAGAGAGATTGGACAATGCATGTGAGAGTCTAGAGGGGGAGACTCTTTGTATGTCTGAAAGAGACAGTGGGAGATTCTGATTGTGTGTGACAGAGTGGGAGAGAGTATGAGTGTGTGAGAGATAGTTGGGGAGAGTGTGAGTTTGTTTAACAGAGAGAGGATGTGAGTGTGTGTAACAGAGAGGTGGTAGAGTGTGAGTATATGGCACGGGGAGTGGGGATTGAGATTGTGTCTGACAGTGAGTAGGAGGGAGGGTGTGTGAGAAGTAGAGGGAGAGATTGTGAGTGTATGGCTGAGAAAGTGGAAGAGTGTGAGTGTTTGTGATGAGAGAGCGAAGTGTCTGTGTGTGTATGTATGTGTGACAGAGAGAGGACGTGTGTGTGTGTGACAGAGCAAATGGAAGAGTGTGAGTGTGTGTGATCGAGAGAGGGAGTGTTTGACTATGTGTGACAGAGAGAGTGGAATAGTGTTAGTGTCTTTGAAAGGGAGACGCGGATGAATATTAGTCTGTGTGACAGAATGAGGAGGAGAGTGTGAGTGTGTGTGAAAGAGAGTAGGACAGCTTAAGGGTGTGCATTTGAGTCTGTTTCAGAGGGAGTGTGAGAATGTGAGCTTGTGTGAGAGAGAGATGGGAGTTTGTGAGTGTCTGTGACAGGCAGAGGGCGAGAGTGTGAGATTGTGTGACAGAGAGAGGGGGAGAGTGTGAGTGTGTGTAACAGACGGAGGGGGAGAGAATGAGTGTGTGTAACAGAGGGGGAGATTGTGATTGAGGACGGGCAAGAGTGTGATTGTGTGTGACAGATAAAGGTGGAGAGTGTGAGTGTAAGAGAGAGGGGGAAAGTAAGAGTATCTGGGAGGGAGAGATGGAAAAATAATGTGTGTGAGAGAGGGGGAGAGAATGAGTATGTGTAAAAGAGAGAGGGGGTAGTTAGTGTGTGGCAGAGAGTGGTAGAGCGAGTGAAAGTGTGAGAGTGGGAAGGAGAGACTGTGTTTGTGTGTGACAGCGAGAGGGAGAGAGTGTGAGTTTTTGCGAGAGAGAGGGAGAGAGATTGTGAGCCTGTGTGACAGAGAGGCAGAGTCGGTGTGTGAGAGAGAGAGGGGGAGAAAGTGAGTGTGTGTGAAAGGGAGCGGGGGAGGGTGTAAGTTTGTGTGACAGAGAGGGACAGGGTGTGTGTGTGACAGAGGGAGGGGGTGAGAGTGAGCCTGGGAGAGAGTGAGATGGGACAATGAATGTGAGAGTGAGAGAGGATGAGAGTGTGAGTATGTGTGGGAGAGTGAGCGAGATTGTTGGAGTGTATGTGAGAGAGGGGGAGATTGTGTGTGTCGGTGACAGAGGGGGAAGAGTGTCAGTTTGTGCGAGAGAGAGGGAGAGAGTGTGAGCGTGTGTGAACAGACAGAGCGAGAGATTTTGTGAGAGAGTGAGAGGGGGAGAGATGAGTATGTATGAAAGAGAGTGGGGGAGGGTGTCAGTTTGTGTGACATAGAGAGGGAGAGAGTGTGAGTGTGTGACAGAGGAACTTGGTGAGTGCAAGCCTGTGAGAGAGTAAGATGGGACAATAAATGTGAGGGTGAGAGAGGTGGAAAGTGTGCGTTTGTGTGGGGGAGTGAGCGAGAGAGTTGGAGTGTATGTGAGAGAGAGGGACAGAGTGTGTTTTTCTGTGACAGAGGGAGCGGTAGAGTGTGGATTTGTGTGACAGAGTGAAGGGGAGGTTGTGATTGTGTGTCAGAGAGAGAGGGAGAGACAGGGAGTTTTTATGTCTGAGAGAGGGGAAGAGTGAGTTTGTGTGACAGAGGGAGGGGGAGAGTGTGAGTTTGTGTGACAGAGGGAAGGGGAGGTTGTGATTTTGTGTCACAAAGAGAGGGAGAGACTGGGATTATTTGTGTCAGAGAGAGGGGAATAGTGTGAGTGCCTGTGACAGAGGGAGGGGGAGAGTATGGGTTTAGTTGACAGAGGGGGAGAGTGTGAGCGAAACAGTGGGGGTGATTGTGAGTGTGTTTGACCCGGGGGTGGAAGAGAGCGAGTGTGTGTGACAGGGTGAGGGATAGTGTGAGTTTATTTGACAGGCAGAACGGGAAATGTGTATGTTTATGTGAAATAATGAGAGGGAGAATGCGAGTATGTGTATCGAGAGAGCTAGAGAGTGTGTGTGACAGAGAGAGGGAGAACATATGTGTGTGTGTGACCGAAGGAGGGGGCGGGAGTGAGAGAGTGTGACAGAGGAGGAGACTGTGAGTGTGGGTGATTGCGCTAGAGTTTAAGTGCATGTGACAGAGAAAGGGTAGAATGTGTTTGTGAGCAACAGAGTGAGGGGAAGAGTGCGAGAGTGTGAGAGAGAGGTGGGAAAATGAGTGTGGGAGTGAGAGAGAGGGAGAGTGTGAGTATTTGTGAAAGTGGGAAGGGGAGAGTGTGAGTGTATGTGACAGGGAGAATGAGAGAGTGTGAGTGCGAGAGAGAGAGGAATAGTGTATGAATGCGAGAAAGAGAGACAGAGGAGAGACCGAGTGTGCGCGGCTGAGAGAGGGGTGAGTGTGAGTGTGTGAGCGAGAGAGAGGAGGAGAGTGCCTGAGTCTTACCCGAGAGAGACAGAGTTTGAGTGTGTGTGACAGAGAAAGGGGGAAAGTGTCAGTGTGTGTCTGAGAGAGGGGGAGAGTTTGACTATGTATGAAAGAATGGGTGGCAGGGCCTGAGTGTGTGACAAAGAGAGGGTGAGTGTGTGAGACAGAGAGGGGAGAGTGTGAGTTTGTGTGACAGAGAAAAAGGGAGACTGTGCGTATGTGTCAGAGAGAGATTGGAAGATGAATGTGAGAGTGATAGAGGGGGAGAGTCTTTGCATATCTGAAAGAGAGAGGGGAGACTGTGATTGTTTGTGACAGAGCTGGGGAGAGAGAGTGTGTGTGAGAGATAGTTGGGAAGAGTGATTTTCTGTGACAGAGAGAGGATGTGAATGCATGACAGAGAGAGTGGGAGAGTGAGTGTGTGTGACAGAGAGAGGGAGAGAATGAGTGTGAGAGGAAGAGGGAGAGAGTGTGAGTGTGGTGAGAGAGAGGGACAGTGTGAGTGTGTATGACGAGAAAGCGATAGAGTGTGCATGTGTGTCTGACAGAGAGAGGAATTGAGTTTGAGTGTGTGTGACTGGGAGAGATAGAGTGTGAATGTGTGTGACAGAGGGAGAGGGCGAGTGTGAGATTGTGCTTGACAGAGAAAGAGTGAGAATGTGACTGTGTGTGATAGAGAGGAAAAGAGTATGTGTGTTTGACACTGAGGGCCAGAATGTGAGAGTGTGTGACAGAGAGGTGAGGAGAGTGAGTCTGTGTGATTGAGAATGGGGGAGGGTGTGATTTTTAGTGACAGAGAGAGAGGGCGAGATTGTGAGTTAGTGTGAGACAGAGAGAGGTAGAGAGTGTAAGTGTTTGTGTGACAGGGAGAGATGGCAAGAGTGTGAGTATGTGTGACGGGAGAGAGGGAAAGAGTATGAGTGTATGAGAGAAAGGGAGAGAATGTGAGAGTGTGTGACAGAGCGATGCGGAGAACGTGAGTGTGTGTGACGGAGAGAGGGGAGTGTGTGGTTTTGTGTGACAGAGGTAGGGGAGAGGGTGATATTGTGTGAAAGAGAGAGCGAGACTGTGAGAGGGTGTGTGGCAGAGAGAGCGGGAAACTGTGAGTGTGCGTGACAGATGGAGCTGGAGAGTGTGAGTTTTTGTGACAGAAGGGGAGAGTGTGAGGGAAAGAGTGGGATGTGAGTTTGTGTGACGCAGTGGGGGAAGAGTTTGAGTATGTGTGGGAGAAAAAGAGAGAGAGTGTGAGTGTGAGCGACTGAGATAGGTGGAGAGTGTCTGAGTGTGACAGAGAAACTGGGAGAGTGTGAATTTGTGTGACAGGGAGTGAGGGCGAGAGTGTGAGTGTGTGTGAAAGAGAGAGGGGGCGAGTGAGTTTGTGTGACAGAGAGAGAAGATGAGATTCTGAGTTTGTGTAACATAAATAGGGAGAGAGTGTGAATGCGTGTGAAAGAGAGGGCGAGAGTATTTTGTGATAGGGAGAAGGGGAAAGTTTGAGTGTGTGCGACCGAGAGAGGGAGAGTGTGACTGTGTGTGACAGAGAGAGAGGGCGAGGGTGTGAGTGTGTGTAACAGAGAGAGGGGGAGTGTGTGTGTTTGTGTGACAGAGAAAGGGGGAGAGTGTGATTGTGTGTGACAGAGAGAGGGACAAATTGTGAGTGTCTATGACAGAGAGAGGGGGAGAATGTGAGCGAACGAGTGGGGTGAGTGAGAGTGTGTTTGACGCAGGGCGTGAAATGTTTTAGTTTGTTTGACAGAGAAAGGGGAGTGTGTTTGCGTGAGAGAGAGAGATGTCACAATGAACGTGAGTCTGAGAGAGGGGGAGAGTGAGATTGTGTGCGACATAGAGAGGGTGAGAATGATAGTGTGTGTGAGAAGGAGGGAAGAGTTTGATTGTGTGAGAAAGTGAGATGGGACAATGAATGTGAGGGTGAGAGAGGTGGAGAGTGTGAGTATGCGTGATAAAGAGCCTGGGAGTGTGTGAATATGAGAGAGAGAGATGGGAAAATTAATGTGTGAGTGAGAGAGGGGGAGAGTGGGAATGTGTGAGGCATGGGGCGGGGGTGGGGGGGGGGGGGGGGGTGGGTGAGGGAGAGATTGTGAATGTGTGTGAAAGAAAAACTGGGAGTAAGTGAGTGTGAGCGATAGAGAGAGCGGGGGAATGTTCGTGTCAGAGAGAGACAGATGGGACAATGAATGTGAGAGTGATAGAGGGGGAGAATGTGAGTGAGTGTGAACCACAGATGGTCAGGGTGTGAGTGTGTGAGAGAGAGGGGGTGTGTGTTATTATGTGTGACTAAGAAAGGGAACAAGTGTTTGCCTGTGTGTGTCAGAGAGAATGGGAGAGTGTAGCTTGTGTGCGACAGACAGTGTGGGAGAGTGTGATCTTGTATGAAAGAGAGAGGGGGAGAGAGTGTGTGTGACAGAGGGAGAGGGAGAGAGTGAGTGTTTGTGACAGGTAAAGGGGAGATTGTGAGTGTGAGCGTATGAGAGTGTGGGGGAGTGTGAGTATGTGAGAATGAGAGCGGGTGAGAGTGTGAGTGTGTGTGACATAGAGAGAGAGACAGAGTGTGAGTGTGTGAGAGAGGGAGGTGGAGAGTGTTAGTGTCAGCGTCAGAGAGAGGTAGAGATGGGGCAATGAATGTGAGGGAGAGAGGGAGAGAGTGTGATTATGTGTAAAAGTGAGATGGCGAGAGTGAATGTATGTGGCAGAGTGAGGGAGAGAGTTTGAGCGTGTGAGAGAGCGAGGGAGAGAGCCTGTGTGTGTGATTCAGCGAGAGGAAGAGAGAGGAAATGTGTGTGTGTGTGAGGGAGAGACAGTGAGTATTTGAGAGAGAGAGAGGGAAGAGTATGAATGTGTGTGAGAGAGAGGGGGAGTGTATGAGTTTGCGAGAGAGAAAGGTGGGTTAGTGTGTGTGTTTGACAGAGAGAGGTTTAGTGTGTGTGTGTGCTTGACAGAGAGGGGGAGAGTGTGAATGTGGGTGACAGAGGGAGGGAGGGTGAGTTTTTGTGAAGGAGAGAGGGGGAGAGTGTGATTACGTGTCTCGGGGGTGGGGTAGTGTGTGTAACAAAGAGAGGGGGAGAGTGTGAATGTTTGTGACAGAGAGAACGGGAGAGTGTGAATGTGCCCCTGGGAGTGGATTAGTGTGTGAATGTGTGTGACAGAGATTGGCGGGAATTTGCATATGAAGGTTGTGAAGGCATTGGAGAGGGCACGGAAAAGGTCCACGAGAATGGTTCCAGGGATGTGGAACTTCAATTCTGTGGATCGATTGGAGCAGATGGGAATGTTTACCTTGGGGTGAGAAGGTTGAGAGGAGATATGATTGAGGTGAGCAAAATCTTGATGAGTCAATATCGTGAGGGATCTGGGCCGAGTCAATCGGAAGAAATTGTTCCCACTAGGGGAAGGAGTGAGGATGAGAGAGACACAGATATAAGGGGATTGGGAAAAGAAGAGATGGAGACACGAGGAGAAACTTTCTCAGGCAGCGAGTGGTGAGGATCCGGGATGCGCTGCCTGAGGATGTAGGGGAGGCAGGTTCAATCTAGGCGATCGATAGAGAATCAGAGTGTTATCCGAAAAGGAAGAATG
This sequence comes from Cetorhinus maximus, assembly GCF_964194155.1. Classification (NCBI taxonomy): domain Eukaryota; kingdom Metazoa; phylum Chordata; class Chondrichthyes; order Lamniformes; family Cetorhinidae; genus Cetorhinus; species Cetorhinus maximus. The sequence continues at coordinate 11,761,907 of NC_135913.1, read as the reverse complement.
TGCGTGGTTACCGGGACAGGGGGTGAGGGGTTGAGTGGTACTAGTTCAACTGCTCATTGGGAGAGCCAGTGCTGATACAATGGGCCGAATGACCTCCTCCTCCACTGCACCAATTGTGTTATTCAGGAGGACATGAAGGATAGAAAACGCTTGGGTAGAACACACGTCATTAATTAGCAAATGAAATGAATAAAACTTTGAATAATGTCGGATTTACAGCAGAATAACAGGCCATTCAGCTCATTTGCTCTATATAGTTGTTTATGCTACAAACGAGCATAATCCCAGCCCCTCTTCAAATTAACCCTTTGAAATAACTTCCTATTCATTTCACCTTCGTATGTCTATCAAGATTTCCCTCAAGCCCATCTCTGTTTCCCGCCCCATCCATTTCCTGGTATCAATTTCCACATTGTCACCATTATCCGGGGAAATAGATCCCTCCTGAATTCCTATTTGGATTTACTGGTGAGTATCTGAGATTAATGAGCCCTAATTGTTGTCCATCCCGCCTGTGAGGACACCTTCTCTACGTCTAACTTATCAGGAACCGTCACAATATTAAATACCACTATCTGGTTGCCCCTCAGTCTTCAACCTTAAGAACAGAAAGAGGCTACTGTCAGATTTACATTTCCAGGTACATTAAAATCTCTCCGTTCACGTATCTTCCTTGTGAATTATTTTTTCAGCACCTTAATCAGGGCTTTCACATATTCTATTGTTGGTAATTTGGAGATCAGACTGTGCAGGTTAAATATGTAACAGCGATGAGATATGGGGTAAATTTTAATTCAGATTTCTGATTGTGAGTATGAGAAATTGGGACGGGAGAATTTTAAAATTCACTTCATCTAGGAAACTTTCCAGTCAGTTTTGAGAATACAGGAAGAGGAGGTGTCCATTCAGGCCCTCGACTTTATTCCAGCAGTCAGTGAGACTTTGGCTGATGTGTGAAATAACTCAATCCGCCAGCCTTTGCCCCCTGTCCTTTCAGATCATTGATAACTAAAATATAACAATCTCAGTTTTCGAAATTAACCATCCATTGCTTTTTACAGAAGAAGAATTCATATTTCTACTAATGTTATATGCAGAAGTCTTTGCTAATTTCACTCAAGAAACTCTAAATCTAATTTTTAGAACACGCCCCCTCATCCTCCACATCCAATGTCACGGAAAGCGATTCTATCCCACTTCCCCTGAACAGCTGGAACATTTTCATCAAATTATCCCCCCTTCTAAAATGGGACTACGACCTCAGCTTGTTTAAAATCTCCTAATATTTAACTCTTGGAATCCAGGTTTAGTTCTAGTAAATCTACACGTCGCTCCCTCCGAGGACAATCTATCCTTGCTGAGATGTGGTGCACAGGACTGCTCACAGTTACTCCGTGTGTGGCCTGACCAGGGCTTTATCAATCTGACACAGGACGTCTACAAACGTGTCCATTACTACAGATATAAAGGTCAGCATCCCATTAGGATTTTGGATTATTTTGTGAATCTGTTAAGGAAAGGCCATAATCTGTGTAAATGATCCCCAAGTGCCTCTGGACCTCCAGCAATACTGGATGTTCACCAATTAAAAACATCCCTGGCTTATCCTTTTTTGGGCCCAGAATGTATCAGCTCACATTAGGTAGCATTCAAGCCATTTGACAAAATGCTATCATTCTGTGAGTCGAACAATAACTTGCAACTTTATATAACATGTATATTGCTAACAATTTATTGTGCCTCAGGCACAGCAGTGAAACTGCCGTCGTCAAATCATAAATGAACTCTCTCTCCATAATTAGTTTAAACATGCAAAGTGGAGCTGGATAAAAAATGTACATAACTTACTCAGGAAACCGAGGGTCAGCAGCACAGTCCACATCTCACTGGGTGATATTCTGGGAAGTGAAAGGCAGAATTAGCATTAGGAAGAGTGACTGGAATAGGGAAAGGGAGGGAAAAGTAATTAGAGCGTGGGACAGTGGATTAGTGATTATATCGATTTATAATAGGTGAACCCTATCTCTCCCTCTCACTGGAAAACCAACATTTAGTGCATGCCCTACCTCCCCCTCTCACTGGAACACCAACAGGTAGTGCATGCTCTACCTCCCTCTCACTGGAACACCAACAGGTAGTGCATGCTCTACCTCCCCCTCTCACTGGAATACCAACATGTAGTGCATGCTCTACCTCCCCCTCTCACTGGAACACCAACAGGTAGTGCATGCTCTACCTCCCTCTCTCACTGGAACACCAACGGGTAGTGCATGCTCTACCTCCCCCTCTCACTGGAACACCAACAGGTAGTGCATGCTCTACCTCCCCCTCTCACTGGAACACCAACAGGTAGTGCATGCTCTAACTCATTCTATCACGGTGACCTCTACAGCGAGAGGTGAAGTTCACTTGCTTACATGATCTTAATTTAAATCAATTCATTCACTCGAATCCTTCGCTTTTCCTTGTTAAATTCCCAAAACACCATTTTTTAATCATTACTATTCCTGACATTCCTGCTCTCTTCTATAGCTCCTCCTCCAGCTCCCCTCCTGAGACACCTAGCTAATATTCGAATCCTGTTCCATTGCTGAGCCATGTATGCGTACAGGAAAAGCAACAAACACACCACCAAGCCAATGCCCAGCAAGTGACAAATTCCTGAACTTGTTAAAAGGTCGATTCATACGTGAACTGCTTACCAGAGACCCCCAAATGAGATGCTGCTGTGTAAGATTCAGTGGGGGTCAGTCAATTAGCTTCTTCTTCACTCTCAGGTACAAGCTGCTGTGAGTGGTGTCAGTCTCTGTAACAATACATTCAAAACCGCTCATTATATGGGATTCACATGTGAACATTGGCTGCGCTGGTTGGCTGATAAATTCAGCAATGATGTACATTGTAGCAGCAACCATGCAAATTAAAGTTTTTTTGCATAAAAGGATGTGTGAAAACAAAACAAGGAAACATCTCACCTGATATTTGGAAGTTTTCTTTTCCTGTAACATAACCTGTCTTCAGTTGTCCATCATTAAAGGTGTAGGGGGTTTGTAATTGGCAACAGGCTTGAGCATTTTCTAGACAACATTGTGTAATGGTCCGGGTATATATTTTCATTGCTTCTTGGGTTGTGAGCATCGCTGACTGGGTCAGCTTTTATTGCCCGTACTTATCGACCTTGAGGAGGTGGTGCTGAGGTGACTTCTTGAACCTTTGCATTCCATATGGTGTAGGTACACCCACAGCGCTGTTAGGGAGGCAGTTCCAGGATGTTGTCGTAGCGACAGTCAAGGAACGGCTGACAGAGTTCCAAGTCAGGATGGTGTTTGACTTGGAGGGAGACTTGCAGGTGGTGGCGTATCCATGAATCTGCTGCCCTTGTCCTTCTAATTTGTTTGTTTCATCAGGTTGGAAAGTGCTGTCAAGGAGCCTTGGCAAGTTGTGATGTGAAATCTTAATGGTCAGTGTTTTAGAGAGAGAATTTTCACTTTGAAAATCCCTATAACATTCGCAATCTGTCAGTGGCTTATTCTGGTAGAGGCTGTTTGTATACCGAATTGTTTTTAAAGTCAAGTTCTCAAACCCTAGGAGTGCAATTTGAAGTCACTCTCTCTGTATTAGTCACCCAGTAACGGACTGATTTTCGGTCTCAGTCCCAAACCTCATTTTATCCATTGGTTGCTCCCCAATAATCTTCATCAAATTCCATCTTCACCAAATTTACAATCTGTATCACTGACTTAATAAGGAGATTGGGTGTTCTGTTTCCAAGCTTGGCCACAACACCAAGCTGGGTAGTAAATTGTCCTCATCTTTGCCTGTCCCTCGATTTGAAGGTGATGTCTTCTCGGGGTCGCCACTTCCTGCCGTGTATCTTCATATTGGTGAACAGGCCGATTCTCGAGCGTGATGCACAGTAATGGACAGGTTGTCGCCATTTTGACCGATTGGCAGTGAGCTGCTCCCAGTCATTATTGTCAATGCGTTAAAAAATCAAGTGTGATTCCTTTTGGGTTTCGTTCTTATAAATACATCTGTCTTTGTCTCCTCTTATTAGTTATTTGATAAATTGTAAATAATTCTGCAAGTTGGTTGATAAATCTTTAATTGTTTGATAAGTGCATTGTTTCATTTTGCTTTTGGTCAATAAAAGTCAGTATTAATTGCCAATTCAGTGTCTGAGACTGCCTGACTTTTCTGTTTCTGTCAAACTAAGTCAGTTTGAATGGTTAATTCAAGTTCCTCTAATTATCCTGATCGCTGCTAAATTAATTCAAGTCTAAGTTTATCAATCAAACACCACTTTTAAATCTACAGGGTGAGTTTCACCTTCTCCTGCCCCTATTTCTAATGTTCTTCCATGGCTGGTTCAATGAGCTAACTCCAGGTTGCAGGGTAGTTTTTCAGCTCCCCTCCACCCACACTATGGGGCCATTGTCAACACTGAGGTTGCGTGATGGAGACAGGCTCTGTGCTGGTCAGATTTGAATGCTGCACACCGTGTATCAAAAACAAGGAAAGGTCAGCCTCTAAATATTTGTGAGGTTGCTGTGTTTGACAGTAACTGTTCACAACAGAGGTGGAGATAAAATCTCTCAGAAACCACACATCCAGGAACATGTGCAAACAGGAGCAGTGGAACAGTTAGCTGCTTTAAATATGAGAACAGGAGAAGTTAATACACTCCCTTCGCCTTGTTCCAGTATTCAGGTGGTCTATCACACATCTGTATTATTACAACAGTGACCCAGTTGACACACAGATCCTTTAACATCCTTGCGTAACACAGACCCATCGATCTGTGTCTGACATTCCCAATTGACACAGGCAGCAGCTTTCCACTGACTTGTGTGTGATTGTGTTATTCCGGACCTTTACCCTGAATTGCCCAAATCTAATTTTAAAGTTAGGTACCTCGGGAGCAGACCACTCAGTGATCTCAACACTATTCAAGTAGATTATTGCTCCTTGTTCCACTGGCTGCCTCAGTCCTGATCCTCCAACAGTGTAGCATCCCCTCAGTGCTGACCCTCGGACAGTGTGGCGCTCCATCACTACTGGGCTCCAACAGTGTGGTGCTCCCTGACTACTGTCCCTCTGATAGTGTAGTGCTCGCTAGGCATTGACTCTTCAACAGTGCTGCGGACCCTCAGTATTAAACTTCTGACAGTACAGTGTTCTCACATTACCGACCCTCCGACAGTCCGGCAATCCCTCAGCACTGACCCTCCGACATAGCAACACCTCCTCAGTACTTTAAATCTGGAAGTGCAGCGCTCCCACAGTACTGACCCTCCGAAAGTGCGGCGCACCCTCAGCATTGACCATGTACATGGCAGCACTCCTTCAGTATTGACCCTCCGACATTGCAACACGTCCTCAGCATTCACCAAGTGGCAGTGCAGCGCTCCCTCAGTACTGTCCAGTGATGACCACAGAAAGCCATTTTGAAAAGCAATGGAGTTTTATTAATTGTATTTCTCCTCTATTTGCACATTTACCTCAATCTCCCCAAGTTATGAATTGCATTGGTTATCTACTTGAACATTGAATTGAACTCTCCCCAAATGTATTTATTTAATTGCATTAGCCCTCTATGTGCACACTGGGTTGCTCCCTCCCTCTCTCTAATTTATCAATTCTCTTCCTATTCAATGTGCAAACTGGGTTGCTCTCTCTCTCAATCTCTAGTTATTTAATTGCATCTGTCCTATATTTGCACATTGGATTGCTCTCTCTTTAATTTGTTAATTATATTCCTCTTCTATTTGTGCAATTGCCTGCTTTGTCACTCTTCCTAACTGATCAATTGCATTCGTCCTCTGCAAACATTTTCAATCTCAATCTCTCTCCCTTTCAGTTATTAACTGAAATCCTCGTACATTTGCACACTCGGATGCACTCACTCTCTGTCCCTCATATATAAATTACATTTCCCCCCTTTTTTGCACACTGGCTTTCTCCCTCTCTCTCTAATTTATTAATTGTATTCATCTTCTATTAGTACACTGGTTTGCTTTCTCTCTCTCTCAACTTTATCAATTACATTCCTCCTTTATTTGCAAATTGGTTTGCTCTCTCTCTAATTTATTAATTGCATTTCTCTTCTATTTGCGTACTTGCTTGCTCTTTCGCTATCAAATTTATAAATTTAATTCCTCGTCTATTTGCACACTTGTTTGCTTTCACTCTCTCTAATGTATAAATTATATTTATTTTTTCTTTGTACCATAGTTCGCTCTCTCTCACTCTCTTTCTCTCTAATTCATAAATTAAATTGCTCCTCTATTTGCACACTGGCTTGCTCCATCTTGCTCTCTAATTTATTAATTGCATTCCTCCTCTATTTGCACACTGGCTTGCTCTCTCTCTCTCTCTCTCTCTAATTTAATTGTACTCATTTTCTATTTGCACACTGGACTGCTCTCTCTCTCTCCCAAATTCCTAAATTTCCTTCCTGACATTCCCAATTGATATGCACACTGGTTTGCTCTCTCTCTCGGAATGTTATTAATTAAATTCCTCCTCTATTTTCACACTGGGTTTCTCTCCCTCTAATTTAAGCATTACATTCCTCCACTATTTTCACAGTGGTTTGCTCTCTCTCTCACTCTAATTCATTAATTATATTCCACCTCCATTTGCACATTGGGGTACTTTCTCTCTCTCTCTCTCTAATTTATTAATTGCAATCCTCTGCTTTTTGTACAGTAGGTTGTTTTCTCTCTAATTTATTAATTGCATTCCCCCTCTATTTGCACACTGGCTTGCTCTCCCCATCTCTCACTCTCTCTAATTCATTAGTTGTATTCCTCTTCTATTTGCACACTGGTTTGCTCTCTCCCTCAAAATTATAAATTAAATTCCTCCTCTGCGCATTGTGTTAGCCTCTCTCTATTTTGTTAATCACAATCCTCCTCTATTTGCACACAGTTTTGCTCTCTCTCTAATTTATTAATTGCATTACTCCTCTCTTTGCACACTGGGTTGCTCTATCTCCAATTTACGAATTACATTCCGGCTCGATTGGCACACTAGACATCTCTCTCTCGCTCTCTCTCTCTCTCACTAATTTATTAATCGCATTCCTTCTCTACTGACACGCTGGGATGCTCTCTCTGTCCCTCTCGCTCGATTGTATTAATTACATTGCTCATCCCTTGGCACTCTGGGTCGTTCTCTCTGTCTTTAAATTATTTATTATGTCGCTCATTTTGCTATCTGGATGGCTCTCTCTCTCAGATTTATTAATTCCTTTCCTCCTATGTTTGCACACTGGGTTGATCAATCTCTCTCTAATTTATTAATTGCATTGCTCCTCAATTTGCACAGTGTTGCTATCTCTCTCTCTCACACTCTCTCTCTCTAATTTATTATTTTCTTTCCTCCTCTATTTGCACACTAGATTTCTCTCTCCCTCTCTATTTTTTAAAATTCATTTCCGCCTCCATTTGCACACTGGGGTGCTTTCCCTCTCTCTAACTAATTAATTACATTACTCCACTATTTGCACACTGGGTTGTCCTATCTAATTAATTAATTACATTCCTCCACTATCTGCACACTGGGTTGCTCTCTTTCTCTCTATTTTATTGATTGCTCTTATGTATGTACATTGGGTTGCCCTCTGTCTCACACGCTTTTATGCATTAATACATTCCCATCTATTTGCACACTGTGTTGATGTCTCTCACCCTCTGTATAATTTATTAATATAATCCTCCTCTATTTGCGTACTGCGTGTTCTCTCTCTAATTTATTAATTACATTTCATCTCCATTGACACACTCAGTTGTTCTCTCTCTCTCTGACTTATTCATTACATCCCTCCTGTATTTGCACACTGGGTTTCCCTCTCTCTGTAAATTATTAATTACAATCCTCCTCTATTCTCACACTGGATTGCTCTCTCTCTCTGTAATTTATTGATTACATTCGTCCTTTACTTTGACACCGGGTTGCTCTCTCATTCTCTCTAATTCATTGTTTTTACATTCCTACGCTATTTGCACAATGGTTAAGTTCAAATATCTCTCTGATTTATTAATAACGTTGGTCGTTTATTTAAGCATTGGGTTCTTCTCTCTCTCTCTCTCTCTCGCTCTCTCTCCCTCTATCACTGTAATCTTTTTGTTACGCCCACCCCCCCCCCCCCCCCCTCTTTCACACTGCGTTGCTCTCTGCCTCTAATTTATTAATTACATTCCTCCGCTACTTGCTCAGTGGTTTGGTCCAATCCTGTCCCCCATTAATTAATTACAGCCCACCTTTTTCTTACTGGGTTCCTCTCCCTCTCTCTCAACCTTTAGCCACATTACCCCTCTGTTCCATACTGGGTTACTCTCTCTCTTTCTCTAATAGATTATTAGTTTCCTAAACTATTTGCACATTGGGTTACTATCTCTTTCTCTGTAATTTGCGAATCAAATGATTTAAGAATAAACTTCCACTTAAACAGGTGTCAGCGGGGAGGGGAGGCAACTCGAGGGAGCTTCACTCTGTATCACATCCCTACTGCACCTGCCCTGTGAGTGTTTGATGGGGACAGAGTAGAGGGAGACATACTCTGAATCTAAACCCGTGCTGTACCTGACCTGGGAGAGTTTGATGGGGACAGTGTAGATGGAGCTTTACTCTGTATCTAACCCCGTGCAATACCTGTCCTGGGAGTGTTTGATGAGGACAATGTAGAGGGGGCTTTACTCTGTATCTATCCCCGTGCTGTACCTGTCCTGGGTGTGTTTGCTGTGGACAGTGAAGAGGGAGATTTACTCAGAATCTAACCCCGTGCTGTACCTGTCCTGGGAGTGTTTGATGGGGACGGTATGGAGGGAGCTGTACTCTGTATCTTTCCCATGCTGGAGCTGTCCTAGGAGTGTTTGATGTCGGCAGTGCAGAGGGAGCTTTACTCTGTACCTAACCTCATGCTACATCTGTCCTGGGTGTGTTTCATGGGGACAGTGAAGATGGAGAATTACAATATATTAACCCGGCTCTATAACTGTCTTGTTTGCATACAGGCTTGTTTCTAAATTCAAATTCCCAAGCCCCGGGGATGCAATTTGAAGTCACACTCCCTGTATTAGTAGCTCTGTGACGTACTGATTTTCCACCTCACTCCCAACCCCACCATTGACCACCGCCTGGTCCCCAGTAACCTTCACCAATCCCCATTCTCACCAAATTTACAATCTATACCAATGACCTAATTAGGGGACGGAGTGTTTCTGTGTCCAAGCTTGGTCACAGCACCAAGCCGGATAGCAAACTGTCCTCGTCTTCGACTGACCCTCGATTTGAGGATACAACATCTGTGTGGCCACTTCCTGCCGTGGGTCATCATGTGGATGAACAGTCCAATTGTGGAGCCACAGAACATTGGAAACAAGGGGCAGGACATCCTACCAGGTATTTGGAACCGGAGAGCAGGAATTTCTTCCTTCCCTTCCTTTCCCGGCGGCCGCTCTGCCTCAGCAATAAGAGATGGCGGCTCAACGCGTGATGCAGTCTAATGGATTCGTTTTCGTCATTTTGACCGATTGGTAGTGAGCTCCTCCCAGCCATTAACATCAAAGCGATAACACTTGAAGTGTGAGTCCTGTAAGGTTTATGTGATAAATACACTTTTCCCTTTGTCCGCACTTAGCAGTTACATGAAGTGTTATAAATAATTCTGCAAGTTGATTGATGAATCTTTCATTGTTTGATAAGTGCATTGTTGTTTGATTTTCCTTATGTCCAATAAACGTCAGTATCATTCGCTAATAGAGTGTCTGAAACTCTGCCTGATGGTTCTTCCTCTGCCGAATAAAATCAATTTGAATGGTTAATTCTGGTTCCAGAATTTAGCCTCTTCACTGCTCAATTAATTCAAGTCTAAGTTTATAAAAACAAACACCCCTTTTTAAAAGTACAGGGTAAGATTAACCTCCTTTTGCCCCTATGCACTTCAATGACCGGTTCAGTGAGCTAACGCCAGGGTACAGGGTAGATCATCAACTCCCCCAAACCCATTCCATGGGGCCATTGTCAACACTGAGGTTGTGTGATGGAGACAGGCTCTCTGCTGAGCGGATTTGAATGCTGCACGTCATGTGTCAGAAACAAGACAATGGCAGCTGGCGTAAAAGTTGTGATGTTTCTGTGTTTGGCAGCAACAGCTCACAACAGAGGTAGATATAAGATCTCTCAGAAACCACACATCCAGGAACATGCACAAACAGGAGCAAGGGAACAGAGAGATGTTTGAAATATGAGAAGAGGAGAAAGTAATACATTCCCTTAGCCTTGCTCAAGTGCTCAGGGGGCCTACCGCACATCTGTATTATTCCAGCAGTGACCCAGCTTGCACTCAGAACCTTTAATAACCTTTCACAACACAAGCCCATCAACCTATGTCTTGACATTCCCAATTGACACACGGAACAGCTTTCCACAGTCTAGTGTGTGATTCTGTGATTCATGACATTAGCCCTAAATGTCACAAATCTAATTTGATTTATGTTTCCGTCGGGAGCAGATCACTCAATGATCTCAGTAGAAGGGCAACAGATTATGCCTCCATGTTACGATTACAGATTCAGTACATTCATCCGACAGTAGGGAACACTCTCAGTACATAACATCCGAAAATTCTGCCGTACCTCTGGACTTACTCTCTGACAGTTAATCACACCTAGAGTACTGATCCTCCGACAGTGCAGCACTTCTTCATTACTGTCCACTGGCAGCGTGGCGCTCCCTCAGTACTCACCCTCCGAAAGTGCCTTACTCCCACCTTACTGTCCCTTTGACAGTGCGGCACCCCCTCAGTACTGGTTCCCAACAGTGAAGGGCTCCCTCAGTACTGACTCTCCGACATTGCGGTGCTCATTCGGTACTAACCCTCACAGAGTGCGGCTCTCCCTCATTACTTACCCTCCAACAGTGCAGCACTCCCTCAGCACTGGCCCTCCGACATTGTGGCACACCCTCAGCACTGACCATCCGAAATGGCAACACCCTCTCAGTGCCGGCCCTCAGATATTGCAGCGGTCCCACATAACCGACACTCCGGCATTGCACCACTTCCTCACGATGTCAGATCGCAGCGCTCCCTCAATACTGAACAATGATGACCAGAGTAAGAGATTCTGGAAAACACATGGGGTCATATTAATTGCATTTCTCCTCTATTTGCACACTGGGTTAATATCTTTCTCACCAATTAATAAACTGCATTCGTCACCTATTTGCACTCGGCATTTTTCTCTCCTCCTCTGTAGTTTTTAAATTGCATTCCACCTGTATTTGCACACTAGGTTGCTCTCTTTGTGATTATTTAATTGCATTATCTCTCTATTTTCACACTGGATTGCTCACTGCCTAAGGTTTAAATTATATTCCTCCTCTATTTGCACAGGGGTCTGCCTTGTCTCTCTACTTAATCTATCAATTGCATTCGTCCGGTGAGTTGAATTTATACTAACCTGGCAGGCGGATGGGATCCTTAGAGAACGTTCAGCACGGGGAAATGCACAACAAAAAATATAAAAGAGGGCAAGTGAGTCTGGAAGGCATAGAAATTATGGGCCAGTTAAGGAACAAGGGGGTTTGGAAGGGTTGGATGGTATTTATTTTTATACAAGGAGTCTGGCGAATAAGGCACATGAGTTTGGGGCACAAATCAACACATGGACGTATGAAATCATTGCTGCCACAGAGGCATGGTTGAGAGAGGGACAGGATTGGCAGCTCAATATTCAAGGATATCAGGCCTTCAGGCGAGACAGGGACTGAGTTAAATGAGTTGGAGTTTTCGCAATATTGATCAATTACAGCAGCAAGGAGGGATGATATCTTAGAAGGCTCCTGAAATGAAGCCTTATGTGTAGAACCGAAAATCAAAAAATGAGAAATCACATTGCTGGGAGTTTAGTATATTCCCCCCAAACAGCCAGAGAGAGACAGAAGAACAGATGCTTAGGCAAATTTCAGAGAAGTATGAAAATGATAGGATGCTAGTAGTGGGGGATTTCAACTTCCCCAACATTAACCGGTTTGTTGATAGGGTGAACAGTTTAGAGGAAGCAGGATTTTTAATATGCATCCTAGAGAACTTTTTAAGCCAGTACGTAGAGGGTCCTACAAGAGAGAAAGCGGTCCTGGACTAAATATTAGGGAATGAATCCGGGTAAGTAGCAGAGGTGTCAGTGGAGAACATTTTGCAGATAGTGATCATAACCCCATTAGATTAAAGGTTGTTATTGAAAAGGAAAAGTCCAGTAATAAGAGTTCTAAATTGGGGGAAGGCCAATTTTAATAAGATCAGATATGGTTTGTCCAGAGTGGACTGGGAGCAGGTTCTTTCAGGTAAATCTGTGTCAAAGCAGTGGGGCTCATTCAACAGGGAAATAGGGTGAGTACAGGGCCAACGTATTTCAGGAAAGACAAAGAGTTGAACCAACAAATCCAGGGAACCCTGAATGTCAAGGGATATACAGGATTGGATAAAGAGATAACGGGAGGCTTATGGCAGATACCAAGGGCTCGAAGCTGCAGTAGCCCTAGAGGAGTGTAGGACATGAAGAGGGGGCACGTAAAAAGAAAATTAGGAGAGCAGAAAGGGGGCATGAGAAAACATTGGCTGGTAAAATAAAGGAAAATCGCAAGTTATTTTACAATTGCATTAAGAGTGAGATGATAACTAAGGAAAGAATAGGGCCCATTAAGGACCATAGTGGTAATTTGTTTGTGGAGCCGGAAAACGTAGGTAGGGTTCAAAGTGAATACTTTGTGTCGGTGTTCAAAAGTGAGAGGATTGACATGGGTATGGGAATGAGGCTGAAGTGCTGTGATATAATAAATGAAATTAGTATAGAAAGGGAGGAGTTTCTAAGTGGTCTGACAGGCTTAAAATTAGATAAATCTCCATGCCCAGATCGAGTGTATCCCTGGCTGTGGATTGTGACAAGGGAGGACATAACAGGGGCGCAGGCAATAATTTTCAACACTCCTCTGGCCACAGGAGAGTTACCAAATTACTGGAGGTACCGGTATTCAAGAAGGGAGGGATAAAGCAGGGAACTACAGGACAATCAGTCTAACCTCACTGTTGGGGAAGCCATTGGAAGCAATTCCGAGGTTGATAATTAATCTACACTTGGAGATGCAGGGATTAATCAAGGAGAGTCAGCTTGGTTTTGTTAAGGAGAGTTCATGTCTGATCAAATTGACTGAACTTTTCGAAAGTTTATCCAGGTTTATGGAGGACAGTGCATTTTATGTAGCCTACTTGGACTTCAGAATGGCTTTTGAAAAGGTCCCGCATGGGAGACTGATAACAAACGTAAGAGACCATGGGATCCAAGACAATTTGGCAAGTTGGATCCAGAATTGGATGAATTGCAGGAACCAGAGAGTGAAGGTCGAGGATGTTTCTTTTCTGACTGGATTCCTGTGTCCATTGGGTTTCCACAGGGATCTGTGTTGGGTCTCTTTCTGTTTATGGTATGTATTAACGACTTAGACTTCAATGTAGGAGGGTTAATCAGTATGTTCGAGGATTAAACGTGAATTCGTGGGTTGGCAAACATTTGGAAGGATAGCCTTAGATTACAGTAGGATATAGACGGGCTGGTCAGATGGGCTGATGAGTGGCAAATTGAATTGAATCCAAATAAGTGTGAGATGATGCACTTGGGCAGGACAAAAAAGGCCCGGGAATACATTATGAACGGTAGGACCCTTGGAAGAACTAGGTATCTGAGGGATCTTGGTGTGCATGTCCACCAGTCCCTTAAGTTAGTGAGACAGGTGGAACAGGTGGTTAAGGAGGCATATGGGATACTTTCCTTTATTAGCCGAGACATAGAATATAAGAGCAGGGAGGTCATGCTGGAACTGCTTAAAACGCTGGTTAGGCTATAGCTAGAGTATTGCGTGCAGTTCTGGAATCTGCGTTACGGGAAGGCTGTGGTTGCACTCGAGAGAGTGGAGAGGAGATTTACCCGGATGTTGCATGAGCTTTAAAGTTTTAGTTATTAGGAGAGACTGGACAGAATGGGGTTATTTTCCCTGGAGCGGAGGAATTTGAGAGCGGGTATGATTGAGGTGTATAAAGTGCTGAGGTAGATATGGAGACAGGAAGGAACTTTTTTCCCTTTGGTGGAGTGATCAACCACCAGGGGGCAGAGATATAAGTTAAGGGCCAGGAGGTTTAGAGGCGATGTGAGGAAGATTTATTTTCACACAGAGGGTGGTGGGAATCTGGAACTCAAATCCTGAAAGGGTGGTAGAGACATAAACCCTCATAATATTTAAGAAGTATTTGGATGCACACTTGCGATGCCAGTGCTGGAAAATGTGAATATCATAGTTAGGCACTTGTTTGACCGGAGCGAGCTCGATGGCACGAATGACCCTTTTTTGTGCTGAAGACCTCTATAACTCTCTGAATCCTCTCTTCGTTAACATGCTTGCTCTCGACCCCTCTCCCATTCATTTATGAACTGAATTCCTCCTGTATTTGTACACTGGGTTGCCCTCACTCTCTCTCATATATTAATTGCATTCCTCCTCTCTTTGCACACTGGGTTTCTCTATCACTCTAAATTATTAGTGACACCCGTCCTCTATTTTCGCCGCGAGTTGCTCTCTTTCTATAATTTGTTAATTGCATTGCTCCTCTATTTGCACATTGGGTTGCTATTCTCTCTCTAATTTATTAATTACATTCATTCTCTATTGGCAGACTTGGTTGTCTAATCTATCTTTAAACGATCACATTCATCCTCTATTTGCAGACTGGACTCTATCTAATTGATTAATTAGTTTGCTCCTCTATTTGCACATTGGGTTGCTATCTCTCTCTCTCTCTCTAATTTATTAATTACATTCATTCTCTATTGGCAGGCTGGGTGGTCTAATCTATCTTTAAACGATTACATTCATCCTCTATTTGCAGACTGGACTCTATCTAATTGATTTATTACATTTCTCCTCTATTTGCACATTGGGTTGCCATCTCTCTCTCTCTCTCTCTCTAATTTATTAATTACATTCATTCTCTATTGGCAGACTGGGTTGTCTAATCTATCTTTAAACGATTACATTGCTCCTCTATTTTCAGACTGGACTCTATCTAATTGATTAATTAGATTGCTCCTCTATTTGCACGCTGGGTTTCTCTGTATCTCCATCTCTAATTTACTAATTATTTTCCTGTTCTGTTTTTGGACTGGGTTGCTCTCTCTCTATATTTTTATTTATATGCATCCCTGCATTATTTGCACATCTGGTTTGCTCTCTCTCTCTCCATAATTCTTTAATTGCATTCATCCTCTTTTTGCAAACTGGATTTCTCGCTCTCTCTCACTCACTCTCTATCTTATTAATTACATCCCTTCTCTATTTGAACACTTTTTTTCTCTCTCCCATTTATTAATTACATTCCTCCTCTATGTGAACGCTGGGTTTCTCTCTCTCTCTCTCTCTAATGTATTAATTACATTTCACCTATTTGTGCACACTGTGTTGCACTCTCCCTCTCTAATTTAGTAATCATATTCCGCATCTATTTTCACACTGGTTTATCCACTCTCTAATTCATTAGTTTCATTCCTCTTCCACTTGCACACTGGGCTGCTCTCTTTCTCTCTCTCTTTGTCTCTAATTTATTTATTCAATTCCTCCTCTGTTTGCACACTGGGTCTCTCTCTCTCGCTCTCTCTCTCTCGCGCTTTCTCGCTCTCTCTCGCTATCTAATTTATCAATTGCATCCCTCTTGTATTTGTACACTGAGCTCTTGTCTGCTTCTCATTCTCTAACTGGTTAATTACATTCCTCCTCTATTTGCTGCTCTCTCTCTAATTTATTAATTACTTTCCTCCTCTATTGGCACTCTGGATTGCTCTCTCTCTGTCTCTCTTTAATTTGTTCATTAAATCCCTCGATTTTCACACTGGGTTGCTCTCTCTCGCTCTCTCTCTTATATATTTATATTCCTCGTTGAATTTGCAAACTGCCTTTCACTCTCTGCAATTTATTAATTACGTGATCTAAAAACCATATGCCACTTAAACATGCCCTTGGCTGTTAAATATAATATTTATTTGTAAAAAGTTTAACGTACATACATTTGTATTTAGAATATCAAATAACATCTAAACAATCACATTCAGTTCATCTAACCTTACCTTTGCACCATTTTAATTCACGAATCTTCAATAAATAATGAATCAATTTATCTGAATTATTCAACGTTAATCAGTAAACACTGAACCTGGGTGAATCTGTTATAATCAGTAAACAGTGGTGATCGGAATGGGATGATGAGAAGATGAGTGGCGGGGAGACCACGGCCTCACTGGGGGAAACCGAGAGAAGTAAAAACACCAGTGAAAGGACGTGAGGCCAGGGAGGGGCAGCGGGGAGGGCTGGCAACTCGAGGGAGCTTCAATCTGTATCTGACCCCGTGCAGTCCCTGTCCTGGGAGTGTTTGATGGGGACAGTGTACAGGGAGCTTTACTCTGCATCTAACCCTGTGCTGTACCTGTCCTGGGAGTGTTTGATGGGGACAGTGTAGAGGGAGCTTTACTCTGTATCTAACCCCGTGCTCTACCTGCCCTGGGAGTGTTTGATGGGGACAGTGTAGAGGGAGATTTAGCCTTATGCTAAACCCGTGCTGTACCTGTCCTGGGAATGTTTGAAAGTAACAGTGCACAGGGAGATTTACTCTATGTCGAACCCCGGGCTGCACCTGTCCTGGGAGTGTTTTGATTGGGACAGTGTGAAGGGAGCTTTCCTCTGTCTCTAACCCCCGTGCTGTACCTGCCCTGCGATTGTTGGATGCGGAGAGTTTAGAGGGAGATTTAAACTGTATCTAACCCCATTCTGTGCCTTTTCTGGGATTGTTTGATGGTTTCATTGTAGAGAGATCATTATTCTGTATCTAGCTTCGTCCTAAAGCTGTCCTGTTTTTATATTGACATTTTAAATAAAAATCCCGACACCTCAGGTGTGCAATTTGAAGTCACACTCTATGGATTTTTAGCCCTGTGACGTACTGATTTTCCATCTCAATCACAAACCCAACTTTGTCCATCACCTGGCCCCCAGTAATCTTCATCTATCCCCATTCTCACAAAATGTACAATCTTTACTAATGAATTAATGAGGGGCGGGGTGTTCTGTGCTCAAGCTTGGTCACATCACCAAGCTGGATAGGAAATTGTCCTCACCTTCGGCTGTCCCTCGATTAGAGGATGAAATCTACTCGGGGTGGCCACTTCCTGCCGTGAATCTGCATGTGGATGAACAGGCCGATTCCCGAGCGTGATGCAGAGTCATGGACACGTTGTCACCATTTTGACCGATTGGTAGTGAGTTCCACCCGATCATTAACATCAATGTGTTAACGCTTCAAGTGTGAGGCTGGGAGTGTTACGATGATAAATACGCTTTTCTTTTTGTTTCCTGGTATTAGATATTTCATAAATTATAAATAATCCGGCAAGTTGGTTGAGGAATCTTTGATTGTTTTATAAGCCTATGTTTGTTTCATTTTGCTTCTGTTCAATAAACGTTAATATTATTCGCTAATTCAGTCCCTGAGACTCTGCCTGATGGTTCTGTCTCTGTTGAGCTGGCTCAGTTTGAAGGGTTAATTCAGGTTCCAGTGATCAGCCTGTTCACTGCTAAATTAATTGAAGTCTAATTTATCGAAGCAAACGGAGCTTTTTAATTGTACAGGGTGAAATTAACCTGCCCCTGCCCCTATTTCTAATGTTCTTCAATTGCCGGTTCAGTGAGCTAACTCCAGGGGGCAGGGTAATATTTCAGCTCCTCCCTCACCCTCACTATGGGGACGTTGTCAATACTGAGGTTCCGTGATGGAGAGAGGCTCTGTGCTGAGCAGATTTGAATACTGCACAATGACTATCAGAACAAAGAAAAGGTCAGCCTATATGTATTTCTGACGTTATTGTGTTCGGCACCAACTGTTTACAACCGAGTTGGAGATAAGATCTCTCAGAAACCACACATCCAGGAACATGTACAAACAGAAGCAAGGGAACAGAGAGCTGTTTGAAATATGAAAACAGGAGAAGGTAATACATTCCCTTCGCCTTGTTCCAGTATTCAGGGGGTCTACAGCCCATCTGTATTAATAAAACATTGACCCAGCTGGCACACAGAACCCTTTAATATGCTTATGTAACACAGACCCATCAATTTATGACTTGACGTTCACAATTGACATATCGACATACTTCCCATGGGCTTGTGTGTTTCTGTGTGATTCCTGACATTAACCCTGAATGGCCCAAATCTAATTTTAAGGTTATGTCCCTCAGGAGCAGACCATTCTGTGCTCTCAATGCATGGCCCGCAGGTTATTTCTGCATGTTAGAATTGGTGCCAGTGCAGATCCCCCTCAATGAGGGGCTCCCTCAGTGCTGTCACTCCGACAATGAGGCACTTCCTGTGTACTGACTCTCTGACAGTGCTGTCCTCCCTCAATACAGACTCTTCGACATTGAGGCACTCCCTCAGAATTGACCCTCTAACTGTGCGGGGCACCCTCAGTGCTGTCACTCCGACAGTGCAGCACTCTCTCAGTACTGAATCTCTGACAGCGTGGTACGCCCTCAGTAATGACCCTCCGACAGGGCGGCTGTCCCTCAGAACTGAACCTCCGACAGTGAACGTACTTTCAATACTGACCATCAGAGAGTGCGGCAATTCCTCAGCACAGTAACAGAGTAATGTGCTTCGCCAGAGCTGACCATCCAGCATTGCAGCGCTCCCTCAGTACGGACCGTCCAACAGTGCGACGCTCACTCAGTACTGATCCTCTGACAGTGCGGCGATCCCTCAGCACTGACCCTCCGACAGTGCGGCGCTCCCTCAGCACTGACCTTCCGACAGTGCGGGGCTCCCTCAGTACTAACCGTCCAATAGTGCTACGCTCACTCAGTACTGATCCTCTGACAATACCACAACCCCTCAGTACTGACCCTCCATCCAGGGGCACTCCCTCAGTTCTGACTCTCTGACATTGCGCCGCTCCTGAGTTACCAACCCTGCAAGAGTGCTGCACTACCTCAGTACTGACCCACCAAATGCACAGCGATCCATCAGTACTGACACTTCGATAGTTTGTTGTTCCTCAGTACTGACCCTCTGACTGTTTGGCACTTCCTCAGAAGTGCAAGTCTGACAGTGTGGCACTCCCTCAGAACTGACCCTCCGACAGGTCAACACTTCCTTATTACTGACAATCAGACAGCTAGACGCTCGCTCAGTACTAACCCACCGCCAGTGCGGCCCACCTTCTATACTGACCATCCGACATTGCGGCCCTTCCTTAGTGCTGAACTTATGGCAGTGAGTTGCCCCCTTAATACTGACCAACCGAATGTGCGGCCGGCCCTCAGTGCTGATCCTCCGACAGTGCAGCACCCCTTCAATCCTGACACACCGAGCGTGTGGCATTCCCTCAGTATTGACTCTTTGACAGTGCGACAATTCTGCAGAACAAACCCACCAGCATTGCGGCGTTCCCTCAGTTCTGACCCTCCAACAGTGCTTTGCTTCTCCAAAGCTGACCCTTCTACAGTGCGGCGATCTCTCAGTACTGACCCTCTGACGGTGCAGCTGTCCCTCAGTACAGGACTTCTGACCGTGTGGCAATCCCTCAGAACTGACCCCCCGACAGAGCGACATTGCCTCTGAACTCAACCTCTGACAGTGTGACGCCCCCTCAGCACTGACCCTCTGACAATGCTGCGCTCCCTCAGTACTGACCTTCCGACTTTGCGACCGTCCCTCAAACCAGGCCTTCAGAAAGTGCAAAGCTACCTCAGAAATGGCCATCTGACACTGGGGTGCTCCCTCAGAATTTACCCTCTGACAGTGCGAGACTCCGTCAGTAGTGACCCTGCAACAGTGCGGCTCTCCTTCTTTACTGCCCCTCCAACAGTGCTGCACTTCGTCTTTACTGACCCTCTGCTGCTGCGGCAAACCCATGATACTGACCCTCCAATTGTACAGAAGAACCTCATTAGTGACCCTCTGGCAGTGCATGAGTGTCCTTAGCACTCATCCTCCAACAGTGAGGTACGCCTTCAGCACTGACCGTCCAAATGCGCTGCACTCTCTCAGTAATACCCCTTCTGATAGGCGGAAAAACCTCATTACTGAGCCTCATACTGCTGTCTCCGTACTGACTCTCCGATAGTGGGCACGTCCTCAGTACTGACCCACAGACAGCTAGGTGCCACCTCAGCACTGTCCCTCTGACAGTGCGGGGCTCCCTTAGTGCTGTCCTTCCAATAGTTCCGGACTCCCTCAGTACTGACCATCTGACATTCCGGGGCTCCATCATTGCTGACCCTCCGAAAATGTGACAACCCCTCAGTACTGACCCTCCTACAGTGCGGTGCTTCCTCTGCACTGACACTCCAACAGTGTTGTACCACCTCAGCACTGAGCCTCTGACAATGTTGTGCCACCTCCACACTGAGCCTCCGACAGTGTGGGGCACCCTCAGTTCTCATCCTCTGAATGTGCGGCCCTCCCTCCGATAATTAGGGGGTTCTAAGTTTTTGGTAAATATCTACTGAGTCACTATTTTGTGAGCGCTCATTCACACCAGCAGCCGTATTTCTCAGCTGTGGATCATGTTGAATTCAACATATGAACAGAATAACAGTTTCAACATCTCAACATTCAGTATTCATTCAGAGATAAGTTGGAGCAATTTCTCTCAGATCGTCGTGGGTCTTTGGACCTCTCTTCATCGAAATGTGATGGGAACAGAATCTTGGAATATTTATAAGGCCAAGCGAGATAGAATCTCGATTAACACAGGGGTGAAAGTTTTTCGGGGGGAGGCGGGAATGTGGGTTTGAGTTTAAATTCAGATCATCTGTGATCTTATTGAATGGCGGAGGAGGATCGAGGGGCCGAATGGCCTACTCCTGCTCCTAATTCGTATGTTCATAGGTATAGCTATTAATCAAGTTCAAAAATATATTTTAATTAATTGGTTAAATTATTAATAAATTACAAAATATTATAAGTTAATACATCCAACTGTTAACTTAATCATCAGCATTTTATGTATAATTGGTCTAAATATTAATTTCAACTTGTATTATCAAATAATACAGCTGATTATTAATTAATTTCCACAGCATATTATGAATTGTCGGCCTAATTAATGCTTTCAATTATGAATTAAAAAGTCTTAATATTAATTATAAATTAAACATCTAATTACCAATTATTTTCTAAAAATATATTATAAATTATTGGCCAAATTAGCAATCAAATTCAACAATATATTATACATAAAAATCCAATTCTTAAATATTCTTATTCCACCTCTAGTATATCTAATGATGAATTAATATCAATGATTTATGATTTGTGCATCTAATTTAGAATTACAATATCCAGCTTTAAGGCTCCTTATTATAAATTAATCTCAAATATTTATCAAAGCACAAACAATTAATTACTCTTAACCTATTATTAACATTGCATTAATTATTCTCAATTATTTTTATTGATACATTAATTATTATTTAGTTTAATAGCCTGTCAGACAGTGCGCAATGGCAGTGTGCCGCACTGTTGGAGGGTCAGTAATTGGGGTTTGACGCAGTGTCGGAGGAACATTACTGAGGTAGTGCTGTAGTGAAGGCGAGTCAGTACTGAGGGATCGCTGCACTGTCGGAGGGTCAGGACTGAAAGAGCACTGCACTGTCGGAGGGTCAGTCCTGAGGGAGTGCTGCACTGTCGGAGGGTCAGTACTGAGAGAGTGCTGCACTGTCGGAGGGTCAGTCCTGAGGGAGCGCCGCATTGCTGGAGGGTCAGTATGGAGGGAGCGCCACACTGTCGGAGGGTCAGTACAGAGGGAGTTCTGTACTGTAAGAGAGTCAGTTCTGAAGCTGCGATAGTAATATGGAGGAATAATCTGTTGCCAATGTATTGAGATAACTGAGTGTTCTGCTACCGAGGAACATCAACTTAAAATTAGATCTGGGCATTGAGGATTAATATCAGGAATTACACCGTAACACAGAAGCCTCTGGAAAGCAATTGGGAATGTCAAGACACACATTGATGGGTCAATGTTACTGAAGGATATTAAAGGTTCTGTCTACCAGCTGGGGGACTGTTGTAGAAATACTAAAGTGCTGTCAATCCCCTAAATACTGTAACAAGGCGAGGGAAATAAATTACATTCCCCTGTTTTGATCATTCAAATAACTCTCTTTTCCCTTCCTCCTGTTTGGACATGTTCCTGGATGTGTGATTTCTGATTGATCTTATCTCCACCTCTGTTTTGAACAGCCGCTGCCAACCCTCACAAATATTTATGGGCTGACTTCATCTCGGTCCTGATACACCATGTGCAAAATACAAATCTGCACAGCACAGAACCTGACTCCATAAAACAACCTCAGTATTGACAATGGCCCCTTAATGTGGGTGAGGGCAGTTGAAAAACTGCCCTGTACCCTTGAGTTAGCTCACTCAACAGGCCATTGAAGAACATTAGAAGTAAGAGCAGGAGAAGGTTAATCTCAAACTGTACTTTTAAAAATGGCTCTTTGTTTTTATAAATTTAAACTGAATTAAATTTAGCAGTGAACAGACTAATCAGTGGAAGCTGAATTAAACCTTCAAACTGATTCAGGTAAACAGAGACAGAAACATCAGTTTTAATCTCAGACAGTAAATAAGGGAATAATACTGACGTTAATTGAACAGAAGCAAAATCAAACAAAAATTCACTGTTCAAATAATCAAAGACTCATCAATCAACTTGTTCAATGGACTCAGACTTATCCAATAGTTAACAAGGGGAGAGAATGTTGAAAACAGACGCATCAGCAAAACCCGGCAGGAGTCACAAATTCAATTGGACAGCATATCTATAAGAAGCGAACATCAAACTTAACACCCGCCCACAGTTAACCCGCCTACCACCCCGCCACCACCCCCCACCCCCAGCCCCCCGCCCCCTCCCACGCCCCCCTTCCTACCCCCGCGCTGACAGCTGTTCACCGAAGCATACTGCACCTTCCTGGAATCCACACTGACAGGAATTCTCCTCTGTCTGCCCGCGGGGCCTAGTGCCACACTCAGCAGCTTTGCTTGATATTCATTCAGGGTATGAGGGATTCGCTGGCTGCGCCAGCATTTATTGCCCATCCCTAACTGGCCCTTTGAGTAGGTGATCATGAGCTGCCTTCTTTATCCGTTACAGTCCACCTGGTGCAGGTACACGCATAGCATTGACAAGGAAGTTTTCAATGAACAACATGACACAAGGGAGTTCTGAGGAACAAAGTGACCTTGGCGTGTGTGTCCATAGATCTCTAAATGCGGACGGGCATGTTCGTGGGGTGCTGAAAAAGGGATATAGGACACTTGCCTTTATCAATCGAGGCATAGTTTGCAAAAGTAAGGAGGTCATGTTGGAGTTGTATAGAACCTGATTGAGGCCATAATTGGAGTACTGTGTGCAGTTCTGGTCGGAACATTATAGGAAGGATGTCATTGCACTGCAGGGGGTGCAGAGGAGATTCACCAGGATGTTCCCTGGGGTGAAACACTTAAGTTAAGAATAGTGCATGCATAGGCTTGTGTTGTTTTCATTGGAGCAGAGAAGACTGAGGGGCGACCTGATAAAGGTGTACAAGATCATGAGGGGCATGAACAGGGCATACAGGGAGCAGCTGTTCCCCTTAGCTGAAGGGTCTGTGACAAGAGGGCATAAGTTCGAGGTGAGGGGCAGGAGGTTTAGGACGGATGTGAGGAAAAACCTTTTTAGCCAGAGGGTGTTGACGGTCTGGAATGCGCTGCCTGGGAGGGTGGTGGAGGTGGGTTGCCTAACATTGTATAAAAGGTACCTGGATGAGTACTAGGCGCGTGATAACTCAAGGCTATGGGCCAAGTGTTGGTAAATGGGATTAGGTAGGTCTGGTGTTTCTCATGTGTCGCTGCAGACTCGATGGGCCAAAGGGCATCTTCTGCACTGTGATTCTGCGATTCTGTGTGAATACAAACCCTCCAAGAGCGCAGCGCGTCTCCTGTACCGAATATGTGGCAGTGCAGCGCTCCATCAGTACTCACCGTCCGACTGTTCAGTCATCCCTCCGGGCTGATTTCTAAGATGCAAACTCCCTCAGTGCTGATTACATTAAAGTGCAGCCACAGTCCCATACACATTGCAGCTCAGATTAATGGATCACCCTCTGTCAGCTCAGCACACCCTCAGTGTGCAGCCGCTCTCCCACACACACTGCAGCTCAGATTAATGGATCACCCTCTGTCAGCTCAGCACACCCTCAGTGTGCAGCAGCACTCCCGCATTATTGCCTGTTCGAAAATGCATCACTCCCTCAGAACTGACCCTTTTTTCACTCCGGGGCTACCCCAGGGCTGACCCTCCAAACGTGCTGTCCTCCCTCAGGAGTGGCTCTCTGACTTTTTGGCATTCCCTCAATACTGACCGGTTGACAATGGTACGTGCTGGAATGCTGACACCCTTATAGCTCAGCACTCCCTCTGCACTGAAAACTTGGCAGTGCAATGCTCGCTCAATCCCACGGTAATGGTTTTCTGACAGTGCAGTGCACAATTAAAACTGGTCTTCATACACTGCAGCACTTCCGCCCTACCTATTACCTCATAGGTCAACCACACACAATCAAATCCTCATTACTGGCCCTCCGGAATGCTGCACTACATCAGTACTCAGAGAGAGAGAGAGAGAGACAGACAGACAGGCAGACTGAATGACAGAGACAGAGTCAGAGAGAGAGAGAGAGTAACGGAGAGTTAGGGAGAAAGAGTGAGAAAGGAAGAGAGAGATGGAAAATAATTGTCAGATAGAATGAGTAAGAGATGGAGCCAGGCAGACAGAGAGAGGGGGGAAAGGGAGAGAGAGAGAGAGAGAGAGAGAAGAAGAAATATATAGTGTGAAATAGAGACATAGAGAGAGTTAGTTACAGAGGGTCATCAAGGAGGAAAGAGCGAGAGAGAGATGCAAGGGCAGTGGCAAATAGAGAGCAGCAGAGAGAGACTGATAGAGAAATCCACATTGCACAAGATATTGACAAAGGGAATGAAGGAGAGAGACAGGCAGAGTGAAATGGAGAGAGAGAGAGAAATGATTAAGACAGCAACAGAGAGTGAAAGAGAGTCACAGTGACTGAGAGTCAGAGAGGCTGAGAGAGACAGACGGAGTTGAGAGAGAAATAATGGGAGACAGCAAGAGAGAAAGGTTAAGAGGCAGATAGACATCTACAGGCTGCCAGAGACAGAGAGAGAGGGAGTGCGGGAGATAGAGTGAGAGAGATAATAACAACAGAACGGGGGAGGCAGAGAGAGGAGAGAGGAAGGGAGAGAGAGGGAGAGTGAGAGGAAGAGAAAGAGAGGCAGAGCGGGCCGGTGGCTGGGAAAGAGAGGGCGACTCAGAGTGAACCAGAGAGAGAGAGACAACGAGACAGGCGCAGGCAAAGGCGGAGACAGCAAACAGGATGCAAAGACAGGAAGAGAGGCAGGGATAGAAATAGATTGAAAGAGAGGAACAGAGATCACTAGAGACAGGGAGTGCAGGAAAGGCACCGCGAAAATCTAGGACAGACCACACGGGAGAGGAAGAGAAAGGCAGATAGAGAGTCAGAGAGAGGGAAAGAGAGTTAGAGATGGAAAAATAGTAAGCACGAGAAACACAGAGAGAAAGAGAGGGGTTTGGAGAAGAAAGGGAGGCAGAGGCAGAGAGAGAGACTGATAAAATCACACAGAGACAAGGAGAGAGAATTTGATCGGGGGTAATACAGAAAAAGTGAGACAGAGAATGAGAGGGGCGGCCAAAGAAATGGAGGCCGAGAGAAACATCGAGCGAGAGAGAAAGAGTGAAAGACAGAGAGAGAGAGAGAGAGAGAGAGAGAAAGGAAGAGGAAGACTGAGGCAGTCATAGTGACAGAGGGAGCCAGAGGCTGAGAGATAGACAGACAGTGATTGAGGAAGACAGATAGAGAGAAAGAGACAAGAATACAGACATATCCAGAGATAGACAGCACACACACGGAGTGCCAGAGACAGAGATAGAGAGAGAGTTAAAGAGAGACAGAGATACAGAGACAGTTAAAGAGAGACAGAGAGAGAGAGAGACATCGAGGGTGAGATAGTGACAGATAGGGAAAGAGAGAGGGAGAGAGTGAGAGAACTAGAGGGTGTAAATAATCTTCTTTTTCTTGGACTGTCGCTTTAAAATTGGACTGCGGCTTTAAAAACGACCATGGCTACTGTTTAAAGGCCAGATCGCTGGAATGGAATGAGGAATATCTACAATCTTGCTATCGTGGGAAATAGCGTGCCATAAAAGAGGAGGATTGTTCCGGAAAGGATCCCTGTATAACAGTTCTGTTGAAGGGTCATGAGGACTCGAAACGTCAACTGTGCTCCTCTCGACCGCTGCTGCCAGACCGGCTGAGTTTTTCCAGCTATTTCTGTTTTTGTTTTTGTTTTGGATTGCCAGCATCCACAGTTCTTTGCTTTTATCCCGGGACTAATGGGAATTGCCTGACGACAACATTTGAATGATCTCCTGACCAGGTGACAGGGTTTTGTGTGGTAACAGCGCAGGCAGTTCAGATCCTAGCCTGTAAAGAGGGGAGACTTAAACCTCTCTCTCTCTCTCCTGTGTTTTTAGAATTGCAGTAAGCAGCTAGCTGGCTATTTCTCACAATTTGTAACCTGCTTTCTCTGAATACCCCTGTAAAGAATTAAAAGGGGGAAATCACCAGTAGAGACTTTAAAAGCAAGGTTTTCAACCAGTGAGCAGCAGACGGAAGGTGCTGGGTGACCAGCTCGTGTCATTAACAAAAAAAAACGCAAGGAACTTTGATGACCTCAATCAAAAGCAACTCATTTAAGCCTGTACTCCGGATTGGTGTTTTTGAACAGCTTTACCTCACCCCTTAAATTCTATTCTTTTAATTTTGTGTGTGTGTGTGTGTGTGTATGTGTGTGTCTGTGTTTGTGTGTGTGTGTGTGTCTGAGTTTGTGTGCATAGGGGTTTAAGAAGGAGTGGAGTTTGAGTTATTGAGTTAGAAGTTGGCAATTCACATTTCTTTCTTTTGCAACTTGTTAAAGACAGTTTGTACAATAAATAGTTCTTTACTTCGTAGGTTTACAAACCTGGTGCTGGTATTCCTTTAATCTAGATTAACATTCAAACAGTATTGGGGCAATGTGGTCGTTTGGCCAAACTTTTCACAATATTCACCGCTCTGTGAAAAGTTGGGCTTCATAATACAGAACACTTTGCCCATTGATCGTGACAGCAGACAGAGATAGAGATACAGGCAGAGGAAGGGAGAGACAGAGAAAGACAAATAGAGGGACACAGAGAGACAGAGGCGATGACCGAGAAAGGGAATGAATGAAAGAAAGACAGAGGGAGGAGCAGCCATAAACATGAATAGATTTAGAGTCAGACACATCTGGGGAGTGTGTGTGTGTGTGTGTGAGAGAGGGAGAGAGAGAGAGAGAGAGAGAGAGAGAAGAAGGGGCTAGAAGGATAGATAGATATAATGTGAGATAAAGTGACTTCTAGAGGGAGAGGGACATTCTGAGTAAAAAGGCGAGAGGCAGAGAGAGCAAGAGAGAGAAAGAGTGAGAGTGAGACTGACAGTTAGAGAAATAAGTCCAGGCAGTTGAGGGAGAGAGAGCGACAGAGACAGAAGGGAAATGAGAGAGGTAGAGCTGGTGACGGAGAGAGAGAGATAGAGAGATGCAGATACGGAGGGAGGGTGAGAGGCAGAAAGGGACAGAGAGAAAGTGAAAAGGATTGAGAGAGAGTGAAAGTGAGGGAGATTGGGGAAGAGAGAGGGGGAGAGAAAGTGTGAGACACAAAGAGAGATTGCGAGGGAGGCAGAGATATAGTTCGTGGGAGAGTTGTTCTTACACACAGAGACTGTGAGAGAAAAGGAGAGAAGGGGAGAGAGAGAAAGACAGGGAATGAGGGGCAGAGAGGCAGAACATTAGAGCACCGCACAATCAGGGAGAGAAACGTATTAATAGAGAGTGTCTGAGAGAAAGATCAAGAGAGAAGGCCAGAGAGAAGAACAGGGAGGGAGACAGACACAGAATGAGACAGAGGTTAAGGGAGAGTAAGCAGGAAGCAGGAGTGAAAGAGGAAGAGAGAGAGGGAGAGAAGTAGATTGAGGGAGAGAGAGGGATATTGAGAGAGAGAGGAGTATTGAGAGAAAGAGAGAGAGAGAGAGACGGAGGGGTGGGGGAGAAAGGTCGAAAGAGGCAGAGAGGGAGAGAGATAAGTAGCAACACAGATATTGGTACACAGAGGGTGAGACCGAGGGGGAGGGAGACAGAGACAGGGAAAGAGGCAGAGAGAGAGACACAAAGCGAGGCAGAAAGAGAGAGGGAGAAAGGGAGAGATAGAAAGTAATGGATGGAGAAATAGATGGGGAGAGATGCAGAGAGAAAGAGAGTGGAGCATTCTGATGGGGATAACTGGGGAGTTTGTAGGGGAAACAAGTCACAGGGGTTCGGTGTCGGTCATCAGTTGAGGGACAGTGAGGTTGTGAGGTGGCCTCAGAAGCTCTGAAAATCATCACTCCCCTGCTTCACCTGCCTACTGCGTATATACTGACACAGGGAGAGTTGTGGTGGAAATTTAACCGTGCCCAACATCTTCCATACGAGGTCCCCTTCCACAACCAGGGCCGTGGGAGCCGGTTATAACGTTAAAACTATAACGCAACAATGAAGATGAAGGGACTGTGCTATGAGGAGAGATAGAGTAGCATGGCATAATATTCCCCTGAGTTTAGAGTGAGTGGTGCACTCACTGAAACATATAACCTTTTTTTCCTGAGTTGGACAGTGCAGATGTTCCTTAGGAAAGACATGTTCAAGATTTCATGACGGACAAAAACTTTCAGTCCTGGCACCATCATCGTGATTCTTTCTTCATGTTCCCCAGTATTGCTATATCCCTTGTATATTTTGGTTGCTTGACCTTTTAAAAAATACTTATTGATGTGATTTTCCTGACGCTTGCAAAACTGGCATTTGTCGCACATCCCAAATTGCCCCTGAGCTGGGTGCTTTGTTAGGCTGTTTCAGTGACCAATTAAGAATCAACAACTTTGCTGTGGAATAGGAGTCACTTGTAGGCCCGATAAGGACGGCAGATTTCCTTCTCTAAAGAAAATTTCTGAACAACATTGGTTTTCCAGTCCTGAGAACATCCTTGTAAATCTCATTTGTTCCCTCTCTAGTGCAATTACACACTTTCTGTAATGATGTGACCAGAACTGCACATCGACTATTCAATCAAATCACTCGATGCCCCTTCTTAACCACATTTTTGGACAGACCTGCTACCTTTAGCGAACTGCAGACATTCACCTCAATGCCCCTCACTTCCTCTACACCTCTCATTATGCTGCCATTTGCCTTGTAAACCTTTCTCTTGTATGACTTCCCGAAGAGCATCACCTCAAACTTCACTGACTTTGATTGTATTCGTCACTTTCCTGCCCCTTAACCCAGTCCATTGATATCTCCCTCTGGTCTCCAATAATCCTCTCCCCTTTCTAGCAAGCCGCCATTTTTTTTCTGATATCTGCAAATTTCTTGATCACACACACCTGCATTTATGCCCAAATCATTAATATATAGCATAATATTGGAGGGGAGCTCAAAATGAGACGTGTGGAACCCCAGAGAAAACAACCCTCTGGTCACAAAAATGACCATATACCAAGATGCTTTGTTTCCTGCCGTTGGGCCTAAATTTTGTATCTAGGTTGCCCCATCCCCCTGTATCTGCAGGGATTTTTTTTTCACCAGCCCGATTTCTGTGACTTTGCCAAAAGCCTTGAATAAATCCATCTAGACCACACCTGATGCGCAATGACAGTTTGCCATAAATTGACATGTCTAGAAATGTTTTCCGTGAAGTGGCTTCAGATGTTATCGAAATCCTTACTCAGAGTTCCATCAAACAATGATCACCTCTCTAATCTCACACTGAACTTGGGCCTGTTTTCACGCTCCTGTCATTGTTGGTGGAAGCTGTGCAATACCGAACTCTCTCTTATTGAACCCCGGATGGTTTCCTCCCTCTGACCGTAGGAATATCCAATCATCAGGAGTGGGTGCAATTGTACAACTTAAATCATAGGTTAGTAAAACAAGTTTGAGGAACAGAGGCTTTGACATTTTAAAAAAATAATTCACCCCAAAAGAAAACATCACCCAATGCACACACATGTACTGCGACAACAGAGCTGATGGTAAATACTGAGTTGTTAAAGTCCCAAAAGGAACTTCAAACAACTGCCACAACTTGTTTTGAGGTGTGTATAGAATTTGAGATGCTTACCTTTAATAATGTAGTAAGAATATCAAAAAGGCTTCAAGGTTTTTATAAAGCTAAATTAAACATTTATTAATAAGATTAATGATTTCAAATGCACAGTGTCACACTGAACACAGAGCTCACAATGAACACAGAGCCCACACTGAACACAGAACCCACACTAAACACAGAGCCCACACTGACCACAGAGCCCACACTGAACACAGAGCCCACACTGAACACAGAGCTCACAATGAACACAGAGCCCACACTGAATACAGAGCCCACACTGAACACAGAGCTCACAATGAACGCAGAGCCCACACTGAACACAGAGCCCACACTGAAGAAAGAGCCCACACTGAACTCAGAGCACACACTGAACACAGAGACCACACTGAACACAGAGCTCACACTGAACACAGAGCCCACACTGAACACAGAGTCCACAGTGAACACAGAGCCCACACTGAACACAGAACCCACACTGAACACAGAGCCCACACTGAACACAGAACCCACACTGAACTCAGATCTCACACTGAACACAGAGCCCACAATGAACACAGAGCCCACACTGATCACAGAGACCACACTGAACATTAAGCTCACCCTAAAATCAGAACGAACCCTGAACACAGAGCCAACACTGAACACAAATCCCAAACTAAAGACAGAGCCCAACCTGAACATACAGCGCACCCTGAACACAGAGCGCACCCTGAACGCAGAGCCCAAACTTAACACAGAGCCCACACTGAACACAGATCCCACACTGAACACAGAGCGCACACTGAACTCAGAGCTCACACTGAACACAGAGCGCACACTGAACACAGAGCTCACACTGAACACAGAGCCTAGACTGAACACAGAGCCCACCCTGAGCACAGAGCCTACACTGATCACAGAGCCCACACTGAACACAGAGCCTAGACTGAACGCAGAGTCCACACTGAACACAGAGCCCACACTGAACACAGGTCCCACACTGAACACAGAGCGCACCCTGAACTCAGAGCTAACATTGAACACAGAGCTCACATTGAACACAGAGCCCACACTGAACACAGAGCCCACACTGAACACGGAGCCCACACTTAACACAGAGCCCACACTGAGCACTGAGCTCAACCTGAACATAGAGCGCACCGTGAACAGAGAGCCCACACTGAACACAGAGCCCACAGAGAACACAGAGAAGATGCTGAAAACAGAGCCCACAATGAAAACAGAGCCCACACTGAACACAAAGCTCAGCCTGAACATAGAGCTCACACTGAACACAGAGCCCACACTGAACACAGAGCTCAACCTGAACACAGAGCCCACACTGAACACAGAGCCCACACTGAACTCAGAGCCCACACGGAAAACAGAGCCCACAATGAACACAGAGCCCACACTGAACACAGAGCCCACACTGAACACAGAGCCCACACGGAACTCAGAGCCCACACTGAACACAGAGCCCACACTGAACACAGAGCCCACACTGAACACAAAGCCTACACAGAACACAGAGCCCAGACTGAACTCAGAGCCCACACTGAACACAGAGCCCACACTGAACACAGAGCCCACACTGAACACAAAGCTCAACCTGAACATAGAGCGCACCCTGAATATTGCGCCCACAAGTAACACAGAGATCACTGAACACAACGGCCGCAATGAACACAGAGCAGCGACTAAACTCAGAGCTCAAAATGTGCACAGAGCTCACTCTGAACAACGAGCACGCACTGAACAAACAGTCCTCACCAAGGATCCTTAGTCAGCTACTTCCAAACCCACAACCACTACCATCTAGAAGGACAAAGCAGCAGATAATGAGAACACAACCACCTGGAAGCCCACATCCCACGAATAAACAGTAAAAGGAGATATTTCTCATGATCAATCCATCTCTCACACACCCAGTCAACTTGCCCAATCCCTCCCTTGCTTGTGACATTAAACCATCATTTCTTCTGTTTGCGGTAGTTCCAGAAGAATCAATGTCTAAAGGGCTTGAAGCGGGAAGACATTCAGTGCTCAGGTGTGGATCCTCCGGAACCGTGAATCAGATGGAGAATGTCACTGATCAGCCGTGATCCCATCACCGTGTCTTTTACAAACTCGCTCGATGACGGCTCTGCTTGAACTTCAGCTTCTTTAACACAATGATCCTGTCAGCAAAGTGATCATCTACATCTAGACATGTGTGATTCTGATATCACTATTGATTCCGCTCCACATTGCAAGAGAGGGGGGCAGTTTTACAGCCTTTGCTTTGTTAAATAGAGAATGATGTCCCCCTTTTAAATTAGTGACCGCGGGTTAGGCTGAAGCCAGACTGACCCTTCCAGCTCAGGGCCATTTGAGGAATGAAGTGATCTCCTGTTTAATGAAGGTTTTTCATTAAAGATTTCCCTCTGTGCACAGGTCCTAAAGCCTCATGGAGCTGTCAATACTGACAATGGGCACAGGGACAACAGATAGATCCTTGTTGAAGGTCAGCCTCTTGGCAGATATCATGTTTTTAATCAATGTTTCTGTAGAATGGAGGAATAATTAGGTGCTGGAATTTGCAGAATCAGAAATAGACTCACAAGTCAAGATTTTATTGGATATAAGAGACAATAGCTGTGTTAGACCTGCTGTATAAACATATAGTGATGCAGGTGAGATAAAAAGAAAACGTAAGGAGAGCAGCTGAATTAACTGAGAAGAGGTGGATTGACTGACATATTCCTGACAGGGAATTTAATTCCTGAGGAAGTGAAAAGCGAGATTTTGTTTTCCATTTTCACTGCCGACCATCAATAGAAATGTTGTGAAATGATCCATCGACCCTGCAGGGTAAACCTGTCAATCTGCACAGGTCAGCAAGCAGGGCTTCCATTGATGGACAATCAGACAAGGAAATCTCTCCGTTAGAAAGGCATCAATAAAGTGGCAGAATGCTAGGAGCATTCCAATTGCAAGGGTTTGAGTGGCTGAATACTGAGCTAACAACTGGAACACGCTCTAGTCTCTGATAATCTCTGATGGGAAATCTGATTCTTTTAAAACTTGGTGTGTAATTGTTCTTAATTGAATTTTGTGATCAATAAATTCCTGAATGCGTAACCTGAACGGTTCAAAACGCTCCCATTTCCTGGGAATGGCTGTATCATCATAAACCTTTTTCTCTCCCTTTCATTTAAGGGATGCTCACTGAGTGGTGAGGGTCAGCATCAGACAGGGTGGGATTGTGAGCGCTTAGTTGTTGCCACAATCCGAACTCCCAGAGGTCGAAGCCTCGTCTCAAACCCGTTTCGCTGGTTTGAGATTAAAGTGTTCCAATGCCACCCTCTGCTGGCAGCTCACCGCCACTACAGGCGCTGCTCTTTGCCGCTCTCAGAGAAGTTCAGTTACTGCATGGCTGCATCTGGGAACAGATTGATCAAGAGTGCATATTGAACAGTACTGTCAGGGATTGGAGTTTGCAGCAAGGTGCACAGTGCCCTCGGCTGATGCATTCGACCTTATACCACCTGATCTTGTACATGAAATCCTTCATCATTTCCCATTGGAGATATTGGCT
Organism: Cetorhinus maximus; assembly: GCF_964194155.1. Classification (NCBI taxonomy): domain Eukaryota; kingdom Metazoa; phylum Chordata; class Chondrichthyes; order Lamniformes; family Cetorhinidae; genus Cetorhinus; species Cetorhinus maximus. The sequence goes on along the minus strand of NC_135913.1, from coordinate 11,727,939 downwards.
GGAGATAGTAGTTGGGGATTATTCCAGATTGCAATGTGCACATTCGGTACAGTTATCAGACTCTAATCCTATTCAGAATGGAAGTAGATAAACTTTGCTGTACTCTGTAATTCCTCTGCAATACATTTGGAATGTTTAACCCGACGGGTTGGATCTTGCTAAAGTTTTTTTAAAAACACCTTCAAGATAATTTTCTCAATTTATCTCAGATCCTTTGTGGTTAGAAAATATATTAAAAATACGAAATGTGTGTTAGACATGATTTATTGTTACATTTAATTCTATAAGAACCCCACACATCCATAATCCTAGTATGTCTCACTCTTCCCCAGTGAACCTGCAGTATCAGAAAACTCGCCCAGTCCCCCTGGCATGGTTACCCCCTTCCTATTCTTATTTTCCTGCAGGGAAACGGTGACATTTAACCCCACCCCCGCCACTTTTAGATCTAGTGTCCAATGTATGAGGTCCCTAGAGGGAGGGAGCTGACACCCGGAATGGGATTATGCCGTGGCCGCTCCAGGATCCATGAAGTTGGGTGCTATCTTGCTCTGTCCCCATACATATATGGGCCTCCCCACTCTGTTACCAGAGTCAGGGTCTCCGCTCGCCCCTCTGCCAACAGAGTAAGAGGAAATGCCCGGTTTTTCCCACCACAGCATCAGGACCTGCCCCTCAGTGGTACCAGAGCGAATGGCCCCAGCCTCACTGTCCCTATGGCAGCAGAGCCTCCCCGCTCTCTAATCATAGTCACACTATCCACCATCCCCTCTGTCGCCAGAGCGATAGGAGAGAACCCGCTTGGTCACGGCACGGACAATCCCTGCCCCCCACATTTTATAATGGGGACAGGACTGGCCCCCACTCTGTCACAACAGAAGCAGCTCATCTCCCCGCTGGAAGAGAGAAATCAACTGATAAAATATTGGAAACTATCAGGGATTCATTTCTTCAAATCCTCGAAAGTATCGAAGAATTGGAGAAAAGGGATATTTCAGCACATTCTTTAACTGCTCCCTGAACTTTGTCTGGGTCACGGCGTAAATCCCAGTGTTTGTGCAGCAGCTCAGGAGCTGCAACATGAAGCCCAATTCCCGTACATAGTTACCCATCCATAGAGAATCGGCCACCGTATAAAACATTCGCCTACCTTTAGAATACACCATTAAGATCGCCCACAACAGAATGAAATTGGCCTAGATAAGAAATAGTAAAATGATTGATTTTCTCCGACTTTCCATCTCTGGGTCTCTGGGACTCTCCCCACTGCTGTGAGCCCGGAGTCTCCTGCGGGCTCTGCTGCTCATTAAAATGTGTCTGACGGTGAGAACATTGAGCAGCAGAATCAGTACAAATGGGGCACAGGGAGTAAGAATGTGATGGAGGAATTCGATAGATATCCAGACCGGATTATCCTGAACTTCGAATGTTACAACACAAAACCAGGGTCTGTTCCTCAGCATATACAAACCTGTTAGCATAAAATACCAGAAAATATTCTTTAAGAAGTTCAGCACAGTCACTGATCCTAGAACCACGGCCGCCGTTTTCTCAGTGCAATATTTACTTTTTTGCTTCTGGCAACAAATGGCCACAAACCGATCAAAGGTGAAAGAGACGGTGAACCAGACAGAACAGTCAGTGGCTGCATAAAGCAGGACTGCATGGATATTACACACAGGCATGGACCACAGGAAATTAAAATATTCCCAATAAACAATTGGAATGTTTCTCAATATCAGGTCGACAATAATGACCTATAGATCCGCTGCTACCATGGACACCAGGTAGCGAGTGACACATTTGGATAGACCACAATTTCTTCGAGTTAGGATCACAATCGTCAGTAGGTTTACTGTAAGAAACAATGAAAACAGTGGAATTATACAACATGCTCAAATTATAAAAATCTGTTTTGTTGAAGGCGCTGAAATGTTCCACTATGTTGCTGCACCTAGTGACATATTGAAACTGCTGTAGATTCACTAATAAATTGAACTGTCTGTTATATGGTGGAAGGCAGTGTAGATGAAATAGGCACTGAAATTTCGGAACTCGACGATTATCATAATCCTGATGTCTCATCTTTCCTGAACTGGTTGAAAAAGGTAGCAATCTCGAAACACTTCAAATTTTGATGGAGCAGTGTAATGCAGTTAAACATGTTTTATACAATTAATTGCCATGTACAGTGAGACTTAACAGGGACGCCAATAATAGCGAGGATGGGATAGTAACACGCCTGAATAACCTGGAGCGCCCAATAGACCCGGCTTTCCAATGACATCCACTTGTAATATGTAGAAAGTTGATAAAGCGCCGCCGATAAACTCCTGCTCATTGCCACAACATTCCAATCTATTGTTCTCAGATTCTGATCCATTGTTGTAACATTCCAATCTATTGTTCTCAGATTCTGATCCATTGTTGTAACATTCCAATCTATTGTTCTCAGATTCTGATCCATTGTTGTAACATTCCAATCTATTGTTCTCAGATTCTGATCCATTGTTGTAACATTCCAATCTATTGTTCTCAGATTCTGATCCATTGTTGTAACATTCCAATCTATTGTTCTAAGATTCTGATCCATTGTTGTAACATTCCAATCTATTGTTCTCAGACTCTGATCCATTTTTGGGACATTCCAATCTATTGTTCTCAGACTCTGATCCATTTTTGGGACATTCCAATCTATTGCTCTCAGATTGTCATATAGTCTTCCCCTCTCTCTTTGAACAGCAGGTCCCGGTTAGTGAGAGAGCTGAGAGTTCTGCTGTCACTATGAACTAACACATTGGGGAGACTCCCTTATTAACAGCAGCGGGAAGGATCCATGGAGACTGGCATTCATTCCAGCCACTGAACAAACAGGTTCAGTTAACTCTTTCAATCCAATTCCTCTTGCAACCCACTCAAGTGGTATATTTAGCTGGTCTAGCTGGGGTGTATGACTGTTTTTTAGGGTCGGAAAAGTGTGAAGAGAGGATTGAGAAGAAGAAAATCTGAGAAACAAATGACTTGTTCAATGCAAAAGATGGGGTGGACAAAAGCAATTCATTAAATATTGCAGGGCACACATTTTAGATTATAAAAATAACAATATATTTTAATTGAGAAATGGAACCAGAGTTTACAAAAGTAAGACTGTCAGACAAAAAATTTGTAAATCTATAAGTCTTTGTGAAGTATCGTGTCTAATTCTGGGGAACCCATTTCAGGAAGGATGTCAGGGCCTTGGAGAGGGTGCAGAGGAAATTTACTGGAATCGGAACAGGGATGAGGGACTTGAATTAGTTGGAGAGAATTCAGGGGAGGTTTAATGGAGACATTTAAATTCATGATGAGCGTTAATAGAGTAAATAACGAGAAGCTGATGATCCTGGATTCCGTGTCAGTAACGGGAAGAATGATTTCAGAAGTGATTGACAGGGATGCAGGGATGGGTTGAATAGTAAGTCTCATTGTATACGATGATCAGTTCAATAAACCATGATAAACTCCTTTTCACCAAAAGCTCAGTTGTTCCGAGAGGGCAATATTTCAAAACAGCTCCGGAGAGCAGAGATGGCAGAATAATGATTAACATCGAGTACCGCAATTTCGGTATCATATGTATCCCTATTTAACCTCTACTGTTTTCTACCATATCACAGTCATTTCAGTTTAATATTTCAGGTACAATAGTTTCAGTATGTTACTGGATTGCAACAACATCGTGGATATATTCAGCACCTTCTGGCAAACTGATATTTTTTTACTTTAAGCTTCATGTATAAGTCCACTGTTTTCTCTGTTCCTTACAGTGAACGTAGTGACAACTGTGATCTTAACTGAGGGAGATTGTGGTCTGTCCAAATGTGCAGGAATTGAGCTTCACGCTGCAGCTCCTGAGCTGCTGCACAAACACTGGGATTTACGCCGTGAACCAGACTAAATTCAGGGAGCAGGTAAAGAATGTAGTGAAATATCCTTTTACTCCAAGTCTTCGATGCTTCCGAGGATTTGAGCACTGTTGCTCCTGTGCGTCGGTGGTGGACAGAGTGAACATTTGCGCATGGTGTGCCAATGAAGCAGACTGCTTTGTCCTGGACGGCGTCGAGCTTCTTCAGTGTTGTCGGAGCTGTACCCATCCAGGCAAGTGGGGAGTATTGCATCAAAATCCTGCCTTGTGCCTTGTAGATGATGCCTGCAATATTTGAATCAGTTCCAATTGTTGTCGAACCTTTAAAAATTATAATCCCCTTTTGAGAAAGTACCAGGAACCAAACCTCAAATTTTAAAATTTACAAGAAATGTAATTTAAATTATCAAAATTAAAACTACCTCTTTTGCATTTTTAATGATCTGTATCCAGATTAGATGCCCCATATGTTTATGAACAATTTCTTTATCTGTGGATAGCATCCCCGGTATTCAAAAAAAACCTGTTAAATTACACTGCAATTTACATCTCAAAATTGTCCTAAATTCAAATTACAGTGCTGTTGAAAAGCAAATTTCGGTTAATGTATAGTTCATCTCTACAATAAACCCATTTTTTATCTATTGGAACCTAGTCCGTGTGTTTGTGTCTTTTGGTTTTCCTAGAATCCTTTTGAATTTCAGGCGATGTTTTTCCCCTAATAATTTTAGAATACCAACTCGTATAGGTCAATCCCAGTCAGCTTGGAAGCTGCTGATACTAGTCTGAAAAGGGGTGGCTCATCTAACCCTGTTTAGCTTCATGATACCTTCAAATTGTGATTTTTCTTTGCCAGAAATCTCAATTCAAACCTCATACACAAAACTTTGGAATGTTTCAGTATACTTTTCCTTTCATCTAACATGGGGCTTTCAACCCTAAAGTGCTGAACTATACGCACAAATGACAATTTACGGGAGAAAATACGTTAAACCTCACACACAAATGCTTCATTGCAGACAAACAAACATATGCTTTGAGGTCTATATTTGTATTCCTGTATCCTTGGCTTAACGACTTAAGACTCACATATTCCAATTGAAACTTCAAATAGCAATGGGGGAAATAAAGGGATCTTGAAGGCTCCACCTTTATGCCCACCAAGCTGTCGAAAGCTCACATTTCCACTGCTCCTGCCTGTCAGTGCTTATTAACTTCCTATGGCTACCCGATTTTCTCTCTTTCTCCCTCTTTCTCTTCTCAGCAAAAGCAGCTCTTGAAACTTAGATGAATAATGCAAGGTAAGAATAACCATCGCCCCTTTCTTTGCCTTATCCTTTTAATTCGATGCACCACTGTTTTTGTTCTCCGAGGATTCTCTGTGGATTCCACCCCACTTTGTGCATTTCTGTGATTAATCTTGAATGTTGTTCCGCTATGTACCTAGTAATGGAGTCCGGGGTTCCCCAGTCGAGTTCGATAGCTCTATTCTGTTTTGCTGACCTCTTTCTGTTCTTATATCCCCGTCTGTCTTGGCACGGTAGGTTCCCGCGCCCTAACAATTTAGCTATTTGAGCTATAAGCGGTTGAATTGTTTAACTGGCGTCTGGCCTGCGCGGCTTCGGCTAAGGTTGTATCAAAAACCATAGCCCGCCTGCACGGCTCTACCTCCTCTCAACTGGGGTCTGTGGTGCGTGGCTTCGGCTAAGGTTGAACGTCTAACTCTAGCCCACCTGCGCGGCTCTGCCTCCTACCGGCGCCTCCTATCTCCTCTCTTGAGTCGTCCTCCCGATTATTTTGAAACTTGACCGGACCGTTCTCGGGTAGGCTTACTGCAATAATTACAGGTGGTAAATGAAATAGACTCGCCCACTTTGCAGAGCCGCCCCGAGGATCCGATCTGAATATCCTGCCGACTACTCCAAACTGTTGTGTTTACTTTGACAAACGGACCACAGGGAGCTCAGGTACAGGTCACCATCGTTTATTCGAGCAATTGCAAGGAGAGAACCATCTCAAAGCAGCTTGAGATCGCACTCTGCTAAATTACAAGTGTTCAACATATTTATACATTATTGTTTACATACAAGAACATTTTCCAGATTCCTATCTCATCAACATTTAGGTTAACCTTAAACAGACATCTGTGGTAACAGGTACATGCATGGTATGTCACTATTTTTTCACCCAGGCAGAAACCTTGCCTCATAACTCACATGAATAATAATCTACAGTGTTTGAATTATATCAAGACAGTTTCCAACATGTGTTTCTGACCTTCAGCCCCCCTCTGGTCATGTGACGTTGTATCTGATAGAGCACCGTATGGTATCTAATGCTTGAGTCCACAACCACAATCAGCTATTAGCATGATGTTTCCGTTTATTTTAAATACAAAAGATTTTATGCTACTCAAGTGCACAAGGTCTTATCTATTCCTTCTCATTGATTTGATTGCTCGGTTGTATTTTACTCGTCTCTGTGTCTCTGTGCTTTTTCTTTCTCAATTATTCCAGTGGATATTCTAAATGGTGACCGAGGTGACTATGAAGGAGAAGGGACCTTTTCCAGCTCTCTGTCACCATCATCCCTTCAATAGTGTTCAGTGCTCTCAGGCTTTGCCTGTTTATCTGTTGCTTTACTGCTGTGCTCTGGTTCTTGAACTTAAGCTCCACTTTCTGCTTCAGAGAAAGGCTGAAATTAATTCGTTTTCTGTAAGAATTTCCGGCTTCTCCTGTGCTGTTATCGTTTGGAGTCTGCAAATTTCAGGCACTGAAATTGTTAAGGAGCCTTTAATTACATAGACCCTTAACTTCCTCCAGCCCCAGGAAAAAAAAAACACGGCCCAAGATGTTAATACAGGCGTTAAAACTAATACAGAGTCTATGACTAATGCAGACGCTGAAACCTAGAGAGTCGATGACACAAGTGTGTCGCTGAAATAATACAGACAAGGAAACTGATATGGACCATGGAACTAATACAGGTCCAGAAACTTATAGAGCCAATGAATCGCTTACAGGACATGAATCCAATACAACTACTTAAACTTGCACCGGCACTTAAACAAACACAAATTAAAACTAATATACGCCCTGTTAGGAAATAGATAGTTTAAGTAGTTTATATTTGAATTTGTGGGAGTTACGAGGAGTTTTAGCTTTAATGTTTCATTTTGATATGTATTTCTGAAAATAGAGAGGTTAAATGGAGGTTTAGTTTCACTTTAAAATGCTGGTTGCATTTCAAACCTGGGGTTTATGGCTGCTCTAAGGTAAAGGTAAAGACACAAGAGTAGACAATCAATGCTGTTGCCCAGCAACAAGAAGCCACCTAGTCAGCTTTCTCCAAAAGATATACATACATATGTAAAGAAACAACAGTTTTAAGTTCAGTTGAAGCCAGGACCCCAGAGAGACTGGGCACCGGGAGAGGGAACTGCAGATTCCCCAGAATAACAGACATGTCTCATGCTAAAATGAAATCCCCAAAAGCCGGGAGATTGAATGGGCAAAAGTCCAAAGGAAACCTTATAGCCAAAGGAAGTTGTTGAACTTGGGAAAAGGTAATGTTAAGCGCAGTTAAGTGTGAGGGGCATGGAGAAACGCTCCAAGCTTCAGATGTAAAGTGAGAACAACTTGCAAAAAGCGACAGGTTTAAAAGATAAAACTGAAGGTCTGTACATCTTTACTATGGGCATGTGAAGCAGTGATGTACTGTTTAAGTTGAGCTTGTGAGGGAAAGTGCTCGGAAGACAGCTTGAATGCATGTGGTGACCAATGGAAGAGGAACATCAGAAGTTTGGTTCTATACCCTGGACGTGAACCCTTGTGGAATGTGTTAAGTAAAAAAAAAACTCAATTTGGGAGAAGATTCCAAGGCGAGGTATTGGAGAGTGAAGACTGGGAACCCTAGTCAAAAGGATAAAATTCAGAGAGAATGGTTGTCTCACGGTTGTCTGGAGAGAGTTGAAGAGACAACCATAGCATCTGGTTGAGAAAGTATCTGTCACATGAGGTCAGAGTGTGGTCTGTCTGACCACAGGGCGCCTTAGGTTTACATGGGCTGAGTACTTACTGTGGACAATAAAGAACAAGATAGCTTTTGTAACTTGTGTTATCCTTATAAATCTATAGTTGTCTTAAAGGTATAGTTGTGGGTGAAGGTGTATTGCAATATGGTTCATCTTTTCTTGTTGAATAAATGTTTCATTCATTTGTTAAATGATCAGCAGCTGGTTCCTGTGACTCTGTTTAGTAGCTACTCTCCACATATCTAATCAAACAAATAATTTAAGATAGATCAAGCTGGTCACCACAAAAGGTCCCGCTTATCCTGAGGAAAACTCGGCAAGGCAGCATAACAAACCCTGATATGAATGTATCTAAAAAAAAAAGGATGTACCTAAATCAGGACCTGAATGTAAAATAGACCGTGATTCCAGTATAGGTTCTGAAAACTAAAACGCGATCCCTGAGCCTAAAACAGATCCTGAAACTATTGCAGCCTCTGAAAGGAATACAGAGCTGCAGCACAGGTCCATCTATCTCCGCCTTCGCCCATCAACCTCATACAAACCCTACCCCGGGGCAACTTGCATATTCACCCCAACTTTGCCCTGTAAACGTAAACCTCCCCCTCTCCCCAAGGTATAACAAGCCCTCCCCTGGTGTAGCTGATACATATACCCCTGCCCCTGTGTTCCTGCTATATTCACCTTCCTTCCACTGTCTGCCAAAGGAATCGCTCCTCCCTGCTCCTCGTGTGTACCTGGCCTATTCCCCACCAGGCCGGAGTATGGAGTAAATCTCTCCCCTCGCGTACCTTCTATATCACACTGCTCCATCACGGCGGCTGGAATATCTCTCCATTACCAAGAATCAGCTTCAAAATGCACACAGCCGCCCTCCTTCGCCCATGCCCAGAATTCCTGGCATATTACCTCCTACCCCCGTCTGTCTAGTCTACCTCTAACGATGCATGTACCTCATCAATCTACTTCCTGGCTCCGGTGAACTGGGTATAAACACCCGCCCACAATGCAGCATGTATACCTCCTAACTCACTGGGGGACATGGACACCCTGCCACCAGGTGGAGGTGGTATATCTCCCCCTACACGCGGATACCACTCCTCCCATGTTCCTGCGACATGAAATCCTAACTGTTCATGTTCTGATTGGGCTCCTTTCGTGGTTACTATGGATACCATAGTGGGAGGGGCAACTTGTGATCACGTGGGCGAGAGGAGCTCGCCCACTATGCGTCAAATGGTGAGCACGCACCCCATATCCACACCCACTCTCTCACTGTAACAGGCCCCGCCCAACAATGATATCACAATGGCAGCGCCTGACCCGCCCTGACAAAGGTGGAAAAGGCCCCGCCCCCGCTCTGAATTTGACCCGGCCTACATTCTGAGAATGGAGCAACAGACCCCGCCCCCTCTCTGTGAATGGAGTAACAGGCCCCGCCTCCGCTCTGAGAATGGAGCAGCAGTCCCCGCCCCCGCTTTGAGAATGGAGCAGCTGGATCCGCCCCCGCTCTAACAATACACAAGCAGGCTCCGCCCCGCTCTAACACTGAGGTAACAGGCTCCGCCCCTTCTGACAAGAGGCCACGCCTGCGATTAAAGGGATACATGTCCAACCTCTGCTGGCAGCTCACCGCCACTACTGCTCTTTGCCAGACTAAGACAAGTTCATTTACTGCATGTCTGCACCTGGGAACAGATTGATGAAGTCTGAATATTGAACATTACAATAAGGGATTGAAATTTGCAGAGAGTGCACAGTTCGGTCGGGTGGGGCATTCGCTGTTCTGCCAACCGAACCTGTACGTAGACTCTCTCCTCCTACCCCATTGGAGATATTGGCTGGAGATGGTTAATATTCCAGGCAGCAATGTGCATATTCGTTACAGGTATCAGACACTAATCCAATTCAGAATGGCAGTATTGAATTTTGCTGTGCTCTGTAATTCCTCTGCAATATATTGCAAATGTTTAACCTGACAAATTGCATCTTGCTAAAAGTTACTATTTGTTTCCAAGATAGCTGTCTCAGTTCCTCACACTAATTATTTGTCTGTGGAAAATATATTGAAAACATAAACAATATATTGGAAATAATTCATTGTTACATTTATTTTATTATAAACACCCAGTGATGCAGCGGTTCACACAACCCATTCCACCATCTTCCTGTTTTATCTCACTCTTCCCCAGTAACGTGAAGTAGAATCAACTTCGCCCAGTCTATCTAGTATGACTTCCCCTCTTCCTGTTCTTATTTCTCTGCAGGCCGACGGTGGCATTTTCCCCACTACCCCGCCCTCATTCCATCCAGGCTCCAATTTGTGAGGGCCAAGTGGGAGGCAGCGGACGCCAGGATTGGAAATAGGTTACGCAAATGACGACAGGTGCTAGCTTGGCTCTGTCCCCAAAGAGAGAGCGCCCTCCACAATCTGTTAGCAGAGTCAGTGACTGCGCCCCCACCCCTCTGCCAACAGAGCCAGAGAGAATTCCCCGCCCTGCCCCTCACTGACACCAGAGCGCCAGGCTCCATTCCCTCTTCGTTTCAACTGCAAAGCCACGAGCCTCATTGTCCCCATGGCCGCAGGGCCGTCCCCGCGCTCTAACCATGTTCACAGGATTCACCATCCCCTCTGTCACCAGGGCGATAGGCGGCAGACCGCTCTGCCGTGTCAGGGACACGCCCTGGCCCCCACACCTTACAATGGGAACAGGGCTGGTCCCCAATCTGCCACAACAGAGGCAGCTCACCGCCCCGCTGGAAGAGTGATATCAAATGGAAGAAAAGTAGAAACACTCACAGATTAATTTATTCAAATCATCGAAAGCATCGAAGAATTTGAATAAAGGGATAATTTAGCACATTCTTCAACTGCTCCCTGAACTTAGACTGGGCCACGGCGTAAATCCCAGTGTTTGTGCAGCAGCTCAGGAGCTGCAACATGAAGCCCAATTCCTGCACATAGTTACTCATCCATACAGAATAAGCCCCCATATTATACATTCGCCTCCAGATAGAATACACCATTAAGATCGCCCACAACAGAATGAAATTGGCCGAGATAACAAACAGTAAAATGATTGATTTCCTCCGACTCTCCATCTCTGGGTCTCTGGGACTCTCCCCACTGCTGTGCGCGCGGAGTCTCCTGCGGGCTCTGCTGCTCATTAAAATGTGTCTGACGGTGAGAACATTGAGCAGCAGAATCAGGACAAATGGGACACAGGGAGTAAGGATGTGATGGAGGAATTCGATGATTATCCAGACCGGATTATCCTGAACTATGAATGTTACAACACAAAACCAGGGTTTGTTCCTCAGCGCATACAAACCTGATAGCATAAAATACCAGAAAGTATTCTTTAAGAAGCTCAGCACAGTCACTGATCCTAGAACCACGGCCGCCGTTTTCTCAGTGCAATATTTACTTTTTAGCTTCTGGCAACAAATGGCCACAAACCGATCAAAGGTGAAAGAGACGGTGAACCAAACAGAAGTTAGTGGCTGCATAACGCAGGACGGCATGGATATTACACACACGCATGTTCCACAGGAAAATAAAATATTCCCAATAAACAATTGGAATGTGTCTCAATATCAGGTCCACAATAATGACCAGTAGGTCCGCTGCTGCCATGGACACCAGGTAGCGAGTGACACAGTTGGAGAGACAATAATTTCCCTGAGTCAAGATGACACTTGTCACTACGTTCACTGTAAAGAACAGAGAAAACAGTGGAATTATGCAACAAGCTTAAAGGAAAAAAAAATATCAGCATGGCTGAAGGTGGTGATGTGATGCATGATATTGTTGCATCCAGTGAAGTATTGAAATTGCTGTACATGCGACAATAAACTGAAATGTCTGTGATATGGTGGAAGACAGCAGATGTTCAAAAGGAATACATATGATACTGATATTTCTAAACAAGATGTTAATCACTAAACTGTCGCCCCTGTTCTCTTGAACGAGTTTAGACAAATTTGCAATCTCGAAACAACTCTAATTTTGGTGAGGAAGATTAATGCAGTTAAACATGTTTTATGCAATTAATTGCCATGTAGAGTGAGACTTACAAGGGACGCCAATAATAGCAAGGATGGGATAGTAAACCGCCTGAATAACGTGGAGCGCCCAATAGACCCGGCGTTCAAATGACATCCAATTATAATATGTAGAATGTTGATAAAGCGCCGTCGATAAAATCACTCTCATTGCCGTAACATTCCAATCTATTGTTCTCAGGTTCTGATCCATTGTTGTAACATTCCAATCTATTTTTCTCAGATTCTGAATCAATTGTTGTAACATTCCAATCTATTGTTCTCAGATTCTTATCCATTGTTGTTAAATTCTAATCTATTGTTCTCAGATTCTGATCCATTTTTGGAACTTTCCAATCTATTGCTCTGAGATTGTGATATAGTCTCCCCTTCTCTCTTGGAACTGCAGGTCACTGTAAGTGAGAGAGCTGCTTCTCCGCTGTCACTATGAACTAACACATTGAGGAGACTCCATTATTAACAGCAGCAGGAAGGATCCATGGAGACTGGCATTCATTCCAACCACTGAACAAACAGGTTCAGTTCACTCTTTCAATCCAATACCTCTTGAAAACCACTACATTTGTAGATTTGCCTGGTCCAGCTGGGGTGTATGAGTGTTTTGTAGCGGCAGACTAGTGTAAAGAGAGGATTGAGAAGTAGAAATTCTGGCAAATAAAGGAGTTGTTCAATAAAAAAGATGGGCTGGACAAAAGCAATTCATTAAATATGGCAGGGCACACCATTATTAGGATTAATATAACAATATATTTTTATTGAGAAATGGAAGCAGAGTTTACAAAAGTAAGACAGACAGACAAAAAACGTGTAACTCTATAAGTCTTGGTGAAGCCTTAGCTGAAGTATCGTGTCTAATTCTGGGGAACCCATTTCAGGAACGATGTCTGGTCCTTGGAGAGGGTGCAGAGGAAATGGAACAGGGATGAGGGGCTTGAATTAGGTGGAGGGAATTCAAGGGAAGTTTAATTGAGACATTTAAATTCATGATGGGCTTTAATAGAGTAAATAATGAGAAGCTGGTGATCCTGGAATCCGTGTCAGGAACGAGATGAATGAGTTCAAAAGTGAAGTCGATTTGGATACTTACAGACAGTGGGAAATGTCACAACTAATGGAGGGGAGGAGAGAACAATTGATTATATAGGCCTTTAAAAACGTGGTAAGAGATACGATGGGCCAATGACCTTTTCCTCACTCTATGGTTTTATGACTGTATTCCAACAGAGGCGATTGCTTTCGTATCTCATGTTTACAGTTGTTGTTGAAGACATTCATTGAGAGAGAGGCTGAACACATTTGCATGTTCATGGATGGCAGAGTGGAAAATAAAACAATCAGGAACTAATTATTGCCCTGAAACTAATAAAGATCCCGAAACTAATACAAACCCTGAAAGTAATGCATAGCCTTGAATTAATATAAACCCTGTAACTAATGCAGACCCTGTAATTAAGATAGACCCTGAAACTAATGAGTTCCCTGAAATTAATACAGACACTGAAACTAATACAGACCTTGAAACTAATGCAGATCCAACACTGATACTGGGCCTGCAATTAATAGAGACTCTGAAAGAAATGCACATCCGGAATAAATAATGTAGTTCTTGAATCTAATTCAGGCTTTGAAACTAATGGAGCCCCTGAGACTATGAGTGACCATGTAACTAATCTTGGCCCTGATCATTTGACAGTGCCTGAAACTATTACTGAGCCGGAAATGAATCTGCTCCCTGAAATTGCAATTACCCAAGGAAAAATACAGAACTCTAAATGTATTCAATCACTGAAACTAACAGAATCCCTCAAATCCAATATTAAACACTGAAAGCAACACGGGACGTGAAACGATTAAATATTCATAGAAGCCATTAAAGTAATACAGACACGATGGACATGATGCCTCTTCCGCCGATGTATGATTCTTTGGGTGTGTGCTAACTGAGGCAATCGGAGGCCTGAGGCCTAACAGAAGCCGGGGGCCTTATGTCTTGGTTAAGGTTGTGTTGAAAAGTTTATTTGTGCCAGAGGATGATCTTCCTTGTGCGGTAATAAATCAAGAGTAGAAACAAATAGACCCAGCAAAAACTGAATCCCCTCAAACTGATCAAAACCATTAAACAAAGACAGGCCCCGAATCTAATAGAGACCCAGAAAATAATGCAAAACTGAAACAGTTAAAGGCCTCGATAATGATCCGGGCCGTGAATCAAATGCAGACCCTGTGAGTGTTACAGCTCCTGAAACTATCACTGGCCATGGAATTAACAGGTTACCCCAGTGTCAACATGGAACAATCCCGTGTCAGGTAAAATATAGACATGTGCTCAGTCAATGCTCACCCACCATTGCATTGCACAGGACATGTGCATTACAGACCTTCCTCAACAATACATCAACCATGTACCCTATTTTCCACCCAGTGTCAGCTTTGAGTCTACAAGGGGCAGATACAATACAATATTAAAACACATGTGAGCCCTTACATTATGCACAATCTTCAGTTTGAGCACATCCAGGGCACATCGAATGCAGAGCTATATTTTCGTGAGAATACGTTTTTGTAACATTGCACACTCAGCTTCACCTTCAAGAACTCCAAAATCAGGTAAAGCAAGAGTTCCTTCAAAATCAGTTTGACAATCTGCCCTCACCAAGCACTAAGTAGCGGATAGTATTTGAAGCTCCAACTACCTTACCCTGGCAATGCATTCTAACTTCATGCCGAGTGTCAGCATCCATCACTCACAGGACAGTTACAATACAATGCTCCCTCTAAACACTATGGTACTATATTCCCCATTATCCACCGTTTCAGCACCAAACATTCCAGGGGTAAGTACAAAACAGAGCTCCCAGGCAGAATGAAGGAGCAGGTTGTCTCCAAGGTGGCGAAGAAATTAAAGAATAAGATAGGCGTGCATTCCAAAGACCGACATGTTCTCACTTTCAAAAGCTTAGACACGTGAAAGCTAATTCAGAAACACCACTCTCTCCTTTCTATGTCTTACCAATGCCATATTCACACTATCACAGCTCTTGCAATCCACCAGTTACTGTTTGCTAACAAGTTCATCGACTGTCACCTGATGAAACTTTGTCCTTACAGTTCACAAAAAACACACTATCAATATCGACCCTCTCTGGTACTTCATCCAAAGACTTAAACAAGTTTCCCAGATGTATTTTTTTTTAATTAACATGTCTCTCCTGGCTGTTATCTATAAACCCATGGTTTCTAATCCACAATCTAATTTTTCCCCAGATTATTGAGTCTCTCATATTGCGCAACGTTTCATTGACAATTCTTTGATAGATCGGCAGATGCAATGTTTACCCTTCTGCCCTTCGATCAACAAGGAGCAACATTGACAACAGTTGGGAATACTCCAACATCCAAGGGGGATTGAAGGGTTATGGTTATTGTCTCAACATTTCCACCCTTCCCTCCCTTGGAAACACTCCTCCACCCGAACCAAAGCTGGGAAACTTTCTGATTACGGTACAAAAAACGTTGGATAGAAAGCGGTTAACTGAAGATTATTTTTGTCGTGTAATAATACCAGTCTCCATGTACCCTAACTTTGTCAAAAGAGATTACACCACTTTTATTGACATGCGATTTCTTCTAATGCACTTTATCATCCTGTCAGAGGGAGCATCACTGCGCCACTGTCAGGGATCAGCAGCTCCAAAGAGAGGGAGAAAATATATTAGAATCAGCGAACAAAAGATTTGAATGTTTCAAAGATGGATCGGAATCTGAACAATGCAGTTGAATGTTACAAGAATGTACCAAGATCTGTGAACAACTGATTGGAATGTTACAACAATGGAACACAATCTGCGAACAATAGATTTGAATGTTACAACAATGGATCAGAATCTTAGAACAATAGATTGGAATGTTACAACAATGGATCAGAATCTTAGAACAATAGATTGGAATGTTCCAACAAAGATTGGAATGATGAAGCAGTGGATCAGATTCAGAGAACAATGCATTGGAATCATACAACAAGAGGCAGCGCTTTAACCTGGGATCTTACTACCACTGTTCCCAGAACCACATATGCAGTTTTCGTGGTGCAATATTTTGCTCTCAACTTACTGCAACAAATAGGCACAAATCGATCGAATGGAAAAGTGATAGTGATCCAGACAGAACAGTCTGTGACTGCGTAAATCAGAACAGCATGGATATTACACACGGGAATAAAAAACAGGAACATAAACTCGGTAGTATAACGAATTGGAAGATGCCTCAGTATCAGGTCTATGAAATGGACCAGTAGATCTGCCACTTGCATGGCCACAAGGTAATAAGTGACACATTTCGAGAGACCACACTTTCCCCGAAAAATGATCGTTATTGTCGGTATGTTAACTGTGAGGAAGGGAGACAAACAGATACATTAATCTTCAGCCTTGGACAAGTTACCAGTTTAACAGAAAATGGTTGAATTTTGTAAATGCCTTGCTGTATCCAGTTGTGCCTGCAAATGCTTCTGCCCATGACACCGCTATCATCTGCAGAAAGGTGTTGTTTTTAAATAATGTAAACCAGTCAATGTTTATTAATATCCGCGATGGGGTAATCCATGTCGCACCTCAAAATGAGTTAAGAACATGGAAAAGCTACTTTAATATTGCACGAACCCAAACAGCGGAGCCCAATGCGACGGGAAGAAAAAAACAATTAACTAATCAGATTAAAGTTCTGCGTTTCTGCAACATTTAATGTTGGTTCCCTTAAAAAAGTAATAAACAGACCGGAGGAACACGCTCTGCATATATCTACATCCACAATGATCTGGGCGCACAGCATGTCAGCACAAAGGATTCTGCTGCAAGATTTGCCACCATATTCGTCCAGAAGGTCCGAGTGGATGATCCATCCCGGCCTCCACCTCAATTCCTCTGAATCGCAGATACCAGACTGAAGCCACTCGATTCTCTTCCGTAATATCAAGGTAAGTGTGCAGTCTCTGGGCACAGCAAAGGCCCCAGGGGCTGACCGCATCAATACCAGAGCATTGAGGACTTGTGCCCCACAATTAACAGCAGCTCCAGCCAAGCTACTACAGGACAACTACACGACAGGCACCTACTGGGAGAAGTGGGCAATAGGGCTGTTATGTCCTGTACACAAGCACACACACAAAGAAGGGAAAAGCGGTATCGATCTCAGTCATCAACAACGTGATGGAAGGTGTGACAGGCAGTGAAAGCAGGCGCCACTTACACAGTCTAATCTGGGCACCGAGGATCACTCTGTGTTCAGCTAAAGCCACTGGATCGCAGCCCTCATTCCAGCCATGGGCCTAACAGGGGAAAATGCTCAATTCAAGATATAAGATTGTGGTGACTGCCCTTGACTTAAGTCCTCGTTTGACCCTGTGTTGGCCAGCAATCCGGCGAAAGCAAAGTGCTTTAGATTATTTGGGGCCAAGCAGATGAGCTCCAAAAGCCCCGCCGGGTAATGTACTACTCCCAGCCATCTTCAACTGCTGCAGCAATGAATTTCCCTTCATCATAAGGACAGGCGTCGAGTTGTTCACTGATCATTATAACTTGCACAGCACTATTCGTCACTTCTGGAAAACTGAAGCGGAATGTCTCCACACAGAGCACCGCACAGGCAACATTCAGGCTGATGCTGATCAGCGGCAACAACTTTGGCAGCACACAAGTAGCAGGCAACGCCTATTTGCAGCACAGGAGGATAACATAATGCTGAATGCAGAGACTTAAAGAGTTGTAAGAGTGATGCAGCGAATGATAGCTGCTTGAATAAATACTGAATACAGAGTCTCACCAGGAACAACAGTAACAGTGAAGAGAGGAGAAACTCAATGACAGGAACATGAATAAACTAATACCTGTCTGACAGAAACAATGCTGGGTGCAGAGACGCACCATGAACTGCAAGAGCAGCGAGCAATGGATAGTAAATTTCTTGAAGCTCATAGAGGAACATTTCAATCCTCAGATCCAGTGAATAACCCGAGTGCATTGTGGGCCTCTCTGTGGAGCTCCTGGTCTGTGTTAGAGCCGGTGCTGATGTTCACACTGACTGTGTGCAATGACACTTTGAAATGTTTTCGCCTATTAATATCAGTGGAAACCCTTCTGGTGGCAGAGTGAGTGTGTATCCAGGGGGACTGATGCTAATTACCTGTGCAAAGGGATTAGCTTAAATCTGCTCAATACTCCCTTATTATTTTCCACACCTCACAACTTATGTTTAACTGGGTGTGAAAATAATATCCCCAAATCTCAGAACACAATTCCCAATATTCAAAGGCCGTGATGGGGTGTATGACAGATGTGGCCTTCACTGACAGAGACACTTACAGATGCAGAGAGACAATAAAACAATAATAAGGTGACAGAGCATCTCAGACACAAAAAGCTAACTCAGCGCCCAGAACCTGAATCAGCCACAATAAACTGACCGATCATCTCTAAGTTCATCCATCACCAGTAAGTTGATCCTTCAGCTGCCAGGCTGGTGGAGCAACGATAAACTCAGCCCACTGCTGTGAGATGGCGCCTCAGTCTCTATAACATTAACCATCCTCACTTAACTGCTGCAGCCTATAGGAGCTGAATCAGGTGGAATGGAGTGAATCAGATTCACAGAGAATGCTGAGGATATGGAATAGGGGACGCGGCGGTTGACCATATCCAGGGAATTCCACTGCTTAGGCTGCATTCGAGATTCCTCCCATCTTCCTCATCTCAATCAAGCTTCTCATTCCCCTCCCCGCACACACTTTCTACATTGTCAAGGGTTGGGGTAGCAAAGGATGTCGCCCAGGTTGGGTTGGTCATGAGTTTGACCGGGGTGGAGATAGGCTGAGGGTCTAAGGCTACTGTGTGGGTCGGAGCAGAAAGGCCGAGTAGAGAGTGAGGGGTGAGGTCGAGGGTCGTGGGAATCAAGGTGAGATGCACGGTCGAGGGAGCAGTGGTCACACGGGGTCAGGAGAACCAAGTCCAGCTTGGAGGTCACATGTTATATGAGGGTTACGGAACAGGCTGGGTCGGGGTTGGACAGAGGGTCGGGTTTATGCAAATGGTCAGTGTTTAGAACTACTGTCAGTGCTTAGGCGGAGGGTCAGGGGTTCGGCAGAGGGTGAGGGGTTCGACAGATGGTCAGGGGTTGGGCCGATGGCCAGGGATTACGCGGAGGGTATGGGGTTAGGCAGAGGGTCAGGGGTTAGACAAAGCATCAGGGGGAATCAGGAATGAAATTGGATCAACGGACAGAGGTCCAATCGGGTCAAGTGAACAGAGGGAGACACTTGAATTTCACAGGTTATATGCGAGTCAGGGGATACGCGTTCAGAGTGAATTAGGAAGGTGGTTATGGGTCCGATTGCATGATTTGAATGGTGTGGGGTGGTTATTAGTCAGGTTGTTTGATTTGAATGTGGAGGGGTCGTTATGGCTCGGGTTGTTTGATTTGAATGGGGTGGGGTGGGTATGGTTCAGGTTACTTGGCTTGAATGTGGTGTGTGGTTATGCGTCAGATTGTTTGATTTGAGTGAGGTGGGGGTGGTTATTGGTCAGGTTGTTTGGTTTGAGTGAGGTGGGGTGGTTATGGGTCAGGTTGTTTGATATGAATGGGATGGGGTGGTTGTGGGTCAGGTTATTTGATTTGAAGGTGGTGCTGTCGTTATGAGTCAGATTGTTTGATTTGAATGGGTTGGGGTGGTTCTGTGTCAGGTTATTAGATTTGAAAGTTTTGGGGTGGTTATGGGCCAGATTACTTTTCTTGAATGTGCTGTGTGGTTATGGGTCAGATTGTTTGGTTTGAGTGAGGTGGGGTGGTTATGTGTCAGATTGTTTGATGTGAAAGGTTTGGGGTGGTTATTTGTCAGGTTGTTTGATGTGAATGCCGTGGGGTGGTGATGGGTCACATTTTTTAAGTTGAATGTGGTGGGCTGGTTATGGGTTATATTTTTTTGATTTGAATTTGCTTGGGTGGCTATGGGCCAGTTTGATTGATTTGAATGTGATGGGGTCATTATGGGTCAGGTTCTTTGATTTGAAAGGTATGGGATGGTTATGGGTCAGTTTGTTTGATTTGAATGGGGTGGGGTAGTTGTGGCTCAGGTTGTTTGATTTGAATGGGGTGGGGTTGTTGTGGCTCAGATTGTTTGATTACAATGGGGTGGGGTGGTTATGGGTCAGATTGTTTGGTTTGTGTGAGGTGGGGTGGTTATGGTTAAGATTTTTTTGGGTGTGAATGGGGTGGGGAGGTTTTGTGCCAGTTTTGTTTTTATTTGAAAGTTGTGGGCTGATATTGGCTCAGATTGTTTAATTTGAATGTGCCGGGCTGTTTTATGATTATTTTTATTTCATGTTAATTGGCTGGTTTGGTTACGGGTCAGGTTGTTTGTTTTGAATGGGGTGGGGTGTTTATGAGTCAGGTTTTTGAATTTGAGTGGAGTGGGGTGGTTATGTGTCAGGTAGTTTGATTTGAAAGGGGTGGGGTTATTAAGGGTCAGGTTGTTTGATTTGAATTGTGTGGGGTGTTTTTGGATAAGATTGATTTGATGTGAATGTGTTGGGTTAATTATGTATCAGGTTGTTTGATGTGAATGGGGTGGGGATTTTTTGGATGAGATTGATTTGATGTGAATGTGTTGGGGTAATTTTGTGTCAGGTTGTCTGATTTAAATTGGGTTTGGCTTTTATGGGTTAGATTTTTTCTGATTTTAATAGGGTGGGGTGCTTATTGGTCAGTTCGTTTTATTTGAATGGTGTGGGGTGGGTAGGTGTCACCTTGTTGATTTGACTGGTGTGGGGTGGTTATGATTCAACTTGGTTGATTTCAATGCCGTGGGGTGGCCAATGGGTCTGGTTGTTTGAATTCAAAGGGATGATACGTTTTTGGATCAGGGTGTTTGATTTGCATGGGGTGGTTTGGTTGTGGGTCAGGTTGTTTTATTTGAATGGGGTGGGGTGGTTTAGTGTCAGTTTGTTTATTATGAATGGGGTGGGGTTGGTTATGGGTCAGGTTGTTTGATTTGAATGGTGTGAGGTGGATATGTGTCAGGTTGTTTGATTTGAATGGGGTGGTGTGGTTATGGGTCATGTTGTTTGATTTGAAAATGGTGTGGTGGTTATGAGTCAGGTTATTTGATTTGAATGGGTTGGGGCGGTTATGAGTCACGTTGTTTGATTTGAATGGGGTTGGGTTTTTATGAGTCAGTTTGTTTCATTTGAATGTGGTGGGGTGGTAATCGATCAGTGTCTTAGATTTGAATGGGGTGCGGTGATTATGAGTCAGATTGTTTGATTTGAATATGATGGGGTTGTTATGAGTCAGTTTCTTTCATTTGGATGGGGTGGGGTTGTGATGGATCACTTTGTTTCATTTGAGTGGGGTAGGGTCGATAGGGGTCAGGCTGTTTGATTTGAATGGGGCAAGGTGGATATGGGTCAGATTATTTTATTTCAATGGGGTCACTTGGTTATGGGTCAGGTTGTTTGATTTTAATGGGGTTGGGTGGTTTAGGGTCATTTTGTTTATTATGAATGGGGAGGGGTGGTTATCGGCCCGCTTCTTAGATTCGAATTGGGTGGTGTGGTTATGGGTCAACACCTTGAATTTGAATGGTGTGGGGTGGTTACGAATGAGGCTGTTTAATTTGAATGGGGTGTGGAGGAGCTGGTTCAGGTTCTTTGATTTGAGTGGGCTGGGGTGGTTATGGGTCAGTTGTTTGATTTGAATGGGGTGAGGTGGCTATGGGTCATATTGCTTGATGTGAATCGTCTGGGGTGGTTATGGGTTAAGTTCTTTGATTTCAGTGGTGTGTGGTGGATATCGGTCAGGTTGATAGATTTGAATGGGGCGGTTGGTTATTTTTCAGGTTGATTGATTCGAATGGCGTATGCTGGTTATTGTTCAGGTTGATTGATTTGAAAGGGGTCCGGTGGTTATGGGTCAGATTGTTGGATGTGAACGGGTTGGGTGGTTATGGGTCAGGTTGTTTAATTTGAATGTTTTGTGGTTGTTATGGTTAAGATTTTTTGATTTGAATGGACTGTGGTGGTCATGGGTAAGATTGTTAGATTTGAATGAGGTGGGGTTGTGATGTTTCAGGTTGTTTGTTTAAAAATGAGTTGGGTGGATATGGATCAGGTACTTTTATCTGAAACGGGAGGGGTGGTTATGGGTCAGGTTTGTGGAATTAAATTGTGGTGAGGTGGTTATGGGTCAGATTGCTAGATTTGAATGTGGTTAGGTTGTTATGGGTCAGGTTGTTTGATTTGAATGGGGTGGGGTGGTCCAGGGTCAGGTAGTTTGATTTCAATGGGGTGGTGAGGTTATGAGTCAGGTTGTTTGATTTGAATGTGGTGAGGTGGATATGGGTCAGGTTGTTTGATTTCAATGGGGTGAGGTGGTTCCGGGTCAGGTTGTTTGATTTGAATGGGGTGGGGTGGTTATGGGTCTGGTTGTTTTATTTGAAAAGGGTTAGGTTCCTATGGGTTGTTTCTATTGAGATGCGGTAAAGGATCCCTATCCCGCCTTGCGTGCACTGACCACTTTCTAGTATATATTTGTTTACGTTTTGCTTTGCGCTCGGAAGGTGCTGGGGGCCGCGACAGCCTGACAACTCCTTCAAGAGGACATACAAAATGCGGGAAAACTGCTGCCTTATGAGGCTGCGGCGCTGGTTCATCGAGGAATGCGTGACGAAGTTTCCGGCCATCTGTGAGAAGAACCCGAACCGCCACCACCTGCTACTCCAGCCAATGATGCCGAGGCATTGAGGGAGCGCTGGCCTGGCGTTTGCTTCATTATTCCTACCATTGCCCACCATCTGTGTGAGGTGTGGTCCGGCATCTGCTCCATTATTCCTACTAATTTCCTTTCTCTGTGTTGGGGATGGGCTGGCATCTGCTCCATCATTCCTACCATCTTTCTGAGCGTTGGGGGGGCAAAACGATGGCAAACATTTCTCCACCCGTTGTTGTGTTTGTTCGTGTTCTCAAGAGAGGGCCCGGGTGGGTGGTGGGTTTTCCCGAAATGCTGAGGGGTGTCACAAGACGTCTGTTATTATGGGACTCTGCGATTGTTGATGGCAGCGGTAGTGGACAGGATCCAATCTGGCTTGAGAATCAGTAACCGAGAAAACAGCGTTTCTTCTCTGGGGGAGTCTGTTGACATGTTCAGTCTCTCAGCTTCCCTCCCACACAACCAGTGCCCCAGCTATCCCATATTTATACTCTTTGATTCATTTTATTGGCTAACTCCAAACTAATGAAGAAATTGACAGCCTCTGCAAGGAACACAGAAACAAAATACACATCTTCAAAGAGAATTTATCTAATGCAATTGAAATTGTGTTTTCCATATTTATACGTAAAGAATGATAATTAATAGCCACCATCTGTTTGTCTTGCACTTAACGATGTAACGAACATGACATCAACAATGTTTAACAATCTACTTGACGAGGCATTGACAGCTGATTGGAGTCATTTGCCTGGAACCACAGCTTCTCACCCGATTTGTCGACGCCTTTAGACCTTCTGGTTTGCTCTCAAAGCACAAGCTCGTGGGTATGAATGAAGGCCAGAGTCTGGCCATCAATCCCTGAGGAAGAGTCACAATGTCCTGTCCGTTCTGCCAAGCGAAATTCCAAGCAGCCCTCCCACCACCTCACCGCCACCCGCTCAGTCACCCACTGCCCTATCAAACGCCACCGCTCTCCAATATATGGGAACTGGAGCACATAGTTTGAATTATCGGCTCCACTCTGGTTTTTGCATTTCTGATGTTGGCTATACCATGTCAGCAGAGATTCCTTTCATCAGAAAGTTGAAACGGCGAAGAGCTGCGGGGAATCCACCATTTTCTACATGTGTCACTTGTTTGCAATAAAAAAAGGCGCTTTTCATTCCATCGAAGTACCTTAAAGTCCCTTCCTGCCTGAGGACTGTCAGAGGGAAAGTATTGAGGGAGTGCCGCACTGTCGGAGGGTCAGTATTGAGAGAGCGCCGCACAGTCGGAGGGTTATTAGTGAGGGAGCGCCGCACAGTCGGAGGGTCAGTAGTGTGGGAGAGCTGCGCTGACGGATGTTTATTAGTGAGGGAGTTCTGCAGTGCCTGAGGTACTGTAGTTTGGCAGAGCTGCACTGGCAACAATTACAACAAGGAGGAATATTCTGTTTCCCATGTAGTGAGAACACTGAGTGGTCTGCCCCCGAGGGTATAACATTAAAATTAGATTTGGGCCATTCACGGTTAATGCTATCAATCACAAAGCCACACAAAAGCCAGTGGGAAGCTGTTCGATGTGTTACATGCGAAATTCAAGACAAAGATTGACGGGTCTGTGTTCGGTAAGAATATTAAAGGCTCAGTTTGCCAGCTGGGTCATCTTGTAGTAATACAGATGTACCATAGACACCCTGGACACTGGAACAAGGCTAAGGGAGTGCATGACCTTTTCCAGTTCTCATTTTTTTTTAAACAGCTCTCTGTTCCCTTGCTCTTGTTTGCACATGTTCCTGGATGTGTGCTTCCTGAGAGATCTTATCTCCAGCACTGGTGTGAACAGCTGCTGCCAAACACTGTAGCCCCAGAACTTTTCAAAAGGCTGCCATTATCTTCTTTCTGACACGTGACGATTAGGATTCAAATCTGTTCAGCGCAGAGCCTGTCTCCATCACGCCGCCTCAGTATTGAGAATGGCCCCATAGTGGGGAAGCTGAAAAACTTCCTTGCACCCTGCAGACAGCTCACTGAACCGGCCAATGAAGAACATTAGAAGTATGAGCAGGAGTAGGTTAATCTCACCACGTTCATTTAAAAGGGGCTGTTTGTTTTGATTAACTGAGTTTGAATTAATTTAGCAGTGAACAAGCTAATTACTGGAGAGAGAGAGAGAGAGAGAGAGCAAACGAATGTGCCAATAGAGGCGGGATATAAAGTATAATTTCCAGAGAACAAACCACTTAGCAAATAGTTGAGTAATGTAATTTATCCATGAGAGAGAGGGGGACCAAGTGATCAAATAGAGGAGGAATGTAATTTAGAAATTGGAAACAGAAACCTGAAGAGCAAATGGAAGAGGAATGCACTCAATGAATTAGATAGATACCCAGTGTGCAGTTCGAAGAGCGATACAATTAATAAGTTAGAGACAGAGAGAGCAACTCAATGTTCACATACGGGAGGAATGTGATTAATAAATGAGAGAGCAAACCAAGGAGAGCAAATAGAGGAGAAATGTAATTTATACATTAGAGAGAGAGCAAGCCAGAATACAAATAGAGGAGGAATGCAATGAATAAATTAGAGAATTAAAGAGAGAGAGACAAAACTATGTGCAAATAGAGGAGCCATGCAATTAATAAACTCGAGAGAGAGCAACCCATTGTGAAAAAGGAGGAGGAATACAATAAATAAATTAGATAGAGAGAGCAACCTAGAGTGCAAAAGGCGGAGGAATAAAATTAATAATTAAGACAGAGAGCAACCCTTGTGAACATACAGGGGGAATGTAATTAATTAATGAGAGGGAAAGATAGAACGCCAGTATTAAATTAGAGAGACAGAGACGCAATGTTCAAATAGAGGAGGGACAGGAATTTAATTTATAAATTGGGGAGAGAACCCTAGTGTGCAAACAGAAGAGGAAAGCAAGAATGAATTAGAGAGAGGGTATCCCAGGTGTATGCAAGGAGGAGGCATACAATCAATTAATTACATGGAGGGAGCAACACGTGTGCAAATAGAGGAGGAATGCAATTAATAATTCAGATAGAGAGAGCAACCCGTGTGCAAATAGAGGAGCAATGAAAGGAATTAAATATCGAGAGGGTAACCCAGTGTGCAAACAGAGGTGGAAAGTGATTCATTAATTAGAGAGTCAGAGAGAACAACCAAGTGTGCAAAAAGAACAGGAATTTAATTAATAAATTAGAGAGAGAGAGCAATCCGTGTGCAAATAGAGGAAGAACACAATTACTAAATTAGAGAGGGAGCAACACGTGCGCAAATAGAGATGGAATTCTATTAATAAATGAGAGAGCAAACTAGTGTACACATGACAGACGAATGTAACTAATCAGACAGAGAGAGCGAGAGAGAAAGAGAGAGAGCAACCCAGTGCCCAAATACAGGAGAAATGCAATTAAATATATATATATAGAGAGAGAGAAAACAAAGCAGTGTACACATAAAGGTAGAATGTAATTCATTTTTTTTGACAGGAAGAAAACCAGCGTGCACACTGGGGAATATAATTTAAACGACGAGAGAGAGAGAGCAACCCAGAGTTAAAATGGAGGAGCGGGGTAAATAATAAATTAGAGAGAGAAAGAGAGCAACCCAGTGAGCCAATAGAGGAGGAATGCAATTACCAATTGCAGAGATAGAGCAACCCAGTGAGCAACAATAGGAAATTATATTAATATATTCGAGAGATGGAGCAACACCGTGTGTAAATACAGGAGGAATTTGCTTAATTTACAGAGAGGGAGAGCCACCCAGTATGCAAATAGAGGCAGAATGTAATTAATAAATTATAGAGAGAGAAAACTAGTTTGCAAATAGAGGAGGGAATGTAATTAATTAATCAGAGAGAGAGAGAGGGAGAGAGAGCAACCCAGTGTATAAATAGAGGAGCAGTGTAATTAATTAATCGGAGAGTTGGAACAACCGAGTGTGCGAATAACTTGTCAATCACACATTTGACGGTAATTAATCATTGACATTTACTTTTCATTAATTATTATGAATGGGATCTTTACATTAATTCATAATCGATATTTAATGAAATTCAAATTATGATATATCAATGTTTAATATAAAATGTACACAACATTCATTTTATAAAACAGATTTAAAACTATTTCTTATTCCATTAATATGAGTTATTAACTGAAAATAGATTGCTTACTCTCAATTACTGCTAATAATAAAATATTAGGCGAATAGTAGATTAAATTCAGAGACTGTTGTAACATTTGACCAGTGACAATGGAATGAATTTTAAAATCAAGACTAATTATTGGTAGGTTAATTTAATTAATTAATAATGCAATGCATTAAAATTTGGAATTATATAATAAGATTATTTAATAACGAAATGCATTACCATGTTTTAACATGTAATAACATATATGAACTAAGACTAATTAACAATCAGGTATGTTAACGAGTCACTAATTGCAAAATATATTCAGTTTAAAACGATAAACAAATGTTCAGAATAGTAATACATTAGTGAGATGAATCAACATTGGATAATTAACAGAAAATAATTAGTAGCATTGCGGATAATAGAGAAAAAAGCTTAATGAATCATCACGTATATTCCTAGCAGATTGAAGTGATCAGTTAAAAAATCATGATGAATAATGGTTAATCCAAGTGGCTTAATATGTGGCTATGTAAAGAATAGATTGAGATCGATTACTCCAAAGAGATAATATGAATATGTTTCAGTGTTTTTGGGGTTTCTTTTTAGTGCAGTTTGTGTGTTCAGTGTTAGTGGGGTTAAGGGTTCAGTCTAAGTAGAGTTTGCGGGTTCGGTATTAGTAGGGTGTGGGGTTCAGTGTAAGAGGAGTTTGTGGGTTCAGTGTGAGTGGGAATTGGGGTTCAGATTTAGTGGAGCTTGGGAGTTCAGTGTTAGTGGGGTTTGGGGTGATCAGTGTTTTGGGGTTTGGGGAATTTGGGTTTTTGGGGTTTGGGGGTTACAGTATTTTGGGAGTTTTCATTATACCTGGGGTTTGTGTGACCCAATATTATTGGGGTTTGTGGGTACTGTTGTTTTGGGGTTTGGGGTTTTCATTGTTTTGGGGTATTGGGTGTTTCAGTATTTTTGGGGATTTGGTTTTGGTGTTTTTGTGGTTTGGGGGTTTGAGTGTTTTGGGGATTTGGGGGATTCAGTATTTTGGGGGTTTGAGGGTGTTCAGTGTTTCGGGGGTTTTGGGGGATCCAGTTTTTTTGGGGTTCGGGGGGGTTTCATTGTTTTTGGGGGTTTGAGTGTTTCAGTGTTTGGGGATTTGGGGGGGACACAGCGTTTTTGAGGTTTGGGGTTTCAGTATTTTGTGGTTTTGGGGTGATTCAGTGTTTTTGGGGTTTCGGGGTGTTCACTGTTTTGGGTTTTGTGGGTGTGCAGTGTTTTGCGGATTTGGGGTATTCAGTGTTTTTGGGGATTTGGGGGTTTCAGTGTTTTGGGAGTTTGGGGGTTTTGGTGTTTTGGGGGTTTTGTTGTTTTGGGGGTTTGGGAGTGTTCAGTGTTTTGGGGGTTTGGGGGTTTCAGTGTTTTGGGGGTTTGGGGGTTTTGGTGTTTTGGGGGTTTGGGGGTTTCAGTGTTTTGGGGATTTGGGCGTTTCAGTGTTTTGGGGGTTTTGGGTGTTTCAGTGTTTTGGGTGTTTCAGTGTTTTGGGGGTTTGGGGGTTTTGGTGTTTTGGGGGTTTGGGGGTTTTGGTGTTTTGGGGGTTTGGGGGTTTCAGTGTTTTGGGGGTTTGGGGGTTTTGGTGTTTTGGGGGTTTGGGGGTTTCAGTGTTTTGGGAGTTTTGGGGTTTTGGTGTTTTGGGGGTTTGGGGGTTTCAGTGTTTTGGGGGTTTGGGGGTTTCAGTGTTTTGGGGGTTTGGGGGTTTCAGTGTTTTGGGAGTTTGGGGGTTTTGGTGTTTTGGGGGTTTGGGGGTTTCAGTGTTTTGGGGGTTTGGGGGTTTCAGTGTTTTGGGAGTTTGGGGGTTTTGGTGTTTTGGGGGTTTGGGGGTTTCAGTGTTTTGGGGGTTTGGGGGTTTCACTGTTTTGGGGGTTTGGGGTTTTCAGTGTTTTGGGAGTTTGGGGGTGTTGGTGTTTTGGGGGTTTGGGGGTTTTGGTGTTTTGGGGATTTGGGGGTTTCAGTGTTTTGGAGATTTGGGTGTTTCAGTGTTATGGGGGTTTGGGTGTTTCAGTGTTTTGGGGGTTTGGGGGTTTCAGTGTTTTGGGGTTTGGGGGTTTCAGTGTTTTGGGGGTTTGGGTGTTTCAGTGTTTTGGGAGTTTGGGGGTTTTGGTGTTTTGGGGGTTTGGGGGTTTTGGTGTTTTGGGGGTTTGGGTGTTTCAGTGTTTTGGGAGTTTGGGAGTTTTTGTGTTTTGGGGGTTTGGGGGTTTTGGTGTTTTGGGGATTTGGGGGTTTTGGTGTTTTGGATGTTTGGGGGTTTCAGTGTTTTGGGGATTTGGGGGTTTCAGTGTTTTTGGGGATTTGGGTGTTTCAGTGTTTTGGGTATTTGGGGGTTTCAGTGTTTTGGGGTTTGTGTGTTTCAGTGTTTTGGGTATTTGGGGGTTTCAGTGTTTTGGGGGTTTGGGGTGTTTCAGTGTTTTGGGGGTTTGGGGGTTTCAGTGTTTTGGGGGTTTGGGTGTTTCAGTGTTTTGGGGGTTTGGGGGTTTCAGTGTTTTGGGGGTTTTGGTGTTTCAGTGTTTGGGGGTTTCGGTGTTTCAATGTTTTGGGGATTTGGGGCTTTCAGTGTTTTGGGGCTTTGAGCATTTCAAGGTTTTGGTGGTTTGGGGGTTTCAGTGTTTTGGAGGTTTGAGGTGTTTCAGTGTTTTGGAGGTTTGGGGGGTTTCAGTGTTTTGGGGATTTGGGGGTTTCAGTGTTTTTGGGGATTTGGGTGTTTCAGTGTTTTGGGGGTTTGGGGGTTTCAGTGTTTTGGGGTTTGGGTGTTTCAGTGTTTTGGGGATTTGGGGGTTTCAGTGTTTTGGGGGTTTGGGGTGTTTCAGTGTTTTGGGGGTTTGGGTGTTTCAGTGTTTTGGGGGTTTGGGTGTTTCAGTGTTTTGGGGGTTTGGGTGTTTCAGTGTTTTGGGGGTTTGGGGGTTTCAGTGTTTTGGGGGTTTGGGTGTTTCAGTGTTTGGGGGTTTCGGTGTTTCAGTGTTTTGGGGATTTGGGGGTTTCAGTGTTTTGGGGCTTTGGGCATTTCAAGGTTTTGGTGGTTTGGGGGTTTCAGTGTTTTGGAGGTTTGAGGTGTTTCAGTGTTTTGGAGGTTTGGGGGGTTTCAGTGTTTTGGGGGTTTGGGTTGTTCAGTGTTTTTGGTGCTTGGGATTTCAGTGTTTTAGGGGTTAAGGTGTTTAAATGTTTCAGCGTTTTGGGGGTGTTCAGTGTTTTGGGGATTGGAGTGTTACAGTGTTTTTAAGGGTTTGGGGTTTCAGTTTTTGTGGGGTTTAGGGGATTTGGAGCTGTTCAGTGTTTTTGGATTTTTTGGGTTTTCATTTTTTGGTGTTTGGGACTGTTCGGTCTTTTTGGGTTTTGTGGTTTACAGTGTTTTGGGGGTTTGGGGGTTTCAGTATTATTGAGTTTTGTATTTTCAGTATTTTGGGAGTTTGTGGCTTTAATTGTTTTGGGCTTTTTTTCTTTTCAGTGTTGGGTGGGGGTTTGGGGGTTCAGTGGTTTGGAGATTCAGTTTTATGTGGGGGTTTGGGGAATCAGTGGTTTGGAGGTTCAGTGTTGGGTTTTTTTTCGGTTTCAGTGGTTTCGAGTTTCTGTGTTGGGTGAGGGTTTGTGGTTTCCGTGTTTTGGAGGCTCAGCGTTCGGTTGGGTTTTGGGGTTTGAGTGGTTTGGATGTTCCGTGTTCTGTGGTGTATTGAGGTTGCAGTGGTTGTAGTTTCAGTGTTGGGTGGGGGTTTGGGATTTCAGTGGTTTGGGGTTCAATGTCGGGTAGGGGTTTGGGGTTTCCGTTGTTTGGAGGTTCAGTGCTGGTTGGGGGTTTGGCAGTTCATTGGATTGGAGGTTCAGTGTTCGGTGGGGTTTTGGCATGTGAGTGGTTCGGATGTAAATGTTGGGTGGGGGTTTGGGGTTTCCGTGGTGAGGGTTCACTGTAGCGTTTGGGTTTGGTGGTTCAGTGTTTTGGACGTTCAATGTTGGGTTGGAGTTTGGTGGTTTCAGTGGTTTGCAGATTCTGTGCTGTGATGGGGTTTGGGACTTCAGTTGTTTGGAGTTTAATTGTTGGGTGGGGGACTGGGGGTGCAACGGCCGTAGTTTCATTGTTGTGTGGGGATTTGTGGCTTCAGTGGTTTGGAAGTTCAGTGCTGCGTGGGGATTTGGGGTTTCAGTGGCTTGGTGTTCAGTGTTGTGTGGGGGTTTGCGGTTTCAATATTTCGTGGTTCAGTGTTGTGTAGTGTTTTTCGGATTCAGTGGTTGTAGTTTCAGTGTTGGGTGGGGATTTGGGGGTTCAGTGGTTGTAGTTTCAGTGCTGGGTTGGGGTATGGGTGTTCAGTGGTTTGGAGGTTCATTGTTGGGAGGGGGTTTGCGGTTTCAGTGGTTGTAGTTTCAGTGTTGGGTTGGGGTTTGGGTGTTCAGTGGTTGTAGTTTCAGTGTTGGGTTGCGGTTTGGGGGTTCAGTGGTTGTAGTTTCAGTTTTGGGAGGGGGTTTGGTGAATCAGTATTATGGGCTTTTCGGGGTTCAATGTTTTTGGCGGTCAGCCATTCTTCTCCTCGCCGGAATCCTCTTGTTGCTTTGGCATCAGCTTCTTGCAGGGAAGATATTTTTGCAGCATTTCATGTACCTGGGAATGGACAGGTGAGCAGTCAGGTCAGAAAGAGCAGGGAACGCAATTACTGACCAACTGACAAGTGGCCTCTCAGGAGACATCGACTGGCCCCTTAACACGAGGGAAGTTCCTTCCCTGAACACGGGGGGAACATGTCACCTCCCACAACTCAACATCCGAACAACCCTGCCCCCTCCACACCAGCTCACTCTCTCGCCATTCAGCGTCTTGGGAATTCTCTATCCCACGGCCCCCCTCCCCCACCATCGGTTTAGTCCAACCACTACCGGAATAAGAGGAAGGGAATTCTTATGCCTGCCGTTGGCTCAATGCCAACTAGAGATGGCCCATCAATGGAAAGTTTAAGTAATAACAACTCGGGTTATTTAATGGGTGGTGCCCATAGCCCAAGAATGACTGTAGGGTGTACCCCGCTCACCTTTTCCTCGCGAGTGTCCAGTTTGTTCTTCCCGACGTACATCACTTGGACTTCCGCATTGATCTGGTCACAATTCACCTTGCTGAAGTCCAGGACCACTGTAATATCGAGAGGACAAGTCTTCAGACACACCCACACAAAGCCCCTGGGCAGGGTTACAGGTGGGAGTGAGAACGGTGAACGGAGGTGGATTGGAGGGGAGGGGTTGGAGTGGGGGAGAAGGGATGGGCAAGGGTCGGGGTTCAGGCTCCGTCCCACCGCTTCGCTGACAGATTGAATGTCTCTCCGCGATGGAGCGGTATTAGGCGAAGGTTGCCCTCAAATTAGGTTGACAAGTCAGGTACCTGAGTCTGATGATCCGACTCTGACAAAGGACGGACGCTGAGTGGATTCTCGAGTACATAGTTCCTCTGATCCCTCCTTGTGTGACGTCTTCGGCTCTGTGATAGGAGAAGAGGGTATTACTCACAATAAGTGCTTGTTGATCCCCCAAACGCTACTGTCAATCACGATTTCCTGAATAGATTTTGATGACTGCAGCAAGAAGCCGAAATGAAGAAAGACTCAACACAGCACAATATAAGACAGGGAATTTTAAAGCTCACAGTCAGAAATGGACGCAAAGTCACTGAGAGGAGACATTGACCTAAGTGATGCAGATACCGACTGAGTATATATTTGAATTTCGAGTTTGGTTCAAAGTGAGAATTGGAGTGGTAAATCTGATTCAAGTTTACTTTTAGAGTGAGAGAAATTGTAGAATAAGAGTCTGATTCTAACCTAGAAATAAGCAGTTAAACAGGCACCTACTTTAGGAGTGGAGTTAAAGGAGATTGCAGAGTGTGGATCAGCTGAAGAGATCATTCCATTGCTAGGAAAGTTTAGAAAATGATTCACTTAAATATTAATAAATTCTGAAGCCCACCAATCTCACCCTGCCCTGTCGCAGCTGTCTGTGCCCCAGTCACTAACTCTCAGTCCTCTCACTCATTATATTCCATTCCCCTCACTCACTGCCTCCCACACCCCTCAGTCACCGCCTCACACTCCCCTCAGTCACTGCCTCCCACTCCCATCAGTCACTGCCTCGCACTCCCCTCAGTCACTGCCTCCCACTCCCCTCAGTCACTGCCTCCCACTCCCCTCAGTCAAGCCATCCCACACCCCTCAGTCACTACACCCCACTCCCCTCAGTTACGGCATTCCACTCCCCTCATTCACTACATCAGGCTCCCTTCAGCATGTGATTTCAGTGATCATATTGTTTGAAATTTTTCTGTTGAATTTCCATTGAAGACGGTAACCTGTAATTTCAGACCCTGGTGGGTTAGATGATGCAGGGAAAGTGGCTTCTCGCTTCGAGTGTTCCTCTGATTCTTGAGTTGTTGTTTTTCCTGGATTTGCAATGAAGGAAGGAGACATGGGAGCTTGCAGAGTGCGGATGGCCTCAAGAGAGCATTTGCTTGTTAGGAACGTTTAGAAAATGATTCACTTAATCAATTATATAGTCTGAAACTCACCAATATCACTTCGCTTTGTCACTCCCGACTTTATTCCAGTAATTAAATCGCATCCCTCTCACTCAATACATCCCACTCACCTCAGTAATTGCATCCCACTCCCCTCAGTCCTGCATCCCACTCCCCTCAGTCACTGCATCCCACTCCCCTCAGTAATGGCATCGCACTCCCCTCACTCACTGCATCCCACTCCCCTCGGTCACTGCATCCCACTCCCCTCAGTCACTGCATCCCGCTACATTTCCCTTATTTTCTCTTCTCGTTGTCCTTCACTGTGAATTGGACATATCTGCGGGACTGAGCTCTCATTGGGTGCCAAGTCTGTTTTGAATCATTGACTTATGTTCGATACCTGAGTTTTCAGAAGTTGCTTGGGACGGTGATGAACGGTCAGCCGGCTTTGGACTCGACAGTTCCGGCTTTTCCTGTGTTTGGGCTGTATTTGGATCTGCAATGAAGGGAGAGTAAAGTGTGTATTGTGCTGAAACCTTTCATCTGTTTCATGGTGGGAATGTCAGAGGCACCTTCATCAATCCCCTGATCATCCAGCACTACTCTTCATTAGCAGTGTGTCCCACAGAGGGAGCGGCTGTTGCCCAGCTCCTCATTCAGAGCCTTCCTCTACCCTCGGACCCTGCTTAGAGCGTAGTGTCCGACAGACACAGAAAACAGTCACTGGGGCAAATCACTATAGTTCTGGTGAAAAGTTCACTGTTTTTCAGATCCATTAGTCGTCGTGTCCCTTACAAAAAGTAGAGAGGCCTGCGATTTTCTCAGTTTTATTGGTGACATGTGGCATCCCGAACCACACTTCTGAATCATTTAGAAATGAGATTGTACCTGTACAATAAGCTGCATGACGGTGTAATGCCTTCAACTGATAAACGAAGTAGCTGCTGCAGTTTTTAATCTTTATCTCATGGACCCAGTTGCAGGAATTTCCATTCCAGCTTAAACAAACTGTCCGGGTTACTTCCCCCTGTCCGGCGGTGGGATGAGAACCTGAAATGAGATTTATAAATATAGAAGAAAGTAACCGATGTGAACAGTGCTGGACAGCGAATGTTAATCTGACATTGGAAAGTCTGAACGTACCCTTTAACCAGCCAGTGGCGCGTGTGGAGCAGTGTCTGGCTGTGACCTCAGTCTCCGGAATCTTCCATCCACCAGAGCTGAAACGACACCTCCCATGACATTAATTCTGACATGTCTTCCTGCTCCCTAAACAGACGCCCGGCAACCCCACCATCCGCCTTACTGGTTAGACAGGGCCATTGGTCACGTCCATCCCATTCCTCCTGCCACAGCCCTCACCACTAACTCTCCCTCAATGAATCAACCTCAGCGCTCCCCTTCTATCCCAGAATCTTCCACCTTCAACTATTCATTCGCCGCCATTAACACCACCTCCAGTCTGAGGTCACCACCTCAAATACATCTTCCTCTCCTGATTCAGAGTTCAGAAGCGACCATTCTCCCTGCATTACCCGAGCCCAGTGATCGGGCAAGCCAAACTTCCCTCTGCTTCTACAGTACATTAATACATCCCCTGTATCCAGTGTTCTTTCCCTTTACTCTGTCTCTGTTCTATATCACCACCTATCCAGTGTTCTTTCCCTTTACTCTCTGTCTCTTTTCTATATTCCCCTTTATCCAGTGTTATCTCCCATTACTCTCTGCCTCTGTTCTATATCACGCTATTTATTTTTCATTAATTAACGGGATGTGGGTGCGGCTGTCTTGTCCAGGATTTTTTATTGCCCATTCCTGATGGCCCGTTGTGAAGTTGCTGGTGAGCTGCCTTCTTAAACCGCTGCAGTCCATGTGGTGCAGGTAAACCCACAGTGCTGTTTGGGAGGGACTTCCAGGATACTGACCTAGCGAATTTGAAGGAACGGCTGAAATATTTCGAAATCAGGATGGTGAGTGGCTTGGAGGGGAACTTCCAGTTGGTGGTGTTCCCATCTAACTGCTGCCCTTGTCCTGCTAGATGGGAGCGGTCGGGGGTTTGGAATGTGCTGTCGAAGCAGCTTTGCTGAATTCCAGGAATGCATCATGTAGATGGTGCACACTGCTGCTCGTGTGCTTTAATGGTGGAGGAAGTGAACATTTGTGGATCCGGTGCCAATGAAGCGGGGCTGCTTTGTCCTGGCAGAAGTTGAGCTTCCTGAGAGTTGTGGGAGCTGCACTTATCCAGGCGAATGAAGAGTGTTCCAACACACTACTGGCTTGTGCCTTGTAGACAGTGGACCGTCCATTGGGAGTCAGGAGGTGAGTTACTCATCGCAGAGTTCCTAGCCTCTGACCTGCTCTTGTTGCCATAGGATTTATCTGGCTTGTACAGTTCAGTTTCTGGTTAATGGTAACCCCCAGTATGTTGACGTTGGGGGACTCAGTGATGTTAGTATCATTGACTGTCAAGGAGCGATGGTTAAATTCTCTCCTCTTGGAGATGATCGATGCCTGACACTTTTGTGGAACCAATGTTACTTGCCACTTGTCAGCCCAAGCCTGGATATTGTCCAGGCCTTGCTGCATTTGGACATGGACTACTTCAGCGTCTGAGGAGTCGTGAACGATGCTAAACATTGAGCAATCTTCAGCGAACATCTCCACTTCTGTTCTTATGAAGGAAGGAAAGTTATTAAAGAAACAATTGGAAATGGTTGGGGCTGTCTCCGCCCCTGTTCTATAACACTCTCTATCCTGTGATGTATTCCTTTAGGCTCTGCCTCTGTTCTATATCCCTTGTATCCAGGTTTATAACGCTTTACTCTCTGTCCCTGTTCTATATCCCACTCTATCCAGTGTTTACTCCCTTCACTCTCATGTCTCTGTTCTAGATACCCTCTCTCCAGTGTTATCTCTCCTTGCACTCCGTCCATGTTCTATAACCCCCTCTATCCAGTTTAATCTCCCTTTGCACCCTGTCTCTGTTCTGTCTCCCCCTCCATCCAGTGTTATCCCTCAACTCTCTGTCAGGCTCTATATCCCCCTCCAACTAATGTCATCTCCTCGTGCACCCTGCTCTATATTCCACTCCATTCAGGAGTTGTCTTTATTTTCCCTGTTTCTCTCTGTCTGACTCTTCTCCAATCCCTGTATTATCTCCTTCCACCATTGTTCTGCCTGACAGCCCAGGCCCCCATCAGTTCCTGTTCCTCCTCTCGCCTTTCTTTCATTAATACAATTGTTTCCCCAAGTGTAACCCCTCGTTAATCTCAATGTGGGTCCATCTGTTACCTTTTGAATCTGTACCATCCGTGGTTCAACTTGTCATCACTTTTCAGACCCGTGCACCCGGTCTCAGTACAATCCGTGCTCCTCCAGGGCTGGTCCAGGACTGTGTGATTTACACACGGGTCAGTCACTGCAGAGTCTGTGACTGAGTGACAGACAGGTGTTTAATGTTAATATAAAGTACAGTGATTATCACACAGACACTTGTATCCTCCGAAGAGCCAGTAACCTTTGTCTCACACTCTCCGACATGTAGGAATTACAGCCATTTAAAGCCGGAATCGTTCTTCATTTTCCAAAGCAGTTTTCCCTCTGTCTCCGAGTTCGGCCTCCCCCTCTAACTGACGGCTCACAGGCCGTCCCCATTCGAGATTCACCCCCAGCTCTCAGTTAACAGAAATCAGCAGTGATCTCAGATTCACTTCGTCCCAGCGGAGAAGCTGCAGTTTTGAAACAGGAATTTTGTTCATCCCGTAACCCATGGAAGTTGGGGTTGCGTTTTGACTTTATTAACCAGGAGACCCTCATGTTGCCCTTACGATGCGGTTCCAGACCAGCAGGGCCTTGCAGACCCCCATCCCCCACACTACCCCCTGGATGACCCCTAATCCCACAGCCCATTCCCACCTCCAAACACCACATCGCAGTGAAACCTCCCAGCAAACCCACCCCCCTCAAATAATTCTTTACTCCTCCACTTCCAGAACCCCCACATAGACAGGCCAGTGTTCAGCTCCCTGTACTCTAAGCTATGGACTTCCTTCCGGACTCCACTACGGCTCTCTTACCCTCTCTCCGCTTGTAACACATTCCTTACAACCTACCTCTTGATCAAGTGTTTGCTCTGTTTGTATTGATATGGCACCAGGTACAATTTTCTGAATGATAGAGCCTCTCTGAGACGCCTTGCGATGTGATTCAATGCTACAGGCGCTATATAAATTCATATTGTCAACCCTGTTGTCGCTATATCCCGTTCAACCCCCCAAATCTAGGATCTGGAGAGGCAACATGCAACGCTCATATCCATCATTGTGGCCCATAGAGATCCATGGGCATAGCAAGGACCAGAGTCTGTGGTTATCACGGACAACAATTTCTGATTCAGTTACCTCCCCTCTTTGGGGAATAGTTTCACTTTATGTTTCAGACCTTTATCCGTTGTGGCTCTTACAACAACGGGGAACACGTGGAATATTATTTTTTCAGTGAGTGACCAGGCACATCCAGAGTCACCCTCCTGGGTCATTTATAAACAGCAATGTACCTGTGCAATAAGCAGCATCACAGTCTGGCGGCGGCTTCATCTCATAAACGAAGTAACTGCTGCAGTTTTTAATCTTTACCTCTTGGGTCAAGGAGCAGCGCTTTCCATCCCAGTTAAAACAAACTGTCCTGGTGAGTTCCCCCTGTCCCACGGTGGGATGTGAACCTGAAATGAGGTTTATAAATATTGAAGAATGTAACAGATGTGAACAGTGCTGGACAGTGAATGTTAATCTGATATTAGAATGTCTGGACGTACCATTTAACCAGCCTGATCTATGTGTGGAGCAGTGAAACGCTGGGACTGCAGTTTCTGGAATCTTCCCTCCACCAGAACTGAAACAATAATCACACAATCAGCTCCTGAACTGATCACACTGAGTAACTGATAAAAAGGTTGGTACCGGCAGAGAGGTCCAGAAACTGGGTTTCGTCTCTCACTCACCCTGTCCCCGATTCACATTCCTCTCTATCCTGCATTTCTCATTTTATATCACCCTTTACCCTCTTTCCCCATTCGATATCCTAATTTGGGCTGACAGAGTCTTTACTGCACAGTTCACTCAAATTATCCATGTCGGAGTTTGTGCTCAATACGAAACTCCTCCCACCCCATCCTCAACTCCCCCCATCAACATCTCGCTCTGTTATGATCTCCCTCATCTCATTCTAACCGATCCCCGCGCCGGCCCGTTAAATACATAAACTCAATTCCCCACTGCCCCAGTCCCTGTGGTAGTGAATCTCAAATTCTCCCCACTCTCTGTGTAAAGTAGTTTCTCCTGAATTCGCCATTGGATTTATTACTGTCTGTCTAATATTGAGACGAAATCCCCTCCTGAGTTCTGGTATCGCCTGCGAGTGGACACATCTCTACGTTGACCCTATCAAAACACCTTTCATCAACTAACAGACCTCGATCAGGTCAACCCTCAGCCTTCTCTGTTCCAGGGAAAATTGCCCCAGCCTGTTCACTCTGTCCTGATAGTTTAAACACTCTCAAACTGGAACTGAGCACGGTGCTCCGCGTGCATTCTAACCAAGGGAGATGGAGACCGGAACTGTGCACGGTGCTCCAAGTGTGGCCTAACCACGGGGTACGGAGACGGGAACTTTGCACGGTGCTCTGAATGTGGCCTAACTCAAGGATACGGAAACCAGAAATGTGCACGGTGCTCTGAGTGCAGTCTAACTGATGGATATGGAGTCCGGAATTGTGCACGTTTCACCGAGTGTGGTCTAACCGAAGGATACGGAGACTGCAACTGTGCCCGGTGCTTCGAGTGTGGTGTAACCGAGCTTCTGTGAAGGTTAATCATACCTTCTGTGCTTTTCACATCCAGCCCATTTGTACTTAAACCCACTGTTTTATTTCCTTTCCAAGGACGTATTAACTTGTGTCGCTATTTTACACGAGTTGTTTATTCACTCCCCCGCATCACTCGACACCTCAACCCCATTCGGACTCTTACATTTTCAAGGAGTCTGGCAGTTCCTGTCTATACACCCCAATGTTCATCTCTCCCAGTGATAGGCATTGAAGTTAATTTTCTAATTATGCACTGAATCTGTAAGTTTATTCATGCTTTCTGCATTGTCGCACTCTCCCCCTCTGAATTAACCACACCCACCAATTTGGTCAGATCCACACATTTTTATTTGCATAAATAATCCAAAATCTTTGTTATAAATGTGAAAGAAGAATTGTGCCAGCACTGATCCCTGTGGATCGCCACTTCCCAGTTTTCGGTAGTACTACTACAACCCGCCCCCCATTAGTCCGAGTTGTCTCCCATTAATCTGTCTCCCTGTCTTCATCCACTTCATGTTCTCCCCAAGTCGAATCCCGTCCTTCCCCATTCTCTGTATTCACTCCGTACCCCATTGTCCGGTGTTATGATCCCAGTCTCCCAGCAGTTCCTTTCCCCCCACTAGCACACTCTTCTCTTCAATATCTTCACTTCCCTCCTCTCGACTCCTTTACCTCAAATTTCCCGTCAATCTTTCCTTTGGTGGGTTGAGTTGCTTTTCCCCTTCACGTTACCTGTTAAATCGGTACCATCCGTACTTCAGATCCCGATCACACTTCCACTGGCCAGAACAATCAGTCTCAGTACAATCGATGCTCCTCCAGGCCTCGTCCAGGACGCTGTGATTTTCACACGGGTCAGTGAATGTGGAGTCTAGGACTGAATTACAGGAAGATGTCCAATGTTAATGTATAAAGTACAGTTAATATCACACAGCGACTTGCAACCCCAGAAGCACAAATTACCTCAGTTTCACTCTCCACTCTGGGATAAAATTCCCCCAAACTAAACCTGGGAATTTTTATCCTTCGCTGGATGTGGTTTCCCTCTATCTCCCAGCTCGGCCTCACTACACCCCCACCTCGGTCATTACACCCCACTCCCCTCAGTCACTGCACCCGACTCTCGTCAATCGCTATATCCCAGTCCCCTCAATCACTGCATCCTGCTCCCCTCAGTAGCTGCATCTCTCTACCCTCAGTCACTGCATCCCACTCCCCTCGGTCACTCCACCCCACTCCCGTCAATCGCTACATCCCAGTCCCCTCAATCACTGCATCCCGCTCCCCTCCGTAGCTGCATCCCTCTACCCTCAGACACTGCATCCTACTCCCCTCGATCACTACATCCTACACCCCCGAGTCACTGCATCCGCTCCCTTCATTCACTGAAATTTACCTGTGCAATAAGCAGCATCGTCGTCATTCGTAGGCTTCAGCTCATAAACGAAGTAACTGCTGCAGTTTTTAACCTTTATCTCTCGTGTGCATTCACACTTATCGTCATCTCCTTTACTTTCAAAACAAACTGTCCAGTTGACTTCTCCCTGTCCCACTTTGGGATGTGAACCTAAAATGAGGTTTATATATTTTGAAGAATGTAACCGATGTGAACAGTGCTGAGCAGTGAATCTAAATCTGATAATGCAAAGTATGAAAATACCATTTAACCAGCCTGGATGTTCTGTGCAGAAGTGCTTCTCTGCGACAGGTTTCTCCGGAATCTTCCATCCACCAGAACTGAAACGACAATCACCGAATCACAGGATTAGGGAAGAAGACAGGTCAGAATGTGGCCATTCGGCCCATTGTGTGGCGGTAAGCTTTTTGTTATGTCTATCCAATGATTCCAGCTCCCCTCCTGTTCTTCCAACATTGTAAATCTCCCCTTCCCGGATTTAGCTGATATCCTGTTGAAATGCATTAATTGGGTTTGTTTTCCCTGCCCTTCAGACTGTGCGTTCCACATCACTGCCAAATACAAACTTCTCCTTATCTTGTCCTTGTTCTTTTACCAATGACATTCAATCTGTGTTTTGTGCTTTCCTAACCTTATTCCAGTGTAAACAATCTCTCCTTTTCTATTCTATTCACACTCTTCATGTATTTGAACACCTCTGCAATACCTTTCCGAGCCAATTCTCTGCCTGAGGGAGAACAATCCGTGTCACTTCCCCCGTAGCTGGAATCCCCACTCCCCCCCCCCCACCCCCCCCCCCCGCCACCCCCCCCCCCCCCCACACCCCACCCCCTCCCGCCTCACCCCCCCCCCCACCACCCCCCCCCCCACCCCCCCCGCCCCACCCCCCCCACCCCCCACCCCCTCCCGCCCCAGCAAAACGTCTGGAACCATTCTGGTGAAACTCCTCCCTTTCCTGTTCAAGGTTTGACGCCTTTATTCAAGTTTGGGTTCAGGAATCGTACACATCACTTCAGATGAGACCTAGCTCCAGATTGCTTCTTATTCTTTCACGGGATGTGGGATTCGCTGGTTTGGGCACATTTATTGCCCATCCTTATTTTCCCGTCAGGAGCTGGTGGTGAGCTGCCTTCTTGAAGCGCTGCAGTACATGTGGTGTAGACATACCCACAGTTTTTTTCGGGAGGAAGCTTCAGGATTTTGACCAAGTCACAGTGAAGGAACGGCCAATATATTTCCAAGTCAGGATTGTGGGTGTCTTGGATTAGAGCTTCCAGTTGGTGGTGCTCCAATGTGTCTGCTGCACTTGTCCTTCTAGATGGTAGTAGTTGTAAGTTTGGGTGGCGCTGTCGAAGGAGCCTTGATAAATTCCATCTTTGCATCTTTCAATGGTTCACACTGCTGCTATTGTGCGCCGGTGGTGCTGGGAATTAATTTTTATTCATGGGGTTCCAATCAAGCTGGTCTGCTTTGTCCTGGATGGTGTCGAGCTTCTTTAGTGTTTTTGAAGATGGACATGGAGACCAGAACTGTGCTCAGTGCTCCGAGTCTGGTGCAACTGAGGGATACGGAGACCAGAACCATGCACAGTGCACCGAGTTTCCTTTAACAGAGGGATACGCAGACCTTTATGCCATAGTGCACCGACGGACTGGGAATTGTAAAGACCCCTCGGGCTGTATGACTCACATTGAATGTATACCGCGAATACTAAATGTATCATAATTTTACTGAAGCACTTCACTGTGTAATACGATCCATGTTGAATTTTTTTTTGAAAAAATTACTTTATTTATACATTATCTGAAAGGATAATAGAAAGCATTTGAAAAATAGCATTACAAAAAAGTGCACTCGTAAGCAGATTTTCCACATAGATCATGAGGTACTTCAATAAAATCAATGAATATCACAATCATTTCAATGAGGACATGACAGACAGTCAGACAGTACAATGGTATTGGGGTTATCAACATACATCATGTTGCACTCTGAGATGCTTCAATACAAATATGATGCATTTAATATTCAATGCATACATTCATTATGAGCCGCACAGCCCAAGGGTTCTATTTGTTTCGAATTCCCTATGTGTACTGTAGCTGAAAGATTTTAGACAGCGAGTTTTCCCCACTGGGCCTTTGTGGCGGCTGCTCCAAGATATAGTGCGTCCCTCAACATGTAGTCAAGGACATTGGAATGTGTCAGTCTGCAAAACTCGGTCGGGGACAACTATTTGCACTGGAAGACCAACATTTTTAGGGCAGACTAAAGAGGGTTTTTGACCAAGTTGATGATCCTCCAGCTGCAGTTGATGATTATTTCCGTTCGTGTCCCTGGGAAGAGCCGGTAGAGCACAGAGTCCTGTGTCACAGTACTGCTCGGGATGATCTTCGAGATAAACCACTGCATATCTGTGCAGACCTTCTTTGCAAAGGCACAATCCGCAAGTAGGTGAACAACAACCCCGTCGCCCCCCACAGCCACCTCGAGGACAACGTGCACAAGGGGTGAGACTCCTGGCCTACAGGAAGGATGTGATGGGGAGGGCCTTTCTCACCACCGGCCAAGCTACATCTTGGTGTTTGTTTGAAAATTCTGGCGTTGTGACATTGTGCAAAATTAGTTTGACAGTCCGCACAGGGAACCATTGGGGAGGTTTCACCATTTCCTTTACGTGCCAACCACTGCCTGATGGACTTGTTGTCAATCAGTTGAACATTTTTTCACGAGGGACAGTAGGTATGGCACGATCCGTCAACTTGGAACGTTCCGTGGCAGCGTGGCCAGACCCATCCTTCACAACACCGGGGGCAGGTAGTACCTCAGTTTGTCACTAACTCCAATACAATGGCCCTGCCTGACTGCCTGTCATGACCATGTTGAAATGTCTGTAATGTTCATTGATTGTATTACGGCTCCTCATGTTCCATGGGGAGAAGTTGTATTTGTTTACACTTTTTTTGTGATGACCAAGGTGAAATGTTTTCTAAAGATCTTTCGGCTACTTTTTGAATAAAGTGTATTTTTTTCCAAAAAGAATGCCCCTAGTGATACCACTGATGATCTCCGACTCTCTGCATTTCCTGTGTCTGCACTCACCCTTTCCTCTCTTTGTCTAGTTTATCAGAAAGTTTCCCTACATGTTACCTTTTAAATCGGTACCATCCTTCCTGAAGATTTTTATCAGACATCCACTTGCAAGGATGATCATCGTCGTCACAATCAGAGTCCTCAGTCCGATTACAATTTATACACTCGGTCCCTTCACAATCTGTGCTCCTCCAGGCCTGGTCCAGGACGGTGTGATTTACACACGGGTCAGTGAGTGCCGAGTCTGCGACTGAGAGACAAAATATGTTTCATAGTAATATAAACTACATTTTCTGTTACACTGTGACTTGTAACCCCCAAAGCAGCAAAACCTCAATTTCACTCTCCCCACTGCTTGAAAATGTAACAACTTCAAGCTTAATTCTTCCCTCCTTCTCTGAACCAGGTTTCCATCTGTCTCTCACTTCAACCTCCCCCTCTAACTCAGTGCTCACAGGCTGTGGTACCCATTTTAGATTAACCATTCACACTCAGTTACCAGATAACAGGCAATAACCTCAGCGTCAGCTCAACTTAACAGAAAGGCTGCAAATATTCACTGAGAGTTATCATGGAGTAGCTCAGTCCTTAGCTGAAACAGAGTACAGATGGGTAGAGACAATCGATGGTCAGTGGGAGATATCCTGGGCTATCTCAGTCCC
Organism: Cetorhinus maximus; assembly: GCF_964194155.1. Classification (NCBI taxonomy): domain Eukaryota; kingdom Metazoa; phylum Chordata; class Chondrichthyes; order Lamniformes; family Cetorhinidae; genus Cetorhinus; species Cetorhinus maximus. The sequence goes on along the minus strand of NC_135913.1, from coordinate 11,683,487 downwards.
CAGGTGAAAACTGAGTACAGATGGTGATGAACACTCGATGGTCAGTGAGGGATATCCTGGGCTATCTCAGATCCCAGGTGAACACTGAGTACAGATGGTGAGGGATACTCGATGGTCAGTGAGGAATATCCTGGGCTATCTCAGTCCCCAGGTGAAAACTGAGTACAGATGGTGAGGGGTACTCGACGGCCAGTGAGAGATACCCTTCGCTATCTCAGTCCCCAGGTGAAATTAGATTCTGAATCAGTTTATGTTTTGTCTGTTTCACCTCTAAACTATACATTAAACAGTGAATAAACTAATACCGAATTGATAAACAAATTGGATGGTCGCTATTAACATATTTTTAATAATAATATAGGCAAAGTGTATAATATGGTTACGGATTAAAATGCTGAAATTATGAAATATCAAGTTAAATATCGGATCTGAATGGAATAATATTTAAATGCTATGGGTAAGTATAAACCAACACAACTGTAACTGATATTTCAAATGTGCACATCTTTAAAAATTAGAGTTATAATAAAACTACATCTAAATAGAAGCAATGTAGATATGTAACCATGATGTTTACAATAAATATCAGACTATTTGTATAAATAAGAGTGATTTACACTGATTAACAACCAATGTTTTTACCCTTGCTCTTCCTGAGATTTATTAATTTGCCAGTGTATACCGGGCACAGGACAACGAAAAAAGAACAAAGAACAATGAAAAGTACAGCACAGGAAAAGGTTCTTTGGCACTCCAAGCCTCCGCCGATCATATTGCCTGTCGAACTATAACATTTTGCATTTCCGGGGTCCGTTTCCCTCTATTTCCATCCTATTCATGTATTTGTCAAGCTGCCTCTTAAACACCACTATCATACCTGCTTCAATCACCTCCACTGGCAGCGAATTCCAGACACTCACGACTCACTGCATAAAAAACTAGATGCGCTCATATCCAATAAAGTTTTCTCGTCTCACCTTAAATATATGTTCCATAGTAATTGATTCTTCAACCCTGGGAAAAAAGAAATACTTCTGACTATCTACTCTTCCATGCCACTCAAAATGTTGTAAACATCTATTAAGTTGCCCATCAATCTCCGTTCCTCTAGTGAGGAAAATCCGAGTTTCTCCAAACTCTCCACATAACTAATAACCTCCAGACCAGGTAGCATCCTGGCAAACCTCCTCTGCAACCTCACCAACGCCTCCATATCCTTCTGGTAATGTGGCGACCAAAATTGCAAGCAATATTCCAAGTGTGGCCTTAGCAATTTTCTCTAAAGCTGCTGCATGACTTCTCAGCTTTCATATTCAATATTCCTGACGATGAAGGCAAGCATGCCATATGCCTTCCTGACTACCTTATCCACCTGCATTACCATTTTCAGTGACCTGTGGAGATGTACATCCAGAACCCTCTGTCCATCGATGCAGTTAAGGGTTCTGCCATTTAATGTATAATTCCCACCTGAATTAGACATTCCAAAATGAATTACCTCGCATTTGTCCGGATTGAACTCCATCTGTCTTTTCACCGCCCAAGTACCGGAACGATCTCTATCCCGTTGTATCCGTTGACAATCATCTTCACTATTTGAAAATCCTCCAACCTTAGTGAAGTCTTCTGACTTACCAATTAGCACAGTTACATTTTCTTCCAATTCATTTGAGTGTTCTAAAAACAGCAAAAGTTCCAGCACTGATCCCTGCGGCACACCAGTAGTCACAGCTCTCTATACATAAACGCTCCCTTCCTATGCTACCCTCTGTCTTCTATGAACAAGCCAATTCTGTATGCATCTTGTCAGCTCACCTCTGATACCGTGCGATGTTACCTTCTGTACCAGTCTGCCATGAGGGGCCTTGTCAAATGTGTCACTGAAATCCATGCAGATAACATCCACTGCCATTCCATCATCTGTCATCTTTGCCACTTCCTCGAAAAACTCGATCAAGTTAGTCTCAAAAAATTGTGGAAATTTGAAAAGTTGGAATCTCTGTGATCTTTGATCGGGATAGTGTAGAGAAGGCTGGTCTAACTGGATGCCTGCGGGCCAGAATCCAGCCCTAGACTCCTTTGGCTCCACCGGCCATCCTTCTTGGACATTCAAATGTCTCAGTCGTGAACAATGCATTGGAGCTTCTCATCAAATCACTGGCTCGTTCGCTTTGCATTTGTTCACCAGTGAGCCTATCAGCAGCACATTCAGGGATAAATAAGCCTTTGATTGGACGAGAGGCAAACAGAGGGAAGGTGAGCTTTCAAGATAAGATCCAATACCAGGAGCAGAAATGGGACTGGGGGGCTAGGTGAGTGGGGTGGAGTGGGAGTAGGGGTGGGGGTTTCAGGGCTGGGACTTGTGGGGGAGGGTGGAGGGGGGAGTGAACGGATGGTCAGGTGGTAGACAGATCGTGGGGACGGGGCGTTAGAGAAAGGGGCCGTGTTGGAGAGAGCGGTGCAGACGTGTGGGAGAGTGCTGGGCCACGGAGAGGCAGCGGGTCAGGGGCCTGGGTGGAATGAGTGGGACCGCGGTTGTAGGAAGCGGGGACTTGGGTGTAAAGAGCGTGGCCAGGGTGTAGAGCTCCTGATCGTGGTTTAGAGCAAGCCTCGAGCGGAGGCAGATAGGGGCCAGGAGAAGAGAGCTAATACATTACCCCCAAAACCGCGAGCTCCTATCTTATGCATTAACCCTTTATGTGGCCCCTTATCCAATGCCTTTTGGAAATCCAAATACACCATATGTACCAGTTCCCCTTTATCAACTCTGTTTGTTATACCCTCAAGGAAAACTTGCAAATTTTTCAAACATAATTTCACTTTCATAAAACAATGTTGCTTATATGATCCACCAGTCTTTGGGATGTACGGCCTATACCTGGCATCACACTGTCGCTGAAATTCCTATCTCACATTGCTGATTTGTGTGATAGACAGAACATCTATTTGGCTTCACCACAGCATTCTGTTAGTGGCAAATACCACTCGTGCTGCAACAGCATAGTGGCAGCTTCAAATGGCTAGCTTCACCTGTTGCTCAAATTTTTGAGTCACCTTACCTGTCCAGAGTAATCAGAGTTAGACGTGACTGTTTGATTTTGTTAAGCTTTGCTAAAAGTTCTTTTTCTTCCTTAGCAATGGCCTCTAACATTTTCGCATGGACAGATGTTGGGCTGAATGGCCTATGATTTCCTGCTTTTAGTCTCTCCCCCTTCTTGGACAGGGGAATCGCATTAGTGGTTTTCCAATCCACTTCGACCCTCCTGGAATCCAGTGAGTTCTGGAATTTTTTGATGGGAGCCTCCAGCAGCCACTTCCTTTTAAACCCTTGAATGGAGACCATCAGGTCCCGGAGATTGTCTGCTTTTAGTCTCATTACTTTCTCAAGTACTTTGTCCCTTGTGATGGAGGCTGTTACAAGAGCAGGGCTGTGGGTAGAGAACGGGGCCGAGGGTGTAGAGAGCAGGGGGGCGGGAGGAGAGAAAGTGTCCAGGGGGAGTGATGTGAGTGGGGCTGAGTGTTGTAGAATGGGGTCGGTGGTGGAGAGAGACAGGACCAGATGGGGGAGAGAGTGGGGCTGGGGTGAGAGCAAGGAGCTGGGGGAGAGAGGGGGGCCAGCCGGTGGTCCAGGCCGGGCAGGGCCGGGCGGATGGAGAGAGGCAAGAGAGGGAGAAAGTGAATAGGGAAGGAGGGAGTGAGCGGGCGGAGCCAGAGCGAGTGAGTGAGTGGGGCTAGAGGGAGTGAGTGAGTGGGGCCAGAGGGAGTGAGCGAGGGGGGTCAGAGGGAGTGAGCGAGGGGGGCCAGAGGGACTGAGCGAGGGGGGGCCAGAGGGAGTGAGCGAGGGGGGCTAGAGGGATTGCGCTAGGGGGGTAAGAGGGAGAGATTGAGTGGGGCCGAAGGGAGAGAGTGAACGCCGCCGGTGAGAGAGAGTGAGATGAGCCAGAGGGAGATAGTGAGCGTGGTTGGGGGGAGAGAGTGAGCAAGTTCAGTGGAAGAGTGTAGGTGGGGCCGGAGGAAGAGCGCGAGTGGGGTCAGAGGGAGAGAGTTCGTGGGGCCGGAGTAAGGGAGCGAGTGAGGCGGGAGGGAGAGAGAGAGTGGGGACGCAGTGAGAGTGAGAGCGGGGCCTGGTGAATAGAGAGCGGGGCCGGGTGGATAGAGAGCGGGGCCGGGTGGATAGAGAGCGGGGACGGGTGGGTAGAGAGCGGGGCCGGGGGGATAGAGAGCGGGGCCGGGGGGATAGAGAGCGGGGCCGGGGGGTTAGAGAGCGGGGCCGGGGGGATAGAGAGTGGGGCCGGGTGATTAAAGACCGGGGCCGGGGGGAGAGAGAGCGGGTCCGGAGGGAATAGAGACTGGGGCAGGGGGGAGAGAGAGCAGGGACGGGGGGATAGAGAGCGGGGCCGGGGGGATAGAGAGCAGGGACGGGGGGATAGAGAACGGGGCCGGGGGGATAGTGAGTGGGGCCAGGGGGATAGAGAGCGGGGCCGGTTGGATAGAGAGCGTGGCCGGGGAGAGAGAGCGGGGCCGGAGGGAGAGAGAGCGGGGCCGGGGGGATAGAGAGCGGGGCAGGGGGGATAGAGAGCGGGGCCGGGGGGATGGAGAGCGGGGCCGGGGGGAGAGAGAGCGGGGCCGGGGGGATAGAGAGCGTGGTCGGGGGTATAGAGAGCGGGGCCGGGGGGATAGAGAGCGGTGCCGGGGGGATAGAGAGCGTGGCCGGGGGGATAGAGAGCGGGGCCAGGGGGTTAGAGAGCGTGGTCGGGGGTATAGAGAGCAGGGCCGGGGGGATAGAGAGCAGGACCGGGGGGATAGAGAGCGTGGCCGGGGGGATAGAGAGTGGGGCCTGGGGGAGAGAGAGCGGGGCCGGGGGGATAGAGAGCGGGTCCAGGGGAGAGAGAGCGGGGCCGGGGGGAGAGAGAGTGGGCGCGGGGGGTTAGAGGGGCCGTTTGTTATAGATCGGGGCTGGGCGAGTAGAGCGCCAGTCCAGGGTGTCGAGAGCGGGTCTGAAGGGAGAGAGAGTGGGCGCGTGTGGTTAGAGAGAGGGGCCAGGGCCATGAGAGAGCCGGGCTGGGGGTAGAGATAGTGCGGCTGGGGTAGAATGATGAGAGCGCAGAGGGAGCATTGCAGGAGGGAGAGAGAGCGTGGCTAGGGCAGGGAAGTGTCAGCGGGACCGGGGAGAGAGTGATCGGGGCCGGGGGGAGAGTGAGAAGAGCCTGGGGCATGTACCGTGGGTGCAGGGGGGTTAGAGACTGGGGCCAGGGTTTAGAGAGTGAGTTCGGGGGGAGCGGGAGCGGGGCCGGGGTGTAGAGAGCGTGACCAGGGGTTTTAGAAATTGCGGCCGGGGTAAAAGAGAGCGGGTCTGGGGGAAGTGTGTGCGGGTCTGGGGGGAGAGAGAAATCAGGGCCATGGTTTAGAGAGTGCGGCCGGGGGTTAGAGAGATGTGCCGGGGTGAGCGGGCGTGGTGCCAGGGAGAATGAAAGCGTGGGGGGTGTTTAGAGAGTGGAGCCGGGGTTAGAGAGCGGGTCCGAGGGGAGTGAAAGTGGGGCAAGGGGGAGAGAGAGCGGGGCGGGGGTAGAGAGAGCGTGGCAAGGGTAAGAGAGAGCGGGACAGGGGGGAGAGAGAGCGGGGCAGGGGGGAGAGAGAGCGGGGCAAGGGAGAGAGAGAGCGGGGCAGGGGGGAGAGAGAGCGGGGCAGGGGGGAGAGAAAGCTGGGCCACGAGGATAGAGAGCGCGGCCGGAGGTTATAGAGAGCGGGGACGCTGAGAGGGAGATCGGGTTTGCGGCGAGATTGGCGAGGCCTGGAAGAGATTGAGCGGGGCCAGGGTGAGGGAGATCGGCGGCAGAATGAGTGGGGCCATGTGGAGAGAGAGTGGCGCCAGGGGGATGAGAGTTCTGGACCAAGGCGATGAAAGAGCGTGGCCAGGGGTTTAGAGAAAGCGGCGCCTGGGGTAGAGAGAGCGGGGCCGTGGTGGTAGAGAGTGGGACTGGGGGGAGAGAGATCCTGAACGGGTTTTTAGGGAGCAGGGCCCGGGGGTATTATGGGTAGAGAGCCTGGCCAGAGGGAGTGAGCGCGGTACCTGTGGTAGAGGGAGAGATAGAGTTGGACCGGGGCCTTTGAGAGTGGGACTGGGTGGGTTAGAAAGAGCGGGAGCAGGGAGTATGGAGCGCGTGGGTTGAGAGTGAGTGTGGTTGGGTCTTTGGAGAGCAGAGCCGAGTGTGTTAGTGGGAGGGTCCAGGAGGTAGGGAGCGAGTCGTGGGGTAGTAAAGAGCTGGTCCCGTTATGCAGAGAGCGCTTCCGGCGTGTAGGTAGCGGATCTGGGTGATAGAGACCTGGGCCTGGGGATAGAGAAGGGCAGTGGGGTGTGGAGAGCGGGGCCCGGAAGAGAGAGAGAGCTTGGCCAGTGTGAAACGAGTGGGGCCAGGGCTAGAGAACGCAGCTGGGGCGTGAGTCCCTGGATGTTAGGAAAGAACGTGTCCAGATATAGAGAATGGTGCCAGTCGGAGAGAGCAGATCCAAGGGAGGTTAGTTGAGCTGGGGAGAGAGAGCGTGTCTAGGCGGAAAAAGAGCAGGGCCGTGAGAGGGGTTGGTGTGAGTGTGTATCTTACAGAGAGAGGTGCAGCGTGTGAGTATGCCTTATGGGGGTAAGTGTGTGAGTGTGTGTGACATAGAAAGGGGGAGAGTGTAAATTTGAACGACAGAGAGAGGGAGAGAGTGTCATTGTGCGAGGGGAGAGTGTGAATGTGTGAGACAGAGAGAGGGAGAGAATGTTAGTTTGTGTGAAAGAGAGGGGGAGAGTTTGACTGTCAGTGACAGAGGGAGAGAGCGTGACTGCGTGAGAGAGAGAAGTGAGAGTGTAGTTTGTGCGACAGGGAGATGGGGAGAGCGTGTGTATGTGTGAAAGAGAGAGGTGGAGAGTGTGAGTGCGCGTGATAGATAGAGTGGGGGAGTTTGAGTGTGGGTGAGAGAGAATGGGAGAGTGTGATTGTCTGTTATAGGGGGAGAAAGTGTGAGTGTGTAGAAGAGAGAAGGGGAGATTGTGAGCCTGTGTGACAGAGAGATGTGGAGAGTGTGAGTGTTTTTGACAGAGAGAGAGTGAGAGTTTGAGCATGTGTGACATAGGGGGAATGTGAGTGACAAAGAGAGGTGGAGAGTGAGAATCTTTGTGATGGGGAAGAGTTCGAGTGTGACAGAAAAATGGGAGAGGGTGATTGTGTGAGCGAGAGTGATGGGACAATAGATGTGAGAGTGAGAGAGGGGGAAGGTGTGAGTATATGTGAAAGAGTGGGGAGATAGTGTGAATTTGTGTGACAGAGAGGCAGAGTGTGAGAGTATGTGTGGGAGAGAGAGTGGCAGTGTCCGTGAGAGGGAAAGGGGGAGAGTGTGAGTGTGTGAGAGAGAGAGTATGTATGATAGGCAGAGGGACTGAGTATGAGTGTGTGCGAGACAGAGGGCGGTGGAGTGTGTGTGTGTTTAACAGAGAGCGGGGGAGAGTGTGAGTGAGAAAGAATGGTGGAGAGTGTGATTGCTTTTGATGTGGGGGAAGACTGTGAGTGTGACAGAGAATTGGGAGAGTGTGAGTGTGTGAGAGAGAGAGTATGTATGATAGGCAGAGGGACTGAGTATGAGTGTGTGCGAGACAGAGGGAGGTGGAGTGTGTGTGTGTTTAACAGAGAGCGGGGGAGAGTGTGAGTGAGAAAGAGTGGTGGAGAGTGTGATTGCTTTTGATGTGGGGGAAGACTGTGAGTGTGACAGAGAATTGGGAGAGTGTGAGTGTGTGAGCGAGAGTGATGGGACAATGAATGTGAGAGTGAGAGAGTGGGTAGTGTGAATATTTATGAAAGAGAGAGGGGATAGTGTGAGTTTGTGTGACAGAGAGGGAGAGAGTGTGAGAGTATGTGTGTGAGAGAGAGTGGCCGTGTGTGTGAGAGGGAGAAGGAGAGAGTGTGAGTGTGCGTGAGAGCGAGACAGAGTGTATATATGACAGGCAGAAGGACAGGATTTGAGTGTGGGTGACAGAGGGAGTGGGAGTGTAAGTGTGTTTGACAGAGAGAGGGACAGTTTGAGCGTGTGTGACAGAGAGGTGGAGAGTGTGAGTGAGAAAGAAAGGCGGAGAGTGTGATTATTTTTGATTGGGGGAAGAATTTGAGTGTGATAGAGAAATGGAGGAGTATGAGTTTGTGAGGGAGATAGATGGGACAATGAATGTGAGAAAGGGAGGAGTTGAAAGTGTGAGTATGTTTCTCAGAGAGAGGGAGAGAGTATGAGTGTGTGTGTGAGGGAGAGAGTGGGAGTGTGTGTGAGAGGCAGAAGGAGAGAGTGTGACTTGGGTGAGAGAGAGAGGCAGAGAGTATGTATAAGAGGCATAGACAGAGAGCATGAGTCTTTGTGACAGAGAAGTTTGAGTGTGTGCCATAGAGAATGACATTGCCAGTGTGTTTGACAGAGAGAGGGGGACAGCGTGAGTTTGTGTGTTAGAATGAGGGGGAGAGTGAGTGTGTGTGACAGAAAAAGGGGCGAGTGAAGTGTATGTGAATGAGAGAGGAAGTGACCCAGTGAATGGGAGAATGTGAGTTTGTGTGACACGAAGAGGGAGAGAGTGTGAATGGATGTGACAGAGGGAGGTGGAAAGTGTGAGTGTGTGTGACCGAGGGCGAGACTGTGAGCGAGAGAGAGAAGGGGAGAGTGTGAGTATGTGTGACGGGGTGTTGGTGGTGGAAGAATGTTTGTATGTGTGAGAGAAGAAGGAGGAGAGTTTGCTTGTGAGCGCAGAGAGAGGAGGAGAGTGTGCGTGCATGTGACAGTGAGAGGGAAATAATGTGTGTGCAAGAGGTGGTGGAGAGTGTGCCTGTGAAAGAGAGAAAGAGAGAGCGTGAGTGCCTGAGAGAGATAGAGTGGGAGAGTGTGAGTGTGTGTGACAGTGAGAGTGGAGAATGTGAGTATGTAAGAGAGAGAGACGGAGAGTGTGAGTTGTGTGACAGAGAGAGGTAGAGTGTGCGAGTGTGGGTGAGAGAGGGTGGGGAAAAGAATGTGTGGGTGACAGGGTGAGGGGGAGGCCTTGATAGACGTGGTGAATTTGAGTGTGTGTGACAGATAGAGGGATAGTGTATGAATGCATGAGATAGAGAATGGGGGAGCGTGATTTTGTGTGATAGAGATAGGGAGACAGTGTGTGTGAGAGGCAGAGGGAGAGAGTGTGAGTGTGAGAGAGGGAGAGAGAGAGATTGTGTGGCAGAGAGAGTGGGAAAGTGTGATTATTTGTGGCAGAGTGAGGGGGAGTGTGAATGTGTGTGATGAGAGAACGAGAGTCTTTCTGTGTGAAAGAGGGAAGAAGAGAGTGCAAGTGGAAAGTGTGAGTGTGTGTGACAATGGGAGGGAGAGTGTCACCCTGTGCGACATAGGGAGAGGGATAGTGTGAGTGTCTTTGACAGGGAGTCGAGGAAGAATGTGAGCTTGTGTGACATAATGAGGGGGAGATTGTGAGTGTGTGTGCCAGAGAGAGGGGGAAGTGTGAGTGTGTGTAACGAGAGAGAGAGAGATTATGTGAGTGTGTGTGACAGAGAGAGGGAGAGAGTGCGAGTGTGTAGGACAGATGGAGGTGTCGGGTGAGTGTGTGTGACAGAGCGGGAGAGATTGAATGTGAAAGAGGCGGAGAGTGCGAGAGTTTGTGATGGCGGTGGAAGAGTTTGTGTGCGTGTGATTTACAAAGGGGGAGAGTGTGAGCAGTAGAGAGGGGGAGAGTGCGAGAGTTTGAGAGAGAGAGAAGGAACAATGAAAGTGAAAGTGAAAGAGGGGGAGAGTGTGAGTATTTGTGAAAGAGGGAAGGGGAGAGTGCGAATGTGTATGACAGGGAGAGGGAGAGGATGTGAGTGTGTGTGAGAGAGGGGGAGACTGTGAGTGTGTGCGAAATAGAAAGTTGAGAGTGCGAGTGTGCGAGAGATAGGGGAGAGCGTGAATGTATGTCACAGAGAGCGAAGGAGTGTGTGAGTGAGTGAGAGAGAATGGGGGTGAGTGCCTGTGTCTTTACCAGAGAGAGAGAGAGTTTGAGTGTGTGTGACAGAGAGAGGGGGAAAGTGTCAGTGTGGGTGACAGAGGGAAAGGGGGAGTGTGAACATCTTGGGCAGAGAGAGGTAGACATGTAGGTTGTGTGAGACAGAGAGAGGGGAGAATGTGAGTTTGTTTGAAAGAGAGAAAAGGAGACTGTGAGTGGGTGAGAGAGAGAGAGATTGGACAATGCATGTGAGAGTCTAGAGGGGGAGACTCTTTGTATGTCTGAAAGAGACAGTGGGAGATTCTGATTGTGTGTGACAGAGTGGGAGAGAGTATGAGTGTGTGAGAGATAGTTGGGGAGAGTGTGAGTTTGTTTAACAGAGAGAGGATGTGAGTGTGTGTAACAGAGAGGTGGTAGAGTGTGAGTATATGGCACGGGGAGTGGGGATTGAGATTGTGTCTGACAGTGAGTAGGAGGGAGGGTGTGTGAGAAGTAGAGGGAGAGATTGTGAGTTATGGCTGAGAAAGTGGAAGAGTGTGAGTGTTTGTGATGAGAGAGCGAAGTGTCTGTGTGTGTATGTATGTGTGACAGAGAGAGGACGTGTGTGTGTGTGACAGAGCAAATGGAAGAGTGTGAGTGTGTGTGATCGAGAGAGGGAGTGTTTGACTATGTGTGACAGAGAGAGTGGAATAGTGTTAGTGTCTTTGAAAGGGAGACGCGGATGAATATTAGTCTGTGTGACAGAATGAGGAGGAGAGTGTGAGTGTGTGTGAAAGAGAGTAGGACAGCTTAAGGGTGTGCATTTGAGTCTGTTTCAGAGGGAGTGTGAGAATGTGAGCTTGTGTGAGAGAGAGATGGGAGTTTGTGAGTGTCTGTGACAGGCAGAGGGCGAGAGTGTGAGATTGTGTGACAGAGAGAGGGGGAGAGTGTGAGTGTGTGTAACAGACGTAGGGGGAGAGAATGAGTGTGTGTAACAGAGGGGGAGATTGTGATTGAGGACGGGCAAGAGTGTGATTGTGTGTGACAGATAAAGGTGGAGAGTGTGAGTGTAAGAGAGAGGGGGAAAGTAAGAGTATCTGGGAGGGAGAGATGGAAAAATAATGTGTGTGAGAGAGGGGGAGAGAATGAGTATGTGTAAAAGAGAGAGGGGGTAGTTAGTGTGTGGCAGAGAGTGGTAGAGCGAGTGAAAGTGTGAGAGTGGGAAGGAGAGACTGTGTTTGTGTGTGACAGCGAGAGGGAGAGAGTGTGAGTTTTTGCGAGAGAGAGGGAGAGAGATTGTGAGCCTGTGTGACAGAGAGGCAGAGTCGGTGTGTGAGAGAGAGAGGGGGAGAAAGTGAGTGTGTGTGAAAGGGAGCGGGGGAGGGTGTAAGTTTGTGTGACAGAGAGGGACAGGGTGTGTGTGTGACAGAGGGAGGGGGTGAGAGTGAGCCTGGGAGAGAGTGAGATGGGACAATGAATGTGAGAGTGAGAGAGGATGAGAGTGTGAGTATGTGTGGGAGAGTGAGCGAGATTGTTGGAGTGTATGTGAGAGAGGGGGAGATTGTGTGTGTCGGTGACAGAGGGGGAAGAGTGTCAGTTTGTGCGAGAGAGAGGGAGAGAGTGTGAGCGTGTGTGAACAGACAGAGCGAGAGATTTTGTGAGAGAGTGAGAGGGGGAGAGATGAGTATGTATGAAAGAGAGTGGGGGAGGGTGTCAGTTTGTGTGACATAGAGAGGGAGAGAGTGTGAGTGTGTGACAGAGGAACTTGGTGAGTGCAAGCCTGTGAGAGAGTAAGATGGGACAATAAATGTGAGGGTGAGAGAGGTGGAAAGTGTGCGTTTGTGTGGGAGAGTGAGCGAGAGAGTTGGAGTGTATGTGAGAGAGAGGGACAGAGTGTGTTTTTCTGTGACAGAGGGAGCGGTAGAGTGTGGATTTGTGTGACAGAGTGAAGGGGAGGTTGTGATTGTGTGTCAGAGAGAGAGGGAGAGACAGGGAGTTTTTATGTCTGAGAGAGGGGAAGAGTGAGTTTGTGTGACAGAGGGAGGGGGAGAGTGTGAGTTTGTGTGACAGAGGGAAGGGGAGGTTGTGATTTTGTGTCACAAAGAGAGGGAGAGACTGGGATTATTTGTGTCAGAGAGAGGGGAATAGTGTGAGTGCCTGTGACAGAGGGAGGGGGAGAGTATGGGTTTACTTGACAGAGGGGGAGAGTGTGAGCGAAACAGTGGGGGTGATTGTGAGTGTGTTTGACCCGGGAGTGGAAGAGAGCGAGTGTGTGTGACAGGGTGAGGGATAGTGTGAGTTTATTTGACAGGCAGAACGGGAAATGTGTATGTTTATGTGAAATAATGAGAGGGAGAATGCGAGTATGTGTATCGAGAGAGCTAGAGAGTGTGTGTGACAGAGAGAGGGAGAACATATGTGTGTGTGTGACCGAAGGAGGGGGCGGGAGTGAGAGAGTGTGACAGAGGAGGAGACTGTGAGTGTGGGTGATTGCGCTAGAGTTTAAGTGCATGTGACAGAGAAAGGGTAGAATGTGTTTGTGAGCAACAGAGTGAGGGGAAGAGTGCGAGAGTGTGAGAGAGAGGTGGGAAAATGAGTGTGGGAGTGAGAGAGAGGGAGAGTGTGAGTATTTGTGAAAGTGGGAAGGGGAGAGTGTGAGTGTATGTGACAGGGAGAATGAGAGAGTGTGAGTGCGAGAGAGAGAGGAATAGTGTATGAATGCGAGAAAGAGAGACAGAGGAGAGAGCGAGTGTGCGCGGCTGAGAGAGGGGTGAGTGTGAGTGTGTGAGCGAGAGAGAGGAGGAGAGTGCCTGAGTCTTACCCGAGAGAGACAGAGTTTGAGTGTGTGTGACAGAGAAAGGGGGAAAGTGTCAGTGTGTGTCTGAGAGAGGGGGAGAGTTTGACTATGTATGAAAGAATGGGTGGCAGGGCCTGAGTGTGTGACAAAGAGAGGGTGAGTGTGTGAGACAGAGAGGGGAGAGTGTGAGTTTGTGTGACAGAGAAAAAGGGAGACTGTGCGTATGTGTCAGAGAGAGATTGGAAGATGAATGTGAGAGTGATAGAGGGGGAGAGTCTTTGCATATCTGAAAGAGAGAGGGGAGACTGTGATTGTTTGTGACAGAGCTGGGGAGAGAGAGTGTGTGTGAGAGATAGTTGGGAAGAGTGATTTTCTGTGACAGAGAGAAGATGTGAATGCATGACAGAGAGAGTGGGAGAGTGAGTGTGTGTGACAGAGAGAGGGAGAGAATGAGTGTGAGAGGAAGAGGGAGAGAGTGTGAGTGTGGTGAGAGAGAGGGACAGTGTGAGTGTGTATGACGAGAAAGCGATAGAGTGTGCATGTGTGTCTGACAGAGAGAGGAATTGAGTTTGAGTGTGTGTGACTGGGAGAGATAGAGTGTGAATGTGTGTGACAGAGGGAGAGGGCGAGTGTGAGATTGTGCTTGACAGAGAAAGAGTGAGAATGTGACTTTGTGTGATAGAGAGGAAAAGAGTATGTGTGTTTGACACTGAGGGCCAGAATGTGAGAGTGTGTGACAGAGAGGTGAGGAGAGTGAGTCTGTGTGATTGAGAATGGGGGAGGGTGTGATTTTGAGTGACAGAGAGAGAGGGCGAGATTGTGAGTTAGTGTGAGACAGAGAGAGGTAGAGAGTGTAAGTGTTTGTGTGACAGGGAGAGATGGCAAGAGTGTGAGTATGTGTGACGGGAGAGAGGGAAAGAGTATGAGTGTATGAGAGAAAGGGAGAGAATGTGAGAGTGTGTGACAGAGCGATGCGGAGAACGTGAGTGTGTGTGACAGAGAGAGGGGAGTGTGTGGTTTTGTGTGACAGAGGTAGGGGAGAGGGTGATATTGTGTGAAAGAGAGAGCGAGACTGTGAGAGGGTGTGTGGCAGAGAGAGCGGGAAACTGTGAGTGTGCGTGACAGATGGAGCTGGAGAGTGTGAGTTTTTGTGACAGAAGGGGAGAGTGTGAGGGAAAGAGTGGGATGTGAGTTTGTGTGACGCAGTGGGGGAAGAGTTTGAGTATGTGTGGGAGAAAAAGAGAGAGAGTGTGAGTGTGAGCGACTGAGATAGGTGGAGAGTGTCTGAGTGTGACAGAGAAACTGGGAGAGTGTGAATTTGTGTGACAGGGAGTGAGGGCGAGAGTGTGAGTGTGTGTGAAAGAGAGAGGGGGCGAGTGAGTTTGTGTGACAGAGAGAGAAGATGAGATTCTGAGTTTGTGTAACATAAATAGGGAGAGAGTGTGAATGCGTGTGAAAGAGAGGGCGAGAGTATTTTGTGATAGGGAGAAGGGGAAAGTTTGAGTGTGTGCGACCGAGAGAGGGAGAGTGTGACTGTGTGTGACAGAGAGAGAGGGCGAGGGTGTGAGTGTGTGTAACAGAGAGAGGGGGAGTGTGTGTGTTTGTGTGACAGAGAAAGGGGGAGAGTGTGATTGTGTGTGACAGAGAGAGGGACAAATTGTGAGTGTCTATGACAGAGAGAGGGGGAGAATGTGAGCGAACGAGTGGGGTGAGTGAGAGTGTGTTTGACGCAGGGCGTGAAATGTTTTAGTTTGTTTGACAGAGAAAGGGGAGTGTGTTTGCGTGAGAGAGAGAGATGTCACAATGAACGTGAGTCTGAGAGAGGGGGAGAGTGAGATTGTGTGCGACATAGAGAGGGTGAGAATGATAGTGTGTGTGAGAAGGAGGGAAGAGTTTGATTGTGTGAGAAAGTGAGATGGGACAATGAATGTGAGGGTGAGAGAGGTGGAGAGTGTGAGTATGCGTGATAAAGAGCCTGGGAGTGTGTGAATATGAGAGAGAGAGATGGGAAAATTAATGTGTGAGTGAGAGAGGGGGAGAGTGGGAATGTGTGAGGCATGGGGCGGGGGTGGGGGGGGGGGGGGGGGTGGGTGAGGGAGAGATTGTGAATGTGTGTGAAAGAAAAACTGGGAGTAAGTGAGTGTGAGCGATAGAGAGAGCGGGGGAATGTTCGTGTCAGAGAGAGACAGATGGGACAATGAATGTGAGAGTGATAGAGGGGGAGAATGTGAGTGAGTGTGAACCACAGATGGTCAGGGTGTGAGTGTGTGAGAGAGAGGGGGTGTGTGTTATTATGTGCGACTAAGAAAGGGAACAAGTGTTTGCCTGTGTGTGTCAGAGAGAGTGGGAGAGTGTAGCTTGTGTGCGACAGACAGTGTGGGAGAGTGTGATCTTGTATGAAAGAGAGAGGGGGAGAGAGTGTGTGTGACAGAGGGAGAGGGAGAGAGTGAGTGTTTGTGACAGGTAAAGGGGAGATTGTGAGTGTGAGCGTATGAGAGTGTGGGGGAGTGTGAGTATGTGAGAATGAGAGCGGGTGAGAGTGTGAGTGTGTGTGACATAGAGAGAGAGACAGAGTGTGAGTGTGTGAGAGAGGGAGGTGGAGAGTGTTAGTGTCAGCGTCAGAGAGAGGTAGAGATGGGGCAATGAATGTGAGGGAGAGAGGGAGAGAGTGTGATTATGTGTAAAAGTGAGATGGCGAGAGTGAATGTGTGTGGCAGAGTGAGGGAGAGAGTTTGAGCGTGTGAGAGAGCGAGGGAGAGAGCCTGTGTGTGTGATTCAGCGAGTGGAAGAGAGAGGAAATGTGTGTGTGTGTGAGGGAGAGACAGTGAGTATTTGAGAGAGAGAGAGGGAAGAGTATGAATGTGTGTGAGAGAGAGGGGGAGTGTATGAGTTTGCGAGAGAGAAAGGTGGGTTAGTGTGTGTGTTTGACAGAGAGAGGTTTAGTGTGTGTGTGTGCATGACAGAGAGGGGGAGAGTGTGAATGTGGGTGACAGAGGGAGGGAGGGTGAGTTTTTGTGAAGGAGAGAGGGGGAGAGTGTGATTACGTGTCTCGGGGGTGGGGTAGTGTGTGTAACAAAGAGAGGGGGAGAGTGTGAATGTTTGTGACAGAGAGAACGGGAGAGTGTGAATGTGCCCCTGGGAGTGGATTAGTGTGTGAATGTGTGTGACAGAGATTGGCGGGAATTTGCATATGAAGGTTGTGAAGGCATTGGAGAGGGCACGGAAAAGGTCCACGAGAATGGTTCCAGGGATGTGGAACTTCAATTCTGTGGATCGATTGGAGCAGATGGGAATGTTTACCTTGGGGTGAGAAGGTTGAGAGGAGATATGATTGAGGTGAGCAAAATCTTGATGAGTCAATATCGTGAGGGATCTGGGCCGAGTCAATCGGAAGAAATTGTTCCCACTAGGGGAAGGAGTGAGGATGAGAGAGACACAGATATAAGGGGATTGGGAAAAGAAGAGATGGAGACACGAGGAGAAACTTTCTCAGGCAGCGAGTGGTGAGGATCCGGGATGCGCTGCCTGAGGATGTAGGGGAGGCAGGTTCAATCTAGGCGATCGATAGAGAATCAGAGTGTTATCCGAAAAGGAAGAATGTGCGTGGTTACCGGGACAGGGGGTGAGGGGTTGAGTGGTACTAGTTCAACTGCTCATTGGGAGAGCCAGTGCTGATACAATGGGCCGAATGACCTCCTCCTCCACTGCACCAATTGTGTTATTCAGGAGGACATGAAGGATAGAAAACGCTTGGGTAGAACACACGTCATTAATTAGCAAATGAAATGAATAAAACTTTGAATAATGTCGGATTTACAGCAGAATAACAGGCCATTCAGCTCATTTGCTCTATATAGTTGTTTATGCTACAAACGAGCATAATCCCAGCCCCTCTTCAAATTAACCCTTTGAAATAACTTCCTATTCATTTCACCTTCGTATGTCTATCAAGATTTCCCTCAAGCCCATCTCTGTTTCCCGCCCCATCCATTTCCTGGTATCAATTTCCACATTGTCACCATTATCCGGGGAAATAGATCCCTCCTGAATTCCTATTTGGATTTACTGGTGAGTATCTGAGATTACTGAGCCCTAATTGTTGTCCATCCCGCCTGTGAGGACACCTTCTCTACGTCTAACTTATCAGGAACCGTCACAATATTAAATACCACTATCTGGTTGCCCCTCAGTCTTCAACCTTAAGAACAGAAAGAGGCTACTGTCAGATTTACATTTCCAGGTACATTAAAATCTCTCCGTTCACGTATCTTCCTTGTGAATTATTTTTTCAGCACCTTAATCAGGGCTTTCACATATTCTATTGTTGGTAATTTGGAGATCAGACTGTGCAGGTTAAATATGTAACAGCGATGAGATATGGGGTAAATTTTAATTCAGATTTCTGATTGTGAGTATGAGAAATTGGGACGGGAGAATTTTAAAATTCACTTCATCTAGGAAACTTTCCAGTCAGTTTTGAGAATACAGGAAGAGGAGGTGTCTATTCAGGCCCTCGACTTTATTCCAGCAGTCAGTGAGACTTTGGCTGATGTGTGAAATAACTCAATCCGCCAGCCTTTGCCCCCTGTCCTTTCAGATCATTGATAACTAAAATATAACAATCTCAGTTTTCGAAATTAACCATCCATTGCTTTTTACAGAAGAAGAATTCATATTTCTACTAATGTTATATGCAGAAGTCTTTGCTAATTTCACTCAAGAAACTCTAAATCTAATTTTTAGAACACGCCCCCTCATCCTCCACATCCAAAGTCACGGAAAGCGATTCTATCCCACTTCCCCTGAACAGCTGGAACATTTTCATCAAATCATCCCCCCTTCTAAAATGGGACTACGACCTCAGCTTGTTTAAAATCTCCTAATATTTAACTCTTGGAATCCAGGTTTAGTTCTAGTAAATCTACACGTCGCTCCCTCCGAGGACAATCTATCCTTGCTGAGATGTGGTGCACAGGACTGCTCACAGTTACTCCGTGTGTGGCCTGACCAGGGCTTTATCAATCTGACACAGGACGTCTACAAACGTGTCCATTACTACAGATATAAAGGTCAGCATCCCATTAGGATTTTGGATTATTTTGTGAATCTGTTAAGGAAAGGCCATAATCTGTGTAAATGATCCCCAAGTCCCTCTGGACCTCCAGCAATACTGGATGTTCACCAATTAAAAACATCCCTGGCTTATCCTTTTTTGGGCCCAGAATGTATCAGCTCACATTAGGTAGCATTCAAGCCATTTGACAAAATGCTATCATTCTGTGAGTCGAACAATAACTTGCAACTTTATATAACATGTATATTGCTAACAATTTATTGTGCCTCAGGCACAGCAGTGAAACTGCCGTCGTCAAATCATAAATGAACTCTCTCTCCATAATTAGTTTAAACATGCAAAGTGGAGCTGGATAAAAATGTACATAACTTACTCAGGAAACCGAGGGTCAGCAGCACAGTCCACATCTCACTGGGTGATATTCTGGGAAGTGAAAGGCAGAATTAGCATTAGGAAGAGTGACTGGAATAGGGAAAGGGAGGGAAAAGTAATTAGAGCGTGGGACAGTGGATTAGTGATTATATCGATTTATAATAGGTGAACCCTATCTCTCCCTCTCACTGGAAAACCAACATTTAGTGCATGCCCTACCTCCCCCTCTCACTGGAACACCAACAGGTAGTGCATGCTCTACCTCCCTCTCACTGGAACACCAACAGGTAGTGCATGCTCTACCTCCCCCTCTCACTGGAATACCAACATGTAGTGCATGCTCTACCTCCCCCTCTCACTGGAACACCAACAGGTAGTGCATGCTCTACCTCCCTCTCTCACTGGAACACCAACGGGTAGTGCATGCTCTACCTCCCCCTCTCACTGGAACACCAACAGGTAGTGCATGCTCTACCTCCCCCTCTCACTGGAACACCAACAGGTAGTGCATGCTCTAACTCCTTCTATCACGGAGACCTCTACAGCGAGAGGTGAAGTTCACTTGCTTACATGCTCTTAATTTAAATCAATTCATTCGCTCGAATCCTTCGCTTTTCCTTGTTAAATTCCCAAAACACCATTTTTTAATCATTACTATTCCTGACATTCCTGCTCTCTTCTATAGCTCCTCCTCCAGCTCCCCTCCTGAGACACCTAGCTAATATTCGAATCCTGTTCCATTGCTGAGCCATGTATGCGTACAGGAAAAGCAACAAACACACCACCAAGCCAATGCCCAGCAAGTGACAAATTCCTGAACTTGTTAAAAGGTCGATTCATACGTGAACTGCTTACCAGAGACCCCCAAATGAGATGCTGCTGTGTAAGATTCAGTGGGGGTCAGTCAATTAGCTTCTTCTTCACTCTCAGGTACAAGCTGCTGTGAGTGGTGTCAGTCTCTGTAACAATACATTCAAAACCGCTCATTATATGGGATTCACATGTGAACATTGGCTGCGCTGGTTGGCTGATAAATTCAGCAATGATGTACATTGTAGCAGCAACCATGCAAATTAAAGTTTTTTTGCATAAAAGGATGTGTGAAAACAAAACAAGGAAACATCTCACCTGATATTTGGAAGTTTTCTTTTCCTGTAACATAACCTGTCTTCAGTTGTCCATCATTAAAGGTGTAGGGGGTTTGTAATTGGCAACAGGCTTGAGCATTTTCTAGACAACATTGTGTAATGGTCCGGGTATATATTTTCATTGCTTCTTGGGTTGTGAGCATCGCTGACTGGGTCAGCTTTTATTGCCCGTACTTATCGACCTTGAGGAGGTGGTGCTGAGGTGACTTCTTGAACCTTTGCATTCCATATGGTGTAGGTACACCCACAGCGCTGTTAGGGAGGCAGTTCCAGGATGTTGTCGTAGCGACAGTCAAGGAACGGCTGACAGAGTTCCAAGTCAGGATGGTGTTTGACTTGGAGGGAGACTTGCAGGTGGTGGCGTATCCATGAATCTGCTGCCCTTGTCCTTCTAATTTGTTTGTTTCATCAGGTTGGAAAGTGCTGTCAAGGAGCCTTGGCAAGTTGTGATGTGAAATCTTAATGGTCAGTGTTTTAGAGAGAGAATTTTCACTTTGAAAATCCCTATAACATTCGCAATCTGTCAGTGGCTTATTCTGGTAGAGGCTGTTTGTATACCGAATTGTTTTTAAAGTCAAGTTCTCAAACCCTAGGAGTGCAATTTGAAGTCACTCTCTCTGTATTAGTCACCCAGTAACGGACTGATTTTCGGTCTCAGTCCCAAACCTCATTTTATCCATTGGTTGCTCCCCAATAATCTTCATCAAATTCCATCTTCACCAAATTTACAATCTGTATCACTGACTTAATAAGGAGATTGGGTGTTCTGTTTCCAAGCTTGGCCACAACACCAAGCTGGGTAGTAAATTGTCCTCATCTTTGCCTGTCCCTCGATTTGAAGGTGATGTCTTCTCGGGGTCGCCACTTCCTGCCGTGTATCTTCATATTGGTGAACAGGCCGATTCTCGAGCGTGATGCACAGTAATGGACAGGTTGTCGCCATTTTGACCGATTGGCAGTGAGCTGCTCCCAGTCATTATTGTCAATGCGTTAAAAAATCAAGTGTGATTCCTTTTGGGTTTCGTTCTTATAAATACATCTGTCTTTGTCTCCTCTTATTAGTTATTTGATAAATTGTAAATAATTCTGCAAGTTGGTTGATAAATCTTTAATTGTTTGATAAGTGCATTGTTTCATTTTGCTTTTGGTCAATAAAAGTCAGTATTAATTGCCAATTCAGTGTCTGAGACTGCCTGACTTTTCTGTTTCTGTCAAACTAAGTCAGTTTGAATGGTTAATTCAAGTTCCTCTAATTATCCTGATCGCTGCTAAATTAATTCAAGTCTAAGTTTATCAATCAAACACCACTTTTAAATCTACAGGGTGAGTTTCACCTTCTCCTGCCCCTATTTCTAATGTTCTTCCATGGCTGGTTCAATGAGCTAACTCCAGGTTGCAGGGTAGTTTTTCAGCTCCCCTCCACCCACACTATGGGGCCATTGTCAACACTGAGGTTGCGTGATGGAGACAGGCTCTGTGCTGGTCAGATTTGAATGCTGCACACCGTGTATCAAAAACAAGGAAAGGTCAGCCTCTAAATATTTGTGAGGTTGCTGTGTTTGACAGTAACTGTTCACAACAGAGGTGGAGATAAAATCTCTCAGAAACCACACATCCAGGAACATGTGCAAACAGGAGCAGTGGAACAGTTAGCTGCTTTAAATATGAGAACAGGAGAAGTTAATACACTCCCTTCGCCTTGTTCCAGTATTCAGGTGGTCTATCACACATCTGTATTATTACAACAGTGACCCAGTTGACACACAGATCCTTTAACATCCTTACGTAACACAGACCCATCGATCTGTGTCTGACATTCCCAATTGACACAGGCAGCAGCTTTCCACTGACTTGTGTGTGATTGTGTTATTCCGGACCTTTACCCTGAATTGCCCAAATCTAATTTTAAAGTTAGGTACCTCGGGAGCAGACCACTCAGTGATCTCAACACTATTCAAGTAGATTATTGCTCCTTGTTCCACTGGCTGCCTCAGTCCTGATCCTCCAACAGTGTAGCATCCCCTCAGTGCTGACCCTCGGACAGTGTGGCGCTCCATCACTACTGGGCTCCAACAGTGTGGTGCTCCCTGACTACTGTCCCTCTGATAGTGTAGTGCTCGCTAGGCATTGACTCTTCAACAGTGCTGCGGACCCTCAGTATTAAACTTCTGACAGTACAGTGTTCTCACATTACCGACCCTCCGACAGTCCGGCAATCCCTCAGCACTGACCCTCCGACATAGCAACACCTCCTCAGTACTTTAAATCTGGAAGTGCAGCGCTCCCACAGTACTGACCCTCCGAAAGTGCGGCGCACCCTCAGCATTGACCATGTACATGGCAGCACTCCTTCAGTATTGACCCTCCGACATTGCAACACGTCCTCAGCATTCACCAAGTGGCAGTGCAGCGCTCCCTCAGTACTGTCCAGTGATGACCACAGAAAGCCATTTTGAAAAGCAATGGAGTTTTATTAATTGTATTTCTCCTCTATTTGCACATTTACCTCAATCTCCCCAAGTTATGAATTGCATTGGTTATCTACTTGAACATTGAATTGAACTCTCCCCAAATGTATTTATTTAATTGCATTAGCCCTCTATGTGCACACTGGGTTGCTCCCTCCCTCTCTCTAATTTATCAATTCTCTTCCTATTCAATGTGCAAACTGGGTTGCTCTCTCTCTCAATCTCTAGTTATTTAATTGCATCTGTCCTATATTTGCACATTGGATTGCTCTCTCTTTAATTTGTTAATTATATTCCTCTTCTATTTGTGCAATTGCCTGCTTTGTCACTCTTCCTAACTGATCAATTGCATTCGTCCTCTGCAAACATTTTCAATCTCAATCTCTCTCCCTTTCAGTTATTAACTGAAATCCTCGTACATTTGCACACTCGGATGCACTCACTCTCTGTCCCTCATATATAAATTACATTTCCCCCCTTTTTTGCACACTGGCTTTCTCCCTCTCTCTCTAATTTATTAATTGTATTCATCTTCTATTAGTACACTGGTTTGCTTTCTCTCTCTCTCAACTTTATCAATTACATTCCTCCTTTATTTGCAAATTGGTTTGCTCTCTCTCTAATTTATTAATTGCATTTCTCTTCTATTTGCG
Source organism: Cetorhinus maximus (assembly GCF_964194155.1). Taxonomy (NCBI): domain Eukaryota; kingdom Metazoa; phylum Chordata; class Chondrichthyes; order Lamniformes; family Cetorhinidae; genus Cetorhinus; species Cetorhinus maximus. The sequence goes on along the minus strand of NC_135913.1, from coordinate 11,661,014 downwards.
TACTTGCTTGCTCTTTCACTATCAAATTTATAAATTTAATTCCTCGTCTATTTGCACACTTGTTTGCTTTCACTCTCTCTAATGTATAAATTATATTTATTTTTTCTTTGTACCATAGTTCGCTCTCTCTCACTCTCTTTCTCTCTAATTCATAAATTAAATTGCTCCTCTATTTGCACACTGGCTTGCTCCATCTTGCTCTCTAATTTATTAATTGCATTCCTCCTCTATTTGCACACTGGCTTGCTCTCTCTCTCTCTCTCTCTCTAATTTAATTGTACTCATTTTCTATTTGCACACTGGACTGCTCTCTCTCTCTCCCAAATTCCTAAATTTCCTTCCTGACATTCCCAATTGATATGCACACTGGTTTGCTCTCTCTCTCGGAATGTTATTAATTAAATTCCTCCTCTATTTTCACACTGGGTTTCTCTCCCTCTAATTTAAGCATTACATTCCTCCACTATTTTCACAGTGGTTTGCTCTCTCTCTCACTCTAATTCATTAATTATATTCCACCTCCATTTGCACATTGGGGTACTTTCTCTCTCTCTCTCTCTAATTTATTAATTGCAATCCTCTGCTTTTTGTACAGTAGGTTGTTTTCTCTCTAATTTATTAATTGCATTCCCCCTCTATTTGCACACTGGCTTGCTCTCCCCATCTCTCACTCTCTCTAATTCATTAGTTGTATTCCTCTTCTATTTGCACACTGGTTTGCTCTCTCCCTCAAAATTATAAATTAAATTCCTCCTCTGCGCATTGTGTTAGCCTCTCTCTATTTTGTTAATCACAATCCTCCTCTATTTGCACACAGTTTTGCTCTCTCTCTAATTTATTAATTGCATTACTCCTCTCTTTGCACACTGGGTTGCTCTATCTCCAATTTACGAATTACATTCCGGCTCGATTGGCACACTAGACATCTCTCTCTCGCTCTCTCTCTCTCTCACTAATTTATTAATCGCATTCCTTCTCTACTGACACGCTGGGATGCTCTCTCTGTCCCTCTCGCTCGATTGTATTAATTACATTGCTCATCCCTTGGCACTCTGGGTCGTTCTCTCTGTCTTTAAATTATTTATTATGTCGCTCATTTTGCTATCTGGATGGCTCTCTCTCTCAGATTTATTAATTCCTTTCCTCCTATGTTTGCACACTGGGTTGATCAATCTCTCTCTAATTTATTAATTGCATTGCTCCTCAATTTGCACAGTGTTGCTATCTCTCTCTCTCACACTCTCTCTCTCTAATTTATTATTTTCTTTCCTCCTCTATTTGCACACTAGATTTCTCTCTCCCTCTCTATTTTTTAAAATTCATTTCCGCCTCCATTTGCACACTGGGGTGCTTTCCCTCTCTCTAACTAATTAATTACATTACTCCACTATTTGCACACTGGGTTGTCCTATCTAATTAATTAATTACATTCCTCCACTATCTGCACACTGGGTTGCTCTCTTTCTCTCTATTTTATTGATTGCTCTTATGTATGTACATTGGGTTGCCCTCTGTCTCACACGCTTTTATGCATTAATACATTCCCATCTATTTGCACACTGTGTTGATGTCTCTCACCCTCTGTATAATTTATTAATATAATCCTCCTCTATTTGCGTACTGCGTGTTCTCTCTCTAATTTATTAATTACATTTCATCTCCATTGACACACTCAGTTGTTCTCTCTCTCTCTGACTTATTCATTACATCCCTCCTGTATTTGCACACTGGGTTTCCCTCTCTCTGTAAATTATTAATTACAATCCTCCTCTATTCTCACACTGGATTGCTCTCTCTCTCTGTAATTTATTGATTACATTCGTCCTTTACTTTGACACCGGGTTGCTCTCTCATTCTCTCTAATTCATTGTTTTTACATTCCTACGCTATTTGCACAATGGTTAAGTTCAAATATCTCTCTGATTTATTAATAACGTTGGTCGTTTATTTAAGCATTGGGTTCTTCTCTCTCTCTCTCTCTCTCGCTCTCTCTCCCTCTATCACTGTAATCTTTTTGTTACGCCCACCCCCCCCCCCCCCCCCCCTCTTTCACACTGCGTTGCTCTCTGCCTCTAATTTATTAATTACATTCCTCCGCTACTTGCTCAGTGGTTTGGTCCAATCCTGTCCCCCATTAATTAATTACAGCCCACCTTTTTCTTACTGGGTTCCTCTCCCTCTCTCTCAACCTTTAGCCACATTACCCCTCTGTTCCATACTGGGTTACTCTCTCTCTTTCTCTAATAGATTATTAGTTTCCTAAACTATTTGCACATTGGGTTACTATCTCTTTCTCTGTAATTTGCGAATCAAATGATTTAAGAATAAACTTCCACTTAAACAGGTGTCAGCGGGGAGGGGAGGCAACTCGAGGGAGCTTCACTCTGTATCACATCCCTACTGCACCTGCCCTGTGAGTGTTTGATGGGGACAGAGTAGAGGGAGACATACTCTGAATCTAAACCCGTGCTGTACCTGACCTGGGAGAGTTTGATGGGGACAGTGTAGATGGAGCTTTACTCTGTATCTAACCCCGTGCAATACCTGTCCTGGGAGTGTTTGATGAGGACAATGTAGAGGGGGCTTTACTCTGTATCTATCCCCGTGCTGTACCTGTCCTGGGTGTGTTTGCTGTGGACAGTGAAGAGGGAGATTTACTCAGAATCTAACCCCGTGCTGTACCTGTCCTGGGAGTGTTTGATGGGGACGGTATGGAGGGAGCTGTACTCTGTATCTTTCCCATGCTGGAGCTGTCCTAGGAGTGTTTGATGTCGGCAGTGCAGAGGGAGCTTTACTCTGTACCTAACCTCATGCTACATCTGTCCTGGGTGTGTTTCATGGGGACAGTGAAGATGGAGAATTACAATATATTAACCCGGCTCTATAACTGTCTTGTTTGCATACAGGCTTGTTTCTAAATTCAAATTCCCAAGCCCCGGGGATGCAATTTGAAGTCACACTCCCTGTATTAGTAGCTCTGTGACGTACTGATTTTCTACCTCACTCCCAACCCCACCATTGACCACCGCCTGGTCCCCAGTAACCTTCACCAATCCCCATTCTCACCAAATTTACAATCTGTAACAATGACTTAATTAGGGGACGGAGTGTTTCTGTGTCCAAGCTTGGTCACAGCACCAAGCCGGATAGCAAACTGTCCTCGTCTTCGGCTGTCCCTCGATTTGAGGATACAACATCTGTGTGGCCACTTCCTGCCGTGGGTCATCATGTGGATGAACAGTCCGATTGTAGAGCCGCAGAACTTTGGGAACAAGGGGCAGGACCCCTTGGTACTGGGAAACTGAGAACAGAATGTTCTTCCTTCCCTTCCTTTCCCTGCGGCCGCTCTGCCTCAGCAATAAGAGATGGCGGCTCAACGCGTGATGCAGTCTAATGGATTCGTTGTCGTCATTTTGGTCGATTGGTAGTGAGCTCCTCCCAGCCATTAACATCAAAGCGATAACACTTCAAGTGTGAGTCCTGTAAGGTTTCGGTGATAAATGCACTTTTCTCGTTGTCCGCACTTAGCAGTTACATGAAGTGTTATAAATAATTCTGCAAGTTGATTGATGAATCTTTCATTGTTTGATAAGTGCATTGTTGTTTGATATTCCTTCTGTCCAATAAACGTTAGTATCATTCGCTAATACAGTGTCTGAAACTCTGCCTGATGGTTCTTGCTCTGCCGAAATAAATCAGTTTGAATGGTTAATTCTGGTTCCAGTAATTAGCCTCTTCACTGCTCAATTAATTCAAGTCTAAGTTTATAAAAACAAACACCCCTTTTTAAAAGTACAGGTTATGATTAACCTCCTTTTGCCCCTATGCACTTCAATGACCGGTTCAGTGAGCTAACGCCAGGGTACAGGGTAGATTTTCAACTCCCCCCAACCCATACCATGCGGCCATTGTCAACACTGAGGTTGCGTGATGGAGACAGGCTCTGTGCTGAGCAGATTTGAATGCTGCACGTCATGTGTCAGAAACAAGACAATGGCAGCTGGTGTAAAAGTTGTGATGTTTCTGTGTTTGGCAGCAACTGCTCACAGCAGAGGTGGAGATAAGATCTCTCCGAAACCACACATCCAGGAACATGCACAAACAGGAGCAAGAGTACAGAGAGATGTTTCAAATATGAGAAGAGGAGAAAGTAATACATTCCCTTAGCCTTGTTCAGGTGCTCAGTGGGCCTACCGCACATCTGTATTATTACAACAGTGACCCAGCTTGCACTCAGAACCTTTAATAACCTATCGCAACACAAACCCATCAACCGATGTCTTGACATTCCCAATTGACACACGGAACAGCTTTCCACAGTCTACTGTGTGATTCTGTGATTCTTGACATTCGCCCTAAATGTCCCAAATCTAATTTGAATTATGTTTCCGTCGGGGGCAGATCACTCAATGATCTAAATAGACGGGCAACAGATTATGCCTCAATGTTACGATCACAGATTCAGCACATTCATTCGACAGTAGGGAACTCCCTCAGTACATAACATCCGAAAGTGCTGCGGTACCTCTGGACTTACTCTCTGACAGTTCATCATACCCAGAGTACTGATCCTCCGTCAGTGCGGCAATCCCTCATTACTGTCCACTGACAGCGTGGCGCTCCCTCAGTGCTCACCCTTCGACAGTGCCTTCCTCCCACATTACTGTCCCTTTGACAGTGCGGCACCCCCTCAGTACTGCTCCCCAAACAGTGAAGCATTCCCTCAGTAGTGACCCTCCGACATTGCTGTGCTCATTCAGTACTGACCCTCCGAGAGTGCTGCTCTCCCTCATTACTTACCCTCCAACAGTGCAGCACTCCCTCAGCTCTGGCCCTCCGAAATTGCTGCACCCGTCAGCACTGACCTTCAGAAATGGCAAGACCTTGTCAGTGCCGACCCTCAGATATTGCTGCGCTCCCACATAACTGACCCTCCGGCATTACACCACCTCCTCAGCACTCACGATCTCAGGCTGAAGCACGCCCTCAGTACTGAACAATGATGACCAGAGTAAGAGATCCTGGAAAACACATGGGGTCATATTAATTGCATTTCTCCTATATTTGCACACTGTGTTGTTATCTTTCTCACCAATTAATAAATTGCATTCGTTAACTATTTGCACACAGCATTTTTCTCTCTTCCTCTGTAGTTTTTAAATTGCATTCAACCTGTATTTCCACACTGGGTTGCTCTCTTTGTGATAATTTAATTGCATTATCTCTCTATTTTCACACTGGATGGGTCACTCCCTAACGTTAAATTATATTCCTCCTCTATTTGCACAGTGGTCTGCCTTGTCTCTCTACCTAATCTATCAATTGCATTCGTCCTCTGAGTTGGATTTATACTGAGCTGGCAGGGGGATGGGATCCTGAGCGAAGGTTCAGCACGGGGAGATGCACAACCAAAATTAGCAGTGTCGGCAAGTGAATCTGGAAGGCATAGAAAGTATGGGCCAGTTAAGGAACAAGGGGGTTTGGCAGGGTTGGATAGTATTTATTTTTATGCAAGGAGTCTGGCGAATAAGGCACATGTTTGGGGGCACAAATCAACACATGTTGTATGATGTCATTGCTGTCGCTGAGACATGGTTGAGAGAGGGGCAAGATTGGCAGCTCAATATTCCTGGACATCTGGCCTTCAGGCGAGACAGGGACTGAGTTAAATGAGGTGGAGTTTTCGCAATATTGATGAAGGAATCAATTCCAGCAGTAAGGAGGGATGGCATCTTAGAAGGCTCTTCAAATGAAGCCTTATGGGTAGAACTGAAAATCAAAAAAGGAGACATCACATTCCTGCGAGTTTACTTGATGCCCACAAACAGCCAGAGAGAAATAGAAGAACAGATGCTTAGGCAGATTTCAGAGAGGTGTGAAAATGATGTGGTGCTAGTAGTGGGGATTTCAACTTCCCCAACATTAACCGGTTTGGTCACAGGGTGAAAAGTTTAGAGGGAGCAGGATTTTTCAAATGAATCCTAGAAAACTTTTTAAGCCAGTATGTAGAGGGTCCTACCGGAGAGAAAACAGTCCTGGACTAAATATTAGGGAATGAATCCGGGCAAGCAGCAGAGGTATCAGTGGGGAGCATTTTGAAGATAGAGATCATAACTCCATTAGATTAAACGTTGTTATTGAAAAGGAAAAGTCCAGAAATAAGAGTTCTAAATTGGGGGAAGGGCTATTTTAATAAGATCAGGTATGGTTTGGCCAGAGTGGACTGGGAGCAGCTACTTTCAGGTAAATCTGTGTCATAGCAGTGGGGCTCATTCAACAGGGAAATAGGGTGAGTACAGGGCCAACGTATTTCGGGAAAGTCAAAGTGTTGAACCAACAAATTCAGGGAACCCTGGATGCCAAGTGATATATGGGATTAGATAACGAGATAACGGGATGCTTATGGAAGATACCAAGGGCTCGAAACAGCGATATCCCTAGAGGAGTATAGGACATGAAGAGGGGGGCACATAAAAATAAAATTAGGAGAGCAGAAAGGGGGCATGAGAAAACATTAGCTGGTAAAATAAAGGAAAATCCCAAGTTATTTTACAATTGTATTAAGAGTAAGATGATAACTAAGGAACGAATAGGGCCCATTAAGCTCCATAGTGGTAATTTGTGTGTGGAGCCGGAAAACGTAGGGAGGGATCAAAGTCAATACTTTGTGTCCGTGTTCAAAAGTGAGAGGATTGACATGGGTATGGAAATCAGGCTGAAGTGCTGTGATATAATAAATTAAATTAGTATAGAAAGGGAGGAGTTTCTAAGTGGTCTGAAAGCCTTTAAATTATATAAATCTCCATTCCCGGATCAAGTGTATCCCAGGCTGTTGATTGAGGCAAGGGAGGAGATAGCAGCGGCGCAGGCAATAATTTTCAATACTCCTCTGGCCACAGGAGAGTTACCAAATCACTGTAGGGCAGCCAATGTGGTACCGGTATTCAAGAAGAGAGCGACGGATAAAGCATGGAACCAAAGGACAATCGGTCTAACCTCACTGTTGGGGAAGCCATTGGAAGCAATTCTGAGGGAGATAATTAATATTCACTTGGAGAGGCAGGGATTAATCAAGGAGAGTGAGCTTGGTTTTGTTAAGGAGAGTTCATGTCTGATCAATTTGATTGAACTTTCCGAAAGTTTGACCAGGTTTGTGGAGGACAGATCATTTTATGTAGCCTACTTGGCCTTCTGCATGGGCTTTTGATAAGGTCCCGCATGGGAGACTGATAACAAAGCTAAGAGACTATGGGATCCAAGACAATTTTGCAAGTTAGATCCAGAATTGGCTGAGTGGCAGGAACCAGAGAGTGATGGTCGAAGGTGTTTTTCTGACTGGATTCCTGTGTCCATTGGCTTTCCACAGGGATCGGTATTGGGTCTCTTGCTGTTTTTGGTATGTATAAACGACTTAGACTTCAATGTAGGAGGGTTAATCAGTATGTTCGCGGATTGCTCGTGAATTGGTGGGTTGGCAAACATTTGTCAGGATAGCCTTAGATTACAGTAGGATATAGAGCGGCTGGTCAGACGGGCTGATCAGTGGCAAAATTAATTAAATCCAAATAAGTGTGAGATGATGCACTTGGACAGGAGCAACACGTCCTGGGAATACACGATGAATTGTAGGACCCTTGGAAGTACTAAGGATCAGAGGGATTTTGGTGTGCATGTCCACCAGTCCCTTAAGTTAGTGAGACATGTCGAACAGGTGGTTAAAGAGGCATATGGGATACAATCCTTTATTAGCCGAGACATAGAATATAAGAGCAGGGAGGTCATTCTGGAACTGCCTAAAACGCTGGTTAGGCCATAGCTAGAGTATTGCGTGCAGTTCTGGAATCTGCATTACGGGAAGTCTGTGATTGCACTCGAGAGAGTGTAGAGGAGATTTACCAGGATGTTGCCTGAGCTTGAAAGTTTTAGTTATTAGGAGAGACTGGACAGAATGGGGTTATTTTCCCTGGAGCAAAGGAGATTGAGAGGGTGTATGATTGAGGTGTATAAAGTTCTGAGGTAAATAGTATAGACAGGAAGGAACTTTTCCCCTTGGTGGAAGGATCAACAACCAGGGGGCAGAGATTTAAGTTAAGGGCCAGGAGGTTTAGAGAGGATGTGAGGAAGATTTATTTTCACCCAGAGGGTGGTGGGAATCTGGAACTCAAAGCCTGAAAGGGCGGTAGAGACACAAACCCTCATAACATTTAAGAAGTGTTTGGATGCACACTTGCGATGCCAGTGCTGGAAAATGTGATTAGCATAGTTAGGTACTTGTTTGACCAGAGCGAGCTCGATAGGCCGAATGGCCCTTTTCTGTGCTGAAGACCTCTATGACTCTATGAACCCTCTCTTCGTTAACATGCTTGCTCTCGGCCCCTCTCCCATTCATTTATGAACTGAATTCCTCCTGTATTTGCACACAGGGTTGCCCTCACTCTCTCTCACATATGAATTGCCTTACTCCTCCCTTTGCACACTGGGTTTCTCTATTACTCTAAAAAATGTGTGACACCCCTCTTCTATTTTCGCCGCGAGTTGCTCCATTTCTCTAATTTATTATTTCCATTCCTCCTCTGTTTGGACTCTGGGTTGCTCCATCTAATTCATTAATTACATTGCTCCTCTATTTGCACATTGGGTTGCTCTCTCTCTCTCTCTCTCTAATTTATTAATTACATTCCTTCTCTCTTGGCAGACTGGGTTGTCTAATCTATCTTTAAACGATTACATTCATACTCCATTTGCAGACTGGACTCTATCTATTGATTAATTAGATTGCTCCTCCATTTGCACGATGGGTTTCTCTTTATCTCCGTCTCTAATTTACTTGTTATTTTCCTGTTCTATTTTTGCACTGGGTTGCTCTCTCTATATAATTTTATTGAATTCCATCCCTGCATTATTTGCACATCTGGCTTGCTCTCTCTCCATAATTCTTTAATTGCATTCCTTCTCTTTTTGCAAACTGGATTTATCTCTCTCTCTCTCTCTCTCTTTCTCTCTCACTCACTCTCTAACTTATTAATTACATTCCTCCTCTTTGTGCACACTGTGTTGCACTCTCCCCCTCTAATTTAGTAATCATACTCCTCCTCTATTTGCACACTGGTTTACACTCTCTCTAATTAATTAGTTTCATTCCTCTTCCACTTGCATACTGGGCTGCTTTATTTCTCTCTCCCTTTCTCTCTAATTAATTTATTGCTTTCCTACTCTATTTGCACACTGGGTTGCTCTCTTTCTGCCTCTCTCACTGTCTCTCTGTCTCTCTCTCTCTTCTCTCTCTTCTCTCTCTCTTCTCTCTCTCTCTCTTCTCTCTCTCTAATTTATCAATTGCATCCCTCCTCTATTTGTACACTGAGCTCCTCTCTGCTTCTCATTCTCTAACTGGTTAATTACTTTCCTCCTCTATTTGCTGCTCTGTCTCTCTCTCTCGCTCTAATTTATTAATTACATTCCTCCTCTATTGGCACCATGGATTTCTCTCTCTCTGTCTCTCTTTAACTTGTTCATTAATTCCTCGATTTTCACACTGGGTTGCTCTCTCTCGCTCTCACTCTTATATATTTAAATTCCTCGTTGATTTGCAAACTGTCTTTCTCTCTCTGCAATTTATTAATTATGTGATCTAAAAACCATATGCCACTTAAACATGCCCTTGGCTGTTAAATATCACATTTAGTAAAACATTTTTTTAACGTACTTACATTTGTATTTAGAATATCAAATAACATCTAAACAATCACATTCAGTTCATCTAACCATACCTTTGCACCATTTTAATTCACGAATCTTCAATAAATAATGAAAAACTTTCACTGAATTATTCAACGTTAATCAGTAAATACTGAACCTGGGTGAATCTGTTATAATCAGTAAACAGTGGTGTTCGGATTGGGATGATGAGAAGATGAGTGCCGGGGAGACCACGGCCCCACTGAGAGAAGTAAAAACACCAGTGAAAGGACGTGAGGCCAGGGAGGGTCAGCGGGGAGGGCTGGCAACTCGAGGGAGCTTCAATCTGTATCTAACCCCGTGCAGTCCCTTTCCTGGGAGTGTTTGATGGGGACAGTGTAGAGGGAGCTTTACTCTATACCTAACCCCATGCTGTACCTGTCCTGGGAGTGTTAGATGGGGACAGTGTAGAGGGAGCTTTACTCTGTATCTAACCCCGTGCTGTACCTGTCCTGGGAGTGTTTGATGGTGACAGTATCGAGGGAGCTTTACTCTGTATCTGACCCCGTGCTGTACCTGTCCTGGGAGTGTTTGATGGGGACAGTGTAGAGGGAGCTTTACTCTGTATCTAACCGCGTACTGTACCTGTCCTGGGAGTGTTTGATGGTGACCGTGTAGAGGAAGCTTTACTCTGTATCTAACCCCGTGCTGTACCTGTCCTGGGAGTGTTTGAAGAGGATGGTGTAGAGGGAGCTTTACTCTGTATCTAAACCCGTGCTGTACCTGTCCTGGGAGTGTTTGATGGGGGCAGTGTATATGGAGCTCTCCTCAATGTCGAACACCGGGCTGTACCTGTCCTGGGAGTGTTTGATGGGGACAGTGTGAAGTGAGCTTTACTGTGTATCTAACGCCGTGCTTTACCGGTCATGGGAGTGTTTGACGGGGACGGTGTAGAGGGAGATTTACTCTGTATCTAACCCCGTGCTGTACCTGTCCTGGGAGTGTTTGATGGGGGCAGTGTAGAGGGAGCTTTACTCTGTATCTAACCGCGTGCTGTACCTGTCCTGGGAGTGTTTGATGGGGAAGTGTAGAGGGAGCTTTACTCTGTATCTAACCGCGTGCTGTACCTGTCCTGGGAGTGTTTGATAGGGACAGTATGAGGGGAGGTTTACTCTGTATCTAACCCCGTGCTGTGCCTTTCCTCGGATTGTTTGGTGGTGTCATTGTAGAGAGATCTTTATTCTGTATCTAGCTTCGTCCTAAAACTGTCATGTTTGTATATAGACATTTTAAATAAAAATCCCCAAACCTCAGGTGTGCAATTTGAAGTCATGGATTATTAGGCCTCTGACGGACTGATTTTCCATCTCACTGACAAACCTCACTTTGTCCATCACCTAGTCCCCAGTAATCTTCATCTATTCCCATTCTCACCAAATGTACAATCTTTACTAATGAATTAATGAGGGGCGGGGTGTTCTGTGCTCAAGCTTGGTCACATCGCCAAGCTGGATAGGAAATTGTCCTCACCTTCGGCTGTCCCTCGATTCGAGGATGATATTTACTCGGGGTGGCCACTTCCTGCCGTGAATCTTCATGTGGATGAACAGGCCGATTCCTGAGCGTGATGCAGAGTCATGGACACGTTGTCACCATTTTGACCGATTGGTAGTGAGTTCCACCCGATCATTAACATCAATGTGTTAACGCTTCAAGTGCGAGGCTGGGAGTGTTACGATGATAAATATGCTTTTCTTTTTGTTTCCTGGTATTAGATATTTCATAAATTATACATAATTCGGCAAGCTGGTTGATGAATCCTTCATTGTTTTATAAGCTTATGTTTGTTTTATTTTGCTTCTGTTCAATAAACGTCAGTATTATTCGCTAATTCAGTCCCTGAGACTCTGCCTGATGGTTCTGTCTCTGTTGAGCTGATTCAGTTTGAAGGGTTAATTCAGGTTCCAGTGATCAGCCTGTTCACTGCTAAATTAATTGAAGTCTAATTTATCGAAGCAAACGGAGTTTTTTAATTGGACAGGGTGAAAATAACCTGCTCCTGCCCCTATTTCTAATGTTCTTCAATGGCCGGTTCAGTGAGCTAACTCCAGGGTGCAGGGTAATATTTCAGCTCCCCCCTCACCCTCACTATGGGGACATTGTCAATACTGAGGTTGCGTGATGGAAAGAGGCTCTGTGTTGAACAGATTTGAATACTGCACAGCGTGTATCAGAACAAAGAAAATGTCAGTCTATATGTATTTCTGAAGTTATTGTGTTCGGCGCCAACTGTTTACAACAGAGGTGGAGATAAGATCTCTCAGAAACCACACATTCAGGAACATTTACAAACAGCAGCAAGGGAACAGAGAGCTGTTTGAAATATGAGAACAGGAGAAGGTAATACATTCCCTTCGCCTTGTTCCAGTATTCAGGGGGTCTACAGCCCATCTGTATTATTAAAACAGTGACCCAGCTGGCACACAGAACCTTTAATATGCTTATGTAACACAGACCCATCATATTTATGACTTGACATTTACAATTGACACATCGAACAGCTTCCCATGGGCTTGTGTGTTTCTGTGTGATTCCTGACATTAACCCTGAATGGCCCAAATCTAATTTTAAGGTTAAGTCCCCCAGGAGCAGACCATTCAGTGATCTCAATACATGGCCTGCTGGTTATTCCTGCATGTTAGATTTTCTGCCAGTGCAGATCCCCCTCAATGAGGGGCTCCCTCAGTGCTGTAACTCAGACAGTGCGGCACTTCCTGTGTACTGACTCTCTGACAGTGCTGTTGTCCCTCAATACAGAGTGTCTGATATTGAGGCGCTACCTCAGAATGGACCCTCCAACAGTGCGGGGCACACTCAGTGCTGTCACTCCGACAGTGCAGCACTCACTCAGTACTGAATCTCTGACAGCGTGGTATGCCTTCAGTACTTTCCCTCCAACAGGGCAGCACTCCCTCAGTAATGACCCTCCGACAGGGCGGCAGTTCCTCAGAACTGAACCTCCGACAGTGAACGTTCTTTTAATACTGAGCATCAGAGAGTGCGGCACTTCCTCAGCACAGTAACACAGTAATGTGCTTCACCAGTGCTGACCATCCGGCATTGCAGCTCTCCCTCAGCACTGACCCTCCGACAGTGCGGCGCTCCCTCAGCACTGACACTCTGACAGTGCAGCGCTCCCTCAGCACTGACCCTCCGACAGCGCGGGGCTCCCTCAGTACTGACCGTCCAACAGTGCGACGCTCACTCAGTACTGATCCTCTGACAGTACCACAACCCCTCAGTACTGACCCTCCGTCCAGGGGCACTCCCTCAGTTCTGACTCTCTGAAATTGCGCCGCTCCTGAGTTACCAACCCCGCAAGAGTGCAGCGCTACCTCAGTACTGACCCACCAAATGCACAGCGATCCATCAGTATCGTCCATTCGATAGCTTGTTGTTCCTCAGCACTGACCCTCTGACAGTTTGGCACTTCCTCAGAAGTGCAACTCTGACAGTGTGGCACTCCCTCAGAACTGACCCTCCGACAGATCAACACTTCCTTATTACTGACTATCAGACAACTAGACGCTCACTCAGTACTAACCCTCTGCCAGTGCGGCTCAACTGTACTGACCCTCCGACATTGCGGCCCTTCCTTAGTGCTGAACTTCTGGCAGTGAGTCGCCCCATTAATACTGACCCACCGAAGGTGCGGCCGGCCCTCAGTGCTGATCCTCCGACAGTGCAGCACCCCTTCAATCCTTACCCACCGAGAGTGTGGCATTCCCTCAGTATTGCTCTTTGACAGTGCGACAATTCTGCAGAACAAACCCACCAGCATTCCGGTGCTCTCTCAGTTCTGACCCTCCAACAGTGCTTTGCTTCGCCAAAGCTGACCCTTCTACAGTACGGCGCTCCCTCAGTACTGACCCTCTGACAGTGCAGCTGTCGCTCAGTACAGACCCTCTGACCGTGTGGCAATCCCTCAGAACTGATCGCCCGACAGAGCGACATTGCCTCAGAACTCAACCTCTGACAATGTGCTGCCCCCTCAGCACTGACCCTCTGACAATGCGGCCCTCCCTCAGTACTGACCCTCCGACTTTGCGACAGTCCCTCAAACCAGGCCTTCAGAAAGTGCAACGCTACCTCAGAAATGGCCATCCGACACAGGGGTGCTACCTCAGAATTTACCCTCTGAAAGTGCGAGACTCCGTCAGTAGTGAGCCTGCAACAATGCGGCTCTCCGTCTTTACTGCACCTCCAACAGTGCTGCACTTCGTCTTTACTGACCCTCTGCTGCTGCGGCAAACCCATGGTACTGACCCTCCAATTGTACAGAAGAACCTCATTAGTGACCCTCCGGCAGTGCATGCACGCCCTTAGCACTCACCCTCCAACATTAAGGTACACCTTCAGCACTGACCGTCCAAATGTGCTGCACTCTCTCAATAATACCCCTTCTGATAGGCGGCAAAACCTCATTACTGACCCTCATACAGCTTGGCGCTGCCTCCGTACTGACTCTCCGACTTCGGGACACGTCCTCAGTACTGAGCGACACACAGCTAGTTGCCACCTCAGCACTGTCCCTCTGACAGTGCGGGGCTCCCTTAGTGCTGTCCTTCCAACAGTTCCAGACTCCCTCTGTACTGACCATCTGACATTACGGTGCTCCTTCATTGCTGACCCTCCGACAATGTGGCAACCCCTCAGTACTGACCCTCCTACCGTGCGGTGCTTCCTCAGCACTGACCCTTCAACAGTGTTCTACCACCTCAGCACTGAGCCTCTGACAGTGCTGTGCCAGCTCCACACTGAGCCTCCGACAGAGTGGGGCACCCTCAGTTCTCATCCTCTGAATGTGCGGCCCTCCCTCCGATAATTAGGGGGTTCTAAGTTTTTGGTAAATATCTACTGAGTCACTATTTTGTGAGCGCTCATTCACTCCAGCAGCCGTATTTCCCAGCTGTGGATCATGTTGAATTCAACATATGAACAGAATAAACAGTTTCAACATCTCAACATTCAGTATTCATTCAGAGATGAGGTGGGGCAATTTATTTCAGATCGTCGTGGGTCTTTGAACCTCTCTTCATCGAAATGTGGTGGGAACAGAGTCTTTGAATATTTTTAAGACCAAGGGAGATAGAATATCGATTAACAAGGGGGTGAAAGTTTATCGGGGGGAGGCGGGAATGTGGGTTTGAGTTTAAATTCAGATTATCCGTGATCTTATTGAATGGCAGAGGTGGTTCGAGGGGCCGAATGGCCTACTCCTGCTCCTAATTCGTATGTTCGTAGTTATAGCTATTAATCAATTTCAAAAATATATTTCAATTAATTCGTTAAATTATTAATAAATTACAAAATATTATAAGTTAATACATCGAAATGTTAACTTAATCATCAGCATTTTATGTATAATTGCTCAAAATATTAATTTCAACTTGTATTATCAAATAACACAGCTGATTATTAATTAATTTCAACATCATATTATGAATATTCGGCCTAATTAATGCTTTCAATTATGAATTAAAAAGTCTTAATATTAATTATAAATTAAACATCTAATTATCAATTATTTTCTAAAAATGTATTATAACTTATTGGCCAAATTCGTAATGAAATTCAACAATATATTATACCTAAAAATCCATTTCTTAAATATTCTTATTCCACCTCTAGTATATCTAATGATGAATTAATATCGATGATTTATGATTTGCGCATCTAATTTAGAATTAGAATATCCACCTTTAAGTCTCCTTATTATAAAGTAATCTCAAATATTTATCAAAGCACACACAATTATTTACTCCTAAACTATTATTAACATTGCATTAATTATTCTCAATTAATTTCATTGATACATTAATTATTATTTAGTTTAATAACCTGTCAGAGAGTGCACACTGGCGGTGTGCCGCACTGTTGGAGGGTCAGTAATTGGGGTGTGACGCAGTGTCAGAAGAACATTACTGAGGTAGTGCTGTAGTGACGGAGAGTCAGTACTGAGGGAGTGTCGCGCTGTCGGAGGGTCAGGACTTAGCGAGCGCTGCACTATCGCAGGTTCAGTGCTGAGGGATCGCCGCATTGCTGGAGGGTTAGTATGGAGGGAGCGCCGCACTGTCAGAATGTCGGTATGAAGGGAGCGCCGCACTGTCGGAGGGTCAGGACTGAGCGAGCGCTGCACTGTCGGAGGGTCAGTCCTGAGGGAGCGCCGCATTGCTGGAGGGTCAGTATGGAGGGAGCGCCACACTGTCGGAGGGTCAGTACAGAGGGAGTGCTGCACTGTCAGAGGGTCAGTTCTGAAGCTGCGATTGTAATATGCAGGCATAATCTGTTGCCCATGTATTGAGATAACTGAGTGTTCTGCTACCGAGGAACAGAAACTTAAAATTAGTTCTGGACATTGAGGGTTAATGTCAGGAATTACACCGTAACACACCAGCCTCTGGAAAGCAATTGGGAATGTGAAGACACACGTTGATGGGTCAATGTTACTTAAGGATATTAAAGGTTCTGTGTAAAAGATGGGGGACTGTTGTAGAAATACTAATGTGCTGTCAATCCCCTAAATACTGGAACAAGGCGAGGGGAATAAATTACCTTCCCCTGTTTTGATATTTCAAACAGCTCTCTTTTCCCTTCCTCCTGTTTGTACATGTTCCTGGATGTGTGATTTCTGATAGATCTTATCTCCACCTCTGTTGTGAACAGCCGCTGCCAAACGCAGCACCCTCACAAATATTTATGTGCTGAATTTATCTCTGTCTTGATACACCGTGTGCAGCATTCAAATCAGCACAACACAGTTCCTGTCTCCATCACACAACCTCAGTATTGACAATGGCCCCTTAGTGTGGGTGGGGGCAGTTGAAAAACTGCCCTGTACCCTTGAGTTAGCTCACTGAACCGACCATTGAAGAACATTAGAAATAGGAGCAGGAGGAGGTTAATCTCATATTGTGCTTTTAAAAATGGCTTTTTCTTGTTATAAATTCAGACTGAATTAACTTTAGCAGTGAAAAGACTAATCAGTGGAACCTCAATTAACCCTTCAAACTTATTCACGTAAACAGAGACAGAAACGTTAGTTTAATCTCAGACACTAAATAAGGGAATAATAACGACGTTAATTTATGCAAAATCAAACAACAATGCGCTTTTCAAAGAATCAAAGACTCATCAATCAACTTGTTCAATGAACTCAAACATATCCAATAGTTAACAAGGGGAGAGAAAGTGGAAAGAATACGCATCAGCAAAACCCGACAGGAGTCACAATTTCAATTGGACAGCATATCTATAAGAAGCGAACATCAAACTTAACACCCGCCATCCCTTAACCCCCCCCACCCCCCCCCCCCACCCCCCACCCCCCCCCCCCCCCACCACCCCACACCCCCTCCCACGCCCCCCTTCCTACCCCCGCGCTAACAGCTGTTCACCGAAGCATACTGCACCTTCATGGAATCCACACTGACAGGAATTCTCCTCTCTCTGCCCGCTGGGCCTAATGCCACACTCAACAGCTTTGCTTGATATTCATTCAGGGGATGTGGGATTCGCCGGCTGCGCCAGCATGTGTTGCCCATTCCTAACTGCCCCCTTGAGATGGTGGTCATGAGCTGCCTTCTTGATCGGCTGCAGTCCACCTGGTGCAGTTACACCCATAGTTATTGACAAGGAAGTTTTCAATGAACAGCATGACACGGGGGAGTTCTGAGTAACAAAGGCATCTTGGCGTATGTGTCCATAGATCTCTGAAGGCGGAGGGGCATGTTAGTGGGGTGTGTAAAAGGCATATGGGACACTTGCCTTTATCAATCGAGGCACAGATTACAATAGTAAGGAGGTCATTTTGGAGTTGTATAGAATCTTAGTGAGGCCACAGCTGGAGTACTGTGCGCAGTTCTGTTCGCCACATTATAGGAAGGAGGTGATTGCACGGGGGGAGGGGTGGGGGTTAGAGGAGATTCACCAGGATGTTGCCTCGGTGAAACACTTAAGTTATGAAGAGTGTATTGATAGACTTGGGTTGTTATCGTTGGAAAAGAGAAGACTGAGGGGTGACCTGATCGAGGTGTACAACATCATGAGGGGCATGAACAGGGTGGATAGGGAGCAGCTGTTCCACTTAGCTGGAGGGTATGCGACAAGGGGGCATAAGTTCTAGGTGAGGGGCAGGAGGTTTAGGGCGGATGTGAGGAAAAACCTTTTTACTCAGAGGGTGATGAAGGTCTGGAATGCGCTGCCTGGGAGGGTGGTGGAGGCGGGTTGCCTTACATTCTATAAAAAGTATCTGGATGAGCACTTGGCGCGTCATAACTCAAGGCTATGGGCCAACTGCTGGTAAATGGGATTAGGTAGGCAGGTCTGGTGTTTCTCACGTGTCGCTGCAGACTCGATGGGCCGAAGGGCCTCTTCTGCACTGTGATTCTGCCATTCTGTGTGAATAGAAACCCTCCAAGAGCGCAGCACGTCTCCAGTACCGATCATGCGGCAGTGCAGCGCTCCATCAGTACTCACCGTCCGACTGTTCAGTCATCCCTCCGGGCTGATTTCTAAGATGCAAACTCCCTCCGTGCTGATTATATGAAAGTGCAGCCGCACTCCCACACACATTGCAGCTCAGATTAATGGATCACCCTCTGTCAGCTCAGCACACCCTCAGTGTGCAGCTGCACTCCCACACACATTGCACCTCAGATTAATTGATCACCCTCTGTCAGCTCAGCACACCCTCAGTGTGCAGCAGCTCTCCCGCATTATTGCCCATTCCAAAGTGCTTCGCTCCCTCAGAACTGACCCTTTTTTTCACTCCGGGGCTAGCCGAGGGCTGACCCTCCAAACGTGCTGTGCTCCCTCAGGAGTGGCTCTCTGACTTTTTGGTATTCCCTCAGTACTGACCGGTTGACAATGGTGCGCGCTTGCCATGCTGACACCCTGATAGCTCAGCAGTCCCTCTGCACTGAAAACTTGGCAGTGCAATGCTCGATCAATCCCACGGTAATGGTTCGCTGACATTGTAGTGCACAATTAGAACTGGTCTTCAGACATTGCAGCACTTCCGCCCTATCTATTGCCTGACAGTTCAAACAAACACAATCAAATCCTCATTACTGGCCCTCCGGAATGCTGCACTACATCAGTACTCAGAGAAAGAGAGAGAGACAGACAGACAGGCAGACTGAATGACAGAGATAGAGTCAGAGAGAGAGAGAGAGAGTAACGGAGAGTTAGGGAGAAAGAGTGAGAAAGGAAGAGAGAGAAGGACAAATCTTGTCAGATAGAATGATTAAGAGATGGAGCCAGGCAGACAGAGAGAGGGGGGGAAAGGGAGAGAGAGAGAGAGAGAGAGAGAGAGAAGAAGAAGAAATATATAGTGTGAAATAGAGACATAGAGAGAGTTAGTTACAGAGGGTCATCAAGGGGGAAAGAGCGAGAGAGAGATGCAAGGGCCGTGGCAAAGAGAGAGAGCAGCAGAGAGAGACTGATAGAGAAATCCACATTGCACAATATATTGACAAAGGGAGGGAGGGAGAGAGACAGGCAGAGTGAAATGGAGAGAGAGAGAGAAATGATTAAGACAGCAACAGAGAGTGAAAGAGAGTCACAGTGACTGAGAGTCAGAGAGGCTGAGAGAGACAGATGGAGTTGAGAGAGAAATAATGGGAGACAGCCAGAGAGAAAGATAAAGAGGCAGATAGACAGCTACAGGGTGCCAGAGGCAGAGAGAGAGGGATCGCGGGAGATAGAGTGAGAGAGATAACAACAACAGAACGGGAGAGACAGAGAGAGGAGAAAGCAAGGGAGAGAGAGAGAGAGTGAGAGGAAGAGAAAGAGAGGCAGAGTGTGACGGAGGCTGGGAAAGAGAGGGCGACTCAGAGTGAAGCAGAGAGAGAGATAGCGAGGCAGGCACAGGCAAAGGCAGCGACTGCAAACGGATGGAAAGAGAGGAAGAGAGGCAGGGATAGCAATAGATTGAAAGAGAGAGACAGAGATAAATACAGACAGGGAGAGCAGGAAAGGCACCAAGAAAATCAGGGACAGACCTCACGGGAGAGGAAGAGAAAGGGAGGTAGAGAGTCAGGGAGAGGGAAAGAGACAGTTAGAGATGGAAAAATATTAAGCACGAGAGACAGAGAGAGAAAGAGAGGGGCTTGGAGAGGAAGGGGAGGCAGAGGCAGAGAGAGATTTCATGACGGTCAAAACCTATCAGTTCTGGCACCATCATCGTGATTCTTTCTTCTTGTTCCCCAGTATTGCTATATCCCTTGTATTTTATGGTTACTTGACCTTTTAAAAAAAATATTTGTCGATATGATTTTCATGGCGCTTGCAAAACCAGCATTTGTTGCACATCCCAAATTGCCCTTGAGCTGAGAGCTTTGTTAGGCTGTTTCACTACCGAGTTAAGGGTCAACAACATTGTGGTGGACTTGGGGTCACTTGTAGACCCGATTAGGACGGCAGATTTCCTTCTCTAAAGGACATTTCTGAACAACATGTGTCTTCCAGTCCTGATAATATCCTTGTAAATCTTCTCTGTTCCCTCTCTTTTGCAATTATACCCTTTCTGTAATGATGTGACCAGAACTGCACATCGCCTAATCAATCAAGTCACTCGATGCCCCTTCTTAACCACATTTTTGTGCAGGCCTGCTACCTTTAGCGAACTGCGGGCATTCACCTCAATGCCCCTCACTTCCTCTACACCTCTCATTATGCTGCCATTTGCCTTGTAAACCTTTCTCTTGTTTGACTTCCCGAAAAGCATCACCTCAAACTTCACTGGCTTTGATTGTATTCGTCACTTTTCTTCCCATCCCCCCAGTCCATGGATATCTCCCTCCGGTCTACAATAATCCTCCCCCCTACCTACCAAGCTGCCAATTTTTATTTTTTGTGATATCTGCAAATTTCCTGATCACACACACCAGCATTTATGCACAAATCATTAATATATACCATAATATTGGAGGGGAGCTCACAATGAGACGTGAGGAACCCCAGAGAAAACAACCCTCTGGTCACAAAAATGACCATAAACCATGATGCTTTGTTTCCTGCCGTTGGGCCTAAATTTTGTATCTAGCTTGCCCCATCCCCCTGGACCTCCAGGGAATTTGTTTCACCAGCCTGATTTCTGTGACCTAGTCAAAAGCCTTGAATAAATCCATCTAGACCACAATGACAGTTTGCCATATATTGACATATCTAGAAATGTTTTCCCTGAAGTGGCTTCAGATGTTATCGAACTCCATACTCAGAGTTCCATCAAACAATGATCACCTCTCTAATCTCACACTGAACTTGGGCCTGTTTTCACGCTCCTGTCATTGTTGGTGGAAGCTGTGCAATACCGAACTCTCTCTTATTGAACACCGGATGATTTCCTCCCTCTGACCGTAGGAATATCCAATCATCAGGAGTGGGTGCAATTGTACCACTTAAATCACAGGATCGAAAAACAGGTATGAGGAACAGAGGCTTTGACATTTTAAAGAAATAATTCACCCCAAAAGAAAACATCACCCAATGCACACACATGTACTGCTACAACACAGCTGATGGTAAATGCTGAGTTGTTAAGTCCCAAAAGGAACTTTAAACAACTGCCACAACTTGGTTTGAGGTATGTATAGAATTTGAGATGCTTGCTTATAATAATGTAGTGATAATATCAACAAGGCTTCAAGGTTTTTATAAAGCTAACTTAAACATTTATTAATATGATTAATGATTTCAAATCCACACTGTCACACTGAACACAAGGATTACAATGAACACAAAGCCCACACTGAACACAGAGCACACACTGAACACAGAGCCTACACTGAGCACAGAGCCTACATTGATCACAGAGCCCAGACTAAACACAAAGCCCACACTGAACACAGAGCTCATGTTGCACACAGAGCCCACACTGAACACAGAGCCCACACTGAACCCAGAGCCCACACTGAACACAGAGCCCACACTGAACACAGAGCCCACACTGAGCACAGAGCCTACACTGAACACAGAGCCCACACTGAACACAGAGCCCACACTGAACACAGAGCCTACACTGAACACAGAGCCCACACTGAGCACAGAGCCTACACTGATCACAGAGCCCAGACTAAACACAGAGCCCACACTGAACACAGAGCCCACACTGAACACAGAGCCCACAATGAACACAGAGCCCACACTGAACACAGAGCCCACACTGAACACAGAGCCCACACTGAACACAGAGCCCACACTGAACACAGAGCTCACACTGAACACAGAGCTCACACTGAACACAGAGCCCACACTGAACACAGAGCCCACACTGAACACAGAGCCTACACTGAACACAGAGCCCACACTGAGCACAGAGCCTACACTGATCACAGAGCCCAGACTAAACACAGAGCCCACACTGAACACAGAGCCCACAATGAACACAGAGCCCACACTGAACACAGAGCTCACACTGAACACAGAGCCCACACTGAACACAGAGCCCACACTGAACACAGAGCCCACACTGAACACAGAGCCCATACTGAACACAGAGCCCACTCTGAACACAGAGCCCACACTGAACTCAGAGCCCACACTGAACACAGAGCCCACACTGAACACAGAGCGCACCTGAACTCAGAGCCCACACTGAACTCAGAGCCCACGCTGAACACAGAACCCACACTGAACACAGAGCCCACACTGAACTCAGAGCCCACACTGAACACAGATCTCACACTGAACACAGAGCCCACACTGAACACAGAGCTCATCATGAACAGAGAGCGCACCCTGAACACAGAGCCCACACTGAACACAGAGCCCACACTGAACACAGAGCCCACACTGAACACAGAGCCCACACTGAACACAAAGCTCAACCTGAACATAGAGCGCACCCTGAATATTGCGCCCACAAGTAACACAGAGATCACTGAACACAAGGTCCGCAGTGAACACAGAGCAGCGACTAAACTCAGAGCTCAAAATGTGCACAGAGCTCACTCTGAACACCGAGCACGCACTGAACAAACAGTCCTCACCAAGGATCCTTAGTCAGCTACTTCCAAACCCACAACCACTACCATCTAGAAAGACAAAGCCGCAGATAATGAGAACATCACCACCTGGAAGCCCACATCCCACGAATGAACAGTAAAAGGAGATATTTCTCATGATCAATCCATCTCTCACACACCCAGACGTCCTGCCCAATCCCTCCCTTGCTTGTGACATTCATCCATCATTTCTTCTGCTGCGGCAGTTCCAGAAGAATCAATGTCTAAAGGACTTGAAGCGGGAAGACATTCAGTGCTCAGGTGTGGATCCTCCGGAACCGTGAATCAGGTGGAGAATGTCACTGATCAGCCGTGATCCCATCTCCGTTTGTTTTACAAACTCGCTCGATGACGGCTCTGCTTTAACTTCAGCTTCTTTAACACAATGATCCTGTCAGCAAAGTGATCATCTACATCTAGACATGTGTGATTCTGATACCGCTATTGATTCCGCTCCACATTGCAAGAGAGGGGGGCAGCTTTACAGCCTTTGCATTGTTAAATAGAGAATGATGTCCCCCTTTTAAATTAGTGACGGCGGGTTAGGCTGAAGCCAGACTGACCCTTCCAGCTCAGGGCCATTTGAGGAATGAAGTGATCTCCTGTTTACTGAAGGTTTTCCATTAAAGATTTTCCTCTGTGCACAGGTCCTAAAGCCTCATGGAGCTGTCAATACTGACAACGGACACAGGGACAACAGATAGACCATTGTTGAAGGTCAGCCTCTTGGCAGATATCATGTTTTTAATCAATGTTTCTGTAGAATGGAGGAATAATTAGGTGCTGGAATTTGCAGAATCAGAAATAGACTCACAAGTCAAGATTTTATTGGATATAAGAGACAATAGCTGCGTTAGACCTGCTGTATAAACATATAGTGATGCAGGTGAGATAAAAAGAAAATGTAAGGAGAACAGCTGAATTAACTGAGAAGAGGTGGATTGACTGACATATTCCTGACAGGGAATTTAATTCCTGAGGAAGTGAAAAGCGAGATTTTGGTTTCCATTTTCACTGCCGACCATCAATAGAAATGTTGTGAAATGATCCATCGACCCTGCAGGGTAAACCTGTCACACTGCACAGGTCAACAAGCAGGGCTTCCATTAATGGACAATCAGACAAGGAAATCTCTCCATTAGAAAAGCATCAATAAAGTGGCAGAATGCAAGGAGCATTCCAATTGCAAGGGTTTGAGTGGCTGAATACTGAGCTTACAACTGGAACACGCTCGAATCTCTGATAATCTCTGATGGGAAATCTGATTCTTTTAAAACTTTGTGTATAATTGTTCTTAATTCAATTTTGTGATCAATAAATTCCTGAACGCGTACCCTGAACGGTTCAAAACGCTCCCATTTCCTGGGAATGGCTGTATCATCATAAAACCTTTTCTCTCCCTTTCATTTAAGGGCTGCTCACTGAGTGGCGAGGGTCAGCATCAGACAGGGTGGGAGTGTGAGCGCTTAGTTGTTGCCACAATCCGAGCTCCCAAAGGTCGAAGCCTCTTCTCAAACCCGTTTCGCTGGTTTGAGATTAAAGTGTTCCAATGCCGCCCTCTGCTGGCAGCTCACCGCCACTACAGGCGCTGCTCTTTGCCGCTCTCAGAGAAGTTCAGTTACTGCATGGCTGCATCTGGGAACAGATTGATCAAGAGTGCATATTGAACAATACTGTCAGGGATTGGAGTTTGCAGCAAGGTGCACAGTGCACTCGGCTGCTGCATTCGACCTTATACCACCTGATCTTGTACATGAAATCCTTCCTCATTCCCCATTGGAGATATTGGATGGAGATAGTAGTTGGGGATTATTTCAGACTGCAATGTGCACATTCGGTACAGTTATCAGACTCTAATCCCATTCAGAATGGAAGTAGATAAACTTTGCTGTACTCTGTAATTCCTGTGCAATACATTTGGAATGTTTAACCCGACGCGTTGGATCTTGCTAAAGTTTTTTTAAAACACCTTCAAGATAATTTTCTCAATTTCTCTCAGATCCTTTGTGGTTAGAAAATATATTAAGAATACGAAATGTGTGTTAGACATGATTTATTGTTAGATTTAATTCTATAAGAACCCCACACATCCATATTCCTGGTATGTCTCACTCTTCCCCAGTGAACCTGCAGTATCAGAAAACTCGCCTAGTCTCCCTGGCATGGTTACCCCCGTCCTGTTCTTATTTTCCTGCAGGAAAACGGTGACATTTAACCCCACCCCGGCCCCTTTTACATCTAGTCTCCAGTGCATGAGGTCCCTAGAGGGAGGGAGCTGACACCAGGAATGGGATTATGCCGTTGCTGCTCCAGTAACCATGAAGTCGGGTATTATCTTGGCTCTGCCCCCATACAGATAGGGCCCTCCCCACTCTGTTACCACAGTCAGAGTCTCTGCTCGCCCCTCTGCCAACAGTGTAAGAGGAAATGCCCGGTTTTTCCAACCACAGCATCAGGCCCAGCCCCTCACTAGCAGCAGAGCGAATGGCCCCAGCCTCACTGTCCCTATGGCAGCAGAGCCTCCCCGCTCTCTAATCATTGTCACAAGCTCCACCATCCCCTCTGTCACCAGAGCGGTAGGAGAGAACCCGCTTGGTCACGGCACGGACAATCCCTGCCCCCCACATTTTACAATGGAGACAGGACTGGCTGCCAAACTGTCACAACAGAAGCAGCTCATCTCCCCGCTGGAAGAGAGAAATCAACTGATAAAATATTGGAAACTATCAGTGATTCATTTCTTCAAATCCTCGAAAGTATCGAAGAATTGGAGAAAAGGGATATTTCAGCACATTCTTTAACTGCTCCCTGAACTTAGTCTGGGTCACAGCGTAAATCCCAGTGTTTGTGCAGCAGCTCAGGAGCTGCAGCATGAAGCCCAATTCCCGTACATAGTTACCCATCCATAGAGAATCGGCCACCGTATAAAACATTCGCCTACCTATAGAATACACCATTAAGATCGCCCACAACAGAATGAAATTGGCTGAGATAACAAACAGTAAAATGATTGATTTCCTCCGACTCTCCATCGCTTGTTCTCTGGGCCTCTCTCCACGGCTGTGAGCCCGGAGTCTCCTGCGGGCTCTGCTGCTCATTAAAATGTGTCTGACGGTGAGAACATTGAGCAGCAGAATCAGGACAAATGGGACACATGGAATAAGGATGTGATGGAGAAACTCAACCGATATCCTGACCGGATTATCCTGAACTTCGAATGTTACAAAACAAAACCAGGGTTTGTTCCTCAGCGTATACAAATCTGATAGCATAAAATACCAGAAAATATTCTTTAAGAAGCTCAGCACAGTCACTGATCCTAGAACCACAGCCGCCATTTTCTCAGTGCAATATTTACTTTTCAACTTCTGCCAGCAAATGGCCACAAACCGATCAAAGGTGAAAGAGACGGGGAACCAGACAGAACAGTCAGTGGCTGCATAAAGCAAGACGGCATGGATATTACACACACTCATGGACCACAGGAAATTAAAATATACCCAATAAACAATTGGAATGTGTCTCAATATCAGGTCGACAATAATGACCAGTAGATCCGCTGCTGCCATGGACACCAGGTAGCGACTGACACATTTGGATAGACCACAATTTCTCCGAGATAGGATCACAATCGTCAGTAGGTTTACTGTAAGAAACAGTGAAAACAGTGGAATTATACAACATGCTCAAATTATGAAAATCTGTTTTGTTGAAGGCGCTGAAATGTTCCACTATGTTGCTGCACCTAGTGACATATTGAAACTGCTGTAGATTCACTAATAAATTGAACTGTCTGTTATATGGTGGAAGGCAGTGTAGATGAAATAGGCACTGAAATTGCGGAACTCGAAGATTATCATAATCCTGATGTCTCATCTTTCCTGAACTGGTTGAAAAACGTAGCAATCTCGAAACACTTCAAATTTTGATGGAGTAGTGTAATGCAGTTAAACATGTTTTATACAATTAAATGCCATGTACAGTGAGACTTACCAGGGACGCCAATAATAGCGAGGATGGGATAGTAACCCGCCTGAATAACCTGGAGCGCCCAATAGACCCGGCTTTCCAATGACATCCACTTATAATATGTAGAAAGTTGATAAAGCGCCGCCGATAAACTCCTGCTCATTGCCGTAACATTCCAATCTATTGTTCTCAGATTCTGATCCATTGTTGTAACATTCCAATCTATTGCTCTCAGATTCTGATCCATTGTTGTAACATTCCAATCTATTGTTCTCAGATTCTGATCCATTGTTGCAACATTCCAATCTATTGCTCTCAGATTCTGATCCATTGCTGTAACATTCCAATCTATTGTTCTCAGATTCTGATCCATGGTTGTAACATTCCAATCTATTGTTCTCAGATTCTGATCCATTGTTGTAACATTCCAATCTATTGTTCTCAGATTCTAATCCATTGTTGTAACATTCCAATCTATTGTTCTCAGACTCGGATCCATTTTTGGGACATACCAATCTATTGCTCTCAGATTGTCATATAATCTCCCCCTATCTCTTGGAACAGCAGGTCCCGGTTAGTGAGAGAGCTGAGAGTTCTGCTGTCACTATGAACCAACACATTGGGGAAACTCCCTTATTAACAGCAGCGGGAAGGATCCATGGAGACTGGCATTCATTCCAGCCACTGAAAAAACAGGTTCAGTTAACTCTTTCAATCCAATTCCTCTTGCAACCCACTCAAGTGGTATATTTAGCTGTTCTAGCTGGGGTGTATGACTGTTTTTTAGGGTCGGAAAAGTGTGAAGAGAGGATTGAGAAATAGAAAATCTGAGAAATAAATGACTTGTTCAATGCAAAAGATGGGGTGGACAAAAGCAATTCATTAAATATTGCAGGGCACACATTTTTGATTATAAAAAATAACAATATATTTTAATTGAGAAATGGAACCAGAGTTTACAAAAGTAAGACTGTCAGACAAAAAATGTGTAAATCTATAAGTTTTTGTGAAGTATCGTGTCTAATTCCGGGGAACCCATTTCAGGACGGATGTCAGGGCCTTGGACAGGGTGCAGAGGAAATTTACTGGAATCGGAACAGGGATGAGGGACTTGAATTAGTTGGAGAGAATTCAGGGGAGGTTTAATGGAGACATTTAAATTCATGATGGCGTTAAAAGAGTAAATAACGAGAAGCTGATGATCCTGGATTCCGTGTCAGTAACGGGAAGAATGATTTCAGAAGTGATGGACAGGGATGCAGGGATGTATTGAATAGTAAGTCTCACTATATACGATGATCAGTTCAATAAACCATGATAAACTCCTTTTCTCCAAAAGCTCAGGTGTTCCAAGAGGGCAATATTTCAAAGCAGCTCCGGAGAGCAGAGATGGCAGAATAATGATTAACATCGAGTTCCGCAATTTCGGTATCATATGTATCCCTATTTAACCTCTACTGTCTTCTACCATATCACAGTCATTTCAGTTTAATATTTCAGGTACAATAGTTTCAGTGTGTTACTGGATGCAACAACATCGTGGATATATTCAGCACCTTCTGGCAAATTGATATTTTTTTACTTTAAGCTTCATGTATAAGTCTACTGTTTTCTCTGTTCCTTACAGTGAACGCAGTGACAACTGTGATCTTAACTGAGGGAAATTGTGGTCTCTCCAAATGTGCAGGAATTGAGCTTCACGCTGCAGCTCCTGAGCTGCTGCACAAACACTGGGATTTACGCCGTGAACCAGACTAAGTTCAGGGAGCAGGTAAAGAATGTAGTGAAATATCCTTTTACTCCAAGTCTTCGATGCTTTCGAGGATTTGAGCACTGTTGCTCCTGTGCGTCGGTGGTGGACAGAGTGAACATTTGCGCATGGGGTGCCAATGAAGCAGACTGCTTTGTCCTGGACGGCGTCGAGCTTCTTCAGTGTTGTCGGAGCTGTACTCATCCAGGCAAGTGGGGAGTATTGCATCAAAATCCTGCCTTGTGCCTTGTAGATGATGCCTGCAATATTTGAATCAGTGCCAATTGTTGTCGAACCTTTAAAAATTATAATCGCCTTTTGAGAAAGTACCAGGAACCAAACCTCAAATTTTAAAATTTACAAGAAATGTAATTTAAATTATCAAAATTAAAACTACCTCTTTTGCATTTGTAATGATCTGTATCCAGATTAGATGCCCCATATGTTTATGAACAGTTTCTTTGTCTGTGGATAGCATCCCCGGTATTCAAAAAAAACCTGTTAAATTACACTGCAATTTACATCTCAAAATTGTCCTAAATTCAAATTACAGTGCTGTTGAAAAGCAAATTTCGGTTAATATATAGTTCATCTCTACAATAAACCCATTTTTTATCTATTGGAATCTAGTCCGTGTGTTTGTGTCTTTTGGTTTTCCTAGAATCCTTTTGAATTTCAGGTGATGTTTTTCCCCTAATAATTTTAGAATACCAACTCGTATAGGTCAATCCCAGTCAGCTTGGAAGCTGCTGATACTAGTCTGAAAAGGGGTGGCTCATCTAACCCTGTTTAGCTTCATGATACCTTCAAATTGTGATTTTTCTTAGCCAGAAATCTCAATTCAAACCTCATACACAAAACTATGGAATATTTCAGTATAACTTTCCTTGAATCTAACATGGGGCTTTCAACCCTAAAGTGCTGAACTATACGCACAAATGACAATTTACGGGAGAAAATACATTAAACCTCAAATACAAATGCTTCATTGCAGACAAACAAACATATGCTTAGAGGTCTGTATTTGTATTCCTGTATCCTTGGCTTAACGACTTAAGACTCTCATAGTCCAAATGAAACTTCAAATAGCAATGGGGGAAATAAAGGGATCTTGAAGGCTCCACCTTTAGGCCCACCAAGCTGACGAAAGCTCACATTTCCCCTGCTCCTGCCTGTCAGTGCTTATTAACTTCCTATGGCTACCCGATTTTCTCTCTTTCTCCCTCTTTCTCTTCTCAGCAAGAGCAGCTCTTGAAACTTAGATGAATTATGCAAGGTAAGAATAACCATCGCCCCTTTCTTTGCCTTATCCTTATAATTCTACGCACCACTGTTTTTGTACTCGGAGGATTCTCTGTGGATTCCACCCACTTTGTGCATTTCAGTGACTAACCTTGAATGTTGTTCCGCTATGTACCTAGTAATGCATTCCGGGGTTCCCCAGTCGAGTTCGATAGCTCTATTCTGTTTTGCTGAGGGCTTTCTGTTCTTATATCCCCGTCTGTCTTGGCGCGGTAGGTTCCCGCGGCCCCAACAATTTAGCTATTTGAGGTATAAGCGGTCGAATTGTTTAACTGGCGTCTGGCCTGCGCGGCTTCGGCTAAGGTTTTATCAAAAACCATAGCCCGCCTGCACGGCTCTACCTCCTCTCAACTGGGGTCTGTGGTGCGCGGCTGCGGCTGAGGTTGAATGTCTAACTCTACCCCACCTGCGCGGCTCTGCCTCCTACCGGCGCCTCCTATCTCCTGTCTTGAGTCGTCCTCCAGATTATTGTGAAACTTGACCGGACCGTTCTCGGGTAGGCTTACTGCGCTAACTACAGGTGGTAAATGAAATAGACTCGTCCACTTTGCAGAGCCGCCCCGAGGATCCGATCTGAGTATCCTGCCGACTACGCCAAACTGCTGTGTTTACTTTGACAAACGGACCACAGGTGGCTCAGGTACAGGTCACCATCGTTTATTCGAGCAATTGCAAGGAGAGAACCATCTCGATGCAGCTTGAGATCGCACTCTGCTAAATTACAAGTGTTCAAAATATTTATACATTATTGTTTACATACAAGAACATTTTCCAGACTCCTATCTCATCAACATTTAGGTTAACCTTAAACAGACATCTCTGGTAACAGTTATATGCATGGTATGTCACTATTTTTTCACCCAGGCAGAAACCTTGCCTCCTAACTCACATGAATACTTATCTACAGTGTTTGAATTATATCAAGACAGTTTCCAACATGTGTTTCTGACCTTCAGCCCCCCTTTGGTCATGTGAGGTTGTATCTGATAGAGCACCGTATAGTATCTAATGCTTCAGTCCACAACCACAATCAGCTATTAGCATGATGTTTCCGTTTATTTTAAATACAACAGATTTTATGCTACTCAAGTGCACAAGGTCTTATCTATTCCTTCTCACAGTTCCGATTCCTCGGTTGTATTTTACTCATCTCCGTGTCTCAATGCTCCTTCTTTCTCAATTATTCCAGTGGATATTCTAAATGGTGACCGAGGTGACTATGAAGGAGAAGGGGCCTTCTCCAGCTCTCTGTCACCATCATCCCTTCAATAGCGTTCAGTGCTCTCAGGCTTTGCCTGTTTATCTGTTGCTTTACTGCTGTGCTCTGGTTCTTGAAGTTAAGCTCCACTTTCTGCTTCAAAGGTTGAATTTCATTCGTTTTCCGTAAGAATTTCCGGCTTCTCCTGTGCTGTTGTCGTTTGGAGTCAGCAAATTTCAGGCACTGAAATTGTTAAAGAGCCTTTAATTACATAGACCCTTAACCCAGGAAAAAAAAACACTGCCCAAGATGTTAATACCGGCATTAAAACTAATACAGAGTCTATGACTAATGCAGACGCTGAAACCTAGAGAGCCGATGACACAAGTGTGTCGCTGAAATAACACAGACAAGGAAACTGATATGGACCATGCAATTAATACAGATCCAGAAACTTATAGAACCAATGAATCGCTTACAGGACATGAATCTAATACAACAACTTAAACTTGCACCGGCACTTAAACAAACACAAATTAAAACTAATATACGCCCTGTTAGGAAATAGAGATAGTTTAAGTAGTTTATATTTGAATTTGTGGGAGTTAGGATGAGTTGTAGCTTTAATGTTTCATTTTGATATGTATTTCTGTATCTCTGTGTTTTAGGAGAGGATAAATGGAGGTTTAGTTTCACTTTAAAATACTGCTTGCATTTCACACCTGGAGTTCATGGCTGCTCTAAGGTAAAGGTAAAGACACAAGAGTAGACAATCAATGCTGTTGCCCAGCAACAAGGAGCCACCTAGTCAGCTTTCTCCAACAGATATTCATACATATATAAAGAAACAGCAGTTTTAAGTGCAGTTGAAGCCAGGACCCCAGAGAGACTGGGCACCGGGAGAGGGAACTGCAGATTCCCCAGAAGAACAGACATGTCTCAAGCTAAAGTGAAATGCCCAAAAGCCGGGAGAGTGAATGAGCAAAAGTCCAAAGGAAACCTTATAGCCAAAGGAAGTTGTTGGACCTGGGAAAAGGTCCTGTTAAGCGCAGTTAAGAGTGAGGGGCAGGGAGAAACGCTCCAAGCTTCAGATTTAAAGTGAGAACAACTTGCAGAAAGCAACAAGTTTAAAAGATAAAAGTGAAGGTCTGTAAATCTTTGCTATGGGCATGTGAAGCAGTGATGTACTGTTTAACTTGAGCTTGTGAGAGAAAGTGCTTGGAAGACAGCTTGAATGCATGTGGTGACTAAGGGAAGAGGAACATCGGAAGTATGGTTCAAAACCCTGGACGTGAACCGTTGTGGAATGTGTCTAAGGAAAAAAAAACCTCTATTTGGGAGAAGATTCCAAGGCGAGGTATTGGAGAGTGAAGACTGGGAACCCCAGTCAAAAGAACAAAATTCAGAGAGAATGGTTGTCTCACGGTTGTCTGGAGGGAGCTGAAGAGAGAACCATAGCATCTGGTTGAGAATGTATCTGTCACATGAGGTTAGAGTGCGCTCTGTCTGACCACAGGGCGCCTTAGGTTTACATGGGGTGAGTACTTAATGTGGACAATGAAGCATAAGATAGCTTTTGTAACTTGTGTTATCCTTATAAATCTATAGTTATCTTAAAGGTATAGTTGTGGGTGAAGGTGTATTGTAATATAGTTCATCTTTTCTTGTTGAATAAATGTTTCATTCATTTGTTAAATGATCATCAGCTGGCTCCTGTGACTCTGTTTAGTAGCTACTCTCCACATATCTAAACAAACAAATAATTTAAGATCGATCAAGCTGCTCATCACAAAAGGTCACGCTTATCCTGGGGAAAACTCGGCAAGGCAGCATAACACACCCTGATATGAATGTATCTAAAAAAAAATGATGTACCTAAATCCGGACCTGAATGTAAATTAGACCCTGATGCCAGTACACGTTCTGAAAACTTAAAGGCGAACCCTGAGCCCGAAACAGATCCTGAAACTATTGCAGTCTCTGAAAGGAATACAGAGCTTCAGCAGAGGCCTATATATCTCCGTCTTCGCCCATCAACCTCATACGAACCCTGCCCCTGGGTAACTTGCATATTCACCCCAACTTTGCCCTGTAAACGTAAACCTCCTTCCCTCCCCGAGGTATAACAAGCCTCCCCTGGTGTAGCTGGTACATTTACCCCTGCCCCTGTGTACCTGCTATATTAACCTCCCTTCCACTGTCTGCCAAAGGAATCGCTCCTCCCTGCTCCTCGTGTGCCTATCGCCCACCAGGTCGGAGTATGGAGTAAATCTCTCCCCTCGCGTACCTTCTATATCACACTGCTCCATCACGGCGGCTGGAATATCTTCCGTTACCAAGATTCAGCTTCAAAATTCCACAGCCGCCTTCCTTCGCCCATGCCCAGAATTCCTGGCATATCACCTCCTACCCCCGTCTGTCTAGTCTACCTCGAACGATGCATGTACCTCATCAGTCTACCTCCTGGCTCCGGTGAACTGGGTATAAACACCCACCCACAATGCAGCATGTATACCTCCTTACTCACTGGGGGAAATGGACACCCTGCCACCCGGTGGAGATGGTATATCTCCCCATACCCGCCGATACCACTCCTCCCATGTTCCTGCGACATCAAACCCTACCTGTTCGTGTTCTGATTGGACGCTTTTCGTGGTTACTATGGATACCATAGTAGGAGGGGCAACTTGCGATCACGTGGCCGAGAGGAGCTCGTCCACTCTGCTTCAAATGGTGAGCACCCACCCCATATCCACACCCACTCTCTCACAGTAACAGGCCCCGCCCAACCATGACATCACAATAGCAGCGCCCGACCCTCCCTGACAAAGGTAGAAAAGGCCCCGCCCCCTCCCTGAATTTTACACTTCAGTCCCCGCCCCATTCTGAGTATGGAGCAACAGACTCCGCCCCCTCTCTGAGAATGGAGTAGCAGGCCCCGCCCCCGCTCTGACAATCCAGCAGCAGGCTCCGCCCCCGCTCTAACACTGAGGTAACAGGCTCCGCCCCATCTGACAAGTCAGCAACAGGTCTCGCCTGCTATTAAAGGGATACATGTCCAACCTCTGCTGGCAGCTCACCGCCACTACTGATCTTTGACAGACTCAGAGAAGTTCAGCAACTGCATGTCTGCATCTGGAAACAGACTGATGAAGTGTGAATATTGAACAATACAGTGAGGGATTGAACTTTGCAGAGAGTGCACAGCTTGTTCGGGTAGGGCATTCGCTCTTCTGCCAACTGACCCCGTACATGGACTCTCTCCTCCTCCCCCATTGGAGATATTGGCTGGAGATGGTGAATATTCCAGGCTGTTATGTGCATATTCGTTACAGATATCAGACACTAATCCAATTCAGAATGGGAGTAGATAAACTTTTCTATGCTCTGTAATTCATCTGCAATATATTGTCAATGTTTAACCCGACACATTGCATCATGCTAAAAGTTACTTTTTTTCCCAAGATAGCTGTCGCAATTCCTCAAACTGATTATTTATCTGTAGAAAATATGTTGAAAACACAAACAATATATTGGAAATAATTCATTGTTACATTTAGTTTTATAATAAACACCCAGTGATGCAGCTGTTCACACAACACATTCCACCGTCTTCCTGTTATATCTCACTCTTCCCCAGTAACCTGGAGTAGATGCAACTTCGCCCAGTCTATCTGGTATGACTTCCCCTCTTCCTGTTCTTATTTCTCTGCAGGCCGACGGTGCATTGTCCCCACTCCCCCGCCCTCAATTCATCCAGGCTCCAATTTGTGAGGGCCCAAGTGGGAGGCAGCGGACGCCAGGATTGGGATGAGGCTACGCAAATGATGACAGGTGCTAGATTGGCTCTGTCCCCATAGAAGGAGCGCCCTTCCCACTCCGTTACCACAGTCAGAGACTCCAATCGCCACCCTCACCCCTCTGCCAGAGGGAAAGACTCGCTCTGCCCACCTCAGCGACAGGCCATGCCCCTCACTGCCACCACAGCGCCAGGCTCCATTCTCTCTTCGTTTCCATTGCAACGTCACGAGCCTCATTGTCCTCATGGCCGCAGGCCCCTCGCCACTCTCTAACCATGGTCAGAGGATCCACCATCCCTTCTGTCAAGCCCGTTCTGCCGTGACAGGGACACGCCCTGGCCCCCACATTTTACAACGGGGACAAGGCTGGTCACCACTCTACCACAACAGAGGCAGCTCACCGCCCCGCTGGAAGATTGATATCAAATGGAAGAGAAGTAGAAACAGTCACTGCTTAGTTTCTTCAAATCATCGAAAGCATCGAAGAATTTGAGTAAAGGGATAGTTCAGCACATTCTAAAACTGCCCTTTATGGGGTCTGTGGAACATTCTTTGTTCCAGTACTACTCTGGCCCCCTCCCACAACTCTTTCTCCGGTACATCGATGATTACTTCGGTGCTGCTTCATGATCTCATCGGGACCTGGAAAAATTTATTAATTTTGCGTCCAATCTCCACCTCTCCAGCATTTTCACATGGTCCATCTCTGAGACTTCCCTTCCCTTCCGTGACCTCTCTGTCTCAATTTCTGGTGATAGACTGTCCACCAATATCCATTGCAAGCCCATCGACTCCCACGGCTACCTCGACTACAGTTCCTCACACCCCGCTTCGTAAGGACTCTATCCCAATCTCTCAGTTCCTTCGCCTCCCTCTCATTTGTTCTGATGATGCTACCTTCAAAAACAGCTCCTCTGACATGTCCTCCTTCTTCCTTAACCGAGGTTTTCCACCCACGGTGGTTGACAGGGCCCTCAACCCTGTCCGGCCCATCTCCTGCACATCCGCTCTCACACCTTCCTCTACCTCCCAGAAACATGATAGGGTCCCCCTTGTCCTCACTTATCACCCTACCAGCCTCCGCATTCAAAGGATCATCCTCCAACATTTCCGCCAACTCCAGCATGATGCCAACACCAAACACATCTTCCCTTCAGCCCCCCTGGCGGCATTCCGTAGGGATCATTCCCTCCGGGACACCCTGGTCCACTCCTCCATTAGCCCCTACTCCTCAACCTCCACCTATGATACCTCCCCATGCCCACGCACAAGATGTAACACGTGCCCCTTCACTTCCTCTCTCCTCACCGTCCAAGGGCCCAAACATTCCTTTCATGTGAAGCATCATTGCACTTGCATTTCCCCTAACTTAGTCTACTGCATTCATTGGTCCCAGTGCGGTCTCCTCTACATTAGAGAGACCAAACGTAAACTGGGCGACCGCTTTGCAGAACACCTGGGGTCTGTCCGCAAGAAAGACCCAAACCTCCCTGTCGCTTGCCGTTTTAACACTCCACCCTGCTCTCTTGCCCACCTGTCTATCCTTGGCTTGCTGCATTGTTCCAGTGAAGCACAACGCAAACTGGAGGAACAACACCTCATCTTCCGACTTGGACCTTTACAGCCTTCCGGACTGAATATTGAATTCAACAACTTTAGCTCTTGAACTCCCTCGTCCATTCCCACACCCTTTCCGTTTCTTCCCCCTCCCTATTGTTTTCTCCAATAATGTATATAGATTTTTCTTTTCCCACCTATTTCCATTATTTTTAAATCTATACCTGTAATGCCCTGTCAGTCTTTCCACCCCACCCCCACTAAAGCTGTACCTTGAGTGTCCTGCCATCCATTCTTAATTAGCACATTCTCTTAGATATATCACCACCTTCAACACCTCTTTGTTCCTTTATCTGTGAGATCTTTTGATTATCTGTTCCTATCACTGCTTGCTTATCCCTACAACCTCCCCACCCCCACAACTTCTACCCACCCCCCCTCCACCCACCTTAAACCAGCTTATATTTCACCCCTCTAGTATTTTTATTTAGTTCTGTTGAAGGGTCATGAGGACTTCGAAACGTCAACTCTTTTCTTCTCCGCCGATGCTGCCAGACCTGCTGAGTTTTTCCAGGTAATTCTGTTTTTGTTCTGAATGTTGAGGTTGTTGTTGAATTTGTCGGTGTTTTGAATGTTGAGGTTGTTGTTGAATTTGTCGGTATTTGCCAATGTTGATATTCTTGTTAAATTTGTCGGTGCTCTTCATTTTTGAAATTGTTGGTGTTTTCAGTGTAGAGGTTGCTGATGAATTTGTTGGTGTTATGAATGTTGAGGTTGTTGTTGACTTTGTCGGTGTTTGCCAATGTTGAGCTTCTTGTTGAATTTATTGGTGTTATTCAATGTTGAGATTGCTTTGAATTTGATGGTGTTATTCGATGTTGAAATTGCTGGTGTATTTCAAAGCTGATGTTGTTGCTGAATTTGTTGGTAATGTTCAATGAAGAAGTTTTTGAATCTGTTGTTTTTTTCAATATTGTGCTTGTCAGTGTTAATCAATCTTCAGGTTGCTGTTGAGTTTGTATGTGACACTGAATATTGACTATGTTGAAAGTGTTGCCGTTTTATCAATGTCGAGGTCGTTGTTCAATTTGTTAGTTCTTCTTATTTTGAAGTTGTTGTTGAATTTGTTTGTGTTTCTCAATGTTACCGAGTTGTTGAATTTGTTGCTGTTTGCAATTGTGAGTTTTAAAATTAATTATTTGGTGCTTTGCAACTTTGATATTTTTAATGAGTTTGTTGGTGTTTTCAATGTTGAGGTTGTTGTTGATTTTGCCGGTGTTTATCAATGTTGATGTTGTTGTTGAATTTGTTGGTGTTTTTCCAATCTTGACGTTGTTGTTGAATTTGATGCGGTTGTTCGATGTTGAGGTGGTTGTTGAATTTGTTGGTGTGTTTCAATTTTGAGGTTGTTGTTGATTTAGATGGTATTTTTCAATATTGAGGTTGTTGTTGAATTTGGTGGTATTTTTCAATGTTGATGTCGATGTTGAATTTGTTGGTGTTATTCCATGTTGATGTTGTTGTTGATTTAGATGGCGTTTTTCAATGTTGATTTTGTTGTTGAATTCAATTTTTTATGTTGAAGTTGTTGAATTTGCTGCAATTTTTCAAAGGGCAGGTTGGTGTTGAATTTGTTCGACTTTTCAATTTTGAGGTTGTTGAATTTGTTCGTGGTTTTCAAAGTTGTGATTGTGGATGAAATTGATGGTGGTTTTCAATGTTGCTGTTGTTGCTGAATTTGTTAATGTTTTTCAATGTTTAGACCATTCTTGAATTTGTTGTTGTTTTCCAAAGTTGAGGTTGTTGTTAAAATTTTTGCGTTTGTTCAATGTTGAATTTCTTGCTGTTTTTCAATGTGGTGGTTGTTGTTGAATTTGTTGGTGGTTTCAATGTCAAGTTGTTGTTGAATTTGTTGGTGTTTTCAAAGTTGCGGTTTTTGCTGAATTTGTTGGTGTTTTTTTTTAATCTTGAGGTTGGTGTTTTTCAACGTTAATGTTGTTGTTGAATTTGTTGGTGTTTTCATTGTTTATTTTGTTGAACGTGTTGGTATTATTCAATGTTGATTTAGTTGTTGAATTTGTTGGGGTTATTCCACGTTGTTTTTGTTGTTGAAATTGTTGATTTTTTCAATGCTGATGTTCCTGTTGAAAAAGTTGTTATTTTCAATGATGAGGTTGTTTAAATTGTTGTTGTTTTTCAATATTGATGTTGTTGTTCAATTTGTCGGTGTTTTCAAATTTGAGGTTGCTGAATTTGTTGTTGATTTTCAAAGTTGAGCTTGTTGTTCTGATCGTTGTGTTTTTTTTAATCTTGAGATTGTTGATGAATTTGTTGGCGTTTTTCAATTTTGAGGTTGGTGTTGAATTTGTTGTGGTGATTCCACATTGAGTTTCTGGTTGAAATTGTTGTTTTTCTCAATGTTGAGGTTCTTGTTTAAAAAGTTTACGTTTTTAATTTTGAGATGTTTAGCAATCTTGATGTTGTTGTTGAATTTGCTGGTGTTTTTCAATGTTGATGTTGTTGAACTTGTTGCTGTTTTTCAAGGTTGAGGTTGTTGTTGGCCTTGTTGTTGCTAATCAATGTTGAGGTTGTTTTTGAATTTGTTGAGGATTTTCAATCTTGAGGTTTTTGTTGAATTTGCTGGTGTTTTTCAAGGTTCATGTCGTTGTTCAACTTGTCGGTGTTTTTCAATGTTGAGGTTGTTGTTGAATTGTTGGTGTCATTCAATGTTGTCGTTGTTGAACTGGTTGCTTTTCAACGTTGAGGTTGTTGTTCAATTTGTCGGTGTTTTTCAATGTTGAGGTTGTTTTTGAATTTTCTGTTGTTTTTCAACGTTGAATTTGTTGTTTAATTTCTTGGTGCTTTCAATGTTGATTTTGTTGAATTTGTTATTGTTTTTCAAAATTGAGGGTATAGTTGAATTTGTTGGTGATTTTCAATCTTCAGGTTGTTCTTTAATTTGTATTGTCTCATTTCAGAATAAAAAAAACACAGGGAGTTTCAACTCTGCTTCTCTTATTCCTCAAATAAATCAGTGACTAGACAGATATTAACATTAGCCATCTGTGCTGTCTGTCTGTGTCACTTTATATATGTGTCCATACATGTGTGTGACTGTGTGTGTGTCTGTATGTGTGTGTTTGTGTCTGTGTGTGAGGCTGAGTCTATCTGTATGACTTTGGGTGAGTGTGCGTATGTCTGTGTCTGCACGTGAGTGTGTGTGTATCTGTCTACGTGTGTGTGTGTGTGTGTGTGTGTGTGAGTGTGTGATTGGCATTGTAAAACAGCAACACATTCCATCTTTGGAACAGAATCATTTTACACACCATGTGCCCTGTCGATGTTAACTGCTTCCAGAAATTACTGAGATATATTTTAGCCTCTGTGTGACTAATGTGCGTTGGAGAAGCGTTGCCTCTTTCACAATTGTCAGCACAGATTTATGAAAGGATAACTTTCCTTGACAATTTTGGTGGAGCTTTTTTATTGTATGTGGCTGGCTGGTTAAATAAGGGTCATGAGTGGACTTAATGCATTTGGACTCCAACTCAGCTGGCCTCTCTCTGTTTCCGACAGGAGTGCAGACCAAGAGCTGCAAAATTGTAATAGATGACAGAGCTCTTCATATCAATGCCAGCATAGAGACAATGTGAATGGAGGCTGTAAAGATGTGAAAATAAATTATCTCCCATTTATTGTTTGCATTTTCATCGTTTTTTTTTGGACAAACAATCTGTTTGAGAAACCGAGTAAAATATCTTGTAAAAATATTTCGTAAAAATCTTTATCAAAATCCAACGTGTCGGTATAAACATTGATAATGAATTGCAGATGATTTACAGAGTACAGCAAAGTTTATCTACTCTAATTGAGAATTGGAGTAGATCCATATAACTGAATAAAATGTGCACCTATCTGTCTGAAATAATCCCCAAATACCACATCCAAACAATACCTGCAATGGGGAATGAGGAGAGAGTTAATCTACACGGTCAGTTGGTAAAAGAGCGAATGCACCACCCGAGTGAACAGTGCAACTAGCTGCAAACTTCAATCCCTGACAGTCTTGTTCAATATTCAGACTTCTTCTATCTGTTTCGAGATGCTGCCATGCAGTAAATGAACTTCTCTGAGGCGGGCAAAGAGCAGCGCCTGCAGTGGCGATGAGCGGCCAGCAGAGGGTAGGGTTGTATCACTTTAATCCCCAAACGGTGAAACGGGTTTGACAAGGGGATTTGACCCTTTTAAAATTCATTCCATGATCTAACGATCCAAAGAGACAAAAACGCTGACAAAAGATGCGAGTTCAGGCTGAGGCAGTCATTGTAGAACTGGCATGGAAGACTTTTAAAGCCCATGTGAAGTGATGTTGATGTCTGAAAACACATTGATACCACATAGACAGTGAATAACATCACTGCTGAGGTTTCTATTGGACATGATCAGTCTGACAGGAGAGAATTAATTTGATTTGAATTATTGAGCTCGGAAGTGGTGGTCCAGCTTGTTGTTGCGTGTTGGGTCCACAGGAATCACTTTGTGTTTTGCTGTGGAGGGAGACTTTGTGCTGGGTGTGATGGGAGCCTTTACCTGATTGGTATGGGGGGCAGTCACCTGGTACTTTGTGTGAGATTATGACATATGTGCTTTTCAAGCGAGGGCTCCCACCCTAATAATCCCACCCTACACTTTCCAATGGCCCAATACCTAATCTAGGCGGTAACTGGATTTTTTTCCCAGTTCACAGTATATCTCTGACTGTGCCTGTGGATGGCTCACCCTGTGTCACAGAGATTTATAATTAATCACTATCACTGGACCTGCTGTGGAGAGTTGGCTCGGGCAGAATATGAGGAGTGAGCGTGTTCTGGTTGTGAATTCATTCATTTCAGCTCAACGTTGAATGAGTTTCAGAATCGGAGTAAAGGGATATTTCAGCATAACCTTCAGCTGTTCTCTGAACTTAGTCTGGGTCACTGCATGCAAACTAGTGTTTGTGCAGCAGCTCAGGAGCTGCAGCATGAAGCCTATTTCCCGAATATAAAGGGGCGGATTTACAGAACTGTACCCCAAAGCAGCCAATCGCCACCATATGGAAAACATCGTGAAGACAATCCATAACATGATGAAATTTCCTGAGATAACGAACGGTAAAATGATGGATTTCCTTCGACTCTCCATCTCTGGGTCTCTGGGACTCTCCCCAGTGCTGTGAGCCCGGAGTCTCCTGCGGCCCCTGCTTCTTACTAAAATGTACCTGACTGTTAAAGCATTGAGCACTAGAATCAGGAAAAATGGGACAACCGGCGTTACAATGTAATGAAGAAACTCGATTGCTACCCATGTCCGTGAATTCTGAACATCCAAAGACACAACACAAAACCAGGGGAAATTCATGCCCCAATACAGTGCCGTATACATAAAATACCAGAACACATTCTTCAAACAGCCCAACAAACTGACTGTTCCCAGAACCACAGATGCAGTTTTCATGGTGCAATATTTTGCTCTCAACTTACTGCAACAAATAGCCACAAATCGATCGAATGTAAAAGTGGCAGTGAACCAGACAGAACAGTCTGTGAATGAGTAAAGCAGAACAGCATGGATATTACACATGGGAATAACAAACAGGTACATAAACTCGATAGTATAACGAATTGGAAGATGCCTCAGTATCAGATCGAAGAAAGCGACCAGTAGACCTGCCCCTTGCATGGCCACAAGGTAGTAAGTGACACATTTCGAGAGACCACACTTTCCCCGAGAAATGATCACTATCGTCAGTACGTTAACTGTGAGGAAGGGAGACAAGCAGGCAAATTAATCATCAGCCTGGGACGAGTTACCAGTTTAGCAGAATATGGTTGAATTATGGAAATGCCTTGTTGTATGCAATTATGGCTGCAAATGCTCCTGCCCATGTCAGCGCTATCATTGGCAGAAAGGTGTTGATTTTAAATAATGTAAACCTGTCAATGTTTGTTAATATCCGCGATGGGGTAATCCATCTGCACAAGTCGCCCCTCAAAATGAGTTAAGAACATGGCAAAGCTACGTTAATATTGCAGGATGCCAAACAGCGGTGCCCAATGCGACTTGAAGAACTAAGCGAAGCCTCAATCAACCGATCAGATTAAAGCTCTGCATTTCTGAAACATCTAATGTTGGTTCCATTAAAAAATAATAAACAGACCGGAGGAAGAGGCTCTGCAAACATTCACATTCTCAATCATCTGGGCGTACAGTAGGGTAGTACAAAAGAATCACCTGCAAGATTTGTAACCATATTCGCCAGAAGGTCCAGTGGATGATCCATCCCGGCCTCCTCCTCGATTCCTCTGAATCGCCGATGCCAGACTGAAGACACTCGTATCACTTCGATAATACCAAGGCACGTGAGATGTCTCTGGGCACAGCAAAGGCCCCAGGGGCTGACTGCATCACGGCCAGAGCATTGAGGACATGTGCCCCAGAATTAGCCGCAGCTCCATCCAAGCTGCTGTAGGACAACTACATGATAGGCACCTACTGGGAGAAGTGGGTTATTGGCCTGTTATGTCCTGTACACACGCACACACACAAAGAATGGAAAAGCGGGATCGATCTCAGTCATCAACAACGTGGTGGAAGGTGTGACAGGCAGTGAAAGCAGGCGCCCCTTACACATATCTAACCTGTTCACCGAGAATCACTCTGTATTCAGCTAAGGCCACTGGATGACAGCCCTCATTACAGCCATGGGCCTAACAGGGGAAAATGTCAATTCAAGACATAAGATAGTGGTGACTGTCCTTGACTTCAGGCCGCGTTTGACCCTGTGTTGGCCAGCAGTACGGCGAAAGGAAGGTGCTTTAGATTGTTTGAGGCTAAGTAGGTGAGCTCCAGGAGTCCCTTTGTGTAGTGTCCTACTCCCAGCGATCTTCAACTGCTGCAGCAATGAATCTCCCTCCAGAATAAGGACAGGCGTCGAGTTGTTCACTGATCAATGTACCTTGCACAGCACTATTCGTCACCTCTGGAAAACTGAAGCGGAATTTCTCCACACAGAGCACCACATAGGCAACATTCAGGCTGATGCTGATCAGCGCCAACAATATAGGTAGCACACAAGTACCAGGCAATGCCTATTTGCAGCACAGGAGGCTAAAATAATGCTGAGTGCAGAAACTTAAAGAGGTGTAAGATAATGCAGCGAATGGTAGCTGCTGGAATAATTGCGGAACACCGAGTCTTACCAGGAACAACAGTAACAGTGAAGAGAGGAGACACTCAATGACAGGAACATGATTAAAATAATATCTGTCTGACAGAGACAATGCTGGGTGCAGAGACTTACCAGGAACTGCAAGAGCAATGAGCAATGGATAGTAAATTTCTTGAACATCATAGAGGAACATTTCAATCCTCAGATCCAGTGAATAACCCGAGTGCATTCTGGATCTCACTGCGGAGATCCTGGTCTGTGTTAGAGCCGGTGCTGATGTTCACACTGACTGTGTGCAATAACACTTTGGAATGCATTTCCCCATTTATATCACTGGGAACCCTTCTGTTGGCAGAGTGACTGTGTATCCAGGGGGACTGGTGCTAATTACCTGAGCAAAGGGTTTAGCTTAACCCTGGTCAACACTCCCTTATTATTTTCCACACCTCACAACTTATGTTTAACTGGGTGTGAAAATAATATCCCCAAATCTCAGA
Source organism: Cetorhinus maximus (assembly GCF_964194155.1). Lineage (NCBI taxonomy): Eukaryota > Metazoa > Chordata > Chondrichthyes > Lamniformes > Cetorhinidae > Cetorhinus > Cetorhinus maximus. Next base: position 11,616,992 of record NC_135913.1, on the reverse strand, counting down.
ACACAATTCCCAAATCTCAAACGCAGTGATGGGGTGTATGACAGATGTGGCCTTCACTGGCAGAGACAGTGAACGAGGCAGAGAGAAACTAAAACACTAATAAGGTGACAGAGCACCTCAGACACAAAACAGCTCGCTCAGCGCCCACAACCTGAATAAGCCCCAATAAACTGACCGATCATCTCTAAGTTCATCCATCACCTGTAAGTTGATCCTTCAGCTGCCCGGCTGGTGGAGCAATGATAAACTCACCCCACTGCTGTGAGATGGCGGCTCAGTGTCTATAACATTAACCGTCCTCATTAAACTGCTGCAGCCTATAGGACCCGAACCAGCCGGAATAGAGCGAATCAGATTCATAGAGAATCCATAGGATCTGGAATAGGGGACGAGGCAGTTGACCATATCCAGGGAATTCTACTGTTTAGGCTGCAATCGAGAATCCTCCCGTCTTCCTCATCTCAATCTAACTTCTCATTCCCCTCCCCACACACACTTTCAACGTTGTCAGGGATCGGGGTTGCAAAGGATGTGGCCCAGGTTGTGTGGGTGATGGGATTGACGGGGAGGGAGGGGGGTGGTGGGTGTGTGGAATAGGCTGAGGGTCAAAGGCTACTGTGTGGGTCGGAGCAGAAAGGCCGTGTAGAGGGTAAGGGGTGAGGCCGACGGTCGTGGGAATCAAGGTGAGAAGCACGGTCGAAGGAGGAGAGTTACACTGGGTCAGGAGAACCAAGGCCAGCTTGGAGGTCACAGGTTATATGAGGGTTACGGAACAGGCTGGGTCGGGGTTGGACAGAGGGTCGGGTTTAGGCAAAGGGTCATGGTTTAGAACTAATGTCAGTGTTTAGGCGGAGGGTCAGGGTTTCGGCAGAGGGTGAGGGGTTAGATAGATGGCCAGGGGTTGTGACGATGGCCAGGGATTACGCGGAGGGTAAGGGGTTAGGCAGAGGGTCAGAGGTTAGACAAAGCGTCAGGGGGAATCAGGGATGAAATTTGATCGATGGAAAGAGGTCCAATCGGGTCAAGTGAACAGAGGGAGACATTTGAATTTCACAGGTTATACGCGAGTCAGGGGATACGCGTTCAAACTGGATTAGGAAAGTGGTTATGGGTCAGATTGCATGATTTGAAAGGGGTGGGGTGGTTATTAGTCAGGTTGTTTGATTTGAATGGTGGGGGGGGGGTGTGGTTATGGCTCGGATTGTTTGATTTTAATGGAGTGGGGTGGGTATGGTTCAGGTTACTTGGCTTGAATGTGGTGTGTGGTTATGGGTCAGATTGTTCGGTTTGAGTGAGGTGGGGGTGGTTATTGGTCAGGTTGTTTGGTTTGAGTGAGGTGGGGTGGTTATTGGTCAGGTTGTTTGGTTTGAGTGAGGTGGGGTGGTTATTGGTCAGGTTGTTTGGTTTGAGTGAGGTGGGGTGGTTATTGGTCAGGTTGTTTGGTTTGAGTGAGGTGGGGTCGTTATTGGTCAGGTTGTTTCATATGAATGGGGTGGGGTGGTTATGTCTCAGATTGTTTGATTTGAATGGTTTGGGGTGGTTCTGGGTCAGGTTATTAGATTTGAGAGGTATGGGGTGGTTATGGGTCAGGTTACTTTTCTTGAATGTGCTGTGTGGTTATAGGTCAGATTGTTTGGTTTGAGTGAGGTGGGGTGGTTATGGGTCAGATTGTTTGATGTGAATGGTTTGGGGTGGTTATTTGTCAGGTTGTTTGATGTGAATGCCGTGGGGTGGTGATGGGTCACATTGTTTAAGCTGAATTTGGTGTTCTGGTTATGGGTTATATATTTTTGATTTGAATTTGCTGGGGTGGTTATGGGCCAGTTTGATTGATTTGAATCTGATGGGGTCGTTATGGATCAGGTTCTTTGATTTGAAAGGTATGGGATGGTTATGGGTGAGATTGTTTGATTTTAATGGGGTGGGGTGGTTGTGGCTCAGGTATTTTGATTACAATGGGGTGGGGTAGTTATGGGTCAGATTGTTTGGTTTGTGTGAAGTGGGGTGTTTATGGTTAAGATTTTTTTGGGTGTGAATGGGGTGAGGAGGTTTTGTGCCAGTTTTTTTTATTTGAAAGGTGTGGGCTGATAATGGCTCAGATTGTTTAATTTGAATGTGGCGGGCTGGTTTATGGTTAGCTTTATTTCATGTTAATTGGCTGGTTTGGTTACGGGTCAGGTTGTTTGTTTTGAATGGGGTGGGGTGTTTATGTGTCAGGTTTTTGAATTTGAGTGGAGTGGGGTGGTTATGTGTCAGGTAGTTTGATTTGAAAGGGGTGGGGTTATTAAGGGTCAGGTTGTTTGATTTGAATTGTGTGGGGTGTTTTTGGATAAGATTGATTTGATGTTAATGTGTTGGGGTAATTATGTGTCAGGTTGTTTGATTTAAATTGGGTGTGGCTTTTATGGGTTAGATTTTTCTGATTTTAATAGGGTGGGAAGTTTATTGGACAGTTTGTTTGATTTGAATTGTGTGGGGTAGGTAGGTGTCACCTTGTTGATTTGAGTGGTGTGGGGTGGTTATGATACAGCTTGGTTGATTTCAATGGGGTGGTTTGGCCATTGATCTGGTTGTTTGAATTGAATTGGGGTGATACGTTTTTGGATCAGGGTGTTTGATTGGCATGGGGTGGTTTGGTTGTGGGTCAGGTTGTTTTATTTGAATGGGGTGGGGTGGTTTAGTGTCATTTTGTTTATAATGAATGGTGTGGGGTTGGTTATGGGTCAGGCTGTTTCATTTGAATGGTGTGATTTGGATATGTGTCAGGTTGTTTGATTTGAATGGGGTGGTGTCGTTATGGGTCATGTTGTTTGATTTGAAAATGGTGGGGTGGTTATGAGTCAGGTTATTTGATTTGAATGGGTTGGGGCGGTTATGAGTCACGTTGTTTGATTTGAATGGGGTGGGGCGGTTATGAGTCACGTTCTTTGATTTGAATGGGGTGGGGTGATTATGAGTCAGATTGTTTGATTTGAATATGTTGGGGCTGTTATGAGTCAGTTTGTTTCATTTGGATGGGGTGGGGTTGTGATAGATCACATTGTTTCATTTGAGTGGGGTAGGGTCGATAGAGGTCAGGCTGTTTGATTTGAATGGGGCAAGGTGTTTATGGGTCAAATTATCTCATTTAAATGGGGTCACTTGGTTATGGGTCAGTTGTTTGATTTTAATGGGGTGGGGTGGTTAAGGGTCAGTTTGTTTATTATGAATGGGGTGGGGTGGTTATCGGCCCGCTTCTTAGATTCGAATTGGGTGGGGTGGTTATGGGTCAGCACATTTAATTTGAATAGTGTGGGGTGGTTACGAATGAGGCTGTTTAATTTGAATTGGGCGTGGTGGATCTGGGTCAGGTACTTTGATTTGAGTGGGCTGGGGTGGTTATGGGTCAGTTGTTTGATTTGAATGGGGTGAGGTGGCTATGGGTCATATTGTTTGATGTGAATCGTCTGGGGTTGTTATGGGTTAAGTTATTTGATTTCAGTGGTGTGTGGTGGATATCGGTCAGGTTGATAGATTTGAATGGGGTGGTTGGTTATTTTTCAAGTTGATTGATTGGAATTGGGTGTGGTGGTTATGGTTCAGGTTGATTGATTTGAAAGGGGTCAGGTGGTTATGGGACAGATTGTTGGATGTGAACGGGTTGGATGGTTATGGTCAGGTTGTTTGATTTGAATGGGATGGGGTGGTTATGGGTCACGTTGTTTAATTTGAATGGGGTGGAGTGGTTATGGGTCACGTTGTAGAATTTGAATGGGGTGGAGTGGTTATGGGTCACGTTGTTTAATTTGAATGGGGTGGGGTGGTTATGGGTCACGTTGTTTAATTTGAATGGGGTGGGGTGGTTATGGGTCATGTTGTTTAATTTGAATGGGGTGGGGTGGTTATGGGTCACGTTGTTTAATTTGAATGGGGTGGGGTGGTTATGGGTCACGTTGTAGAATTTGAATGGAGTGGTTTGGTTATGGGTCAGGTTGTTAGATTTGAATGTGGTTGGGTTGTTATGAGTCAGGTTGTTAGAGTTGAATGGGGTAGGGTGGTTTTGGGTCAGGATGTTTGATTTGAATATGGTGGGCTGGTTATTGGTTAAGTAGTTAGTGTTTAATTGGGTGGTGTAGTTATGGGTTAGTTTGTTTGATTTGAATGGGGTGGGGTGGTTATGGGACAGGTTGTTTGATTTGAATGGGGTGAGGTGGATATGGGTCAGGTTGTTTGATTTGAATGGGATGGGGTGGTTATGGGTCAGGTTGTTTGATTTGAATGGGGTGGGGTAGTTATGGGTCACGTTGTTTAATTTGAATGGAGTGGTTTGGTTATGGGTCAGGTTGTTATATTTGAAAAGGGTTGGGTTCTTATGGGTTGTTTCTACTGAGATGCGGTAAAGGATCCCTATCCCGCCTTGCGTGCACTGACCACTTTCTGGTTTATATTGGTTTACGTTTTGCTTTGCCCTCGGAAGGTGCTGGGGGCCTGGACAGCCTGACAACTCCTTCAAGAGGACATACAAAATGAGGGAAAACTGCTGCCTTATGAGGCTGCGGCGCTGGTTCGTAGAGGAATGCGTGGCGAAGTTCCCAGCCATTTGTGAGAAGAATCCCAACCGCCACCACCTGCTACTCCAGCCAATGATGCCGAGGCATTGAGGGAGCGCTGGCCTGGCGTCTGCTCCATCATTCCTACCATTGCCCACCATCTGTGTGAGGGGTGGTCTGGCATGTGCTCCATCATTCCTACAATAGTCCTTTATCAGTGTGGGGGATGGGCTGGCATCTGCTCCATCATTCCTAACATCTTTCTGAGGGTTGGGAGGCAAAACGATGGCAAACATTTCTCCACCCGTTGTTGTGTTTGTTCGTGTTTTCAAGAGAGGGCCCGGGTGGGTGGTGGGTTTTCCCGAAATGCTGAGGGGTGTCACAAGACGTCTGTTATTATGGGACTCTGCGATTGTTGATGGCAGTGATAGTGGACAGGATCCAATCTGGCTTGAGAATCAGTTACCGAGAAAACAGCGTTTCTTCTCTGGGGGAGTCTGTTGACTTGTTCAGTCTCTCAACTTCCCTCCCACACAACCAGTGTCCCAGCTATCCCACATTTATACTCTTTGATTTATTTTATCGGCTAACTCCAAACTAATGAAGAAATTGACAGCCTCTGCAAGGAACACAGAAACAAAATACACATCTTTAAAGAGAATTTATCTAGTGCAATTGAAATTGTGTTTTCCATATTTATACGTACAGAATGATAATTAATAGCCACCATCTGTTTGTCTTGCACTTAACGATGTAACGAACATGACATCAACAATGTTTAACAATCTACTTGACGAGGCATTGACAGCTGATTGGAGTCATGTGCCTGGAACCACAGCCTCTCACTCGATTTGTCGACGCCTTTAGACCCTCTGGTTCGCTCTCAAAGCACAAGCTCGTGGGTATGAAAGAAAGGCAGCGTCTGGCCATCAATCCCTGTGGAAGAGTCACAATGTCCTGTCCGTTCTGCCAAGCGAAATTCAAACCAGCCCTCCCACCACCAACTACCAACTCACCGCCACCCGCTCAGTCACCCACTGCCCTGTCAAACGCCACCGCTCTCCAATATATAGGAACTGGAGCACATAGTTTGAATTATCGGCTTCACTCGGGTTTTTGCATTTCTGATGTTTGCTTTACCATGTCAGCAGAGAATACTTTCATCAGATGGTTGAAACGGCGAAGAGCTGCGGGGAATCCACCATTTTCTACATGTGTCACTTGTTTGCAATAAAAAAAAGGCGCCTTTCATTCCATCGAAGTACCTTAAAGTCCCTTCCTGCCTGAGCAATGTCAGAGGGACAGTATTGAGGGAGTGCCGCACTGTCCGAGGGTCAGTATTGAGAGAGCGCCGCCCTGTCGGAGGGTCAGTACTGAGAGAGCACCGCACAGTCGGAGGGTCAGTAGTAAAGGAGCGCCGCACAGTCGGGTGGTCAGTAGTGAGGGAGCGCCGCACAGTCGGAGGGTCAGTAGTGTGGGAGAGCTGCGCTGACGGATGTTTATTAGTGAGGGAGTTCTGCAGTGCCTGAGGGACTGTAGTGTGGCAGAGCTGCACTGGCAGTAATTACAACAAGGAGGAATATTCTGTTTCCCATGTAGTGAGAACATTGAGTGGTCTGCCCCCGAGGGTATAACCGTAAAATTAGATTTGGGCCATTCACGGTTAATGTCAGGAATCACACAGCCACACAAAAGCCAGTGGGAAGCTGTTCGATGTGTTACATGCGAAATTCAAGACAAAGATTGACGGGTCTGTGTTCGGTAAGAATATTAAAGGCTCAGTTTGCCAGCTGGGTCATCTTGTAGTAATACAGATGTACCATAGACACCCTGGACACTGGAACAAGGCTAAGGGAGTGCATGACCTTTTCCTGTTCTCATTTTTTTAAACATTTCTCTGTTCCCTTGCTCCTGTTTGCACATGTTCCTGGATGTGTGCTTTCTGAGAGATCTTATCTCCAGCACTGGTGTGAACATCTGCTGCCAAACACTGTAGCCCCAGAACTTTTCAAAAGGCTGCCATTATCTTCTTTCTGACACGTGACGATTAGGATTCAAATCTGTTCAGCGCAGAGCCTGTCTCCATCACGCCGCCTCAGTATTGAGAATGGCCCCATAGTGGGGAAGTTGAAAAACTTCCTTGCACCCTGCAGACAGCTCACTGAACCGGCCAATGAAGAACATTAGAAGTATGAGCAGGAGTAGGTTAATCTCACCACGTTCATTTAAAAGGGGCTGTTTGTTTTGATTAACTAAGTTTGAATTAATTTAGCAGTGAACAAGCTAATTACTGGAGAGAGAGAGAGAGAGCAAACGAATGTGCCAATAGAGGCGGGATATAAAGTATAATTTCCAGAGAACAAACCACTTAGCAAATAGTTGAGTAATGTAATTTATCCATGAGAGAGAGGGGGACCAAGTGATCAAATAGAGGAGGAATGTAATTTAGAAATTGGAAACAGAAACCTGGAGAGCAAATGGAAGAGGAATGCACTCAATGAATTAGATAGATACCCAGTGTGCAGTTAGAAGAGCGATACAATTAATAAGTTAGAGACAGAGAGAGCAACTCAATGTTCACATACGGGAGGAATGTGATTAATAAATGAGAGAGCAAACCAAGGAGAGCAAATAGAGGAGAAATGTAATTTATACATTAGAGAGAGAGCAAGCCAGAATACAAATAGAGGAGGAATGCAATGAATAAATTAGAGAATTAAAGAGAGAGAGACAAAACTATGTGCAAATAGAGGAGCCATGTAATTAATAAACTCGAGAGAGAGCAACCCATTGTGCAAAAGGAGGAGGAATACAATAAATAAATTAGATAGAGAGAGCAACCTAGAGTGCAAAAGGCGGAGGAATAAAATTAATAATTAAGACAGAGAGCAACCCTTGTGAACATACAGGGGGAATGTAATTAATTAATGAGAGGGAAAGATAGAACGCCAGTATTAAATTAGAGGGACAGAGACGCAATGTTCAAATAGAGGAGGGACAGGAATTTAATTTATAAATTGGGGAGAGAACCCTAGTGTGCAAACAGAAGAGGAAAGCAAGAATGAATTAGAGAGAGGGTAACCCAGGTGTATGCAAGGAGGAGGCATACAATCAATTAATTACATGGAGGGAGCAACACGTGTGCAAATAGAGGAGGAATGCAATTAATAATTCAGATAGAGAGAGCAACCCGTGTGCAAATAGAGGAGCAATGAAAGGAATGAAATATCGAGAGGGTAACCCAGTGTGCAAACAGAGGTGGAAAGTGATTCATTAATTAGAGAGTGAGAGAGAACAACCAAGTGTGCAAAAAGAACAGGAATTTAATTAATAAATTAGAGAGAGAGAGCAATCCGTGTGCAAACAGAGGAAGAACACAATTACTAAATTAGAGAGGGAGCAACACGTGCGCAAATAGAGATGGAATTCTATTAATAAATGAGAGAGCAAACTAGTGTACACATGACAGACGAATGTAACTAATCAGACAGAGACAGCGAGAGAGAAAGAGAGAGAGCAACCCAGTGCCCAAATACAGGAGAAATGCAATTAAATATATATATATAGAGAGAGAGAAAACAAAGCAGTGTACACATAAAGGAAGAATGTAATTCATTTTGTTTGACAGGAAGAAAACCAGCGTGCACACTGGGGAATATAATTTAAACGACGAGAGAGAGGGAGCAACCCAGAGTTAAAATGGAGGAGCGGGGTAAATAATAAATTAGAGAGAGAAAGAGAGCAACCCAGTGAGCCAATAGAGGAGGAATGCAATTACCAATTGCAGAGATAGAGCAACCCAGTGAGCAACAATAGGAAATTATATTAATACATTCGAGAGATGGAGCAACACCGTGTGTAAATACAGGAGGAATTTGCTTAATTTACAGAGAGGGAGAGCCACCCAGTATGCAAATAGAGGCAGAATGTAATTAATAAATTATAGAGAGAGAAAACTAGTTTGCAAATAGAGGAGGGAATGTAATTAATTAATCAGAGAGAGAGAGAGAGGGAGAGAGAGCAACCCAGTGTATAAATAGAGGAGCAGTGTAATTAATTAATCGGAGAGTTGGAACAACCGAGTGTGCGAATAACTTGTCAATCACACATTTGACGGTAATTAATCATTGACATTTACTTTTCATTAATTATTATGAATGGGATCTTTACATTAATTCATAATCGATATTTAATGAAATTCAAATTATGATATATCAATGTTTAATATAAAATGTATACAACATTCATTTTATAAAACAGATTTAAAACTATTTCTTATTCCATTAATATGAGTTATTAACTGAAAATAGATTGCTTACTCTCAATTACTGCTAATAATAAAATATTAGGCGAATAGTAGATTAAATTCAGAGACTGTTGTAACATTTGACCAGTGACAACGGAATGAATTTTAAAATCAAGACTAATTATTGGTAGGTTAATTTAATTAATTAATAATGCAATGCATTAAAATTTGGAATTATATAATAAGATTATTTAATAACGAAATGCATTACCATGTTTTAACATGTAATAACATATATGAACTAAGACTAATTAACAATCAGGTATATTAACGAGTCACTAATTGCAAAATATATTCAGTTTAAAACGATAAACAAATGTTCAGAATAGTAATACATTAGTGAGATGAATCAACATTGGATAATTAACAGAAAATAATTAGTAGCATTGCGGATAATAGAGAAAAAAGCTTAATGAATCATCACGTATATTCCTAGCAGATTGAAGTGATGAGTTAAAAAATCATGATGAATAATGGTTAATCCAAGTGGCTTAATATGTGGCTATGTAAAAAATAGATTGAGATCGATTACTCCAAAGAGATAATATGAATATGTTTCAGTGTTTTTGGGGTTTCTTTTTAGTGGAGTTTGTGTGTTCAGTGTTAGTGGGGTTAAGGGTTCAGTCTAAGTAGAGTTTGCGGGTTCGGTATTAGTAGGGTGTGGGGTTCAGTGTAAGAGGAGTTTGTGGGTTCAGTGTGAGTGGGAATTGGGGTTCAGATTTAGTGGAGCTTGGGAGTTCAGTGTTCGTGGAGTTTGGGGTTCGGTGTAAGTGATGTTTGAGGGTTCAGTAGTAGTGGGAATTGGGGTTCAGTGTTAGTGAAGTTTGGGAGTTCAGTGTTAGTGGGGTTTGGGGTGATCAGTGTTTTGGGGTTTGGGGAATTTGGGTTTTTGGGGTTTGGGGGTTACATTATTTTGGGAGTTTTCATTGTACCTGGGGTTTGTGTGACCCAATATTAATGGGGTTTGTGGGTACTGTTGTTTTGGGGTTTGGTGTTTTCATTGTTTTGGGGTATTGGGTGTTTCAGTATTTTTGGGGATTTGGTTTTGGTGTTTTTGTGGTTTGGGGGTTTGAGTGTTTTGGGGATTTGGGGGATTCAGTATTTTGGGGGTTTGAGGGTGTTCAGTGTTTCGGGGGTTTTGGGGGATCCAGTTTTTTTGGGGTTCGGGGGGGGTTTCATTGTTTTTGGGGGTTTGAGGGTTTCAGTGTTTGGGGATTTGGGGGGGACTCAGCGTTTTTGATGTTTGGGGTTTCATTATTTTGTGGTTTTGGGGTGATTCAGTGTTTTTGGGGTTTCGGGGTGTTCACTGTTTTGGGTTTTGTGGGTGTTCAGTGTTTTGCGGATTTGGGGGATTCAGTGTTTTTGGGGGTTTGGGGGTTTCAGTGTTTTGGGAGTTTGGGGGTTTTGGTGTTTTGGGGGTTTTGGTGTTTTGGGGGTTTGGGAGTGTTCAGTGTTTTGGGGGTTTGGGGGTTTCAGTGTTTTGGGGGTTTGGGGGTTTTGGTGTTTTGGGGGTTTGGGGGTTTCAGTGTTTTGGGGATTTGGGGGTTTCAGTGTTTTGGGGGTTTTGGGTGTTTCAGTGTTTTGGGGGTTTGGGGGTTTTCAGTGTTTTGGGGGTTTGGGGGTTTTGGTGTTTTGGGGGTTTGGGGGTTTCAGTGTTTTGGGGGTTTGGGGGTTTTGGTGTTTTGGGGGATTGGGGGTTTCAGTGTTTTGGGAGTTTGGGGGTTTTGGTGTTTTGGGGGTTTGGGGGTTTCAGTGTTTTGGGAGTTTGGGGGTTTCAGTGTTTTGGGAGTTTGGGGGTTTTGGTGTTTTGGGGGTTTGGGGGTTTCAGTGTTTTGGGGGTTTGGGGGTTTCAGTGTTTTGGGAGTTTGGGGGTTTTGGTGTTTTGGGGGTTTGGGGGTTTCAGTGTTTTGGGGGTTTGGGGGTTTCAGTGTTTTGGGGGTTTGGGGGTTTCAGTGTTTTGGGAGTTTGGGGGTGTTGGTGTTTTGGGGGTTTGGGGGTTTTGGTGTTTTGGGGATTTGGGGGTTTCAGTGTTTTGGAGATTTGGGTGTTTCAGTGTTATGGGGGTTTGGGTGTTTCAGTGTTTTGGGGGTTTGGGGGTTTCAGTGTTTTGGGGTTTGGGGGTTTCAGTGTTTTGGGGGTTTGGGGGTTTCGGTGTTTTGGGGGTTTGGGGGTTTCAGTGTTTTGGGGTTTGGGGGTTTCAGTGTTTTGGGGGTTTGGGTGTTTCAGTGTTTTGGGAGTTTGGGGGTTTTGGTGTTTTGGGGGTTTGGGGGTTTGGGGGTTTTGGTGTTTTGGGGGTTTGGGTGTTTCAGTGTTTTGGGAGTTTGGGGGCTTTTGTGTTTTGGGGGTTTGGGGGTTTTGGTGTTTTGGGGATTTGGGGGGTTTGGTGTTTTGGATGTTTGGGGGTTTCAGTGTTTTGGGGATTTGGGGGTTTCAGTGTTTTTGGTGATTTGGGTGTTTCAGTGTTTTGGGGGTTTGGGGGTTTCAGTGTTTTGGGGTTTGGGTGTTTCAGTGTTTTGGGGATTTGGGGGTTTCAGTGTTTTGGGGGTTTGGGGTGTTTCAGTGTTTTGGGGGTTTGGGGGTTTCAGTGTTTTGGGGGTTTGGGTGTTTCAGTGTTTTGGGGGTTTGGGGGTTTCAGTGTTTTGGGGGTTTGGGTGTTTCAGTGTTTGGGGGTTTCGGTGTTTCAGTGTTTTGGGGATTTGGGGGTTTCAGTGTTTTGGGGCTTTGGGCATTTCAAGGTTTTGGTGGTTTGGGGGTTTCAGTGTTTTGGAGGTTTGAGGTGTTTCAGTGTTTTGGAGGTTTGGGGGGTTTCAGTGTTTTGGGGATTTGGGGGTTTCAGTGTTTTTGGGGATTTGGGTGTTTCAGTGTTTTGGGGGTTTGGGTGTTTCAGTGTTTTGGGGGTTTGGGTGTTTCAGTGTTTTGGGGATTTGGGGGTTTCAGTGTTTTGGGGGTTTGGGGTGTTTCAGTGTTTTGGGGGTTTGGGGGTTTCAGTGTTTTGGGGGTTTGGGTGTTTCAGTGTTTTGGGGGTTTGGGTGTTTCAGTGTTTTGGGGGTTTGGGGGTTTCAGTGTTTTGGGGGTTTGGGTGTTTCAGTGTTTGGGGGTTTCGGTGTTTCAGTGTTTTGGGGATTTGGGGGTTTCAGTGTTTTGGGGCTTTGGGCATTTCAAGGTTTTGGTGGTTTGGGGGTTTCAGTGTTTTGGAGGTTTGAGGTGTTTCAGTGTTTTGGAGGTTTGGGGGGTTTCAGTGTTTTGGGGGTTTGGGTTGTTCAGTGTTTTTAAGGGTTTGGGGTTTCAGTTTCTGTGGGTTTAGGGGATTTGGAGCTGTTCAGTGTTTTTGGATTTTTTGGGTTTTCATTTTTTGGTGTTTGGGACTGTTCGGTGTTTTTGGGTTTTGTGGTTTACAGTGTTTTGGGGTTTGGGGGTTTCAGTATTATTGAGTTTTGTATTTTCAGTATTTTGGGAGTTTGTGGCTTTAATTGTTTTGGGCTTTTTTTCTTTTCAGTGTTGGGTGGGGGTTTGGGGGTTCAGTGGTTTGGAGATTCAGTTTTATGTGGGGGTTTGGGGAATCAGTGGTTTGGAGGTTCAGTGTTGGGTTTTTTTTCGGTTTCAGTGGTTTCGAGGTTCTGTGTTGGGTGAGGGTTTGTGGTTTCCGTGTTTTGGAGGCTCAGCGTTCGGTTGGGTTTTGGGGTTTGAGTGGTTTGGATGTTCCGTGTTCTGTGGTGTATTGAGGTTTCAGTGGTTGTAGTTTCAGTGTTGGGTGGGGGTTTGGGATTTCAGTGGTTTGGGGTTCAATGTCGGGTAGGGGTTTGGGGTTTCCGTTGTTTGGAGGTTCAGTGCTGGTTGGGGGTTTGGCAGTTCATTGGATTGGAGGTTCAGTGTTCGGTGGGGGTTTGGCATGTGAGTGGTTCGGATGTAAATGTTGGGTGGGGGTTTGGGGTTTCCGTGGTGAGGGTTCACTGTAGCGTTTGGGTTTGGTGGTTCAGTGTTTTGGACGTTCAATGTTGGGTTGGAGTTTGGTGGTTTCAGTGGTTTGCAGATTCTGTGCTGTGATGGCGTTTGGGACTTCAGTTGTTTGGAGTTTAATTGTTGGGTGGGAGACTGGGGGTGCAACGGCCGTAGTTTCATTGTTGTGTGGGGATTTGTGGCTTCAGTGGTTTGGAAGTTCAGTGCTGCGTGGGGATTTGGGGTTTCAGTGGCTTGGTGTTCAGTGTTGTGTGGGGGTTTGCGGTTTCAATGTTTCGTGGTTCAGTGTTGTGTAGTGTTTTTCGGATTCAGTGGTTGTAGTTTCAGTGTTGGGTGGGGATTTGGGGGTTCAGTGGTTGTAGTTTCAGTGCTGGGTTGGGGTATGGGTGTTCAGTGGTTTGGAGGTTCATTGTTGGGAGGGGGTTTGCGGTTTCAGTGGTTGTAGTTTCAGTGTTGGGTTGGGGTTTGTGTGTTCAGTGGTTGTAGTTTCAGTGTTGGGTTGGGGTTTGGGGGTTCAGTGGTTGTAGTTTCAGTTTTGGGAGGGGGTTTGGTGAATCAGTATTATGGGCTTTTCGGGGTTCAATGTTTTTGGCGGTCAGCCATTCTTCTCCTCGCCGGAATCCTCTTGTTGCTTTGGCATCAGCTTCTTGCAGGGAAGATATTTTTGCAGCATTTCATGTACCTGGGAATGGACAGGTGAGCAGTCAGGTCAGAAAGAGCAGGGAACGCAATTACTGACCAACTGACAAGTGGCCTCTCAGGAGACATCGACTGGCCCCTTAACACGAGGGAAGTTCCTTCCCTGAACACGGGGGGAACATGTCACCTCCCACAACTCAACATCCGAACAACCCTGCCCCCTCCACACCAGCTCACTCTCTCGCCAGTCAGCGTCTTGGGAATTCTCTACCCCACGGCCCCCCTCCCCCACCATCGGTTTAGTCCAACCACTAACGGAATAAGAGGAAGGGAATTCTTATGCCTGCCGTTGGCTCAATGCCAACTAGAGATGGCCCATCAATGGAAAGTTGAAGTAATAACAACTCGGGTTATTTAATGGGTGGTGCCCATAGCCCAAGAATGACTGTAGGGTGTACCCCGCTCACCTTTTCCTCGCGAGTGTCCAGTTTGTTCTTCCCGACGTACATCACTTGGACTTCCGCATTGATCTGGTCACAATTCACCTTGCTGAAGTCCAGGACCACTGTAATATCGAGAGGACAAGGCTTCAGACACACCCACACAAAGCCCCTGGGCAGGGTTACAGGTGGGAGTGAGAACTGTGAACGGAGGTGGATTGGAGGGGAGGGGTTGGAGTGGGGGAGAAGGGATGGGCAAGGGTCGGGGTTCAGGCTCCGTCCCACCGCTTCGCTGACAGATTGAATGTCTCTCCGCGATGGAGCGGTATTAGGCGAAGATTGCCCTCAAATTAGGTTGACAAGTCAGGTACCTGAGTCTGATGATCCGACTCTGACAAAGGATGGACGCTGAGTGGATTCTCGAGTACATAGTTCCTCTGATCCCTCCTTGTGTGACGTCTTCGGCTCTGTGATAGGAGAAGAGGGTATTACTCACAATAAGTGCTTGTTGATCCCCCAAACGCTACTGTCAATCACGATTTCCTGAATAGATTTTGATGACTGCAGCAAGAAGCCGAAATGAAGAAAGACTCAACACAGCACAATATAAGACAGGGAATTTTAAAGCTCACAGTCAGAAATGGACGCAAAGTCAGTGAGAGGAGACATTGACCTAAGTGATGCAGATACCGACTGAGTATATATTTGAATTTCGAGTTTGGTTCAAAGTGAGAATTGGAATGGTAAATCTGATTCAAGTTTACTTTTAGAGTGAGAGAAATTGTAGAATAAGAGTCTGATTCTAACCTAGAAATAAGCAGTTAAACAGGCACCTACTTTAGGAGTGGAGTTAAAGGAGATTGCAGAGTGTGGATCAGCTGAAGAGATCATTCCATTGCTAGGAAAGTTTAGAAAATGATTCACTTAAATATTAATAAATTCTGAAGCCCACCAATCTCACCCTGCCCTGTCGCAGCTGTCTGTGCCCCAGTCACTAACTCTCAGTCCTCTCACTCATTATATTCCATTCCCCTCACTCACTGCCTCCCACACCCCTCAGTCATCGCCTCACACTCCCCTCAGTCACTGCCTCCCACACCCCTCTTTCACTGCTTCCCACTTCCCTTATTCACTGCTTTCCACTTCCCTCAGTCCCTGCCTCCCACTCCGCTCAGTCACCGCCTCGCACTCCCCTCAGTCACTGCCTCCCACTCCCATCAGTCACTGCCTCGCACTCCCCTCAGTCACTGCCTCCCACTCCCCTCAGTCACTGCCTCCCACTCCCCTCAGTCAAGCCATCCCACACCCCTCAGTCACTACACCCCACTCCCCTCAGTTACGGCATTCTACTCCCCTCATTCACTACATCAGGCTCCCTTCAGCATGTGATTTCAGTGATCATATTGTTTGAAATTTTTCTGTTGAATTTCCATTGAAGACGGTAACCTGTAATTTCAGACCCTGGTGGGTTAGATGATGCAGGGAAAGTGGCTTCTCGCTTCGAGTGTTCCTCTGATTCTTGAGTTGTTGTTTTTCCTGGATTTGCAATGAAGGAAGGAGACATGAGAACTTGCAGAGTGCGGATGGCCTCAAGAGAGCATTTGCTTGTTAGGAACGTTTAGAAAATGATTCACTTAATCAATTATATAGTCTGAAACTCACCAATATCACTTCGCTTTGTCACTCCCGACTTTATTCCAGTACTTAAATCGCATCCCTCTCACTCAATACATCCCACTCACCTCAGTAATTGCATCCCACTCCCCTCAGTCCTGCATCCCACTCCCCTCAGTCACTGCATCCCACTCCCCTCAGTAATGGCATCGCACTCCCCTCACTCACTGCATCCCACTCCCCTCGGTCACTGCATCCCACTCCCCTCAGTCACTGCATCCCGCTACATTTCCCTTATTTTCTCTTCTCGTTGTCCTTCACTGTGAATTGGACATATCTGCGGGACTGAGCTCTCATTGGGTGCCAAGTCTGTTTTGAATCATTGAATTATGTTCGATACCTGAGTTTTCAGAAGTTGCTTGGGACGGCGATGAACGGTCAGCCGGCTTTGGACTCGACAGTTCCGGCTTTTCCTGTGTTTGGGCTGTATTTGGATCTGCAATGAAGGGAGAGTAAAGTGTGTATTGTGCTGAAACGTTTCATCTGTTTCATGGTGGGAATGTCAGAGGCACCTTCATCAATCCCCTGATCATCCAGCACTACTCTTCATTAGCAGTGTGCCCCACAGAGGGAGCGGCTGTTGCCCAGCTCCTCATTCAGAGCCTTCCTCTACCCTCGGACCCTGCTTAGAGCGTAGTGTTCGACAGACACAGACAACAGTCACTGGGGCAAATCACTATAGTTCTGGTGAAAAGTTCACTGTTTTTCAGATCCATTAGTCGTCGTGTCCCTTACACAAAGTAGAGAGGCCTGCGATTTTCTCAGTTTTATTGGTGACATGTGGCATCCCGAACCACACTTCTGAATCATTTAGAAATGAGATTGTACCTGTACAATAAGCTGCATGACGGTGTAATGCCTTCAACTGATAAACGAAGTAGCTGCTGCAGTTTTTAATCTTTATCTCATGGACCCAGTTGCAGGAATTTCCATTCCAGCTTAAACAAACTGTCCGGGTTACTTCCCCCTGTCCGGCGGTGGGATGAGAACCTGAAATGAGATTTATAAATATAGAAGAAAGTAACCGATGTGAACAGTGCTGGACAGCGAATGTTAATCTGACATTGGAAAGTCTGAACGTACCCTTTAACCAGCCAGTGGCGCGTGTGGAGCAGTGTCTGCCTGTGACCTCAGTCTCCGGAATCTTCCATCCACCAGAGCTGAAACGACACCTCCCATGACATTAATTCTGACATGTCTTCCTGCTCCCTAAACAGACGCCCGGCAGCCCCACCATCCGCCTTACTGGTTAGACAGGGCCATTGATCACGTCCATCCCATTCCTCCTGCCACAGCCCTCACCACTAACTCTCCCTCAATGAATCAACCTCAGCGCTCCCCTTCTATCCCAGAATCTTCCACCTTCAACTATTCATTCGCCGCCATTAACACCACCTCCAGTCTGAGGTCACCACCTCAAATACATCTTCCTCTCCTGATTCAGAGTTCAGAAGCGACCATTCTCCCTGCATTACCCGAGCCCAGTGATCGGGCAAGCCAAACTTCCCTCTGCTTCTACAGTACATTAATACATCCCCTGTATCCAGTGTTCTTTCCCTTTACTCTGTCTCTGTTCTATATCACCACCTATCCAGTGTTCTTTCCCTTTACTCTCTGTCTCTTTTCTATATTCCCCTTTATCCAGTGTTATCTCCCATTACTCTCTGCCTCTGTTCTATATCACGCTATTTATTTTTCATTAATTAACGGGATGTGGGTGCGGCTGTCTTGTCCAGGATTTTTTATTGCCCATTCCTGATGGCCCGTTGTGAAGTTGCTGGTGAGCTGCCTTCTTAAACCGCTGCAGTCCATGTGGTGCAGGTAAACCCACAGTGCTGTTTGGGAGGGAGTTCCAGAATACTGACCTAGCGAATTTGAAGGAACGGCTGAAATATTTCGAAATCAGGATGGTGAGTGGCTTGGAGGGGAACTTCCAGTTGGTGGTGTTCCCATCTAACTGCTGCCCTTGTCCTGCTAGATGGGAGCGGTCGGGGGTTTGGAGTGTGCTGTCGAAGCAGCTTTGCTGAATTCCAGGAATGCATCATGTAGATGGTGCACACTGCTGCTCGTGTGCTTTAATGGTGGAGGAAGTGAACATTTGTGGATCCGGTGCCAATGAAGCGGGGCTGCTTTGTCCTGGCAGAAGTTGAGCTTCCTGAGAGTTGTGGGAGCTGCACTTATCCAGGCGAATGAAGAGTGTTCCAACACACTACTGGCTTGTGCCTTGTAGACAGTGGACCGTCCATTGGGAGTCAGGAGGTGAGTTACTCATCGCAGAGTTCCTAGCCTCTGACCTGCTCTTGTTGCCATAGGATTTATCCGGCTTGTACAGTTCAGTTTCTGGTTAATGGTAACCCCCAGTATGTTGACGTTGGGGGACTCAGTGATGTTAGTATCATTGACTGTCAAGGAGCGATGGTTAAATTCTCTCCTCTTGGAGATGATCATTGCCTGACACTTTTGTGGAACCAATGTTACTTGCCACTTGTCAGCCCAAGCCTGGATATTGTCCAGGCCTTGCTGCATTTGGACATGGACTACTTCAGCGTCTGAGGAGTCGTGAACGATGCTAAACATTGAGCAATCTTCAGCGAACATCTCCACTTCTGTTCTTATGAGGGAAGGAAAGTTATTAAAGAAACAATTGGAAATGGTTGGGGCTGTCTCCGCCCCTGTTCTATAACACTCTCTATCCTGTGATGTATTCCTTTAGGCTCTGCCTCTGTTCTATATCCCTTGTATCCAGGTTTATAACGCTTTACTCTCTGTCCCTGTTCTATATCCCACTCTATCCAGTGTTTACTCCCTTCACTCTCATGTCTCTGTTCTAGATACCCTCTCTCCAGTGTTATCTCTCCTTGCACTCCGTCCATGTTCTATAACCCCCTCTATCGAGTTTAATCTCCCTTTGCACCCTGTCTCTGTTCTGTCTCCCCCTCCATCCAGTGTTATCCCTCAACTCTCTGTCCTGCTCTATATCCCCCTCCAACTAATGTCATCTCCTCGTGCACCCTGCTCTATATTCCACTCCATTCAGGAGTTGTCTTTATTTTCCCTGTTTCTCTCTGTCTGACTCTTCTCCAATCCCTGTATTATCTCCTTCCACCATTGTTCTGCCTGACAGCCCAGGCCCCCATCAGTTCCTGTTCCTCCTCTCGCCTTTCTTTCATTAATACAATTGTTTCCCCAAGTGTAACCCCTCGTTAACCTCAATCTGGGTCCATCTGTTACCTTTTGAATCTGTACCATCCGTGGTTCAGTTTGTCATCACTTTTCAGACCCGTGCACCCGGTCTCAGTACAATCCGTGCTCCTCCAGGGCTGGTCCAGGACTGTGTGCATTACACACGGGTCAGTCACTGCAGAGTCTGTGACTGAGTGACAGACAGGTGTTTAATGTTAATATAAAGTACAGTGATTATCACACAGACACTTGTATCCTCCGAAGAGCCAGTAACCTTTGTCTCACACTCTCCGACATGTAGGAATTACAACCATTTAAAGCCAGAATCGTTCTTCATTTTCCAAAGCAGTTTTCCCTCTGTCTCCGAGTTCGGCCTCCCCCTCTAACTGACGGCTCACAGGCCGTCCCCATTGGAGATTCACCCCCAGCTCTCAGTTAACAGAAATCAGCAGTGATCTCAGATTCACTTCGTCCCAGCGGAGAAGCTGCAGTTTTGAAACAGGACTTTTGTTCATCCCGTAACCCATGGAAGTTGGGGTTGCGTTTTGACTTTATTAACCAGGAGACCCTCATGTTGCCCTTACGATGCGGTTCCAGACCAGCAGGGCCTTGCAGACCCCCATCCCCCACACTACCCCCTGGATGACCCCTAATCCCACAGCCCATTCCCACCTCCAAACACCACATCGCAGTGAAACCTCCCAGCAAACCCAAACCCTCAAATAATTCTTTACTCCTCCACTTCCAGAACCCCCACATAGACAGGCCAGTGTTCAGCTCCCTGTACTCTAAGCTATGGACTTCCTTCCGGACTCCACTACGGCTCTCTTACCCTCTCTCCGCTTGTAACACATTCCTTACAACCTACCTCTTGATCAAGTGTTTGCTCTGTTTGTATTGATATGGCACCAGGTACAATTTTCTGAATGATAGAGCCTCTCTGAGACGCCTTGCGATGTGATTCAATGCTACAGGCGCTATATAAATTCATATTGTCAACCCTGTTGTCGCTATATCCCGTTCAACCCCCCAAATCTAGGATCTGGAGAGGCAACATGCAACGCTCATATCCATCATTGTGGCCCATAGAGATCCATGGGCATAGCAAGGACCAGAGTCTGTGGTTATCACGGACAACAATTTCTGATTCAGTTACCACCCCTCTTTGGGGAATAGTTTCACTTTATGTTTCAGACCTTTATCCGTTGTGGCTCTTACAACAACGGGGAACACGTGGAATATTATTTTTTCAGTGAGTGACCAGGCACATCCAGAGTCACCCTCCTGGGTCATTTATAAACAGCAATGTACCTGTGCAATAAGCAGCATCACAGTCTGGCGGCGGCTTCAGCTCATAAACGAAGTAACTGCTGCAGTTTTTAATCTTTACCTCTTGGGTCAAGGAGCAACGCTTTCCATCCCAGTTAAAACAAACTGTCCTGGTGAGTTCCCCCTGTCCCACGGTGGGATGTGAACCTGAAATGAGGTTTATAAATATTGAAGAATGTAACAGATGTGAACAGTGCTGGACAGTGAATGTTAATCTGATATTAGAATGTCTGGACGTACCATTTAACCAGCCTGATCTATGTGTGGAGCAGTGAAACGCTGGGACTGCAGTTTCTGGAATCTTCCCTCCACCAGAACTGAAACAATAATCACACAATCAGCTCCTGAACTGATCACACTGAGTAACTGATAAAAAGGTTGGTACCGGCAGAGAGGTCCAGAAACTGGGTTTCGTCTCTCACTCACCCTGTCCCCGATTCACATTCCTCTCTATCCTGCATTTCTCCTTTTATATCACCCTTTACCCTCTTTCCCCATTCGATATCCTAATTTGGGCTGACAGAGTCTTTACTGCACAGTTCACTCAAATTATCCATGTCGGAGTTTGTGCTCAATACGAAACTCCTCCCACCCCATCCTCAACTCCCCCCATCAACATCTCGCTCTGTTATGATCTCCCTCATCTCATTCTAACCGATCCCCGCGCCGGCCCGTTAAATACATAAACTCAATTCCCCACTGCCCCAGTCCCTGTGGTAGTGAATCTCAAATTCTCCCCACTCTCTGTGTAAAGTGGTTTCTCCTGAATTCGCCATTGGATTTATTACTGTCTCTCTAATATTGAGACGAAATCCCCGCCTGAGTTCTGGTATCGCCTGCGAGTGGACACATCTGTACGTTGACCCTATCAAAACACCTTTCATCAACTAACAGACCTCGATCAGGTCAACCCTCAGCCTTCTCTGTTCCAGGGAAAATTGCCCCAGCCTGTTCACTCTGTCCTGATAGTTTAGACACTCTCCAACTGGAACTGAGCACGGTGCTCCGCGTGCATTCTAACCAAGGGAGATGGAGACCGGAACTGTGCACGGTGCTCCAAGTGTGGCCTAACCACGGGGTACGGAGACGGGAACTGTGCACGGTGCTCTGAATGTGGCCTAACTCAAGGATACGGAAACCAGAAATGTGCACGGTGCTCTGAGTGCAGTCTAACTGATGGATATGGAGTCCGGAATTGTGCACGGTTCACCGAGTGTGGTCTAACCGAAGGATACGGAGACTGCAACTGTGCCCGGTGCTTCGAGTGTGGTGTAACCGAGCTTCTGTGAAGGTTAATCATACCTTCTGTGCTTTTCACATCCAGCCCATTTGTACTTAAACCCACTGTTTTATTTCCTTTCCAAGGACGTATTAACTTGTGTCGCTATTTTACACGAGTTGTTTATTCACTCCCCCGGATCACTCGACACCTCAACCCCATTCGGACTCTTACATTTTGAAGGAGTCTGGCAGTTCCTGTCTATACATCCCAATGTTCATCTCTCCCAGTGATAGGCATTGAAGTTAATTTTCTAATTATGCACTGAATCTGTAAGTTTATTCATGCTTTCTGCATTGTCGCACTCTCCCCCTCTGAATTAACCATACCCACCAATTTGGTCAGATCCACACATTTTTATTTGCATAAATAATCCAAAATCTTTGTTATAAATGTGAAAGAAGAATTGTGCCAGCACTGATCCCTGTGGATCGCCACTTCCCAGTTTTCGGTAGTACTACTACAACCCGCCCCCCATTAGTCCGAGTTGTCTCCCATTAATCTGTCTCCCTGTTCTTCATCCACTTCATGTTCTCCCCAAGTCGAATCCCGTCCTTCCCCATTCTCTGTATTCACTCCGTACCCCATTGTCCGGTGTTATGATCCCAGTCTCCCAGCAGTTCCTTTTCCCCCACTAGCACACTCTTCTCTTCAATATCTTCACTTCCCTCCTCTCGACTCCTTTACCTCAAATTTCCCGTCAATCTTTCCGTTGGTGGGTTGACTTGCTTTTCCCCTTCACGTTACCTGTTAAATCGGTACCATCCGTACTTCAGATCCCGATCACACTTCCACTGGCCAGAACAATCAGTCTCAGTACAATCGATGCTCCTCCAGGCCTCGTCCAGGACGCTGTGATTTTCACACGGGTCAGTGAATGTGGAGTCTAGGACTGAATTACAGGAAGATGTCCAATGTTAATGTATAAAGTACAGTTAATATCACACAGCGACTTGCAACCCCAGAAGCACAAATTACCTCAGTTTCACTCTCCACTCTGGGATAAAATTCCCCCAAACTAAACCTGGGAATTTTTATCCTTCGCTGGATGTGGTTTCCCTCTGTTTCCCAGCTCGGCCTCACCCTGTAACTCATTGCTCACAGGCAGTGATCTTTTCTGGATGGAAAATGAGCTCTCGGGTAAGAGAAAGTGGCATTATACTCAGCTTCACTTCATCCCAGTAGCATAGAGACAGAGCTGAAATGTGAATCCTGACAACCGTGCAGAACCCAGGATTCCCATTCGTCTTCCTGAGGATTGGGCAGTCCATTTCTTCCACGTCCCTCACTACGTTACACTCCGCTCCCCCACGACATCCCACTCTCCTCTGCCATCGCGTCCCATTCCGTTCGGTCACTACATCATGCTCCCCTGAGACGTTATTCCCACTCCCCTAAGTCACTGATAACGGTTATTTCAGAAGCTGTTGGGCTGGATGAAGCTGGGACGGTGGATTTTCGAGTGAGTGTGCCTTATATTTCAGAGTTGGTGTAAAACCAGGAACTGCAATGAAGTAAGGAGACATGGGAGATTGTGGAGTTCGGATCACCTCAAGAGTGCTTCCAATTGGTAGGAAAGTTTACAAAACGATACACTTCATTGTTTATCCAGTATGAAACTCACCTATGACAATCCGCTCTGTAACTACAGAATGTAGCCCAGTTACTAAATCCCAGTCAAATCAGTCTCAACATCCCAACTGTCAATATATCCCATTCCCCTAACTATGCCACACCCCCCTCAATCACTACACCACACACCCGTCAATAACTGCACCCCGCTCAGTCAAAACAATAAATACCCCTCAGTCACTACATCCAGCTCCCCTCAATCAATACACCCCAATCAGCTCAGTCACTGCACCCCACACCCTTCACTCACTACACCCCACTCTGCTCAGTCACTGTACCACACACCCGTCACTCACTACACGCCACACCCGTCACTCACTACACCACACTCCGCTCAGTGACTACACCCCGCTCAGCTCAGTCACAACACCACACACCCGTCACTCACTTCACCACACACCCGTCACTCACTATACCCCACTCCGCTCAGTCACTACACCCCACACCCATCAGTCACTACACCCCACTCCGCTCAGTCACTTCACCACACACCCGTCACTCACTTATCCCCACTCCCCTCAGTCACTACACCCCACACCCGTCATTCACTACACCCCACTCCCCTCAGTCACTACACCCCACACCCGTAACTCACTACACCCCACTCCTCTCAGTCACTGCACCCCACTCCCCTCAGTCACTGCACCCCATTTCCCTCAGTAACTACATCCTTCTCCCATAAGTCTCTGCATTCCGCTCGACTCAGTCACTGCATCCTGCTCCTATTAGTCAATAAATCCCATTCCCCTGAGTTACTGCATCTCTCTCCACTCAGAAACTGTATCCCACTCCCCTCAGCCATTACACTCCATTCCCCTCAGTCACTACACTCGACTCCCCTCAGTCACTGCACCCGACTCCCCTCAGTCACTGCACTCGAGTCCCCTCAGTCACTGCACCAGACTCCCCTCAGTCACTACACTCCGCTCCCCTCAGACACTACATCCCTCTCCGCTCAGTCACTGCATCCCACTCCCCTTAGTCACTGCACCTGACTCCCCTTAGTTCCAACACACCACTCCTCTCAGTCACTACTCCCCACTCCCCTCAGTCACTGCACCCGACGCCCATCAGCCATTACACCCCACTCCCGTCAGCCACTGCACCCAACTCCCGTCAACCACTATATCCCACTCCCCTCAGTCACTGCGTCCCGCTCTCCTCGGTAACACACCCCCCTCGGTCACTACATCCCACACCCGCGAGTCACTGCATCCCCTCCCTTCATTCTCTGAAATGTACCTGTGCAATAAGCAGCATTGTCGTCATTCGTCGGCTTCAGCTCATAAACGAAGTAACTGCTGCAGTGTTTAACCTTTATCTCTCGTGTGCATTCACACTTATCTTCATCTCCTTTACTTTCAAAACAAACTGTCCTCTTGACTTCTCCCCGTCCCACGGTGGGATGTGAACCTGAAATGAGGTTTATATATTTTGAAGAATGTAACCGATGTGAACAGTGCTGGACAGTGAATCTAAATCTGATATTGTAAAGTATGAAAATACCATTTAACCAGCCTGGATGTTCTGTGGAGCAGTGCTTCTCTGCGACATGTTCCTCCGGAATCTTCCATCCACCAGAACTGAAACGACAATCACCGAATCACAGGATTAGGGAAGAAGACAGGTCAGAATGTGGCCATTCGGCCCATTGTGTGGCGGCAAGCTCTTTGTTATGTCTATCCAATGATTCCAGCTCCCCTCCTGTTCTTCCAACATTGTAAATCTCCCCTTCCCGGATTTAGCTGATATCCTGTCGAAATGCATTAATTGGGTCTGTTTTCCCTGCCCTTCAGACTGTGCGTTGCACATCACAAGAATTCACTGCCAAATACAAACTTCACCTTATCTGGTCCTTGTTCTTTTACCAATGACATTCATTCTGTGTTTTGTGCTTTCCTAACCTTATTCCAGTGTAAACAATCTCTCCTTTTCTATTCTATTCACACTCTTCATGTCTCACTCTCCCCCTCTCAATTAACCACACCCAACAATTTGGTCAGATTCACACATTTTTATTCGCATTAATAATCCAAAATCTTTGTTATAAATGTGAAAGAGGAATTGTCCCAGCACTGATCCCTGTGGATCGCCACTTCCCAGTTTTCGGCAGTACTACTACACCCCGCCCCCCCATTAGTCCGAGTTGTCTCCCATTAATCTGTCTCCCTCTTCTTCATCCACTTCATGTTCTCCCCAAGTCGAATCCCGTCCTTCCCCATTCTCTGTATTCACTCCGTACCCCATTGTCCGGAGAGTTTATCCCAATCTCCAGCAGTTCCTTTTCCCCCACTAGCACACTCTTCTCTTTTCTATCTTCACTTCCCTCCTCTCGACTCCTTTACCTCAAATTTCTGGTCCATCTTTCCGTTGGTGGGTTGAGTTGGATTTTCCCCTTCACATTACCTGTTAAATCGGTACCATCCGTACTTCAGATCACGATCAGACTTCCACTGGCCAGAACAATTAGTCTCAGTACAATCGATGCTCCTCCAGGCCTCGTCCAGGACGCTGTGATTTACACACGGGTCAGTGAGTGTGGAATCTGGGTCTGAATTACAGGAAGATGTCCAATGTTAATGTATAAAGTACAGTTGATATCACACAGCGACTTGCAACCCCAGAAGCACAAATTACCTCAGTTTCACTCTCCACTCTGGGATAAAATTCCCCCAAACTAAACCTGGGAATTTTTATCCTTCGCTGGATGTGGTTTCCATCTATCTCCCAGCTCGGCCTCACTACACCCCCACCTCGGTCATTACACCCCACTCCCCTCAGTCACTGCACCCGACTCTCGTCAATCGCTATATCCCAGTCCTCTCAATCACTGCATCCTGCTCCCCTCAGTAGCTGCATCTCTCTACCCTCAGTCACTGCATCCCACTCCCCTCGGTCACTCCACCCCACTCCCGTCAATCGCTACATCCCAGTCCCCTCAATCACTGCATCCCGCTCCCCTCCGTAGCTGCATCCCTCTACCCTCAGACACTGCATCCTACTCCCCTCGATCACTACATCCTACACCCCCGAGTCACTGCATCCGCTCCCTTCATTCACTGAAATTTACCTGTGCAATAAGCAGCATCGTCGTCATTCGTAGGCTTCAGCTCATAAACGAAGTAACTGCTGCAGTTTTTAACCTTTATCTCTCGTGTGCATTCACACTTATCGTCATCTCCTTTACTTTCAAAACAAACTGTCCAGTTGACTTCTCCCTGTCCCACTTTGGGATGTGAACCTAAAATGAGGTTTATATATTTTGAAGAATGTAACCGATGTGAACAGTGCTGAGCAGTGAATCTAAATCTGATAATGCAAAGTATGAAAATACCATTTAACCAGCCTGGATGTTCTGTGGAGCAGTGCTTCTCTGCGACAGGTTTCTCCGGAATCTTCCATCCACCAGAACTGAAACGACAATCACCGAATCACAGGATTAGGGAAGAAGACAGGTCAGAATGTGGCCATTCGGCCCATTGTGTGGCGGTAAGCTTTTTGTTATGTCTATCCAATGATTCCAGCTCCCCTCCTGTTCTTCCAACATTGTAAATCTCCCCTTCCCGGATTTAGCTGATATCCTGTTGAAATGCATTAATTGAGTTTGTTTTCCCTGCCCTTCAGACTGTGCGTTCCACATCACTGCCAAATACAACTTCTCCTTATCTTGTCCTTGTTCTTTTACCAATGACATTCAATCTGTGTTTGGTGCTTTCCTAACCTTATTCCAGTGTAAACAATCTCTCCTTTTCTATTCTATTCACACTCTTCCTGTATTTGAACACCTCTGCAATACTTTCCGAGCCAATTCTCTGCCTGAGGGAGAACAATCCGTGTCACTTCCCCGTAGCTGGAATCCCCACTCCCCCCCCCCCCCCCCGCCCCCCCCCCCCCCCCCCCCCCCCTCCCCCCCCCACACCCCCCCCCGCCCCCACCCCCCACCCCCTCCCGCCCCAGCAAAACGTCTGGAACCATTCTGGTGAAACTCCTCCCTTTCCTGTTCAAGGTTTGACGCCTTTATTCAAGTTTGGGTTCAGGAATCGTACACATCACTTCAGATGAGACCTAGCTCCAGATTGCTTCTTATTCTTTCACGGGATGTGGGATTCGCTGGTTTGGGCACATTTATTGCCCATCCTTATTTTCCCTTCAGGAGCTGGTGGTGAGCTGCCTTCTTGAAGCGCTGCAGTACATGTGGTGTAGACATACCCACAGTTTTTTTCGGGAGGAAGTTTCAGGATTTTGACCAAGTCACAGTGAAGGAACGGCCAATATATTTCCAAGTCAGGATTGTGGGTGTCTTGGATTAGAGCTTCCAGTTGGTGGTGCTCCAATGTGTCTGCTGCACTTGTCCTTCTAGATGGTAGTAGTTGTAAGTTTGGGTGGCGCTGTCGAAGGAGCCTTGATAAATTCCATCTTTGCATCTTTCAATGGTTCACACTGCTGCTATTGTGCGCCGGTGGTGCTGGGAATTAATTTTTATTCATGGGGTTCCAATCAAGCTGGTCTGCTTTGTCCTGGATGGTGTCGAGCTTCTTTAGTGTTTTTGAAGATGGACATGGAGACCAGAACTGTGCTCAGTGCTCCGAGTCTGGTGCAACTGAGGGATACGGAGACCAGAACCATGCACAGTGCACC
The DNA here is from genome assembly GCF_964194155.1 of Cetorhinus maximus. Classification (NCBI taxonomy): domain Eukaryota; kingdom Metazoa; phylum Chordata; class Chondrichthyes; order Lamniformes; family Cetorhinidae; genus Cetorhinus; species Cetorhinus maximus. Next base: position 11,589,386 of record NC_135913.1, on the reverse strand, counting down.
GAGTTTCCTTTAACAGAGGGATACGCAGACCTTTATGCCATAGTGCACCGAGGGACTGGGAATTGTAAGGACCCCTCGGCCTGTATGACTCACATTGAATGTATACCGCGAATACTAAATGTATCATAATTTTACTGAAGCACTTCACTGTGTAATACGATCCATGTTGAATTTTTTTTTGAAAAAAAATACTTTATTTATACATTATCTGAAAGGATAATAGAAAGCATTTGAAAAATAGCATTACAAAATAGTGCACTCGTAAGCAGATTTTCCACATAGATCATGAGGTACTTCAATAAAATCAATGAATATCACAATCATTTCAATGAGGACATGACAGACAGTCAGACAGTACAATGGTATTGGGGTTATCAACATACATCATGTTGCACTCTGAGATGCTTCAATACAAATATGATGCATTTAATATTCAATGCATACATTCATTATGAGCCGCACAGCCCAAGGGTTCTATTTGTTTCGAATTCCCTATGTGTACTGTAGCTGAAAGATTTTAGACAGCGAGTTTTCCCCATTGGGCCTTTGTGGCGGCTGCTCCAAGATATAGTGCGTCCCTCAACATGTAGTCAAGGACATTGGAATGTGTCAGTCTGCAAAACTCGGTCGGGGACAACTATTTGCACTGGAAGACCAACATTTTTAGGGCAGACTAAAGAGGGTTTTTGACCAAGTTGATGATCCTCCAGCTGCAGTTGATGATTATTTCCGTTCGTGTCCCTGGGAAGAGCCGGTAGAGCACAGAGTCCTGTGTCACAGTACTGCTCGGGATGATCTTCGAGATAAACCACTGCATATCTGTGCAGACCTTCTTTGCAAAGGCACAATCCGCAAGTAGGTGAACAACAACCCCGTCGCCCCCCACAGCCACCTCGAGGACAACGTGCGCAAGGGGTGAGACTCCTGGCCTACAGGAAGGATGTGATGGGGAGGGCCTTTCTCACCACCGGCCAAGCTACATCTTGGTGTTTGTTTGAAAATTCTGGCGTTGTGACATTGTGCAAAATTAGTTTGACAGTCCGCACAGGGAACCATTGGGGAGGTTTCACCATTTCCCTTACGTGCCAACCACTGCCTGATGGACTTGTTGTCAATCAGTTGAAAATTTTTCCACGAGGGACAGTTGGTATGGCACGATCCGTCTACTTGGAACGTTCCGTGGCAGCGTGGCCAGACCCATCCTTCACAACACCGGGGGCAGGTAGTACCTCAGTTTGTCACTAACTCCAATACAATGGCCCTGCCTGACTGCCTGTCATGACCATGTTGAAATGTCTGTAATGTTCATTGATTGTATTACGGCTCCTCATGTTCCATGGGGAGAAGTTGTATTTGTTTACACTTTTTTTGTGATGACCAAGGTGAAATGTTTTCTAAAGATCTTTCGGCTACTTTCTGAATAAAGTGTATTTTTTTCCAAAAAGAATGCCCCTAGTGATACCACTGATGATCTCCGACTCTCTGCATTTCCTGTGTCTACACTCACCCTTTCCTCTCTTTGTCTAATTTATCAGAAAGTTTCCCTACATGTTACCTTTTAAATCGGTACCATCCTTCCTGAAGATTTTTATGAGACATCCACTTGCAAGGATGATCATCGTCGTCACAATCAGAGTCCTCAGCCCGATTACAATTTATACACTCGGTCCCTTCACAATCTGTGCTCCTCCAGGCCTGGTCCAGGACGGTGTGATTTACACACGGGTCAGTGAGTGCCGAGTCTGCGACTGAGAGACAAAATATGTTTCATAGTAATATAAACTACATTTTCTGTTACACTGTGACTTGTAACCCCCAAAGCAGCAAAACCTCAATTTCACTCTCCCCACTGCTTGAAAATGTAACAACTTCAAGCTTAATTCTTCCCTCCTTCTCTGAACCAGGTTTCCATCTGTCTCTCACTTCAACCTCCGCCTCTAACTCAGTGCTCACAGGCTGTGTTACCCATTTTAGATTAACCATTCACACCAGTTACCAGATAACAGGTAATAACCTCAGCGTCAGCTCAATTTAACAGAAAGGCTGCAAATATTCAATGAGAGTTATCATGGAGTAGCTCAGTCCTTAGCTGAAACAGAGTACAGATGGGTAGAGACAATCGATGGTCAGTGGGAGATATCCTGGGCTATCTCAGTCCCCAGGTGAACACTGAGTACAGATGATGAGGGATACTCGATGGTCAGTGAGGAATATCCTGGGCTATCTCAGTCCCCAGGTGAACAATGAGTACAGATGGTGAGGGGTACTCGACGGCCAGTGAGAGATACCCTTCGCTATCTCAGTCCCCAGGTGAAATTAGATTCTGAATCAGTTTATGTTTTGTCTGTTTCACCTCTAAACTATACATTAAACAGTGAATAAACTAATACCGAATTGAGAAATAAATTGGATGATCGCTATTAACATATTTTTAATAATAAATTAGGCAAAGTGTATAATATGGTTACAGATTAAAATGCTGAAATTATGAAATATCAAGTTAAACATCGGATCTGAATGGAAACATATTTAAATGTTATGGGGAAGTATAAACAAACACAACTGTAACTGATATTTCAAATGTGCACATATTTAAAAATTAGAGTTATAATAAAACTACGTCTAAATAGAAGCAATGTAGATATGTAACCATGATGTTTACAATAAATATCAGACTATTAGTATAAATAAGAGTGATTTACACTGATTAACAACCAATGTTTTTACCCTTGCTCTTCCTGAGATTTATTAATGTGCCACTGTATACCGGGCACAGGACAAAGAACAAAGAACGAAGAAAAATGAAAAGTACAGCACAGGAAAAGGTTCTTTGGCCATCCAAGCCTCCGCCGATCATATTGCCTGTCGAACTATAACATTTTGCACTTCCGGTGTCCGTTTCCCTCTATTTCCATCCTATTCATGTATTTGTCAAGCTGCCTCTTAAACACCACTATCATACCTGCTTCAATCACGTCCACTGGCAGCGAATTCCAGACACTCACGACTCACTGCATAAAAAACTAAACGCGCTCATATCCTATAAAGTTTTCTCGTCTCACCTTAAATATATCTTCCATAGTAATTGATTCTTCAACCCTGGGAAAAAAGAAATACTTCTGACTATCTACTCTTCCATGCCACTCAAAATGTTGTAAACTTCTAATAAGTTGCCCATCAATCTCCGTTCCTCTAGTGAGAACAATCCGAGTTTTTCCAAATTCTCCTCATAACTAATAACCTCCAGACCAGGCAGCATCCTGGCAAACCTCCTCTGCAACCTCACCAACGCCTCCATATCCTTCTGGTAATGTGGCGACCAAAATTGCAAGCAATATTCCAAGTGTGGCCTAAACAATTTTCTCTACAGCTGCTGCATGACTTCTCAGCTTTTATATTCAATATTCCTGACGATGAAGGCAAGCATGCCATATGCCTTCCTGACTACCTTATCCACCTGCGTTACCACTTTCAGTGGCCTGTGGAGATGTACATCCAGATCCCTCTGGCCATCGATGCAGTTAAGGGTTCTGCCATTTACTGTATAATTCCCATCTGAATTAGACATTCCAAAATGAAATACCTCGCATTTGTCCGGATTGAACTGCATCTGTCTTTTCACCGCCCAAGTACCGAAACGATCTCTATCCCCTTGTATCCTTTGACAATCATCTTCACTATTTGAAAATCCTCCAACCTTAGTGAAGTCTTCTGACTTACCAATTAGCCCAGTAACATTTTCCTCCAATTCATTTGAGTGTTCTAAAAACAGCAAAAGTTCCAGCACTGATCCCTGCGGCACACCAGTAGTCACAGCTCTCTATTCATAAACGCTCCCTTCCTCTGCTACCCTCTGTCTTCTATGACCAAGCCAATTCTGTATGTATCTTGTCAGCTCACCTCTGATACCGTGCGATGTTACCTTCTGTACCAGTCTGCCATGAGGGACCTTGTCAAATGTGTCACTGAAATCCATGCAGATAACATCCACTGACCTTCCATCGTCTGTCATCTGTGCCACTTCCTCGAAAAACTCGATCAAGTAAGTCTCAAAAAATTGTGGAAATTGGAAAAGTTGGAATCTCTGTGATCTGTGATCGGGATAGTGTAGAGAAGGCTGGTCTAACTGGATGCCTGCGGGCCAGAATCCAGCCCTAGACTCCTTTGGCTCCACCAGCCAACCTTCTTGGACATTCAAGTGTCTCAGTCGTGAACAATGCGTTGGAGCTTCTCATCAAATCACTGGCTCTGTTCGCTATGCATTTGTTCACCAGTGAGCCTATCAGCAGCACATTCAGGGATAAATAAGCCTTTGATTGGACGAGAGGCAAACAGAGCGAAGGTGAGCTTTCAAGATAAGATCCAAGACCAGGAGCAGAAATGGGGCTGGGGGGCTAGGTGAGTGGGTTGGAGTGGGAGTAGGTGTGGGGGTTTCAGGCCAGGGACTTTTGGGGGAGGGGGGAGTGAGCGCATGGTCAGGTGGTAGACAGATCGTGGGGACGCGGCGTTAGAGAAAGGGGCCGTGTTGGATAGAGCGGTGCAGACGTGTGGGAGAGTGCTGGGCCACGGAGAGGCAGCGGGTCAGGGGCCTGGGTGGAATGAGTGGGACCGCGGTTGTAGAAAACGGGGACTTTGGTGTAAAGAGCGTGGCCAGGTTGTAGAGCACCTGATCGTGGTTTAGAGCAAGCCTCGAGCGGAGGCAGATAGGGGCCAGGAGAAGAGAGCTAATACATTACCCCCAAAACCGCGAGCTCCTATCTTATGCATTAACCCTTTATGTGGCCCCTAATCCAATGCCTTTTGGAAATCCAAATACACCATATGTACCAGTTCCCCTTTATCAACTCTGTTTGTTATACCCTCAAGGAAAACTTGCAAATTTTTCAAACATAATTTCACTTTCACAAAACAATGTCGCTTATATGATCCGCCAGTCATTGGGATGATGGCCTGTACCTGGCATCACACTGTCGCTGAAATTCATATCTCACATTGCTCATTTGTGTGATAGACAGAACACCTATTTGTCTCGACCACAATATTCTTTTAGTGGCAAATACAACTCGTGCTGCAACAGCATTGTGGCAGCTTCAAATGGCTAGCTTCACCTGTTGCTCAAATTTTTGAGTCACCTTACCTTTCCAGAGTAATCTGAGGTAGACGTGACTGTTTGATTTTGTTAAGCTTTGCTAAATTTCCTGTTTCTTCCATAGCAATGGCCTCTAACATTTTCGCATGGACAGATGTTGGGCTGAATGGCCTATGATTTCCTGGTTTTAGTCTCGCCCCATTCTTGGACAGGGGCATCGCATTAGCAGTTATCCAATCCACTTCGACCCTCCTGGAATCCAGTGAGTTCTGGAATTTTTTGACGGGAGCCTCCAGAATCTCTGCAGCCACTTACTTTTAAACCCTGGAATGGAGACCATCAGGTCCCGGAGATTGTCTGCTTTTAGTCTCATTACTTTATCAAATACCCTGCCCCTTGTGACGGAGGCTGTTACAAGAGCAGAGCTGTAGGTAGAGAGGGTGGCCGGGGGGTAGAGAGCATGGGGGCGGGAGGAGAGAGAGTGGCCGGGGGTGTGATGTGAGTAGGGCCGATGGTTGTAGAATGGGGTCGGTGGTGGAGAGAGCCAGGACCAGGTGGGGGAGAGATTGGGGCTGAGGTGAGAGCAAGGAGCTGGGGGAAAGAGACGGGCCAGCCGGTGGTCCAGGCCGGGCCGGGCCGGGCGGGCAGTCGGGCGGGCGGACCACAAGGCAAGAGAGGGAGAAAGAGAGTGGGGAAGGAGGGAGTGAGCAGGCGGAGCCAGAGCGTGTGAGTGAGCGGGGCTGGAGGGAGTGAGTGAGTGGGGCTGGAGGGAGTGAGTGAGGGGGGTCAGAGGAAGTGAGCGAGGGGGGCCAGAGGGAGTGAGCGAGGGGGGCTAGAGTGAGTGAGCGAGCGGGGTAAGAGGGAGAGATTGAGTGGGTCCGATGGGAGAGAGCGAATGCCGCCGGTGAGAGAGAGTGAGATGAGCCAGAGGGAGAGAGTGAGCGTGGTTGGGGTGAGAGAGTGAGCAAGTTCAGAGGAAGAGTGTAGGTGCGGACGGAGGAAGAGCGCGAGTGGGGTCGGGGGAAGAGAGTTCGTGGGGCCGGAGTAAGGGAACGAGTGAGGCGGGAGGGAGAGAGAGAGTGGGCATGCAGTGACAGTAAGAGTGGGGATGCAGTGATAGTACGAATGGGGACGCAGTGAGAGAGAGAGAGAGCGGGGCCGATGGGAGAGAAAATGCGATGCCAGAGGGAGAGACTGATCTGGGGGCTGCGTGAAAGTGAGCCGGGTCAGAGGGAGAGAGTGAGCGCGGCCGGGGGGATAGAGAGCGGGGCCGGGCAGACAGAGAGTGGGGACGGGGGGATAGATAGCGGGGACGGGGGGAGATAGAGTGGAGACGGGGGGATAGAGAGCTGGGCCGTGGGGATTGATAGTGGGGATGGGGAGAGATAGAACAGGTCCGGGAGGATAGAGTGTGGGGCCGGGGGGATAGAGAGCGGGGCCGGGGGGATAGAGAGCAGGGCCGGGGGGAGAGACAGCGGGGATGGGGGGAGATAGAACGGGGCAGGGGGGATAGAGAGCGGGGCTGGGGGGATATAGAACGGGGCTGAGGTGTTAGAGAGCGGGGCCGGGTGGATAGAGCGCGGGACCGGGGGGATAGAGAGCGGGGCCGGGAGGATAGACAGTGGGGCCGGGGAGATAGAGAGCGGGTCGGGGGGATAGAGAGCTGGGCCGGGGGGATAGATAGCGGGGACGGGGGGAGATAGAACGGGGATGGGGGGATAGAGAGTGGAGCCGGGGGGATAGAGAGCGGGGCCGGGTGGATAGAGAGCTGGGCCGGGGGGATAGAGAGCGGGGCCGGAGGGATAGAGATCTGGTCCGGGGGGATAGAGAGCGGGGCCGAGGGGATAGAGAGCGTGTCCTGGGTTTAGGGAGCCAGGCTGCAGAGAGATATAGCGGGACCTGGGCGAGAGAGAGCAGGGTTGGATGAAAAGAGAGCAATGCCGGGGATTAGAACGCGGCGGCAGGGGAAAGAGAGCAGAGCCAGTTGGAGGGAGAGCGGGGCCGGGATTAGAGATCTGGGCTGGGAGTTAATGAGCGTGGCCGGGGGGATAGAGAGCGCGGCCAGGATAATAGAGAGCGGGGCCAGGTTTTAGAGCGTGGGAACGTGGTGTTATTTTTCCGTGCCGGGGGTTAGAGAACAGGGTTGGTGGGACGAAAGAGCGGGACCGGGCGGAGAGAGTGCGGGGAGAGCGGGGTTGGGGGTAGGCAGAGTGCTCCCGAGGTGTTAGAGAGATGGAACGGTTGGAAAGAGAGCTGGACCGGGGGCATAGAGAGAGGTGCCAGGGGGCGGGAGAGCGGGGCAGTAGTTTAAGAGAGCGGGGCCGGGAGAAAATAGAGCGCAGGCTCTATTAGGGAGCGGAGCCTTGTCGAGAGAGCTGGTCCAGGGGGCTATAGAGCTGGGCCATAGTGTTAGAGAACAGTACTGGGGGGAGAGAGCACGGAGCCAGGTGGATAGAGACTGGGGCCTTTGGGAGAGATAGTGGGGCGGGTTGATAGAGAGTGTGGTTGGAGAGACAGAGTGCGCGGCCAGGAGTTGAGAGAGCAGGGCCGGGGTAGTGAGAGAGAGAGGGCGGGGACTAGAGAGAGGGGTCGGGGGTTTAGAGACCTGGGCCTGTGGAATAAGAGCGTTCGAGGCCAGACAGAGAGAGCGAGCAGGGCTGGAGGAAGAGAAATAGCACGGCTGGGGTGAGAGAGCGAGAGACGCCAGGGAAGTGAGAGCGGGGAGGAGGGAGTGAGAGAGCCGGGCCGAAGGGACAGAGCAAGCGAGGCCGGAGTGTGAGAGTGAGCAGATTTGTAGGGTGGGATTGAGCGGGGCCGGAGTAAGAGAATGAGTGCTCGGAGGGAGATTGTGAGTGAGACCGGGGATAGAGTGCGAGCGAGGCTGGATGGAGAGAAACCACAGCCTGAGGTATAGAGAGCGGGACAGGCTGGATAGAGAGCGGGGCCGGGGTGATAGAGAGCGGGGCCGGGGGTATAGAGAGCGGGGCCGGGGGTATAGAGAGCGGGGCCGGGGCGATAGAGAGCGGGGCCGGGGCGATAGAGAGCGGGGCCGGGGGGATAGAGAGCGGTGCCGGTGGGATAGAGAGTGGGCCGGGGGGATAGAGAGCGGGGCCAGGGGGATAGAGAGCGGGGCCGGGGCGATAGTGAGCGGGGCCGGGGGGATAGTGAGCGGGGCCTGGGGGATAGAAATCGGGGCCGGGGGGATAGAGTGCGGGGCCGGGGGGATAGAGAGCGGCGCTGGGGGGACAGAGAGCGGGGCTGGGGGGATTGAGTGCGGGGCCGGGATTGAGGGAGCTGGACGGGGGGGATAGAGGGTTGGGCCGGCGGGATAGAGGTCGTGGCCGGGTGGATAGAGAGCGGGGCCGGGGAGAGAGAGAGCGGGGCTGGGGGGAGAGAGAGCGTGGCCGGGTCGATAGAGAGCGGGGCCGGGGGGATAGAGAGCGGGTCTGGGGGGAGAGAGAGGGGGCCGGGGGAATTGAGAGCTGGGCCATGTGGAGAGAGAGCGGGGCCAGTGGAACAGAGAGTGGGGCCGGGGAGATAGAGAGTGGGTCCTTGGTTTAGGGTGCCAGGATGGGGAGAGATAGAGCGGGGCCAGGGGGATGAGAGAGCGGGGCCGGGGGGATGAGAGAGCAATGCCGGGGGGTTTGAAGGCGGCGCCAGGGGAAAGAGAGCAGAGCCAGTTGGAGGGAGAGCGGGGCCGGGATTAGAGATTTGGGCTGGGAGTTAGAGAGCGGGGCCGGGGGGATAGAGACCGCGGCCAGGATAATAGAGAGCGGGGCCGGGGTTTAGAGCGCGGGAACCTGTTGTTATTTTTCGGGGCCGGGGGTTAGAGAGCAAGGCTGGTGGGACGAGAGAGCGGGACAGGGCAGAGAGAGTGCAGAGAGAGCGGTGTCGGGGGGACGCAGAGCGCACCCGGGGTGTTAGAGAGCAGAACTGGGGGAAAGAGAGCCGGACCGGGAGCATAGAGAGAGGGGCCGGGGGGGCGAGATAGCGTGGCTGTAGTTTCAGAGAGCGGGGCCGGGTTAAAATAGAGCGCAGGCGGGGGGATAAGGAGCGGAGCCTGGTCGAGAGAGCCGGTCCAGGGGGCTATAGAGCTGGGCCATAGTGTTAGAGAGCGGTTCTGGGGGGAGAGAGCATGGAGCCGGGCGAATAGAGACTGGGGCTGGTGGGAGAGGTAGCGGGGCGGGTTGATAGAGAGTGTGGCCGGAGAGACAGAGGGCGAAACCGGTAGTTGAGAGAGCGCGGCCGGGGTAGTGAGAGAGCGAGGGCGGGGGCTAGAGAGAGGGGTTGGGTATTTAGAGAGCTGTGCCTGTGGGATAAGAGCGATCGAGGCAGAACAGAGAGAGTGAGCAGGGCTGGAGGAAGATAAATAGCACGGCTGGGGTCAGAGAATGAGAGGTGCCAGGGAAGTGAGAGCGGGGACAGAGAGAGTGAGAGAGCCGGGCCGGAGGGAGAGAGCAAGCGAGGCCGGAGTGTGAGAATGAGCAGATTTGTAGGGTGGGATTGAGCGGGGCCGGAGTAAGAAAATGAGTGGAAACGTGGATAGAGTGCGCGCGAGGCTGGATGGAGAGAAACCATTGCTGGGGTATAGAGAGCGGGGCAGGCTGGATAGAGAGCAGTGCCCGGGGGGGGTAGAGAGCGAGGCCGGGTTGATAAAGAGCGGGGCTGGGGGGATAGAGCGCGGGGCCAGGGGGATAGAGAGCGGGGCCAGTGGGATAGAGAGCGGGGCCGGGGGGATAGAGAGCGGGGCCGGGGGGATAGAGAACGGGGCCGGGGGGATAGAGAGCGGGGCAGGTGCGGATAGAGAGCGGGGCTGGGGGGATAAAGAGCGGGGACGGGGTGATAGACAGCGGGACCGGGGGGATAGAGAGCGGGGCCGGGGGGATAGAGAGCGGGGCCGGGGGGATAGAGAGCGGGGACGGGGTGAGAGAGAGCGGGGCCAGGATTGAGAGAGCTGGGGCTGGAAGATAGAGACCGGAGCCGGGGGCAGAGAGAGCGGGGCCGGGGGGTTAGAGAGCGGGGCCGGGGGGATAGAGAGCGGGGCTGGGGGGATAGAGAGCATGGCCGGGTGGATAGAGAGCTGTGCTGGGGGGAGAGAGAGCGGGGCCGGGGTGATAGAGAGCGGGGCCGGCGGGGATAGAGAGCGGGGCTGGGGGGAGAGAGAGCGGTGCCGGGGGGATAGAGATTGGGGCCGGGGGGAAAGAGAGACGGGCCGGGGGGATAGAGAGCGGGGCTGGGGCGATAGAGTGCGGGGCCAGGATTGAGAGAGCTGGGGCTGGGGGATAGAGAGCGGGGCCAGGATTGAGAGAGCGGGGCTGGGGGGGATAGAGAGCGGGGCCGGGGGCAGAGAGAGCGGGGCCGGGGTGATTGAGAGCGGGGCCGGGTGGATAGAGAGTGCGGCTGGGGGGTCAGGGAGAGGGGCCGTGCGGACAGAGAGCGGGTGCTGCGTTTAGGAAGCCAGGCTGGGGAGAGATAGAGCGGGCGTGGGCGAGAGAGAGCGGGGCCGGGGGAATGAGAGAGCAATGCCGGGGGGTAAGAAGGCGGCGCCAGTGGAAAGAGAGCGTAGCCAGTTGGAGTGAGAGAGGGGCCGGGATTAGAGATCTGGGCCGAGAGTTAAAGAGCGGGTCCGAGGGGATAGAAAGCGCCGCCAGGATAATAGAGAGCGGGGCCTGGGTTTAGAGCGTGGGAACGTGGTGTTATTTTTCGGGGCCGGGGGTTAGAGAGCAGGGCTGGTGGGATGAGAGAGCGGGACCGGGCGGAGAGAGTGCGGGGAGAGCGGGGTCGGGGGGAGACAGTCCTCACCCGGGGTGTTAGCGTGCGGAACCGGGGGAAAGAGAGCCGGACAGGGGGCATAGAGAGTGGGGATGGGGGGGCGAGAGAGCGGGGCTGTAGTTTCAGAGAGCGGGGCCGGGAGAAAATAAAGCGCAGGGGGGGGGATAGGGAGTGGAGCATGGTCGAGAGAGCCGGTCCACGGGGCTATATAGCTGGGCCATAGTGTTAGAGAATGTTACTGGGGGAAGAGAGCACGGAGCCGGGCGGATAGAGACTGGGACCGCTGGGAGAGATAGCGAGGCGGTTTGATAGAGAGTGTGGCCGGAGAGACAGAGGACGAGGCCGGGAGTTGAGAGAGCGGGACCGGGGTAGTGAGAGAGCGAGGGCGGGGGCTAGAAAGAGGGGTCGGGTATTTAGAGAGCTGTGCCTGTGGGATAAGAGCGATCAAGGCCGGACAGAGAGATCGAGCAGGGCTGGAGGAAGAGAAAGAGCACGGCTGGGGTGAGAGAGTGAGAGGTGCCAGGGAAGTGACTGAGCGGGGACGGAGGGAGTGACAGAGACGGGCCGGAGGGAGAGCGCAAGCGAGGCCGGAGTGTGAGAGTGAGCAGATTTGTAGGGTGAGATTGAGTGGGGCCGGAGTAAGAGAATGAGTGGGGCATGAGGGAGATTGTGAGTGGGAGATGGGATAGAGTGCGAGCGAGGCTGGATGGAGAGAAACCGCGTCCTGAGGAATAGAGAGCGGAGCCGTGGGGATATAGAGCGGTGCCGGGGATAGATGGAGCATGGACGGGGGGATAGAGAGCGGGACTGAGGGGACAGAGAGCGGGGCCGGGGGGATAGAGAGCGGGGACGGGGGGATAGAGAGCGGGGCTGGGGGGATAGAGAGCGGGGCGAGATCGGGGCCGGGGGGATAGAGAGAGGTGCTGGGGGGATAGAGAGCGGGGACGGGGGGATAGAGAGCGAGTCCTGGGTTTAGGGAGCCTGGCTGGGGAGAGATAGAGCGGGACCTGGGCGACAGAGAACGGGGCCGGGGGGATAAGAGAGAAATGCCGGGGGGTTAGAAGGGGGCACCAGGGGAAAGATAGCAGAGCCAGTTGGAGGGAGAGGGGTGCCAGGATTAGAGATCTGGGCCGGGAGTAAGAGAGCGGGGCCGGGGGGACAGAGAGCACAGCCAGGATAACAGAGAGCGGGGCCGGGGTTTAGAGCGTGGGAACGTGCTGTTATTTTTCGGTGCCGGGGGTTAGAAAGCAGGGTTGGTGGGACGAGAGAGCGGGACCGGGCGGAGAGAGTGCGGGGAGAGCGGGGTCGGGGGGAGGCAGAGCGCACCCGGGGTGTTAGAGAGCAGGACCGGGGGAAAGAGAGCCGGACAGGGGGCATAGAGAGAAAAGCCGGGGGGCGGGAGAGCGGGGCTGTAGTCTTAGAGAGCGGAGCCGGGAGAAAATAGAGCGCAGGCGGGGTGATCGGCAGCGTAGCCTGGTCGAGATAGCCGGTACAGGGGGCTATAGAGCTGGGCCATAGTGTTACAGAGTGGTACTGGGGGGATAGAGCATGGAACCGGGCGGATTGAGACTGGGGCCGGTGGGAGAGATAGCGGGGCGGGTTGATAGAGAGTGTGGCTGGGGAGACAGAGGGCGCGGCCGGGAGTTGAGAGAGCGGGGCCGGGGTAGTGAGAGAGCGAGGGCGGGGGCTAGAGAGAGGTGTCAGGGTTTAGAGAGCTGGGCCTGTGGTATATGAGCGATCGAGGCCGGACAGACAGAGCGAGCAGGGCTGGAGGAAGAGAAAGAGCACGGCTGGGGTGAGAGAGTGAGAGGGGCCAGGGAAGTTAGAGCGGGGACGGAGGGAGTGAGAGAGCCGGCCCGGAGGTAGAGAGCAAGCGAGGCCGGAGTGTGAGAGTGAGCAGAATTGTAGGGTGGGATTGAGCGGGGCCGAAGTAAGAGAATGAGTGGAAATGGGGATAGAGTGCGAGCGAGGCTGGATGGAGAGAAACCGTTGCCTGAGATCTAGAGAGCGGGGCAGGCTGGATGGAGAGCAGTGCCGGGTGGATAGAGAGCGGGGCCGGGGGGATAGAGAGCGGGGGCGGGGGGATAGGGAGCGGGGCTGGGGTGAAAGAGAGAGGGGCAGCGGGGGATAGACAGCGGGGCCGGGGGTTAGGCAGCGGGGCCAGTGGGATAGAGGGCGTGGCCGGGTGGATAGAGAGCGGGGTCGGGGGGTGGGAGAGCAGAGCCGGGGGGATAGAGAGCGGGGCCGGGTGGATAGAGAGCGGGGCCGGGGGGATAGAGAGCGGGGCCGGGGTGAGAGAGAGTGGTGCCGGAGGTATAGAGAGTGGGGCCGGGGGGATAGAGAGCGGGGCCGGTGGGAGAGATAACGGGGCTGGGGGGGTTGAGAGCGGGGCCAGGGGGATAGAGAGAGCGGCTGAGGGGTCAGAGAGTGGGGCCGTGCGGATAGAGAGCGGGTGCTGCGTTTAGGGAGCCAGGCCGGTGAGAGATAGAGCGTGACATGGGCGAGAGAGAGCGGGGCTGAGGTGATGAGAGAGCAATGCCGGGGGGTTAGAAGGCGGCGCCAGTGGAAAGAAAGCGTAGCCAGTTGGAGGGAGAGAGGGGCCGGGATTAGAGATCTGGGCCGGGAGTTAAAGAGCGGGGCCGAGGTCATAGAAAGCTCGGCCAGAATAATAGAGAGCGGGGCCTGGGTTTAGAGCGTGGGAACGTGTTGTTATTTTTCGGTGCCGGGGGTTAGAGAGCAAGGCTGGTGGGTCGAGAGAGCGGGACCGGGCGGAGAGAGTGCGGGGAGAGCGGGATCGGGGGGAGGCAGAGCGCACCCGGGGTGTTAGAGAGCAGGACTGGGGGAAAGAGAGCCGGACAGGGGGCATAGAGAGAAGTGCCGGGGGGCGGGACAGCGGGGCTGTAGTTTTAGAGAGCGGGGCTGGGAGAAAATAGAGCGCAGGCGGGGGGATAGGGAGCGGAGCCTGGACGAGAGAGCCGGTCCAGGGGGCTATAGAGCTGGGCCATAGTGTTAAAGAGCGGTACTGGGGGGAGAGAGCACGGAGCCGGGCGGATTGAGACTGGGGGCGTTGGGAGAGATAGCGGGGCGGGTTGATTGTGTGGCAGTGGAGACAGAGGGTGCGGCCGGGAGTTGAGAGAGCGGGACCGTGGTAGTGAGAGAGCGAGGGCGGGGGCCACAGTGAGGTGTCGGGTGTTTAGAGAGCTGAGCCTGTGTGATAAAAGCGATCGAGGCAGGACAGAGAGAGCTAACTGGGCTGGGGGAAGAGATGGAGCACGGCTGGGGTGAAAGAGTGAGAGGTACCAGGGATGTGACTGAGCGGGGACGGAGAGAGTGAGAGAGACGGGCCGGAGGGAGAGAGAAAATGAGGCCACAGTGTGAGAGTGAGCAGATTTGTAGGGTGGGTTTCAGCGGGGCCGGAGTAAGAGAATTCATGGGGCCGGAGGGAGATTGTGAGGGGAACCTGGGATAGAGTGCGAGCGAGGCTGGAAGGAGAGAAACCGCTGCCTGAGGTATAGAGAGCGGGAAGGCTGGATAGTGAGCAGTGCCGGGGTGATAGAGAGCGGGGCCAGGGGGATAGAGAGCGGGGCCGGGGGGAGAGAGAGCGGGGCCGGGGGGATAGAGAGCGGCGCCGGGGGGATAGAGAGCGGGGCCGGGGGGATAGAGAGCGGGGTCAGGGGGTTCGAAAGCGGGGCCGCGGAGATAGAGAGTGTGGTCGGGGTGATAGAGAGCGGGCCCAGGGGGAGAGAGAGCGGGGCCGGGGGGAGAGAGAGCGGGGCCGGGGGGATAGAGAGCGGGCCCAAGGGGAGAGAGAGCGGGGCCGGGGGGAGAGAGAGCGGGGCCGGGGGGATAGAGAGCGGCGCCGGGGGGATAGAGAGCGGGGCCGGGGGATAGAGAGCGGGGTCAGGGGGTTCGAAAGCGGGGCCGCGGAGATAGAGAGTGTGGTCGGGGTGATAGAGAGCGGGGCCGGTGTGATGGAGAGCGGGCCCAGGGGGAGAGAGAGCGGGGCCAGGGGGATAGAGAGTGGGGCCGCGGGGATAGAAAGCGGGGCCGGTGGTATAGAGAGCGGGGCCGGGGGGATAGAGAGCGGGGCCGGGGGGGAGAGAGCGGGGCCGGGGGATAGAGAGCGGGGCCGGGGGTAGATTGTGAGTGGGAGCGGGGATATAGTGCGAGCGAGGCTGCACGGAGAGAAACCGCTGCCTGAGGTACAGAGAGCGGGGCCGGGGGGATAGAAAGCGGGGCCGGGGGGATAGAGAGCGGGGCCGGGGGGATAGAGAGCGGGGCTGGGAGTATAGAGAGTGGGTTGGGGGGGATAGAGATTGGGTTGCGGGGGATAGCGAGCGGGGCCGGGGGATAGAGAGCGGGGCCGGGGGGATAGAGAGCGGGGCCAGGGTGATAGAAAGCGGGACCGGGGGGATAGATAGGGGGTCCGGGGGTATAGAGAGCGGGGCCTGGTAGATAGAGATCAGGGCCGGGTAGATAGATAGCTGGGCCAGGGGGAGAGAGAGCGGGGCCGTGGTGATAGAGAGCGGGGACGGGGGGATAGAGAGCGGGTCCGGGTAGATAGATAGCAGGGCCGGGGGGATAGAGAGTGGGGCCGGGGGGATAGAGAGCGGGGCTGGGGGGATAGAGAGAAGTGCCGGCGGGATAGAGTGCGGGTCTGGGGTGATAGAGAGATGTGCCGGGAGGATAGAGAGCGGGGCCGGGGGGATAGAGAGCGGGGCCGGGGGGATAGAGAGCGGGGCCGGGGGAATAGAGAGAAGTGCCGGGAGGGTAGAGAATGGGGCCGGTGGGATAGAGAGCCCGGCCGGGGGGATAGAGTGCGTGACCGGGGGGATAGAGAGCGGGGCCGTGGGTATAGAGAGCGGGGCCAGGGGGATAGAGAATGGGGCCGTGGGGATTGAGTGCGTGGCCGGGGGGAGAGAGAGCGGGGCCGGTGGGATAGAGAGCGGGGCCGGGGAGATAGATAGCGGGGTCCGGGGGATAGAGAGCGGGGCTGGGGGGATAGAGAGCAGGGCCGGGGGTAGAGGGAGCGGGGCCAGGGGAATAGAGAGCGGGACCAGTGGGCTAGAGAGCGGGGCCAGGGGGATAGATAGCGGAGTCCGGGGGATAGAGAGCTGGGCTGGGGGGATAGAGGTTGGGGTGGGGGGGAGAGAGAGCGGGGCCGGGTGGGTAGAGAGCGGGGCCGGGGGATAGAGAGCCGGGCCGGGGGGATATACAACGGGGCCTGGGGGATAGTGAGCGGGGCCGGGTGGGTAGAGAGCGGGGCAGGGGGGATAGAGAGCGGGGCCTCGGGGATAGAGAGCGGAGCCGGGGGGATAGAGAGCGGGGCCGGGTGGATAGACAGAGGGTCATGGGTTTAGGGAGCCAGGCCGGGGAAAGATAGAGCGGGGCCGGGGGGATGAGAGAGCAATGCCGGGGATTTAGAAGGCGGCGCCAGGGGAATGAGAACAGAGCCAGTTGGAGGGAGAGCGGGGCCGGGATTAGAGATCTGGGCTGGAAGTTAGAGAGCGGGGCCGAGGGGTTTGAGAGCGCAGCCAGGATAATAGACAGCAGGGCCAGGGTTTAGAGCGTGGGAATGTCGTGTTATTTTTTGAGGCCGGGGGTTTGAGAGCAGGGTTGGTGGGATGATAGAGCGGGACCGGGCGGAGAGAGTGCGGGGAGAGCGGGGTCGGGGGGAGGCAGAGCGCACCCGGTCTGTTTGAGAGCGGGACCGGGGGGAAAGAGAGCCGGACCTGGGGCATAGAGAGATGGGCCGGGGGGCTGGAGAGCGAGGCTGTAGTTTCAGAGAGCGGGGCCGGAAGAAAATAGAGCACAGGCGGGGGGATACGGACCGGAGCCTGCTCAAGAGAGCCGATCCAGGGGGCTATAGAGCTGGGCCATCGTGTTCGAGAGCTGTACTGGGGGGAGAGAGCACGGAGCCAGGCGGATAGAGACTGGTTCCGGTGGGATAGATAGCTGGGCAGGTTGATAGAGAGTGTGGCCGGAGAGACAGAGGGTGCGGCCAGGAGTTGAAAGAGCGGGGCTGGGGTACTGAGAGAGCAAGGGCGGGAGCTAGAGAGAGGCGTCAGGAGTTTAGAGAGCTGCGCCTGCGGGATAAGAGCGATCGAGACCGGACAGAGAGAGCGAGCAGGGCTGGAGGAAGAGATGGAGCAAGGCTGGGGTGAGAGAGCGAAAGGGGCCAGGGAAGTGAGTGAGCGGGGATGGAGGGAGTGAGAGAGCCGGGCCGGAGGGAGAGAGCAAGCGAGGCCGGAGTGTGTGAGTGAGCAGATTTGTAGGGTGGGATTGAGCGGGGCCGGAGTAAGAGAATGAGTGGTTGGAGAGCGATTGTGAGTGGGAGATGGGATAGAGTGCGAGCGAGGCTGGAAGGAGAGATACCGCACCTGAGGAATAGAGAGCGGGGCAGGCTGGATAGTGAGCAGTGATGGGGGGTTAAAAAGCGGGGCCGGTGGGATGGAGTGCAGGGCCGGGGGGATGGAGAGCGGGGCCGGGGGAATAGAGAGCGGGGCCGGGGGATGGAGAGCGGGGCCGGGGGGATAGAGAGCGGGGCCGGGGGGATGGAGAGCGGGGCCGGGGGGATGGAGAGCGGGGCCGGGGGGATAGAGAGCGGGGCCGGGTGGGTAGAGAGCGGAGCCGTGGGGATAGAGAGCGGGGCCGGGGGGATAGAGAGCCGGGCCGGGGGGAGAGAGAGCGGGGCCGGGGGATAGAGAGCGGGACCGGAGGGATAGAGAGCCGGGCTGGGGGGAGAGAGAGCGGGGCCGGGGAGATAGAGAGCGGGGCCGCGGGATAGAGAGCGGGGCCGGGGGGATAGAGAGCGGGACCGGGCGGATAGAGAGCAGGGCCGGGTGGATAGAGATCGGTGCCGGGGTGGATAGAGAGCGGTGCCGGGGGATAGAGAGCGGGTCTGGCGGAAAAGGAGTTAGCGGAGTCGGGGGAAGAGAGCTTGCACTGCCAGGGCGAGAGAGTCAGCGGGGGTGGAGTGAGAGAGCAAGTGGAGCCAAAGTTTGAGTAGTAGCGAGGCCGGATGGTGTGAGTGAGCGAGGCCGGATTGTGAGAGCGAGCTGGACTGGAGAAAGAGAGTGAGCGTTTTAAAAGGGATAGAGTAGGTGGGCCTGGAGGTAATGAATGCAAGAAAGGGAGGGAGAATTAATGTGTGAGAGATAGAGAATGTGAGATTGAGAGAGGATGTGCGTGAGCGAGAGTGAGGCTGAGTGAGTGAGAGAGTGAGAATGTGAATGTTGGAGGGAGAGGGAGACAGCGAAAGTGAGAGAGAGAGGGAGCCAGTTAGAGAATGTTAGAGAGAAAGTGAGACTGTGACTAAGACTGAGTGAGACTTTATGTCTGAAGAGAGGGAGACTGTGAGTGAGAGAGAGAGAGCATGAGTGAGAGAGAGAGAGAGGGAGACTGTGAGAGAGGGAGAGACTTTTAATGTGAAGGTGAGAGATGGAGAATGTGTGAGAGAGTGCAACTGTGATTGTAAAATAAAGAGGGTAAATGTGAAAAACAAGAGAATGAGGGAGACTGAGTGAGAGAGAGAGAGGGCGGCGCTGAAAGTTTGAAAGAGAGAGAGGCAGACACTGTAGTTAAGGGAGATTGAGAGGGAGACTGTGTGTGTGAAGACGGTGAATGTGGAAGGAAGGGAGGCTTGTGAGTGGGAGATAGAGTGAGAGAGCGAGACTGTGATTTTGAATGAGATAGATGGATAATGTGACAGAGACGGTGATTGTGAATGTGAGGGAGAAAGGGAGAATGTAAATGAAAGAGAGAGCGGGAGACTGTGAACGTGAGATTGAGGGAGCCTATGAATGTGTAAGAGAATAAGATGGAGAGTGTGAATGTGAGAGAGAAAGGGTGCATGTAAAAGAAAGAGAGATGGCGAGACTAAGGACGTGAGAGAGAGAGAGACTGTGAATGTGACAGGGAGAGGTAGAGTGTCAGGGAGACTTTGTGAGAGAGCAAGGGAGACAGTGAGTGAGAGAGAGGGGAGACTGAGTGAAAGAGCAAGGGAGACTGACTGAGAGAGAGGGAGACAGGGTGAGAGAGAAAATGTCAATGTGACAGAGAAAGAGGGAGACTGCGAATGAATAAGAGAGGGAGGCGCGGAATGAAGGAGAGAGGAAGCCTGGGAATGAAAGAGAGAGGGAGACTGAGTCAGTGTGAGAGATGGAGAGAGGGTGAGTTACTGAGAGAGGAATGGAGCCTCTGAGGCTGAGAGACAGAGAGAGGAGTTGACTGTGTGTGAGAGAGCGAGGCACACTGAGCGAGAGAGAGAGAGAGAATATGAGTGAGAAAGACATAGGGAGAATGTGAGCGAGGGAGGCAGAGGGAGACTGAGTGAGTGAGAGTGACAGACTGTGAACGTGCGAGAGAGAGAGGGCAGCACTGAATGTGAAAGAGAGAGGGAGTGGGAGATTTTAAGAGGGGAAAGATGGTAAATCTGGGAGGCAGGGTGCTTCTGAGTGAGAGAGAGAGTGAGGGAGCTAGACTGTGAATGTGTGTGAGATAGGGAGAGAATTTGAGAGACAGATGAAGACTGTGCATGTGAGGGTGAAATTGAGAATCTAAATTGAGAAGAGAGAGGAGACTGTGAATGTGAGAAAGCGACTGAGTGAATGAGCGAGGGAGAGTGTGGGAGAGAGGGGGCTCTGACTAAGTGGGAGAGAGAGGGTTAATTTGAATCCATAAGAGACAGGGGCGCAGTGAGTGATTTAGAGAAAGAGAACGATTTTGTGAATGTGAGGGAGACTGGTTGAATGAGAATGTAAGAGAGAGATGGGGACTGAAAGCGAGATAGACGGAGGTTCTGAATCAGAGGAGATTGTGATTCAATGCTGAGTGAAGGGATAATGTAAATATAAGAGATTGAGGGAGAATGTAAGTATGAGAGAGAGGGATACATAGAGTGAGTGAAAGAAAGAGAATGTCAATGTGAGGGAAAGAGGGAGACTGCGAATGAATTAGGGAGGGAGACCGCAAATGAGTGAGGGAGGGAGACTGCGAAAGAATGTGAGATGGAGGCAGAATCAGTGTGAGAGGGAGAGGGAGGCTGAGTGAGTGAGAGAGGGAGGGAATTGTGTGAGAGGTTGATGGAGACTGTTTTCAAGCCTGAGGGAGAGAAAGAGAGAGAGAGAGAGAGAGAGGTGGAGACAGTGTGAGAGAGAGAGAGAGCCGGAGATGAAGACTGTGTGTGTGAGAGAGAGAGGGAGACTGTACGAGTGGGAAAGCGAAACAGACTGAGAGAGAGATGGAGAAAGTAAGTGAGAGAGTTTGTGAGACTTTCCTTGAGAGAGTGAGTGAGACTCCGAGTGAGAGAGACAGAAGGAGAATGTGAACGTGATGGAGACAGTTAATGAGTGGAAGAGAGATAATGTGAATCTGAGGGAGAGATGGAGACTGTGAATGTGAGACAATGATGGGGACCGAAAGAGAGAGAGAGTATGACTATGAGTGGTAGAGAGAGGGAGACGGTGTGTTAATTAGAGGGACAGTCTGTG
This sequence comes from Cetorhinus maximus, assembly GCF_964194155.1. Classification (NCBI taxonomy): domain Eukaryota; kingdom Metazoa; phylum Chordata; class Chondrichthyes; order Lamniformes; family Cetorhinidae; genus Cetorhinus; species Cetorhinus maximus. Next base: position 11,569,034 of record NC_135913.1, on the reverse strand, counting down.
AATGTGAGGGAGAGAGGGAGACTGTGAATGTGAGAGAGTGGGAGAATGAGGGAGAAAGAGGAGGGTGAACGATTGAGAGATGGGGAGGGAGACTGTGAATTTGAGAGAGAGAAGTTGGCTGTGAAGACTAGAGAGAGACTGTGAGTGAACGAGAGACGGAGACTGAGTGAGAGCGCGGTAGAGAGGGAGACTGATCGAGAGTGAAAGGGAGAGTCTGAATGAGAGAGCGAGAGAGGGCGACGGACTCTGAGTCAGTGAGTGGAAACGTTCGAAGGAAGAAGACGGAGGTAGTGAGAGGGAGGGAGGATGTGAGTGGGAGAGAGAGCTAGACTGTGAATGTGAGAGAGGGGGAGACTGTGATTGTAAGAGAGAGGGAGAGTGAGAGAGAGAGACTGTGAGAGAGTGAGCAAGGCAGAGAGAGAGAGAATGCCAATCTGCGAGAGAGAGTGGGACAATGTGAGAGAGTGGCAGACTGTAATCGTGAGAGAGAGAGAAAAAATGAGAGATAGAGAGGAAGAAAGCTGGGGAGAGAAAGAGAGGCAGAGATATAGTGAATGCGAGAAAGTGAGAGTGGGAGACTGAATGGTTGAGAGAGAGCGAATCTAAAAGTGAGAAAGAGGGAGGCTCTGCGTGGGCGAGAGTGAGACCGATTGGGTGACAGAGGGAGAAAGTGAATGTGGGAGAGTAAGTGAGGGAGACTGTGAGCGAGAGAGATAGAGGGAGGCTGAGTGTGAGTGTCATAGAGACTGAGCGAAAGAGAGGGTCACTGGGTGAGAGAATGAATTGCAGACTCTGAGTGTGAGAGAGGGAGAGGAAGACTATGTATGTGAGAGAGTGAGGGAGAGTGTGTGAGAGGAAGAGACTGAATGTGAGTGAGAGAGGAAGAATGTGAATATCAGAGAGAGAGGGAGATTGTTAATGTGGGAGATGGAGAATGTAAGTGAATGAGAGAGGGAGGATTTGAGAGAGAGTGGACTGTGAGCTAGTGGGAGGGAATTGGCTAATTTGCATCTGTGAGAGAATGGGGGACTTTGAGTGAGGCAGAGAGAGAGCTAATGTAAATGTGAGGGAGAGAGATTGCCTAAAAAGGTGAGAGAGAGATGGGGTCTGAAAGTGAGAGAGTGAGGACGCCTGTGAGTTTGAGAGAGAAATTGAGACAGTGAGTGAGAGAGAGAGGGTGAGTGAGTGAAATGGGGAGAGAGTGTGAATGTGAGGCAGAGAACTGGAGACTGTGTGAGAGGTGGGGCCTTTGAATGTGAGGGAGAGAGGGGGAGACTGTGTGAGAGGGGGGATTGAGAATGTGAGGGAGCGAGGGAAAATGTGAATATGAAAGTGAGATGGGGACTGTGAGTCAGTGGAGACTCTGAGTGAGTCAGAGTGAGATTGAGTAAGAGAGAGAGAGAGCGATAGTGAATGCGAGAAAGAGAGGGAGACTGAATGTGTGATTGAGAATGTGAATGTCAGAGAGAGGGAGGCTGTGCATGGGCGAGAGGGAGGCTGTGCGTGGGCGAGAATGAGACTAAGTGAGTGAGAGAGGGCGAATGTGAATATGGGAGAGAGAGGGAGACTGCGAATATGAGAGCGAGAGAGAGAGAGAGAGCCAGTGAATGTGAGAGAGAAAGTGAGGCTGTGACTGAGACTGAGTGAGACTGTGAGTGAGAGAGAGGGAGACTGTGAGTGTGCGAGAGAGAGAGCGAGGGGGAGACCGAGTGAGAGAGAGAGGGAGATTGAGTGAGAGTGAGTGAATGAATGGTAATCTCTGAGTGTGTGAGAGAGAGAGGTAGACTATGAATGTGAGAAGGAGGGAGGGGGATTGTGTGAGAGGTGGAGACTAAATGTGATTGAGAACGGGAGAATGTGAATATCATAGAGAGAGGGAGACTGTTATGGTGGGAGATATAGTATGTAAGTGTATGAAAGGGGTAGAATGTGAAGATCAGAGAGAGAGGGAGGCTGTTAATGTCCGAGATAGAGACTGTAAGTGATTGAGAGAGGGAGGTTGTGAGAGAGAGTGGACCGTGAGCTAGTGGGCGAGGTTTGGGTACTTTGCATCTATGAGACTGAGGGGGGCTGTGAGTGAGCCAGAGAGAAAGAGCTAATGTGAATGTGAGGGAGAGAGGGTGCCTGAGAAGGTGAGAGGGGTGGGGTCCGAAAGTAAGAGATTGAGGGTGCCTGTGAATGTGAGAGAGTAAGTGAGACTGTGAGTGAGAAGAGGGAGATTGTGAGTAAGAGAGAGAGGGAGACCTCGTGAGAGAGAGAGAGAGGGAGAGTGAGTGAGAGGGGGAAACTATGAGTGTGAGGGAGAGATGGACAATGTGAATGTAAAGGACAGAAGGAGACTGTGATTGTGAGTGAGACGGGGACTGAAAGCGAGAGAGAGGGAGACTGAGAGTGATATAGAGAGGGAGGAGGTGAGTCAATGAAAGAGAAAAACTGAATGTGAGGGAGAGAGGGCGACTGTGAATGTGAGGGAATTGAAAACTGATTGAGAGATAGGGAGGGAGACTGTGAATGTGTGAGAGAAACGTTGGCTTTGAATGTGAGACAGCGAATGTGAATAAAACAGAGAGAGGGAGTCTGTTAATGTGGGAGATGGAGACGGTGAGTGAATGAGAGAGGGAGGCTGTGAGACAGATTGGACTGTGAGCTAGTGAGAATGAGATGGGTAATTTGCATCAGTGAGAGAGAAAGTGACTGTGAGTGAGTGAGAGATGGAGAGAGATAATGTGAATGAGAGGGAGAGAGGGTGCCTGATAAGGTGAGAGAGAGATGGGTTCTGAACGTGAGAGAGTGAGGGCACCTGTGAGTGTGAGAGAGAAAGTGAGTCTCTGAGTGCGACAGAGTGAAACTGTGAGTGAGAGAGAGAGTGGGACTTTGAGTGGGAAAGAGAGTGAGACTTTGAGTGAGAGAGAGAGAGGGAGACTGAGTGAGAGGGAGACTGAGTGAGAGACAGGGTGATTGAATGAGAGTATCAATGGGAGACTCTGATTGTGTGTGAGGGAGAGGGAGAGTATCAATCTGAGAGGGAGGGAGGGAGACTATGTGAGAGACGGAGACTGAATGTGAGTGGGAGAGGTAGAATGTGAAAGTCTGAGTGAGGGAGACTGTTAATGTGGGAGATAGAGACTGCAAGTGAATGAGAGATGGAGCATGTGAGAAAGAGTGGTCTGTGAGCTAATGGGAGGGATTGGTTAATTGCATCTGTGAGAGAGACGGGGAGTGTGAGTGAGTCAGAGAGAGAGAGGTAAATTGAATGTGAGGGAAAGAGGGTGTCTGAGCAGGTGAGAGAGAGAGATGGGGTCTGAAAGTGAGAGAGTGAGGGCGCCTGAGAGTGTGAGATAGAAAGTGAGACAGTGAGTGAGACTGAGTTAGACGGTGAGTGTGAGAGAGAGAGCGAGACTTTGAGTGAGAGAGAGAGGGAGACTGCCTGAAAGAGGGAGAGTGAGTGAGAGGAGGTGACTGTGAGAGGGACAATGTGATTGTAAAGTACAGAGGGAGAATGCGAATGTGAGAGTGAGATGGGGACTGAAAGTGAGAGAGAGGGAGACTGAGCGTGAAAGAGAGAGGCAGGAGGTGAGTTAATGAGAGAGAAAGACTGTGAACGTGACAGAGAGTGGGAAACTGTTTGAGAGATAGGGAGGGAGACTGTGAATGTGTGAGACAGAAGGTGGCTGTGAATGTCAGAGAGAGAATGTGAACATCACAGAGATAGGGAGACTGCTAATGTGTGAGATGGAGACAGTGAGTGAATGAGAGGGGGAGGCTATGAGGGAGAGTGGACTGTGAGCTAGTGGGAAAGAGTTTGGTAATTTGCATCTGTGAGAGAGAAGGGGACTGTGAGTGAGTCAGAGAGGAAGAGCAATAATGTGAATGTGAGGGAGAGAAGGTGCCTGAGAAGGTGAGAGAGAGATGGTTCTGAAATTCAGGGAGTGACGGCGCCTGTGAGTGTGAGAAAGAAAGTGAGTCTGTGAGTGCGATGGAGTGAAACTGTAAGTACGAGAGGGAGACTATGAGTGAAAAGAGAGGGGAACTTAGTGAGAGAGAGAGAGAGAGAGAGAGAGGGACAGGGAGTCAGAGAATGCGAGGGAGATTCTGGATGTCTGAGAGAGACACAGGGAGACTATGAATTTGAGAGAGATAGATGGAAGCTGTGTGAGAGGGGGAGACTGTGAAATTGAGGGAGAAAGAGGGAGACTGTGTGAGAGGGGGGACTGTGAATGTGACGGAGTGAATGTAAGGGATAGAGGGTGATTGGTCATGTGTGAAAGAGAGAATGTGAGTTAATGAGAAAGGGAAACTGAGAGAAATTGGAATGTGAGTTAGTGGGAGGGATGTGGATAATTTGAGGCTGTGAGAGGGAGAGGGGCAGGGAGAGAGAGTTTGTGTGAATGTGAGGGAGAGAGGGTGAATGAGAATGTGAGAAAGAGATGGGGACTGAAAGTGAGAGGAAAGGAGATTGTGCGTGAGAGGAGACTGTGAGTGACTCAGAATGAGGCTGAATGAGAGAGAGGGAGACTTTGAAAGTGAGAGAGAGGGCCTGTGAATTTGAGGGTTAGAAGGAGTCTGTGAATGTGAGAGAGGGAGAGTGATGGAGACTGAATGTGTGAGAGAGGGAGAGGGAGACTGTGAGTCTCAGCGAGATAGGTAAACTGATTGAGAGAGAGGGAGCATGAGAATTTGAGGTAGAGGGAGACTGACTGAGAGAGAGAGGGAGACAGAGTGTGTGAGAGAGAGGGAAATGTTGAATGTAAGGCGGAAGAGGGAGATTGTGCATATATGAGAGATAGAGGGAGAAGGTGAATGTGAAGGAGAGAGAAGGATGCTGAGTGAGAGAGAGAGATCCTGGGAATTTGAGGGAGAGATGGAGCCTGTGAATGTGAGAGTGAGGCGTAGGCTGTGAATGTGAGAGAGGGAGGGCAGCTGTGAATGTGATAGAGAGAGGGGAGATGTGATGTGAAAGAGAGAGAGAAACTGTGAATGTGTGAGAGATGGAGACGGTGAATGTCAGAGAGTGGAGGTGGATGTGAATGTGAGAGAGAGAGGCTGTGAATGTGAAAGAGAAACGGATGCTTAGTGTGAGAGAGCGAGAATTAGACTGTGAGTGAGAGAGTGGGAGAATTTGAATGTGAGCGAGAGAGGGAGGCTGTGAATGTGAGGGAGAAAGGGAGACTTAATGTGAGAGAGGGAAGGAGACTATGAGTGCCAGAAGGAGATTTTGAATGTGAGAGAAAGGGGAAAGCTGTGAATGTGTGAGAAAGATAGAGGGTGACTGTGAAAGTGAGGGAGAGATAAAGGCAGAATGAATGTGTGAGAGAGAGAAGGACACTGTGAGTGAGATAGGGAGAATTTGAATGTGAGAGAAAAGGAGGCTGGGATTGTGAGAGAGAGAGGCTGTGAATTTGAGAGAGAAAGAGGGAGCTTGAGTGAGTGAGAGATCGAAAATGAATGTGAGAGAGAAGGAGTTTGAGCGACAGAGAGAGGGAGACTCTGAGTGAGAGAGAGGGAGACTTTAAATTGTGTGAGAGAGAGAGAAGGATTCTGTGAGTGAAAGGGATGGTGCATGTGACTATGTGAGTGAGAGAGAGAGTACTCTTGAGTGAGAGAGAGAGGGGGAGAATGTTAATGTGAGAGCGGGGAGCATGTCAATGTGAGATAGATAGCGTCTGTGAATGTGAGGTAGAGAGAGGGAAATTTAGTGAGAGGAAGAGAGAGGGAGACTGAACGTGAGGGAGAGAGAGGGAGACTAAGTGAGGGAAACAGAGGGAGAATGTGAGTGAGAGAGACAGAAGGATTCCCTGAATGTAAGAGAGAGAGAGTGATGTGAATGTAAGAGAGAGAGAGAGAGAGGAAGTTTCTGAATGTGAGAGAGAGAGAGGGTGAGGGTGACTGAGTGATAGTGAGAGAATGAGTCAGAGTGGTAAATAGAATGTGAGAGAGAGTGAGACTGTGAGTGAGAGAGATGGGGAGACGGTGAATGAGAGAGAGAGGGTGAGTCACTGAAAGTGAAAGAGAGAGGAAGACATAATTTGTGAGAGAGGGAGTGGGAGAATGTGAGTGAGAGCTAGCCAGGTAAAGTGAGGGAGCATGTGAGTTTTAGAGAGGGGTGACTGAGTGAGAGAGAGAGGGTGACTGTGAGTGTGAGGGCAATAGAGGGAGATTGTGAATGTGTGAGATATAGAGAGAGACAGTGAATGTGAGAGAGAAAAGGAGATTGTGAGGGAGAATGAAGGAGATATGAGGGAGAGAGAAGGGGACTGAGGGAGTGAGAGGGAGCCTGTGTATTTGAAAGAGTGACGGGGCTGTGAATTTGATAGAGAGGGAGATTGTGAAAGTGAGAGAGAGAGAGGGAGACAATGAATGTGTGTGAGCGAGAGGGAGAGGAAGGCTGTGAGTGTGAGAGAGGGAGACTGTGAATGTGTGAGAGGTAGGGTGACAGTGAATGTGAGAGAGAAAATGAGACTGAATATGAGGCAGAGAGAGAGGTAGACTGTGTGAGAGAGAGAGAGGGAGAATGTGTATGTGTGAGAGAGAGAGAGGGAGGCTATGAATTTGAAAGAAAGTGGGAGGCTGTGAATGTGAGAGAGAGTGTGGCTGTGAGTGTGTGAGAGAAAGAGAGAAAGGGAGACTGTGAATGTCATGGAGATAGGGAGACTGAATGAGAGAGAGAGAAGGAGACAATAAGTCAGTGGGAGAGAGAGCGGTAATGGAACTGTGAAAGAGAGAGAGGGAGAATGTGAGTGTGAGAGACAGGGAGCAGGTGAATGTGAGAGAAAGGTGGGGACTGAAAGTGTGAAAAAGGGAGACAATGAGTGAGAGAGAGGTAGACTGTGAGTGAGATAGAGAGGGAGATAGCGAGAGGGTGAATGAGAGGGAAAATGTGAATATGAGGGATGGAGGGTGACTGTGAATGTGAGAGGGAAATTGGAGACAATGTGATAGAGAGAGATGAAGACTGAGTTAGCTAGGGAGAATCTCAATGTGAGAGATGGAAGCTGTGAAAGTGAGAGAGACAGAAGGAGGCTGTGAATCTGAAGAGAGAGAGAGAGAGTGAGACTTAGTGAGCGAAAGATGGAAACGGAGCGAGAAGAGGGAGATTGTGAATGTCTGGGAGAGAGAAGGAGGTTGTGACTGAGAGAGAGTTTGCGGGAGAATGTGAGTGAGAAAGAGGGTGACTCTGAGCGAGAGAGAGAGGAAGAGAATGTTAATGTGAGAGGGGCGAGCATGTGAACGTGAGATAGATGGCGGCTGTGAATGTGTGAGAGAGAGAGAGAGAGAGGGAAAATGAGTAAGAGGGAGAGAGAGGGGGAGACCGACCGTGAGGGAGAGAGAGGGAGACTAAGGGAGGGATAGATGGAGAATGTGAGTGAGAGAGACAGAGGGAGAATCTGAATGTGAGAGAGAGGAAGACTCTGAATGAGAGAGAGAGAGAGAGAGGGAGAGCGAGACTGAGTTAGAGAGAGAGAATGAGTGAGAGAGTGAGACAGAATATGAGGGATGGTGTGACTGTTAATGACAAAGAGAGAATGAGGCGGTGAATGTGAGAGAGAGGGTGAGAGAGAGAGAGAGAGAGGGAGACAGCATGTGTGAGAGAGGGAGAGAGAGACTATGAGTGCGAGCGAGAGAGTTAAACACAGTGAGAGAGAGAGGGAGCAATTGAATATGAGAGAGAGGGGGACTGATTGAGAGAGAGGGAGGCTGAGTCAGTGAGAGAGGGAGAGAATGTTACTGTGAAGGGGAGGAGCATGTGAATGTGAGATAGATGGCGGCTGAGAACATGAGAGAGGGAGAGTGAGACTGAGGGAGTGAGGCAGACAGTGAATAAGAGATAGAGAGAGGGAGGTTGTGAATGTAAGAGACGGTAAATGAGATTCAAAATCTGTGTGAGTGAGAGGGATACTGTGAATGAGAGAGAGGGAGAAGGAGGCTGAGTGAGAGTGAGGGAATTAATGAGAGATGGAGGGGGAGAATGTGGGATGGAGGGAGTCTGTGAGAGGGAGAGAGAGTGCTAAACTCTAAATGTTAGTGTGATGGAAAGAGAAAGTCAGAGAGAGAGGGAGACTGAATTTGAGGGAGAGAGGGGGAACGTGAATGTGTAAGAGAGAGAGACTGAATGAATGAAAGTGTGAGACTATGTGAGGGAGGATGCCGTGAGTCAGTAGGAGAGAGACAGACAATGAAACGGCGAGAGAGAGAGAGGGTGAGTATGAATGTAAAAGAGAGGGAGTCGTCGAATGTGCGAGAGAGATGGGGACGGAAAGTGGGAGAGAGAGGGAGAATGTGAGTGAGAGGGATGGAGACAGAGGGGAGAGAGAGAGAGAGTGAGTGAGTGTGTGAGAGAGAGAGACTGTGAATGTGAGGGAAGGAGAGTGGCTGTGAATGGGAGAGAGGAAGGGAGACTGAATGTGAGAGAGAGAGAAGGAGGCTGTGAGTGAGATAGGAAGAATTTGAACGTGTAAAGGAAGGAGGTTGTGAAAGTGAGAGCGAGAGGAAGGCTGTGAATGTGAGAGAGAGAAGGAGGCCGTGAATGTGAGCGACCAAGAGGGAGATTGTGAATGTAAGGGAGAGAGAGATGGAGACTGAGCGTGCGAGAGATGGAAACTTAATGTGCGGGAGGAGGAGACTGAGCGAATGAGAGAGGGAGACTGTGTGTGTGAGAGAGAGGAAGACTGTGAATGTGAGAGAGGGAGAGGGAAATTATGAATGTGTTAGAGAGAGAAGGAGACTGAGCGATAGATGGAAACTCAATGTGAGAGAGAGGGAGACTGAGCGAGAGAGAAGGAAACTGTGAGTGAGAGAGAGGAGGCATGTGAATGTGTGTGAGAGAGGGTGACTGTGAGTGAGAGAGAGAGAGAGAGAGAGACTGAGTGAGACAGAGAGGGAGCCTTTGAGTGAGTGAGAGATGGAGAGAATTTCAACGTGAGAGGCGGGAACATGTGAATGTGAGGTAGTTGGCGGCTGTGAATGTGAGAGAGAGAAGAAAACTGAGTAAGGGGGAGAGAGAGAGAGAGAGAGAGAGAGAGAACATGGGGGAGAGAATGGGAGACTAAGTGAGGTAGACAGAGGTAGAATGTGAGTGAAAGAGATAGTGGTAGACTATGAATGTGAGAGGGAGAGAGAGGAAGATTCTGAATGTGTGAGAGAGAGGGAGAGAGCGACTGAGTGAGAGTGACAGAATGAATGAGAGAGGGAGACAGAATGTTAGGGAGAGTGAGACTGTGAGTGAGAGCGAGAGAGGTAAACTAAGTGACAGAGAGGAAGCATGAGAGAGGGGGAACTGAGTAAGAGGGTGAGGGAGACGGAGTCTGTGAGAGGGAGAGTGATTGCGAATGTGAGGTGAATAGAGGGAGACTGCGAATGTGAGAGAGATAGAGAAGGAGACTGGGAGTGAGAATGAAGAAGTTGAGAGGAATAGAGAAGGAGGCTGAGGAAGAGAGAGGGAGCCTGTGTATGTAAGATAGTGAGGGAGCCTGTGAATTTGAGAGAGAGATGGAGAATATGAATGTGGGAGAGAGAGGGAGGCTGTGAATGTGACAGAAAGCGCGAGGCTGTTGATGTGAGAAAGAGAGGGAGGCTGTGAATGCGAGAAAGAAAAGGAGACTAAATATGAGAGAGAGAGATAGAGAGAGAGAGAGAGAGAGAGAGAGAGTGAGAGAGAGCTAGCATTTGAATGTAAGAGAGGGTGGGAGGCTTTGATTGTGAGAGAGAGATGGAGACTGTGAGTGAGTAAGAGGGAGATTGTGAACCTGAGAAAGATAGAGGGAGACTGTGAATTTGAGAGAGAAGGAGACTGAGTGAAAGAGAGGGAGAATGCGAATGCGAGAGAGAGAGGACAACTGTCAATGTGAGAGAGTTGGAGGCTGTGAATGTGAGAGAGACAGAGGGAGACTGCTGGTGAGGGAAGAGAGGGAGACTGAGAATGTGAGGCCTAAATTCTGTGAATGTGAGAGAGAGAGGGAGACTGAATGCGAGAGAGAAGGAGAGGCTCAGTGTGAGTGAGAAAGAGTGAGATTGTGAGTGAGAGTGATGGAGCATGTGAATGTGAGAGAGGGAGACAGTGAGTGAGATATATAGAGAGAGAGGGAGTGAGAGAGGTAGAGAATGGTAACGTGAGAGAGAGGGAGCATGTGAATGTGAGGGAGATGGAGACTGAATGAGGGACTGAATGTTAACGTGAGAGAGAGAGAGACACTCTTCATGTGGGGGAAAGAGGGAGACTCTGAATTTGAGAGAGAGAGGGAAAGTCTGAATGTGAGAGAGAGAGGGAGACAATGTCTGAGTGGGATGGAGAGAATGATTGAGAGAGGGAGACGTTGTATGTGAGAAGGAAGGAGGCTTTGAGTGAGAGATAGAGAGAGAGATAGACTGTGAATGTGAATGAGATAGATGGAGAATGTCAGAGAGAGAGGGAGACTCTGAATATGACCGAGATAGACTGTGAGTGAATGAGACAGGGAGACTTTGAGAGAAAGGAGACTGACTCAGTGCGAGAGAGAGGGATAATAGGAACGTGAGTGAAAGGGAGAATGTGAGTGCGAGAGGGACAGAGGGAGATTCTGAATGTGAGAGAGAGGGAGAGAATGACTCAGTGGGAGTGATAGAATGAGTGAGAGATAGAGAAGTTATACGTGAGAGAGAGGGAGGCTGCGATTGAGTGAGAGAGAGAGAGAGAGAGAGAGAGAGAGAGTTAAACTGTGAACGTGAGTGAGATAGATGGAGAATGTCAGAGAGAGACGGAGACTGTGAATGTGAGGGAGAGAGGGAGAAGGTGATTGAGAGAGAGAGAGGGAGACTCTGAATATGAGCGAGAGAGACTGTGAGTGCATGAGAGAGGGGGATTGTGAGTGCGAGAGAGAGGGAGAATGTGAGTGCGAGAGAGAGGGAGACGCTGAATGTGAGAGAGCAATGGGGATTGAAAGTGAGAGAGGGAGACTGTGAGAGTGAGAGAGAGGGAGATTGAGTGTGAGAGAGAGTGACACTGTGAGTAAGAGAGGGAGGAAGATAGTGAGTGAGTGAGAGAGATATAGAATATGAATGTGAGGGAGGGAGAAAAATTGAATGCGATAGAGAGATGGAGGCACTGGATGTGAGAAAGAGAGAGTGAACCACCGAATGTGAGAGAGAGGGAGGGAGCTAGACTGTGAATGTGAGTGAGATAGATGGAGAATGTCAGAGAGGCGTGGGGGGCGGGGTGGGCTATGAATGTAAGGGAGAGAGGGAGACTGTGAGTGAGAGAGAGGGGAGATAGTGAGTGAGGAACAGAGAGAAAGAAGGTGAATGTGAGGGAGGGAGGGAGGCTTTGTATGTCAGAGAGAGAGGGAGACGGTGCGTCTGAGATTGAGGGAGACTGGGAGTGAGGAGAGAGATAGAGAGACAGTGAGTGAGTGAGAGAGACAATGCGGATGTGACGGAGAGAGGGAGACTGTAAATGTGTCAGCGAGAGGTTCCTGTGTATGTGAGAAAGAGGGTGACTGTGAGTGAGTGAGAGAGGGAAATTGTGAATGTGAGATAGATAGAGAGAGAGAGACTTTGAAGCTGAGGGAGAGAGGGAGGCACTGAATGTAAGAGAGAGAGAGGCTGTAAATGTGTGAGAGAGAGGAAAGTGTAAGTGAGGGAGAGGGACCCCGTGAGTTAGAGAGACAGAGGGGAAATTTGAGTGAGAGAGGCAGAGGGAGTCTGAGTGAGATAAAGAGAGTAAGACTGAATGTAAAGAGGGAGGGAGACTCTGTATGTGTGGGAGAGAGGGAGACTCTAATTGTGAGAGAGAGAGTGAGAATGTGAATGTGAGAGAGCGAGGGAGACGGTGAATGGCAGAGGAAGGGAGGCAGTGAGTGAGAGAGAGAGGTAGAATTCGAATGAGAGTGAGATAGATAGAAAATGTCAGAGAGAGAGAGGGAGACTGAATGTGAGGGAGAGAGGGTGAACGTGAATGTGAGAGAGAGAGACTGTGAGTGAATGAGACAGAGAAATTGCGAGAGAGAAGATACTGTGAGTCAGTGGTAGAGAGAGGGAGAATGTGAAGCAGAGTGAGCTAGGGAGAATGTGAGTGAGAGAGAGAGAGGGAGACGTTGAATGTGAGAGAGATGGGGACCATGAATGTGAGACGAGGGAGACTGTGAGTCAGAGATATTGGGAGACTGTGTGTGAGTAAGAGAGGGAGAGAGAGACTGTGAATGTGTGAGAGAGAGACGGGGCCTGTGAATGTGTGAGAGAGGCAGACTGCGAGTGAGGAGAGGGAGATAGAGGCAGCGAGTGAGTGAGAGAGAGGGGAGACAGTGAGTGTTTGAAAGAGAGAGAGAGGATGTGAATGTGAGAGTCAGGGTGTGTCTATGAATGTGAGAGAGGGAGACAGAGTGAAAGCGAGAGAGGTAAACTGAGTGAGAGAGAGATAGAGTTTAGACTGTGAATGTGAAAGAGGGAGGGAGACTGAATGTGAGAGATAGGGGGAGAATGTAAATGTCTGAGAGAGCTGGAGACAGAATGAGAGAGGAAGACTGTGTGCGCGAGAGTGAGAGAAAGAGAGAGACTACGAGTGAGAGAGAGGGAGATGTGAGTGAGTGAGTGAGTGAGTGAGTGAGTGAGGGAGATCGTGAATGCGAGACAAACAGGGGGACTGTGAATGTGAGAGAAGAGGGAGACTGTGAATGTAAGAGTGGAAGAGAGATGGAGACTGTGAATGAGAGAGATGGAGCATGCGAATGTGAGAAAAAGAGGAAAACTGTCCACGTTAGTCAGAAAGACGGAGAATATGAATGTGAGAGGGAGAGGGAGACTCTGAATGTGAGAGGGACAGGGAGACAGATAATATGAGAGAACTATGGGGGCTGTGAATGTGAGAGAGGGAGAGAGACTGAGTGAGACAGAGAGATGGAGACACTGCGAGAGGGAGAGGCTGTGTGAGAGACAGATGGAGACAGTGAATGTGAGAGAGAGAGAGGGTGACGGGACGTTAGTGAGATATATTTAGGGAGACTGGGGATGTGACAGAGAGTGGAGAATGAAAGAGAGGGAGAATTTAAATCAGATAGAGAGAGGGGGAGACTGAGAGAGAGGGAGTATGTGAATGTGAGGGAGAGGGAGAGATTGTGTATGTGAGATAGAGGGAGAGGGAGAAAGAAAGAGTGTTAGAAAATGAGTGAGAGAGCGAGACGTTGAATGTCATGGTGGGATACTGTTGGTGAGAGAGAGATCGGGACAGCGTGAGGGTGAGACTGTGTGAGAGAGAAAGAGATGGGGACAGTGAGAAGGAGGAAGACTGTGAATGTGAGTGAGGAGGAGGGAGAATGTGAAAGAGAGATGGAGACTGAATGTGAGAGAGAGTGTGTGAAACTGAATGAGAGAGGGAGAAGAAGACTGAATGAGAGAGAGAGAGATGGAAACAGTGAGAGCGAGGGAGACTGTGTGAGAGAGGGAGATGGAAACATTGAGTGCGAGAGACAGAGAGGGAGACTGAATGAGAGAGAAGCAGCCTGTGATGGAGAGAAAGTGGTAAGTTGAGTGAATGAAGGAGAATGTGAATGCGAGAGATAGAGACTGTAAGTGAGAGGGAGATGGGGTGACTGTGAATGTTTTGCAGAGAGAGGGAGAATCTGAATGTCAGATTGAGGGAGAGGGACGCTAAATGTGACATAGAGAGATGGAGACTGAATATGAAAGAGAGGGAGACTTTGAATAAGGAAGAGGGAAATTGTGAATGTGATAGAGAGAGGTAGATTCAATGTGTGAGAGAGAAGCAGACCGAATTTGAGGGCGCGGGGGATGTGAGTGACAGAGAGAGACTGAGTGAGAGAGTGAGAAAAAGACTGAGTGAGAGCGAGCGTGAGACTGTGAGTGAGTGAGAGGGAGACTGTGAATGCGTGATAGAGAGGAAAACTGTGAGTGAGCGAGAGAGAGGGAAGCTTTGAGTAAGAGAGAGAGTGAAATTGTGAATGAGACAGAGGGAGACTGAATTTGAGTGAAAGTGGTGAGAGTGTGCAGGAGAAAGTGGGGAGAGTTTAATTGTGATAGAGAGGGGTGAGGGTGTGTGTAGGAGAGAGAAGAGAGAGTTTGAGTGTGACAGAGAGGAGGGGTTGTGATTGTGGTAGAGACAGTAAAGTGTGCAGGTGTGTGTGATAGTCACAGAGACAGAGAAAGAGAGGGAGGGAGAGAGAAAGCGTAGAAGATCATTAATTTCGGGGAGAGAGAGGGGAGGCTGTGAATTTGAGGGGAGTGGGGGAGATTTTGAGTGAAAAATGGAGAGAGAGAGCGTTTACATGGGAGAGGGGAATGAGAGTGAAAGTGTCAGTGTGAGAGAGAGCAGGATAATGTTTGAGGGTGGGGTCAGAGTTTGAGTGTGAGAAAGATGGGTGACTGTATGTGGCGGCGGTTAGTGTGAGTATTTGAGAAAAATATTGGGAGAGTGAGTGTGTCTGACAGAGAGGTGAGAGTGAGAGAGAGAGGGAGTCTGCAAGTGTGAGAAAATGGTAGAGCGAGTGAGGTGGGAGTGTGTGACTGTGAGTGAGTGAGGTGCAGAGTGTGAGTGAGAGAGACAGAACAGTGTGATTGTGAGAGAGAGAGAGAGAGAGTGTGTAAAAGACGAAGGGGATAGGGTGAAAGTGACAGCGAGAGGGGAGTGTGATTATGTAACAGAAGGGAATGAGTATGACTGAGCAAGGGGGGATGTGCATATGAAAGAAGGAAGAGAGTGTGAGTGAGGGAGAGAGAAGTGGGAAAGTCACAGTTTGTGTGGCAGAGAGAGGGGGAGAGAGTGCGAGAGGGAGGGGGAGACTGTATTTACGGGAGTGAGGGGTAGAGTGTGACTGTATGTGAGAGAGGGGGTGAGTGTGAGTATGTGAGAAAGAGAAGGGGAGTGTGTGACTGTGAGAGGGAGAGGGGGAGAGTGTATGTGAGAGAGAGAGGGGGAGAGTGTGACTGTGTGTGAGAGAAAGAGAGGGGGAGAGTGTGACTGTGTGAGAGAGAGGGGGAGAGTGTAAGTCTGTGTGAGAGAAGGGAGAATGCAACTGTGTGTGAGAGAGAGAGATAGAGATGGAGAATGAGAGTATGTGTGAGAGAGAGAAGGGTAGGGAGTGTGGGTCTGTGAGACAGAGGGAGGAGACAATGTGAATGTGACGGATGTTAAAATTTGAGAGCGTGGAAAAAATATACCAATTCCAGATTTCGAAGTTAACCATCCGCTGCATTTTACAGAAGAACATTTCAAACTTCTACTAACTTTATTTGTAAAAGTGTTTGCTAATTTGACTAAAGTAACTTTGACTCTAATCATTAGATCACGTCCCCTCATTCTCCACATCCAAACTCTCCGTAGTAGATTCTGTACACCTGATCCCTCCCGCAGGATAGCTTGAAAAGATTGATGAAGTCAGAACTCCCCCCCTCCGCCGCCCCCCCCCCCCCCCCCCCCCCCCCCTTCTAAAAAGGGACAACAACCTTAGGTTGTCTAAAATCTCCTTATAATTTCACCCTTGGAATCTTGGTTTCGTTCTCGTAAATTTACACGGCAATCCCTCCGAGGTCATCCAATCCTTCCTCTGGTGTGGTGCACATCAATGCCCATATATACTCTGTGTGTGTCCTGACCAGGGCTTTATGCATCTGACACATGATGTCTACAAAATTGTCCTTTACGACAGATATAAAGGTCAGCATTCAATTAGGCTTTTGGATTATTTTGTGAACCTGTTGAAGACATGCCATAATCTGTACAAAGGATCCCCAAGTCTATTTGGATATCCACCCCTTGTGAATTGTCACCGATTAGAATGATCCCTGTTTTATCCTTTTTGATTGCAGACTGTATGTTCTCATATGAGGCAACATTCAAGGCTATTTTTACACACTGTTGTCCATTCTGTGAACAATCATTCTTTTTAAATTTTATAATCCTTGTATACTGCTTACAATGGCATCTGCTCTTGTGTCCCAGGCACAGCAATGAAACCACCCTCAACAACATTACAAATGAGGATTATCTCCATAATTGTTTTAAGTGAATATGGTGGCGTTTGATTACATTGTAATTAACTTACTCAGGCACCCGAGAATCAGCAGCAGAATCGCCATCTCACCGATGGATATTCTGGGAAGGAAAACACAGAATTAGCATTGTGGAGAGTTAATAGAAAATGGAAAGGGAGGGAATTGTAATTAGAGAGTTGGACAGTGGAATAGTGAGAATATCGAGTAATAATGGGTGAAATGTACACTCACTGCGACCCGAACACACAGAGTGAGCTGACTCTACCTCCCTCACTGTCACCCCCACCGACAGAGGTGAATTCTACTTCCTTAACTTTCCTTAACAAACACCCATAGCTTTAATCCAATCCTTCCCTCTCTCCTTGTTCAACTCCTCAAAAATATAAACTCGATGTATTCCTGACGTTCCTGCTCTATTCTCTGGCTCCTCCTCCAGCCCCATTGTGTAGGCACCGTGCTAATATTCGAACACCGTCCCATTACTGAGCCCGGTAGGCGGACAGGACAAGCAGCAGACGCCCCACCGAAACATTACCTAGAAAATCACAAATTCCTGACCTTCTTTTACTGGCCACATCATAGCCGAATGCTTACCAGAGTCTCCAGATAAGATGTCGTGCGCGATGCAGTGGGGGTCCCGTTGATTTGCTGCCTCTTCACTCTCCGGTCCAATCTGCTGTGAGTGGCATCAGTCTCCGTGACAATATATCCAACGCCGCCCATCACATGGTTTTCACATCTGACCATTGACAGCGCTGCTTGGCTGAAACATTATCATTTGTCAATGAGTTACATTGTGGTAACATTTGTGCAAATTAAAGATTATTAATGAAATAAGCTGCGATAACAAAACAAGGAAACATCTCACCTGATATTTGGAACAGTTTTTTTTTCCCCCTTACATCATAACCTGCCTCCAGTTGCCCATCAGGAAGTGTGTAGGGGGATTGAAATTGGCACCAGGCCTGAGCATTTAATGATCAACATTGTACAATGGTCCGGGTAAATTTTTTCATTCCTTTTTGGGATGTGGGCATCACTGGCCAAGACAGCATTTATTGCCCATCCCTAATTGCCCCTTGTGAAGTTGGTACTGAGGTGACTTCTTCAATCGCTGCTGTGCATGTGGTGTAGGTACACCCACAGTGGTGTTTAGGAGGGAGTTTGAATATTTTGAACCAGCGACAGTGAAGGAACGGCCAATGTATTTCCAAGTCATCCTGACGGTGCATGGCTTGGATGGGACCTACCATGCGGTGGTGTTCCCATCTATCTGCTGGCCTTGTTATTCAAGATGGTAGCGGCTGTGGATATGGAAGGTGCTGTCCAAGAGCCTTGGCGAGTTGCGGGTTGGAATTTTAATAGTAACAGTTTTAGAGAGACAATGTTCACTGTAAAATCCCTACAACATTCGCAAACTGTCAGAGGCTTTTACTGATCCAGGCTGTTTGTATACAGGGTTGTTTTAAACTCAAAGTCTCAAATCCCAGGGGTGCAATTTGAAGTAACATTCTCTGGATTAGTAACCCTGTGACGTACGGAATTTCCATCACACTCCCAAACCCTCCCATTGGCCATCACCTGTTCCCCAATAATCTTCATCAATCCCCATTCTCACCAAATGTACGAAATACATCAATGTCTGAATGAGGAGACGGAGTGTCCTGTGTCTATGCTTGGTCACAACACCAAGATGGATAGTAAATTATCCTCATGTTCTGCTGTACCTCGATTCGAGGATGATGACTCGAGGATGATGGGCACTTCCAGTCGTGGGTCTTCATGTGGATAAACCGGCCGAATCTCCAGCCGCATAGCTTCGGAGACATTGGGCAGGAAGTCCTACCAGGTAGCGGTCCGGAGAGGAGGATTTCCTTCCCTTCCTTCCCTTCATTGCGGCCGACCTGCCTCATTATTAAGACATGGAGACTCAAAGCATGTTGCTGAATGATGGATACGATGTCTCCATTTTGGCCATTTGACAGCGAGCTCCTCCCAATCATTAACGTCGATGCTGCCACACGTCAGGGAGAGTTTCAGAGTGTTCCCCTGGACTGTTGGCCATTGGAGAGTTGAGAAACCAGGACCTGGCGGCGAGAGACACGTTTCCACCATCCTGACACTGTGTCCAGACCATCAAACTCCTATGCTAGAGTTTTGTCCGAGCTCTCGTGCAGCTAGCTTCAAGAAGGGCAGCAGCCTTTGTTCGATAGTCCACCCAGTGAATCCGGCGGTGTCACTCCTGGTGGAAATATCTCTACCCCGCTTATCAGTATCACAGTAAAGCTGTGAGGAAGACACAAAGAACTGGAAAGAGATATCGGCAGTTGGAGTCAGCAGGCAATATGGTGGCAGGTCGAGTATAATGTGGAGGAACGTGAGATTATCCACTTTGTCAGGAAGAATAGAAGAGCACTAACTCCCTCGCTCTCGCATTCACTCTCTCTCACACTAACAGCCACGGCCCTGCATTACTCTTCCACTGAACCCAGTCTCCCCACGTGCCCCACTCTCCCACATTCAATACCGCTCTCGCCCCGGCCCTGCACACTCCCGGCCCACGATCTCTCCTCCCATCCCCGCTCTCCCCGACCCCCTACATTCCCATACCTCCCCTGAGCCCGACCCTCACCCCACTCTTTCTCATGGCAGCCCAGCTCCCCAGTCTCACAACACATAAACGAATATATGAGAATTCCAGGTTGATGAATTAAATGGAAATTCCATGATGTGAATTGAACCCCTGACCCCAGAACATTCTCCTGAGCCTCGGGAACGCTCGACCAATGGCAGCCCCGCTCTGTCACCAGCTCTCTCATCCGACAACAGAGCAGGTTCACGGGGAAGGGAGTTTAGTTGAATGTTAGTGGGATTTAGTGGGCTTGCTACACTTGGACTTGTTGTTACAAACATGAGAAGAGAGAAGCCATGCTAAGTTGCAAACCTTTCTCAACAAGCTCACTCCATACTAACTCCTCACTGACGAGCAACTCTATTAGAAGATAGTACCAGAATTACCCTGGACCTGAGGGATAAGTCATCACACATCAAATAACCGATAAAAGTCAGAATCCTGTATTTTACCATTAATGTTCCTCTGCTAGGATTACATACGAACTTGCGAATTTGGAGCAGGAGTGGGCAACTCGCCCCCTCCTGCCTGATCCCCCGTTCAATAAGATCACGCTTCATCTCATTGTGAGCTCAACACTACATTCCCGCCCCTAACATCAGACCCCCACCCCCCCGCACACATTCACCGGCCGATATCCTCTCGCCCCCTTGTTCACAGAGAATCTCTCTCGCTCGTTTATAAAAATATTCAAAGACTCTTCTTCCATCGCCTTTTGAGGAAGAGAGCCCCAAAGACTTACGGTCAACTAAGAGAAAACATATCTCTTCATCTCTGACTGAAATGGGCGACCCCTCATTTTTACACCGTGACTCCCCCATCGTTAGAGATTCTCCCACAAAGGGGAACATCCCACCCACACACCCGCCCTTTCAAGGCCCGCTGAGAATCTTAAAGTTCTCAGAATCTCAAGTCGATCAAGTCGCCTCTTACTCTTCTAAACTCCATCGGATACAAGCCTCGCCAGTCCGACCCTTCACCATAAGACTACCCGCCCGTTCCTGGTATTAGGCTAGTGAACATTCTCTGAACAGCTTCCGACGCATCTTGCTTCACCCTATGGAAGACGGGAACTTTAAGGAAACTGTGGCCACAGAATATGTGAGAAAGGAACCTACACTCCCGGAAAACACTGCCCTGGGCTTATATTTCTGGGCCAAACGAATGGGATAGTCGTAAGGTAAGAAAAATAGAGAATGAATCTTGAAGCAATCCATTGCCTTGGGTTGAAGGCAAAATTAGCAATAAGCAGGAACCAATAATGATGGGCTCTGGCAACATGAGTGTCCACTGAGCCATTTGGAACGACATGGCCGAAGGTGGTGTTACAACCCTCTGGGGTGTGAAACACACAAACGCCTCCATGTGGACACGAAACATAGGGTAACCGCTTCAGACCCTCGGGGTCAGAAAGGAGCAATTCTGTCAGGGTGGAGATGGTGGGTGTGTTGCTGAGCCGAAGGTCAGAGAGAGGATAATTCCCATCAGTGTGGACCCCAGGGTGGAGATGACATCATCGCCAGAGTTCCTCATGTTAGTGTCCTCAGCCCAACCACCTTCACTTGCTCCCTCAATGATCTACCTTCCATCATAATGTCAGAAGTGGGGATGTTTGCTGATGCTTGCACAATTTTCAGCACCATTCATGACTCCTCAGTCACCGAAGCAGCTCATGTCGTAATGCAACTAGGCCTAGACAATATCCAGGCTTGGGCTGAAAAGCGGCAAGTTACATTCACGCCACAGAAGTGTTCAATGGCATTACCATCAATGAATCCCCCACTATCTATAATCTGTGGTTTCCCATTGACAAGAAACTGAACTGGACTAGCCAGATAAATAGTTTGGCGACAAGGGCAGTTCAGGGGCTGGGAATCCTGCTGCGAGTAAGTCTCGACCTGAATCCCCAAAGCCTGCCCAGGAAGTATAAGGCACAAATAAAGAGTGCGGTGGGGAGATCCTCACTTTGCTGGAAGCGTTGCAGCTCCCACAACACTCACGAAGCTCGATACAGTCCAGGGGAAAACACACCCACTTGATCGGCACCCCAACCAAAAATATTCAGACCCTGCAACACCGAAGCAGTGTTTACCATCTAAAATATGCACTGCAGAAACTCAGAAAATCTTATTTGACAGCACCTTCCAAACCCATGGCCTCTAGGATCTAGAAGGACAAGGGCAGGAGACACATTGGGAATAACACCAACTGGAATTTCCCTTCCAAGCCACTCATCATCCTGACATTGAAATTTCCCGTCTGCTCCTTCAATGTCGCTGGGTCAAAATCCTGGAACTTTATCCCTAAGAGCAATGTGGCTCCACCTACACCACGTGGTTAACAGCGGTACAAGAAGGACGCTCACCACCATCTTCTCATGAGACAAATAGGCATGGGCAATAAATTCTGTTCCAACCAGCGAATCCTACATCCCCGGAATGAATACAACTAACAGATGATGAGTGTGGCACGAGGCCCAGGGGGCAGACAGAGAGAATTTCTGTCAGTGGGGACACCAGGAAGGTTCTGAGTCCTTTGCTGAACAGCTGTCAGCGCGGGGGCAGTGGCGGGGTGGGATGGTGCTGTTTTGGTTGAGTGTGTCATACTCTTCATAAAGATTGGGAGTCAATTTGAAAGTGCGACTCCTGTAGCGTTTTGTTGACACACATAATTTCCACTTTGTCTCCCCTGATTTTCGATTGGAGAAGTTTCATTTCATTGAACAAATCGCTTGATGAGTTTTTGGCTGTACGATAAGTGTTTGATTTTGCTTCTGTCCAATAAACGTCAGTATTATTCGCTAATTAAGTGTCTGTGACTCTGCCTGATTGTTCTGTCTCTGTCGAACTAAGTCAATTTGAAGGGTTAATTGAGGATCTATTGATTACCCGGTTCACTGCTGAATTAATTCAAGCCTAGGCTTATCAAAAAAAACAGGACTTTTTAAATGTACAGGGTGACTTTAAAGTCCTTTTGCTCCTATTTCTAATGTTCTTCAATGGCCGGTTCAATGAGCTAACTCCAGGGTGCAGGGTAGATTTTCAGCTCCCCCACCCACACTATGGGGCCTTTGTCAATGCTGTGGTTGTGTGATGGAGACTGGCTCTGTGCTGAGCAGATTTGAATGCTGCACACCGTGTATCAGGTACAAGACAAGGTCATCCTATAAATATTTGTGAGTTTACTGTGTTTCACAGCGACCGTTCACAACAGAGGTGGAGATAAGATCTCTCAGAAACCACAAATTGAGGAACACGTACAAACAGGAGCAAGGGGAACAGAGAGCTGATTTAAATATGAGAACAGGTGAAGGTAAGACACTCCTTTAGCCTTTTTGCAGTATTCATGGGGTCTATAGCACATCCGTATTATTACAGCAGTGAACCAGATTGCACCCAGAACCTTAAATATCCTCACGTAAATAAGACACATGAATGTATTTCTTGACATTCCCAATTGACACACTAAATGGCTTTCCACTGGCCCGTGTGTGATTGTGTGATTCCTGACATTACTCCTTATTGTCCCAAATCCAATTTTAAGACTATATCACTCGGAAGCAGAGTCATCTCAATACATGGGAAGTAGATAATTGATCAATATTCCAAGCGCTGCCTCAGTACTGACCCTCTGACATTGCATCACTCCCTCAGAACTGACCCTTCGATAATCCGGCAAACCCTCAGTACTGATCCTCCGAGAGTTCGGTGGTCCTTTCGTATCGACCCTCCGACAATTCGGTGCCCCCTCAGAACTCAACCTCCAACAGAGCCTCCCTCCCTCAGAACTGCCCCTCCGACAATGCGCTGCTCCCTCAGAACGGAGCCTCCGGCTGTGTGGCACTCCTTCCGTCCTGAACTTCCCACAGTGTGGCATTCCCTGATTAATGAAGGTCCGACAGTGCGGCACACCAAAAGTACTGATCCTCAAACAGCTCGGCACTCCCTCAGTAATGACCCTCCAAAAGCACCGCACTCCTTCAGTAAGGACCCTCCAACATTGAGGCTCAACCTCAATATTGAACCTCTAAATGTGACACTCCCACATTAATGACCCTCCAGCTGTGCGGCACTCTCTCAGTAATCACCCTCCAACTGTGCAGCGTTACCTCCGTACTGACACTCCGACAGTGCGGCGCTCCCGCAGCAGTGACCCCCGACAGTGCGAAACTCCCTCAGTACTCACCCTCTGACAGTACGGCACACCCTCATTAATGACACTCCATCTGTGCGGAATTCCCTCTGTACTGACCGTCCGACAGTATGGCACTACCTCAGTAATGCCCCTCCAACAAAGCGGAACACCCACAGTTTTGACAATCCAACAGTGCGGCACAACTCCAATGCTGACCATCCAACAGTGCGGCTCTCCCTCAGTAATGACCATCCAACATTGCGGCACTCCATCAGTAATGACCATCCGACGGTGTGGCACACCCCCAGTACTGACCCTCCAAAAGTGCGGCGCTCCCTCAGTAAAGAACCTCCAACAGTGCAGCACTCCCTCACTAACGATCATCCGACAATCTGGCATTCCATTAGTAATGACCCTCCGGCAGTGTTGCACACCCCCAGTGCTGACCCTTAGACAGTGCGGTGCTCCCTTAGTAATTACCCTCCAACATCCAACAGTGCGGCACTCCCTCAGTTCTGGCCCTCCAACAATGCGGAACATCACCAGTATCTACGCTCCGACAGTGCGACGCTCCCTCCGTATGGAGCCTCTGGCAATGCGGTGCTGATATTAAGTCAATATTAGATTACTAGAGATGGAAGAAGATTAATTAATAATTGGATTTTAATGCATAATCTATTTTTGCAATTGATTATTAATTCGAACAATATTTTGTAATATATTTTTAGAAATTAATTGATAATTAAATGTTTAATTTACTATTAATATTTGGACTTTTCCATTCATGTTTGAAAGTAATAATTAGGCGGACAATTCATAATATTCTGTTGATATTAATTAATCTTCAACTGTACTGTTTCCCACTACATGCTGCAATTAATTAATATTTAGACCAATCATACAAAATATGCTGATGAATTTAGTTAATAATAAGATGTATTAACTCACAATATATTGTAATTAATTAATAATATAAGGTAATTATTGAGAACATATTGTTGGATTCGATTAATAGCTATACCTATGAACTTACCAATTCGGAACAGAATTAGGCCACTCGGCCCCTCGATCCTCCTCCGCCATTCAATAAGATCATGGCTGATCTGATTGTAACCACTACCCCACATTCCCGCCTCCCCCCGATAACGTTTCATCCCCTTGTTAATCGAGAAACCATCTCACTTGGCCATAAAAATAATCAAATACACTGCTTCCACCACTTCTTGAGGAAGAGAGGTCCAAAAACCCACGAAGCTCTGAGAGAAAATGCTATCCCTCATCTTTGTATGAATTGTTAGTATTGAGTAGTTTAAACTGCTTATTCTGATCACATATTAAACACAACCTTGTCCGCAGCTACGAAATTTTGCTGCTGGTATGAATGGGCTCTCACTCAATAGTGACTGCGTAGATATTGACCACAAAATTATAACCCTCCAATTATCAGAGGGAGTGTCGCATCCTCAGATGGTCAGTACTGAGGGAATGCAGCACTCTCGGAAGGTCAGTACTGAGGGAGAACCGAACTGTTGGAGGGTCAGTACAGATGGAGCACTGCACTGCCTGAGGGTCAGCACTGATGGAGCACCACTCTGTCAGAGGGTCAGCATTGCTGGAGTACAGCACTGTTGGAGGGACAGTAAAAAGGGAGAGACGCATTGTCAGCAGGTCAGTGCTGAGGGAGAGTCGAGCAGTCTGAGGGTCAGAACTGAGGATTTGCCGCACTGTCAGAAAGGCCTTACTTATGGAGTACAGCACTGTTGAAGCGTCGGTAGTGAAGGCGTACAGCACTGTTGAAGATTCAGTACTGATGGTGTACTGCACTTTTGGAAGGTCAGTACTGAGGTAATGCTGCAATTTTGGAGTGTCAGTCTTGAGGGTGTACCTTCATCCTTTGGAAGGCCGGAGTCTGGAACATTAAAGAAAATGTTGTCACAGAAGATGTGAGAAAGGACCCTACACTCACGGAAAAAAGTGCCCTGGACTTATATTTCTCGGCCTAACGTATGGGATAGTCGTACGGTAAGAAAAATAGGGAATGCATCTTGAAGCAATCGATTGCCTTGGCTTGAAGGCAACGTGATAATTAAACTGGAACTAATGACGATAGCCCTGGCAGCATGAGTGACCACTGAGCCGTTTGGAACGACATGGCTGAAGGTGGTGTTACAACCTTCTGGAGTGTGAAACACAGAAACGTCTCGATTTGGACACCAAGCAAAGGGAAAACGTTTCAGAACCTCGGGGTCAGAGGCGGGTTCCTGTCAGAGTGGAGATGGTGGGTGTGGCGCTGAGCCGAATATCAGACAGTGGAATTTTCCCGTCAGTGTGGACCCCAGGGTGGAGATGACATCACCGCTGGAGTTCCTCAGGGTAGTGTCCTCGGCCCAACCATCTTCAGCTGCTGCATCAATGGCCTCCCTTCCACCATAAGGTCAGAAGTGGGGATGTTCGCTATTGGTGCACAATATTCAGCAACATTTGTGACTCCTCAGAAACTGAAGCAGCTCATGTCGTAATGCAGCGAGGCCTGGACAATATCCAGGCTTGGGTTGAAAAGTCGCAAGTTACATTCATGCCACATAAGTGTTCAATGGCATTACCATCAATGAATCCCCCACTCTCTATATCCTGGGGTTTCCCGCTTACCAGAATCTGAACTGGACTAGCCAGATAAATACTTTGGGGACAAGGGCCGTTCAGAGGCTGGGAATCCGGCAGCGAGTAACTCTCCACCTGACTCCCCAAAGCCTGTCCAGGAAATGAGAGGCACAAGCCAAGAGTGTGATGGGATATTCCCCACTTGGCTGGATGCGTTGCAGCTCCAGGAATTCTCAGGAAGCTCGAAACCGTCCAGGAGAAAACAGCCCCTCTTGATCGGCACCCCAGCCATAAACATTCCTGCCCTGCACCACCAAAGCACTGTATATCACTTACAATATGCACTGCAGAAACTCACCAAAGCTCCATTGACAGCGCCTTCCAAACCCGTGGCCTCTACAATCTTGAAGGACAAGGGCAGCAGGTACATTTGAAATAACAGACTGGAAGTTCCCCTCCAAGCCACTCATCATCCTGACATTGAAATTTCTTGCCGCTCCTTCAATGTTGCTGGGTCAAAATCCTGGAACTTTATCCGGAACAGCACTTTGGCTGTACCTACACCACGTGGTTAACAGCGGTACAAGAAGGACGCTCACCACAATCATCTTATTGGGCTAATACGCATAGGCAATAAATTCTGTTCCAGTAGTCATTCCTACACCCCCTGAATGAATACAAATAGAAGATGGTGAGCGTGGCATGAGGTCCAGGGGGCAGACAGAGGAGAATTTCTGTCAGTGGGGACCCCAGAAAGTTTCTGAGCCCTTCGGTGAACAGCTGTCAGCGTGGGAGGAGTGGCGAGGTGGGGAGGTGGGTGGGTGGCATGGTGTTGTAGTGGTTGGGTTTGTCATCCTCTTCTTAAAGATTGGGAGTCAATTTGAAAATGTGACTCCTGTAGGCTTTTGTTGATACATCTATTTTCCACTTGGTCTCCCCTAATTTTCTATTGGAGAAGTTTTATTTCAGTGAACAAGTTGCTTGATGAGTCTTTGGCTGAATGATAAGTGCTTGATTTTGCTTCTATTCGATGAATGTCAGTATTATTCGCTAATTCACTGTCTGAGAATCTGCCTGATGCTTCTGTCTCTGTCAAACTCAAAGGTTAATTGAGGATGTATTCATTACCCCGTTCACTGCTGAATTAATTCTAGCCGAAGCTTATCAAAAGAAACTGCACTTTTTAAATGTACAGGGTGAGATTAAAGTCCTTTTGCTACGTTTTCTAATATTATTCAATGGCCGGTTCAGTGAGCTATGGTAGATTTACAGCTCCTCCCACCCACACTATGGGGACTTTGTCATTGCCGATGTTGTGTGATGGAGACAGGCTCTGTGCTGAGCAGATTTGAATGCTGCACACCGCGTATCAGGAGCAAGGAAAGGTCAGCCTGTAAATAATTATGAGTTTACTGTGTTTGACAGCGACTGCTCATAACAGAGGTGGAGATAAGATCTCTCAGAAACCACAAATTGAGGAACATGTACAAACAGGAGCAAGGGAACGGAGAGCTGATTTAAATATGAGAACACCTGAAGGTCATGCACTTCCTTAGCCTTGTTCCAGTATTCATGGGGTCTATAACACATCTGTGTTATTACAACAGTGACCCAGCTTGCACCCAGAACCTTAAATATCCTCACGTAAATAAGGCACATCAATGTATTTCTTGACATTCCCAATTGACACCACAAATAGTTTTCCACTGGCCTGTGTGTGATTGTGTCATTCCTGAAATTAATCCTTAATGGCCCACATCTAATATTAAGACTATATCACGTGGAAGCAGACCATACAGTAATCTCAATACATGGGAAACAGAACATTCCTCTTTATTGCAATTGTTGCCTCAGTTCTGACCCTCTGACAGTGCATCACTCCCTCAGAACTGATCCTCCGACAATGCAACACTCCCTCAGTAGTGACCCTCCGAGAGTGCAGCACTCCCTCCATACTGACCCTCCGACAATTCGGTCCTCCCTCCGCACTCACCTTCCGAAAGAGCATCCCTCCCTCAGAACTGACCCTCCGTCAATGCGCTTTTCCTCAGAACTGAGCCTCCATCATGGGGCACTTCTTCCATCCCGACCTTCCGACAGTGCGGCACTCCCTCATTAATGAACCTCCGACATTGCGGCACACCACAAGTACTGACCCTCCAGCAACGCGACACTCTCTCAGTAATGACCCACCAACAGTACGGCATGCCCTCAGTAATGACCCTCCAAAAGTGACGCACAGCCTCAATACTGACCCTCTAAGTGTGGCACTCCCTAAATAATGACCGTGTAGCAGTGTGGCACTCCCTGAGTGCTCACCCTCCAACAGTGCAGCGTTCTCTCAGCACTGATCACCGACATTGCGACACTCCCTCGTTACTGACCGTCCGAAAGTACGGGACTCCCTCATTAAAGACCCTATATCAGTGTGGTATTCCCTCAGTAATGACCATCCAACAGCGCAGCCTCTCTGAGTAGTGAACCTCCAACAGTGCGGCTGTGCCTCAGTACTGAGGCTCTGACAGCGCGGTGCTCCCTCAGTACTGAACCCCCGAAAATTCAGCAACACCTCAGTACTGACCATCCAACAGTGCGGCACAATCCCAGTACTGAACATCCAACAGTGCGGCGTTCCCTTAATAATGACCCTCCAAAAGAGTGGCACACCCCCAGGAATGACCCTCCGACTCTGCGGTGCTCCCTCAGTAATGATCCTCCAACAGTGAGGTACACTCCCAGTTCTTACCCTCCGACAGTGCGACACTCCCTCCCTATGGATCCTCTGGCAATGCGACGTTGATATTAAGTCAATATTAGATTTACTAGAGATGGAAGAATACTAATTAATAATTGGATTTTAATATAAAATCTGTTGTTGCAATTGATTAATAATTCGCCAAAAATCTATAATATATTTTTAGAAATTAATTGATAATTAGATGTTTAATTTATTATTAATATTTAGACTTTTCCATTCATTATTGAAAGTAGTATTTAAGCGGACAATTTATAGTAATCTGTTGAAATTAATTAATAACCAGGTGTACTGTTTCACATTACATTTTGCAGTTAATTAATATTTAGACATATCATACATAATATGCTGTTGAATGTTGTTTATTATTAGATATATTAATTCATAATATATTGAATTAATTAATAATTTAAGGTAATTATTGAGAATATATTGTTGAAATTGATTAACAGCTATACCTACGAACTTACCAATTCGGAACAGGAGTAGGCCACTCGGCCTATCGATTTTCCTCCGCCATTCAATAAGATCATGGATGAACTGATTGTAACATCAACCCCACATTCCCGCCTCCCGCCGATAACCTTTCACCCCCTTGTTAATCCAGACTCTATCTCGCTTAGCCTTAAAAATATTCAAAGACTCTACTTCCACCACCTTTTGATGAAGAGAGGTTCAAAGACCCACGAAGCTCAGAGAGAAAATGCTTCTCCTCATCTTTGAATGAATTGCCAATGCTGAGTTGTTTAAACTGCATATTCTGATCACATATTAAAGGCAACCTTATCCGCAGCTACGAAATTTTGCTGCTGGTATGAATGGGCTCTCACTCAATAGTGACTCCGTAGATATTGACCACAAAATTATAACCCTTCAATTATCAGAGGGAGTGTCGCATTCTCAGAGGGTTAGTACTGAGGGACTGCAGTACTCTCGGAAGGTCAGTACTGAGGCAGAATCGAACTGTTGTAGGGTGAGTACAGAGGAAGCACTGCACTGTCTGAGGGTCAGCATTGCTGGAGTACAGCACTTTTGGAGGGACAGTAATAAGTGAGAGCCGCATGGGTAGCGGGTCAGTGCTGAGGGAGCACCGAGCTGTCTGAGGGCCTGTACTGAGGATTTGCCGCACTGTCAGAAAGGCATTACCTATGGAGTGCAGCACTGTTGAAGGGTCAGTCGTGAAGGTGTACAGCACTGTTGAAGGTTCAGTACTGAGGTAATGCCGCAATTTTGGAGTGTCAGTCCTTATGGTGTACCTTCATCCTTTGGAAGACCGGAGTCTGGAACATTAAAGAAAATGTTGTCAAAGAAGATGTGAGAAAGGTCCCTACACTCCCGGAAAACACTGCCCTGGAGTTATATTTCTGGGCCTAACGAATGGGATTGTTGTATGGTACGAAAATTAGAGAATTAAGCTTGAAGCAATCCATTGCCTTGGGTTGAAGGCACCGTGAGAAATAAGCTGGAACGAATGACGACAGCCCTGGCAGCATGAATGACCACTGAGCCATTTGGAACGACATGGCCGAAGGTGGTGTTACAACCCTCTGGTATGTGAAACACAGAAACGTCTCGATGTGGACACCAAGCAAAGGGAAACCACTTCAGGACATCGGGGTCGGAGGGGTGTTCCTGTCAGAGTGGAGATGGTGGGTGTGGCGCTGAGCCGATGGTCAGACAGAGGAGAATTCCCTTCAGTGTGGACCCCAGGGTGGAGATGTCATCACCGCTGGGGTTCCTCAGGGTAGTGTCCTCGGCCAAACAATCTTCAGCTGCTACATCAATGACTGTCCTTCCATCATAAGGTCAGAAGTGGGGATGTTCGCTGATGGTGCACAATGTTCAGCAACATTCGTGACTCCTCAGATACTGAAGCAGCTCATGTCGTACTGCAGCGAGGCCTGGACAGTATCGAGGCTTGGGCTGAAAAGTGGCAAGGTACATTCATGCCACATAAGTGTTCAATGACATTACCATCAATGAATCACAACTATCTATATCCTGAGAATTCCCATTGACCAGACACTGAACTGCACTAGCCAGATAAATACTATGGGGACAAGGGCAGTTCAGAGGCTGGGTATCCTGCAGCGAGTAACTCTCCACCTGACTCCCCAAAGCCTGTCCAGGAAATGTAAGGCACAAGCCATGAGTGTGATGCGATACTCCCCACTTGGCTGGATGCGTTGCAGCTCCCATAACACACAGGAAGCTCGAAACCATCCAGGAGAAAACAGCCCCGCTTGATCGGCACCCAATCCACAAACAGTCCTTCAATGCAAAACCAAAGCAGTGTATATCATTTACAATATGCTCTTCAGAAACTCACCAAAGCTCCATTTACAGCACGTTCTAAACCCATGGCCTCTACCATCTAGAAGGACAAGGGCAGAAGGCACATTTGAAATAACACCGACTGGAAGTTCCCCTCCAAGCCACTCATCATACTGACATTGAAATTTCTCGTCCACTCCTTCAATGTCGCTGCGTCAAAATTCTGGAACTTCATTCCTAACAGGACTATGGCTCCACCTACACCACCTGGACAACAGCGGTTCAAGAAGGTCGCTCACCACCATCTTCTTATGGGGCAAATAGGCATAGGCAATAAATGCTGTTCCAGCCAATAATTCCTACATCCCCTGAATGAATACAAATAAAAGATAGTGAATGTGGCACTAGGCCCAGGGGGCAGACAGAGGAGAATTTCTGCCAGTGGGGACTCCAGAAAGGTTCAGAGTCCTTTGGTGAACAGTTGTCAGCGCGGGAGGAGTGGCGAGGTGGGGAGGTGGGTGGGTGGTATGGTGTTGTGGTGGTTGAGTTTGTCATTCTCTTAAAGATTGGCAGTCAATTTGAAAATGTGAGTCCTGCAGTCTTTTGTTGACACATCTATTTTCCACTTTGTCTCCCCTAATTTTCTATTGGAGAAGTT
This sequence comes from Cetorhinus maximus, assembly GCF_964194155.1. Classification (NCBI taxonomy): domain Eukaryota; kingdom Metazoa; phylum Chordata; class Chondrichthyes; order Lamniformes; family Cetorhinidae; genus Cetorhinus; species Cetorhinus maximus. The sequence goes on along the minus strand of NC_135913.1, from coordinate 11,538,005 downwards.
TTATTTCATTGACCAAGTTGCTTGATGAGTCTTTGGCTGAATGATAAGTGCTAGATTTTGCTTCTGTTCAATAAACGTCAGTATTATTCGCTAATTCAGTGTCTGAGACTCTGCTTGATGGTTCTGTCTCTGTCGAACTGAAGGGTTAATTGAGGATCTATGAATTACGCGGTTCAGTGCTGAATTAATTCAAGCCTACACATCAAAATAAGTAGCCCTTTTTAAATGTACTGGGGGAGATTAAAGTCCTTTTTCTCCTTTCTCTAATGTTATTTACTGGCCGGTTCAGTGAGCTAACTCCAGGGTCCATGGTAGATTTTTAGCTCCTCCCACTCACACTATGGGGCGTTTGTCATTGCCGATGTTGTGTGATGGAGACAGGCTCTGTGCTGAACAGATCTGAATGCTGCACACCGCGTATCAGGAGCAAGGAAAGGTCAGCCTGTAAATAATTATGAGTTTACTGTGTTTGACAGCGACTGTTCACAACAGAGGAGCAGATAAGATCTCTCAGAAACCACAAATTGAGGAACATGTACAAACAGGAGCAAGGGAACGGAGAACTGATTTAAATATGAGAACAGGTGAAGGTCATGCACTTCCTTAGCCTTGTTCTATTATTCAGCTGGGTCTATAGCACATCTGTATTATTATAACAGTGACCCAGCTTGCACCCAGAACCTTTAATATTCTCACGTAAATAAGGCACATCAATATATTTCTTGACATTCCCAATTGACACAGCAAATAATTTTCCACTGGCCTGTGCGTCATTGTGTGATTCCTGAAATTAATCCTTAATGGCCCATGTTTAATTTTAAGGCTATATGACTTGGAAGCAGACCACACAGTAATCTCCATACATGGGAATTGCAATCGCTGCCTCGGTACTGACCCTCTGACAGTGCATCACTCCCTCAGAAGTGACCTTCCGACAATGCGGCACTCCATCAGCGGTGAGCCTCCGAGAGTGCAGCACTACCTCCATATGGACCCTCCGACAATTCGGTGCTCCCTCAGCACTCACCTTCCAAAAGAGTGTCCCTCCCTCAGAACTGACCCTCCATCAATGCGCTGCTCCCTCAGAACTGAGCCTCCGTCAGTGGGGCACTCCTTCCTTCCTGACCTTCCGAGAGTGCGGCACTCCCTAATTAATGAACCTCCGACAGTGCGGCAAACCACATATACTGACCCTCCAGCAGCACAGCGCCCCCTCAGTAATGACCCTCCAACTTTGCAGCACAGACTCAATGCTGACCCACTAAGTGCAGCACTCCTTAAATAATGACCATCCAGCAGTGCGGAATTCCCTCAGTGCACACCCTCCAACAGTGCGGCATTCTCTCAGCACTGACCACCGACATTGCGACACTCCGTCGGTACTGATCGTCCGACACTACGGAATTTCCTCATTAAAGACCCTAGTTTGGTATTCGCTCAGTAATGACCCTCCCACCGTGCAGCCCCTATGAGTAATGAACCTCCAACAGTGCGGCACTGCCTCAGTACGGAGGCTCTGACAGCGCGGCGCTCTCTCAGTACTGAACCCCCGAAAATGCAGCACACCCTCAGTACTGACCATCCAAAAGTGCGGCACAACCCCAGTACTGACCATCCAACAGTGCGGCACAACCCCAGTACTGAACATCCAACAGTGTGGCGCTCCCTCAGTCAAGACTCTCCAGCAGTGCGGCACTCCCTCAGTAATGACCATCTGACAAGGCGGCGCTCCTTCAGTAATCAACCTCCGTCTGCGCGGCACACCCCATGTACTGACCCTCAAATAGTGTAACGTTCCCTTAATAATGACCCTCAAACAGAGAGGCACAAGCCCAGTAAGACCCTCCGACAGTGCGGCGCTCCCTAAGTAATGATCCTCCAACGGTGAGGTACATCCCCAGTTCTTACCCTCCGACAGTGCGACACTCCCTCCGTATGGATCCTCCGGCAATGCGACACTGATATTAAGTCAATATTAGATTTACTAGAGATGGAAGAAGATTAATTAACAATTGGATTTTAATGCAAAATTTGTTGTTGCAATTGATTAATAATTCGACCAAAAATTTATAATATATTTTTAGAAATTAATTGATAATTAGATGTTTAATTTATTATTTATATTTAGATTTTTCCATTCATTATTGAAAGTAATATTTATGCCTACAGTTCATAGTAATCTGCTGAATTTAATTAATTAACAATGTTTCACACTATATTTTGCAATTAATTAATATTTAGACCAATCATACATAATATACTGTTGAATTTTGTTAATAATTAGATGTATTAACTCATAATATATTGGAATTAATTAATAATTTAAGGTAATTTTTGAGAATTTATTTTTGAAATTGATTAACAGCTATACCTATGAATTTACCAATTCGGATCAGGAGTATGCCACTCGGCTCATCGATCCTCCTCTGCTATTCAATAAGATCATGGCTGATCTGATTGTAACATCAACGCCACATTCCCGCCTCCCGCCGATAACCTTTCACCACCTTGTTAATCCAGACTCTATCTCGCTTAGCCTTAAAAATATTCAAAGACTCTACTTCCACCACCTTTTGATGAAGAGAGGTCCAAAGACCCACGAAGCTCAGAGAGAAAATGCTTCTCCTCATCTTTAAATGAATTTCCATTGCTGAGTTGTTTAAACAGCTTATTCTGATGACATATTAAACACAACCTTATCCGCAGCTACGAAATTTTGCTGCTGGTGTGAATGGGCTCTCACAAAATAGTGACTCCTTAGATATTAACCACAAAATTATAATCCTCCATTTATCAGATGGAGTGCCACATTCTCAGGGGGTCAGCACTGAGGGACTGCAGTACTCTCGGAAGGTCAGTACTGAGGCAGAATCGAACTGTTGTAGGGTGAGTACAGAAGAAGCACTGCACTGTTTGAGGGTCAGCACTGATGGAGTGCCGCACTGTCAGAGGGTCAGCATTGCTGGAGTACAGCACTGTTGGAGGGACTTGAATAAGAGGACGCCACATTGTCAGAAGGTCAGTGCTGAGGGAGTTCCGAGCTGTCTGACGGTCAGAACTGAGGATTTGCCGCACTCTCAGAAAGGCTTTATTATGGAGTGCAGCACTGTTTAAGGGTCAGTGGTGAAGGCGTACAGCATTGTTGGAGGGTTGGTACTGCAATGTCGGAGGTCCAGTAATGAGGTAGTGCTGTACAATTAGAGTGTAAGTACTGAGGGAGAGCCGCACTGTCAGTGGGTCAGAAATGACACTGCTGGATTCACTGGGAGGACTGTCGAACAAACGCTCGTGTCCTTCTTGAAGCTGGCTGCATGAGCATTCAGAAAAAACTCTCGGAATGTCGACGATAATGGACTGGACAGTGTCCGGATTGTGGAAACGTCTCTCTTGCTGTCAGGTCCTGTTTTCTCAACTCTCCAATGGGCAACGGTCCAGGGGGCAACGTTGAATCTCTCATCGAGGTGTGGCAGCTTCGACGTTAATGAGTGGGAGGAGGTCGCTGCCCGTTGCCAGAATTGGCGACAATGTGTCCATCATTCTGCATCTCGCTTTGAGACTCAATGTCTTAATGATGATGCAGAGCGGCCACAGTGACGGAAAGAAAAGGAAGCAAATCCTGCTCTCCGGATCCCACTACATGGTGGGACGTCCTGCCCCATGTGCCCGGAGCTCTGCGGCTCCAGAATCGGCCTGTTCATCCACATGAAGACCCACGGCAGGAAGTGGCTTCCCCGAGGCATCATCCTCAAATAGACGGACAGCCGAAGGAGAGGACATTCTACTATCAGGTTCCCAGTTGTGAAGAAGCTAGGACACAGAACATCATTAAGACAATGACATAGGTGGTAACTTTAGTGTGAATAGGGATTGATGAAGATTACTGGGACCAGGCAATTGGACAATGGGGGGTTTTGGGAGTGAGATGTCGCAATGTTGGAGGGTCAGTACTGAGGGAGCGGCAAGCTGTCAGAGAGTCAGTACTGGGGATATGTCACAACAATGCATGGTCTGTAGTGAGGATTTGCTGCAGTGTGGGAGGGTCATTACTGAGGGATAGCAGCACTTTCGGAGCTTCAGTACTGATGTCGTAGTGAAGTGCTGGAGGCTCAGTAAAGATCTGGTGCCATATTGTCAGAGGGTCAGTAATAAGGGACTACTGCACTGTTGGAAGGTCAGTGCTGAGGGGGTGCCGCACTTTTGGAGTGTCAGTCCTGAGATAGTGGCGCACTGTCCAAGGGTCAGTATTGAGTGAGTGCCATACTGTCAGAGGGACAGCACTCAGGTAATATCACACCGGCAGAGTTTCAGACCTGAGGGAGTACTGCACTGTCCGGGGGTCTGCACTGAGGGAATGCCGCACTGTCAGAGTGTCAGTTCTGATGGAATTTCGCGCTGTCGGAGGGTCAGCTCTGAGGGAGTACCGCACTGTCCAAAGGTAAGTAGCGAGGGAATGTCGCACTATCGGTGGTTCAGCTGTGATGGAGAGTCGCACAGTTGGAAGACCAATTCTGAGGCAGTGCTGCACTTTCGGTTGGTTGAGGACTGAGGGAGTGCTGCACTATCGGAGGGTTAGTCCCGAGGGAGTGTCGATCTGCTGGAGGGTCAGTTCTGAGGGAGTGCTGAATGTAGGAGGTTCATTTGTGAAAGAGTGCAGCACTGTTAGTGGGTCAGAACTTATGATGAACTGCGCTGTTGGAGGGTCCGGACTGAGGGAGTGGTATATTGTCAGAAGTTCAGTACTAAGGGATTGCTGCACTGTCGAAAGTTCAGTCCTGAGGGAATGCCGATCTGTCGGTTTGTCAGTTCTGAGGGAGTGCCACACTGTCAGGGGGTCAGCATTGAGGGAGCGGCCAAGGCGCCTGAGGGTCAGTACTGAGGACGCACCACACTGTTGCATGATCTTTAGTGAGGATGTGCTGCAGTGTCGGAGGCCATTAGTGCGGGACAGCAGCACTGTTGGGAGCTCAGTACTGAAGGTGTACTGCACTGTCGGATGGTCATTGCTGCGGGAGTGCTGCAGTTTTGGAGTGTCAATATTGAGCGAGTTCCGCATTGTCGGAGGGTCAGTACAAGGGAGTTTTCCACTGTCAGATATTCATTGCTGATGGACTTCCACACTGTCAGAGGACCAGTACAGTTGGAGTAATACACTACCAGATGTCAGTACAGAGGGAATGATGCACTTTCAGATGGTCAGCTCTGAGAGAGCACTGCACTGTCAGAGGGTAAGCACTGATGGAATGCCGCACTGCCAGAGGGTCAGTACTGAAGGACTGCCTCATTGACCAAGTTGCTTGATGAGTCTTTGGCTGAATGATAAGTGCTAGATTTTACTTCTGTTCAATAAACGTCAGTATTATTCGCTAATTCAGTGTCTGAGACTCTGCCTGATGGTTCTGTCTCTGTCGAACTGAAGGGTTAATTGAGGATCTATTAATTACCCGGTTCACTGCTGAATTAATTCAAGCCTAAGCTTATCAAAATAAACAACCCTTTTAAATGTACTGGGTGAGATTAAAGTCCTTTTTCTCCTTTTTCTAATATTATTCACTGACACCATGGGGAACACGTCCCGCCCGCCCGCTCCCGGGAACCTGTGGTGATCAGACTCCACACCATAAGCCGGGCACCATGGGCAGCAAGTCCCTCCCGCTCGCTCGCCCGACCCCCGGGACCTGTGGGGATCAGGCTCCACAACACAAGCCTGTCACCATGGGGAATATTTCCCTCCAGCCCGCTCCCCGGGACCTATGCTAGTCAGGCTCCACACCACAAGCCGGACACCATGGGGAACAGATCCCTCCTGCACTGTCCAAAGCCTTTGGGGGAGAGATTTAACTGCGCCCAACACTCTGTCGAAAGGCAACTCCCCCTCCCCACCCCCAAATCCCCTGCACTCCACTCATTCATTGGGTATGGAAATTAAAATGAGATAATGCTGGAAACTCCCAGACTCAGCTCCACTCTCCTTTTTGAATGAATTATGCAATAGGGTCAAAGGGACATGACAGCACATCCTTCAACTGCTGCCGGAATTTAGTCGGGGCATAAATGCAAGGATGTGTGGAGCAATTCAAGAGCCCAATTCCTGCGCAGAAGGATGCAGCAATATGGACTCATAGCACTAATTATACATCGGGACTCATACAGAACACACCATGATCGTGCCCACTGCAGTAGGAAATTTTCCGAGATAACAAACAGTAAAATGATGGATTTCTATCGACTCTGCATCTCTGGCTCTCTGGCACTCTCCCCACTTCTGTGATCCCGGAGTCTCCTGCGGGCTCTGCTGTTCACTAAAATGCGTCTGACAGTGAGAACATTGAGCAGCAGAATCAGGATAAATGGGGCTAACGGGTTAAGAATATAATGGACAAACTCGATTGTTACCCAGACCGTAGAGTAATAAAAATCTAGGATTACAGAACATAACCAGGGTTCGTTTACAATTTGATACATTCCTGTGAGCATGGAATCCCAGAAAAGGTTCTTTAAAAATATCAGCACAGTCACTGTCCCAAGAACCACGCCTGTTTTGTCGGTTCATTGCAAAACACCAACTAATTAATTAACAAACTCAACATTGAAAAACACGAACAAATTCAACAATAAGGTTAGCATTGCAAAGCACCAACAAATTCAATAAGTGGTTTAACATTGAAAAACTCAATTAAATTCAACAGCAACATCAACATTAAGAAACACCAGCAAATCTACAACAACCTCAACATTGGTAAATAGGTATACATTCAGCAAAAAACTTCTACATTGTAAATCACCAACAAATTCAGCAACATAAACATCGAAAAACACCCAGAAATTCAACAGCAGCAACATTGAAAACACCAAGAAATTCAACAAGCTCGTGAACATTGAAAAACATTTGAAATTGAAATTCAAAATTGAAATTCAACCACAACCTCAAAAATGAAAAACACCAACAAATTGAACAACAACCTCGAAATTGAGATACAGCAACAACTTGAAAAACAAACACAACATTGAAAACAGCAATCAATTCAATAACAACTCAACACTGGAAACACCAACAAATTCAGCAACAACTACAACATTCAAAAACCCCAGCAAATTCATAAAGAAACTCCGTACTGATTATCACCAACATATTCTGCAGGAACCTCAACATTGTAAAACATCAACAAATTCGCCAACAACTTCAACATTGAAATGAACCAGCTAATTCAACAAGATTGAAATACACCAGTAAATTCAGAAACCACGTCGCCATAGAAAATGAAGAACAAACCGATGAACAACCTCTGCATTGTTAAATACCAAAATATTCAACAACAACTTCATCAATGAAAAACATCAACAAATTCAGCAAGCTTAACAATGAAAAACATTAACACGATCTAGAGCAACCTCATCATTTGAAAACACCTACAAATTCACGTTAACATTGAAAAACATCTAAAAATTCAACAACAGCGTGGAAAAACACCAAGTTCAACAAAAATGTCACCAACTAAAAGCGCAAACATTTTCAAACACAACCTCAACGTTTAACAAACAATTGCTGAATTTTTTGATGGTTCTCAATTCTTACTCTGTTTATGAATTTGATGGTGATTCACAATCATTTTAACTTTGCTGCTGTTTTTCAAACGTGAATTTGTTGTTATGTTTGCTGATTTTTTTTTCAATGTTGTTGCTGCTGTTGAATATGTTACTGATTTTCAATGTTGAAGTAGTTGTAAAATTTGTCAGTGTTCTACAATATTCAGGTTGTTGTTGAATATGTTGGTGATGTTCAATGTTGACGTTGTTGAATTTGTCGTTGTTGTTCTCAATGTTGAGTCTGTTGTTGAATTTGTTTCTCTTTTTCAATGTTGAGCTTGTTGTTGAATTGGTCGATGTTTTCAATGTTAACGTTATTGAATTTGTTGGTGCTTATTAATGTTGAATTTGTGGTTCAATTTGTTGCTTTTGATCAAAGCTGAGGTTATAGTTGAATTTGTTTGGGTTATTCAATGTTGACATTGTTTATGTCGTTGATGAGTTTCAATGTTCAGATTGTTGCTGATTTTCAATGTTGAAGTTGTTGATGACTTTGTCAGAGTTTTTACAAAGTTGAGGTTGTTGCTGATTGTGTGCACTATTACAATGTGGAAATTGCTCTGGAATTTCTTGGTGATGCTCAACGTTATAGTTGTTGAATTTGTTTGTGTTTTTCAATGCTAATCCTCCTAGTGAATTTGTTGCTGTTTGGCAATGTTATGTTTGTTAATTAATTATTTGGAGTTTTGTAATGTTGAGGCTCCTGTTGAAATTGTTGGTGGTTTTCAATCTTTTTGACTTTGCTGGTGTGTTTCAAAGTTAAAGTTGTTGGTAAATTTGTTGTTGTTTTTCAATCTTGATGTTGCTATTGAACATGTTGATGTTTTAAAATGTTGATTTTGTTTAATTTGTTTGGTGATTTTCAATGTTGCAGTTGTTGTTGAGTATGCAGTTGTGTATTGTTTCAAAAGCTGAGGTTGTTTTTGAATTTGTTGTTGTTTTTCAACGTTGAGGTTGTTGTTGAATTTTTTGGTGTATTTCAAGGTTGAGGTTGTTGTTGAATTTGTTGTTGTTTTTAAATGCTGAGTTTGATTGAATTTGTTGGTATTTTTCAATGTTGAGGTTGTTGTTGAATTTGCTGGCGGTTTTCAATGTTGATTTAGTTGTTGAATTTGTTGGTGTAATTCAGTTGTTGAGTTTGTTGTAGTTGTTGGTGTTTTTCAAAGCTGAGGTTGTTGTTGAATATGTTGGTGTTTTTCAATCTTGAGGTTGTTGGTGAATTAGTTGTTTTTTTCAATGTTGTGGTTGTTGAATTTGTTGTTATTTTTTAAAAGTCGTAGGCTCGCGGGCTGAATGACCTTCTCCTGTTCCCATGAATAAAGTCCCTGTTAGTGGCTGGCCGGGGCTCCCGGATTGCTTTCCGCAATGCATAATCAACATCTGGGACAGCTGTTATTATGGAAGTACGGCGACGACTCACTACAATACAGTTTGGTTTCTGTACATGTGCCTGCACCAGAAGGGGATGATTTGACCGATCAACTGGCGCTTTTCCATCCGCTCCTGAGCCTTCACCTCCCCACAAGGGCTCAGCGACTTAGTGGCCCGTGCCGATTGGACGTTTGTGGTTAAATAGACCATTTATTGCCGGTAAACTGTGAACGCCGCCTCTGGGCTATTTTCAGTTAATTTGATTCTTCAACAAATGAATATATGATGTTAGCGGATATTTCAAAGCATCCTTCAGCTGCTTTCTGAACTTGGACTGAGTCACCCCATAAATAAATGTGTTTGTGCAGCAACTTAAACTCCGCAGCATCATTCCGAATTGTTTACATATATATTCAGAATCTGTGTAATCACTGGGACCTGTTGCCGTAATGGTATAAAATAAGCAATCTATAACATACACCGAGCACAGCAGTCCGAAGCTGCCCGAGATGGTGAAGAGTAAAATCACAGACTTCCTCCTGATCTCCATCTCTGGGTCACTGCGATTCTCTCCCCTGCTCTGACCCCTCAGCCCCCTACGGACTCGACTGGCCACTAAAATGTGTCTGACTGTCAGAGCGTTGAGCAGCAGAATTAAAGCGAATGGGAGCAATGGGGTTAAAAGCGTGTCAAACAAGTCAAATCCCACCCACCCGGGGTTAGTAAAATAGCTTGGCTTTGGATAACAGAACCACGGAACATTGTCGATTATCTCTCCAGGTTCCTGTGTAAAGTGGTGCGGGATGTTTTGTAAACAGTGCAGAATGCCGGTTGATGCTAGAACCACAGCCGCAGTTTTCTCGGTGCAATATTTTGTTTTCAGCTTCTGCCAACAAATGGCCAGAAATTTGTCAAAGGAGAAATTGACGGTGAACCAGACTGAACAGTCTGTGGCTGCACGAGTCAGGACAGCGAGAACACTACACACTGGGGTGTTGAGCAGGAAACTCTGTCCAAAATAATAATAAGTTACCCTCCACATGATAACCTCAGTGATAATGACCAGTAGGTCCGCCGTTGCCATGGCCACCAGATAGCGGGTGGTTGCAGTTGGAGAGGCCACACTTTCTCCGGGTTAAGTTCACAATCGCCAGTAAATTAACTGTAAGAGAGAGAAGGGTAAAGAGACTGGAAATTAACTGATCAAACATTCACGTTAAATAAGGACAATAATCAACCAACAAAATAGATCATTTTGGACCCTGTCAGAGGCTAAACATTGAAATTAAAACTCCATATCTATCCCCAACCCATCCCCATCCTGTGAAATCCCGAGTTCAGACGGGGAAGCATTAAATATAATGGGTCGGATATAAAGAACAGAAACAGGCCATTCGCCCTAAGCAGCTCATTTCAGTGTTGATGATCCACTGGAGCCTCCGCCCAGATTTCATCAGTTGAATCTGACAACGTAACACTCTATTCCTTTCTCCCTCACATCCTTGTTCGTATTCCCATAAATGAATCTAAAGGATTCACATCAAACACTCTGTGTGGTAGCGAGTTGCACATTCTCACCGCTCCTTGGATGAAATAGTTCCCTCTGAACTCCCTGTCGGCTTTATTGGTAATTCTCTCAAAACGGTGGCCTCCATTTAAGCCCCTCCCCACAGGAAGAAATATTCTCTCTGTGTCCACCCTATCAAATCCTTTCTTCATTTTACATATCTAATTAGCTCACCCCTCAGCCTTCCATTTTCAAGAGATAAAGTCACAGCCTGTCAATCCGTTCCTGGTATTTATACCCACGTATGTTTGATATGATCGATGTACACAGTCTCTCCACCCTCGGCAGTGCCTCCGTACCCTTGGCTCTATATTACCTGAACTGAACTTGATCCAGTATTCAATATGTGCTCTGGCTAAGGTTTGATGCAGATTTATCATAAATGAACTACTTTTGCAATCCTCCTCAGTATTGACCACACCCTGTCTCAAGCTGGTCTCATCTGTAATCAACGACATTGTGTTTTGATTACCAAATTCAACTCATTAATGCATTTTGAAGAGCACTGATCACAGCACTGAACCTTGTGGAACAGCACTTCCCACCTTCTGCCACTCTGAATAACGACCCTTTAATCCCACTGTCTGCTATCTGTCCTCAATAGAGCTAGCAATCCATTCGGCCAGTTCTCCCTTGACGCCACATTTTATGATCTTATTCATTAGTCTGTTTTGCTCTCCTGTTTAACTGACAGTAAATATCTCTTCCTCGTGGAGCAGTTGAATCGACGACAGACCCACATCAATAATTTTTATTGTATACACTGACACTTACACAAGCCACAACAATAATCCACCCATCGTTTAAAGATGACATCCGTAAAAACAAAAGCGAGAGCTACATGAAATGGAGAGACCCGTCACCCTAAACAAGCATTCACAATCAAAGCAGTTTGTTTCATGCCAGTTATTGAACCAGATTCAGCATAGGTCTACCCTAACAGTTACTCCCGGTAATACATGGTCACTGGGTATCCCCTCCTCAGCTCCTCATTACACGGGTTAGTGACCCACAGCCTCTGAAGTTTCGCACTAACACATATTCCCAGTTACCCATAGGCACTGTGCCTGGGTGCTCCATTTCTGCTAGTTAACCACACTCAGTACAATTGTACACTTACAGATAATAGAACGTTATGTTCCACTGGAGAATATAACTTGATATTACCGTTTCTATGCAAGTTATAAGCAGAACTTGATCTTCAGTTGGGGTAATACAATGAATCGGTAGAGATAATTCAGGGTATTTGACTGTAGATAATGCTACCACTGATCGACTGCCCATATAGATCCACAATATATGTCCTATTATGAGTAGCAGAATAAAATCACAAATCAGCTCACGTACATCTTCACAGACATTAAATGTTTATATTCACTTACCGGGTACACCAATTATTGCCAAGATCAGGTAATATATTTTTCTAAAACTGTTAAACTGTTCAATCATATTCTCACTGAAGTGATTTGTCCCTTCGTCTCGTGTCAATCTCTCTGTATTAAACTGTGGGGGCGATACATTCGCAAAGCCTTTAATTAATACTCTGTACGAACACCTCCGGGAATTTGAAGTTGCAGCTTATTTGTTTTAAACTTGAACAAACAGGTCTTCGAAAGTGATTTAATTCCCTGCTGTACAGTCTATATTTAGCGCTAAGATTTCACTGGACAATTCTGATCACATCATGAGCTAACAAGTTTCGTTCGCCCAGCATTGACTCTATTCACTCAACAATAGGAAACATCAGTCCAAAAACAACATCTAAAAATGTCTCCTAAATGCTGATCCCAATGCTGTCGTTATTCAATCATTGAATTGCAATTAGTCGAGTCTCTCTCTCTCTCTCCCTCTCTCTCCCCTTGTCTCACTCTTCTTGTCTCTCTCTCAGTACCTCCATCCCTCTCTCTGTCTCTCTCTCATTGTCTCAATCTCTGACTCCCTCTTCTTGTCTCTCACTCATCTCTCTCTCTTCTCTCTCTCTCTCTCTCCCCCTCACTTTCTCTCTCTCGCTTCTTGTCTCGTCCTCTCTGTATCTCACTCTGTCATTCTCTCAGGGACGTGACTGCCCTCTTTAATTGGCAATGTCCAATCAAAGGGTAGAATGCCTCACTTAAAGAACAGAGATTTACACATTTGAACGTTGACTCATTCACTTAAACTTGGAAAGGAATTTGGGCAGATAGAGGGATTAAAAATGGGGATAATAAATGAATCAAATTAAGGAAAAATAAAAATAAATGGGTAAAAAAAATAATCTAGAGAAAGGGTTTAAAATGTGGTGAGGATAGAGGAGAAAGCTCATGGTCTGAAGTTGTTGGACTCAATCTAAAGTACGGAAGGCTGTAAAGTGCCCAGTCGGAAGATGAGGTGCTGTTCCTCCTGTTTGCATTGGGCATCACTGTAACATTGCAGCAGGCCAAAGACGGACATGTAGGCAGCGATCAGGATGGAGTGTTGAATTGGCAAGCGGCAGGGAGGTCTGGGTCATGCTTGCGAACAGACCCAATGTGCTCCACAAAGAGGTCACCCAATTCTCCTTTAGTCTCCCAATCATGGAGGAGTCCGAATTTGGAGCAGCGAATGCTGTGGACAAAATTCAAGGAAGTGCAAGTGAAGCACTGGTTCACCTGAAAGGATTGCTTGAGCCCTAGGACGGTGAGGAAGAATGAGTTAAATGGGCAGGTGTTGCACCTTTTGTGATTGCATGTGAAGGTGCCGCGGGAAGGGGATAAGGTGTTGGGGTTGATGGAGGTGTGGAACAGAGCGATCCAGAGGGAGCGGTTACGACGGAATTCTGATGGAGGGGTTGAGAAGAAGATGTGTTTGGTGGTGGCATCATGCTGAAATAGGCGGAAATGGTGCTAAATGATCCATTGAATGCAGAAGTTGTTGATGTGTAAAATAAGGCCAAGGGGGGCCCAATCATTGTTCGGGGTGGGAGAGAAACGGGTGAGGGCAGAGGCGGGGGAGATGGGTCAGAAACGTTTGAAGACCTTGTCAAGCACTGTGGGGGAGGGAGGAACCTCGGTTAAGGAAGATGGAAGACATGTCAGAAGAGATTTGGAAAGTGGTATCATCCGAACACATGTGAAGGAACTGAGAGAATGAGATGGAGTCCTTACAGGAAGCGGGGAATGAGGAGTTGTAGTCGAGATAGCTGTAGGAGCCACTGAACTTGTAATGAACATTACTGGGCAGTCCATCAAAAGAACTGGAAACAGAGAGGTCAAGAATGGTAAGGGAACTGTCGGAGATATACCATATGAAGGTGATAGAGGGGCCGAAATTTGAAGCAGAATTGATACATCTTTCCACGTCCAGACAAGAGCATGCAGCACCACCAACTCAGTCATCGATGCACCTAAAAAAGCTTTTTTCAGTGGGATTTGGACTGAGTAGGACAGGAACAATGACTGTTCCACATTACCCATAAATAAACAGGCATAACTAGTGACCTTGTGGTTCCCCGTAGCCATCCCTTTTATTTGGAGGGCGAGGGATAAGTTAAAGGAGATTTCTTTCAGTGGGAGAGCAAGTTCAGCCAGGGGGAGGAGAGAGGTGGTGGATGTTGATTTTTTGGGCCTCTGTTCAAGGAAGAAGCGGAGATCCTTCAGACCATCCTGGTGGGGGGAGGATGTGTAGAGGGATTGGGCGCTCATGGTTACGAGGAGGCGTCATGTCAATGTCAACAATTTCCTGTTCCCTGGCCCTAAGCGGCTGGGATAGTGCTTTGGTGAGATCACAATTGGATTACTTTTCATTAAACATCGAACTTAGAACTGTTGTGAAAACAGGCTCATGCTAATCTGTATCAATGTCATGATGTAAAAATATTACATGTAGAAAGCCACCACCGGTCCCTGTAAATTTCAACATACCATGTGGGAGATGATGGCAAAGTGGCATCGTCACCAGAAGAGTATTCCAGAGACCCAGGGTAATGATCTGGGACACGGATTCGGACACCACTCGAATTTGAATTTAATACAAATCTGGAAATAAAAGTCTACAGATCACTGTGAAGATATCGTCTATTGTGGTACAAATCCATCTGGTTAACTATTCCCCTTTTGGGCAAAGGAATCCGAGGTTCTTACCTGTGGGACTTTATCTGACTCCAGGTCCACAGCAATGGCACTGGAATTTGCTTCAAAACACGAAAAATCCCAAAAGCAATGAGACCGGAGAAATCACCAGGCATCGACCAAGGCACTGGAAATGACAACAAGAAATCTAATTCTGTCGACCCTCCAAAATCCTCTTTACTAACATGGGAGCCGGGGCGGGAGGGGGAGCTGTCTCACAGGCAGGTCAAGCAACAGCCAGACATAGTCATCCTACCGGAATCATACAGAGAGAAAATGTCCCAGACACCATCATCGCCATCCCTGAGTATCGCCTTTTTTACTGGCATGACAGTCCCATTGAAGACTCAGGGCCACAGAGTAAATAGTTAGGACGGAGTTGCGGTGGGAGAGCTCCACATGTGGTCCGGGCCCCATGAAGTCTCATGTCATCAGATGAAACATGGGCAAGGAAACATCCTGCTGATTACCACGGACCGCCCTCCCTCAGCTGATGAATCAGTGCTCCTCCATGTTGAATAAGGAGGAAGCGCTGAGAGTAAAAGGGCGCAGAATTTATTCTGGGTGGCGGACTTCAATGTCCATCACAAAGAGTGACTCGTTAGTACCTCTACTGACCAAGCTGGCCGAATACTAAAGGACATAGCGGTATCTGCGGAAGGTGGTGAGGGAACCAACAGGAGGGAGAAAATTTGCTTCACCTCACCCTCACCAATGTGCCTGCCGCAGATGCATCTGTCCATGACAGTATTGGTAGGAGTCACCACCGCACAGTCATTTTGGTGACCAAGTCCCACCTTCATATTGAGGATACCCTCCATTGTGCTGTGTGGCACTACCAACGTGCTGAATGGGATTGTTTTGGAACAGATCCAACAACTTGAAGCTGGGCATCCATGAAACACTGAGGGCCATCAGCAGCAGCGGATTTGTCCTCGAACACAATCTGTAACCTCACGGCCCGGCATGTACCCCACCCTACCATTACCATCAAGCCAGGGGGTCAACCATGTTTCAATGAAGTGTGCAGAAGGACATGCCAGGAACAGCGCCAGGCATATCTGAAAAAAGGTGTCAGCCTGTTGACGCTATAACACAGGACTACTTGCATGTCAAACTTGCATAAGAAGCAAGTGATAGACAGAGCTAAGCGATCTCACAACCAAAGAATTAGATCTAATCTCTGCAGTCGTGCCACAAGCATTCGTGAATGGCGGTGGATGAGGGGGCTCCAGTAATATCCCCATCCTCAATGAAGGAGGAGCCCAGCACATCAGTGCAAAACATAAAGCTGAAGCATTAGCAACAATCTTCAAGCAGAAGTGCCAAGTGAATAATCTATCTCGACCTCCTCCGGGGTTCCACAGCGTCAGAGATGCCAGTTTTCAGCCAAATCGATTTACTCCACGTGTTATGAAGAACTGGCTGAAGGCACTAGATAATGAAAAGATTATGCACCGTGACGATATTCTGACAATTACACTGAAGACATGAGCTCCAGAACATTCTACGGCACCAGCCGAACTGTTCCAGTACATGTAGAACACTCGCAACTCACTGCCAATGTGGAAACATTCCCAAGTACTTTCTGTGCACAAAAAACAGGACAAATCCATCCTGGCCAATTACTTCCCCATCAGTCTACTCTCGATCTTCAGGAAAGTAACGGAATGGGCTATCAACAGCGCTATCATGCGGCACCTACTTAGCATTAACCTGCTCAGTGACGCCCAATTGGAGTCCTGCCAGGGCCGCGCAGCTCCTGACGTCATTACACTCCTGGTTCAAACATGGACACAAGAACTTAATACAAGATGTGAGGTGAGAGTGACTGTCCTTGACATCAAGGCAGCGTTTGACTGAGTGTGACATCAAGGGGCCCTAACATATTTGTAGTCAATGGGAATCAGTGGGGAATTCGCTACGCTGGTTGGAGTCATAAATAGCACAAAGGAAGATGGTTGTGATTGTTAGAGGTCCAACATCTCAGTCCCAGGGCATCATTGCAGGAGATGTTCAGGGTTGAGTCCTCGGCTCAGCATCTTCAGCTGCTCATCAATGACCTTCCCTCAATCATAAGGTCAGAAGTTGCGATGTTCGCTGATGATTGCACAATGTCCAGCACCATTCGCGACTCCTCAGTCACTGAAGCAGCCCATGTCCAAATGCAGCAACACCTGGACAATATCCAAGCTTGGGCAGATGTTAGGAACGAGAGAGTTTAATATGTTATATTTGCATTTGTTGGTTTAGGAAGTATTTTTTGTTTTAATTTTCAAGGAAGATTTTTGTTCCTCGATGTGAGGGTTAAAATGGTGAAACCTGGGATGTCGTTCCATTTTCGAGAGGCGATTGTAAGTGTAAGCTCGGTTTGTGTGCCTGCATTTTCAAAGACCTATATGACCCTTGAGGTACAGAGCTATGATATCAAGTGGGGTAGTAGTTTAGGGAAGGTTAAGTACAAAAACTTTGCTGTTTCCTTGCAACCGGATTCCAGATAGGGTGGCCACACACACATATACACTGAGGCACACACGCATATGCACACGCACACATACAGAAACACATAAATACAGGCATAAACCGAAAGCAGTTTGAGTTCATTTGGGGTGGGTGTTCCAAGGCTAAAAGGACTTGCCAGGCGAAGGAACCTTCGAGAGGGGCTGGTAGCAAGTCTGAAACTAAATATGAAACCAGCTGGCAGGAGAAGCTGTACAGGAGGGAACTTCAGAAAGAGAAGAAGAGTGGTCTGATGAAGACGTACTAATCAAAAGAAGCAAACAGGAATCTGGACAAGGTCCTGTTAGATAGTTTTGGGAGTGAGAAGCAGAGAAAAGTTTCACATTTCAATGGAGAAATTTCAGCATACAGATTTAAAGCAAGTTTGGCTTGCAATAATGCATAAGGTCCAAGGATACAGCTCGAGTTCTGTAACGCCTTGCTGTGGGCGTGTGAAGCAATGGTGTTCTTTTGGCATTTGAAACAGTGAGAGAGAATACATGGCAGTAAGCTTGAATGCACGTGGCGATCCAGGAGAGCTCGGAGACCTGCAGATGGACCGTTAATGGAAGGCATTTGAGAGAAAGCATGGTTTGGGAGGATATTCCAAATGGGTTCTTGGAGAGTGGAGGTTGGGAAGACTCGTGTGAAAGACAGAGCTCAATGAGACCGGTTGACTCAATATTTGACAAGCGATTGGGGGGAGATGTCAGGTATCCATAGCATCTATTTGGAATGGAAGCAGTCACTTGGTTTCAGGGTGTTGTATGCATTACCACAAGTCGCAGATTATTTTGCATGGACTGTGTAACGACTGTGAACATTAGAGTATAAGATAGATTTTCTAACTTGTGCTTTCTTTGTAAATCTGTATATATCTGGAAAGGCACAGTTGTGGTGTAGGACTATTGTAATATAGTTCAACTTTTCAAGTTTAATAAATGTTTGATTCATTGTTAAAAACCGATCAATTTGCCTCCTGTAACTCTGTCCAGTCGACACTCTCCACGTATAAAAAAAACATCAAACTTAAGATCTCTCAAGCTGGGTACCACCCTGGGATCAGACTTTTCCCTTACGAACATCACCAGGGATCATACCACTGACAACTCGCAAGTGACATTCACGCAACGCATGTGCCAGGCAATGACAATCTCCAAGAAGAGAGAATACAACCATTGCCTCTTGTCATTCAAAGGCGTCAAACACTATCAACATCCTGGGGGTTACCATTGACCAGAAACTGAACTGGACCAGCCATATAAATGCTGTGGCTATAACAGCATGTCATAGGTTCAGAATTCTGCGGACAGTAAATCACCTCTTGTCTACAGAAGGCCTGTCCACCATCTACAAGGCACAATTCAGGAGTGTGATGGAATACTTTCCACTTGCCAACATAAGTACAGCTCCAACAACAGTCAGGAAGCTTGAGAAAATCCGGGACATAGCAGCGCTCTTGATTGGCACCACATCCACAAACAGTAACTCCCTCTACCACCGACTCACAGTAGAAGCAGTGTGTACCAAGTACAAGGTGCTCTGCAGCAACTAACTGAGCCTCGTTAGATAGCACCTTCCAAGCCCACGACCATTATCATGTCGAGGATAAGGGGAGGAGACACATTGGAACACCACCACCTGGAAGTTCCCCTCAAGTCACTCACAATCCCGTTTTGGAAACTTATCGCTGTTCCTTCCCTGTCGCTGAGTCAAAATCCTGGAATTTGCTCCGTAACTGCACTCTGGGTGCCTCTGTACCTCAGGGACTCCGGCGGTTCGAGAAGGCTTCTCAGCTCCACCTCCTCAAGTGCAATTAGAGTTGGGCAAAAAATGTTGACCTAGAAAGCGACGCCCAGATCCAATTAACCAATGTAAACATTAATCCAAAGGGAAAGAGTGGATCGGCAGAAATGGGTCTTATTCTAATAGGCCAGATCTAATGAGTGGTCTAACATGGCGATCAGTGTAGGGCCCTAATTTTTTACAATTTATATGAACGAATAAATGAAGGTATTTAGTAAATTTGCTGATGACACAAAGATTGGGAGAATGGTAAGTTGTGAAGAGGACATAAGGAGTCTACAAGGCATGTAGATAGGTTAAGTGAGTCATCAAATACGCGGCTAAAGGAGAATAACGTGGGAAAATGTGAAATTGTCAATTTTGGCAGGAAAATGTATTTAAACAAGAATCTTATTATCCAAATGGTGAGGCATTGCAGAGCTCTGAGGTGCAGAGGGGTCGCGGTGTTCTTGTGCAGGAATCACTAAAGGCTAATATGTAGGTACCGCAGGAAATTAGGAAAGTTAATAGAAGGTTATCATTTATTGCGAGGGGTTTTGAATGCAATAGTAGGGAGGGTATATTTGAGTTGCACGGAGCACTGGTGAGCGAACAACTGGAATATTGTGTACAGTATTGGTCTCGATATTTAAGGAAGGATGGAATGCGTTGGAAGCCATTCAGAGAAGGTCTTGATTGGGCGGGATTCTGATGAGGAAAGATTGGGCAGGCTAATCTTGTATCCACTGGAGTTTAGAAAAGTGAATGGAAGATAAAAGATTCTGAGGGATCATGGCAGGGTCAATATGGAGAGGATCCTTCCTGCTGTGAGAGAATTTAGAACTGGGGCCCACTGTTTAATAATAAGGCGTCACCAATTGAGGACAGAGATGAGGAGATTTTTTTCTTTCTCTCAGGGGGTCATGAGCCTTTGGAACTCTGTTTCTCAAAAGGTGGTTGGTGAAGAGTCTTTGAATTATTTTAAGGCAGAGGTGGATCGGTCTTTGATAAGCAATGGAGGGAAGCGATTTTCAAGGATAGGCAGGGCTGTGGAGTTGAGTTTACAATCAGATCAAACACGATCTGCTGCAGCAGTCTCCAAGTCTTCTGGCTCATGAGATATGGACTAAATCAAGTGAGTCTCAGTTCCCAGGTTAGACATGTATAAGTGGCGCCTGCTTTCACTGCCTGCCACACCTTCCATCACATTGTGGATGACTGAGATCGGTCCCACTTATCCATACTTTGTGTGTGTGCGTGTGTACAGGACATAACAGGCCAATTACCCACTTCTTCCAGAAGGTGCCTGTCATGTAGTTGTCCGACAGCAGCTTGGCTGGAGATGCGGCTAATTCTGGGGCACAAGTCCTCAATGCTCTGGCCGTGATGCAGTCAGCCCCTGGGGCCTTTGCTGTGCCCAGAGTCCTCACAAGTACCTTGATAATACCGAAGTGAATCGAGTGGCTTCAGTCTTGCATCTGCGATTCAGAGGAAATGAGGTGGAGGCCGGGATGGATCATCCATCGCACCTTCCGGCCGAATCTGGTTTCAAATCTTGCAGCCGAGTCTTTTGTGCTGACCTGCTGTGCGCCCAGATCATTGAGGATGTGAGTGTTTGCAGAGCCTCTTCCTCCGGTCTGAATATTATGTTTTAATGGAACCAACATTAAATGTTGCAGAAATGCAGAGCTTTAATCTGATCGTTTGATTGAGGGCTGGCTTATTTCTTCCAGTCGCATTGGACTCCGCTGTTTGGGTTCCTGTATATTAATTTCGTTTTGCCACGTTCTTAACTCATTTTAAGGTGCGACTTGTGCTGATGGATTACCCCATTGCAGATATTAATAAACATTGAGTGGTTTACATTATATAAAAACAAAAGCTTTCTGCAGATGATACCGGTGTCATGGGCAGAAGCATTTGCAGATATAACAGGGTACCACGAGGCATTTAAAAAATGCAACCATATTATGTTAAACTGGTAACACGTCCCAGCCTGAAGATTAATTTAGCTGTTTCTCTCCCTTCCTCACATTTAATGTACTGACGATAGTGAATATTTCTCGGGGAAATTGCGGTCTCTCGAAATGTGCCACTTACTACCTTGTGGCCATGCAAGGAGCAGATAAATTGGTGGTTATCATCGATCTGATTCTGAAGCATCTTCCAATTCGTTATACTATCGAGTTTATGTTCCTGTTTTTTATTCCGGTGTGTAATATCCATGCTGCTCTGCTTTACGCAGTCACAGACTGTTCTGTCTGGATCACTGTCACTTTTACATTCGATCAGTTTGAGGCTATTTGTTGCAGTAAGTTGAGAGCAAAGTATTGCACCACAAATACTGCATCTGTGGTTCTGGGAACAGTTAGTTTGTTGGGCAGTTTGAAGAATGTGCTCTGGTAATTTATGTATGCGGCTCAGTATTGGGGCATGAAATTCCCCTGGTTTTGTTTTGTGACATTCGATGTTCAGAATTCACGGACACGGGCAGCAATCGAGTTTCTTCTTTACATTGTAACGCCGGGTGTCCATTTTTTCCTGGTTTCAGTGCTCAATGCTTTACCGGAAGGGTATATTTTACTGAGGAGCAGAGGCCGAAGGAGACTCCGGGCTCAGAGCAGTGGGACACAGAGACACAGAGTTGGAGAGTCGAAGGAAATCCATCATTTTACTGTTTAATTTCTCAGGAAATTTCATCCTGTTATGAGCTGTCTTCACGAGGTTTTCCCTATGGTGGCGAATGGTAGTTTTGGGCTATACTTACGTAAGACCACCACTTTATATTCGGGAAATAGGCTTCATGCTGCACCGCCTGAGCTGCTGCACAAACTCTAGTTTGTATGCAGTCACCCAGACTAAGTTCAGAGAGCATCTGAATGCTGAAGGCTGAAATTCCCCTTTACTCCGATTCTAAAACTCATTCAATGCTGAGCTGAATTGAGTTGAGAGCAAAATATTGCACCACAAATACTGCATCTGTGGTTCTGGGAACAGTGGGTTTTTTGGGCTGTTTGAAGAATGTGTTCTGGTATTTTATGTAAATGGCTCAGTATTGGGGCATGAATTTTCCCTGTTTTTGTTTTGTGACATTGGATGTTCAGAATTCACGGACATGGGCAGCAATCGAGTTTGTTCTGAAAGGGGCTGAAATTCCCCTTTACTCCGATTCTAAAACTCATTCAATGCTGAGCTGAACTGAATGATTTCACAACCAGAGCACGCTTACTCCTCATGCTCTGCCCTACCCAACTCTCCACAACAGGTTCAGTGATAGTGATTAATTATAAATCTCTGTGACACAGGCTGAGCCATCCTCAGGCACTGTCAGAGATATACTGTGAACTGGGAAAATACTCTGGCTACGACCTATATTTGATATTGGGCTTCGGGAAAGTGTAGGGTGGGATTATTCTACCTGGTGCCCCTGTTGGAAAAGCCCATATATCAGCATCTCACACAAAGTACCATGTAACTTCCCCCCATACCAATCAGAAAGTGGCTCCCATCACACCCAGCACAAAGTCTCCCTCCACAGCAAAACACAAATAGATTCCTGTGGACACAACAGCCAACAACAAGCTGGACCTCCACTTCTGAGCACAATAATTCAAATCAAATTAATTCCCTCCTGTCAGACTGATCATGTCCAATAGAAACCTCAGCAGTGATGTTATTCTGTTTCATTGTGTCATCGGTGTGTATTCAGACATCAATGTCACTTCACATGGGCAATGAAAGACTTCCATCCCAATTCGACAATGACTGCCTCAGCCTGGACTCGCATCTTTTGTCAGAGTTTTTGTCTCTTTGGCTCGTTTGATCAAGGAATGAATTTGAAAAGGGTGAAATCCTCTTGTCAAACCCGTTTCACCGTCTTCGGATTAAATTGAAACAACCCTACCCTCTGCTGGCCGCTAACCGCCACTACAGGCACCACTCTTTCCCAGTCTCAGAGAAGTTCAGTTACTGCATGGCCACATCTGGAAACAGATTGAAGAAGTCTGAATATTGAACAGTACTGTAAGGGATTGAAGATTGCAGCAGGGTGCACAGTATCACAGGAGCACAGTATCACATATCACATCCACTCTGCAACTGCCTCTATACCCCATGGGTTTCTGTTTCCATTACATTTCTAACTAATGACGTCTGATCGCACGCCGATGGCAATACTATCTGTATGACAAGAAAATGACTATCATCATCACTTTCAGCTATTCCGGAAGCGGCCACGATCCAATTCATCAGACATGTTTGCTTTCCTATTAAGATTCCTATGTCCCTTGTATTCTATGAACCGATACATTGTATACAGAACGGCCACTATTTTTGCCCAACATCATGGCCTGTAGAAATTGAGCCACCAGCGTCATTCGTCTGTCTGGGTGCAATTAGAGTGTTTGTTCTTTTTTCAAAGCAGGGTGGAACATTTACAAGCTTCCAGTCATCGGGCGTCACTCCCGTATACAAGGAAGAATGAAAGATTATGATCAGTGCCTCCGCTAAAACAATCACCCTTCACTCAGCAAAACTCGTTCCTCTGTCCTGACACAAGAGTGCTTGAATGAAATGGGTTAACTGAACCATTTTGTTCGGTGGCTGTAATTAATGTCAGTCTCCATGGAATTTAACTGTGCCTCTGACAGTTTTCCCTCTTCCATTTATAAGCTGCGCCTTTCAATGCGTTATCCCACATTATTATCGGGAGCATTCCATCCGCAATAAGCCGGGATCATCTGCTTAATAGGGAGGCAGAGGAGAGTACAGACTCTGAGAACAATAGATTGGAGTGTTACAACAATGGATCAGGACCTGAGAAGAATAGATTGGAATGTTACAAATAACAATGGATCAGGACCTGAAAAGAATAGATTGGAAAGTTAATACAATGGATCAGAACCTGAGAAGAATAGATTGGAATGTTACAAAAATAGATCAGAGACTGAGAATAATAGATTGGAATGTTACAACAATGGATCAGAACCTGAGAAGAATAGATTGGAATGTTACAAAAATAGATCAGGAACTGAGAATAATAGATTGGAAAGTTAATACAATGGATCAGAACCTGAGAAGAATAGATTGGAATGTTACAACAATGAGGACGAGCTTCACCACGGCGCCTAACTTACTTTCTGCAGAAGATCATTGGCTAACATTAAATTGGCACATTTTATGTGCGCTTTTGGTTAATCAAGGAGTTTACTATCCCATCATCGCTATTCTCGGTGTCCCTGGTAAGTCTTTACAATCTGACATTAACTTGTGAAGCATGTTTAACATCATTACAGTGCTTGTCGTCTAAATTCTGGTAAGACCAGTGTCATTGTGTGAAGTTCTGATGAATAACTCTATTCCTGATCCACGGACCCCAGACTTCTTTTCTGCTCATTTCTAACGTTGCGGGTTATGACTGAGCTTGAGGGCTCAGTTGGCCCTCCCTTGTTGCATTGTCAAGGGGGTTGTCAGGCTTCGCACCCGGCGGGGAGAATTGAAATTGATTCACACACAAACTGCCAGCCAACATTCCCAAATCGGGCCCACAGATGAGCAGTTCTGTGCCACAATTTACTCCCCTCAGTTTCTGCCCTAGACTGAATTTTGCCAACAGCCTCCAGCAGACCATAACGCAAGGCCCACTCCCTTTCCACTTTCCATGTCCCTACCTCCACGGCACCCACTGCCCCGGCGCTGCCTCATCCCTGCTTGCGCCCAGCATCCATGGCAAGCTGGAGTTGTGGTAAGAGGTGGGGTGCAGTTGGGACAAGAACAACTGCAGCTTCTCTAGTCTGTCCATGTATCCTACATCACTGGATCCACTCTGGTAAATATCGCCTACACTCCCTCCCAAACCTTTACATCTTTCAAAAAGTGTGGCGCCCGATGTTGGAAACAGCATACAGAGCGGGATCAAAATAGTGCTTTACGTAGATTTATTATAAAGCCGTGCATTGTGTTCCCTCTGCCGCTATTCACATTGTGGGGGATCCCATAAGCTCTATGCAGAGCGTTCTTATCCTGTCCTGCCCCCGGCAGAGATTGTGCAAAAACATGTCCAGGTCTCTCTGTCCTTGCACTGCCTCTGATTTGGGCAATTGAGTTTGTATTGATTACATTATATTGGATTGTATCCTCTCCAATATTCTCCCATCCCCGCCTCTCTTTCTTCCTTTTAAATCGTTTTGTAAAATGTAACTCTGTGTTCCAGCTCTGGTTTAATGGGGCCAATGTCTTCTTCTTCAGCTCGGTGTAGTATTTGGTCCGATATTGCTCCTGTCAAACGCCTAGAAATGTTTGGTTATACTAAAGGTGCTATATTTATGTTAGTTGTTTTTGTTATTGTTGTTTAAATGCTCCATATATCAGGCAGAAACTGCAGCGAGGAAGCAAATGTGATGTTTCAGGCCGGTGAGCCTTGATCATGGAGGGGTTGTGGACCAGTCAGGAAAAGCCCTGCCTCGGAATCCGAAGCCCCGGGTTTGAGATCCACTCCCAAAACTGTTGGCCATAGGAGAACCCAGTCAGTAACCCAGGCAAACCAACTTGTGTGTTACCAGCCCCTGGGTGAATAAAGGAGAAGGACAGCGGAAGGGGGAGTACACAACTGGAAGACAAGCACCTGTCCAATCCAAAACTCATAGTTTAGCGTTCAGCATTGTGACAACTCAATTTCAGCTTGGATCGTAGGAAGGTCGAGAAGTTTGCTTAGATCTGCTTGAATGTAGGGGGTCAAATGATATTAAGCCATGTAGGGAAAGGATATCGGAATTTAAAATAGATTTTAAATCAAATATTGCTGTAAAAACCTTTTATCGCTCTAATCTTTACCGCTTTCCATATCATCACTGGCTTTTCCTTTGTTCGTTCCGGCACAATCATATTCACACAGCTCAGGAAAGAAGAGCACAATTCAACATTTCAAGACGTGCTTAATCAAACTGGTCACTTTTGTCCCAATCTAATTTCCATGGTTATCTTTCTTCCACACAGTTAATTTATTGTCAATTGTCACCTGTCTCTGGAAAACTGCGGTCTATCCAAATGTGTCTCTCGCTACCTGGTGGCCATGTCAGCGGCGGATCTACTGGTCGTCATCCTCGACCTGATATTGAGAGATATTCCGATCGTTTTTGCGGAACAGTTTCGTATCCTGTATTCTATCCCTGTGTGTAATATCCATGCTGTCTTCCTATATGCCGCCACTGACTGTTCCGTCTGGTTCACTGTCACTTTAACCTTTGATCGATTTGTGGCTATTAGTCACCAGAATATGAAAAGTAAATATTGTACCGAGAAAACGGCGGCTGTTGTTCTGGCAACAGTGATTGTGCTGAGCTCTTTAAAGAACATTGTCTGGTACTTTATGCTCACAGGTGGGTATTTTCTGATGAACGCGCCCTGGTTTTGCAATATATCATTTGCTATTCAGCTCTCTATGGTCTGGATGACTATAGAATTTCTCCATCACATTCTTACCCCCTGTGTCCCATTTTTGTTGATTCTGATGCTCAATGTTCTCACCGTCAGACACATTTTAGTCAGCAGCAGAGCCCGCAGGAGACTCCGGGGTCACAGCAGTGGGAAGAGTCCCAGAGACCCAGAGATGGAGAGTCGGAGGAAATCCATCATTTTAATGTTCATTATCTCAGCCAATTTTATCCTGTTGTGGGCATTGTTAATATTGTTTTTTTATATGGAGCCGGATATCATTCTTGGGGAATTTGTATGTTGACCTAGATTATATTGTGATGGAATTGGGCTTCATGCTGCAGCTCCTGAGTTGCTGCACAGACACTGGGATTTACGCCGTGACCCAGTCTAAGTTCAGGGAGCAGTTGAAGAATGTGCTTAATATCCCTTTACTCCAATTCTTAAATCCATTGAATGACTTAAACACTGACTGACCGAGAATGTCCATTTAATTTTGTATTTCCATTGGTGGCGGGTCTGTTACTGTGCCGACAGCAGGCAAAGAGGAGGGTGGTGCTGTTATCTTTATGGTGACAGAGCAAATGGACGGCGTCTGTTCCACAGGATGTTGTTTGCCAGCCCTGCACAGAGGCCCATACTGACTGGAGCACAGAGAAGGAAAGGGTCGTTCCATCAGTGAGCCCGCCCACTACTGGTTTTCATAGCAACCAAGGCATCAACAAAAGCAGCAACAGCAAGAAGGGATGGCGTCTTTCACTGGCCGGGGGAGGGATTAGACAGGTACATGGGGTTGGCGGGTGTTCCTGGCACATCAGGGCAGGAGGGTAATATAGCACCAACAGTGGGTGTGGCGCCCATTACAGGTGCACCGAGGAAGTGGGGTGATACAACAGGTGCATGGTGTATGGTATTCCAGGTTCTCGAATGAGGAAAGGTAATACAACGGGTACACCAGCTGTGGGGGTACGGCGATGTGATAATCCAGGTATACCGCGGGAGGAAGAATATAATACCTGGTGCACTAGATGTGGCGGTGTAGCGATGTGATATATCAATTATAGAGTGCGAGGAGGGGTGATATAACGGGCTTTTATCTAAGTGCTGGCCCTCTGAAAGTGCAACAGCACCTCAGTATCGACCCATGACACTGATCAGTACTGTGATTCTCCGTGAATGTATCGCTCCCTCAGTACTCACCTTCCCACAGTGCCGGCATTCTCTCAATGATGCCTCTCTTACAGTGCAGTGCTCCCTCAGTACTGACCCTCTGACAATTCAGCACTGTGACTGTACTGAGCATACATCAATGCTGCAGTCCCTCAGTTCTATCAGTGCAGCGCTGCCGCAGTTCTGACCTTCTGACAGTGCGGTGCTCCTTCCCTGTTGAACCACTGACTGTGCCGCATTAGATCTGGACTGACACTGCGCTAGAGCGGCCATACCTAAGTGTTGACCCTCCGATAGTGCAGCACTACTTCAGTACTGACCGTCCAACAATGCAGCACATCCTGGAAATAGAGCCTTCAACAGTGCAGCACTCCCTCACTACTGACCATCTGAGAGTTCAGCATTCCCTCAGTGCGACACCGATAGCACTTTGGAGCATCCTCAGTATTGACCCTCTGGCAGTTCAGCACTCTCTCAGTACAAACCATGCAAAAATGAAGCACTCCCTCAGTACTAACTCGACGACAATGCAGCAATCCATCAGTACTCGCCTTCTGACAGTGTTACACTAGCCCTTTACTAACCTTCAAGCAGGGCAACAATCCCTCAGCATTTTCCATCTGATAAGTAGAGCACTTCCTCAATACTGTCCGTCCAGCAATTCAGCAATCCCTCAGTACTGACCATCTGCTCGTGCAGAGCTTCCTCAGAGCTCCACGCGCGGACATTGCATCGCTCCCTCAGTACTCACCCTCTGCCAGTTCAGCATGCTCTTAGTACTGGCCAGCCAACAATGTAGTACTCCTTCAGCACTGAACCTTTGATCATGTAGCGCACCCTCAGATTGACCCTCTGACAGTACATCACACCTCTGTGCTGACCCTCTGACAGTGCAGCACTCCATCTACACTTACCCTTTGACAGCAAAGCTTTACAGCAGTACGGCCTCTCCCATAGAGCAGAACTCCATCAGTACTGACCGTCCCACAGTGCAGCACTCCGAAAATGCTGACGCCTCAACAATGCAGATTCCCCTCCTTACTGACCCGCCTTTATATCAGCTCCCACTGTCTAAGTCCTCCTAATCAGTGCATCACAGCCTAAATATTGACCCTCCAACAGTGCAGCACGACCTCAATACTGAACCACTGATAGTGCAGCACCAGCTCAATACACACCCTCCAACAGTGCAGCACTGCCTTAGTATTGGTTATCCGACGTGTGGCAGTCCCTCAGCACCGAACCTCCGACCTGGGGACACTCCATCTTTCCTGACCCACCGACTGTGCAGCACACTCTAATTTTCCACCTTCCAATAGAGCATCTTACTCCAACCACTAAGCCTATAGCCTGTGATGGAAGATATAAATAGTGAGGTTGAATAAGATTAGGACATTTTACTTTACAATTGAATCAGCGGTCACTCTTTGTTAAGGTGTAGAAAACGGTTAAAGGCTTCACACATGTTACTTCACAGGACCATTGGAACATTTCCTGATGGTGTGAGAATTCACTGACATTTCAGAAGCCCTTTTCAGAATCCAGTACCAGATATGGGCAATCTCCAGATAAAAGAAACATCAGAATATGTAAATTCTGTCTATGTGATAAAGTTTCACCTTTTAGCATAGGTATGTTAAAACGATAGCAACATTCATTAATGATAACTTAGTGTGCAATGTAGAGCTATTGAAGTTTTAAGACAGAAAGCTTATAACTTGGTCCAGTGTATCACAAAGCTCTAGTGGACTATATTCAATTAGATGTGAACATTATCAGAAACCTTTATGAAGGGCCGATGTGGTGGGGATACAGCCTTTCAATTGCCTAATTGGAAAAAAAATATATCTATTATAAGAGCATTCTGTGAAAAGTTTATAAAATAGTTTACACAAATACAGATGATGAGAATACAAAATGAAGGGAAACTGGTTTTAAGAGTTGTTATTAGACCATATTACAAAAATTATTGACCATATAAACACTCACAGTGACCATATAAGGAGATAGTCCTCAACAATTAAATCGTTGTCAATAAGAGTGAATAATTGAACCTTAACAGGATGAATAAAGAGAAAGGAGCTTAGACAAAGAAGCAATGCCACAGTTGCTAAGGGCGATGTAGTTCAATCAGAATTGACAGATAGTTAGGAAATCATACCACTGAAAACCAGCAGTGTTGAAATCCTCAAGTTACAGCTTCTCACTGGAGTTGTCTGCATGGCTAGACATTTTGAACTTCATTGCGCTGACCATAATCGGCTCACTCTTCTTGGCACTTTCTTCATTGCCAGAACGGGAGCGGAGCCTGTTACTCCATTATCAGAGCGCCGGCGAGGCCTGTTATTTCATTGTCAGAGCGGCGTCTGGGCATTCTGCTCCGTGGTCGGAGCGGAGGTGGGGCCTGTTCCTTTTTGTCAGAGCGGAGGCGGGGCCTGTTGCTTCATTGTCAGAGCAGAGTCTGGGTCTATTGCTCCATTTTCGAACCTGAAGCTGGTCCTGTTGTTCCATTGTCGAAGCGGAGGCAGGGCCTGTTCCTGGATTGTCAGAGGGAAGGCGTGACCAGTTACTGTGTTGTTAGAGAGGAGGCGTTGCCTGTTATTCCATTGTCAGAGCGGAGACGGGGCCTGTTGATGCATTGTCAGAGCTGGCGCGGGGCATTTTGCTCAATTGTCAGAGTGGAGGCGGGGCCATTCGCTATTTTGCCAGACCGCGGACGGGGTCTGAAGCTCTTTTCAAAGAGCGGGGGCGGGACCTGTTGATCAACTGTCAGAGCGGGGGCGCGGCCTGATACTTCATTGTCAGAGCGGGAGCGGTTCGTGTTACTGCATTGTCAGAGCGGAGGCGGGGTCTGTTTATGAATTGCACGAGTGGGTGCGGGACCTGTTACTTCATTGTCAGATCTGGAGCAGGGAATGTTACTCCATTATAAGAGCAGGGGCAGGGCATTTTGCACCATTGACAGAGCAAGGGGCGGGACCTTTTTATCCATTGTCAGCGTGGGCGGGGCCTGTTTTTCATTGTCAGCGCGGAGGCGGGGCCTCTTGAGGCGTTGTCAGAGCCGGGGCTGCGCTCGATGCTCTTTTGTCAGAGCAGAGGCGGGGTATGATGCTTTTTTGTCAGAGTAGAGGAAGGTGTGTTGCTACATTGTCAGAGCAGAGGCGGGACCTGTTGCTGCATTTTCAGATCGGAGGCACGGCCTGTTTCTCCTGCGTCAGAGAGGGGGCGGGGACTGTTGCTCCATTGTCAGAGCAGTGGGGCCGTGGCATGTTGCTCAATTGACATGCCGGGGGCAGGGCCTGTTACACTGTTTGCAGACGGGGGCGAGGCCTGTTTCTCTATTGTCAGAGAGGGGGCGGGGACTATCACTCTATTGTCAGAGCCGGGGTGGGGCCTGTTACTCCTTTGTCAGAGCGGGAGCGGGACCTGTTATTCCATTGCTAGGGCAGGGGCGGGTCCTATTCGTTCATTGTCGGAGCGGGGGCGGTGCCTCTTGAATCATTGCCAGAGGCGGGGTTCCACCGATGCTCTTTTGTCAGAGCAGAGGAAGGCCTGTTGCTCCATTGTCGAGCAGAGGCGGGACCTTTCGCTCCATTGTTGGAGCGGAGGCGGGGCCAGTCCCTGCATTGTCAGCACGGGGACGGGGCCTGTTGCTCCATTGTCGAGCAGAGGTGGAGCCTTTCGCTCCATTGTCGGAGCGGAGGCGGGGCCTGTCCCTGCATTGTCAGCACGGGGGCGGGGCCTGTTGTTCTTTTGACAGAGCTGGGGCGGGATGCTCTTTTATCAAATGTTAGAGCGGGGGTGGGGCCTGTTACTCCATTGTCTGATCGGGGACGGGACCTGTTACTCCATTGTCAGAGTGGAGGAGGGGCCTGTTGATCCATTGTCTGATCGGGGACGGGACCTGTTACTCCATTGTCAGAGTGGAGGAGGGGCCTGTTGATCCATTGTCTGATCGGGGACGGGACCTGTTACTCCATTGTCAGAGTGGAGGAGGGGCCTGTTGATCCATTGTCAGATCTGAGGCAGGGTCTATTGATCCATTGTCAGATACATTGCTGCGCCCCATGCTCTTTTGTCAGAGTAGGGGCGTGGCATGATGCTCTTTTGTCAGAGCGGGGGCGGGATGTGTTTATCAAATGTCAGAGCTGGTGCGGGGCATTTTGCTGAATTGTCGGACTGGAGGCGGGGCCTTTTGCTATTTTGCCAGAGCCGTGGCAGAGCCTGAAGCTCTTTTGAAAGAGCGGGGGCGGAACCTGTTGATACACTTTCAGAGCGGTGGCGGGGCCTATTACTTAATTGTCAGAGCGGGAGCGGTACCTGTTATTCCATTGTCAAAGCGGAGGCGGAGCCTGTTGATCAATTTTCAGAGCAGGGCCGGGCCTGTTACTGCATTGTCAGCACGAGTACGGGGCCTGTTGCTGTATTTTCAGAGTGGGGTCTGGGCCTGGTACTCCGTTGCCATAGCGGGGGCGGGGCCAGCAACTTTGTTTTCAGGGCGGGGTGGGGCCTGTTTCTCCATGGTCAGTTCGGAAGCGGGGACTTTTGATCCATTGCCAAAGCTGGGGCTGCGCCCGATGCTCTTTTATCAGAGCAGAGGGTGCTCTGTTGCTCCGTTGTCAGAGCCGAGGCGGGGCCTGTTCCTGCATTGTCAGCACGGGGGCGGGGACTGTTGCTCTTTTGTC
Organism: Cetorhinus maximus; assembly: GCF_964194155.1. NCBI lineage: Eukaryota > Metazoa > Chordata > Chondrichthyes > Lamniformes > Cetorhinidae > Cetorhinus > Cetorhinus maximus. Next base: position 11,505,828 of record NC_135913.1, on the reverse strand, counting down.
AGAGCTGGAGCGGGATGTGTTTATCAAATGTCAGAGCGGGGGCGGGGCCTGTTACTCCATTGTCAGAGCGCAAGAGGGGCCTGTTGATGCAATGTCAGCGCTGGGGTTGCACCCGAGGCCTTTTTGTCATAGCAGAGGCGGGGAATAATGCGCTCTTGTCAGAGCGGGGCGGGACCTGTTGCTCCATTGTGAGAGCAGGGGCGGGTCCTGTTACTCCATTGTCAGAGCGGAGGCAGGGTCTATTGATCCATTGTCAGAGCCATTGCTGTGCCCCATGCTCTTTTGTCAGAGTAGGGGCGGGCCATGATGGACTTTTGTCAGAGCGGGGGCGGGATGTGTTTATCAAATGTCAGAGCGGGGGTGGGGCCTGTTAGTCCTTTGTCAGAGCGCAGGAGGGGCCTGTAGATGCATTGTCAGAGCTGACGCGGGGCATTTTGCTGAATTGTCGGAGTGGAGGCGGGCCCTTTTGCTGTTTTGCCAGAGCGGGGGCAGAGTCTGAAGCTCTTTTGACAGAGCGGGGGGAGGGACCTGTTAATCCACTTTCAGAGCGGTGGCGGGGCCTGTTACTTCATTGTCAGAGCGGGAGCGGTACCTCTTACTCCATTGTCAAAGCGGAGGAGGGGCCTGTTGATCAATTGCCAGAGCGGGGGCGGCACCACTAACTTCATTGTCAGATCTGGAGCGGGGCCTGTTACTCCATTATCAGAGCAGGGGCGGGGCCGGTTGCCCCATTGACAGAGCACGGGGCGGGACCTTTTTATCCATTGTCAGAGCACCGGCGGTAACTGTTTGTTCATTGTCAGAGCGGGATCTGGGCATGCTGCTCCATAGTCGGAGCGGAGGTGGGGCCTGTTCCTTTTTGTCGGATCGGAGGCGGGGTCTGTTGCTTCATTGTCAGAGCAGAGTCCGGGTCAATTGCTCCATTTTCGAACCTGAGGCTGGACCTGTTGTTCCATTGTCGAAGCGGAGGGGGGGGGGGGGGGGGAGGGGCTGTTCCTGGATTGTCAGAGGGAAGGCGTGACCAGTTACTGTGTTGTTAGAGAGGGGGCGTTGCCTGTTGCTCCATTGTCAGGGCGGAGGCGGGGCCTGTTGATGCATTTTCAGATCGGGCGCGGGGCATTTTGCTCAATTGTCTGAGTGGAGGCAGGGCCTGTCGCTATTTTGCCACAGCGGGGACGAGTTGTGAAGCTCTTTTGAAAGAGCGGGGTCGGGACCTGTTGATCCACTGTCAGAACGCTGGCGGGGCCTATTACTTCATTGTCAGAGCGGGAGCGGTTCCTGTTACTCCATTGTCAGAGCGGAGGAGGGGTCTGTTGGTCAATTGCCAGACCGGGGGCGGGACCTCTAACTTCCTTGCCAGATCTGGAGCGGGGACTGTTACTCCATTATCAGAGCAGGAGCGGGGCCTATTGCACTCTTCACAGAGCTCGGGCGGGGCCTATTCGTTCATTGTCAGCGCTGGTGCGGGATCGTTTGATGCATTGTCAGAGCTGGGGCTCGCCCGATACTCTTTTATCAGAGCAGGAGCGGGTCATGATGCTCTTTTGTCAGAGCAGAGGGTGGTCTGTATCTCCTTTGTCAGAGCGGTGGCATGGGCCTGTTCCTGCATTGTCAGAGCACAGGCGGGTCCTGTTGCTCCATTTTCAGTTCGGAGGGACGGCCTGTTTCTCCTGCCTCAGAGGGGAAGCGGGGCCTGTTGCTCCATTGTCAGCACAGGGGCTGGACGTGTTGATCTGATGTCAGAGTGGGGACGGGGCCTGTTACTCCATTGCCTTGCCTGGTCTGGGGCCTGTTACACTTTTTTCAGAGCGTGGGCGGGGCCTGTTTCTCAATTGTCAGAGAGAGGGCGGGGACTATCACTCTATTGTCAGAGCAGGGGCTGGATCTATTGATCCGTTGTCAGAGCGGGGGCTGAGCCCAATTCTCTTTTGTCAGAGCAGGGGCGGGGCTTGATGCACCTTTGTCAGAGCTTTGGCGGGATGTGTTTATCCACATTGAGAGTGGGGGCAGCGACTTTTGCTCCATTGTCGGAGCGGAGGCGGGGCCTGTTCCTTTTTATCCGATCAAAGGCGTGTCCTGTTGCTCCATTGTAAGAGAGCGGGCGTTGACTTTTGTTTCATTGTCTTACCCGACCGGGGCATTTTGCTCCATTGTCTTAGAGGGGGCGGAGCCTGTTTGCTTCATTGTCAGAGCGGGGCCGGGTCCTGTTGCTTCATTGTCTGAGCGGGGCTGGGTCCTGCTGCTTCATTGTCAGAGCGTGGCCGGGTCCTGTTGCTTCATTGTCAGGTCGTGGCCGGGTCCTGTTGCTTCATTGTCAGAGCGTGGCCGGGTCCTGTTGCTTCATTGTCAGAGCGTGGCCGGGTACTGTTGCTTCATTGTCAGAGCGGGGCGGGGTCCAGCTGCTTCATTGTCAGAGCGGGGCGGGGTCCTGTTGCTACATTGTCAGAGCGCGGCCTGGTCCTGTTGCTCCATTGTCTTGGCGGGGCCGGGTCCTGTTGCTTCATTGTCAGAGCGTGGCCGGGCCCTGTTGCTGGATTGAGTTAATGAGGCGGGGCCTGTTGATCCATTGGCAGAGCGGGGGGGTGGGGCTTGTTGCGCCATTGATAGAGCGGGGCCGGGCCAGTTGATCCATTACCAGAGTTGAGGTGGGCCTGTTGCTCCATTGAGAGAGCGGGCGAGGCCTGTTGATCTATCGTCAGAGCTAGAGCGGGGCCTCTTGCTTCTTTATCAGAGCGGGGGCGGGTCCTGTTGCCCCATTGTCAGGTTGCGTGCGGGTGCTGCCATTGTGATGTCAGGGTTGAGCGGGGCCTGTCGGTCCAGTGACTGAGTGGGTGTCGCTATGAGGAGAGTGCTCACCTTTTGAAGTTGAGCGGACAAGCCCCTCTCGAACTCCTGGGTCACAAGTGACCGCTACCATTGCTGTCGCCGTAGCAACCAGGAAAGTTCTCCGTCCAGAACACGAACAGTTAGGGGTTGGTATCTCAGGGACATTTGGAGGAGTGGTGATATCACAGGTATCCCGTTAGGGGGAGATATACCAGCTGCTCCGGGTGGGACCAGTCTATGTCCACCAGTGAGCAAGGAGATAAGCCTGCTGCACATTGCGCGGGGTGGGAGTGGGTGCGGGGTTAATATCCTTTACACTGGGGCAGGGAGTTAGATAGAAGAGGTACACGCATCGTTAGAGATAGACTTGATTGGCCGGGGTAGCAACAGGTTTTCTAGGCAGCCTTGCATAGGGAGATAATGCAGATGCATCTTGGAAAGGGAGAGTTATAAAAGTTGCAGAGATGGAGCACTGTGATATATAAGGAAAACGAGGGTACAGATTTACTCCATACACAGGGTGAAGGTCTGATAGGCCAGGTACACAGGAGGAAGGGGGCGGGGCATTTTGTTTGGCAGCCTGTTGAAGGCAGGATAATAGAGCAGGTACACAGGGGCAGGGGTAAATATATCAACTACACCACGGCAGGGGGTGATATACCTTGTGCACTGGGGAGGGGATTGATGTAACGGATACAATGGGTGAGAGGGGATGTTTACCAGGTGCACCAGGGCAAAGGTGGGGGAAATATAGAAGTTCCACCAAGGGAGGTTATATACGAGGTTGTTGGAGGAAGGAGAAAATATATGATCTTGAAGTTATTTGAAGCTGTGTATTTATTTCAGGGACTGTTAGAGTTTCAGGGTCTCTTTCAGGCTTAGGGTCTGCGCTGGTGTCAGAGTATATATTAGAATATGTTTTAGATTCAGGGCCTCAATTAGTTATGCCATGTATTCATGTCAGATTTTACATTATTTTAAGACCAAGAGGCTTTACTAGATGCCTGGATTGTAATAAATTCAGTGTCTGAGCGAGATAAAGTTAGTGTCCGTGTGTGAGAGAGAGATACAGATACGGATAGCATGTGTGAGACAAAGAGAGAGATTGAGACGGAGTGATGGGGAGATGGAGTGAGAGAGAGAAAGATACAGAAAGTGAAATAGAGACAGAGTGACCGAGGCAGCTTGAGTAAACCAGACAGACACAGTGAACATCACAGGGCAGAAATAAAGAAGTAAAACAGGCAGAAAACGGATGTTTCTAAGGAATAGACAGAGATTAAGGAAAGGCACAGAGTGGGAGAGAGACAGAGAGAGGGGTGGCTAAAAGCAGAAAGAAATGTGACAGAGACAACAAGGTAGAGGAGCAGCGGAGAAACAGGGAATCAATGTGATGCAGGGAGACAGATCGAAAGAAAGTGCCAGCTAATAATAGAGTAACAGGGAGTGAGAGAGACAGAAAGAGGGAGTGACAGACAGGTAAAAATTGAGACAGAGAGAGAGAGAGAGCGAGGTTGCCACACACAGAGAGTCAGGGTGAGACATCAAATGAAGAGAAAACAGTGAAAGAAAGAAATAGGCTTGGAGAGTAATTGAGTGTAAAATGAAAAGAGACACAGAGAGTCAGGGGCAGGGAAAGAGGCAGGGTGAGAGGAACAGGGCAGGGCATAGAGAGAAAGCGAGTGAAAGAGGAGTGATGGGACAGGACTCAAGGGCTCCGAGGGAGATGCAGAGAGTGGGTGCTTAGAGATACAGAGACTTATACAGGGACAGAAATATAGGCAACGTGTGGGACTCAGATACTTCGATGGATGGGATCCTCTAACTGGTTTATATAAATGCATTCGCCCAGCCAGGTCCTGTTTTCTGAACTCCCCAATGATCACTATAGCAGGCGAGGACAAATGAAACCCTGATGAAGCTCTGAAGTTACCTGCAAAACGCGCCAGTATTGAAGGCAATGAGTGGCAGGAGCTTGTTCCCAATCGATCAGAATGGCGACATCTTGTCCATCAAGCTGCATTACGTTTCTTGTCTCACCGACCGAATGATGAGATAGCGCGGCAGCAGAGTAGGGAAGGCAGGGAAACAACATAGTCCCCTAGGGCAGTGCCTCGCGTGTCGCCCTGCCTCATGCGCCCAGATACCTGCAGGTCAAGAATCAGCCTCTTCACCCACACGGTGACCATGGTAGGTACTCTGGAACCCGCGCAGATGTCATCCTAGAATCCAGGGACAGTCGGCGATGACCAATTAGTTTCAGGGCCTGTGTTAAATTAAAGGCCTGGTATAGTTTGAGGTCCTGCAATAGTCACAGGGTCTGTATTCGATTCACAGCCTGGATCATTACCGGGGCCTGTAATGGTTTCATTTCTGCATTATTTTCAGGGTATTCATTAGATTCGGGGCCTGTGTTTGTTTTACGAGTTTGGATACTTTGAGAGGATGCAGTTGTTGCTGGCTGTATTTGTTTCTGCGCTTTATTCATTAGCGTACAAGGAAGATCACCCTCTGGCACATATAAACTATTCAATACAAGTCTAACCATGACATAAGGGCCTCTGGCCTCTTGCATCTATTAGGCCTCTGGCCTCCGATGGCTTCCGTAGGCACACGGTCATAGAATTATGCAGCAGCGGGACAGTCAACATGTCCATCCTGTCATTACTAAATAATGGCCTTGCCTATTTGATTATTTATTCGTCTCAGGGCCCATGTTGGTCTTAGTATTCAATATTAATTTCCAGGGCTTCCATTAACTTCAGTGATTGTATGAATTTAGGAGAATGCATTTTTTCCGATCTATCTGTAATTCCAGGGACCCTGTTCATTTTCGGCTCAGTAATAGTTTCAGGCGCTGCATTATGCTCAGGGCCCACATTAGTTTCACCACCAATTGTAGTCTCAGGGGCTTCATTCGTTTCAAAGCCATTAATACACTCTGGGCCCATACTTTTTATTCAGTGTCTGCATTTGTTTCAGAGTCTCTAATAATAACAGGACCTGAATTAGTTTAAGGATTTGTATTAGTTACAGGGTCTGTATTAGTTTCCGGGATGTATTAGTTTTCGGGATTTCATTAGTTTCTGCCTGTTTTCGGTTCCACTCTTCCATTCATGCACATGCAACTATGATCAGCCTCTTTCTCAATGAGTCTGTTCAACAACAACAGTAAACACGATAGATATACGGTCCCAATGGCCTCTGTTGGAATACAGTTGTATAATCATAGGGTTGAGTAAGAGGCCATTTGGCCCGTCGTGTCTGTTACAACATTTTCCAAGGCCAATGTATTCAATCGTTCTCTCCTCCCCTCCATTAGATGCGCAATGTCGCACTGTGTACACATGCAATCCTATTTTGAAGGGTCTGTATCTATCTGCCTCCAACATTCAGGCTGAACATTCCATGCTTCTCTGAGCCAACAACTGTTTATCCCATCTCTGCTTCTTTGTCAATCATTTTAAAACTCTGCCCGCCACTATCACTGATTCTAGGTTCACCAGTTACTCGTTATTTAATCCAATAAAGCACATCATGAACTTTAATGTCTATTTTAAACCTCCCCTTAATTATCCCCACCTAATTCAAGCCCCCCACCCCCTCTCCAATTCCACTAAAATTCCGTTGCACCCTCTCCAAAGCCCTGGCATCATTCCTGAAATGGGCTCCCCTGAAAGAGACACAACACTATAGCTAAGGCTTCACCAAGACTTAAAGATTTACATAACTTTTGGTCTGAATCTCTAAATTTTGTAAACACTGAATCTCTATCAATGAAAATATATTTTTATTTTAATACTCTGGAAAGTGTGCCCTGGAATACATAATGAATTATTTATCTCCACCCCATATTTCTTATTGAATGCAATTCTACATTTGCTACTTCTCAATCCTCTCCTTACACTATCCCACCCATGAAAAACCCTCATACATTGGCATATTATAACAATGGATGAGAAGCTGAGAACAAGAGATTGGAATGTTACAGAAATGAACAGGAGTTTATCGCCGGTGCTTTATGAACATTCTACATATTATGATTGGATGCTATTGAAACGCTGGATCTATTGGGCACTCTAGGTTATTCAGGCGTGTTGCTATACCATCCTCACTATTAATGGCGTCCCTGGTAAGTCTCACTTTGTATGTTTTTTAATTCTACAAACCATGTTTAACTGAATTACTCTTCTCCATCAAATATAGAAGTGTTTTGCGATTGCGAATAGTTCTAAACTGGTCAGGAAAGCAGAGACAACAGGATTATGATTATCGAGTTCTGCAATTTAAGAAACATACATCATATCTTCTGTCTTCCGCCATAAAACATAAACATCAGTTTATTAGTATATCTACAGTAGCTTCAAGGCTTCACTAGATGCAGCAACATAGTGGAACATTTCAGCGCCTTTAGGCAAACATATATATTTTTTAATTTAAGCTTGTATATAATTCCATTGTTTTCTCTCTTCCTTACAGTAAACATATTGACAATTGTTATCTTAAGTCGGAGAAATTGTGGCCTCTCCATATGTGTCATTCGATACCTGGTGTCCATGGCATCAGCTGATCTACTGGTCGTTATTATCGATCTGATATTGAGACACATTCCAATTGTTTATTGAGAATTTTTAAATTTCCTGTGGGCCATGCGTGTTTGTAATATCCATGCTGTCCTGCTCTTTGCAGCCACTGAGTTTTCTGTTTGGTTCACTGTATCTTTCACCTTTGAACTGTTTGTGGCCATTTGTTGCCAGAAGTTGGAAAGTAAATATTGCACTGAGAAAATGGCGGTTGTGGTTCTAGGAACAGTGACTGTGCTGAGCTTGTTAAAGAATGATTCCGGGTATTGTATGTTATCAGATTGGATTTTGCTAATGAACCGAACATGGTTTTGTATTTTCTCTTTGGAATTTCAGCTCCCTCAGGTCTGGGTAACTATAGAAATTATCCAACACATTTTTACACGCATTGTCCCATTTGTCCTGATTCTGCAGCTCAATGTTCTCACCGTCAGACACATTTTAGTGAACAGCAGAGCCCACAGGAGACTCCGGGCTCACAGCAGTGGGGAGAGGCCCAGAAACCCAGAGATGGAGAGTCGGAGGAAATCCATCATTTAACTTGTCGTTATCTCGGCCAATTTCATCCTGTTGTGATCGATGTTGATGGTGTTTTCTATATGCGGGCGGATATTTTATATGATGCCTGGTTCTGTATTGATTGGTAACTATTTTCGGGAATTGGGCTTCATGCTGCAGATCCTGAGTTGCTGCACAAACACTGGGATTTAGGCCGTGACCCAGACAAGGTTCAGGCAGAAGTTGAAGAAACTGCTGAAGTATCCCTTCACTCCAATTCTTCGATGCTTTTGAGGATTTGAATTAATAAATCACTGGGAGTTTCCACCATTTTACCATTTGATTTCTCTCTTCCAGCGGGGCGGTGAGCTGCCTCTGTTGTGACACAGTGGGGACCGGTCCAGTCCCTATTTTGCTGCCTATTGCTCTGGTGGCCGAGGAAATGGTGGCGCCTGTGACTAAGATTAGAGAACGAGGAGTGTTCTGCTGCCAGGGGGATAGTGAGGCAGCTGGCTTTACTATGGTAACAGAGAGGGAATGGGGCCGGTCGCTCTGATGTCAGAGAGGGGCAGGGCCTGTCGCTGTTAATGCAAAGCGCGTCATTCCCTCTGGCTCTATTGGCAGGCGTGGGAGCGGAGACTCTGACTCTGGTAACAGAGTGAGGAGGGCCCTGTCTCTATGGGGACAGGGCCAAACTAGTAACTGCCTTCATGGTCGCTGGACGGACAACGGCCTAGTACCAATCCTGGTTGCAGCTGCCTTCCTCCAGTCTCCTAACAAATTGGAGCCTAGATGTGGGGTTGAGGGGGTCGCGGTGGACGTTGAGATCAATTTCCACTACTGAACTGCAGGGAAATAAGAGGAAGAGGGAAGGCCATGCCAGGTAAACTGGCAAATCTAGTTCCTACTACAGGTTCACTAGGGCAGAGTGAGTTAAACCAGGAAGATGGGGGATGGGGTATGTGAGCACGGTGGGGTTCTTATAAAAATAAATGCAGCAATAAATTATCGATATTGTTTGTGCTTTCAAAGTATGTTCCTTTGGAAAAGAATCAGTGTGTGAAACGTTGAAAACTTTCTTGGAAACATATAGAAACGTTTAGCAAGTTGCATTGTGTACGATTAATCATTGATCATGTATTGCAGAGGAATTACAGAATGGGGATTAGGGTCTGATAACTGAAACAAATGTGCACATTGCAGTCTGGAATAATCCTCAACTACCATCTCCAGCCAATATCTCCATGAGGAATAAGGAGTGAGTTCATGTACTGGATCTGGTGATAAAAGAGAGAATGCACCACCCTAGCGAACTGTGCACCGTGCTGCAAACTTCAACCCCTTACAGTATTGTTCAATATTGACACTTCATCAACCTGCTTCCAGATGCAATCATGCAATAAGTGAACTTCACTGAAACTGGCAAAGAGCACCGCCTGTTGTGGTGGTGAGTGGCCAGCAGAGGCTGGGGTTGTATCGCTTTAATCACACGGCAGTGACACGGGTTTGAGAAGAGCCTTGGAACCTGGGCGCTGGGAATGCGGAATTAACTAACCACTCAAACTTCCATCCTGTCTGTTGCTGAGCCTCACCACTCAGTGAGCAGCCCTTATAGAGAAAGAGAGGCAGAAATAATTCAGATGATCCAGTATAAAAGGAGCTTCTTAAAACGTTCAAGTTAATCCTTCAGGAATTTATTGAGCACGAAATCCAAGCAATAACCATTACGCACAAAGTTTAAAAATAACCAGATTTCCCATCAAAGCGGGTTATCAGACACTCAAGCTTGCTCCAGTTGTTAGCTCAGTATTCAGCCACTCAAACCCTTGCAATTGGAATGCTCCTTGCATTCTGCCACTTTATTGATGCATTTCTAACGGAGAGATTTCCTTGTCCAATTGTCCATCAATGGATGCCTTGCTTGCTTACCTGTAGGGTCAATGTACCATTTCACAACATTTCTATTGATGTTCGTCAGTGGAAATGTACAAAATAACCTCACGTTTCACATACACAGAATAAAATTCCGCGCGAGGAAAATGTCATTCAATCCACCTCTTATCTGTAACTTCAGTTAATTCACTTGCTCCCTTAGATTTAATTTCAATCACATCAACATGAACTTACATTTATACAGCAGGTCTAACGCAGCTATTGTCACACAAAACCACTCTTATATCCATTAAAAAAACTTGGCTTGTGAGTTTATATCTGATTCTGCAAAGCCCAGCACGAAATTATTCCTCCAATCCACAGAAACATTGATCAAAAACATCATATCCTCCCAAAGACTAACCTTCAAAAAGGGAATCTCTGTTGTCCCTGTGCCCGTTCTCAGTGTTGACAGGTTCATGAAGCTTTAGGACCTGCACACAGTGGGTGATCTTTGATCGAAAAGCCTCGTTAAAAAAGAAATCACTTCATTGCAGAAACGGGCTGGAGCTGAGGATCAGTCTGGCTTCAGTCTGACCAGAGCTCACTAATTTAAAAAAGGGACTCATCATCTATTTAACAAAGCAAGGGCTGAATAACACCCCCACTCTAGCAGTTTGGAGCTGAATCAATAGCGGTATCAGAATCAAACATGTCTAGCTGCAGATGATCACATTGCTGACAGAATCATTGTGTTAAAGAAGCTGAAGATAAAGCATAGCCGCTATCGAGCGAGTATGTAAAACAGACAGAGACGGGATCACGGTGCTCGGGGAAACTCTCCATCTCTTTCACGGTTCCGGTGGGTCCACACCTGAGCACTGAATGTCTTCCCGCTTCAAGCCGATTAAACATTGATCCTTCTGGAGCTGCGGCAAACAGAAGAAATGATGGATGGATGTCACAACCAATGGCGGAATTGGGCAGAATGACTGGATGTGTGAGAGATGGATCGATCATGAGAATTACCTCCTTTTTAATCATTCATGGAATGAGGGCTTTCAGGTGGTGGTGTTCACATCTGTCTGTTGCCCTTGTCCTTCCGATGGTAGTGGTCTTTAGTTTGGAAGGTGCTGTCGAAGCATCCCTGGTCAATTCATGCAGAACATCTTGTAGATTGTACACACTGCTGCTACTGTGTGTCGGTGGTGGAGGGAGTGAATGTTTGTGGATGGGGTGGCAAGCAGCGGTGCTATTTTGTGCTGGATGGTGGCGAGCTTCATAAGTGTTGTGGGCGTTCACTCATCTAGGCTAGTGGGGAGTATTCTATCACACACCCGACTTGAGCCTTGTAGATTGTGGACAGGATTTGGGGAGTCAGGAGGTGAGTTACGTGCCTCAGGATTCCCAGCCTCTGACCTATCCTTGTAGCCACAGTGTTAATATGGCTGGTCCAGTTCACTTTCTGGTCAAATGAGAGGAGAATATGCAAAGGGGAAATTGGGACAGTTATATGAGGGGGGAGTTCATGATCTTTGATAACATAGTGTGCAAGGGATTATCTGGGGTTTCACATGTTTGTCCTGAGTCTGAGTGCAGTGCAGTCTCTCACCCGATCCATAATGGTATCCTTCGCTATCTCTTCATTGAGCCCTCTCACTGAAGTGACCTTCACACGAATCGTCTTGTAGTTAGTATCTAAACACAACAGTAAGAACATGAATAGGTTAAAAACACCCATAATTCCCCTCTCCCTCTCTCCATACCTCTCTTCATCTCATTCCATCTGATCTCAGTTCTGCCCTTTCCGTATTATCATTCTCCAACCTTTCTCTTCACTGTCAGCTCTTTGTTAGCTTTCCTTATATCATTTACGTGTTTACGTCTTTTAGGAGAGAAGGAGATTGAGAGAGAGAGAGAAAGAGCGGGGGGACGGATAGATAGATAGGAAGACAGACAGGGAGATAGAGCGAGTCAGAAAGAGAGGGCGAGACAGGGTGAGATGAAGAGAGAGAGAGAGACAGAAAGCGAGACAGAGAGAGAGAAAAATGAACAGAGGAAGGAAAGAGAGGCAGAAAGAGAGAGACTGAAAGAGTGAGACGGAGAGGTGAACAGAGAAACAGAGAGGAAGAAAGAGAGATAGAGTGGTCGATAGAATGATAGATAGAAAGATCTATAGAGAGAGACAGAGAGAGACAGAGAGAGAGAGTTGGAAAAACAGAGAGAGACAGAGACAGAGAGGGAGAAAGGAAGCGAGACACGGAGCGAGGGATAGAGAGATGGAGGGAGAGGCAGGAGAGAGCAAGGTGGGTGTTGGTGGGGAGCGAAAATCTGAGAGAGAGATTGGGGAGAACAGATGCTCCGAGAAAAAGAACGGAAAATGCAGAGGAAGCCAGTCGGACAAAGGGAAAAAGAAATAGAGAGGGTGAGGTAAAGTGATAGATAGAGGGAGTGAGAGACAGAGTGAGACAAAAGTGAGAACTCTAGAAATGGAGAGATGAGGAGAGTCACAGAGACATAAAGAGATGGAGCAACAAAGGGCGAGGGGGAGAGTGGCAGGTAGGGAGAGTACATAAATATTATACATGTATCAGCACAGAAATCAGTGAACGAGGGAAAGAGCGACGGAGGAAGAAACAGAGAATGAGACACATAGAGAGAGACAGAGAAATGAAGCCACGATTGACACAGAGGCAGAGAGAGACATAGAGGCTCAAAAATATTTCCAAAGTTGCAGCCTTTATTTCCAATGATTTCACACAAAGCCAATCTAGGGTTTTGTTTTGTTTTAATTTGTTGTGTGTCTGCATCGCGGGCAAGGCCAGCATTTACTGTCCATCCGTAACTGAACTTGAGAAGGTAGTGGGCAGGCGCCTTCTTGAAGTGCTGCAGTCCGTCTGGTCTCCCTTCTCTGCAGCGGCTGGATACAACTGAGTGGCTGCCTGGGCCATTTCAGAGGACATTTCGGAGTCAGTCACATTGCTGTGGATCTGGAGTCACACATAGGCCACCGCGGGAAAGGGCGGGATATTTATTTCCTTAAAAGCACATCCCGAAAGTACAGGGATTTTACAGCGATTCGGAATGATTGACAAGTGCCAGGAATGGCTTCCTGCAATTAATTTTAATACAGAGATAGGCAGAGTTTTGGTGCCTCAAGAGAACAAGGGATATGGGGAGCGGGCAGGAAAGTGCAGTTGAATCCCAAGATCAGCCATGAGCGTATTGAATGGGGGAGCAGGCTCGAGGGGCCGAATGGTCTTCTCCTGCTCCTATTCGTTCTGTTCTTCTGTTCTGCACATGCTCACTTACTGGATAACCTGATATCACTGCTTCACCGCAGCGAATCAATCTGTACCATTACTCACCAGGGGATTCGTCAGAAATCCTCAACTGCAGATCATCTACATTTCAACTGAGAAAAGAACTGGCCGGGTCCAAAATCTCCAAATTTGCGCAGAAACCAACCGAGCTAAAACTTCAGAATGGAGTGGGGAACAGGAGGATGAGAACAAGCGGCAAACAACTCGAGTAAGAGAGGAGAGATTGAAAAAAGAGTGAGAGTGAAGAGATGTGAATGGAAAATGGAGGAAGAGAGACAAAGGAGCCACATGAGGCAAATTATGCAAAATAACTCAATCACTGATTTCAAATGTCTTGTCTCAATGCATCTCACTCCCCGTAGTCACTGTGTGCTACTCCCCATACTCACTACGTCCTACTCCCCTCAGTTACTGCGTCCCACACAACTCAAACACTGCACATCACTCACTGCATCCCACTCCCTGCTGTCACTGCATCCCACTCCCCTCAGTCACTGCGTCCCACTCCCTTCAGTCACTGGGTCCCATTCGCCTCAAACATTACATTCCATTCCCCTCATTCACATCCGCCCACACCCCTCAGTCACTACATCCGCCCCCCCTCAGTCACTGGTGCCACTCCCGGGAGTCACGGTTTTCACTCCCCTCAGTCAGTAAATCCCACTCCCCTCAGTTCTGCATCCGACACCCCTCAACCACTACATCCCACTTCTGTCAGTCACTGATTCCCACTCGCCTCATTCAGTACATCCCAATCACCTCAGTCACTGTGCGCCACACGGCCCAGTCACTACATCCCACTCCTTTCATTCACTACCTCCCAGAATCCTCAACCACGACATTTCATTCCCATCACTCACTGAATCTCACTTCCCTCAGTTACTTGGCCTCATTCCCCTCAGTCACAATATCCCGCTCCCTCCCCTCACTACATCCTGCATCCCTCAGTCAGGGCACCCCGCACCCTTCAGTTCCAGTTTTCCGTGAACATGTTATGTGATGATTTTTTGTGGTATATGTCCTCCAAACAGATACCTAATGTTTCACATTCTTTTGGGCTAGTTGATTCAGGGAGAGCGGATTTTCGAGTCGAGTGTTCCTCAGATTCCGGAGTTGTGGTTGTCCCTGGATCTGAAGTGAAGGAAGGAAACATGGAAGATTGATGTGCGTGTATCACCTCAAGAGATCATTTAATTTGTAGGACAGTTTAGATAATGATTAACCTCATTTTTATACAGCCTGACGCACGCCAAAATCACTCTGCTCCGTCACTATTGCCTGTACACCAGTCACTAAGCCGAAGTCTCTTCAGTCACTGCTTCCCACTCCCCTCATTCACTGCATACCACTTCCCTCAGTCACTACATCCCACTCCCCTGAGTCACCATGTCCCATTCCCCTAAGTCACTGCATCTCACTCCTCACAGTCACTGCATACCCCTCCCCTCATGTGCTACCTCAAATTCCCCTCAGTCACAACATCAATATGACCTCAGTCATTGCTTCTCGATCCCCACAGTCACTACATTCAACTACTCTAATTCACTCCTCCCCACTCCCCTTAGTCACTGATTCACACAGACCTCAGTCTCTACATCCCACTGGCGTCAGTCACATCGCCCCGCTCGCCTCAATCAATGAATTCCACCTCCCCTCATTTTCTACCTCATACTCCCCTCAGTAACAACATCCCACTCCCCTCAGTCATTACATCCCACTCCGCTCAGTCAGTACATCCCGCACCCTTCTGTACCAGATTTCAGCGATCATTTTTTCTGATGATTTTCTGCGGGTAACCTCTACAAAACAGATACCTGATATATCAGAACCTTTTGGCCTACTAGATTCGTGGCGAGTGGATTTTAGAGTGAATTGTTCCTCAGATTCCGGAGTTGGTGTTGTCCCT
This sequence comes from Cetorhinus maximus, assembly GCF_964194155.1. NCBI lineage: Eukaryota > Metazoa > Chordata > Chondrichthyes > Lamniformes > Cetorhinidae > Cetorhinus > Cetorhinus maximus. The sequence goes on along the minus strand of NC_135913.1, from coordinate 11,490,820 downwards.
GGGCCTGCAGTGAAGTAAGGAGATATGGCAGATTTAAGTGCGCATATCACTTCAGGAGACCATTTAATTGGTAGTAATATTTAGGGATGATTGACGTCATCAAATGGAAAATTTGAAACCGGCCAAGGTCACTGTGCTCTTTCTTTCCTGGTTGTACCCCAGTAACTAACTCCAAGTCCCCTCAGTCTTGACCTCCCACTCCCTCCTGCAATTAAACCATACTCCTCTCAATCACTTTATTCCACTCAATTTAGCCACTAAATCCCACATCCCATTCACAACAACCCTCCTCCCTCACTCACTCCAGCTCCACCCTGTAGTTACTGCATCCCATCTGCCAATGTAATGCCATCCCACTCCCCTCACTCAATGCGCCCAAGACTCGGATCCACTACGTACCAGTCCCCCCAGTCGCTGCATCACACTCCGCTCAGTCAATACATACCAATCCCCTGAATCACTGCATCCCTCTCCCCTCAGCCACTACAACCCACTCCCCTCAGTCGCTGTTTCAGACTCTGCTCAATAAGCACATACCAACCCACTCAATCACTGCATCTCATTTTCCTCTGTCACTGCATCCCACTCCCCTCAGCCACTACAGCCCACTCCCCTCCGTCACCAAATTCTTGTTTAACGTAACATTACATGCATTGTCCTCTGACACTATTACACATTCGCTCTGGAATAGATTGAGTAATGTATTGGAGTGAATAATCCTGGAGTCAAATTAAGTGAAGAATTCCTTTCAGAACGACCCCACTGTGCAGATACCTGAGCTTGAAGACTTCGGAGAAATAGAGGGTGAAATTCCAACAGATTGTTTCGTCGATTTTTTCTCGGGCTTCTTTGTTGGTGAAGTCACGTAATCTATAATAAAGGAAGAGGGAGATGAGGAAGCGAGTAGTGGAAATAACTGGAAATCTCACCCGATTGACATGAAGCTTCAGTGAACGTCACACATTTTAGGGATTGGAGATTGCTAAGGGAGGTTATAATGGTTCTTGTAGGTGCTAAGATTGTTTGTTTTAAAGTTTTGGTTTGATTTGTATATCTGTATTTTTGTGATAAGAAAGGCCATATTGACTTTTTGTTTCTCTTTAAAAAGGTGCTTGCATTACAAATGGGAGTTTGCGACATAAGAACGAGAGAAAACACAAGTGTTGTAAAAAAAATGCTGCTTTTGCCTAGCAACAGGTTTCCAGTCTGGCAGGTATCTCCTACACACACACATGGAAGAAGCAAGCTAACAGCTTATTTGGGACGCTGTTGGACTTCAGCTAGCTTTCAAAAACATTGTCAAAGTGAAGGCAACGAAAAAGGAGCAGGTAACTAGCCTCAAGCTAAAACTGTTTGAAGGTAGCTGCCAGAGAGACTGGTGCAAAGGGAACAGATAACACACCCAAATTGAAGATAAGACCATAAAATGTACGGGAGTGGAAATGGAGAAAGTCTCAAGCAGGTCCTGTTAATGAAGTTAAGAGTGAGTGGAAGAGAACAATACGACATGCTTCAGAATTAAAGAGTCAAAAGCTGCATAAAGCAAATTGTAAGTGAGAGCAGATTGCAAGAGTCAAAACGGTAAAATAAAGAAAGGAAAAAATGAAAGTTAATATGCCAGCCCTCAGTCACTACTTCCCACTCCCCTAAGTCACTACATCCCATGCCTAAGACTTAGTCGCTACATCCCACTCACTCAGTCGTTACATCCCTCACCCTTCAGTCACAACATCTCTCTCCCCTTACTCACTGAACCCCAATCCCCTCAGTTACTACACCACATTCCCCTCAGCCACATCATCCCACTCCCCCTACTCTCTACATCCCTCTCCCCTCTGTCAGTACATCCTGCACCCTTCAGCATCAGATTTCAGCAATCATATTGTGTGAAGAGTTTATGTATAATAACACCTCCAAACTAATACCAGATATTTCAGATCCTTTTAGGCAATTTCAAACACACCAATGTCACCATGCTCTGTCACTCCTCAGTCAGAACTCCCCACTCCACAATCTCCATGCACCCCACTACCCTCAGTCACTCCATCCCACTCCCCTCAGTCACTGCATTTCATTCCCTTCAATCACAACTCCCCACTCCACAAACTCACGGCACGCCACTACCCTCAGTCAATCCATCCCACTCCCCTCAGTCACTGCATCCCACTCCATTCAGTCACTGCATCCCACTCGCCTCAATCACTGGATCTCACTCCCCGAAGTCACTACCTCCCACACCACTCATTCACTGCATCCCACTCTCCTCACATATTACATCTAACCCCCTCAGTCACCACAAACAAGTTTAATGAAACACTAGATATCATTGTCCTCAGGCACGTATTGATATTCCCTCTCTGAGAAGTGGAATAAACCACTTGGACTGAACCCTGCTGGAGTCAAATTAAGTGATGAATCAATTTAGAATCAACTCTACCGTGCAGATAACTGCGCCTGAACACTTCACTGTATTGGAGTGCGAAATATCAATTGTTTCACTTGTCGATTGTTCTCCGGGTTCCTTATTTGGGGAAGCCTCTGAAAATTCAATAAAGTAAGCGGGAGATGAGGGAGTGAAGACTGGTGGCACCTGCAAATTTCAGAATTATTTTTATTTGTTGGTGTTGGCCATGATTTAATGTCTATGCTTGTAGCCTATTTCTGTATCTGTGTGTTACGGAAGGTCAAAATAAGTATTAGAATCACTTTATAAAAGGTGCTTGAATTGATAATGAGAGTTTAAGACTTAAGATGAGAAAACAGAAGAGTGGACAAAATGTTGTTGTTGCCTAGCAACAGGGGTACAAACCGACAAGTCCCTCCCACAAGCGCAGAAATAAAGAAGAAAGACAGCAGTCATTTTGGAAGCTGTTGGAGTTCAGCTAGCTTGGACGACATTTGCAGAAAAGAAGCCACCTAAATGGCAAAGATCCCTAGCCCCACTGTGGAGTTAGTTGAAAGTAGCTTCCACAGAGACTGGGACAAAGGGGGAAGAAAGTAATTCCCAGGCTAATGAAACACTGCAAAATTCAAGGGAGTGGAGCAGTAGAAATCCTCAAGCAGATCTGTTAGTCAAAGGAAAGTCAGGAACCTGGAAACGGTCCTGTTAATTAAGTTCATAGAGAGTCTCAAAGCTTCAGTTTTAAAGAGACAAACGGTGCAGAAAGCAGTGTTAAAGCGAGGTCAGCTAGAATGCCTAGAAATACCAAAGAAAGACTTTTACTTTTTGCCAGGTCATGTGAAGCAATGGTATTGTTGTCAACTGAATCGGCGAGAGAGAGAGAGAGTTCATAGAAGGCAGCTGGCGGGCATGTGGCGACCAAAGGAAGAGGAGCATCACAAGGAGTGTTCAAAAACATGGACTCAGAAGACGTCTGAGAGAAAGCGTCAGTTTGGGAGAAGATTTCCATGTGATGCATTGGAGATAGGAATTCCTCGTGTGAAATACAGAGTGTAGTGAGTATACTTGGCTCCTGGAGTGACAAGTGCCTGGGAGGACTTGATGAGAGATCCATAGCACCTCTTTATTTTTCATTTGGTTTCAGGTTGTGGTATGTCTGACCACAGGGTGCCATAGATTTACATGTACTATGTGCTCATTGTGAACATTAAAAGTATGAGACAGCTTTGTTACTTGTGTTATCCTTAAAAATATATCTGTAAAAGTTACACTTGTGGGTGAAGTAGGAGGGTAATATAATTTCCTGTTTAATACATGTTTTATACTTTTGATAAAACATCAGCAGCAGCGTCATGTGGCTCCGTTCAGTAGCTACTCACCACGTATCTAATAAAAATAAAGCCATTGTACGTTACGTTCTATAAGGCAGGGTTCAGCAGGATTTTCTACGGGTAAACACAGCTGGGATCCTAACACTCAGCAGTCAGCATTTCACTTGTATTGATCAAATATACTTCATTTCTATCACTGCAGTCTCTGCTGTAACTGAGGAAATCCCAGGCTCGCAAACAGGACAGCTAACTGTTGAAAATCACTTTATCCCACTTCCCAGTACACGGTGCCCCAAACTCTCTAGCCATTAATAAACACAAACGTTAGCTACTGAATAAAATTCCCCTCACTCACTACATCACACAACCTTCAGTCCTTGAATCTCACACTCCTCAGCCTCTGCACCCCAATCCACTCAGTCACTGCATTGAACTCCGCTCAGTCACTACATCCCACTCAGCTCAGTCCATGCATTCCACTCACTTAAGTCACTACACCGCACTCTACTCAGTCACGACATCCCACTCGCATCAGTCACTGCATCTCACTCCCCTCAGTCACTGCATTCCACTCCCCTCAGTCACTGCATCCTAATCCCCTCAGTGACTACATCCCACTCTCCTCACTCACTGCACCCCACTAACCTCAGTCACTGCATCCCACTCCTCTCAGTCACTACATCCCATTCCCATCAGTCATACACCCTACTCCCCTCAGTCACTAACTCCTACTCACCTCAGTTACTGCATCCCACTGCCCTCAGTCTCCATTAACCAATTCCAGGCATCATCACATTCTACAACCGTAACAGAATATTTCCCCCCAGCACGACCAGGAAGGTACAGGGAAAATCCGTGGGGCTGAGTAATTTTGTACTCACGTTGCGTGAAGAATCAGTTTAGAATAAACCTCACAGGACTGATACCTGAGTCTGGAGACACGGCGGAGATAGAGGATGGTTTCTCAGTGGATTCTCTTGTCGATGGTTCCTCTGGTTGCTGAGGTGTCGATACCCCAGGATCTGGAATAAAAGTAAAGGGAAATGATGGAAAATGGGGATCTCCTTAAGAAGCTCAACCTTGTTAGGCACAAGTGTCTAGAGAACATCACATTGCTCGACTTCTAACAACATTACCCATCAAATGAATTTCCATCTGTCGCTGTAAACTGTGAATTGAGTAATTAAAGGCTACAGCTTCAATCAATACATTCAACTTCACAAATTCGCTCAGTGCGAAATATCACAGACTTAACATCCCAATCCCTTCAGACAATGCATCCCGCTCCCCTCACTCACAATATCCCACTCTGCTCTGACACTGCATTCTACTCCCATCAGTCTCTGAATTCTACTCACCTCAGTCACAGCATCCTACTCCCCTCACTCCCTGACTCCCACTGCCCTCAGTCACTGCATCCCACCCCCTCAGTTAGCACATTCCACTCCAATCACTCAATGATTGCCAGAAACCTCACTCACTGTATCGAACTCCCTTCAGCCACTTCACCCCACTCTCCTCAGTCACTGAATCCCACTCAGACCATTCGCTACACCCTAATCCCTTCAGTGACTACACCCCACTGCTCTCAGTCACTCCTTCCCACTCCTGTCAGTAACTACACCCAACCCCCCTCAGTGACCACACTCCAGTTTAATGAAACGTTGCATAGCACTGACCTCGGGCGCTATTTCACATCCCCTTTGTTAGATGTGGAATAACCCTCTTTGACTCAATCCTCCTGGTATCAAATTAAGTCAAGAATCAGTTAGAATCAACCACACCGTGCAGACTCCTGAGCTTGAACACTTCGTTGAATGTGAGGGCAACATATCAATGGATTCATTGTCGATTTTTCCCCGGGTTCCTGAGTTGGGGCAGGTTCTGAATCTGTAGTAAATGAAGAGGGAGATGAGGGAGCAAAGAGTGGGGACACCTAGAAATTTCACCTTTTTTGTCACGAAGCTGCAGTGAACATTCCACATGTTTGGAAATAGAGATAGCTTAAATAATTTATAATGGTATTTTTAGTTGTTAAGAATGAGTCTAGGCTTCGAAATTTAAGCTTGATTTGTATTGACTGATCCGTGCGTTAAGAAAGGTCAAAATTAGATCCAGATTCACTTTTAAAAAGATGCTTGTATGCCTAATGAGGGTTTACGACTTGATAAGCTGAGCAAACAAAAAATGGTGCTGTTGCCTAGCAATAAGGGCACAGAGAGGCAGGTCCCTCCCATAGGCGCACAAAGAAGAAGAAAGGCAGAAGTTTTTTTGGAAACTGTTGGAGTTCAGCTGGCCTGGAAGACATTTGCCAAACAGAAACCACCTAAATGCGGCGGATAGCTTGTCCCAGTGTAAAACTGGTTGAAAGTAGCTTCCATAGAGACTGGAGCAAAGTGGGCTGATAACGAGCCGCAAGCTAATGAAACGGCCGCACAATCCAGGGTTGTGGAGCAGTAGAAACTCGCCAGCAGATCTTCTAGTCAAAGGAACGGCAGGGACCTGGAAAAGGTTCTGTTAATGAAGTTGATGGGGCAGGATAGAGGGAAAGGCTCCAGGCTTCAGTATTAAAGAGAGAAACTCTGTTGAAACCAGCTTTAAAGAGAGAACGGCTTCCAAGAGGCAAGAAGGTCTGAAAATACCGTTGACGGTCGGTAACCCTTTGCTAGTACATATGAAGCATTGGTGTTGTTGTCCGCTGAGCCGATGAGAGATGAGTGCATGCAGGATAATTTAGATTCACGTGGCAATTCAGGGAAGAAGAATATCCGTTGGAGAGTTTGAAACCCAGGAGGTGGCGCCTTGCAGATGGCATCTGAGATAAAGTGTCTGTTTGGGAGAAGGTTCCAATGCGAGCCATTGGTGAGTGGAGATTGGTAACCCTCGTGTCAAAGACAGAGTGTGGTGAGACTGGTTGACTCCGGTGTGACAAGCGTCTGGGAGCAGCTGATGAGGGACACATAACATCTGGTGAAGTGATATATGTCTCTTGGTTTTTGAATACAAGATGTCTGACCACAGTGTGTCAAAGGTTTAAATGGACTGTGTGCATTCTGCGAACATTAGAACATAAGGTGCGTTGGAACTTGTGTTAAATTTGAAAAAAATATATATATAGGTAAAATCAGCTGTGCCCCTTACATATGGCAGTGTGTATTGAACTTGTATTTAACCAATACATCTTATTTATATCACTGCAGACTGCTGTAAATGAAGACATCCCACCCTCTGAAACAGGAACCCAACTGCCACCAATCACCGAACACTACACTAAACGACATGCCAATCAATCCAGTCATTAATAAAGACACTGGTTGGATACTGAATTCCAATCTCCTCATTCACGAAATCACACAGACTTCAGTTACCGCATCCCACTCCCCTCAGTCACTGCAGCCACCTCCCCTAAGTCACTGCATCCCACTCCCCTCGGCCGCTACATCTCACTCTGCTCCGTCACTACATCCCACTCCCCTCGGTCACTACATCCCACTCCCCTCGGTCACTACATCCCACACACGTCATTCGCTACATCCCACTCCCCTCAGTCAATACATCCCACTCACCTCAGTCACTACATCCCACTGCCCTCACTAACTGCAACCCTCTCCCCTCAGTCACTCCATCCTACTCCCTCAGTTTCTCAACCGCTGTCCCTCAGTGGGAAGTGGATGCTTCTGCTGGAATGAGCTCTCAATTTGGGAAGAGCTTGTATTTAATCGTTGCCCTCTGATGGATACCTGAGGTTATATATGCTGCTGGAGCCGATGATGAACTGTCAGCCGGCTTTGCACTCGACTGTTCCGGCTTTTCCTGAGTTTCGGCTGTATTTGGATCTGCAATGAAGAAAGAGTAACGTATGGATTGTGCCGAAACGTGCCGCCTGTTTCGTGGTGGTGAATGTCAGAGACACCTTCATCAGATCCTAGACCACCAACACTACTCTTCATTAGGAGTCTGTCCCACTGAGGGAGCAGCTGTTGCCCAGCTCCACATTCAGAGCCTTCCTCTACCGCATGGCCCTAATTGGAGTGGAGTGTCTGGTAGACACATACAACAGTGACTGGTGCAAATCACCATAGTTCTGGTAAAACGTTCATTGTGTGTCAGATCTATTATTCCTCGTGTACCTTACGCAAAGGATAGAGGCTTTGTGAATTTCTTAGTTGTATTGGTGACATGGCGCTTCCTGAACAAACCTTCTGAATCATTTAGAAATGACATTTTACCTGTACAATAAGCAGAGCAACCGAATAACGAATCCAACTCATAAACGAAGTAGCTGCTGCAGTTTCTAACATTGATCTCATGGACCCAGTTACTGTGATTTCCACCCCAGTTCACACAAACTGTCCTGGTTACTTGCTTCTGTCCCACCGTGGGATGTGGACCTGAAATGAGGTATATCAATATTTATGAACGTAACAGATGTGAACAATGCTGGACAGTGAATTTAAATCTAATATTAGAAATTCTGAAATTACCATTTAACCAGCCTGTGCCATGTGTGGAGCAGTGTCTCACTTTGACAACAGTCTCCGGAATCTTCCATCCACCAGAACTGAAACGACAATCACAGAGAATGAGGAGGAAGGTATGGAAATCGGAGAGAGAGACTGCGAGGTTCTTGAGCAAATTCAGAGAGGGAGTGACAAGTTACTGGAGGTTTTGGCAGGCTTGGAACTGGATAAATATCCAGGTCCAGATGATCTGTGTCGCAGACTGCTGAGGGAGGCAAGGGAGGAGATCTCATGGGCTCTGAACCAAATTTTTTATTCCGCTCTGGATATGGGAGAGGTGCTAGCGGACTGGAGAACAGCCAGTGGGTTTCCGGTATTTAAGAAGCGCTGTAGAGATAAGCCAGGGGACTACAGGTCAGTGAGCCTAACGTCAGTGGTAGCGAAATTATTGCAGAAAATTCTGAAGGAGACAATCTATCTTCAATTGGAGAGGCAAGGTTTGACAAGGGATAGTCAGCATGGCTTTGTCAGAGGTTGGTCATGACTGACGAATTTGATTGAATTTTTTGAGGAGGTGACCAGGTGGTTAGATGAGGATAGTGCTGTTGATATATCTTATATGCATTTCAGCAAAGGTCTTTGACAAGGGCCCACATGGGAAATTTATAATGAAGGCAAATGCACATGATATGCATGGTTATTTGATAAGGTGGATTCAAATTTGGCTTAGTTGGAGGAAAAACAGCTTGATGAAAGAAGGATGATTTAGTTACTGGAAGCCAGTGTCCAGTGGCGTCCCAAAGGAATCTGTGCTGGGTTCACTATTATTCGTTATTTATATAAAATACATAGATGACTATGGGGGGTGTGGGGGGTGTGGTGGTATTGGGAATATTAAGTTTACGGATAACACAAAGATTTGCCGGGTGACTAACAGTGAGGTTGATTGTCTTGGGCTACAGGAAGATATAGACGGGATGGTCAAGTGGGCAGATAAGTGGCAGATAAAATTTAAGCGTCAAAAGTGAGAGGTGATACACTTTAAGAAGTAACTTGACATGACACTAAGAAGTTCTAACGTAAAATGGGACTTTGCCGTGTGTGTCCATAGATCTCTGAAGTAGGAGAGGCATGTTAGTGAGGTGGTGAAAAAGGCATATGGGACACATCCCTTTATTAATCGAGGCATAGATTACAAAAGTAGGGAGATCATGTTGGAGGTGTCATGGTGAGGCCACAGCTGGAGTAGTGTGTGCAGTTCTGGACGCCAGATTATAGGAAGGATTTGAATAAAATTGTTGGGGAGCAGAGGGAATTCACCAAGATGTTTCCTGCGATGAAAAATTTAAGTTATGAAGATGGGTTGGATAGACTTGTGTTGTTTTTAATGGAGCAGAGAGGACAGCGGGTCGACCTGATCGATGTGTACAAGATTATGAGGGGCATGGAAACAGTAGATAGGGAGCAGCTGTTGCCCTTAGTTGAAGGGTCAGTCACGAGGGGACACAAGGACAAGGTGAGAGGCGGGAGGTTTAGGGGAAATGTGAGGAACATTATTTTACACAAAGCATTGTGACGGTCTGGACTGCAATGCCTGGGAGGGTGGTGGAGCTGGGCTGCCTCTCCTATTTGAAAAAATGCCTGGATGAGTAATTGGCAAAACATAACATTCAACGTTGTGGGCCAAGTGCTGGTAAATGGGATTAGGTATGTAGGTCAGGTTTTCCTCATATGTCAGTGCAGACTTGATATGCTGAAGGGCATCTTTCCACTATGATTATGCGTATCAGCTCCTGGACTGCAACCGCCCACGGCATTATTTCTGACATAACTTCCTGCTCCCTCAGCTGACTCCCTGCACCCTGACTCCCCACCCTCTCACTGCTTAGACAGGGACATTGATCACGTCCATCCTACTGCCCCCACTACAGCCCTGACATCTCCCCCTCCATCCCACATTCAACCTCAGCGCACCCTTTGACATTCCATCCCAGCATTGTTCACCTTCAATGAATCATCCGCTGCCATTTACACAGTCTGATGTCACCGCCAAAAAGCAACTTCATCTCCAGGTTCAGAAATCGGAAGTGAACAATCACTTCGCGTAACCTTGGCCCAGTTCTTCGTCACCCCTAACTTCCCTTTACATCCACAGCACACTTACACATCCTCTCTATCCAGTGATATCCCCTTTCAGACTCTGTTCCTGTCTTATAACCCCCTCTGTCCAGGTTTATCTCCCTTTACACTCTGTCTATTTTCTGTATCGCCCTACATCTAGCGTTATCCTCCTTTACTCTCTTTCCTGTATATATATCCCGCTCTATCCAATGTTGTCTCCATTTTTTCCCGTTCTATATTCCACTCCATTAGGATCTGACTGTATTTTCCCTGTATCTCTCTCTCTGGCTCTGCCCCATTACCTGTATCCTTTCCTTCCATCATTGTTCTGCCTGACGGACCAGGCCACTCTCACTTTATGTTCCTCCTCAGATGTTTTTATCATTTATACAGTTGGTTCCCAACCCAAAGCCCCTAGTTCACCTTAAATTGGCTCCATTTGTTACCTTTTGAATCTGTATTTGAATCCGTGGTTGAGTTTGTCATCACATTTCGGACCCGTGCACCCGGTCTCAGTACAATCCGTGCTCCTCCAGGGCTGGTCCAGGACTGTGTGATTTACACACGGGTCAGTCACTGCAGAATCTGTGACTGAGTGACAGACAGGTGTTTAATGTTAGTAAAAAGTATAGTGATTATTACACAGAGATTGGTATCCTCTGAAGAGACAGTAACCCTTTTCTCACACTCTCCAACATGTAGGAATACCACCCATTTAACACTGGAATCTTTCTTCCTTCTCCAAAGCAGTTTTCCCTCTGTCTCCGAGTTCGGCCTCCCCCTCTAACTCACGGCTCACAGGCCGTCCCCATTCGAGATTCACCCCCAGCCCCCAGTTAACAGAAAGCAGCACTGATCTCAGATTCACTCCGTCCCAGCGGAGAAGCTGCAGTTTTGAAACAGGCATTTTGTTAATCGCGTCACCAATGGAAGATTGGGCTGCGTTTTGATTTTATTATCCAGTGGACCCCTTAGGTTTCTGTTCAAGTCCTGCAGGGCTTTGCAGACCGGCATCCCCCACACCCAACCCCACGACGTCCGCCAACCCCACAGTCCATTTCCCAAATTCCAACACCACTCCCTCTGTCCTGTTTCCCGTGGTCAGGACCGGCCCTGTCCACCCTCCATGTTCTATAAAGAGGGTCATACCCGGATTTCCATGGCTCTCTATTCTTGACTCGGATCAGAAACGATCATCAATGCCCCTCTGTCCTCGACTGAGGTTCTGATCCGGCCCCACGTGCACCTTTATCCTTGTCCCGGCGGCAGATACGGCCCCACATGCCACTTTATCCTTGCCCGAGGGTGAGATCCGCCACCAATTTTTCTGTTTCCATGTCCCGGTGTCAGATGCGGCCCCCACATACCTCTCTATACTTGTCCCAGTGTCAGATACCGCACCAATGCGTCGCTATCCTGGACCCGGGTCATATCCGATCATTAATGCCTCTCCATCCTGGAGCAAGGTTCAGATTTGGGCCCTCATGCCTCTCTATCCTGTCTCCCGATCACATCCGAGCCCCCATGCCTCTCTCTCCTCTCTCCCGGTCAGATCCGGGCCCCCATGCCTCTCTCTCCTGTCTCCCGATCAGATCCGGGCCCCCCATGGCTCTCTATCCTGTCTCCCGGTCACATCCGGGCCCCCATGCCTCACTATCCTGTCGCCCGGACAGATCCGGGCCCCCTTGCCTCTCTATCCTGTCTCCCGATCAGATCCGGGCCCCCCATGCCTCACTATCCTTTGTCCCGTTCACATCCGGGCCCCCATGCCTCCCTATCCTGTTTCCCGGACAGATCCGGGCCCCCATGCCTCACTATCCTGTCTCCCGATCACATCCGGGCCCCAATGCCTCTCTCTCCTGTCTCCCGGTCAGATACGGCCCCCCATGCCACTCTATCCTGTCTCCCGATCAGATCCGGGCCCCCCATACCTCTCTATCCTGTCTCCCGGTCACATCCGGGCCCCCATGCCTCTCTAGCCTGTCTCCCGGTCAGATCCGGCCCCCCATGCCTCTCTATCCTGTCTCCCGATCAGATCCGGGCCCCCATGCCTCTCTATCCTGTCTCCCGGTCACATCCGGGCCCCCCATACCTCTCTATCCTGTCTCCCGGTCACATCCGGGCCCCCATGCCTCTCTAGCCTGTCTCCCGGTCAGATCCGGCCCCCCATGCCTCTCTATCCTGTCTCCCGATCAGATCCGGGCCCCCCATGCCTCACTATCCTTTGTCCCGGTCACACCCGGGCCCCCATGCCTCTCTATCCTGTCTCCCAATCGGATCCGGGCCCCCCATGCCTCACTATCCTTTGTCCCGGTCACACACGGACCCCCATGCCTCCCTATCCTGTTTCCCGGACAGATCCGGGCCCCCATGCCTCTCTATCCTGTCTCCCGGTCAGATCCGGCCCCCCATACCTCTCTATCCTGTCTCCCGGTCACATCCGGGCCCCCATGCCTCTCTAGCCTGTCTCCCGGTCAGATCCGGCCCCCCATGCCTCTCTATCCTGTCTCCCGATCAGATCCGGGCCCCCATGCCTCTCTATCCTGTCTCCCGGTCACATCCGGCCCCCCATGCCTCACTAACCGGTCTCCCGGACAGATCAGGGGCCCCCTGCCTCACTAGCCTGTCTCCTGGTTAGATCCGGGCCCCCATGCCTCTCTATCCTCTCTCCCAGTTAGATCCGGGACCCATACCTCAATATCCTGTATCCCAGTTTGATCCGGGACCCATGCCTCACTATCCTGTCTCCCAGTTAGATCCGGGCCCCCATGCCTCACTATCCTGTCTCCCAGTTAGATCCGGGCCCCCATGCCTCACTATCCTTTCTCCTAGTTAGATCCGGGACCCCATGCCTCTCTATCCTGTCTCCCGGTCACATCCGGGCCCCCATGCCTCACTATCCTCTCTCCCGGTCACGTCCGGGCCCCCATGCCTCACTATCCTATCTCCCGGTCAGTTCATGGCGCCCATGCCTCACTGCCCTGTCTCACGGTCAGATAGGGCCCCCATGCCTCACTGCCCTCTCTCGCGGTCAGATCCGGGCCCCCATACCGCACTGCCCTGTCTCCCAGTCAGATCCGGGCCCCCATGCCTCACTGCCCTGTCTCCTCATCAGATAGGTCCCATGCCTCACTGCCCTGTATCCCCGTCAGATAGGGCCCCCATGCCTCACTGCCCTGTCTCCCGGTCAGATAGGGCCCCCATGCCTCTCTATCCTGTCTCCCAGTTAGATCCGGGCCCCCATGCCTCTCTATGCTGTCTCCCTGTCTGAGTGTCTGGAATTCTCTGCCAGAGGAGGTGGTGGAAGCTGGTACGATAGTGTTGTTTAAGAGGCAGCTTGACAAATACATGAATAGGATGGGATAGAGGGATAGGGACCCCGGAAGTGCAAAATGTTTTAGTTGACGGGCAACATGAGCGGCGCAGGCTTGGAGGGCAGAAACGCCTGTTCCTGTCCTGTACTTTTCCTTGTTCTTTGTTCTTTGTCCTTTGTTATTTGCATCACCATCTGTATCCAGGGCACGTTAATAAAACCGCGTGCCTTAGAAACGACATCGGCACAAGTCATACCAGACATTGTGATAACCGATAAGGCCGGCATACTTCACAACCCGCCCACAATTGTGGATCCAGGGCGAGCTGACGGCAACAAGTTCCAAGGAGGATCACAGCTAAAGGCCCCCTGTACCCGATGCTGTTGAAGCATCAAGTATGTGATGGCGAGAGTGCCAACTGAAATGAATGCAATGAGTTTCGTTGAGCTCCAAACTGGCAACCTCAGAAAGGAAAGAACATTTGAAGGCAAATTTCCATTAAGTGCAATAGGGAGCAAAAATAAAAACTTATATCAAGAGCTACTCATTCAATCGCACTTCCCCGTCTTTCCCGCCATTCCTGAATGTGTACATTCCATATGGTATGTGAACACTTCATTGAGGTAAAAAAAAATCAAATCGAATAAAAAGCAAACTCGCATTCAGTCTCTTCGCTCGGCCAAGTAAAAGCCAAGTTTGGCCAAGAAACCCCTATTTCTCTCAGCAACACCTCAAATCATTGCCGCCTGATAACGCATCGTTCTGCAAATAAAGTCCTGACTGCAGAATTGTGCCTGGATTTTGCACACCGCTCCATCACCTCGTCAGAATATACTGTGCTTAAAGGTGAGATAAACTATTCGATTTCAGCTTTACATGTAGCCCAAATCTTGCATGGCTGGTTCCACACAACTAAGAGTCTCCCTCCCAAGTCTGAAGCCCAAATGTCAAAGATGTCCGCTGGCTGAGACAATCGGGACATTTTTCGCAAAAACAAAAACTGATGGAAAAACTCAGTGGGCCTGACAGCCTCTGTGGGGAGAAAGACATGGTCAACGTTTCGAGGCCATCGGATTCTTCTACATCTTCTACATCTTCCTACACATCCCGGATTAAGTTGAGATTCGGTTGGAGTCTCAGGCGATGTCTCATATTTCACTCCTATTGTAGGTCATTTATCTTTGCAACACTATTAGCCCACAAAGCACAGAGACGGATCTGGGCCTCGCCAAGCCTGCGGAATCGGTTTGTCAGGTCTCACCACAGCGGGTACAGCGGATCGTGTTATCTGAAACCCAGCAAGGGATATTTCATTGGTCTATATTTCTGGGTGCTGGAATGTAGGGAGAAGAGCAGGAACTAAAGAGGCCCAGTCTGTCACTGTTACTCACACCTGAGGGAGATTCGAACGGTGCTGTTGTTATTTTCCTCCATCAGGTGTATATCTGGCTTCCCCTTGAATAAATCTACACTCTTCAAAGCATCTGCTTCCTGTGGTGGCGAGTTTCAAATTTTCAATTAATTTTCGCACTAAATGTAAAAATTTGGAAAATAACAGCAGCAGGAGTGGACCATTCGGCCCTTCCAGCCTCTGCTCCTCCATTCAAAATGATCATGGCAGATCCTATAATGCAACGTCTTACTCCATCTGTCTCTCCCCATCCCCATGGACGCCTTTAGTGTATAGAAATCTATCTATTTCCTACTTAGCTATATTCAGTGACATGCCCCCCACAGCATCCTGTTGTCGAGATTATCACAGGTTCAGCACCATCTGACTGAAAGAATTTCCACATCATCTCATTCCTGAATGGCCCTACCCCGTATCCTCAGATTGGGGCCGCATGTTCCAGACGCCCTATTCCAGGGGGAGGGGAAATCCACCCCCTGCCCCCTCACACCCCCGCACCAATCCGCCCAATTCTCTCAGAATTGTATACGCTTCAACCAGATCACACCTCATTCTTCTAATCTCCACTGAATACAGGCCGAGTCGACCCATTCTCTGCTCAAACAGCAATCCTGCCACCCCAGTCATCATTCCGGTGAACCTTCGCTGCAATTCCCTCTGTGACCAATATATACTTTCTTAGCTGTGGGGGGAATAAACTGCGCAACAATATTCCAGGTGTGTTCTCAGAGAGTCCCATGTACAGATGCCGTAAGACATCGTTCCTCTTGACTAAGTTGCTTTCTGGATTCATCAGTGAATCTGTTGCATTGATGACCATTAGGTTTGGCCGCCTAGACAAACAACAGAAACATATTTCCAACATGCATCATATCAGAACCTTCCTTAGACTTCACAACAAAAACGTTTATTTATATGTCGTTGATAGCCTAGTGTAGAGTCCAAAAGTGCTTCACAGGAACACTGTGAAAAGTAAGAATGACAATTGATGAAGATATTTGCCCAATGCTTTGGGGTGTTTAAGGAGCGCAATTTTGGAGGAGAGGGAAAGGTGGACAGGGAATTCCAGGCTTTAGAGTTCCGCAGGCAGCTGAAAGCACAGCAACTAATGGTTGAGCGATGCACATCGGGAGATGATCACAAGGCCAGGCCTGGATTGGCACAGAGATTTCGGATAATTGTGGTGTGGAGGAAATGGGAGACAAAGAGGGGCCCGGCTATGGAGGGATTGGAAAACGAGTATGCATCTTATAAAATCGAGCCATCAGGCTCTGGATAAGGTACTACATATAGCTTTTGAAAGTGTATTAAAAGCTGCATATGAATAGATCGTCCCAGACAACATCAAACCCACAATAATGCAAAGTTTTTAATAAATTATGGTCATGGGATTTGAACTCTCACTAGCCAAGAGACTGTGTACTGTCTCCACAGACAGACAGAGAGCTGCTGCTTCATATTAAGGTACAGCTCATTCCTTTCTATTAGCTAAAGAGTGTCAGACAGGATGGCGACTGGTGACAGGGACAGTTCTGTATCAGAGGAAAATATTTAACCATTCACCAACGGCTTAGATTTTGAAATATTTAACGGAGAGACAGCCTGAGAGGAAGATGGCTAAGGGGATGGATGAAGTAAAAGCAAATGATGAGTTAGAGGAGCAGAGCGAGATAAAGAAAGATAAACTTAACATAAACTCAGAGATGCAGGAGGGAGAGTCTTAGGACGCAGGTAGATGGAGAGGTGCAAAGAGAATTAGAAAAATTATTGCATTTCTATACCATCAATCGCAGCGTCAGAACTTCCCAAAGATTTCCCCAGCCAATGTTAAAGTGTCATCAATGATGCCATGTAGAAATTGTGATAGCCAATCGGTGTACAGAAAGCCCCCACTGAAGAGATAATGAGTAGGCCGTCTTCTTCAGTTATGTCAGACGGAGAAATAAATGTCCCAGACAAGTATTCTGCCCACAGACGCTGTGGACTGTCTTAGAGAGTGGGAGGTTAGGGAACCAGTAAAAACACAATAAAGGTAATTGGAAAATGAACTAATTGGATGATGACAAGTATTTCATTTTACACATTTTTAGTTTATTTAATCTCAGCCAATGATGGTTATAAATCGTCCCAAGGTTAATCATTATTCGGGCTTATTCATGGATATCCATCAAAAACCAGCTTTGGAAGTTCGTTAAATTGTTGACTACAGTCACTCTTTCTCTCCGTTCCCAGGCCCTGTTAATATGTCCAAGATGTAACCTATCTCCAGTTTGTGTGTTTGTGTTATAATTAACGACACGAAGCTTTCTGAGCCCATATAAAGAGCTTCCATATTCCAATCATCTCATTGTGACTCGGAGGAACTCCGCAGAAAATGCTGAAAAGTTTGCTCTTGGCATTTGGTGTTTTGGTGCTGATACAACCGTTTACTTTTGGTTACTTATATGACCCTCCGGAATTGACAGGTTAGTAAGTCTCTCAGGATACAACCCATGCGCTATTGATAGGAACAGGCGGAGACATTCTGCACCCCGGGGCTCCTCCAACATAGAGTTGGATCTTTGTTGATCTTCACCCTACCTCCCTCCACCCACTTGGTTTCTGTACACTGAACATCTTTTCGACAAAAAGACCCAACAAACTCTCTGCTGTTAAATTGCAAAAAATATTTAACTGCATTATTTTGAATTATCCCACGATCTCCCACTTTTCCCTGTCCTTCAGTTTCGTTACTTCCCCCACCTAAAATGAGTGGAGATCCTCGGAGCCATTAGCCGAAAACGCAGTGTTAATATTATTCACAAGTACAGCGCTAAGCCCTACCTCACCACTAACACATGTCAACTCCTCCACTGCCTCTCAATAACCAGATTGCTTATAGACCATCCAATACCGGATGTGGAAATCTTTGCTCCAATTAAATATCGGGATGGTCTCAGCCCCCGCACCAAAATCGCCCTTGGCGAATATCCAAGGTGAAACCTTTCACTAACTTGGTGCCCTATTTGATTGCAAGATGTGATTCATGCCACATAATCTATGTGACCCATATGACCAAATTATTCAAACTTCGTAACAAACCGCATACCTACCTGCCTCAGTTCATCTGTTACTGAAATCCTCTACCAGACATTCCTTACCTCCGGACTTGCCTCCATGACTTCGTGGGAATATCTTGTCATCCGTCCCAGTGTCTCCCCCTGTCGGCCGATGGCGACAATGGATTGAGGAGACTGCTGTGAGGCACCTGGGGAAGCTTTAAGTATGATAATGGCGCTATTTAAATATAAGTTGCTGTTGTTGTACATTCCATGGAAGCTTTTCATTGTGTAGGTGTAGCGAAGATGTTTTCAATTGTTATCGGCTGCCCAAATCGAGGGTTCATCAGTATAAGTTTGTCACTGATAAATCCAATAGACTGTTCAAAAGAAGAATCTTTACCCAGAGAGTGATGAGAATGTGGAGCGTCGGACCACATAGAGTGGGTGTTGGGGTAAGAAACGTTGATGTATTTAAGGGGAAACTGGTTTTACCGTAGTGAGAAAAGTACTTCTATTTAATATATGCTCCTGATCACCATTGCGCGACTGAAATGCTGACATACGCGGCTTGTTAATATGCTTATGTTCCCCCTCTATGCCCCACCCAGAACAATAGGCTAATACAATATCCTTATGAACGTTTCAACCTTCATCATGGGATACAAGCACTTCGGTGGAACATGTCGAAACGCCCCTTGCCCGCCAGGCCAGACTCAGTCGAAACGTATATTGTGTGGACCCAACCATTACTGCTGCATCGTTAAATGATCTACAACATGGTGAATATATGTAATCTTATCCCCAATGTCGTCGAATCTAACTTTAATTGAGGCTTCGTTTGATTGTGGAGACCGCACGGATCCTAGCCCCTGCCCCACTGCTTTCTGAGTTTTTTTGTATAAACCTTGCTGCATTGATAACTGTCTCTTGTCAGTGTCTCATTTCTCATTCGGTTGGTGTGTCACAATATTGACTGGGAGGGCAGGTCAGAAAATGGCAGAGCCACATTGACACATTGTAGTTCCAAAATACTCATACTCACATAAACACACCTTACATCCAATTTCCCGGACTCCTCCATTAACATCCCTGGTAATGTCCTGCACCACTTGTAGGAATGATTTAACTGATGTAGAGGGACAATGGTGTACATTCAGGATGTTTACTAGTGCTGCTGGGAAGAGTTTAAACTAGTATTGCCGCAGCTTGAGAGCCTGAGGGTAAATTCAGATGGGGAAAAGCCAGAAATGGTAACAGAAGGCAGAAAATCAGTGAGTGAGGCTGGATGGCAGGGAAAACCAAATATTCAAAACATCAACGCGATTTTGTCAGTGTCCAGGGACATAAAGTTCAATATAAGGAGTAGAGCAAATGAAGAGGACGAACTGAGTTCACAGATACAAACGTGGCAGTATTGTATCATAGTTATTACAGAAATATAGCTTAAAGAGGGACAGGACTGGTGGGAGCTCAACAATCCTCGCAAATTGGGCTTCAGATTTAATGGAGAGGGGCAAAAAAGGAACGGTGTTGTAATTTTGGTTGTAGAAGCAATTACAGCTGTGAGGAGGGATAGAAAGATTAACATCTAAGGCCACATCGATTGAGTTCAGAAATAGAACTATATATCTATAACAGCCGCACTACTGGGAGTGTAACATCTACCCGAATATAGCCAGGGGGAGATAGAATGGCCAATGTATAGGAACATATCTGACAAACGCCAGGGAATGCAGATATAATAGCAGGGGATTTTAACTACCCCAATCTTAACGGGAGGAGTTTTAGTGTGAAAAGAAGGGAAGGAATAGAATTCTTAAGGAGCATTCAGGAGAACTTTAGGCCTGTATATTTTTTGTTAAATCAATTATTACCCACGGTAGTTGCCATTGAGAAGGTGATTCCAGAGGGGCCTTGTAAAGGCAGCCAGGTTACTGTGGGTCTGGAGTCACATGCATTTTACACCAGCAACTTTCCTTCTCTCAAGGAAATTAGTGAAACAAGTTTTTTAAAAATAATATAACAACTGACAATGTTTTCATGGCCCTCATTAGACCAATTTTTATCCCACATTTTATTGGCTACAAATGCAACCATCTCTGCCGTGCTGGGACTCGAACCCTAACTATGATACCAGTGACAAAGAACTGGACCCAATGCTTCAGCTAAGGCCGAACTAATTTCTGGTATAAGCTCAAACTAAGCTCTTTTCTCTTGTACTACTTGCCCACATTAATGAAGCCCTGGACACAATAGGTTGCATTAACCATCTCTCAACCTGTTCTGCCCTCTTCAATTACTCAATCACGGACACGCCCGGGTCCCTCTGCTCCTGCATCCTCTTGAGAGTTCTACCTTTATTATTTATATCGGCTCTGCATGTTCTTCCTATAAAATGAGTCGCTTCACATTTCTGCGCATTGAAAATTACTGCCACCTCTCTGCCCATTCCACGGAATTAACTATGTCGTTTTGAGGCTCTGCAATATCTTTCTCACAGTTCAAAATGCTTCCAAATTTCGTGACCTGTGCAATTACAAAATTGTATCCTGTGCACCGAGATGCATGTCATTAATCTGTTTATTAGAAAAAGGCTGCAACCAGTAGGTCTTGCAATTTTGCACTAAATCAAACATTCTCCCTGCCTGATGAAGAGAAAAATTATTGTTTCCCCCAAATCAGCCTATGTTGTATCCTTGTTCACAGTTGCCCTCATATTCCATGAACAATGCCTTTTCTCACAATGCTGTTGTTCAGCATTGTATCAAGTGTCTTTTTGTAATCAATGTACAACACACGAACAGCGTTTCCCTCACCAACACAACAGCATATGCTGGAAATAACTCAGCAGATCTGTGAACATCTGTGAAGAGAGAAACAAAGTTGACATTTCGAGTCCGTATGAATCTTCTTAACAGCTTCAGAGCCACACGGATCGAAACGTCAACTCTGTTTCTCTCTCCACAGATGTTGTCAGGTCTGCCGAGTATTTTCCAGCTTTTTCTGTTTTTGATTCGGGTTCCCAGCATCTCCAGAGTTTTGCTTTTACCTTATTGCCCTGATCAACCGTCTTGTTACATCTTCCTAAAAGAAAAAAACTCCTGCAAGTTAGTTAAACAAGATTTTCCTTTAATACATGAATTCTGGCTTCCCTCAATAACCCCACAATTATTCACGTGAACGCTACGTTTTCTAGAAGATTCCCCACTTTAGAAGTAAATCTGACTGACCAGTAGTTGCTAGCATTATGTCCGTACTCTTTTTTGAACACGCGTGTTACATGTGTAATGCTTCAGTCCTCCAGCACCACCGTTGTGTCTAAGTTGGAGTTAAAAGTTTTGGATTGTGCGACTGCAATTTCCACTCTTGCTGCTGACCACCAGATGTCCCAGCCTGGACAATAGTCTGCGCCCAGAACTGGATGAAGATTGGCCCTGGGAAAAATATTTCCCTCCACCAAAATCAGAAATAGGTTATCCAATTAGTATTCCTCAAGGGTAGCTTGACAAGGGCAAAATTTCTCCCCGAAGTTAAATCAATGAAGTCACTTGAATATTGACGGAATATTGGGACATTCTGACGTTTTAAAACGTCTGGGTGAAAGTGTTGTTTTAGGAGAGGATTCCAAGGTGTGGAATGGAGATTGCAAGCCCTCGCGTGAAAGATGGGGTTCAGTGAGACTAGTTGGCTCACGCTGTGACAAGGGACTGGGCGGAGTTGAGGAACTATCCATTGCACCTTGTTGAGGTGGCAGCTGTCACGTTATTTCAGAGTGTTGTGTATCTGATTGCATGGTGCCTATTGGACTTTGTACTTACTGTGAGTATTGGAGTGTAAGATAGCTTTTGTAACTTCTGATATCCTTAAAAACCTGTGTATTTCTGTGAAGGTATACTTGTGGATGAAGAAATATTGTAACATGATTCAACTTTTCTTCTTTAATAAATGTTTTGTTCTCTAGTCAAAAGTTCCTCAGCTGACTTCAGTGAATCTTCGGTAGCCTCCTCCACGTATCTAAACAAAGAAACAAACGTTAGTTTCTATCAAGTTGGGTTTCAAACTGGGGTCACGTTTGTCCAAGTGTAACCTCAGCTGGGACAGCAAAGATGGCACCGGCTGTGCTCTGGGTGTGAGGGGTCTTCAATAGCTAGAAGTAACAGTGACTCTGCAGAAACACTGCTGGCTGACTTGGCTGAGTGCTGAAGGACATTTCAGACAGTCTGGAAAGAAATGAAGGTCCCTGTCCGGCCGTTAGCTCGAAAGCCTGCTTGGGACTTGCAACTGTACCACTCCCTTGGATTACTTCGGGCCTTCTTTATCTTGGGCCTGGCAATCTGCCCCCCTCTAGTGTTCCTGCCTGGCAACTATCGTCAAAACGAGCTGAACTCCAACAGCATCCAAATCAAACCTGCTGTTTCTAGCTTTTGCGTGATTTTCTGAGAGAGGACCTGCCTTTCTTAGCCCCCGTGACCAGGCAGCAGCGAAACCAAAGAAGAAGAACAAAGAAAAGAACAGCATAGGAATACGTCCTTCGGCCCTACAAGCCTGCACCGATCAAAACCTTCCATTTTGTTTCACTTCCATCTTGCAGTACCAGGCGGTGAGAGAAGCAACAAGAGGAGGGAAACTTTATTGGTCCGTGTCCTCACTAATCTACCCTTGAGCAGATGAATTTGTCCATGATGGGTATCGGCAGGAGCGACCGGCACAAAGTCTTTGTAGCGGCAAAGTACAGTCTTCACTCTGAGAGCACCTTCCATCGTTTTGTGTGTCAGTCCCAAGTGTGTCAGGCATCGCAAAAGCGGGCATCTGTGAGACACTGTGGGACACCTGCCGCAGAGGCAGGATTGCGCTCAAAGGCAACCTGTAACCTCATGTCCCGCAGCAAATCTCACTCTCTGCCTGCACTGTGGGTGTTCAGGCAACACATAGGCTGCATCGGTACAGGGAAACAGATCGCCAGCAATTTCTCATGGGCAGTTAGGGATGGCCAATACATGTTGGCCTCGCAATTGCGGCACACATTCAAAGAATGAATAGGCGAAAGATATGGAACGGGGCGGAATACTTGTTGGGAGTTCACCCTGCAACAATTTCGGACACCATTCTGGCCATCCTTGCAACACGTAGTGCTGGTCTCGGGCTGCTTGTAAGCCTGTTAAACATTTGCCTCAATCACGGAACTGACCGGCCACCAGTAGCCGTGCCATCTGACAGCCTTGAACCTGGGCGCCAGGATCTGGCAGGAACGATTCGCCCCAGCACAGAGTCTCACCTACCTCCCGGCCTCCTGTGTGCAAAATTCACATGCTGGCATTCCACAAGGTTATGGGAAATGTGTGATCTGAATCCCTGTAGGCATCATTGCCCGGGGAGCTTAATACCCTTGGGCCACAGGAACTTATCAATTTTACAGATAAATATTAACACTTGATCTCGTATCTGTTGCTGTTGAAAGGAGGGAGTTACTGATGTGTATCGCTCCTTCTGTATAGCGGTGTTCTCTAAATATTGTACTGAACAGTCTGACGAGACCTTTTAGACCCTGCCCCATAGCCTGTGTCTCCTCCATCAGTGCACATAGTTTCTTTGTATAACCTTATCTGTTCCCCGTAACAACTTGAATCCTTCAACTCAACCACTCTGGAATGTTCCAAATTCCAGCGAGTACAAGCATTATTTGTGTAATCTCTCCAGTCTATTTTCCTTTGTAGCCCAGCTATCATTTCTGATAAACATATCCTGCATTCCTTCCACGCCTGACAACTCACCTTAGGGTAACTTGTCGGCAATTGCTTCGTCTCCATCTCTCTCTCTCTCTCTCTCTCTCTCTCTATCTCTCTCTCTCATCCGATTCTTAAACAACAAAGTGGTTTTTAGAATTAACCAGCCTCAAGGAATAATTCTCAGATGAAAGGAAGTGCAGGATATTACAGACCAGACATGCGCAATATCTCAGCAGTTTCCTTCAATTGCTGGTTTTGAAACGAAATGACCCTGGGGATTTGCCAAGCTAAAGTCCCATTATTTATTCCAATTCCATTATGTTTCTAATTCTACGTCTTTCATGTGTATTATTTATAAAATTCTTTAGGCTATATGTTATCTTCAATGGAAAGGCAGAATCTTTTACCTGCCCTTTGCAAATCTTTGCGATTCTCAACCAATGGTAAGAGGGCTTCGCTACAACATACCAACCTTAGCTGGTACTCCAATTTAACCATTCTCGACCAATGGGGCGAGAGCATCTGTCTTTCCTACAGCAATTTAGCCTTAACTTGTGCACTCTCCTTACAATTGTTGCCCTCAGTCCACCATTCTAGCCAATCAGCATTCAGTTTTGGCTTCTGGTGAATGATAACGCTAGACTCTCCGCAACCCAAGGACATAATTACAACCAATTACAACCTCAGTTCCATTCTGTGCTGCCTTTTCTCCTTAAAGTTACGTTACAGCACATTGTCATTGAAAGAGTTACCAACTATAGGTCATCTTAACAACATTCCGAAAGTGCGTAGGAATTAAGATCTTAAATTTCTCAGTTGTTATGAAGAGCCATTGGTAACTTAAGCCTGAGCAAATAGAGCAATGCCTGAATGAGGTGACGGCCCACAGGGTTGGATCCTCAGCTGTGCCAGCTGCTGGTCTTTACATCGTCTCCTGCCCTCTGAAGCTGAGTTTGTAATTGGGAAACATTTTTCTTTTGGCCAATGGAGAGTCCAGCATTATCATTCAGCAGATGGCAAAACTGAATGCCAATTGGCTAGAAGGGTAGACTGAGGTCGATAGTTGTAAGGAACAGGCTCAATTTAAGGCTAGATTGTTGTAGAAAAATCAGAAGTTCTAATTCTATTGGCTGAGAACCATTATTGTTCCCTTGCTTGAAAGGTATTGGTCGTGGTAGGGTGAAGAGTATGCCGGGCCATGGTCTGAAGATTGTTTCTGAATTAAACTCTGCTGCTGCTGATGGCCCACGGCCCCTCATTGATGTTGACATTTGAGCCGTGTGACCTGTTCTGAATTTATCCCATTGAAAGCAATGCGTGTCACACAACACAATGGACTGTGTCCTCAGTGTGAAGACAGAGGTCTGTTGTCAGAAGGACTGTGCGGTGGTCATTCCTAGCAACACCGTCAGAGACAGATGCATCTGCAGCAGGTAGATTGCTGATCATGATACCAAATAGAATTTCTCCTCTTGTTGGTTCACCTGCCTCAGGCCTATTCTGCCTTTCAGGGCTCGGCCACCTGGGTCTGTAACGGTGACCCTGAGCCGCTCTTGGTGATGGACATGCAGTTCCCAAAGCAGAGAACATTCTGTGCCCTTGATACGCTCAGTGCTTCTTCCATGTGCTGTTTAGAATTGATCAGATTCGGAGAGAGGTAGGTGGAAATCAGCAGAAGTTTCTCATTCCCCTGTTTGCCCTCATGCCTTCTGACATCACAGAACGTGGAGTCAATAATGAGCACTCCCACTGCAAGCCCATACCTATTGTATGCCTCTATGCTCTCAAGCCTGGTACCATCCTCCTGTAAGTGGGGTTTGACAAACCCAGGAATATGGGTGGCAAACCGTTGGCATTGGCTCTGAAGTTCTGATTCTGATAGCACGACAATTCTGGAGCTACAAGATGCCAATGAGACCCTGCCATATTCTACACGGATGGCAACATTGGAGTTGTAAGATGTCAATGTGACCCTGCCATTTTCTGACCTCGCCTCCCTGTCAATATTGTGACAAAGCGATCCGAGTGAGAAATGAGACACGGACAAGAGGCGGTGATCGACGCAGCCAGTTTCATTCACATGAGTCAGAAAGCAATGGATCCACAGAATGTACCAGAGCCGGAATTACAGAAATTAAAGTCTGAATGTCCAAATGTTTATCCATCGACCCACTATCAACAAATCAGGTTCTCCAGCCATTATGCCACTGATGCTTGTGGGATCTTGCTGTACACAAATTGACTTTCATGCTCCCCTCTTCACAACAGTGGGAAATGGCAACTTTATTTCACTCTCTGAGGAAACCCTGGGATATCCTGCGGCTCTGAAAGGGGTGATTGAACAATCGCCCTTACATTTTCTTTGCATTTCCTGTCACGTCCCTCTGCCCTTTCTCTCTTTCTCTCCATCTAACTCTGTCTCACCCCCGCTTTCAACCTCTATTGCTTCCTCCTTCCTTCTTACTCCCTCTCTCTCCTCCCCTCTCTCTTTCTCTCTCTCTCTTTCTGTCTCTCCCTCTGCCTTTCTCCCCTTGATTTCTCCCTCTTTCCCTATGTGCTTCTCCATTAATTTGTCTTGTTCGGTCACATTCACTTACTCTATTTCATTATGTGCGTCTCCTATTTCTTCGCTCTCTTTCTACATTTTCCTCCCATGCCATCTTTCTGAATCCCTCCCACCCTGGCTTATCGATGTCTTTTGTTGAATTGTGTGCGATGGGCTCACTGGCTAGGGCGGCGTTATTTGCCATTCGCTGGTTGCCCTTGTGAAGGCGGTGGTGAGGCGCCTTCTTGAACCACTGCAGTCCCTGTGGTGTAGGTACACCCACCGTCCTGTTAGGGAGGGAGTTCCAGGATTTTGACCCAGCGACAGTGAAGGAACGGCCGACATACTTCCAAGTCAGGATGGTGAGTGGCTTGGAGGGGAACCTACAGGTTACCATGTGCCTGCTGCCCTTCCCCTTCTCGATAGTAGTAGTCGCGGGTTTTGGGGATGCTGTAGAAGGAGCCTTGATGAGTAGCTTCAGTACATCTTGTAGATGGTACGCACTGCTGCCACTGTGCATCGGTGGTGGAGGGAGTGAATATTTGTGAGTGGGGTGCCGAACAATTGTGGTGCTTTGTCCTGGTTGGTTTCAACCTTCTTGAGTGTTATTGGAGCCGCAGTCATCCAGGGAAATGGGGATTATTCCATCAGGATCCTGCCTGGAAGATGGTGGATAGGCTTTGGGGAGTCAGGAGCTGAGTTACTTAGCGCAGGATTCCCAGCCTCTGACCGGCTCTTGTAGTCACAGTATTTATATAGCTATTCCAGTCCAGTTTCTGCTCAATGGTAACCCGCAGGATGCTGATAGTGTGGTATTTAGTGATGGTAATGCCATTGAACGTCAAGAGGGCGATGGTTAGATTCTCTGTTGTTGGAGATGGTCATTGCCTGACATACTTAAATAAAAGTGTTGTGTCCAAAATCAAGTGAAGTTACTCTGAAGAATTATTAATCAATCCCTCCTTTGGCCGCAGCTAGATTAATCCAACCAGCTCTGATCAGCAGGGCATTGCCTGTCATTTGTGTGGCAAAAATATTTTTGCTTTGCTGAATCAGGAGATGAGTTACACAGGTGGTTAAATATTTCTAATTTTAGGACGCTTTCGGGTTGTTAAATATTTGCCGCTGAAGCGGAACTGACCTTTCACCAGCTGCCATCCTGTCTGACTCCAGTTAGGAATGAGCTGTCCCTGGATATGACCCAGCAACTCAGTGCCTTCCTGTGGGGACAATACACAAACCCACAACTATTGAGTGTCCTCATATCATCACATTAATTCATCATGAACTGTGAAATACTGTGTGCAGATGCTCCATGAGCAGCGTATGTATACACAGAAAAAATATACACGCACAGAACCTGTGATCATCGTAAGGCTTCTGCAGATGGTTTTGTAAAACAATCAGTTCCAACCCACCCCCATCCCTCTCGACCCCACTTTAAAGGAGGTAGATTAGCCTTTTCTGGAGTTGAGGAGGGGGGAAGGATACCTGGCTAACATCACCTTGCTTGTGGGAACTTGCAGTGCTTGCCTGGCCTGCAGCCTGTCCTGCACTGCAACCCTGGTTACCCTCCCCGAGTTCAGTTTACTGATGGGCTGATTGAGGATTGTTCACATATACAACCCCCCGCCATTTCTCTCAGTAAATCATCGATAAATATAAAAAAAAACACAGTGCATCGTTATTTAAAATGGTCAGACAGAAGATTTTCAGAGTGACTTTCAATCTAGTTCGATCCTGAGGAAGGTAAAAAGAACAGCGATAGCGACAGATTATCAAGCGGGAGAGAGAGAGGGAAAGATGAGCAGGGATGGGGTTGGTCAGATAGGTACAGAGGGAGGGGGAGAGAAACAGAGCGAGAAAGGGAGAGGGAGAGGTGACAGTGTTAGAAGTGGAAAGTGCAATGTGAATATTTAGTGTGCAAACAGCAACTGGCCTGGAGTGAGCAGGTAGAGGGGGTGGGGACAGTGAATGGGAGAGGGACGGTGAGGGGGAAAGATCAGTGTTTGTGTGTTATGTACAATCAGGCAGTAAAGCAGCTGGATCTGGCAGGTTAAACACAGAGGGAGAGGGGTGGTCACAAAGCAAATATACCTTCATCTCATCTGTTCCCATTTCTCTGTTGAATAACAGGGGATGTTTTTTTTCAAATCATGCCTCTAACCCCACTCCACCGCCCCTCCGAGAATGTGGATGTAAGTGAGTGAGAAGAGCCCTAGGATCTTGCTGTGTTTTTTTTTTGTTTCAATAATCTTTGCTTTATTTTAATCAATTTCGATTTATCTCTCTCCCTCTCTCTCTCCTCCAAGGAGAATGGATTTAGCAGCTGCAGCTCGGACGATGCAGAGAGAGAATGGATTTGCCGCGAGGAATCCTCGGACAAGAGCTATAACCGGAGAGAAAAACAATAAAAAAAATGTATCCGTGTCTTTGTCACTCATTCTTATACCCGGAGAAAGGACATGTGGAATTTTCACACCGAATATTGGGTTCAGTGTCGGGGGATTGGGGAATGGGGGTTTTACTCAGGGGGATCCAGGTTGAGACACGGTGCTGCAGAGAGCCCTCTCTAACCCCATCGTGTTCAATCCCTCCACCTCTTCCTTTCGCTGTATCTCTGCTCCTCCCTCCACCTTCCTAAATGCTTCCGCACATTTTTCTTTCAATCCCCATTTCTCCCCGTCCTTTGTATCTCAGCCTCTCAGAATTGTGAAAAGTTTCCCTTTTCATCTCTTCCTACAACTCTCTCTGCATCACTCTCTGAAACTTTGTCACTCTGTTCTTTCCAATCGCCCCCCTCCTTGTCCTGTACTTTTCTCTGTATCTGACGTTGTCTCTCAGCCTCTCTGCATCTTTCTCTCTATACACATCTCTCTCTCTGTGTGGATCATTCTTTTGTTCTACGTCACAGCTGCATTCTCTCTCTCTACATCTCTCGCGCTCTGTCTCTACATCTCTCTCCCTCTCTCTCTACATCTCTCGCTCTCTCTCACTCAACATCTCTCGCTCTCTCTGTCTGTCCATCTCTCGCTCTCTCTTTCTGCCCATCTCTCACTCTATCTCTGCCCATAATTTTCTCTCTCTCTGTCTGAATTATAGAGAGAGAGGGAGGGGGAATTAGAGAGAGAGAGGGAGATAGAGTGGGAGTTAGAGACATAGAGGGGGAGTTTGAGAGTTGGGGACATTTTAGAGAATAATTAGACAGGGGAAATTAGACAGAAAGGGGGAATTCGAGGTGGAAAGGTAGGGAGGGGTTTAGACAGATGGGGGTGGGAGTCAGACAGAGAGATTGTAATTAGAAAGAGAGGAGGGGGAAGAGAAAGGGGAGATGGACTGGTGTGGATGAAGACATAGACAGGAAGAGAGAGAGGGGGGAGTTGTAATGAAAGGGAGGAATTGGACAGAGAGGTGAGTTACGCATAGAGAGGGGAGTAATTAGATGGAGAGGTGGAATTCGAGGGGCGGGAGAGAGGATTAGACAGAGTGGAGAGAGTTAGGCAGAGATGAGTTAATTAAAAAGGGTGAGCTAGAGAGGGTTATAAAGAGGGTGTGGGAGTCAGACAGAGAGGGGGGCAAATAGACAGAGAGAGGAGGCGGATGGAGCAGTGAGGGCAGAGGTAGACTGAGGAGGGAGATGAACAGAGAGGGAAGATCAGGAGAGAGAGGGGGCAATTAGACAAGGAGAGAGTTGGGGTAGTTAGTGAGAGAGGTGGCGTGTTAGTCATTGACGGGAGGCAGGGTCACGCAACGAGAGGTGGAGGGAGATAGACAGAGAGAGAGGAAAAGTTGTGGAGCGGGGAATTATGCTGGAGGCAAACTTTGCAGGTGGGTCATTTTGGGGGACAATTTTCGGTTTGGGATTGCAGAGGAAACTTTGGGGGGTTAATATGTGGGGGTAAAGCTCGTGAGCGATAATTTGTAGAAGGTGAAATTCTTCGGGGGAGTGAATTTGCACTGCAAAAAATTTGCCGGGGGAAAATTCTTGGGGTTGTGAATTTGAGGGTGGGAAATCTTGGCGGGGTGAGATTTGCGGGAGGAAAGTTTGAGGGGGGAAACATGAGGGGAGAAATTGGTAGGGGGGATAAATTTAAGGGTGGAAAATTTGCGGGGTTGGAAAAATTTCGGGGGCAGAAATTGCATTGGGGGAAAATTTGCATGTGAATTTGCGTGGTGTAATTTGCGGGAGTGGAAGTTTTTCGTGGGGTGATTTTGCGTTAGGTGGAAATTTACGAGGGTGGAATTTGCGGGTGGGGGAGGTTTGCAGGAGGGGAAAATTTGCAGGTGGGTGGTTTGGGGGAGGGAACATATTTGCGGGGAGGTAACAGTTGAGGGGTGCAAAATTTGCGGGGGCTGTTTGCGGGGGAGAAAATTTGCGAGGTGAGCTAAAGTTACACGGGGGAACTTGTAGTGGTGGAAATTTGCGGGGGGGTGGAATTGCGGGGGTGGAATATTGCATTTGGGGGGAAGTTTGCGGGGTGGGGGAAATATGTGGGAGGGAAAAAATTGTGGGGTGGTAATTTGCAGGGGGTGCAATTTGCATGGGGAAGAATATTTGCGGGGGGTGAAAATTTGCACGGAGGTAATTTCCGGGGTTCGGGATAGATATGCCATTAAAATACAGGGGGGCTGCTCAGTGGAAGGAGAATTAGACAGAGGGGGAATTAGACACGTGGGGGGGATAATTTGGGAGAGTGGGAGGAAATTAGACAGAGACAAGGAATTAGATACATGGGGCAGAATTGGCGAAAGTGTGAGGAAATTAGACAGAGTGGGGGAATTAGGTACATGGGGGTTATTCGAGAGATTGGGAGGTAATTAGACAGAGGGGGAATTAGAGAGGGTGAATTAGATTTAGAGGGAGAAATAGGGAGAGTGCGGGGAAATTAGGAAAAGGGGAAATTAGATAAAGAGTGGGGGCGAATTAGACATGGGGGTAATTAGAGAAAGAGGGGCAATTAGATATGGGGAGAATTAGAGAGGGGGAAATTAGAAAAAGCTGTAAATAGAGAAAGAGAGTTGGGGAATTAGACAGGGGGGGGAAAGACAGGGGGGGGTAATTACAGAGAGTGGGTAATTAGAGAGAGAGAGCAGCAATTAGTGAGAAAATATAAATAGAGAGAGGTAGGGGAATTGGAGAGAGCCGGGGGAAATTAGACAAGGGGAATTAGAGCAGAGGGCTAATTAGTCCTGAGGGCGAAACTAGAAAGAGGTTTAGAGCCAGATGGGGCGATTAGAGTGAGTGGGGGATTAGAGATGGGATAATTACAGGGAAAGTGAGCATAAGTGAAAGGGGGATTATTCAGAGAGGATTAGACAGAGGGGGGAAATTAGAGAAAGACAGAATTAGACAGAGATGGTGTAATTGGAGATACGGGATAATTGGAGACAGAGGGGGCATTTGAGAGCTAGAGGGGGAATTAGAGAGATAGAGGGGGAGGTAGAAAGATAGAGGGGGGGAATTTGAGGGAGTTATATAGACAGAATGGGGGAAATTAGACAGGGAGGAATCAGACAGCGTAGAGTTGGAGAATTACACAGAGAGGGTAATTACAGGGAAATCGGATTGAGAGAGAAGGCAAGTAAAGAGAGGGAGGGAGAATCTAGACAGAGGGGGAAATACAGTTAGAATGTTCGTGAGGGGTTTAGAGAAATGGGGGTGGAATTCAGACAGAGAGCGGGGGCAACCAGACAGAGAGGGGAGGGAAAATACAGAGGGAAGATGGACTCGCGGGGGGAAGAGATATACAGTGAGAGAAGAGGGGAGTTAGTCAGACAGGGGAGGCAAGGTCAGGCAACGAGAGGTGGAAGGGAGATAGGCGGAGAGGAAAATTTGTGGGTGGAGCAAATTTTGCGGCAGGCAAAATTTTCAGGTGCATAAATGTGGGAAGTAATTTGCAGGGGGGATTGCAGATGGAATTTTCGGGAGGGCAAATTTCTTAAGGCGGGAAAATTTGGCGCTGAATTTTTTTTTTCCTGGGGGGTGATTTTGGAGGTGACTAATTTGAAGGGCTGAATAAATTGCGGGGAGGAACATTTTTTAGCGGGGGGAGGGGAATTTTGCAGACGGAAAATTTCTGAGGGGAAGATTTCCTGGGGGAAAAGTTTGCAGGGGGTGGAAAATTTGAGGGGGGGTTAATTAGCGAGGGGGGTGTGGAATTTTGAGGGGAATAATTTGCAGGGGCGAAATTTGTGGGAGGCAATAATTTTCAGGGGTGGGAATTTTGCAGGGGGAAAACTTTGCAGGGGGAAATCTACCAAGGGAATAATTTGCAGGTGTGGGAAGTTTGCAGGGGGAAAACTTTGCAGGGGGAAATCTACCCGGGGAATAATTTGCGGGGGGAATAATCTGTGGGAGGGAATCATTTGCGGAGGGAATAATTTGCGGGGGAAGAACCTTGCGGGGGAAGAAACTTGAGGGGGGAAGTAATTTGCGGGGGGCAGGGTGAGACAGGGGGCGAAAGACGGAGGGGGGAGAGAGACAGAGGGGGTAAAGAGACTGGGGGGAAAGAGACAGGGGTAAGGGAGAGGAGGTAAAGAGACAGCGGGGAAAGAGTCAGTGGGTGTACGAGAGGGGCCGGGGAAGAGACAGAGGGGGAAAGAGGCAGAGGGGAAAAAGACAGGGTGGACAAAGGGAGGGGTGAATAGAGAGGGGGGACAGACAGAGGGGTGAAAGTAGAGAGGGGGAAAAGAGAAGTGAGGGAAATGAGAGAGGGAGAAAGGGAGACAGGGAATGAGATATGGGGAAAGGGATAGAGTGGGGAAACAGACAGAGTGAAAGAGATAGAGTGGGGAAAGAGACAGACATATTCAGAAGGGAAAAGAAAACTGTAACTCACACTCAGTATCTGTTATTCAGTAAGTAAACGATCCAGAACAGCTCGATTAGATTCCAGTCTGTAACTTACTCCCGGGTATCTGTTATCCTATATATAAACCACCCTGAACCACCGATTAGATTCCAGTCCGTAACTCACAGCCCGGTGTCTGTTATCCTATATATGAAACATCCCAAACCCTTCGATTAGATTCCTTTCTGTAACTCACTCCTGGGCATTTTTTGTTCTAAATATAAACCATAACAAACCCCTTGATTAGTTTACAGTCTGCAACTCAATTCCGGGTATCTAATATTCTATATATAATCCACCAAAAACCGCTCGATTAGACTCCAGACTGTACCTCATTCACGGGAATCTGTCATTCTATGTATAACCCCCCCCCCCCCCCCCCCCACCCCCACCCCCAAACACCTGGATTAGATTCCAGTCTGTAACGCATTCCCGGGCCTCTGTTATTCTATATATATTATATACATATGATTTATATATAAATCACCCCGAACACCTGAATGAAACTCCAGCCTGCAACTCAATCCCGGGTATTTGTGAATCTGTATATAAACCACCCCGAAACCCTCGATTAGATTCCAGCCTGGAACTCACTCCCGGGTATCTGTTATTATATATATAAACCACCCCGAACCCCTCGATTAGATTCCAGTCTTTTACTCACTCCCAAGTAACTGTTATTGTACATATGAAAAACACCGTACTAATCAATTAGTTTCTAGTCTGTAACTTTCACCTAGGAATCTGTTATTCTATATATACTATATACATATGCTTCATATATAAACCACTCCGAACACCTCGATTAGATTCCAGTCTGTAACTCACTCCCGGGTATCTGTTAGTCTATATATAAACCACCCCGAACCCCTCGATTAGATTCCAGTCTGCAACTCACTCCCGGCTATCTATAATTCTATATATAAACCACCCCGAACCCCTCGATTAGATTCCAGTCTGCAACTCACTCCCGGGTATCTGTTATTCTATATATAAACCACGACGAAACGCTCTATTAGATTCCAGTCTACTCTATCTCACTCCCGGGTATCTGTTATTCTATATATAAACCACCCCAAACACCTAGATTAGATTCCAGCCTGTAACGCATTCCCGGGCTTCTGTTATTCTATTTATTTTATATGCATATGATTTATATATAAACCACTCCGAACACCCCAGCCTGTAACTGACTCTAGAGTATCTGTTTATCTTTATGTAAACCACTCCGAAACCCTCCAT
Organism: Cetorhinus maximus; assembly: GCF_964194155.1. Taxonomy (NCBI): domain Eukaryota; kingdom Metazoa; phylum Chordata; class Chondrichthyes; order Lamniformes; family Cetorhinidae; genus Cetorhinus; species Cetorhinus maximus. The sequence goes on along the minus strand of NC_135913.1, from coordinate 11,456,377 downwards.
TAGATTTCAGTCTATAACTCACTCAGAGGTAACTGTTATTGCATATATAAAACACACCAAACTCCTCAATTAGATTCCAGTCTGTAACTTTCACCTAGGCATCTGTTATTCTATATATATATATTATATACATATGATTTATATATAAACCACCCCGAACCCCTCGATTAGCTTCCAGTCTTCAGCTCAATCTCGGGTATCTATGATCCTGTATATAAACCCCCGAACCCCTCGATTAGACTTCAGTCTGTAACTTATTGCCGGGTATCTGCGATTCTATATATAAACCCCCGAACCCCTCGATTAGTATCCAGTCTGCAACTCACATCCAGGTATCTGTTATTCTTCATATAAACTGCCCCGAACCCCTCAATTATATTCCAGCCTGTAACTCACTCCCTGATATCTGTTTTCCTATATATAAACCACCCTGAACTCCTCTATTAGATTCCAGCCTATAACTCACTTCCGGGTTATCTGTTATCCTATATATAAACCACCACAAACCCTTTAATTAGATTCCAGTCTGTAACTCTCTCTCAGTTATCAGTTATTCTATGTATAAACAACCAATAACCCTTCGATTAGATTCCATTCTGTGCTTGACTCCCAGAAATCTGTCATTCTATATATATAAGCCCCCTGAGCCACTCGATTAGATTCCAGTCGGTAACTCACTCCCTGGCATCTGTTATCCTATATATAAACCACCCTGAACTCCTCCATTAGATTCCACCCTGTAACTCATTTCCGGTATATCTGTTATCCTATATATAAACCACCACAAACCCTTTGATTAGATTCCAGTCTATAAATCACTCTCGGGCGTCTGTTATTCTTTATAAGCTGGATAGTAAATTGGCATCAGCTTCGGCTGTCCCTCGATTCTATGATGATGTCTCCTCGGGGTGGCCACGGCCTTCCGTGGGTCTTCATGTGGATGAGCATGCTGAGTCTCCAACCGCAGACCTTCGGGTACATGGCATATTTCATCCCAACAGGTAGTGGGATCCGGACAGCAGTTTTTTCTTAATTTCCTTCCCTTCCCTGCAGCCGCTCTGCCTCATTATGAAGATATGGAGACTCAAAGCGTGATGCAGAATGATGGACACCTTGTCGCCATTTTGTCCGATTGGCAGCGAGCTCCTCCCAGTCATGACCGTCCATGCTGCCTCACTTAAGGGAGAGTTTCAGAGTGTTCCCTTGGAATGTTGGCCACTGGGGAGTTGAGAAAGCAGGAACTAGCGGCAAGAGACACGTGTCCACCATCCAGAAACAGCGCCCTATCGATTGACGTCTATTTTGTGAAAATTGTGCCTGAATGCTCGTGCAGCCAGCTTCTAGAAGGACAGTCCTCCCAGTGAATCCGGCGGAGTCACTGCTGGTGGAAATATCTCTACCCTGCGTACTTGCATAACGGTAAAACTGTGTGGAGCACACAAATATCTGGAAAGATATAGCGGTAGGTTGAGTGATCGGGTAATATGGTGGCAGGTCGAGTGTAATGTAGAAATGTGAGGTTATCCTCTTTCACAGGAAGAATAGAAGAACAGAATAGTTAATAAATGTTGAGGCCATTTTTAATGTTGATGCTCGGAGGGAATTTGGAATCCGTGTACAGGACACAGTACAGGTTAGCTCACGGGTAGAGTGGGAAGATAAATGATGTGTTTGTATTTCACAAGAGGTGGAAGTCTTACTGCAATTTTACAAGATTTAAGTCAGTGAAAGTGGAGGTCCAGACACAGTGTTAATAGGCACCATTGTATCGAATGGTGGTGAAGGATCTTGGGCCCGAATGGACGACTCGCGCTCCTATTTTTTTGGTGATCTCAGCTGAAGGAAAACGGTTTAAGTCCTCTGACCTGAGGTAGGATATGTTTGACTTAGCTCAGGCGTGGCAAATGTTCACTCGATCGGTTCCCAGGATGAGAGGTTTGTACATTCATCAGAGATCTGGAGCAAATTGGGGCTCTGTAGTTCAAACAAAAAGACAAATTCCATTGAAGCTTCTCAGTTTCTGATGTAGATCCGTTGGTAGATGCAGAGAGATTACATCCTGGATGGAGACTCCAGAACTGGATGAGGGTTGTGGGGGGATGTGGGCACATACCCTGAAAATAAACACGGTAAAAACTGATAAATAAGAATACTGACCTGAAAAGGTCTCGTATGCTTAAAATGGAACACCATAAAAAAATTTGAAATAAGAGCACGGGTCCGTACTATTTTTTTTCGATCTGGCCACTTAGGAACAATGCATCAACTATGAAAAACAGACTTTAGGAAGAATTTCTATGCATTTGAAGTCAACGTGAGAAATTAGCTGGGACCAATGACGTCAGTCCTGGCAGCATGAGTGACCAATGAGCCATTTGGAACGACATGGCCGAAGGTGGTGTGACAAATCTCTAGGGTGTGAAAGACAGAAACGCCTCGATGTGGACACCAAGCGAAGGGAAATCACTTCTGTCCCTCGGGGACAGTGGGGAGATTCCTCTCAGGGTGGAAATGGAGAGTGTGGCACTGGGCCCGGGGGGTCAGTCAGAGGAGAATTCCTGTCAGTGTGGCTCCCAGGTGGAGATGATATCGCCGCCGGAATACCTCTGAATAGAGTCCTTGGGCCAACCATCTTCAGCGGCTGCATCAATAACCTTCCTTCAATCATCAGATCAGAAGCGGGGATGTTCGCTGAAGATTGCACAATGTCCAGCGTCGTTCGGGACTCCTCAGACACTGAAGCAGCCCATGTCCAGTCGAAGCGAGGCCTGGACAATACGCAGCCTTTGGCGGACAAGTGGCAAGTCATATTCGCGCCATACAAGTGCCAGGCATTTACATTCTCCATCACGAAACGCTAACCATCGCCCCTTGACATTCAAGGGCATGAATATCAGAAACTGAACCGGACTAGCCAAATAAATACAGTGCCGACAAGAGCTGATCAGAATCAGGGAATCCTGCGGCAAGTAACTCACCCCCTGACCGCACCAGTGTCTGCCCACCATCTACAAAGTACAAGTCAGGGTGTGATGGATTGCTTTCCACTTGAGTGTTTCAGTGCATCTCCCACAACACTCAAGACACACGACAACATCAAGGACAAAGCAGCCTCGTTTGATTGGGCACCACATGAAAAAAAATTCAATCCCTCCACCAATGACACACAGCATCAGGAGAGTGTACTATCTACAAGGTGCACTTAGCAAATCACCAAGGCTCCTTCGACAGCAACTTCCAAACACATTACCTCTGCCATCTGGAAGGACAAGGGCAGCAGACACATGGGAACAGCAGCACCTGCAAGATCGCCTCCAAGCCATTCACCATCCTGACTTGAATATATATGGGCCGTTCCTTCACTGTCGCTGGGTCAAAATCCTGGAACTCCCTCCCTAACGGCACTGTGGGTGTATCTATACAACATGGACACCAGCCGTTCAAGAAGACAGCTCAACACCACCTTCTCAAGGGGGCGTGAGGTATGGGCAATAATGGCTGTCCCAGCCTGCGAGGCACACATACATTGAATGAATATAAAAACAGTTGGAGTGTGTGGCAGTGGCCCCAGGGTGCAGGCAGAGGAGATTTCCTGTCAGTGTGGATCCCAGGAAGGTTCTGTATGCTTCGGTGAACAGCTGTCAGCGCGGGAGGCGGGGGCGCGGTTAAGATTGTCAGCCGCTTCTTACAGATTGGGCGTGCATTTGAAAGTATGAGTCTTGTAGGGCTATGTTGATACATACACTTTCCACTGTGTCTCCCCTTATTAACTATTGGAGAAGTTTGAGTTCATTGAAAAAGTAGATTGATAATTTTTTGATTATTTGGAAAGTGCATTGTTGTTTAATTTTTATTCTGTTCAATAAACGTCAGTATTATTCGCTAATTCAGTGTGTGAGACTCTGCCTGATAGTTCTGTCTCTGTGAAACTAAGTCAGTTTGAAGGGTTAAATCAGGTTGCAGTAATTAACCTGTTCACTGCTAAATTTACTCAAGTCTATTTTTAAATGAACAAACAGCCCTTTTTATATGTACAGGGTGAGATTAATCTCCTCCTGCTCCTATTTCTAATGTTCTTCAATGGCCGGTTCAGTGAGCTAACTCGAGGGTGCAGGGTAGATTTTCATTCCCCCCACCCAGACCATGGGGCCATTGTCAATACTGAGGTTGTGTGATGGTGACAGGTTCTGTGCTGAGCAGATTTGAATGCTGTACACCATGTATCAGGAACAAGGAAAGGTCAGCCGATAAGTATTTGTGAGCTTGCTCTGTTTGACAACAACTATTCATAAAAGCGGTGAAGATAAGATATCTCAAAAAACACAAATTGAGGAACATGTACAACAGGAGAAAGGGGTCTAAAACTGTTTTAAATATGAGAACAGGAGAAGTTAATAAAACCCCTAAGCCATGTTCAAGGATGCATGGGGTCTAACGCAGCTCTGTATTACTACGAGAGCGACCAGCTGGTACACAGAAACTTTAATAACCTTACGTAACACATACCCATCAATATATGCCTTGACATTCCTAATTGACACACCCAACAACTTCCAACTGGCTTGTATGTGATTGTGTGATTCCTGATATTAACTCTTGAATGGCCCAAATCTAATATTAAGATTATGTTCCTCAGGAGCAGATCACTCAGTGATCTAATAACATTGGCAAAAGATTATTATTGCATCTTAGAATTGCTGCTAGTGCAGCACCCCCTCAGTGCTGGCCCGCCGACAGTGCAGCGCTCCCCCAGTATTGGCACGCCTACAAAGCGGCAGTCCCTAACTACTGACCCTCTGATAATGTGGCACTCCCACTGCACTGCCTCTCCGAAAGTGCTGCACTCACTCAGTACTCATAGTACGGCAGCGCAGTCCGCCCTCATTGCTGACCCTCCGACAGTGTGGCACTCGCTCAGTACTGATCGACTGACAGTGCGGAAATCCAACAGTGCTGCCCCTCGAACAGAGTGGCACTCCCTTAGTACTCACCCTCCTACAGGGCGGTACGTGCTCAGTAATGGCCCTCCAACATTACGGCACTCCCTCAAACCTGAATCTCTGACAGTGCGACCGTCCCTCACAACTATAACTGCAACAGTGCGGACAACCTCAGGGCTTATACTCTGACAGTTAGGCACTCCTTCAGTATTGAACCTCCAAGAGTGCAACACACCTTCATGACTTACCATCCGACAATGTGACTTTCCATCAGAACTCACCCGCAGACAGTGCGGCTTCCAACTCAGTGCTTACCCTCTGACAGTGCAGTGCCCTCTCAGAGCTGACCCTCTGCAAGAGCGGCATTTCCTCTATACTGACCCCTAGACAGTGTGGCATTCCCTCAGTACTGACCTTCTGACAGTGCGGCAATCCCTCAGTACTGACCCTCTGACAGTGCTGTGCTCTCTCAGTGCTGACCCTCTGATAGTTTGGCTTTCTCTCAGTCCTGACCCTCTGACAGTGCTGTGCTCTCTCAGTCCTGACCCTCTGACAGTGCTGTGCTCTCTCAGAGCTGACCCTCTGATAGTGGGGCATTCTATCAGTACTGACCCTCTGGCAGTGCATTAGTTCCACAATACTGGCCGTCTGACAGTGCAGAAGTCTCTCAGCACTGAATATCTGACAGAGGGACAATCCCTCTGTACTGACCCTCTGACAATGCGTTCAAAATTGACACTCCAAAACTGCAGCACTCCCTCCCTACTGACCCTCCGACAGTGCAGTACACCGTCACTACTGACCTCCCAACCGTGCCGCTCTCCCTCACTATTGGCCTCCGATACTGCAGCACACCCTCACTACAGATCATGCAACAGTGGAGCGCATCCTCAGTAGTGACCCTCAAACAGATTGGCACTCCCTCAGTGCTGACAAACCGACAGATCGGCATTCCCTCAGGACTGAACCTCCGACAGCGCAGTGCATCATCAGTTCTGACCCTCTAACAGTGCTGCACTCCTTCAGTAAGGAGCCTCCTACATTCAGCTGTACCTCAGTATTGACCCTCCAACAGTACAACACTACCTCTGTATTCATCCTCTGACAGTGCATCACTCCCTCAGCACTGACCCTGCAGCAGATTGACAATCCCACGGGACTAACCCTCCGATAGTGCAGCACTCCCTCAGTCCTGAACGAACCGATAGTGCAGCACTGCCTCATAACTGACCTTCCGACTCTGCGACTCCCCATCACAGCTGAACCTGCGATAGTGCGACATTCCCTCGCTACTTACCCTTGGACAGTGCGGTACTCCCTCAGAGCTGACACTCCGACAGCGCGAAATTCCATCATAATTGACATTCCAACAGTGCGGCATTCCCTCAGTGCAGACCCCTGGACAGTGCATTAATCCCTCAGGACTCAAACTCTGATGGTGTGATATTACCTGAGCACTGTCCCTCTGACAGTACAGCATTCACTCAATACTGACCCTCGGACAGTCCACGACTATCTCAGGGCTGACACTCTAAAAGTGCGGTACCCACTCAGCACTGACCCTCCGATAGTGCAGCACTTACTGATTACTGACCCTCCAACAATAAGGCACCAGATCTTTACTGAGCTTCCAACAGTTCACTACAACATCAGTACTGAAGCTCCGAAAGTGCTGCAATCCCTCAGTAATGACCTTCCCACACTGCAGCAAATCCTAACTACAGAACAAGCATTGTTGTGGCATATCCTCAGTACTGACTCTCTGACAGTTTGGAGCTCCTTCAGTACTGACCCTCCAACAGTGCGACATCTCACTCCCAAATCCGCCCATTGTCCAATTGCCTGGTCCCAGTAATCTTCATTATCCCCATTCACACCAAAGTTACCACCTATGTCAATATCTTAATGATGTTCCGTGTCCTAGCTTCTTCACAACACTGAACCTGTTAGTAAAATGTCCTCTCCTTCGGCTGCCCGTCCATTTGAGGATGATACCTCAGGGTCGCTACTTCCTGCCGTGGGTCTTCATGTGGATGAACCGGCCGATTCTCGAGCCGCAGAGATTCGGGCACATGGGGCAGGACGTCCCACCATGTAGTAGGATCCGGAGAGCAGGATTTGCTTCCTTTCCTTCCCTTCCCTTTGGCCGCTCTGCCTCATCATTAAGACATTGAGTCTCAAAGCGAGATGCAGAATGATGGACACATTGTCGCCAATTTTGCCTATGGGCAGCGACCTCCCCTCAGCCATTGACGTCGATGCTGCCACACTTCGATGAGAGTTTCAAAGTTTCTCCGTGGACCGTTGCCCATTGGAGACTTGAGAAAACAGGACCTAGCAACGAGAGAAACGTTTCCACTATCTGGACAGTGTCCAGTCCATTAAGGTGGACATTGCAAGAGTTTTTTTTCTGAATGCTCATTCAGCCAGCTTCAAGAAGGACAGGAGTGTTTGTTCGACAGTCCTCCCAGTGATTCCGGCAGAGTCATTTCTGACCCTTTGACAGTGTGGCTCTCCCTCAGTACTTACCTTCCAATTGTATAGAATTACCTCATTCCTGGCCCTCTCACAGTGCAGTACTGACCCTCCAACAGTGCTGTACGCCTTCACTACTGACCCTTCAACAGTGCTGCCCTCCATAAATAATGCTTTTCTGAGAGTGCGGCAAATCCTCAGTTCTGACCGTCAGACAGCTCGGTGCTCCCTCAGCACTGATCCTGTGACTGTGCGGCCTCCCCTCATTCAAATCCCTCCAACAGTGCTGTACTCCAGCAATGCTGACCCTCTGACAGTGTGGCACTCCTTCAGTGCTGACCCTCAGACAGTGCAATGCTTCCTCTGTACTCACCCTACAACAGTTCGATTTTACCTCAGTACTGACCTTCCGAGAGTACTGCAGTCCCTCAGTACAGACCCTCTGAGAATACGGCACTCCCTCTAATAATTGGAGGATTGTAATTTTGTGGTCAATATTTAAGGGGTCACTATTTTGTGAGAGCCCATTCACACCAGCAGCAAAATTCCGTAGCTGCGGATAAGGTTGTGTTTAATATGTCATCAGAATAAGCAGTTTAAACAACTCAGCATTGGCAATTCATTAAAAGATGAGGAGAAGCATTTTCTCTCAGAGCTTCGTGGGCCTTTGGACCTCTTGTCATCAAAAGGTGGTGGAAGAACAGTCCTTGAATATTTTTAAGGCCAAGCGAGATAGAGTCTGGATTAATAAGGGGGTGAAAGGTTATCGGCGGGAGGCGGGAATGTGGGGTTGATGTTACAATCAGATCACCCATGATCTTATTGAATGGCGGAGGCGGATCGATGGGCCGAGTGGCCTAATCCTGATCCGAATTGGTAAATTCATAGGTATAGCTGTTAATCAATTTCAACAATATATTCTCAATAATTACCTTAAATTATTAATTAATTCAATATATTATGAGTTAATACGTCTAATTATTAACAAAATTCAACAGCATATTACAGATGATTGGTCTAAATATTAATTAATTGCAAAATGTAGTGTGAAACAGTACACTTGATTATTAATTAATTTCAACAGATTACTATGAATTGTCGGCCTAAATATTACTTTCAATAATGAATGGAAAAGCCTAAATATTAATAATAAATTAAACATCTAATTATCAATTAATTTCTAAAAATATATTATAAATTTTTGGTCGAATAATTAATCAATTGCAATAAACAGATTTTGCATTAAAATCCAATTGTTACTTAAGCTTCTTCCATCTCTAGTAAATCTAATATTGACTTAATATCAGTGTTGCATTGCCGGAGGATCCATACGGAGGAAGGGTCGCACTGTCGAGGGTAAGAACTGGGGGTGTACCTCACTGTTGAAGGATCATTAATGAGAGAGCGCCACACTGTCGGAGGGTCATTACTGGGGGTGTCCCGCTCTGTTGGAGGGTCATTATTAAAGGAACGCCACACTGCTTGAGGGTCAGTACATGGGGTGTGCCGCACTGTCGGAGGTTCATTACTAAAGGATCGCCGCATTGCCGGATGGACATTACTGAGGGAGTGCCGCACTGCTGGAGACTCATTACTGAGGGGGCGCCGCACTGTTGGATGTTCAGTACTGGGGTGGTGCCGCGCTGTTGGATGGTCAGTACTGAGGGTGTGCTGCTTTTTCTGGGGTTCAGTACTGAGGGAGAGCCGCGCTGTCAGAGCCTCAGTACTGAGACAGAGCCGCACTGTTGGATGTTCATTACTCAGAGAGGCAGCACGGTTGGAGGTTCATTACTGAGGGAGTGCCGCAATGTTGGATGGTTGTTACTGAGGGAATACCACACTGATATAGGGTCTTTAATGAGGGAGTGCAATACTGTCGGACGGTCAGTACCGAGGGACTGTCGCAATGTCGGTGGTCCATTTTGAGTGAACGCCGCACTGTTGGAGGGTGTGCACTGAGGGAGTGCCGCACTGCTGGACGGTCATTATTTAGGGAGTGCCGCACTTAGAGGGTCAGTATTGAGGCTGTGCCGCATTGTTGGAGGGTCATTACAGAGGGCGTGCCGTACTGTTGGCGGGTCATTATTGAATGAGCGACGTGCTGCAGGAGGGTCAGTACTTGTGGTGTGCCGCACTGTCGGAGGTTCATTAATAAGGGAGTGCTGCACTGTCGGAAGGTAAGGATGGAAGGAGTGCCACACTGCTGGAGGCTCAGTTCTGAGGGAGCAGCGCATTGACAGAGGGTCAGTTCTGAGGGAAGGACGCTCTTTTGGAAGGTGAGTGCTGATGGAGCACCGAATTGTCGGAGAGTCAGTATGGAGGGAGTGCTGCACTTTCGGAGGGTCACTACTGAGTGAGTGCCGCATTGTCGGAGGGTCAGTTCTGAGGGACTGAGGCACCGTCAGAGGGTCAGAACTGAGGCAGCTATTGCAATATAGAGGAATGATCTGTTTCCCATGTACTGAGATTACTGTGTGATCTGCTTCCAAGTGATATAGTCTTAAAATTAGTTGTGGGCCATTAAGGAATAATTTCAGGAATGACACAATCACACACAGGACTGTGGAAAACTATTTGCTGTGTCAATTGGGAATGTCAAGAAATACATTCATGTGCCTTATTTACCTGAGGATTTTTAAGGTTCTGGGTACAAGCTGGGTCACTGTTGTAATAACACAGATGTGCTATAGACCCCCTGAATACTGGAACAAGGCTAAGGAAGTGCATGACCTTCAGGTGTTCTCATATTTAAATCAGCTCTCCGTTCCCTTGCTCCTGTTTGTACATGTTCCTCAATTTGTGGTTTCTGAGATATCTTATCTGCACCTCTGTTGTGAGCAGTCGCTGTCAAACACAGTAAACTCATAATTATTTACAGGCTGACCTTTCCTTGCTCCTGATACGCGGTGTGCAGCATTCAAATCTGCTCAGCACAGAGCCTGTCTCCATCACACAACATCGGCATTGACAAAGGCCCCATAGTGAGGGTGGGAGGAGCTGAAAATCCGCCATAGCTCACTGAACCGGCCATTGAATAACATTAGAAAAAGGAGCAAAAGGACTTTAATCTCACCCTGTACATTTAAAAAGTGCTGTTTCTTTTGATAAGCTTCGGCTTGAATTAATTCAGCAGTGAACGGGGTAATGAATAATCCTCAATTAACCTGGGAGTTCGACAGAGACAGAAGCATCAGGCAGAGTCTCAGACACTGAATTAGCGAATAATACTGACATTCATTGAATAGAAGCAAAATCAAGCACTTTTCATTCAGCCAAAGACTCATCAAGCAACTTGTTCAATGAAGTAAAACTTCTCCAATAGAAAATTAGGGGAGACAAAGTGGAAAATAGATGTGTCAACAAAAGCCTACAGGAGTCACATTTTCAAATTGACTCCCAATCTTTAAGAAGAGGATGACAAACTCAACCACTACAACACCATACCACCCACCCCCCCCCCCCCCCCCCCCCCCCCACCTCGCCACTCCTCCCGCGCTGACAGCTGTTTACCGAAGGACTCAGAACCTTCCTGGGGTCCCCACTGACAGAAATTCTCCTCTGTCTGCCCCCTGGGCCTAGTGCCACACTCACCATCTGTTATTTGTATTCATTCAGGGGATGTAGGAATTATTGGCTGGAACAGCATTTATTGCACATGCTTATTTGCCCCATAGGATGATGGTGGTGAGCGTCCTTCTTGAACCGCTGTTAACCACATGGTGTAGGTACAGCCACAGTGCTGTTAGGGATAAATTTCCAGGATTTTGACCCAGCGACATTGAAGGAGCGGACGAGAAATTTCAATGTCAGGATGATGAGTGGCTTGGAGGAGAACTTCCAGTCGGTGTTATTTCAAATGTGCCTGCTGCCCTTCTCCTTCTAGATGGTAGAGGCCATGGGGTTGGACGGTGCTGTCAATGGAGCTTTGGTGAGTTTCTGCAGAGCATATTGTAAATGGTATACACTGCAATGGTGATGCAGGGAAGGACTGTTTGTGGATTGGGTGCCGATCAAGAGGGGCTGTTTTCTCCTGGATGGTTTCGAGCTTCCTGAGTGTTATGGGAGCTGCAACGCATCCAGCCAAGTGGGCAGTATCCCATCACACTCCTGGCTTCTGCCTGACATTTCCTGGACAGGCTTTGGGGAGTCAGGTGGAGAGTTACTCGCTGCAGGATACCCAGCCTCTGAACTGCCCTTGTCCCCAAAGTATTTATCTGGCTAGTCCAGTTCAGTTTCTGGTCAGTGGGAAACCCCAGGATACAGAGAGTGGGGGATTCATTGATGGTAATGCCATTGAACACTTATGTGGCATGGATGTAACTTGCCACTTTTCAGCCCAAACCTGGATATTGTTCAGGCCTCGCTGCATTACGACATGAGCTGCTTCAGTTTCTGAGGAGTCACGAATGTTGATGAACATTCTGCGCCATCAGCGAACATCCCCACTTCTGACCTTATGATGGAAGGGACGTCATTGATGCAGCAGCTGAAGATGGTTGGGCCGAGGACACTACCCTGAGGAACTCCAGCGGCGGTGTCATCTCAACCCTGGGGTCCACACTGACGGGAAATCTCCTCTGTCTGACCTTCGGCTCAGCGCCACACCCACCTTCTCCACTCTGACAGGAACCCACCTCTGACCCCAATGTTCTGAAGCAGTTTCCCGTGATTTGGTGTCCACATCGAGACGTTTCTGTGTTTCACACACCAGAGGGTTGTAACACCACCTTCGGCCATGTCATTCCAAATGGCTCAGTGGTCACTCTTGCTGCCAGGGCTATCGACATTGGTTCCAGCTTATTTCTCACGTTGCCTTCAACCCAAGGCAATGGATTGCTTCAAGATTTATTCCCTATTTTTCTTACCAAACGACACCACCATTCGTTAGGCCCAGAAATATAAGTCCAGGTCAGTGTTTTCCGGGAGTGTAGGGTCCTTTCTCACATCTTCTATGACAACATTTTCTTTAATGTTCCAGACTCTGGTCTTCCAAAGGATGAAGGTACACCCTCAGGACTGATACTCCAAAATTGCGGCATTACCTCAGTACTGACCTTCCAACAGTGCAATACACCATCAGTACTGAATCTTCAACAGTGCTGTACACCTTCAGTACTGACCCTTCAATAGTGCTGCACTCCATATGTAATGCCTTTCTGACACTGCGGCAAATCCTCAGTACTGACCCTCAGACAGCTCGGCGCTCCCTCAGCACTGACCGGCTGACCATGTGGCTCTCCCTTTTTACTGTCCCTCCAACAGTACTGTACTCCAGCAATGCTGACCTTCTGATGGAGCGGCGCTCCATCAGTGCTGACCCTCAGACAGTGCAGTGCTTCCTCTGTACTGACCCTCCAACAATTCGGTTCTCCCTTAGTACTGACCTTCCGAGAGTGCTGCAGTCCCTCAGTACTGCCCCTCTGAGGATGCAACACTCCCTCTGATAATTGGACCGTTATAATTTTGTGGTCAATATCTACGCAGTCACTATTCTGCGAGAGCCCTTTCATACCAGCAGCAACATTTTGTAGCTGCGTTCAACGTTGTGTTTATTATGTGATCAGAATAAGCAGTTTAAACAACTCAACATTCACAATTCATACAAAATGAGGGAAAGCATTTTCTCTCAGAGCGTCGTGGGTCTTTGGACCTTCCTTCCTGAAGAGGTGGTGGAAGCAGAGTCTTTAATTATTTTTATGGCCAAGTGAGATGGTGTCTCGATTAACAAGGGGCTGAAACGTTATTGGGGGAGGCGGGAATGTGGGGTAGAGGTTACAATCAGATCAGCCATGATCTTATTGAGTGGCGGAGGAAGATCGAGGGGCTGAGTGGCCTACTCTGTTCCGAATTGGTAAGTTCATAGGTATAGCTATTAATCATTTTCAACAATATATTCTCAATAATTACCTTAATTAATTGCAACATGTAGTGTGAAACAGTACAGTTTATTACTAATTAATATGCACAGAATATTATGAATTGGCGGCCTAATTATTACTTTCAATTATGAATGGAAAAATTCTAAACATAATAATAAATTAATCATTTAATTATCAATTAATTTCTAAAAATATATTATAAATAATTGGTCGAATTATTAATCAATTGCAACAATAGATTATGCATTAAAATCCAATTATTAATTAATCTTCTTCCATCTCTTGTAAATCTAATATTGACTTAATATCAGCACCGCATTGCTTGAGGCTCCATTTGGAGGTAGCGTCGCACTGTCGGAGTGTAGGCACTGGGGATGTGCCGCAGTCTTGGAGGGTCAGTACTGAGGGAGTGCCGCACTGTTGGATTTTGGAGGGTCATTGCAAAGGGAGCGCCGCATTGTCTGAGGGTCAGTATTGGGGGTGTGCCACAGTGTCGGAGTGTCATTACTAATGGAATGCCGCACTGTTGGAGGGTCAATACAGAGGGAGTGCCGCAATGTTAGAGGGTCATTAATGAGGGAATGCCGCACTGTTGGAGGACCATTACTGAGGGAGCGACATACTATTGGAGAGTCAGTACTGGGGGTGTGCCACACTGTCGGATGGTCATTACTGAGGGAGTGCCGCACTGTTGGAGGGTCATTACTGAGGGAGCGCCGCACTTTTGGAGGGTCATAACTGAGGGAGCGCCGTACACTTGGAGAGTCAGTACTGGGGGTGTGCCACACTGTCGGATGGTTATTACTGAGGAGTGCCGCAATGTTGGATGGTCATTACTGAGGGACAGCCACACTGTTGGAGGGTGAGTACTGGAGTTGTGCCGCACTGTTGCATTGTCAGAACTGAGGTTCTTCCGCATTGTTGGAGGGTCATTTGTGAGGGAGTGCCATACTGTTGGATGGTCAGTACTGACAGAATGCCTCACAGATAGAGTGTCATTAATGAGGGTGTGCCGTACTGTCGGAGGGTGAGTACTGATGGAGTATCGCACTGTCGGGGGTCACTGCTGTGGGAACGCCGCACTGTCGGAGTGTCAGTACGGAGGTAACGCTGCACAGTTGGAGGGTGAGTACTGAGAGAGTGCCGCACAGCTGGGGGGTCATTATTGTGGGAGTGTCACATTTAGAGGTTCAGTATTGAGGTTGAGACTCACTGTTGGAGGGTCGTTACTGAAGGAGTGCCGTACTTTTGGCGGGTCATTACTGAGGGAGTGCCGAGCTGTTTGAGGATCAGTACTTTTGGTGTGCTGCACTGTCAGATGTTCATTAATGAGGGAGTGCCACACTGTCGGAAGTTCTGGACGGAAGGAATGCCACACTGCCGTAGGCTCCGTTCTGAGGGAGCAGCGCATTGTCGGAGAGTCACTTCTGTGGGAGGGACGCTCTGTTGGAGAGTGAGTTCTGAGGGTGCACCGAATTGTTGGAGGGTCGGTATGAAGGGACCACCGAACTCTCGGAGGATCAGTAGTGAGGGTTTGCCGGATTATCGAAGGGTCAGTTCTGAGGGAGTGATGCAATGTCAGAGGGTCAGTACTGAGGCAGCGCTTGGAATATTGATCAATGGTCTGCTTCCCATGTATTAAGATGACTATGTGCTCTGCTTCCGAGTGATATAGTCTTAAAATTGGATTTGGGACAATAAGGAGTAATGTCAGGAATCACACAATCACACACGGGCCAGTGGAAAGCCATTTAGTCTGTCAATTGGGAATGTCAAGAAATACATTGATGTGCCTTATTTAAGTGAGGATATTTAAGGTTCTGTGTGCAATCTGGTTCACTGCTGTAATAATACAGATGTGCTATAGACCCCATGAATACTGCAACAAGGCTAAAGGAGTGCCTTACCTTCACCTGTTCTCATATTTAAATAAGCTCTCTGTTCCCCTTGCTCCTGTTTGTACGTATTCCTCAATTTGTGGTTTCTGAGAGATCTTATCTCCACCTCTGTTGTGAACGGTCGCTGTGAAACACCGTAAACTCACAAATATTTATAGGATGACCTTGTCTTGCACCTGATACACGGTGTGCAGCATGCAAATCTGCTCAGCACAGAGCCAGTCTCCATCACACAACCTCAGCATTGACAAAGGCCCCATAGTGGGGGTGGGGGAGATTAAAATCTACCCTGCACCCTGGAGTTACCTCACTGAACCGGCCATTGAAGAACATTAGAAATAGGAGCAAAAGTACTTTAATCTCATACTGTACATTTAAAAAGGGCTGTTTGTTTTGCTAAGCTTAGGCTTGAATTAATTCAGCAGTGAACTGGGTAATCAATAGATCCTGAATTAACCCTTCAAACTGACTTAGTTTGACAGAGTCAGAACCATCAGACAGAGTCTCAGACACTGAATTAGCGAATAATACTGACGTTTATTTAACAGAAGCAAAATCAAGCACTTATCATAGAGCCAAAGACTCATCAAGCAACTTGTTCAATGAAATGAAACTTCACCAATAGGAAATTAGGGGAGACAAAGTGGAAAACATACGTGTGTTGAGAGGAATGCGTACAGGAGTCACACTTTCAAATTGACTCCCAATATTTCAGAAGAGGATGACACACTCAACCAACACAACACCATCCCACCCAGCCCCACCACGCCACTCCCCCCGCGCTGACAGCTGTTTACCAAAGGACTCAGGACCTTCCTGGGGTCCCCACTGACAGATTTTCTCCTCTGTCTGCCCCCTGGGCCTAGTGCCACACTCACCATATGTTATTTGTATTCATGGAGGGGATGTAGGAATCGCTGGCTGGAACAACATTTATTGCACATGCCTATTTGCCCCATGAGAAGATGGTGGTGAGCGTCCTTCTTGAACCACTGTTGTTCAGGTGGTGTAGGTACAGCCATAGTGCTGGTAGGGATAAAGTTCCAGGATTTTGACCCAGCGACATTGAAGGAGCGGACGAGACATTTCAATATCAGGATGATGAGTGGCTTGGAGGGGAGCTTCCAGTTGGTGTTATTCCCAATTTTTCCACTGCCCTTGCCCTTCTAGATGGTGGAGGCCATGGGTTTGGAAGGTGCTGTCAAAGGAGACTTGAGAGTTTCTGCAGTGCATATTGTAGATGGTATACACTGCTTCGGTGTTGCAGGGAGTGAATATTTTTGGATAGGGTGCCGATCAAGTGGGGCTGTTTTCTCTTGGACGGTATCGAGCTTCCTGAGTGTTGTGGGAGCTGCAACGCATCCAGCCAAGTGAGTCTCTTCCCACCGCACTCTTTCTCTGTGCCTTATACTTCCTGGGCAGGTTTTGGGGACTCAGGTGGAGTGTTACTGGCAGCAGGATTCCCAACCCCTGAACTGCCCTTGTCGCCAAAGTATTTATCTGGCTAGTCCAGTTCAGTTTCTTGTCAATGGGAAACCACAGATTATAGATAGTGGGGGATTCATTGATTGTAATGCCATTGAACACTTCTGTGGCGTGAATGTAACTTGCCACTTTTCAGCCCAAGCCTGGATATTGTCCAGGCCTCGTTGCATTACGACATGAGCTGCTTCAGTGTCTGAGTAGTCAACGAATGGTGCTGAAAATTGTGCAAGCATCAGCGAACATCCACACTTCTGACATTATGATGGAAGTTAGATCATTGAGGGAGCAACTGAAGGTGTTTGGGCCGAGGACACTAACATGAGGAACTCCGGCGATGATGTCATCTCCACCCTGGGGTGCACACTGACGGGAAATCCCCTCTGTCTGACCTTCGGCTCAGCACCACACCCACCATCTACGCCCTGACAGAAATGCCCCTTTCTGACCCCGAGGGTCTGGAGCGGTTACCCTTTGTTTCGTGTCCACATGGAGGCGTTTGTGTGTTTCACACCCCAAAAGGTTGTAACAGCACCTTCGGCCATGTCGTTCCAAGTGGCTCAGTGGACACTCATGTTGCCAGGGCCCATCATTATTGGTTCCTTCAATTTTGCCTTCAACCCAAGGCAATGGATTGCTTCAAGATTCATTCCCTATTTTTCTTACCTTACGATTTTCCCCTTCGTTTGGCCCAGAAATATAAGCTCAGGGCAGTGCTTTCGGGGAGTGTAGGTTCCTTTCTCACATATCCTGTGGCTACATTTTCTTTAATGTTCCAGACTCCCGTCTTCCATAGGGTGAAGGTAGATGCGTCGGAAGCTGTTCAGAGAATGTTCACCAGGCTAATACCAGGAACGGGCGGGTTGTCTTATGGTGAAGGGTCGGACTGGCGAGGCTTGTATCCGATGGAGTTTAGAAGAGTAAGAGGCGACTTGATCGACTTGAGATTCTGAGAACGTTAAGATTCTGAGCGGGCCTTGACAGGGCGGGTGTGTGTGGGGATGTTCCCCTTTGTGGGAGAATCTCTAACGATGGGGGGGTCACGGTGTAAAAATGAGGGGTCGCCCATTTCAGACAGAGATGAAGAGATATGTTTTCTCTTAGGTGGCCGTAAGTCTTTGGGGCTCTCTTCCTCAAAAGGCGATGGAAGAAGAGTCTTTGAATATTTTTATAAACGAGCGAGAGAGATTGTCTGTGAACAAGGGGGCGAGAGGATATCGGCCGGTGAGTGTGTGCGGGGGGGTGGGGGTCTGGCGTTAGGGGCGGGAATGTAGTGTTGAGGTCACAATCAGATGAAGCGTGATCTTATTGAACGGGGGATCAGGCTGGAGGGGGCGAGTTGCCCACTCCTGCTCCAAATTCGCAAGTTCGTATGTAATCCTAGCAGAGGAACATTAATGGTAAAATACAGGATTCTGACTTTTATCGGCTATTTGATGTGTGATGACTTATCCCTCAGGTCCAGGGTAATTCAGGTACTATCTTCTAATAGAGTTGCTCGTCAGTGAGGAGTTAGTATGGAGTGAGCTTGTTGAGAAAGGTTTGCAACTTAGCATGGCTTCTCTCTTCTCATGTTAGTAACAACAAGTCCAAGTGTAGCAAGCCCACTAAATCCCACTAACATTCAACTAAACTCCCTTCCCCGTGAACCTGCTCTGCTGTCGGATGAGAGAGATGGTGACAGAGCGGGGCTGCCATTGGTCGAGCGTTCCCGAGGCTCAGGAGAATGTTCTGGGGCCAGGGGTTCAATTCACATCATGGAATTTCCATTTAATTCATCAACCTGGAATTCTCATATATGTGTTTATGTGTTGTGAGAGTGGGGAGCGGAGCTGCCAGGAGAAAGAGTGGGGTGAGGGTGCGGCTCAGGGGAGGTATGCGAAAGTAGGGGTGCGGGGAGAGCGGGGAGGGGAGGAGAGGTCGCGGGCCGGGAGTGCGCAGGGCCGGGGCGAGAGCAGTATTGAATGTGGGAGAGTGGGGCCCGCGGGGAGACTGGGTTCAGTGGAAGAGTAATGCAGGGCCGTGCTTGTTAGTGTGAGAGAGAGTGAGTGCGAGAGCGAGAGAGTTATTGCCCTTCAATTCTTCCTGACAAAGTGGATAATGTTACGTATTAAAATTCCAACCCGCAACTCGCCAATGCTCTTCGACAGCACCTTCCATGTCCACAACCTCTACCATCTAGAACAAAGGCAGCAGATAGATGGGATTACTACCGCCTGGAAAACACCTCCAAGCCACACAACGTCCTGAATTGGAAATATATCGGCCGTTCCTTCACTGTCGCTGGGTCAAAATAGTGGAACTCCCTCCCTAACAGCACTGTGGGTGTACCTACACCACAAGCACAGCAAAGATTCAAGAAGGCAGCTCACCACCACCTTCTCAATGGGCAATTAGTGATGGGCAATAAATGCTGTCCTGGCCAGTAATGCCCATATCCCACAAAGGAATGAAAATATTTAGCCGGACAATTGCACAACGTTGGCAATTAAATGCTCAGGCCTTGTGCCAATTTCAATCCCCCTGCATACTTCCTGATGGGCAGCTGGAGGCAGGTTATGATGTAAGGGAAAAAAAAAACTGTTCCAAATATCAGGTGAGATGTTTCCTTATTCTGTTATCGCAGCTCATTTAATTAATAATCTTTAATTTGCACAAATGTTACGCCAATGTAACTCATTGACGAATGATAATGTTTCAGCCAACCAGCACTGCCGAATGTCAGATGTGAAACCCATGTGATGGGCGGCGTTGGATATATTGTCACGGAGACTGATGCCACTCACAGCAGATTGGACCGGAGAGTGAAGAGGCAGCAAATCAACGGGACCCCCACTGCATCGCGCACAGTGACATCTTATCTGGAGACGCTGGTAAGCATTCGGCTATGATGTGGCCAATATAAAAAGGTCAGGAATTTGTCATTTGCTGGGTATTGTTTCGGTGGGGCGTGTGCTGCTTGTCCTGTCCGCCTACCGGGCTCAGTAATGGAACGGTGTTCGAATATTTGCACGGTGCCTACACAACGGGGCTGGAGGAGGAGTCAGAGAATAGAGCAGGAACGTCAGGAATACATCGAGTTTATATTTTTGAGGAGTTGAACAAGGAGAGAGGGAAGGATTGAACTAAAGCTATGGGTGTTTGTTAAGGAAAGTTAAGGAAGTAGAATTCACCTCTGTCGGTGGGGGTGACAGTGAGTGAGGCAGAGTCAGCTCACTCTGTGTGTTCGGGTCGCAGTGACTGTACATTTCACCCATTATAACTCAATATTCTCACTATTCCATTGTCCCAATCTCTAACCACAGTTCCCTCCCTTTCCCTTTTCTATTAACTCTCCACAATGCTAATTCTGTGTTTTCCTTCCCAGAATATCCCTCGGTGAGATGGCGATTCTGCTGCTGATTCTCGGTTGCCTGAGTAAGCTAATTACAATGTAATCAAACGCCACCATGTTCATTGAAAATAATTATGGAGATAATCCTCATTTGTAATGTTGTTGCAGGTGGTTTCATTGCTGTGCCTGGGACACATGAACTGATGCCATTGTAAGCAGTGTACACGGAATATAAAATTTAAAAAGAGTGATTGTTCACAGAATGGACAGCAGTGTGTAAAAATAGCCTTGAATGTTGCCTCATATGAGAACATACAGTCTACAATCAAAAAGGATAAAACAGGGATCTTTTTAATCGGTGACAATTCGCAAGGGGTGGATATCCAAATGGACTTGGGGATCCTTTGTACAGATTGTTGCATGTCTTCAACAGGTTCACAAAATAATCCAAAAGCCTAATTGAATGCTGACCTGTATATCTGTCGTAACAGACAAGTTTGTAGACAACATGTGTCAGATTCATAAAGCCCTGGTCAGGACACACAGAGAGTATATGTGGGCATTGATGTGCACCACACCAGAGGAAGGATTGAATGACCTCGGAGGGAGTGTCGTGTAAATTTCCGAGAACGAAACCATCATTCCAAGGGTGAAATTATAAGGAGATTTTAAACAGCCTAAGGTTGTTGTCCCTTTTTAGAGGGGGGCGGGGTGGGGGTGGGGTGGGGGGGAGGTGGGGAGGGGGGGGGGTAGTGGGGTGGGGGGGCTGGGGCTGACTTCATCAATCTTTTCAACGTATCCTGCGGGAGGGATCAGGTGTACAGAATCTATTTCGGAGAGTTTGGATGTGGGGAATGAGGGGGCGTGATCTAAAGATTAGAGTCAGAGTTACTTTAGTCAAATTAGCAAACACTTTTACAAATGAAGTTAGTAGAAGTTTGGAATTTTCTTCTGTAAAATGCAGCGGATGGTTAACTTCGAAATCTGGAATTGGTATATTTTTTCCACGCTCTCACAAATTTTAACATCCACCACATTCGCATTGTCTCCACCCTCTGTCTCACAGACCCACACTCTCTACCCTTCTCTCTCTCTCACATAATCTCATTCTCCATCTCTATCTCTCTCTCTGACACAGTTGCATTCTCCCCTCTCTCACACATACTTACACTCTCCCCCTCTCTCTCACACAGTCACACTCTCCCCCTCTCTTTCTCTCAAACGCAGTCACACTCTCCCCCTCTCTCTCTCACATACACTCTTCCCCTCTCTCTCACACACAGTCACACTCTCGCCCTCTCTTTCTCTCACATACTCACACTCTCCCCCTCTCCCTCTCACAGTCACACTCTACCCCTCTCTCCCTTAAATACAGGCTCCCCCTCCCTCTCACACTCTCTCCCCCTCTCTCTGCCACACAGACTGTGACTCTCCCACTTCTCTCTCCCTCACTCATACTCTCTTCCTTCTTTCATATGCACATCCCCCTTCCTCACTCATACTCATTCCCCTCTGTTTTATACTCACACTCCCCTCTCTCTGTCACTTTCACCCTATCCTCTTCGTCTTTTACACACACTCTCGCTCTCTCGCTCTCTCTCTCTCACAATCACACTGTCCTGTCTCTCTCACTCACACTCTGCACCACACTCACTCACAGTCACACACTCCCACCTCACTCGCTCTAGCACTTTCTCACACTTGCAGACTCCTCCTCTCTCTCACTCTCACCTCTCTGTCAGACACACTCACTCTCTCAATATTTTTCTCAAATGCCCACACTAACCGCCGCCACTTACAGTCACATATCTTTCTCACACTCAAACTCTGACCGCACCCTCAAACAATCTTCTGCTCTCTCTCACACTGACACTTTCACTCACATTCCCCTCTCCCATGTAAACTCTCTCTCTCTCTCCATTTTTCACTCAAAATCTCCCCCACTCCCCTCAAATTCACAGCCTCCCCTCTCTCTCCCCGAAATTCAGGCTCTTCCACACTTTCTCTCTCTCTCTCTCTTTCTATGTCTCTGTCACTCTCACACACACTTGCACACTTTACTGTCTCTACCACAATCACAACCCCTCCTCTCTGTCACACTCAAACTCTCTCTTCTCTCTCCTACACACACCCTCACCCCTCTCTATCACAATTAAACTCTCCCCATTTCTCCTGCACACTCTCACCACTTTCACTCAAATTCACAGTCTCCCTCTGTCTCATTCACAATTTCACTCTCTCTCTTACTCACAGCTTCCCTCTCTCTCGCTCACTTACAGTCTTCCTCTCTATGACGCATTCACAGTCTCCCTCTCACTCAGTCACAGTCTGACTCTCGCTCTCACTCACAGTCTTTTTCTCACTCTCTCACTCAGTCTCTCTCTGTCACTCACATCCCCCGCGCCCTCAAATTCGGTCTGCTTCTCTCTCACACATTCAGTCTACCGCTCTCTATCACATTCACAATTTCCCTCTTCCTTATTCAAAGTCTCCCTCTCTCTCATATTCAGTCTCCATCTCTCTATGTCACATTTAGTTTTGCTCTCCCTCAATCTGACTTTCAGATTTTCCTTCTCTCTGCAAAACATTGACAGTCACCCCCTCTCTCTCTCACTTACAGTCTCTATCTCTCGCATTCACACTCTCCTTCATTCACTCAATTTACCACTTTCTCTCCATCACAGGCGGCTTCTGTCTCATTCAGTCTCCCTCTCTGTCTCTCGCACTCAATGTTTCCATCTCCCTCTCTCACACACTCTCCCTCGCTCTCACTGTTTCCATCTCTCTCTCTCTCATTCAGTCTTCTTCTCCCTCTCACATTCAGTTTCACACTCTCTCTCTCACATTCAGTCTCCATCTCTCTTTCATATTCTCCCTCCTCCTCACTCACATTCACAGTCTTCCTCCTTCTCACTGTCCCCATCTCTTTCTCTCTCACACAGTCTCACCCTCACACTGTCCCCCATCTCTCTCTCACAAACAGTATCCCACCAACACATTCACCGTCTCGCTCTCTCACTCATTTTCTAACACTCTTTCTTTCTCCCTCTCCCTCTATCTCACATACACAATCTCTCCCTCTCCCTGACATTCACATGTTCCCTCTCTCTCAGTCTTCCCCTCTCTCTATCTGATTTAAATTCTCCCTCTCTTTCATTCTCCACTCTTTCTCACATCCCCAGTCTCCCAAAATATATCTCACTAACGTCCAGTCATCCTCTCTCTCTCACATTCACTGTCTCCATCTGTCTCTCACACAGCCTCTCCCTCTCGCAGTGTCTCCATCTCTCTCTCTCACTCAGTGTCTCTCCCTCTCTCACATTCACAGTCCCCATCGTTCTCTCATATTACCAGTCTCCCTGTCCCTCTCACATTCAGAGTCTCTCTCTCCCTCTCACATTCACATTCTCCGTCTTTCTCACTAACGTAGACTCTTTTCCTCTTCTTATCACATTCGCATACTCCATCTCTCTCATTCACAGTCTCCATCTCTCTTCCTCTCTTACATTCACAGTCTCCCTCTTCTCTCACATTCACAGCCCCCCTGTTTGTCTCGCATTCACGATCTCACTCACTCACTCACTCACTCACTCACTCACTCACTCACTCACTCACTCACTCACTCACTCACATCTCCCTCTCTCTCACTCGTAGTCTCTCTCTTTCTCTCTTTCTCTCACTCTCGCGCACACAGTCCTCCTCTCTCACTCTGTCTCCCTCTCTCTCAGACATTTACATTCTCCCCCTGTCTCTCACATTCAGTCTCCCTCCCTCTCTCACATTCACAGTCTCACTCTATCTCTCTCTCACTCAGTTTACTCTCTCGCTTTCACTCTGTCTCCCTCTCTCACATTCATAGACACACCCTGACTCTCACATTCACATCCTCTCTCTCTCTTTCAAACACTCACTGTCTCCCCTCTCTCTCACTCACTCGCTGCCTCTATCTCCCTCTCCTCACTCGCAGTCTGCCTCTCTCACACATTCACAGTCTCTCTCTCTCTCTCTTACTCACACACAGTCTCCCAATATCTCTGACTCACAGTCTCCCTTGTCTCACATTCATGGTCCCCATCTCTCTCACATTCAACGTCTCCCTCTCTCTCTCACTCACATTCTCCCTAGCTCACTCTCCTTCACATTCTCCCTCTCTCTCCCATTGACACACAGTATCTTCTCTCTCACAATTTCTCTCTCTCATTCACTCACAGTCTCTCTCTCTCACATTCACGTTCACCCTCTCTCCCTCACATTCAGTCTTCCTCTCTCTCTCTGACATTTTCTATCTATCTGACTCTCATTCGAATTCTACCTCTCTCTCTCACTCACTGCCTCCCTTCCTCTGCCATTCACCGTCTCCCTCGCTCTCTCACATTCACATTCTCACTCTCTCTCTCACAATTAGAGTCTCCCTCTCTCTCACACATACAGAGTCTCCCTCCCTCTCTACATTCAGTCTTACTCTCTTTATCTCACTCAGCATCCCTCCGCCTCTCTCACTCACATTTCCCCTCTGTCTCTCTAACTCACAGGGTCCCTCTCCCTCACTTACACTTTCCTCTCTCTCTCACATTTACAGCCTCTCTCTCACATTCAGTGTCTCCCTCTCTCCCTCACCTTCAAAGTCTCTCTCTCTCTATCTATCTCACATTCACAATCTCCCTCTCTCACTCACTCACAGTCTCCCTCTTTCTCACATACACAGGAACCTCTCGCTGACACATTTACAGTCTCCCTCTCTCCATTACATCCGCATTGTCTCTCTCACTCACTCACTGTCTCTCTCTCTCTCCTCACTCCCAGTCTCCCTCAATCTCAGACGCACAGGCTCCCTCTCTCTCTGACATACAAAGCCTCCCTCCCTCCCTCAAATTCACCTTCTATCTCTCTGTTACTCACTCACTATCTCCCCCTCTCTCTCTCACTCACTGTCTCCCTCTCTCCCTTACATTCATAGCCCACCCCCCCCCCTCTCTGACATTCTCCATCTATCTCACTCACATTCACAGTCTAGCTCCCTTCCTCTCTCTCACATTCGGTGGTTCCCTCTCTCTTTCTCACATCCAGTGCCTCCATCTCTCTATCGCATTCAGTCTTTCTCCCTCCCTCACATTCATATTCTATATCTCTCTCACTCACTCACTATCTTCCTCCCTCTCTTAGTAACAGTTGCAGTCTCTCTCACACTCAATCTCCCTCTCTCTCACTCTCAGTCTCCCTCTCTCACTTTCAATCCCCATTGCTCTCTCACATTCAGCGTCTCCCTCTCTCTCGCACTCACATTCTCCCTCTCTCTCGCACTCACAGTCCCCCTCTCTCATGCACTCACAGTCTCTCTCGCTCATATTCAGAGTCTCCCTCTCTCTCTCTCTCAATCACATTCTCCCCCTCTCCCTCACATTCACAGTCTCCGTCTCTCTCTGACATTCTCCATCTATCTCACTCACGTTCACAGTCTAACTCTCTCTCTCTCTCTCTCACTCACTCAATCACAGCCTCCTTCTCTCTCACATATAACTTCTCCATCTCTCACTCATTCTATCACACCCACTGAGTCATCCTCTCCCTCTCTCTCACATTCAGAGTCTCCCTGTGTCCCTCTCGCACTCACATTCTCCCTTTCTCTCACGTTCATATTATCCCTCTCTCTCGCACTGAGTCAGTCTCCTTTCTCTCAAAGCCTCCCTGTCTCATTCACTCACAGTCTATCTCGGTCATATTCAGAGTCTCCCTCTCTCTCTGACATTCTCCATCTATCTCATTCACATTCACAGTCTATCTCTCTCTCTATCTCTCACTCAAAGCCTCTTTCCTTCTCACATACAACGTCTCCCTCTCTCAATCATTCTCTCAATCCCACTCAGACATTGTCTCCCTCTCTCTCACACATTCAGAGTATCCCTCTTTCCCCCACATGCAGAGTGTCTCTCTCTCTCTCACGTTAACATTCAGTCCCTCATTCAGTCTCCATCTCACTCACATTCACATGCTCCCTCTCTCTCACGTTACCATTCTCTACCTCTCTCACTCCCTCTCTCTCTATATATCTCACTCACTGTCTCCCTCTCTCACATTCACATGCTCCATCACTCTCACTCACAATCTCCCTCTTTCTCACTCAGACTTCTCTTTCGCATTCAGTCTCCCTCTCTCTCTCACATTCACAGAATTTAGGCCTCACATTCTCATTCTCCCTCTCTCCCTAACCAGCAGTCTCCCTCTTTCTCCCTCACATTCACAGCCTCCAACTCTGTCACATTGACAGTTGTCATCTCTCTCTCGCATTCGCATTCTCCCTCTCTTTCACTCAGTCTCCTTCTCTCTCAAATTCACAGTCTCCCTCTATCTCTCTCAGGTTCGCAATCTCCCTCTTACTCACTCACAGTCTCCATCTCTCTCTCACAATCAAAGCCTCCCTCCCTCTCTCACATTCAAATGCTCGCTCTCTCACAGACTATCTCTCTCTCTCTCTCTCTCTCTCTCTCTCTATCTCTCTCTCGTATTTAGTCTCCTTTTCTTTCTCGCATTCACAGCCTCCCTCTCTTTCTCACAGCAACAGCCTACCGCTTTCTGTCACATTCACAGTCTCCCTCTCTCTCCCACATTCATATTCTCCACCTCTCTCTCAAATTCACAGGCTCCCTCACTCTCTCACATACAAAGGTTCCCTCTCTCTTCCTCACCCTCCTTCTCTATTCCTCTCAACTTCTTCATTCTCACTCCCAGTCTCCTTCTCTATCTCTCTCACATTCGCAGTCTCCCTCTATTCACCTCACATTCGCAATCACTCTCCCTCTCACAGACTGCGTCTCCCTCACCCTCTTACTCAGTTCCCCCTCTCTCATGCTTCCTCCCTGTCACTTAGTTAACCTCTCTCGCTCTCACTCACAGTCTCACTCTCCCTATCATTCTGTCTCCCTCTCATTCATTCTGTCACTCTCAATCAGTCGCTCTCTTCCCCTCTCTCACACATTCAGAATCTTCCTCTCTCTCCCTCTCACATTCATAGTCTCCCGCTATCTCTTTTACTCACATTCTACCTCTCTCTACCTCACTTAGTCTCCCTTTCTCTCCCTCATGTTCTCTCTCTCTCTCTCTCTCTCCACCTCACACAGTTTTCTTCTCTCTCTCACATTCACAGCCGCCAACTACCTCACATTCACATGTTCCCGCCTCTCATGTTAAAATTCTCTCCATCTCTCACTCACTCACAGGCTCCCTCTCTGTCTCACTCAGTCTCTCTCTCTCTCTCTCACTCACAGTCACCCTCTCTCACACACATTCACATGCCTCCTCTCTGTCACTCACAGTTTCCTTCTCTCTCGCTCAGTCTCCCTCTCTCTCACATTGAGTTTCCATCTATCGCTCACTCAGTCTCCTTCTCTCTCTAACACATTCATAATTTCCATCTCCCTCTCTCACATTCACAGTCTTCCTCTCTCTCACACACACAGTCTCCCTCTTTCATTCGCTCAGTCTCGTTCTCCCGCACATTAGGTTTCTATCTCTCGCACAATCAGTCTCCATCTCTCTCTCCCTTACATTCACAATCTCCCTCTTTGTCGCTCACATTCACTGCCTCCCTCTCTCACATTCACAGCCTTCCTCTCGCTCTCACTTTCACAACCTCCTTCCTTTTCACATTCAAATTCTTCCTATCTCACTCACAGCCTCCTTCTCTCTCACTCACATTCAGTCTCCCTTCCTCTCTCCCATTCACAGCCTCTCTCCTTCACTCACATTCACAGTCTCTCTCTCTCTCAAACACTCACTCACTCTCTCTCTCTCCCCCTCTGTCTCCATCCCTCTCACTCACATTCTCCCTCTCTCTCCCACTTTCCGTCCCCATCTCTCTCGCACATTCGACGACTCCCTCTCTCTTACATTCACAGTCTCTCTCTCACTCAAACACTCACCCTCTCTCTCTCTCGCCGTTTCATTGTCCGTCTCTCTCCTACTGACTCACGGTATCCTCTCTCACATAGTCTTACACATTCATTCATTCACAGTCTCTCTCTCTCTCACATTCACGTTCCCCCTCTCTCCCTCAAATTCAGTCTCCCTCTCTCTCTGACTTTCTCTTTCCATCAAACTAACATTTAGAGTTTAGCACTCTCTCTCCCTCTCACAGACTCCCTTCATCCCACATTCACCCTCTCCATCTCTCATTAATTCCCTCACTCTCGATTAGCCTCCTTCTCCCTCTCTCTCATTCACAGTGTCCCTCTCACTCACACAGATTTTCAATCTCATTTACTGTCTCTCTTACATTCACAGCCTCCCTCTCTCTATCTCATATTCACTGTCTCACTCCCTCAGTCTCACTCTCCCTCTCTCACATTCTCAGCCGCCATCTATCTCACATTCACATGCTCCTCCCCTTCACGTTGACATTCTCTCCCTCTCTCACTGACTCAGCCTCCATCTCTCTCACTCAGTCCCCCTCTCCCTCATATTCAATTGCTCCCTCTCTCTCACTGAGTTTAACTCTCTCGCTCGCACTCATAGTCTCCCTCTCCCTCTCTCACACATGCAGTCTCCCTCTCTCTCTCTCTTTCTCTCTCTCTCTCACCCTCTCTCTCACATTCACCGCCTCATTCTCTCTTTGTCATTAACAGTCACACCATCCCTCATATTCTGTCTCACTCTCTCACTCATTCTCTCACTCTAACTCAGTCTCGCTATCCCTCCCTCTCTCTGTCTGTCATTCAGAGCCTTCCTCTCTCTCACATTCAGATTCTCCCTATGTCTCTCTCACTCACATTCTCCATCTGTCTCCCTCCCTTAGTCTCCCTTTCTCTCCCTCACGGTCAGTCGCCTCCTCTCTCTCCCTCCCACTCAGTTTCTCTCTCTCTCTCTCACATTCACAGCCGCCATCTATCTCACGTTCACATGCTCGCACCTCTCAGTTTAACATTCTCTACCTCTCTCTCTCACTCACAGTCACCCTCTCTCTCACTCACATTCTCCCGCAAACTCTCTCTCACTCACAATCTCCTTCTCTCTCCCACACATTCACAATTTCCCTCTCTCTCGCTCCGTTTCCATCTCTCACTCACTAAGTCTCACTCCCTCTTCAGATTCACAGCCTCCTTCTGTCTCTCTCACATTCACAGCTTCCATCTCTCACATTGAGATTCTCCCTAGCTAACTCAGTCTCCATCTCTCTCTATCACATTGTCTCCCATTTCCCTCTCACATTCACAGTCACCCTCCATCCCTCATATTCACATTTTCCCTCTCATTCACCCTCTCGCTATCTCCCTCTCTATCTCACTCACAGTCTACCTCTCTCACTCATTGTCTCCCTTTCTCACACTTTCAGTCCCCACCTTTCTCTCACATTCACTAGCTCCCTGTCTCTCACACTCACATCCTCCCTCTCTCTCCCTCAGTTCCATTACTGCTCTTTCTCCCACTGACTCACTTTCTCCTTCTCCCTCTGTCTCATTCAGTCTCCCTATCTCCATGACAATCACAGTCTCCCTCTCTCTCTCTTTCACACACTCACAGCCACACTCTCTCCCACATTCACAGCCTCCCACATTCTTTCAAATACACAGCCTCCCTCTCTCTCTCACACATACACATTCACCCTCTCTCTCTCTCACACAGTCTACCTCTCTCTCTGCCTCATATTCAGTCTAATTTTCTGTCTCACATTCTGAGTCACTCACAGTCTCCTCTGAGGCACAGTCTCCTTTCCACTAATTTTCAGTCCCCATCTCTTTCTCACATTCTCAGTCACCATCTCTCCAAGTGACTCACTCTCCTCTGACTCACAGTCTCCATCTCTCTCAATGTCAGTCCCCATCACACTCTCACATTCTCAGTCACCCTCTCTCCCTCACATTCACGCACACTCTCTCTCTCTGTCCTTCTCCCTCTCACAGCCTCAACTTATCCAAATCCCTCCCACTAACTCTCATTCCAATTTCTCTCAGTTTCCCTTTCTCATTCACTCACATTCTCTCTTTCACACATTAGCAGTCACCCTCTATCCCCTACATTCTCTCCGTCACATTCACAGTCCCCCCTCTCACACAGTCTCCCTCTTTCTCCCTCAATTTCACTGTCTCCCCCTCTCACACAGCTTCCATCTATCTCTCTCACATTCATAGTCTCCCTGTGTCTCTCTCAGATATCCAGAATCTCCCGCTCATTCTCTGACTCCCTCTCCCTCTCTCTCTCTCTCTCACTAAATTCTCCTCTCTTTTCACTCACAGTCTCCCTCTCGCACTCACAGTTTCACTCCGTCGTACTCACAGACTCACTTTCTCTCTCACACTCACAGGCGCCGTCACTCCATGACTTTCAGACGCCATCTCTCTCTCACCTTCTCAGGCACCTTCTCTCCCTCACATTCACATTATCGGTCTTCCTCTCTGACTCACTCACAGTCCCGTTCTCCCTCACAGATGCAAATTACCAAACTCTCTCCCACTAGCTCACAGTCCACTCTCCTTCATAGCCTCCCCCTCTCATTCACTCACGGTCTCCATCTCACACATTAGCAGTCTCCCTATCTCTTTGACGATCACATTCTCTCTCTCGCATTCACAGCCACATTCTGTCTCACACAGTCACAGTCTCCCTCCCTATCTCTCAAACAGTTTCCTTTTCTCGCATTCACTGTTTCCCTCTCTCCGTCACATTCACAGTCTTTCTCTGTCATTAACTCACCTCTTGCCTCTCTCTTTCACTCTCAGTCTCCCTCTCTCTCACTTTCAGTCCCCATCTCACTCTCACATTCGCAGTCTCCCTCTGTCCTTTACAATCACATTGTCCCTCTCTCACTAGCATTCACAGTCACCTCCTCTCACTCACTCTCCCTCTTTCTCTCACGCAGTCTCCCTCTCTCTCTCACTCAAAGTCTCGCTCTCTCTCTCACACTCACCGTCTAACTCAGTCTCACTCACTGTCTCACTTTCTATCTCACACTCTCAGGCGCCCTCACTCTCTCATTTTCAGACCCCATCTCTCTCTCTCACCTGCTCAGACACCCTCACATTCAATTTATATATCTCTCTCTCTCTGACTCACTCACAGACCCCATCTCTCTCCCGTCTCTCTCACAGATGCAATTAATCAACCCCTCCCATTAGCTCACAGACCACTCTTTCTCATTTCCTCCATCTCTCATTCACTTACAGTCTCTATCTCCCACATTAATAGTCTCCCTCACTCTCAGACATTCACATTCTCCCTCTCCCACTCACATTCAGTCTCCGTCTCACACATATTCTCCCTCCCTCCCTCTCAGATTCATACTCTCCCTCTCCCTCACACACACTCAGAGTCTCCCATTCATACACTCATTCACTCACCCTCTCTCTCTCACTCAGTCTCTCTCTCTCTCACTCAGTCTCCCTCTCTCTCTCTCACTCAACGTCTCAATCTCTTTCTCACTCAAAGTCTCACTCTTTCTCTCACTCAGTTTCACGCAGTCGCACTCAGAGACTCACTTTCTCTCTCAAACTCACAGGTGCCCTCACTCTCTCACGTTCAGAACCCATCTCTCTCTCACCTTGTCAGGCACCCTCTCTCCCTCTCATTCACATTATCTCTCTCCATCTCTCACTCACTCACAGTCACTTTCTCTCTCACTGATGCAAATTACCCATCTCATTCTCACTAGCTCACAGTCCAATCTGTCTCACAGCCTCCCTCTCTCATTCACTCACCGTCTCCATCTCCCACATTAACAGTCTCCCTCTCTCTGTGATATTCACATTCGCTGTCTCACATTCAAAGCCAACTTTTCTCTCACACATTCACAGTCACCCTCCCTATCTCTCAATCAGTTTTCAATTCCCTCACATTCACAGTCTCCCTCTCTCCCTCACATTCAGTTTTTCTCTTTCATTGACTCACCTCCTCCCTCTCTAAATCACTCTCAGTCTCCCTCTCTCTCGCTTTCAGTCCCCATCTCACTCACAATCACAGTCTCCTTCTGTCTTTTACATTCACATTGTCCATCTTTCCCTCACACTCATAGTTTCCCCCTCTCACTCACTCTCCCTCTCTCTCTCTCACGAGGTCTCCCTCTCTCTCTCACTCACAGTCTCCCTCTTCTCACTCACAGACTCACTTACTCTCTCACATTCACAGGCACCCTCACTCTCTCACTTTCGGACCCCATCCCTCTCACCTTCTCAGGCGCCCTTTCTCCCTCACATTCACATTAGCTCTTTCTCTCTGGCTCACTCACAGCCCCCCTCACTCTCATAGATACAAATTACCCAAACCTCGCCCACTAGCTCACGGTCCACTCTCTCTCACAACCTCCCTCTCTCACTCACTTACAGTCTCTATTTCGCACATTAACAGCCTCCCTCTCTCTCTGATCTTCACATTCTACCCCTTTCATACACTTACATACTATATCTCCCACCATTACAGTCTCCCTCTCTCTATGATATTCACATTCTCCCGTTCTCAATCACATTCAGTCTCCACCTCTCACACAGTCCCCCTCCCTCCTTCTCACATTCATAGTCTACCTCTCTCTCTCACACACTCAGAGATTACCATTCATTCACTCACTCTCCCTCTCTCTCTCACTCAATCTCCCTCTCTCTCTCACTCGGTCTCCCCCTCGCTCTCTCTCCCACACTCACAGTCTCCCTCTCTCTCACTCACAGTCTCACTCAGTCTCAGTCACAGCCTCACTTTCTCTCTCACATTCACTGGCTCTCTCTCTCTCTCGCTCTCATATTCGTAGTCTCCCTCTCTCTCCCATATTCACATTCGCCCTCTCTCACTCACTTAGTCTCATTCTCGCCCACGCACAGCCTCCCTCTCGCCCACGCACAGCCTCCCTCTCTCTGACATTCACATTCTCAATCACACATTCAGTCTCCCTCTCTTTCTCGCATTCACTATCGCTCTCTCTCTCTCTTACTCAATCTCACTCTGACTCACTCAGAGTCTCCACTGACTCACAGTCCCCATCTCACTCTCATATTCACATTTTCCCTCGCTCCCTCACATTCTCAATCCCCCCTCTCACACAGTCTCCCCCTCTCTCCCTCACATTCAAAGGCCCCACCTCTCACACAGTCTCCCGTTCTCTGCCTCACATTCACACTCTCTCCCCATTTCACTCACTCACCCTCTCTCTCTCACTCACTGTCTCAATTTCTCTCTCAAACTCACAGGCGTCCTCACTCTCTCACTTTCAGACCCCATCTCTCTCTCACCTTTTTAGGCAATCTCTCTCCCTCACATTTACATTAGCTCTCTCTCTGCCTCACTCACAGTCCCCCTCTCTGTCACAGATGCAAATTAGCCAATTCCCTCCCACTAGCTCACAGTCCACTCTCTCTCATATCCTCCCTCTCTCATTCACTTACATTCTCCATCTCCCACATTAACAATCTCCCTCTCTCTCTGATATTCACATTCTTCCTCTCTCACTCACATTCAGTCTCTTCCTCTCACACACTCTCCCTCACTCTCTCACATACATAGTCTTCCTCTCCCTCTCTCACACTCAGAGTCTGCAATTCATTCTCTCACCCAGTGACCCTCTCTTTCGCTCAGTCTCTATGACACTCACACTCAGCCTCCCTCTATCTCTCTCGCCCAAGTCTCCCTCACTTACTCTCCCACATTCACTTTCTCCCTCTGTCACCCAATCGGTCTCACTCTCGCCCACGCAGAGCCTCCCTCTTTCTCACTTTTAGATTCGCTCTCTCTCAACCATTCAGTCTCCCACTCTCACTTTCTCGCATTCACTATATCTCTGCCTCTCTTTCTCTCCCCAGCTTTCTTCCTCTCTATCTCTCATTTTTTCTCTCTCTCTCACGATTACAGTCTGCCACTCTCTCACATTGTCCCACTCTCTCTCGCAGATTGGCATTCTCTCTCTCTCTGCCTTGCTCACTCTCTCACAGTCTCTCTCTCTCACTCTCCCTCTCTCTTACAATCACAGTCTCCCCCTCTCTCACATTCACAGTCTAGCTCTCTCTCCCACTCACATCCTCCCTCCCTCTCACAATCTCCGTCTTCTTCCTTCG
This sequence comes from Cetorhinus maximus, assembly GCF_964194155.1. Lineage (NCBI taxonomy): Eukaryota > Metazoa > Chordata > Chondrichthyes > Lamniformes > Cetorhinidae > Cetorhinus > Cetorhinus maximus. The sequence goes on along the minus strand of NC_135913.1, from coordinate 11,422,348 downwards.
AAAGTTTCCACTCACTGACTCAGAATCCGTCCCCCTCTCTCGCTCTCTCATTCAGACTCTCCCTTTCACTCTCGATCAGTCTCCCTCTCTACCGCGCTCTCACTCAGTCTCCGTCTCTCGTTCACTCACAGTCTCTCTCTAGTCTTCACAGCCAACTTCTCTCGCTCAAATTCACAGTCTCCCTCCCCATCTCTCAATCGTTCTCCCGCCTCTTTCTCCCTCATTCTCCCACTCTCTCACATTCACAGTCTCCCTCTCTCCCTCACATTCACAGACTGTCCCTCTAATTAACACACCGTCTCCCTCTCTCTACCACTCATAGTCATACTCTCTCTCTCTTTCGGTCCCCATCATTGTCTCACATTCACAGTCTCCATCTCCCCCTCAGATTCACATTATCTCTCTTCCACTCATTAACTGTCTCCATCACGTTCACATTCTCCTTCTGTCTCTCTCACTCGGAGTCTCACTCACTCTCTCAAGGAAAGTCTCACAAACTCTCTCACTTACTTTCTCCATCTCTCTCTCAGTCTGTTTCGCTTTCCCACTCGTACAGTCTCCCTCTCTCTCTCTCACACACAGTCTTCATCTCCGGCTCTCTCTCTCTCTCACACTGTCTCCACCTCTCTCTCTCTCTCTCTTTCTCTCCCTCAGGCTTGAAAACAGTCTCCATCAACCTCTCACACAATTCCCTCCCTCTCTCACTCACTCAGCCTCCCTCTCACTCTCACACTGGTTCTGCCTCCATCTCACATTCTTTCGCAGTCTCCCTCCCTCACTCATTCGCGGTCTCCCTCCCTAATTCAATCGCAGTCTTCCTCTCTCATTTTTTGGAGGTCTCCCGCTCATTCATTCGCAGTCTCCCTCTTTCCCTCACATTGACATTCTCTTTCTTTCACTCACTCTATGTATCCCTCTCTTTCACAATTACATTCTCCCTCAATCTCTTACATTTACATTATCCCTTCTCTCAGCATTGAATCACAATCTCCTCTGATTCAGAACCTCCGTCTATCTCGCTTTCAGTCCCCATCTCTCTCTTACATTCTCATTCAACCAGTCTCCCTCACATTCACAAAATCGTTCTCTTTCTCTGAATCACTCACTGCGCCCCTGTCTCTTATGGATTCAAATTGACCCTCTCTCTCCCACTTACTCAGAGCCCCCACTCTCCCACACTCTCCCACACTCATTCACTCAGTCGCTTTCTCACATTCACAGTCCCCTCTCTCTTCTCAATTTACATTCTCAATTTCACCCTCACATGCACAGTCTCCATCTGTCTCTCAAATTCTCTCCCTATCTCACACACATTCACAGTCCAGCTCTCTCACTCTCTCTCTCACTCAGAAGCACCCTGCCTCCCAGATTTACAACCTTTCCCCTCTTAAAATCTCCCACTCCCTCTCTCTTTCACATTCAGTGCTGCCCTCTCTCTCTCACACGTTCACAGTCTATCTCTCTCACTCACTTATTCTCCCTGTGTCTCCCTCACTCACATTCTTCCTCTGTCTTTCTCACTCATATTCTCCCTCTGTCTCTCTCACTCACAGTCTCTCTCTCTCTCGCTCAGTGTGTATCGCTCTCTCACACACAGTCAACTCCTCTCTCTCTCTCTCAGCCTCAGAGGCTCCATTCCTCTCTCAGTAACTCACCTTCTCTCCATGTCTCACACTGACTCAGTCTCCCTCTCTCTTTCATTCCCAGGCTTCCTCTCTCCTTCATTCCGCGCCTCCCTCTCTTATTCATTCGCAGTCTCCCTCTTTCTCTGTCACATTCACATTTTCTCTCTCACCCTGTCTCCCTCCCTCTCAGTCAGTCTCCCTTGTTTTTTCACTCAGTCTCCCCTCTCTTTCACTCACTGTCTCCCTTGCTCTCTCACAAAGTCTCCCTGACACTCTACCTCTCCCTGTCACATTCACAGCCTCCCTCTCTCTCACGTTCACAGTCTCCCTCTCTCTCTTTCTTTTACATGCACCCTTTCTCTCTCACATTCACACTCTCCATCTTATTCTCTTACACATTCATAGGCTCCCTCACTCTCACGTTCACAATCTCCCGCTCTCTCTTTCATTTACATTCTCCCTTTCTCCCTCACATTCACAATCACCCTCTCTATCACATTATCCATCTATCTCACTCAAAATCAGTCTCGCTCTCTCACTCTATCTCCCACTCACAGCCTCCCTTCCTTCCACATTCACCTTCTTCACACTCACAGTCTCCCTCTCAATCTCCCTTAATTACAGTGTCTGCCTCTCTCTCTTTCAAACTTTCAGCGCCGCCCTCTCTCTCTCTCACTCAGTCTCACTCATTCTCTCTCATTTAACTTTTACCCTCTTTATTTTACAATCACAGTTGCACTCTCTCACACATTCTCCCTCTCTCACTCTCACATTAAAAGTCTCTCCCTCTCACACAGTCTCCCTCTCTATCTCTCTCACTCATGCTCTCTCTCTCTCTCTCTCTCTCACTCACATTCTCCCTCTCTTCAGACATAAAGTCTCAATCAGTCTCAGTCACAGTCTCACTTTCTCTCTCACATTCAATGGCTCATTCTCTCTCTCACTTTCGCAGTCTCCCTCTCCCTCCAACATTCACATTCTCACTCACTCACTCACTCAGTCTCAGTCTCGCTCAGGCACATCCACTCTCAATCTCACATTCACATTCTCTATCTCTCCCACGTTAATTCTCCCTCCCTTTCTCGCTTTCATTACCTCAAGGCCCACCTACTCTCTCCCTTTGAAAAAGCTCACTCTCTTCCTCCAGTCCTGCTCGCTCTCACAATCCAGCCTCGCTCACTCACACCATCCGGCCTCGCTACTACTCTCCCTCTGGCTCTACTCGCTCTCTCACTCCATCCCCGCTGACTCTCTCGCCCTGGTAGTGCAAGCTCTCTTACCCCGACTCCGCTCACACCTTTTCCCCCAGACCCTCTCTCTATCCCCCCGACACCGCTCTCTATTCCCCCCGGCACCGCTCTCTATCCACCCGGCCCCGCTCTCTATCCCCCCGGCCGTGCATTCTATCCCCCCGGCGCCGCTGTCTATCCCACCGGCCCCGCTTTCTCTCCCACCGGCACCGCTCTCTATCCCCCCGGACCCGCTCTCTATCCCGCCGGCCCCGCTCTCTATCCCCCCGGCCCCGCTCTCTATCCCCCAGGCCCCGCTCTCTATCCCCCCGGCCCCTCTCTCTATCCCGCCGGCCCCGCTCTCTAACCCCCCGGCCCCGCTCTCTATCACCCCGGCCCTGCTCTCTACCCACCAGGCTACACTCACTATCACCCCTGCCCCGCTCTCTATCCCCCCGGCCCCGCACTCTATCCCCCCGGTCCCGCTCTCTATCCCCCGGCCCTGCTCTATCTCCCCCCGGCCCCGCTCTCTATCACACCGGCCCCGGTGTCTATCCACCCCGGCCCCGCTCTCGATCCCACCGGCCCCGCTCTCTATCCCCCCGGCACTGCTCTCTATCCAGCCTGCCCCGCTCTCTATACCTCAGGCAGCGGTTTCTCTCCTTCCAGCCTCGCTCGCACTCTATCCCCGGTCCCACTCACAATCTCACTCCGACCCCACTCATTCTCTTACTCCTGCCCCACTCAATCCCACCCTACACATCTGCTCACTCTCACACTCCGGCCTCGCTTGCTCTCTCCTTCCGGCCCGGCTCTCTCACTTCCTCCGTCCCCACTCTCACTTCCTTGGCCCCTCTCGCTCTCTCACCCCAGCTGTGCTCTTTCTCTTCCTCCAGCCCTGCTCATTCTCTCTGTCCTGCCTCGATCGCTCTAATCCCACAGGCCCAGCTCTCTAAACGCCCGACCACTCTCTCTAGCCCCCGCTCTCGCTCTCTCACTACCCCGGCCCCGCTCACTCAACTCCCGGCGGTGCACTCTGTCTCTCCGGCCTCCCTCTGTATCAACCCGCCCCGCTATCTCTCCGACGGGCCCCAGTCTCTATCCGCCTGGCTCCGTGCTCTCTCCCCCCAGTACCGTTCTCTAAAACTAAGGCCCAGCTCTATAGCCCCCTGTACCAGATCTCGCGACCAGGCTCCGCACCCTATCCCCCCCGCCTATGCTCTATTTTCTCCCGACCCCGCTCTCTGAAACTACAGCCCCGCTCGCTCACCCCCAGGCTCCTCTCTCTATGCCACCGGTCCGGCTCACTTTCCCCCCGGTCACGCTCTCTAACACCCCATCTGCACGCTGCCTCCCCCAGACCCCGCTCTCCCCGCACTCTCTCCGCCCAATCCCGTTCTCTCGTCCCACCAACACTGCTCTCTAAACCCCTGCCTCGAAAAATAACACCACGTTCCCACGCTCTAAACCATGGCACCGCTCTCTATTATCCGGGCCACGGTCTCTATCCCCCCGGCCACGCTCTCTAACTCCTTCCCAGATCTCTAATCCCGGCCCCGCTCTCCCTCCAACTGGCTCTGCTCTCTTTCCCCTGCCGCCGCCTTCTAACCCCCCGGCATTGCTCTCTCATCCAACCGGCCCCTCTCCATCTCGCCCAGGGCCCGCTCTATCTCTCCCCGGCCTGGCTCCCTAAACCCATGACCCGCTCTCTATCCACCCGGCCCCGCTCTCTATCCCCCCGGCCCCGCTCTCTATCCCCCCGACCCCGCTCTCTATCCCCCCGGCCTCGCTCTCTATTCCCCCGGCCCCACGCTCTATTCCACTAGCAGCGCTCTCTATCCTCCCGGCCCCGCTCTCTATCCCACTGGCCCTGCACTCTAACCCCTGCCCCCTCTCTCTAACGCCCCAGCCCCGCTCACTATCCCCGCAGCCCCTCTCTCTATCCCCCAGGCCCCGCTCTCTATCACCCCGGCCCCGCTTTCTATCCCCCCGGCCCCGCTCTCTATCCCTCCGGCCCCGCTATCTCTCCCCCCGGCCCCGCTCTCTATCCCTCCGGCACTGCTCTCTATCCCACCGGCCACACTCTCTATCCCCCCGGCCCCGCTCTCTATCCCCCCGGCCCCGCTCTCTATCCCCCCGGCACTGCTCTCTATCCCCCCGGCACTGCTCTCTATCCAGCCTGCCCCGCTCTCTATTCTTCAGGCACCGGTTTCTCTCCATCCAGCCTAGCTCGCACTCATTCCCCATTTCCACTCATTCTCTTACACTGGCCCCGCTCAATCCCACCCTACAAATCTGCTCACTCTCACACTCCTGCCTCGTTTGCTCTCTCCCTCCGGCCCCGCTCTCTCACTTCCTCCGTCCCCGCTCTCACTTCCCTGGCCCCTCTCGCTCTCTCACCCCAGCCGTGCTCTTTCTCTTCCTCCAGCTCTGCTCACTTTCTCTGTCCGGGCTCGATCGCTCTTATCCCACAGGCCCAGCTCTCTAAACCCCCGACCCTTCTCTCTAGCCCCCGCCCTCGCTCACTCACTACCCCGGCACCGCTCTCTCAACTCCCGGCCGCACCCTCTGTCTCCCCAGCCACACTCTCTATCAACCCGCCCAGCTATCTCTCCCACCAGCCCCAGTCTCTATCCGCCCGGCTCCGTGCTCTCTCCCCCCAGTACCGTTGTCTAACACTATGGCCCAGCTCTATAGCCCCCTGGACCGGCTCTCTCGACAAGGCTCCGCTCCCTAATAGAGCCTGCGCTCTATTTTCTCCCGGCCCGGCTCTCTAGAACTACAGGCCCAAACTCCCGCCCCACGGCCCCTCTCTCTATGCCCCAGGTCCGCCAATCTTTCCCCACGGTCCATCTCTCTAACACACCGGGTGCACTCTGCCTCCCCCCAACCCCACTCTCCCCGCACTCTCTCTGCCCAGTCCCGCTCTCTCGTCCCACCAACCCTGCTCTCAAACCCCCGGCCCCGAATAATAACAACACGTTCCCACGGTCTAACCCCCGGCCCCGCTCTCTATTATCCTGGCCGCTCTCTATCCCCCCGGCCCCACTCTCTATTATCCTGGCCGCTCTCTCTATCCCCCCGGCCCCACTCTCTATTAACCTGGCCGCGCTCTCTATTCCCCCGACACCGCTCTCGAACTCCCGGCCCAGATCTCTAATCCAGGCACCGCTCTCCCTCCAACTGGCTCTGCTCTCTTTCCCCTGGCGCTGCCTTCTAACCCCCCGGCATTGCTCTCTCATCATCCGGCCCTGCTCTCTCTCGCCCAGGTCCCGCTCTATCTCTCCCCGGCCTGGCTCCCTAAATCCAGGACCTGCTCTCTATCCCCCCGGCCCTGCTCTCTATCCCCCCGGCCCCGCTCTGTATCCCCCCGGCCCCGCTCTCTATCCCTCCGGCCCCGCTCACTATCCCCCCAGCGCTGCTCTCTATCCCCCCGGCACCTCTCTCTATCCCCCCGGCCCCGCTATCGCCCCGCACTCTATCCCCCCGGCCCCGCTCTCTATCCCCCCATCCCCACTCTCTATTCCCCTGCCCCGCTATCTATCCCCTCGGTCATGCTCACTATCCCCCGGCCCCGCTCTCTATACCCCCGTCCCCGCTCTCTATCCCCCCGGCCCCGCACTCTATCCCCTCGGTCCCGCACTGTCTCCCTCCGGCCCCGCTCACTATGCCCCCGGCCCCGCTCACTATCCCCCCGGCCCCGGTCTCTCTCCCCCCGGCCCAGCTCTCTAACCCCCCCGCCCTGCTCTCTATCCCCCCGTCACAAATCTCTATCCCCCCGGCCCCGCTCTCTATACTCAGGCAGTGGTTTCTCTCATTGCAGCCTCGCTCGCACTCTATCCCCGCTCACACTCACAATCTCCCTCCGGCCCAACTCATTCTCATCCTCCGGCCCTGCTCAATCCCACCCTACACATCTGCTCACTCTCACACTCCGGCCTCGCTTGCTCTCTCCTTCCGGCCCGGCTCTCTCACTTCCTCCGTCCCCGCTCTCACTTCCTTGGCCCCTCTCGCTCTCTCACCCCAGCCGTGCTCTTTCTCTTCCTCCAGCCCTGCTCATTCTCTCTGTCCTGCCTCGATTGCTCTAATCCCACAGGCCCAGCTCTCTAAACCCCCGACCACTCTCTCTAGCCCCCGCTCTCGCTCTCTCACTACCCCGGCCCCGCTCACTCAACTCCCGGCGGTGCACTCTGTCTCTTTGGCCACCCTCTCTATCAACCCGCCCCGCTATCTCTCCGACGGGCCCCAATCTCTATCCGCCTGGCTCCGTGCTCTCTCCCCCCAGTACCGTTCTCTAACACTAAGGCCCAGCTCTATAGCCCCCTGTACCGGCTCTCTCGACCAGGCTCCGCACCCTATCCCCCACGCCTGCACTCTATTTTCTCCCGACCCCGCTCTCTGAAACTACAGCCCCGCTCTCTCGCCCCCCGGCTCCTCTCTCTATGCCACCGGTCCGGCTCACTTTCCCCCCGGTCACGCTCTGTAACACCCCGTTTGCACTCTGCCTCCCCCAGAGCCCGCTCTCCCCGCACTCTCTCCACCCAGTCCCGTTCTCTCATCCCACCAACCCTGCTCTCTAAACCACTGCCTCGAAAAATAACACCACGTTCCCACGCTCTAAACCATGGCCCCGCTCTCTATTATCCGGGCCGCGCTCTCTATCCCCCCGGCCCCGCTCTCTAACTCCTTCCCAGATCTCTAATCCCGGCCCCGCTCTCCCTCCAACTGGCTCTGCTCTCTTTCCCCTGCCGCCGCCTTCTAACCCCCCGGAATTGCTCTCTCATCCAACCGGCCCCTCTCCCTCTCGCCCAGGGCCCACTCTATCTCTCCCCGGCCTGGCTCCCTAAACACATGACCCGCTCTCTATCCACCCAGACCCGCCCTCTATCCCCCCGGCCCCGCTCTCTACCCCTCCGGCCCCGCTCTCTATCCACCCGGCACCGCTCTCTCTCCCCCCGGCCCCGCTCTCTATCCCCCCGGCCCCGCTCTCTATTCCCCCGGCCCAGCTCTGTATCCCCCCGGCCCCACTCTCTATCCCTGCGGCCCCGCTCTCTATTCCTCAGGCAGCGGTTTCTCTCCTTCCAGCCTCGCTCGCACTCTATCCCTGGTCCCAGTCATAATCTCCCTCCGGCCCCACGAATTCTCTTACTCCGTCCCTGCTCAATCCCACCCTTCAAATCTGCTCACTCTCACACTCCGGCCTCGCTTGCTCTCTCCCTCCGGCAAGTCTCCCTCACTCCCTCCCTCCCCGCTCAGTCACTTCCCTGGCACCTCTCATTCTCTCACCCTAGCCGTGCTCTTTCTTTTCCTCCAGCCCTGCTCGCTCTCTCTGTCCGGCCTCAATCGCCTTTATCTCACAGGTCCAGCTCTCTAAACCCCCGACACCTCTCTCTAGCCCCCGCCCTCGCTCTCTCACTATCACGGTACCGCTCTCTCAACTCCCGGCTGCGCCCTCTGTCTCCACAGCCGCACTCTCTATCAACCCGCCCAGCTATCTCTCCCACCGGCCCCAGTCTCTATCCGTCCTGCTCCGTGCTCTCTCCCCCCAGTACCGCTCTCTAACACTCTGGCCCAGCTCTATCGCCCCCTGGACCGGCTATTTCGACCAGGCTCCGCTACCTATACCCCCGACTGTGCTCTATTTTCTCCCGGCCCCGCTCTATGAAACTACAACCCCGCTCTCTCGCCCCCCAGGCCACTCTCTCTATGTTCCCGGTCCGGCTCTCTTTCCCCTGGTCCTGCTCTCTAACACCCCGGGTGCGCTCTGCCTCCCCCCAACCCCGCTCTCTCCGCACTCTCTCCGCCTGGTCCCGCTCTCTCGTCCCACCAGCACTGCTCTCTAACCACCGACCCCGAAAAATAACACCATGTTCCCATGCTCTAAACCACGGACCGCTCTCTATTATCTTGACAGCGCTTTCTATCCCCTCGACCCCGCTCTTTAACTCCCGGCCCAGATCACTAATCCTGGTCCTCTCTCCCTCCTACTGGCTACGCTCTCTTTCCACTGACGCCGCCTTCTAAACCCCCGGCATTGCTCTCTCAGTACCCCGGCCCTGCTCTCTCTCTCGCCCACGTCCCGCTCTATCTCTCTTGCCTGGCTCCCTAAACCCAGCACCCGCTCTCCATCCCGATGGCCCCACTCTCTGACGCCCCAGTCCCACTCTCTATCCCCCCGGCCCCATTCTCATCTTTCGGCCCCGCTCTCTCTCGCCCACGTCCCGCTCTATCTGTCCCCGGCCTGGCTCCCTAAATCCAGGACCTGCTCTCTATCCCCCCGGCCCCGCTCTCTATCCCCCCGGCCCCGCTCTGTATCCCCCCGTCCCCGCTCTCTATCCCTCCGGCCCCGCTCTCTATCCCCCCGGCCCCGGTCTCTATCCCCCCGTCCCCGCTCTAACTCCCTACGGCTCCGCTCAAATCACCAAGGCCCCGCTCTCTATTTCCAAAGCTCTGCTCTCTATTGCTCAGGCAGTGGTTTCTCTCCATCCAGCCTCGCTCGCACTCTATCCCGTGTCCCACTCACAATCTCCCTCCGGCCCCACTCATTATCTTACTCAGTCCCCGCTCAATCCCACTCTACAAATTTGCTCACTTTCACACGGGATTTTCACAGTTTAAAGCAGCGAGCGGTGAGCCGGGAGTTTCACAGTTTAAAAGAGCGAGAGGAGAGACAGAATTTTCACAGTTTAAAACAGTGAAAGGAGCACCGGGAGTTTCACAGTTTAAAACACCAAGAGGAGAGCTGGGATTTTCATAGTTTAAAACAGCGAGAGGCAAGCTGGGTTTTTTACAGTTTAAAACAGCGAGAGTCCCTAAACCCAGGACCCACTCGCTATCCCCCCAGCCCTCCGGCCCATCTCTCTCACTCCCTCCATACCCGCTCAGTCACTTCCCTGGACCCTCTCACTCTCTCACCCCAACCTTGCTCTTTCTCTTCCTCCAACTCTGCTCGCTCTCTCTGTCCGGCCTCGATCGCTCTTATCCCACAGGCCCAGCTCTCTAAACACGCGACCCCTCTCTCTAGCCCCCGCCTTCGCTCTCTCACTACCCCGGATGTGCTCTCTCAACTCCCGGCCGCGCCCTCTGTCTCTCCGGCCACACTCTCTATCAACCCGCCCCGCTATCTCTCCCACTGGCCCCAGTCTCTATCTGCCCGGCTCCATGTTCTCTCCCCCCAATACCGCTCTCTAACACGATGGCCCAGATCTATAGCCCCCTGGACCAGCTCTCTCGACGATGCTCCACTCCCTGTCCTCCCACCTGCACTCTATCTTCTCCCGGCCCTGCTCTCTGAAACTACAGCCCCGCTCTCTCGCCACCCGGCCCCTCTCTCTATGCCCCCGGTCCGGCTCTCTTTCCCCAGGTCCCGCTCTCTAACACCCCGGGTGCGCTCTGCCTCGCCCCGACCCCGCTATCCTGCCACTCTCTCCGCCCGGTCCCACTCTCTCATCCCACCAGCCCTGCTCTCTAAACCCCGGCCCCGAAAAATAACATCACGTTCCCATGCTGTAAACGCCGGACCCACTCCCTATTATCCTGGCCGCGCGCTCTATCCCCCCGGCCCCGCTCTTTAACTCCCGGCCCAGATCTCTAATCCCGGCCCTGCTCTCCCTCCAACTGGCTCTGCTCTCTTTCCCCTGCCGCCGCCTTCTAACCCCCCGGCATTGCTCTCTCATCCCCCCGGCCCCGCTCTCTCATCCCCCTGGTTCCGCTCTATCTCTCCCAGGCCTGGCTCTCTAAACCCAGGACCCACTCTCTATCCCCCCGCACCCGCTCTCTATCCCACCGGCCCAGCTCTCAATCCACCCGGCCATGCTCTCTATCCCATCGGCCCCACACTCTATCCCCCCGGCCCAGCTCCCTCAATACGGGCCCCGCACTCTATCCCCCCAGCCCCGCTCTCTGTCCCCTCGGCCCCGCTCTCTATCCCCTCGGACCCGCTCTCTGTCCCCCGGACCCGCTCTCTGTCCCCCCGGAACCGCTCTCTATACTCTCGGCCCCGCTCACTATATTCCCGGCCTCGCTCTCTATCCCCCTGGCCCCACTCTCTATCCCCACGTCCCCACTCTCTATCCCCCCAGCCCCGCTCTCTATCCACACGGCCCATCTCTCTATCACCTCTGCCCCACTCTCTAACCCCCCGGCCCCGCTCTCTATCCCCCCGTCCCCGTTCTATCTCCCACTGTCCCCGCTCTCTCTACCCCCGGCCCCTCTATCTAACCCCTCGGCCCCGCTCACTATCCCCCCGGCCCCGCTCTCTATCCCCCCGGACCCGCTCACTCTCTCCCTCCGACCCGGCTCACTTTCACACAGCCCCCAGATCAGTCTCTACCTCTTGCACCGCGTTTTCTCTCCCATCGGCCCCGCTAGCTCTCTAACTGCGTGCCCACTCGTACTATCACTGCGTGCCCACTCTCTCTCTCCCTCCCGCCTCACTCACTCCTTTTCTGCGGCCCCGCGAACTCTCTCCCTCCGACCCCACTTGCGCTCATCCTCCGGCTCCACCTACACTCTTTCTCTGAACTTGCTCACTCTCTCCCCCCAATCACGCTCACTCTCTCCCTCTGGCTCATCTGACTCTCTCTCACCAGCGGCGTTCGCTCTCTCCCTTCGGACCCATTCAATCTCTCCCTCTTACCCCGCTCACTCACTCCCACTTGCCCCCCTCGCTCACTCCCTCTGGCCCCCCTCGCTCAATACCTCTGACCCCCCTCGCTCACTCCCTCTGGCCCCACTAACTCACTCCCTCCAGCCCCGCTCACTCACACGCTCTGGCTCCGCCCGCTCACTCCCTCCTTCCCAACTCACTTTCTCCCTCTCTTGCCTTGTGGTCCGCTCGCCTGCCTGCCCCCCCGGCCCGGCCCGGCCTGGACCACCGGCTGGCCCCTCTCTCTCCCCCAGCTCCTTGCTCTCACCTCAGCCCCAATCTCTCCCCCACCTGGTCCTGGCTCTCTCCACCACCGACCCCATTCTACAACCCTCGGCCCCACTCACATCACCCCCCCTGGCCACTCTCTCTCCTCCCGCCCCCCTGCTCTCTACCCCCCGGCCGCCCTCTCTACCTACAGCTCTGCTCTTGTAACAGCCTCCGTCACAAGGGACAGGGTATTTGATAAAGTAATGAGACTAAAAGCAGACAATCTCCGGGGCCTGATGGTCTCCATTCAAGGGTTTAAAAGGAAGTGGCTGCAGAGATGCTGGAGGCTCCCATCAAAAAATTCCAGAACTCACTGGATTCCAGGAGGGTCGAAGTGGATTGGATAACTGCTAATGCGATGCCCCTGTCCAAGAAGGGGGCGAGACTAAAACCAGGAAATCATAGGCCATTCAGCCCAACATCTGTCCATGCGAAAATGTTAGAGGCCATTGCTATGGAAGAAACAGGAAATTTAGCAAAGCTTAACAAAATCAAACAGTCACGTCTACCTCAGATTACTCTGGAAAGGTAAGGTGACTCAAAAATTTGAGCAACAGGTGAAGCTAGCCATTTGAAGATGCCACAATGCTGTTGCAGCACGAGTTGTATTTGCCACTAACAGAATTTTGTGGTCGAGACAAATAGGTGTTCTGTCTATCACACAAATGAGCAATGTGAGATATGAATTTCAGCGACAGTGTGATGCCACGTATAGGCCATCATTTCAATGACTGGTGGATCATATAAGCGACATTGTTTTGTGAAAGTGAAATTATGTTTGAAAAATTTGCAAGTTTTCCTTGAGGGTACAACAAACAGAGTTGATAAAGGGGAACTGGTACATATGGTGTATTTGGATTTCCAAAAGGCATTGGATAAGGGGCCACATAAAGGGTTAATGCATAAGATAGGAGCTCACGGTTTTGGGGGTAATGTATTAGCTCTCTTCTCCTGGCCCCTATCTGCCTCCGCTCGAGGCTTGCTCTAATCCACGATCAGGCGCTCTACACCCTGGCCACGCTCTTTACACCCAAGTCCCCGCTTTCTACAACCGTGGTCCCACTCATTCCACCCAGGCCCCTGACCCGCTGCCTCTCCGTGGCCCAGCACTCTCCCACACGTCTGCACCGCTCTCTCCAACGCGGCCCCTTTCTCTAACGCCCCGTCACCACGATCTGTCTACCACCTGACCATGCCCTCACTCCCCCCTCCCCCAAAATTCCCAGCCCTGAAACCCCCACCCCTACTCCCACTCCAACCCACTCACCTAGCCCCCCAGCCCCATTTCTGCTCCTGGTCTTGGATCTTATCTTGAAAGCTCACCTTCGCTCTGTTTGCCTCTCGTCCAATCAAAGGCTTATTTATCCCTGAATGTGCTGCTGATAGGCTGACTGGTGAACAAATGCATAGCGAACAGAGCCAGTGATTTCATGAGAAGCTCCAACGCATTGTTCACGACTGAGACACTTGAATGTCCAAGAAGGTTGGCCGGTGGAGCCAAAGGAGTCTAGGGCTGGATTCTGGCCCGCAGGCATCCAGTTAGACCAGCCTTCTCTACACTATCCCGATCACAGATCACAGAGATTCCAACTTTTCCAATTTCCACAATTTTTTGAGACTTACTTGATCGAGTTTTTCGAGGAAGTGGCAAAGATGACAGACGATGGAAGGTCAGTGGATGTTATCTGCATGGATTTCAGTGACACATTTGACAAGGTCCCTCATGGCAGACTGGTACAGAAGGTAAAATCGCACGGTATCAGAGGTGAGCTGACAAGATACATACAGAATTGGCTTGGTCATAGAAGACAGAGGGTAGCAGAGGAAGGGAGCGTTTATGAATAGAGAGCTGTGACTACTGGTGTGCCGCAGGGATCAGTGCTGGAACTTCTGCTGTTTTTAGAACACTCAAATGAATTGGAGGAAAATGTAACTGGGCTAATTGGTAAGTCAGAAGACTTCACTAAGGTTGGAGGATTTTCAAATAGTGAAGATGATTGTCAAAGGATACAAGGGGATAGAGATCGTTTCGGTACTTGGGCGGTGGAAAGACAGATGCAGTTCAATCCGGACAAATGCGAGGTAATTCATTTTGGAATGTCTAATTCAGATGGGAATTATACAGTAAATGGCAGAACCCTTAACTGCATCGATGGCCAGAGGGATCTGGATGTACATCTCCACAGGTCACTGAAAGTGGTAACGCAGGTGGATAAGGTAGTCAGGAAGGCATATGGCATGCTTGCCTTCATCGTCAGGAATATTGAATATAAAAGCTGAGAAGTCATGCAGCAGCTGGAGAGAAAATTGTTTAGGCCACACTTGGAATATAGCTTGCAATTTTGGTCGCCACATTACCAGAAGGATATGGAGGCGTTGGTGAGGTTGCAGAGGAGGTTTGCCAGGATGCTGCCTGGTCTGGAGGTTATTAGTTATGAGGAGAATTTGGAGAAACTCGGATTGATCTCACTTGAGGAACGGAGATTGATGGGCAACTTAATAGAAGTTTACATCATTTTGAGTGGCATGGAAGAGTAGATAGTCAGAAGTATTTATTTTTTCCCAGGGTTGAAGAATCAATTACTATGGAACATATATTTAAGGTGAGACGAGAAAACTTTATAGGATATGAGCGCGTTTAGTTTTTTATGCAGTGAGTCGTGAGTGTCTGGACTTCGCTGCCAGTGGAGGTGATTGAAGCAGGTATGATAGTGGTGTTTAAGAGGCAGCTTGACAAATACATGAATAGGATGGAAATAGAGGGAAACGGACACCGGAAGTGCAAAATGTTATAGTTCGACAGGCAATATGATGGGCGGAGGCTTGGATGGCCAAAGAACCTTTTCCTGTGCTATACTTTTCATTATTCTTTGTTCTTTGTTCTTTGTCCTGTGCCCGGGATACACTGGCACATTAATAAATCTCAGGAAGAGCAAGGGTAAAAACATTGGTTGTTAATCAGTGTAAATCACTCTTATTTATACAAATAGTCTGATATTTATTGTAAACATCATGGTTACATGTCTACATTGCTTCTATTTAGATGTAGTTTTATTATAACTCTAATTTTTAAAGATGTGCACATTTGAAATATCAGTTACAGTTGTGTTTGTTTATACTTCCCCATAACATTTAAATATGTTTCCATTCAGGTCCGATGTTTAACTTGATATTTCATAATTTCAGCATTTTAATCTGTAACCATATTATACACTTTGCCTAATTTATTATTAAAAATATGTTAATAGCGATCATCCAATTTATTTCTCAATTCGGTATTAGTTTATTCACTGTTTAATGTATAGTTTAGAGGTGAAACAGACAAAACATAAACTGATTCAGAATCTAATTTCACCTGGGGACTGAGATAGCGAAGGGTATCTCTCACTGGCCGTCGAGTACCCCTCACCATCTGTACTCAGTGTTCACCTGGAGACTGAGATAGCCCAGGATATTCCTCACTGACCATCGAATATCCCTCACCATCTGTACTCAGTGTTCACTTGGGATCTGAGATAGCCCAGGATATCCCTCACTGACCATCTAGTGTCCATCACCATCTGTACTCAGTTTTCACCTGGGGACTGAGATAGCCCAGGATATCTCCCACTGACCATCGATTGTCTCTACCTATCTGTACTCTGTTTCAGCTAAGGACTGAGCTACTCCATGATAACTCTCATTGAATATTTGCAGCCTTTCTGTTAAGTTGAGCTGACGCTGAGGTTATTACCTGTTATCTGGTAACTGAGTGTGAATGGTTAATCTAAAATGGATAACACTGCCTGTGAGCACTGAGTTAGAGGGGGAGGTTGAAGTGAGAGACAGATGGAAACCTGGTTCAGAGAAGGAGGGAAGAATTAAGCTTGAATTTGTTACATTTTCAAGCAGTGGGGAGAGTGAAATTGAGGTTTTGCTGCTTTGGGCGTTACAAGTCACAGTGTAACAGAAAATGTAGTTTATATTACCATGAAACATATTTTGTCTCTCAGTCGCAGACTCGGCACTCACTGACCCGTGTGCAAGTCACACCGTCCTGGACCAGGCCTGGAGGAGCATAGATTGTGAAGGGACCGAGTGTATAAATTGTAATCGGACTGAGGACTCTGATTGTGACGACGATGATCATCCTTGCGAGTGGATGTCTGATAAAAATCTTCAGGAAAGATGGTACCGATTTAAAAGGTAACATGTACGGAAACTTTCTGATAAACTAGACAAAGAGAGGAAAGGGTGAGTGTAGACACAGGAAATGCAGAGAGTCGGAGATCATCAGTGGTATCACTAGGGGCATTCTTTTTGGAAATAAATACACTTTATTCAGAAATTAGCCGAAAGATCTTTAGAAAACATTTCACCTTGGTCATCACAAAAAAAGTGTAAACAAATGGAACTTCTCCCCATAGAACATGAAGAGCCGTAATACAATCAATGAACATTACAGACATTTCAACATGGTCATGACAGGCAGTCAGGCAGGGCCATTGTATTGGAGTTAGTGACAAACTGAGGTACTACCTGCCCCCGGTGTTGTGAAGGATGGGTCTGGCCACTCTGCCACGGAACGTTCCAAATTGACGGATCGTGCCATACCAACTGTCCCTCGTGGAAAAATTTTCAACTGATTGACAACAAGTCCATCAGGCAGTGGTTGGCACGTAAAGGAAATGGTGAATCCTCCCCAATGGTTCCCTGTGCGGACTGTCAAAGTAATTTTGCACAATGTCTCATCGCCAGAATTTTCAAACAAACACCAAGATGGATCTTGACCGGTGGTGAGAAAGGCCCTCCCCATCACATCCTTCCTGTAGGCCAGGAGTCTCACCCCTTGCGCACGTTGTCCTCGAGGTGGCTGTGGGGGGCGACGGGGTTGTTGTTCACCTACTTGCGGATTGTGCCTTTGCAAAGAAGGTCTGCACAGATATGCAGTGGTTTATCTCGAAGATCATCCCGAGCAGTACTGTGACACAGGACTCTGTGCTCTACCGGCTCTTCCCAGGGACACGAACCGAAATAATCATCAACTGCAGCTGGAGGATCATCAGCTTGGTCAAAAACCCTCTTTAGTCTGCCCTAAAAATGTTGGTCTTCCAGTTCAAATAGTTGTCCCCGACCGAGTTATGCAGACTGACACATTCCAATGTCCTTGACTACATGTTGAGGGACGCACTATATCTTGGAGCAGCCGCCACAAAGGCCCAATGGGGAAAACTCGCTGTCTATGATCTTTCAGCTACAGTACACATAGGGAATTCGAAACCAATAGAACCCTTGGGCTGTACGGCTCATAATGAATGTATGCATTGAATATTAAATGCATCATATTTGTATTGAAGCATCTCAGAGTGCAACATGATGTATGTTGATAACCCCAATACCATTGTACTGTCTGACTGTCTGTCATGTCCTCATTGAAATGACTGTGATATTCATTGATTGTATTGAAGTACCTCATGATCTATGTGGAAACTCTACTTACGAGTGCACTTTTTTGTAATGCTATTTTTCAAATGCTTTCTATTATCCTTTCAGATAATGTATAAATAAAGTAATATTTTTCAAAAAAAAATTCAACATGGATCGTATTACACAGTGAAGTGCTTCAGTAAAATTATGATACATTTAGTATTCGCGGCATACATTCAATTTGAGTCATACAGCCCGAGGGGTCTTTACAATTCCCAGTCCCTCGATGCACTATGGCATAAAGGTCTGCGTAACCCTCTGTTAAAGGAAACTCGGTGCACTGTGCATGGTTCTGGTCTCCGTATCCCTCAGTTGCACCAGACTCGGAGCACTGAGAACAGTTCTGGTCTCCATGTCCATCTTCAAAAACACTAAAGAAGCTCGACACCATCCAGGACAAAGCAGACCAGCTTGATTGGAACCCCATGAATAAAAATTAAATCCCAGCACCACCGGCGCACAATAGCAGCAGTGTGAACCATTGAAAGATGCAAAGATGGAATTTATCAAGGCTCCTTCGACAGCGCCACCCAAACTTACAACTGCTACCATCTAGAAGGACAAGTGCAGCAGGCACATTGGAGCACCACCAACAGGAAGCTCTCATCCAAGACACCCACAATCCTGACTTGGAAATATATTGGCCGTTCCTTCACTGTGACTTGGTCAAAATCCTGAAGCTTCCTCCCGAAAAAAACTGTGGGTATGTCTACACCACATGTACTGCAGCGCTTCAAGAAGGCAGCTCACCACCAGCTCCTGAAGGGAAAATAAGGATGGGCAATAAATGTGCCCAAACCAGCGAATCCCACATCCCGTGAAAGAATAAGAAGCAATCTGGAGCTAGGTCTCATCTGAAGTGATGTGTACGATTCCTGAACCCAAACTTGAATAAAGGCGTCAAACCTTGAACAGGAAAGGGAGGAGTTTCACCAGAATGGTTCCAGACGTTTTGCTGGGGCGGGAGGGGGTGGGGGGGGGTGGGGCGGGGGGCGGGGGGGGAGTGGGGATTCCAGCTACGGGGGAAGTGACACGGATTGTTCTCCCTCAGGCAGAGAATTGGATCGGAAATGTATTGCAGAGGTGTTCAAATACAGGAAGAGTGTGAATAGAATAGAAAAGGAGAGATTGTTTACACTGGAATAAGGTTAGGAAAGCACAAAACACAGATTGAATGTCATTGGTAAAAGAACAAGGACAAGATAAGGAGAAGTTTGTATTTGGCAGTGATGTGGAACGCACAGTCTGAAGGGCAGGGAAAACAAACTCAATTAATGCATTTCAACAGGATATCAGCTAAATCCGGGAAGGGGAGATTTACAATGTTGGAAGAACAGGAGGGGAGCTGGAATCATTGGATAGACATAACAAAGAGCTTGCCGCCACACAATGGGCCGAATGGCCACACTCTGACCTGTCTTCTTCCCTAATCCTGTCATTCGGTGATTGTCGTTTCAGTTCTGGTGGATGGAAGATTCCGGAGAAACGTGTCACAAAGAAGCACTGCTCCACAAAACATCCAGGCTGGTTAAATGGTATTTTCATACTTTGCAATATCAGATTTAGATTCACTGCTCAGCACTGATCACATCGGTTACATTCTTCAAAATATATAAACCTCATTTTATGTTCACATCCCAAAGTGGGACAGGGAGAAGTCAACAGGACAGTTTGTTTTGAAAGTAAAGGAGATGACGATAAGTGTGAATGCACACGAGAGATAAAGGTTAAAAACTGCAGCAGTTACTTCGTTTATGAGCTGAAGCCTACGAATGACGACGATGCTGCTTATTGCACAGGTACATTTCAGTGAATGAAGGGAGCGGATGCAGTGACTCGGGGGTGTAGGATGTAGTGACCGAGGGGAGTGGGATGCAGTGTCTGCGGGTAGAGGGATGCAGCTACTGAGGGGAGCGGGATGCAGTTATTGAGGTGACTGGGATGTAGCGATTGACGAGAGTCGGGTGCAGTGACTGAGCGGAGTGGGGTGTAGTGACCGAGGTGGGGGTGTAGTGAGGCCGAGCTGGGAGATAGAGGGAAACCACATCCAGCGAAGGATAAAAATTCCCAGGTTTAGTTTGGGGGAATTTTATCCCAGAGTGGAGAGTGAAACTGAGGTAATTTGTGCTTCTGGGGTTGCAAGTCGCTGTGTGATATCAACTGTACTTTATACATTATCATTGGACATCTTCCTGTAATTCAGACCCAGACTCCACACTCACTGACCCGTGTGTAAATCACAGCGTCCTGGACGAGGCCAGGAGGAGCATCGATTGTACTGAGAGAGATTGTTCTGGCCAGTGGAAGTCTGATCGGGATCTGAAGTACGGATGGTACCGATTTAACAGGTAATGTGAAGGGGAAAATCCAACTCAACCCACCAACGGAAAGATGGACCAGAAATTTGAGGTAAAGGAGTCGAGAGGAGGGAAGTGAAGACAGAGAAGAGAAGAGTGTGCTAGTGGGGGAAAAGGAACTGCTGGGAGACTGGGATCATCACTCTGGACAATGGGGTACGGAGTGAATACAGAGAATGGGAAGGACGAAATTCGACTTGGGGAGAACATGAAGTGGATGATGAAGAGGGAGACAGATTAATGGGAGACAAGTCGGACTAATGGGGGGGCGGGGTGTAGTAGTACTGCCGAAAACTGGGAAGTGGCGATCCACAGGGATCAGTGCTGGGACAATTCCTCTTTCACATTTATAACAAAGATTTTGGATTATTAATGCAAATAAAAATGTGTGGATCTGACCAAATTGGTGGGTGTGGTTAATTGAGAGGGGGAGAGTGAGACATGAGGAGTGTGAATAGAATGGAAAAGGAGAGATTGTTTACACTGGAATAAGGTTAGGAAAGCACAAAACACAGATTGAATGTCATTGGTAAAAGAACAAGGACAAGATAAGGTGAAGTTTGTATTTGGCAGTGAATTCATGTGATGTGGAACGCACAGTCTGAAGGGCAGGGAAAACAGACCCAATTAATGCATTTCGACAGGATATCAGCTAAATCCGGGAAGGGGAGATTTACAATGCTGGAAGAACAGGAGGGGAGCTGGAATCATTGGATAGACATAAAGAAGAGCTTGCCGCCACACAATGGGCCGAATGGCCACATTCTGACCTGTCTTCTTCCCTAATCCTGTGATTCGGTGATTGTCGTTTCAGTTCTGGTGGATGGAAGATTCCGGAGAAACGTGTCGCAGAGAAGCACTGCTCCACAAAACATCCAGGCTGGTTAAATGGTATTTTCATACTTTGCAATATCAGATTTAGATTCACTGTCCAGCACTGTTCACATCGGTTACATTCTTCCAAATATATAAACCTCATTTCAGGTTCACATCCCACCGTGGGACAGGGAGAAGTCAACAGGACAGTTTGTTTTGAAAGTAAAGGAGATGAAGATAAGTGTGAATGCACACGAGAGATAAAGGTTTAAACCTGCAGCAGTTACTTCGTTTATGAGCTGAAGCCTACGAATGACGACAATGCTGCTTATTGCACAGGTACATTTCAGAGAATGAAGGGAGGGGATGCAGTGACTCGGGGGTGTGGGATGTAGTGACCGAGGGGAGTGTGTTACCGAGGAGAGCGGGACGCAGTGAATGAGGGGAGTGGGATGTAGTGGTTGACGGGAGTTGGGTGCAGTGGCTGACGGGAGTGGGGTGTAATGACTGATGGGAGTCGGGTGCAGTGACTGAGGGGAGTGGGGAGTAGTGTCTGAGAGGAGTTGTGTGTTGGAGCTAACGGGAGTCGGGTGCAGTGACTAAGGGGAGTGGGATGCAGTGACTGAGCGGAGAGGGATGTAGTATCTGAGGGGAGCGGAGTGTAGTGACTGAGGGGAGTCTGGTGCAGTGACTGAGGGGACACGAGTGCAGTGACTGAGGGGAGTCGGGTGCAGTGACTGAGGGGAATGGAGTGTAGTGACTGAGGGGATTGGAGTGTAATGGCTGAGGGGAGTGGGATGCAGTTACTGAGGGGAGAGAGATGCAGTAACTCAGGGGAATGGGATTTATTGACTAATAGGAGCAGGATGCAGTGACTGAGTCGAGCGGAATGCAGAGACTTATGGGAGAAGGATGTAGTTACTGAGGGAAGTGGGGTGCAGTGACGGAGGGGAGTGGGGTGCAGTGACTGAGGGGAGTGGGGTGTAGTGAGTGACGGGTGTGTGGTGTAGTAACTGAGGGGAGTGGGGTGTAGTGACTGACGGGTGTGGGGTGTTGTGACTGAGCGGAGTGGGGTGTAGTGAGTGACGGGTGTGTGGTGTAGTGACTGAGCGGAGTGGGGTGTAGTGACTGACGGGTGTGGGGTGTAGTGACTGAGCGGAGTGGGGTGTAGTGAGTGACGGGTGTGTGGTGTAGTGAGTGAGCGGAGTGGGGTATAGTGAGTGACGGGTGTGTGGTGTAGTGACTGAGCGCAGTGGGGTGTAGTGACTGACGGGCGTGGGGTGTAGTGACTGAGCGGAGTGGGGTGTAGTGATTGACGTGTGTGGGGTGTAGTGGTGAGCGGAGTGGGGTGTGGTGATTGACGGGTGTGGGGTGTAGTGGCTGAGCGGAGTGGGGTGTAGTGAGTGACGGGTGTGGGGTGTAGTGACTGAGCGGAGTGGGGTATAGTGAGTGACGGGAGTGTGGTGTAGTGACTGAACGAAGTGGGGTGTAGTGAGTGACGGGTGTGTGGTGTAGTGACTGAGCGGAGTGGGGTGTAGTGACTGAGCGGCGTGGGGTGTAGTGATTGATGGGTGTGGGGTGTCGTTGCTGAGCGGTGTGGGGTGTAGTGAGTAACGGGTGTGGGGTTTTGTGGCTCAGCGGAGAGGGATGTAGTGATTGACGGGTGTGTGGTGTAGTGACTGAGCAGAATGGGGAGTAGTGATTGACCGGTGTGGGGTGTAGTGACTGAGCGGAGTAGGGAGTAGTGAGTGAGCGGAGTGGGGTGTAGTGACTGAGCGGAGTGGGGTGTAGTGAGTGACGGCTGTGGGGTGTAGTGACTGCGCGGAGTGGGGTGTAGTGAGTGACGGGTGTGGGATGTAGTGACTGAGCGGAGTGGGGTTTAGTGATTGACTGGTGTGGGGTTTGGTGATTCACGGTTGTGGGGTGTAGTGACTAAGGGGTGTGAGGTGTAGTGAGTGACGGGTGTGTGGTGTAGTGACTGAGCGGTGTGTGGTGTAGTGACTCGCTGAGTGTTGTGTAGTGATTGACGGGTGTGTAGTGTAGTGACTGAGCGCAGACGGGTGTTGTGACTGAGCGGTGTGGGGTTTAGCGATTGACAGGTGTGGGGTGTAGTGAGTGACGGGTGTGGGATGTAGTGACTGATTGGTGTGGGTTTTGTGACTGAGTGGAGTGGGGTGTAGCGCGTGACGGTTGTGGGGTGTAGTGACTGAGCGGAGTGGGGTGTAGTGTTTGACGGGTGTGGGGTGTATTGACTGAGCGGAGTGGGGTGTAGTGATTGACGGATGTGTGGTGTAGTGATTAAGCGGAGTCGGGTGTAGTGAGTGACGGGTGTGGGGTGTAGTGACTGAGCGGAGTGGGGTGTAGTGAGTGACGGGTGTGGGGTGTAGTGACTGAGCGGTGTGGGGTGTAGTGACTAAGCGGAGTGGGGTGTAGTGATTGACGGGTGTGTGGTGTAGTGACTAAGCGGAATGTGGTGTGGTGATTGACGGGTGTGGGGTGTAGTGATTGACGGATGTGTGGTGTAGTGACTGAGCGGAGTGGGGTGTAGTGAGTGACGGGTGTGGGGTGTAGTGACTGAGCGGAGTGTGGTGTAGTGAGTGACGTGTGTGGGGTGTATTGGCTGAGAGGAGTGGGGTGTAGTGATTGACGGGTGTGTGGTGTAGTGATAGACGGGTGTGGGGTGTAGTGACAAAGCGGAGTGGGGTGTAGTGAGTGACGGGTGTGTGGTGTAGTGATTGACGGGTATGGGGTGTAGTGACTAAGCGGAGAGGGTTGTAGTGACTGAGCGGTGTGGGGTGTAGTGATTGACGGGTGTGTGGTGTAGTGACTGAGCGGAGTGGGGTGTAGTGATTGACGGGTTTGCAGTGTAGTGACTGAGCGGAGTGGGGTGTAGTGAGTGACGGGTGTGGGGTTTAGTGACTGAGCGGTGTGGGGTGTAGTGACTAAGCGGAGTGGGGTGTAGTGATTGACGGGTGTGTGGTGTAGTGACTAAGCGGAATGTGGTGTGGTGATTGACGGGTGTGGGGTGTAGTGATTGACGGATGTGTGGTGTAGTGACTGAGCGGAGTGGGGTGTAGTGAGTGACGGGTGTGGGGTGTAGTGACTGAGCGGAGTGTGGTGTAGTGAGTGACGTGTGTGGGGTGTATTGGCTGAGAGGAGTGGGGTGTAGTGATTGACGGGTGTGTGGTGTAGTGATAGACGGGTGTGGGGTGTAGTGACAAAGCGGAGTGGGGTGTAGTGAGTGACGGGTGTGTGGTGTAGTGATTGACGGGTATGGGGTGTAGTGACTAAGCGGAGAGGGTTGTAGTGACTGAGCGGTGTGGGGTGTAGTGATTGACGGGTGTGTGGTGTAGTGACTGAGCGGAGTGGGGTGTAGTGATTGACGGGTTTGCAGTGTAGTGACTGAGCGGAGTGGGGTGTAGTGAGTGACGGGTGTGGGGTTTAGTGACTGAGCGGAGTGGGGTGTAGTGATTGACGGGTGCCGGGTGTAGTGATTGAGCGGTGTGGGGTGTAGTGAGTGACGGGTGTGGTGTGTAGTGAAGAGCGGAGTGGGGTGTAGTGATTGACGGGTGTGGGGTGTCGTGACTGAGCGGAGTGGGGTGTAGTGACTGACGGGTGTCTGGTGTAGTGACTGAGCGGAGTGGGGTGTAGTGACTAAGCGGAGTGGGGTGTACTGACTGAGCGGAGTGGGGTGTAGTGACTGAGTGAAGTGGGGTGTAGTGACTGAGCGGAGTGGGGTGTAGTGACTGAGCGGAGTGGGGTGTAGTGACTGATGGGTGTCTGGTGTAGTGACTGAGCGGAGTGGGTTGTAGTGACTAAGCGGAGTGCGGTGTAATGAGTGACGGGTGTGTGGTGTAGTGACTGAGCGGAGTGGGGTGTAGTGACTGAGCAGAGTGGGGTGTAGTGAGTGACGTGCGTGGAGTGTAGTGACTGAGCGGAGTGGGGTGTAGTGAATGAGTGGAGTGGGTTCTAGTGACTGAGGGGAGTGGGGTGTAGTGAGTGACGGGTGTGTGGTGTTGTGTCTGAGCAGAGTGGGGTGTAGTGAGTGACGGGTATGGGGTGTAATGACTGAGCGGAGTGGGGTCTATTGACTGACGTGTGTCTGGTGTAGTGACTGAGCGGAGTGGGGTGTAGTGACTGAGCGGAGTGGGGTGTAGTCAGTGACGGGTGTGTGGTGTTGTGACTGAGCAGAGTGGGGTGTAGTGAGTGACGGGTATGGGGTGTAGTGACTGAGCGGAGTGGCGTGTAGTGAGTGACGGCTGTGGGGTGTAGTGACTGAGCGGAGTGGGGTGGTGAGTGACGGGTGTGGGGTTTAGTGACTGAGCGGAGTGGGGTTTAGTGACTGACACGTGTCTAGTGTAGTGACTGAGCGGAGTTGGGTTTAGTGACTGACGAGTGTGGGGTGTAGTGAGTGACGGCTGTGGGGTGTAGTGACTGAGCGGAGTGGGGTGGTGAGTGACGGGTGTGGGGTGTAGTGACTGAGCGGAGTGGGGTTTAGTGACTGACAGGTGTCTGGTGTAGTGACTGAGAGGAGTTGGGTGTAGTGAGTGACGGGTGTGTGGTGTTGGGACTGAGCAGAGTGGGGCGTAGTGAGTGACGGGTGTGTGGTGTAGTGACTGAGCGGAGTTGGGTTTAGTTACTGACGGGTGTCTGGTGTAGTGA
This sequence comes from Cetorhinus maximus, assembly GCF_964194155.1. NCBI lineage: Eukaryota > Metazoa > Chordata > Chondrichthyes > Lamniformes > Cetorhinidae > Cetorhinus > Cetorhinus maximus. The sequence goes on along the minus strand of NC_135913.1, from coordinate 11,397,276 downwards.
CTGAGCGGAGTGGGGTGTAGTGTGTCACGACTGTGGGGTGTAGTTTATGACTGGTGTGGGGTGTAGTGACTGAGCGGAGTGTGGTGTAGTGACTGACGGGTGTCTGGTGTAGTGACTGAGCGGAGTGCGGTGTAGTGAATGACGGGTGTGTGGTGTAGTGACTGAGCAGAGTGGGGTGTAGTGAGTGACGGGTGTGTGGTGTAGTGAGTGACGGGTGTGTGGTGTTGTGGCTGAGCTGAGCGGGGTGTAGTCACTGAGCGGAGTGGGGTGTAGTGAGTGACGGGTGTGGGGTGTAGTGAGTGACGGGTGTGTGGTACAGTGACTGAGCAGAGTGGGGTGTAGTGAGTGAAGTGTGTGGGGTGTAGTGACTGAGCTGATTGGGGTGTATTGATTGAGGGGAGCTGGATGTAGTGACTGAGGGGTATTTCTTATTGTGACTGAGCGGAGTGGGGTGCAGTTATTGAGGGGTGTATGGTGTAGTGATTGAGGGGGGTGTGGCATAGTTAGGGGAATGGGATATATTGACAGTTGGGATGTTGAGACTGATTCGACTGGGATTTAGTAACTGGGCTACATTCTGTAGTTACAGAGCGGATTGTCATAGTTGAGTTTCATACTGGATAATCAATGAAGTGTATCGTTTTGTAAACTTTCCTACCAATTGGAAGCACTCTTGAGGTGATCCGAACTCCACAATCTCCCATGTCTCCTTACTTCATTGCAGTTCCTGGTTTTACACCAACTCTGAAATATAAGGCACACTCACTCGAAAATCCACCGTCCCTGCTTCATCCAGACCAACAGCTTCTGAAAGAACCGTTATCAGTGACTTAGGGGAGTGGGAATAACGTCTCAGGGGAGCATGATGTAGTGACCAAACGGAATTGGACGCGGTGGCAGAGGAGAGTGGGATGTCGTGGGAGAGCGGAGTGTAACGTAGTGAGGGACGTGGAAGGAATGTACTGCCCAATCCTCAGGAAGACGAATGGGAATCCTGGGTTCTGCACGGTTGTCAGGATTCACATTTCAGCTCTGTCTCTATGCTACTGGGATGAAGTGAAGCTGAGTATAATGCGACTTTCTCTTACCTGAGAGCTCATTTCCCATCCAGAAAAGATCACTGCCTGTGAGCAATGAGTTACAGGGTGAGGCCGAGCTGGGAAACAGAGGGAAACCACATCCAGCGAAGGATAAAAATTCCCAGGTTTAGTTTGGGGAATTTTATCCCAGAGTGGAGAGTGAAACTGAGTTAATTTGTGCTTCTGGGGTTGCAAGTCGCTGTGTGATATTAACTGTACTTTATACATTAACATTGGACATCTTCCTGTAATTCAGACCCAGACTCCACACTCACTGACCCGTGTGTAAACCACAGCGTCCTGGACGAGGCCTGGAGGAGCATCGATTGTACTGAGACTGATTGTTCTGGCCAGTGGAAGTGTGATCGGAATGTGAAGTGCGGATGGTACCGATTTAACAGGTAACGTGAAGGGGAAAATACAAGTCAACCCACCAAAGGAAAGATTGATGGGAAATTTGAGGTACAGGAGTCGAGAGGAGGGAGTTGAAGATAGAGAAGAGAAGAGTGTGCTAGTGGGGGAAAAGGAACTGCTGGGAGACTGGGATCATAACACCGGACAATGGGGTACGGAGTGAATACAGAGGATGGGGAAGGACGAAATTCGACTTGGGGAGAACATGAAGTGGATGAAGAAGAGGGAGACAGATTAATGGGAGACAACTCGGACTAATGGGGGGCGGGTTTTAGTAGTACTACCGAAAACTGGGAAGTGGCGATACACAGGGATCAGTGCTGGGACAATTCCTCTTTCACATTTATAAGAAAGATTTTGGATTATTTATGCAAATAAAAATGTGTGGATCTGACCAAATTGGTGGTTGTGGTTAATTCAGAGGGGGAGAGTGCGACAATGCAGAAAGCATGAATAAACTTACAGATTCAGTGCATAATTAGAAAATTAACTTCAATGCCTATCACTGGGAGAGATGAACATTGGGATGTATAGACAGGAACTGCCAGACTCCTTCAAAATGTAAGAGTCCGAATGGGGTTGAGGTGTAGAGTGATCCGGGGGAGTGAATAAACAACTCGTGTAAAATAGCGACACAAGTTAATACGCCCTTGGAAAGGAAATAAAACAATGGGTTTAAGTACAAATGGGCTGGATGTGAAAAGCACAGAAGGTATGATTAACCTTCACAGAAGCTCGGTTACACCAAACTCGAAGCACCGGGCACAGTTGCAGTCTCCGTATCCTTCGGTTAGACCACACTCGGTGAACCGTGCACAATTCCGGTCTCCGTATCCCTCAGTTAGACTGCACTCGGAGCACCGTGCACATTTCTGGTTTCCGTATCCTTGAGTTAGGCCACACTCAGAGCACCGTGCACAGTTCCCGTCTCCGTACCCCGCGGTTAGGCCACACTTGGAGCACTGTGCACAGTTCCGGTCTCCATCTCCCTTGGTTAGACTGCACGCGGAGCACCGTGCTCAGTTCCAGTTTGAGATTGTTTTAACTATAAGACAGAGTGAACAGGCTGGGGCTATTTTACCTGGAACAGAGAAGGCTGAGGGCTGACCTGATCGAGGTCTGTTAGATGATGAAAGGTGTTTTGATAGGGTCAACGTAGAGATGTGTCCACTCGCAGGCGATACCAGAACTCAGGAGGGGATTTCGTCTCAATATTAGACAGACAGTGATAAATCCAATGGTGAATTCAGGAAAAACTACTTTACACAGAGAGCGGGGAGAATTTGAGACTCACTCCCACAGGAACTGGGGCTGTGGGGAATTGAGTTGATGTATTTAACTGAACGACGCGGGGATCGGTTAGAAAGATATGAGGGAGATCATAACAGAGCGAGATGTTGATGGGGGGAGGTGAGGATGGGGTGGGAGGAGTTTCGTATTGAGCACAAACTCCGACATGGACAATTTGAGTGAACTGTGCAGTAAAGACTCTGTCAGCCCAAATTAGGATATCGAATGGGGAAAGAGGGTAAAGGGTGATATAAAAGGAGAAATGCAGGATAGAGAGGAATGTGAATCGGGGACAGGGTGAGTGAGAGATGAAGCCCAGTTTCTGGTCCTCTCTGCCGGTACCAACCTTTTTATCAGTTACTCAGTGTAATCAGTTCAGGAGCTGATTCTGTGATTATTGTTTCAGTTCTGGTGGAGGGAAGATTCCAGATACTGCTGTCCCAGCATTTCACTGCTCCACAAATCGACCAGGCTGGTTAAATGGTACGTCCAGACTTTCTAATATCAGATTTACATTCACTGTCCAGCAATGTTCACATCGGTTACATTCTTCAATATTTAAAAACTTCATTTCAGGTTCACATCCCACCGAGGCACAGGGGGTAGTAACCAGGACAGTTTGTTTTAACTGGGATGGAAAGCGCTGCTCCTCGACCCGAGAGATAAAGATTAAAAACTGCAGCAGTTACTTCGTTTATGAGCTGAAGCCGTCGCCACGCTGTAATGCTGCTTATTGCACAGGTACATTGCTGTTTATAAATGACCCAGGAGGGTGACTCTAGATGTGCCGGATCACTCACTGAAAAAATAATATTCCACGTGTTCCCCGTTGTTGTAAGAGCCTCAACGGATAAAGGTCTGAAACATAAAGTGAAACTATTCCCCAAAGAGGGGAGGTAACTGAATCAGACATTGTTGTCCGTGATAACCACAGACTCTGGTCCTTGCAATGCCCATGGATCTCTATGGGCCACAATGATGGATATGGGCGTTGCATGTTGCCTCTCCAGATCCTAGATTTGAGGGATTGAACGGGATGCAGCGACAACAGGGTTGACAATATGAATTTATATAGCGCCTGTAGCATTGAACCAAATCGCAAGTCGTCTCAGAGAGGCTCTATCATTCAGAAAATTGAACCTGGTTCAATATCAATAAACACAGAGCAAACACTTGATCAAGAGGTAGGTTGTAAGGAATGTGTTACAGGCGGAGAGAGGGTAAGAGAGCCGTAGTGGAGTCCGGAAGGAAGTCCATAGCTTAGAGTACAGGGAGCTGAACACTGGCCTGTCAATGTGGGGGTTCTGGAAGTGGAGGAGTAAAGAATTATTTGAGCGTGGTGGGTATGCTGGGAGGATTCACTGCGATGTAGTGTTGGGAGGTGGGGAATGGGTTGTGGGATGAGGGGCCATCCAGGGGATAGTGTGGGGGATGGGGGTCTGCAAGGCCCTGCTGGTCTGGAACCACATAGTAAGGGCAACATGAGGGTCTCTTGGTTAATAAAGTCAAAACGCAGCCGCAACTTCCATGGGTTACGGGATGAACAAAATTCCCATTTCAAAACTGCAGCTTCTCCGCTTGGACGAAGTGAATCTGAGATCACTGCTGCTTTCTGTTAACTGGGGGCTGGGGATGAATCTCGCATAGGGACGGCCTGTGAGCCGTCAGTTAAAGGGGGAGGCCGAACTCGGAGACAGAGGGAAAACTGCTTTGGAAAATGAAGAACGATTCTGGCTTTAAATGGCTGTAATTCCTACATGTCGGAGAGGGTGAGACAAAGATTACTGGTTCTTCGGAGGATATAAGTCTCTGAGTAATAATCACTGTACTTTATACTAACATTAAACACCAGTCTGTCACTCAGTCACAGACTCTGCAGTGACTGACCCGTGTGTAAATCACACAGTCCTGGACCAGCCCTGGAGGAGCACGGAATGTACTGAGACCGGGTGCACGGCTCTGAAAAGTGATGACAAACTGAACCACGGATGGTACAGATTTAAAAGGTAACAGATGGACAAAGATTGAGGTTAACGAGGGGTTATACTTGGGGAAACAAATGAATTAATGAAAAAAAGGCGAGAGGAGGAACAGGGACTGATGGGGGCCTGGGCTATCATGCAGAACAATGGTGGAAGGAGATTATACAGGGATTGGAGAAGAGTCAGACAGAGAGTAACAGGGAAAATAAAGACAGCTCCTGAATGGAGTGGAATATAGAGCAGGGAGCACGAGTAGATGACATTACTTGGAGGGGGATATAAAGCAGGACAGAGAGTTGAGGCGATAACACTCGATGGAGGGGGAGACAGAACAGAGACAGGGTGCAAAGGGAGATTAAAATGGATAGATGGGGTTATAGAACATGGACAGAGTGCAAGGAGAGATAACACTGGAGAGAGGGTATCTAGAACAGAGACATGAGAGTGAAGGGAGTAAACACTGGATAGAGTGGGATATAGAAAAGGGACAGAGAGTAAAGCGTTATAAACCTGGATACAAGGGATATAGAACAGAGACAGAGCCTAAAGGGATATATCACAGGATAGAGAGTTTTATAGAACAGGGACGGAGACAGCCCCAACCATTTCCAAATATTTCTTTAATAACTTTCCTTCCTTCATAAGAACAGTAGTGGAGATGTTCGCTGAAGATTGCTCAATGTTTAGCATCGTTCACGACTCCTCAGACGCTCAAGTAGTCCATGTCCAAATGCAGCAAGGCCTGGACAATATCCAGACTTGGGCTGACAAGTGGCAAGTAAAATTCGTTGCACAAAAAGGTCAACATACTGGGGGTTACCATTAACCAGTAACTGAACTGGACAAGCCAGATAAATCCTAGGGCAACAAGAGCAGGTCAGAGGCTAGGAACACTGCGATGAGTAACTCACCTCTTGACTCCCAGTGGACTGTCCACTGTCTACAAGGCACAAGCCTGTAGTGTGTTGGAACACTCTTCATTCGCATGGATAAGTGCAGCTCCCACAACACTCAAGAAGCTCAACACCTGCAAGAACAACGCAACCCGCTTCATTGGCACCGGATCCACAAATGTTCACTCCCGCTACCACTGAAGCACATGAGCAGCAGTGTGCACCATCTACATGAATTCTGCAAAGCTCCTTCTACAGCACATTCTTAACCCCCGATTGCTCCCATCTAGCAGGACAAGGGCAGCAGTTAGCTGGGGACACCAACAACTGGAAGGCCCCCTCCAAGCCACACACCATCCTGATTTCGAAATATTTCGGCCGTTCCTTCAATGTCGCTAAGTCAGTGTCCTGAAACTCCCTCCCTAACAGCACTGAGGGTTTACCTACACCACATGGACTGCAGTGGTTCAAGAAGGCAGCTCAACAGCAACTTCACAACGGGCCATCAGGGATGGGCAATAAAAAATCCTGGACAAGACAGCCGCACCCACATCCCGTTAATTAATGAAAAATAAATAGCGTGATATAGAACAGAGGCAGAGAGTAAAGGGAGATAACACTGCGTAAAGGGGTATATCGAACAAAGACAGAGAGTAAAAGGAAAGAACACTGGATAGGGGGTGATATAGAACAGAGACAGAGAGTAAAGGGAAGGAACACTGGATACAGGGGATCTATTAATGTACTGTAGAAGCAGAGGGAAGTTTGGGTTGCCCGATCACTGGGCTCGGGTAATGCGGGGGGAATGGTTGCTTCTGAATTCCGAATCAGGAGAGGAAGATGTATTTGAGGTGGTGACCTCAGACTGGAGGTGGTGTTAATGGCGGCGAATGAACAGTTGAAGGTGGAAGATTCTGGGATAGAAGGTGAGCGCTGAGGTTGATTCATTGAGGGAGAGTTAGTGGTGAGGGCTGTGGCAAGAGGAATGGGATGGACGTGATCAATTCCCCTGTCTAACCAGTAAGGCGGATAGTGGGGCTGCCGGGCGTCTGTTTAGGGAGCAGGAAGACATGTCAGAAATAATGTCATGGGAGGTGTCGTTTCAGTTCTGGTGGATGGAAGATTCCAGAGACTGTGGTCACAGAGAGACACTGCTCCACACGCGCCACTGGCTGGTTAAAGGGTACGTTCAGACTTTCCAATATCAGATTTACATTCACTGTCCAGCACTGTTCACATCGGTTACATTCTTCAATATTTATAAACTTCATTTCAGGTTCTCATCCCACCGTGGGACAGGGGGAAGTAACCAGGGCAGTTTGTTTCAACTGGTTTGGAAAAAAATGCAACTGGATCCATGAGATAAAGATTAAAAACTGCAGCAGCTACTTCGTTTATGAGTTGAAGACAATACACCGTCGTGCAGCTTATTGTACAGGTACAATCTCATTTCTAAATGTTTCAGAAGTGTGGTTCGGGATGCCACATGTCACCAATAAAACTAAGAAAATCACAGGCCTCTCTACTTTGTGTAAGGGACACGAGGACTAATGGATCTGAAAAACAGTGAACTTTTCACCAGAACTATAGTGATTTGCCCCAGTGACTGTTGTCTGTGTCTATCGGACACTCCGCTCTAAGCATGGTCCGAGGGTAGAGGAAGGCTCTGAATGAGGAGCTGGGCAACAGCCACTCCCTCTGTGGGACACACTGTTAAGGAAGAGTAGTGGGGGATGATCAGGGATTTGATAAAGGGCCTCTGACATTCCCACCATGAAACAGATGAAACGTTTCGGCACAATACACACTTTACTCTCCCTTCATTGCAGATCCAAATACAACCCAAACTCAGGAAAAGCCGGAACTGTCGAGTCCAAAGCCGGCTGACCGTTCATCACCGCCCCAAGCAACTTCTGAAAACTCAGGTATCGAACATAAGTCAATGATTCAAAACAGACTTGGCACCCAATGATGCTCTGTCCCGCAGATATGTCCAAGTCACAGTGAAGGACAACGAGAAGAGAAATTGAGGGAAAGGTAGCGGGATGCAGTGACTGAGGGGGGTGGGATGCAGTGACTGAGGGGAGTGCGATGCAGTGTCTGAGGGGAGTGTGATGCCATTATTGAGGGGAGTGGGATGCAGGGAGTGGGATGTAGTGACTGAGGGGAGTGGGATGCAGTGACTGAGGGGAGTGCGATGCAATTACTGAGGTCAGTGGGATGTATTGAAAGAGAGGGATGCGATTTAATTACTGGGATAAAGTCGGGAGTGACAAAGCGAAGTGATATTGGTGAGTTTCAGACTGTATAATTGCTTAAGTAAATCATTTTCTAAACGTTCCTAACAAGCAAATGCTCTCTTGAGGCCATCCGAACTCTGCAAGCTCCCATGTCTCCTTCCTTCATTGCAAATCCAGGAAAAACAACAGCTCCAGAATCAGAGGAACACTCGAATCGAGAATCCACTCTCCCTGCATCATCTAACCCACCAGGGTCTGAAATGACAGGTTACCGTCTTCAATGGAAATTCAACAGAAAAAATTCACACAATATGATCACTGAAATCACATGCTGAAGGGAACCCGATGTAGTGAATGAGGGGAGTGGAATGCCGTAACTGAGGGCAGTGGGATGTAGTGACTGAGGGGTGTGGGATGCCTTGACTGAGGGGAGTGCGAGGCAGTGACTGAGGGGAGTGGGAGGCAGTGACTGAGGGAAGTGGAAAGCAGTGAATGAGGGAAGTGGGAAGCAGTGAAAGAGGGGTGTGGGAGGCAGTGAGTGAGGGGAGTGCGAGGCGGTGACTGGGGGGTCTGAGAGGCAGCGAGTGAGGGGAATGGAATATAATGAGTGAGAGGACTGAGAGTTAGTGACTGGGGCACAGAGAGCTGCGACAGGGCAGGGGAAAATTGGTGGGCTTCAGAATTTATAAGTATTTAAGTGAATCATTTTCTAAACTTTCTTACCAATGGAATGATCTCTTCAGCTGATCCACACTCTACAATCTCCTTTAACTCCACTCCTAAAGCAGGTGCCTGTTTCACTGCTTATTTCTAGGTTAGAATCAGACTCTTATTCTACAATTTCTCTCACTCTAAAAGTAAACTTGAATCAGATTTACCATTCCAATTCTCACTTTGAACCAAACTCGAAATTCAAATATATACTCAGTCGGTATCTGCATCACTTAGGTCAATGTCTCCTCTCACTGACTTTGCGTCCATTACTGACTGTGAGCTTTAAAATTCCCTGCCTTATATTGTGCTGTGTTGAGTCTTTCTTCATTTCGGCTTCTTGCTGCAGTCATCAAAATCTATTCAGGAAACCGTGATTGACAGCAGCGTTTGGGGGATCAACAAGCACTTATTGTGAGTAATACCCTCTTCTCCTATCACAGAGCCGAAGACGTCACACAAGGAGGGATCAGACGAACTGTGTACTCGAGAATCCACTCAGCGTCCATCCTTTGTCAGAGTCGGATCATCAGACTCAGGTACCTGACTGGTCAACCTAATTTGAGGGTGACCTTGTCCTAATACCGCTCCATCGCTGAGACACATTCAGTCTTTCAGCGAAGCGGTGGGACGGAGCCTGACCCCCGACCCTTGACCATTCCTTCTCCCCCACTCCAACCCCTCCCCTCCAATCCACCTCCGTTCACAGTTCTCACTCCCACCTGTAACCCTGCCCATGGGCTTTGTGTGGGTGTGTCTGAAGACTTGTCCTCTCGATATTACAGTGGTCCTGGACTTCAGCAAAGTGAATTGTGACCAGATCAATGCAGAAGTCCAAGTGATGTACGTCGGGAAGAACAAACTGGACACTCGCGAGGAAAAGGTGAGCGGGGTACACCCTACAGTCATTCTTGGGCTATGGGCACCACCTATGAAATAACCCGAGTTGGCATTACTTAAACTTTCCATTGATGGGCCATCTCTAGTTGGCATTGAGCCAAGGGCAGGGATAAGAATTCCCTTCCTCTCATCCTGGTAGTGGTTTGACTAAACCGATGGTGGGGGAGGGGCGCCGTGGGGTGGAGAATTCCCAAGACGCTGAATGGCGAGAGAGTGAGCTGGTGTGGAGTGGGCAGGGGTTGTTCGGATGTTGAGATGTGGGGGGGTGACATGTTCCCCCCGTGTTCAGGGAAGGAACTTCCCTCGTGTTAAGGGGCCAGTCGATGTCTCCTGAGATGCCACTTGTCAGTTGGTCAGTAACTGCGTTCCCTGCTCTATCTGACCTGACTGCTCACCTGTCCATTCCCAGGTACATGAAATGCTGCAAAAATATCTTCCCTGCAAGAAGCTGATGCCAAAGCAACAAGAGGATTCCGACGGGAAGAAGAATGGCTGACCGCCAAAAACATTGAACCCCGAAAAGCCCATAATACTGAACCACCAAACCCCCTCCCAACACTGAAACTACAACCACTGAACACCCAAACCCCAACGCAACACTGAAACTACATCCACTGAAACCCCAAACCCCCATCCAACAATGAACCTCCAAACCGCTGAACACCCAAACCCCAACCCAGCACTGAAACTACAACCACTGAACCCCCAAACCCCCACCCAAAACTGAAACTACAACCACTGAATCCGAAAAACACTACACAACACTGAACCACGAAACACTGAAAACGCAAACCCCCACACAACACTGAACACCAAGCCACTGAAACCCCTAATCCCCACACAGTACTGAACCTCCAAACCACTGAAGCCACAAATCCCCACCCAACAATGAAACTACGACCATTGCACCCCCAGTTCCCCCACCCAACAATAAAACTCCAAACCACTGAAGTCCCAAACCCCATCACAGCACAGAATCTGCAAACGACTGAATCCACCAAACCCCATCCCAACATTGAACGTCCAAAACACTGAACCACCAAACCCACACGCTATAGTGAACCTTCACCACTGAACCACCAAACCCCCACCCAACACTGAACATCCTAACCAGTGAACACCCAAACCCCCACGCAAAACTGAACCTCAAAAATACTGAACCACAAACCCACACCAATACTGAATCCCAAAATACTGAAACCCCAAACCCCCACCCAACACTGAACTTCCAAACCACTTAACACCCAAAGCCCCGCCAAACACTGAACACCAAACCACCACCCAACACTGAACAACCAAACCACTGAACCGCCAAAACCCACCCAACACTGAACCCCCAAACCAATAAAACCCCCAAGCACGCACCCAACACTGAATCTCCAAACCACTGAAACCGAAAAAAAACACCCAACACTGAACTTCCAAACCACTGAAACCGAAAAAAAACACCCAACACTGAACCTCCAAACCACTGAATCCCCTAACCACCACATAACACTGAACCTCCAAGCCACAGAACCCCCAACCAACACTGAAAATCAAAAAAGCCCAAATCACTTAAGGCCACAAACTCTCAAAATACTGAATACACAAACCTCAATAATACTGAAATCCCCAAAACACTGAAAACCACAAAGCCCAAAAACACTGAAACCCCCAAACCCCCAAAACATTTAAACCCCCAAACACCCAAAACAATGAAACCCCCAAACCCCAAAACACTGAAACTCCCAAACCCCCAAAACACTGAAACCCCCAAACAACCAAAACACTGAAAACCCAAACCTCAATAATACTGAAACCCCCAAACTACAAAACACTGAAACCCCCAAACCTCAAAATACTGAACAGTCCCAAACACCAAAAAATGAAAACCCAAAAACCCCCAAAACACTGAACAGCCCCAAACCCCCTAAACACTGAAATCCCCCAAAACCCCCCAAAAACTGAAACCCCAAACCCCTAAAAACACTGTAACACCCAAATCCCCAAATCACTGTACACCCCCAAAACGCCAAAACATTGAAACACCCAAATTCCCAAAACACTGAACACCCCAAAGGCCAAAAACACTGAACCCCCAAACCCCCAAAACACTGAACACCCCCAAAAAGCCAAAACAGTGAAACACCCAGACCCCTAAAACAATGAAAACCGAAGCACCAAAACACTGAACAACCCAAACCACCAAAGTACTGAAACCCCCCAAACCTCCAAAACCTTGAACTGCCCAAAGCCCAGAAACACTTTAACCCCAAACCACCAAAGCAAGAAAATACCCAAACCTCCAAAACACTGAAACACTCAAAACCTCAAAACACTGAAACACCCAAACCCCCAAAAAACTGAATCTCCCAAACCTCAAAACACTGAAACCCCCAAAACCCCAAAACACTCAAACCCCCAAAACACTGAAACCCCCAAACCCCCAAAACACTGAAACCCCCAAAACACTGAAACACCCAACCCGCAAAACACTGAAACCCCCAAAACACTGAAACCCCCAAACCACCAAAACACTGAAACCCCCAAAACACTGAAACCCCCAAACCCCCAAAACACATAAATACCCAACCCCCAAAACACTGAAACCCCCAAAGACCCAAAACACTGAAACCCCCAAAACACTGAAACACCCAAACCCCCAAAACACATAAATACCCAACCCCCAAAACACTGAAACCCCCAAATCCCCAAAACACTGAAACCCCCAAATCCCCAAAAAACTGAATCTCCCAAACCTCAAAACACTGAAACCCCCAAAACCCCAAAACACTCAAACCCCCAAAACACTGAAACCCCCAAACCCCCAAAACACTGAAACCCCCAAAACACTGAAACACCCAACCCGCAAAACACTGAAACCCCCAAAACACTGAAACCCCCAAACCACCAAAACACTGAAACCCCCAAAACACTGAAACCCCCAAACCCCCAAAACACATAAATACCCAACCCCCAAAACACTGAAACCCCCAAAGCCCCAAAACACTGAAACCCCCAAAACACTGTAACCCCCAAACCCCCAAAACACATAAATACCCAACCCCCAAAACACTGAAACCCCCAAAGCCCCAAAACACTGAAACCCCCAAATCCCCAAAACACTGAAACCCCCAAACCCCCAAAACACTGAAACCCCCAAATCCCCAAAACACTGAAACACCCCAACCCCCAAAACACTGAAACCCCCAACCCCCAAAACACTGAAACCCCCAAACCCCAAAACACTGAAACCCCCAAACCCCCAAAACACTGAAACACCCAAATCCCCAAAACACTGAAACCCCCAAAGCCCCAAAACACTGAAACCCCCAAATTCCCAAAACACTGAAACCCCCAAACCCCCAAAACACTGAACCCCCAAACCCCCAAAACACTGAAACACCCAAATCAACAAAAAACAGAAACCCCCAAAAAACTGAAATCCGCAAATTCACAAAACACAGAAACCACAAAACCCCAAAATACTGAAAACCCCAAACCCCCAAAACACTGAAACCCCCAAACCCCAAAACACTGAAACCCCCAAACCCCCAAAACACTGAAACACCCAAATCCCCAAAACACTGAAACCCCCAAAGCCCCAAAACACTGAAACCCCCAAATTCCCAAAACACTGAAACCCCCAAACCCCCAAAACACTGAACCCCCAAACCCCCAAAACACTGAAACACCCAAATCCCCAAAACACTGAAACACCCAAATCAACAAAAAACAGAAACCCCCAAAAAACTGAAACCCGCAAATTCACAAAACACAGAAACCCCAAAACCCCATAATTCTGAAAACCCCAAACCCCCAAAACACTGAACCCCCAAAACACTGAAACACCCAACCCCCAAAACACTGAAACCCCAAAAACACTGAAACACCCAAAACCCAAAAACACTGAAACACCCAAACCCCCAAAACACTAACACCCCCAAAACACTGAAACCCCCAAACCCCCAAAACACTGAAACACCCAACCCCCAAAACACTGAAACCCCCAAAACACTGAAACACCCAACCAACAAAACACTGAAACCCCCAAAACACTGAAACCCCCAAAGCCCAAAAACACTGAAACCCCCAAACCCCAAAAGCACTGAAACACCCAAACCCCAAAAACACTGAAACACCCAAACCCCCAAAACACTGAAACCCCCAAAACACTGAAACCCGCAAACCCCCAAAACACTGAAACCCCCAAACCCCCAAAACACTGAAACACCCAAACCCCAAAACACTGAAACACCCAAATCCCCAAAACACTGAAACCCCCAAAGCCACAAAACACTGAAACCCCCAAATCCCCAAAACACTGAAAACCCCAAACCCCCAAAACACTGAACCCCCCAAACCCCCAAAACACTGAAACACCCAAATCCCCAAAACACTGAAACACCCAAATCAACAAAAAACAGAAACCCCCAAAAAACTGAAACCCGCAAATTCACAAAACACAGAAACCCCAAAACCCCAAAATACTGAAAACCCCAAACCCCCAAAACACTGAACCCCCAAACCCCCAAAACACTGAAAAACCCAACCCCCAAAACACTGAAACCCCCAAAACACTGAAACACCCAACCAAAAAAACACTGAAACCCCCAAACCCCCAAAACACTGAAACCCCCAAACCCCAAAAACACTGAAACACCCAAAACCCAAAAACACTGAAACACCCAAACCCCCAAAACACTGACACCCCCAAACCCCCAAAACACTGAAACCCCCAAACCCCCAATACACTGACACCCCCAAACCCCCAAAACACTGAAACCCCAAAACACTGAAACACCCAAACCCCAAAAACACTGAAACCCCCAAACCCCAAAACACTGAAACCCCCAAAACCCAAAAACACTTAAACCCCCAAACCCCCAAAACACTGAAACACCGAAACCCCCAAAACATTGAAACACCCAAACCCCCAAAACACTGAAACACCCAAAATCCCCAAAACACTGAAACACCCAAATCAACAAAAAACAGAAACCCCCAAAACACTGAAACCCGCAAATTCACAAAACACAGAAACCCCCAAACGCCAAAACACTGAAACCCCCAAACCCCCAAAACACTGAACCCCCAAACCCCCAAAACACTGAAACACCCAAATCTCCAAAACACTGAAACACCCAAATCAACAAAAAACAGAAACCCCCAAAACACTGAAACCCGCAAATTCACAAAACACAGAAACCCCCACACCCCAAAACACTGAAACATCCAAAAACACTGAATCCCCCAAAACCCCAAAACACTGAAACCCCCAAACCCCCAAAACACTGAAACTGCCAAACCCCCAAAACACTGAAACAACCAAACCCCCAAAACACTGAAACACCCCAAACCCCCAAAACACTGAAACCCCCAAACCCCAAAAACACTGAAACCCCCAAACCCCCAAAACACCAAAACCCCCAAAACCCCAAAACACTGAAACCCCCAAAACCCCAAAACACTGAAACCCCCAAGCCACCAAAACACTGAAACTCCCAAACCCCCAAAACACTGAAACCCCCAAACCACCAAAACACTGAAACCCTCAAACCCCCTAAACACTGAAACACCCAACCCCCAAAACACTGAAACACCCAACCAACAAAACACTGAAACCCCCAAAACACTGAAACCCCCAAACCCCCAAAACACTGAAACCCCCAAACCCCCAAAACACTGAAACCCCCAAACCCCCAAAACACTGAAACCCCCAAAACACTGAAACCCCCAAACCCCCAAAACACTGAAACCCCTAAAACCCCAAAACACTGAAACCCCCAAACCCCCAAAACACTGAAACCCCTAAAACCCCAAAACACTGAAACCCCTAAAACCCCAAAACACTGAAACACCCAAATCCCCAAAAAACTGAAACACCCAAATCCACAAAAAACAGAAACCCCCAAAACACTGAAACCCGCAAATACACAAAACACTGAAACCCCCAAACCCCAAAACACTGAAACACCCAAACACCCAAAGCACTGAACCCCCAAACCCCCAAAACACTGAAACACCCAAACCCCCAAAACACTGAAACACCCAAACCCCAAAACACTGAAACACCCAAACACCCAAAGCACTGAACCCCCAAACCCCCAAAACACTGAAACACCCAAACCCCAAAACACTGAAACACCCAAATCCCCAAAACACTGAAACCCCCAAAGCCACAAAACACTGAAACCCCCAAATCCCCAAAACACTGAAAACCCCAAACCCCCAAAACACTGAACCCCCCAAACCCCCAAAACACTGAAACACCCAAATCCCCAAAACACTGAAACACCCAAATCAACAAAAAACAGAAACCCCCAAAAAACTGAAACCCGCAAATTCACAAAACACAGAAACCCCAAAACCCCAAAATACTGAAAACCCCAAACCCCCAAAACACTGAACCCCCAAACCCCCAAAACACTGAAAAACCCAACCCCCAAAACACTGAAACCCCCAAAACACTGAAACACCCAACCAAAAAAACACTGAAACCCCCAAAACACTGAAACCCCCAAACCCCCAAAACACTGAAACCCCCAAACCCCAAAAACACTGAAACACCCAAAACCCAAAAACACTGAAACACCCAAACCCCCAAAACACTGACACCCCCAAACTCCCAAAACACTGAAACCCCCAAACCCCCAATACACTGACACCCCCAAACCCCCAAAACACTGAAACCCCCAAACCACCAAAACACTGAAACCCCAAAACACTGAAACACCCAAACCCTAAAAACACTGAAACCCCCAAACCCCAAAACACTGAAACCCCCAAAACCCAAAAACACTTAAACCCCCAAACCCCCAAAACACTGAAACACCGAAACCCCCAAAACACTGAAACCCCCAAACCCCCAAAACACTGAAACACCCAAAATCCCCAAAACACTGAAACACCCAAATCAACAAAAAACAGAAACCCCCAAAACACTGAAACCCGCAAATTCACAAAACACAGAAACCCCCAAACGCCAAAACACTGAAACCCCCAAACCCCCAAAACACTGAACCCCCAAACCCCCAAAACACTGAAACACCCAAATCTCCAAAACACTGAAACACCCAAATCAACAAAAAACAGAAACCCCCAAAACACTGAAACCCGCAAATTCACAAAACACAGAAACCCCCACACCCCAAAACACTGAAACATCCAAAAACACTGAATCCCCCAAAACCCCAAAACACTGAAACCCCCAAACCCCCAAAACACTGAAACTGCCAAACCCCCAAAACACTGAAACAACCAAACCCCCAAAACACTGAAACACCCCAAACCCCCAAAACACTGAAACCCCCAAACCCCAAAAACACTGAAACCCCCAAACCCCCAAAACACCAAAACCCCCAAAACCCCAAAACACTGAAACCCCCAAAACCCCAAAACACTGAAACCCCCAAGCCACCAAAACACTGAAACCCCCAAACCCCCAAAACACTGAAACCCCCAAACCACCAAAACACTGAAACCCTCAAACCCCCTAAACACTGAAACACCCAACCCCCAAAACACTGAAACACCCAACCAACAAAACACTGAAACCCCCAAAACACTGAAACCCCCAAACCCCCAAAACACTGAAACCCCCAAACCCCCAAAACACTGAAACCCCCAAACCCCCAAAACACTGAAACCCCCAAAACACTGAAACCCCCAAACCCCCAAAACACTGAAACCCCCTAAAACCCCAAAACACTGAAACCCCAAAACACTGAAACCCCTAAAACCCCAAAACACTGAAACCCCTAAAACCCCAAAACACTGAAACACCCAAATCCCCAAAAAACTGAAACACCCAAATCCACAAAAAACAGAAACCCCCAAAACACTGAAACCCGCAAATACACAAAACACTGAAACCCCCAAACCCCAAAACACTGAAACACCCAAACACCCAAAGCACTGAACCCCCAAACCCCCAAAACACTGAAACCCCCAAACCCCCAAAACACTGAAACACCCAAACCCCAAAACACTGAAACACCCAAACACCCAAAGCACTGAACCCCCAAACCCCCAAAACACTGAAACCCCCAAACCCCCAAAACACTGAAACACCCAAATCCCCAAAAGACTGAAACACCCAAACCCCAAAAACACTGATACACCCAAAGCCCCAAAACACTGAAACCCCCAAACCCCCAAAGCACTGAAACTGCCAAACCCCCAAAACACCAAAAACCCCAAACCCCCAAAACACTGAAACCCCCAAATCCCTAAAAACACTGAAACCCCCAAACCACCAAAACACTGAAACCCCCAAACCCCAAAACACTGAAACTCCCAAACCCCCAAAAACACTGAAACCCCCAAAACACTGAAACTCCCAAACCCCCAAAAACACTGAAACCCCAAACCCCCAAAACACTGAAACACCAAAACCCCAAACACTGAAACCCCCAAACCTCCAAAACACTGAAACCCCCGAACCCCCAAAACACTGGAACCCCAAAACCCCCAAAACACTGAACACCCTCAAACACCCAAAATAAAGAATCACCCAAATCCCCAAAACACTCAAACCGCCAAACCACAAAAACACCAAAAACAAAATCCCCAAAAACACTGAAACACCCAATACCCCAAAACAGTGAAAAACCCAAACCCCAAAACAACGAAACCCACAAACTCCAATAATATTGGACCCCACAAACCCCAGGTACAATGAAAACTCCCAAAATACTGTAACCCCCAGACCCCAAAAACCCAAATTCCCCAAACCCCAAAACACTGATCACCCCAAACCCCACTAACACTGAACTCCCAAACTCCACTAACACTGAACCCCAATTCCCACTAATACTGAACCCACAAACATCACTTACACCGAACCCCACACTCCACTAACACTGAACCCACAAACTCCACTTACACTGAACCCCAAACTCCACGAACACTGAACTCCCAAACTTCACTAAATCTGAACCCAAATTCACTCTCACATTGAACCCACAAAGTCCTCTTACACTGAACCCCAAACTCCACGAACACTGAAATCCCAAACTTCACTAAATATGAACCCAAATTCACTCTCACATTGAACCCACAAAGTCCTCTTACACTGAACTCCAAACTCCACGAACACTGAACTCCCAAGCTCCACTAAATCTAAAATCAATTCCCACTCACATTGAACCCACAAACTCCACTTACACTGAACCCCAAACTCCACGAACACTGAACTCCCAAACTCCACTAAATCTGAACCCCAAGTCCCACTCACATTGAACCCTCAAACTCCTCTTACACTGAACCCCACACCCTACTAACACCAAACCCGCAAACTCTACTTAGACTGAACCCTTAACCCCACTAACACTGAACGCACAAACTCCACTAAAACAAAACCCCAAAAACACTGAAACATATTCATATTACCTCTTTTGAGTAATCGATCTCAATCTATTTTTTACATAGTGACATATTAAGCCACTTGGATTAACCATTATTCATCATGATTTTTTAACTCATCACTTCAATCTGCTAGGAATATACCTGATGATTCATTAAGCTTATTTCTCTATTATCCGCAAAGCTACTAATTATTTTCTGTTAATTATCCAATGTTGATTCATCTCACTAATGTATTATTATTGTGAACATTTGTTTATCGTTTTAAACTGAATATATTTTGCAATTAGTGACTCGTTAATATACCTGATTGTTAATTAGTCTCAATTCATATATGCTATTACATGTTAAAACATTGTAATGCATTTCGTTATTAAATAATCTTATTATAGAATTCCAAATTTTAATGCATTGCATTATTAATTAATTAAATTAACCTACCAATAATTAGTCTTGATTTTAAAATTCATTCCAATGTCACTGGTCAAATGTTACAACATTCTCTGAATTTAATCTACTATTCGCCTAATATTGTATCATTAGCAGTAATTGAGAGTAAGCAATCTATTTTCAGTTAATAACTCATATTAATGGAATAAGAAATAGTTTTAAATCTGTTTTATAAAATGAACGTTGTGTACATTTTATATTAAACATTGATATATCATAATTTGAATTTCATTAAATATCGATTAGGAATTAATGTAAAGATCCCATTCATAATAATTAATGAAATATAAATGTCAATAATTAATTGCCGTCAAATGTGTGATTGACAATTTATTCGGACACTCGGTTGTTCCAACTCTCCGATTAATTAATTACAATCCTCCTCTATTTATACACTGGGTTGCTCTCTCTCCCTCTCTCTCTCTCTGATTAATTAATTACATTCCCTCCTCCATTTGCACACTAGTTTTCTCTCTCTATAATTTATTAATTACATTCTGCGTCTATTTGCATACTGGGTGGCTCTCCCTCTCTGTAAATTAAGTAAATTCCTCCTGTATTTACACACTGTGTTGCTCCATCTCTCTAATATATTAATATAATTTTCCTATTGTTGCTCACTGGGTTGCTCTATCTCTCCAATTAGTAATTGCATTCCTCCTCGATTTGCTCACTGGGTTGCTCTCTTTCTCTCTCTAATTTATTATTTACCCCCCCTCCTCCATTTTAACTCTGGGTTGCTCTCTCTCTCTCTCTCGTCGTTTAAATTATATTCCCCCGTGTGCACGCTGGGGTTCTTCCTGTCAAACACAATGAATTACATTCTTCCTTTATGTGTACACTGGTTTGTTTTCTCTCTCTATATATATATTATTAATTGCATTTCTCCTGTATTTGGGCACTGGGTTGCTCTCTATCTTTCTCTCTCTCTCTCTCTGATTAGTTACATTCGTCTGTCATGTGTACACTAGTTTGCTCTCTCATTTATTATTAGCACTCCACTTCTATTTGCGCACGGTTTGCTCCCTATCTATTTTATTAATTGTGTTCTTCCTCTATTTGCACACGGATTGCTCTCTCTCTCTAATTTATTAATTAAATTCCTGTTCTTTTTGCACACTTGGTTGATCTCTCTCACTCTCTAATTAATGAATTACTTTCCACCTCTGTTTGCACACTGGGTTACCCTCTCGATATTTCATTCCTTTCATTGCTCCTCTATTTGCACACGGGTGGCTCTCTCTGTCTGAATTATTAATTGCATTCCTCCTCTATTTGCACACGTGTTGCTCCCTCCATGTAATTAATTAATTGTATGCCTCCTCCTTGCATACACCTGGGTTACCCTTCTCTAATTCATTCTTGCTTTCCTCTTCTGTTTGGACACTAGGTTTCTCTCCCCAATTTATAAATTACATTCCTGTCCCTCCTCTATTTGAACATTGCATCTCTCTCTCTGTAATTTAATACTGGCGTTCTATCTTTCCCTCTCATTAATTAATCACATTCCCCCTGTTTTTGCACCAGGGTTGCTCTCTCTGTCTGAATTATTAATTTTATTCCTCCGCCTTTTGCACTCTAGGTTGCTCTCTCTATCTAATTTATTTATTGTATTCCTCCTCCTTTTGTACAATGGGTTGCTCCCTCTCGAGTTTATTAATTGCATGGCTCCTCTATTTGCACATACTTTTGTCTCTCTCTCTCTTTCATTCTCTAATTTATTAATTGCATTCCTCCTCTATTTGTATTCTGGCTTGCTCTCTCTCTAATGCATAAATTACATTCCTCCTCTATTTGCTTTCCTTGGTTTGCTCTCTCATTTATTAATCACATTCCTCCTGTATGTGAACATTGGGTTGCTCTCTCTGTCTCTAACTTATTAATTGTATCGCTCTTCTAATTGCACACTGGGTATCTATCTAATTCATTGAGTGCATTCCTTTTCCATTTGCTCTCCAGGTTTCTCTTTCCAATTTATAAATTACATTCCTCCTCTATTTGATCACTTGGTCCCCCTCTCTCTCATGGATAAATAGCATTAGTCAACTATTTGCAAAGTGGTTTGTTCTCTGGAAATTATACTTTACATCCCTCCTCTATTTGCACATTCGTTTGCTCTCTCTCTCTCCAGTAATTAGCTTGTTCACTGCTAAATTAATTCAAATTCAGTTGAACAAAACAAACAGCCCCTTTTAAATGAGCGGGGTGAGATTAACCTTCTCCTGCTCATACTTCTAATGTTCTTCACTGGCCGGTTCAGTGAGCTGTCTGCAGGGTGCATGGAGGTTTTTCAGCTTCCCCACTATGGGGCCATTCTCAATACTGAGGTGGCGTGATGGAGACAGGCTCTGCGCTGAAAAGATTTGAATCCTGATCGTCATGTGTCAGAAAGAAGATAATGGCAGCCTTTTGAAAAGTTCTGGGGCTTCAGTGTTTGGCAGCAGCTGTTCACACCAGTGCTGGAGATATGATCTCTCAGAAAGCACACATCGAGAACATGTGCAAACAGGAGCAAGGGAACAGAGAGCTGTTTAAAAAAATGAGAACAGGAAAAGGTCATGCACTCCCTTAGCCTTGTTCCAGTGTGCAGGGTGTCTGTGGTACATCTGTATTACTACAAGATGACTCAGCTGGCAAACTGAGCCTTTAATATTCTTACCGAACACAGACCGGTCAATCTTTGTCTTGAATTTCGTATGTAACACAACGAACAGCTTCCCACTGGGTTTTGTGTGGCTTTGTGATTCCTAGCATTAACCGTGAATGGCCCAAATCTATTTTTAATGTTATACCCTCGGGGGCAGACCACTCAGTGTTCTCACTACATGGGAAATAGAATATTCCTCCTTGGTGTAATTGCTGCCAGTGCAGCTCTGCCACACTACTGTCCCTGAGGCACTGCAGAACTCCCTCACTAATAAACATCCGTCAGTGCAGCTCTCCCACACTACTGACCCTCCGACTGTGCGGCACTCCCTCACTACTAACTCTCGGACTGTGCAGCGCTCTCTCAATACTGACCCTCCGACAGTGCGGCACTCCCTGAATACTGTCCCTCTGACAGTCCTCAGGCAGGAAGGGACTTTAAGGTACTTCGATGGAATGAAAGGCGCCTTTTTTTATTGCAAACAAATGACACATGTAGAAAATGGTGGATTCCCCGCCGCTATTCGCCGTTTCAACCTTCTGATGAAAGGATTCTCTGCTGACATGGTAAAGCCAACATCAGAAATGCAAAAACCCGAGTGGAGCCGATAACTCAAACTATGTGCTCCAGTTCCTATATATTGGAGAGCGGTGGTGTTTGATAGGGCAGTGGGTGACTGAGCGGGTGGCGGTGAGGTGGTGGGAGGGCTGCTTGGAATTTCGCTTGGCAGAACGGACAGGACATTGTGACTCTTCCTCAGGGATTGATGGCCAGACTCTGGCCTTCTTTCATATCCACAAGCTTGTGCTTTGAGAGCAAACCAGAGGGTCTAAAGGCGTCGACAAATCGGGTGAGAGGCTGCGGTTCCAGTCTATTGACTCTAATCAGCTGTCAATGCCTAGTCAAGTAGATTGTTAAACATTGTTGTTGTCATGTTCGTTACATCGTTAAGTGCAAGACAAACAGATGGTGGCTATTAATTATCACTATGTACGTATAAATATGGAAAACACAATTTCAATTGCATTAGATAAATTCTCTTTGAATATGTGTATTTTGTTTCTGTGTTCCTTGCAGAGGCTGTCAATTTCTTCATTAGTTTGGAGTTAGCCAGTAAAATAAATCAAAGAGTATAAATATGGGATAGCTGGGGCACTGGTTGTGTGGGAGGGAAGTTGAGAGACTGAACAAGTCAACAGACTCCCCCAGAGAAGAAACGCTGTTTTCTCGGTTACTGATTCTCAAGCCAGATTGGATCCTGTCCACTACCGCTGCCATCAACAATCGCAGAGTCCCATAATAACAGACGTCTTGTGACACCCCTCAGCATTTCGGGAAAACCCACCACCCACCCGGGACCTCTCTTGAAAACACGAACAAACACAACGGTGAAGAAATGTTTGCCATCCTTTTGCCTCCCAACCCTCAGAAATGTGGTAGGAATGATGGAGCAGCTGCCAGCCCATCCCCCACACTGATAAAGGACTATTGTAGGAATGATGGAGCACATGCCAGACCAGCCCTCACTCAGAAGGTGGGCAATGGTAGGAATGATGGCGCAGACGCCAGTCCAGCGCTCCCTCAATGCCACGGCATCGTTGGCTGGAGTAGGAGGTGGTGGCGGTTCGGGTTCTTCTCACAAATGGCTGGGAACTTCGCCACGCATTCCTCGACGAACCAGCGCCGCTGCCTCATAAGGCCGCAGTTTTCCCTCAGTTTGTATGTCCTCTTGAAACAGTTGTCAGGCTATCCCGGCCCCCAGCACCTTCCGATTGCAAAGCAAAACGTAAACCAATATAAACCAGAAAGTGATCAGTGAACGCAAGGCGGGATAGGGATCCTTTAACGCATCTGAACAGAAACAGCCCAGAACAACCCAACCCTTTTCAAATTAAACTATCTGACCAATAACCACCCCACCCCATTCAACTTAAAAAACCTGAACCATTACCACCCCATCCCATTCAAATAAAACATCCTCACCAATATCCACCTCACCCCATTCAAAGCAAACAACCTGACCCATAACCACCCCACCCAATTCAAATTAAACAACCCGACCCATAACCACCCCATCCCATTTAAATCAAACCACCTGACCCATAACAACCCCACGTCATTCAAATCAAACAACCTGAATCATAACCAC
Source organism: Cetorhinus maximus (assembly GCF_964194155.1). NCBI lineage: Eukaryota > Metazoa > Chordata > Chondrichthyes > Lamniformes > Cetorhinidae > Cetorhinus > Cetorhinus maximus. The sequence goes on along the minus strand of NC_135913.1, from coordinate 11,373,173 downwards.
CCCACCACACTCAAATAAAAAAAACCTGACAGATAACCATCCACCCCATTCAAATCAAGCAACCTGTCCCATAACAATCCCACTCCATTAAAATCAAGCAACCTGTCCCATAACAATACCAACCTGTTCATATTAAACAACCTGTCCCATAACAATCCCAACCCATTCACATCAAACAACCTGTCCCATAACAATCCCAATCCATTCAAATCAAACAACCTGTCCCATAACAATCCCAACCCATTCAAATCAAACAACCTGAACCATAACCACCCCACCACACTCAAATAAAAAAAACCTGACTCATAACCACCCACCCCATTCAAATCAAGCAACCTGTCCCATAACAATCCCACCCCATTAAAATCAAGCTACCTGTCCCATAACAATCCCAACCTGTTCATATCAAACAACCTGTCCCATAACAATCCCAACCCATTCACATCAAACAACCTGTCCAATAACAATCCCAACCCATTCAAATCAAACCACCTGTCCCATAACAATCCCACCCCATTAAAATCAAGCAACCTGTCCCATAACAATCCCAACCCATTCAAATCAAACAACCTGTCCCATAACAATCCCAACCCATTCAAATCAAACCACCTGTCCCATAAAAATCCCAACCCATTCAAATCGAAAAAACCTGACACATAACCACCCCACCCTATTCAAATTAAACAAACAAATTGATCCACACCCAAACCAGCCAATTAACATGAAATAAATCTAACCCATATCCAGCCCGCCACGTTCAACTTAAACGGTCTGAGCCATGATCAGCCCACACTTTTCAAATAAAACAACCTGACGCATAAGCACCTCGCCTCATTCAAATTCAAAAACCAGATCCATTACCAGCCCATCCCATTCATATCAAAAAATCTGATCCATACTCACCTCACCCCAATCACATCAAACAATCTGACAAATAATCTAGACAAAGCAATCAAATCAAAAAAATCCAACCCATAAACAGACCACCCAATTTACATCAAACAACCGGTCCCATAACCACCCAAGCCCATTCAAATGAAACAATCTGAAATATTATCAACCCACCAAAATCAAACCAAACAAGCTGCCCCATATCCACCGGAGACCATTCAAATCAAAAAGCCTGCCCAAAACCACGCCATCCCATTCAATTTGAAACAATCTGACGTATAACCACCCCACTCCATTCAAAGCAAACAGCCTGTCCCAAACCACCCCACCCCAATCAAATAAAACACTCAAACACATAGCCACACCACCCAGTTCAAATTTAACAACCTGACCCATAACCACCCACCCTGTTCAAATCGAACAAACTGACCCATAACCACCCCACCCCGTTCAAAGCAAACAATATGTCCTATACCCATCCCATACATTTCAAATCAAACAACCTGACCCATAACCAAACCAGCTAATTAAAATGAAATAAATCTAACCCATATCTAGACCGCCGCATTCAAATTTAGCAATCTGAGCCATGATCACCCACACCTTTCAAATAAAAAAAAACTGGCACAAAACCACGCCACCCCATTCACACCCAAACAAATCTGACTCATAACCACCCCACCTCACACAAACCAAACTATCTGACCCATAACTACCCCACCACATCCAATTCAATCAATATGAGGAATAGCCATCCCACCCCAATCGAAACAAACAATCTGACCCATAACCACCCCACAACATCAAATTCAAGCAATATGAGGAATAGCCATCCCACCCCAATCAAAACAAAAACCTGACTCATAACCAGCTCACCCCATTCAAATTCAATAACCTGAACCATTACCAGCCCATCCCATTCATATCAAATAATCTGATCTATACTCACCTCACCCCAATCACATCAAACAATCTGACTAATAAACAACCCAACCCATTCAAATCAAAAAAATCTAACCCATAACCACCCCACCCAATTTACATCAAACAACCGTTCCCATAACCACCCCACCACAAACAAATCAAACTTCCTAACCCATAACCACACCACTCCATTCAAATCTAATAACCTGATCCATAAACACCCCAGTACATTCACATTAAACAGCCTGACACACAACCATCCTAACACATTCAAATGAATAAACCTGACCCATAATCACCCAACGTCATTCAAATCAGACAATCTGACCCATATAAACCTCACCCCAATCAAATCAAACTATCTGACCCATATCCACCCCACCCCTTTCAAAGCAAACAACCTTACCCATAAAAACGCCTCATCGTTTCAATTCAAACAAACTGACCCATAACCACACCACACAATACAAATTAAATAACCTGACCCATAACCTCCGCAACCCATTCACATCTACCAATCTGCCCATAACCACCTCACCCCATTCAAATCAAACAACCTGACCCATAAACCCACCCCTTTCAAATCAAATAACCTGACTCATAACCACCCCACCCCACTCAAATCAAAAAACCTGACTCTTAACCACCCCAGCCCATTCAAATCAAACAAACTGACCCATAAACAAACCAGCCAATTAAAATGAAATAAATCTAACGCATATCCAGCCCGCCAAAATCAAATTAAACAATCTGAGCCATGATCAGCCCACATCATTCAAATCAAAAAACAGGCACAAAACCACCCCACCCCATTCACACCCAAAACAAACTGACCCATAAGCACCCCACCCCATTCAAATCAACAACCTGACCTATAAACACCCCATCACATTCAAATCAAACAACCTGACCCATAACCATCCCAACCCATTGAAATCAAACAACCTGACCCAAACCCCCCCCCCACCCCATTCAAATCAAACAACCTGATGCATAACCAACCCACACCATTCAAATCAAGCAACCTGATTCATAGCCATCGCACGCCCTTCAAATCAAAGAACCTGACCCATAACCACCCCACGACATTGAAATCAAAGAACCTGACCCATAACCACCCCAGGACATTGAAATCAAAGAACATGACCCATAACCACCCCACGACATTTAAATCAAAGAATCTAACCTTTAACCAGCCCAACCCATTCAAATAAAACAATCTGAACCATTATCACGCCACTAAAATCAAATCAAACAACCTGCCCCATATCCACCCCACACCATTCAAATCAAAAAACCTACCCATATCCTCGCCACCCCGTTCAATTCAACCAACCTGACCCATAACAACACCACCCCGTTCAAAACAAACAACATGAACCATAACAACCCCACCCCGTTCAAAACAAACAATCTTTCCTATAACCTCCCCATACCTTTCAAATCAAACAACCTGACCCATAACCAAACCAGCCAATTAAATTGAAATAAATCTAACCCATATCCATCCCACCCCATTCAAAACAACCTCACCCATAAAAACCCCTGACCCTTTCAAATCAAACTACGTGAACCATAACCACACCACACAATTCAAATTAAATAACCTGACCCACAAACTTCGCAACCCATTCACATCCACCAGTCTGACCCATAACCACCCCACCACACTCAAATCAAACACCCTGAACCATAACAACGCCACCCCATTCAAATCAAACAATCTGACCCAAACCCAACCCACCCCATTCAAATCAAACAATCTGACCCAAACCCAACCCACCCCATTCAAATCAAACAATCTGACCCAAACCCAACCCACCCCATTCAAATCAAACAACCTGATCATAGTCATCCCATCCCATTCAAATCAAAGAACACGACCCATATCCACCCCACGACATCCAAATAAAAGAAACTAACCTTTAACCACCCCAACCCATTCAAATAAAACAATCTGAACCATTATCAGCCCACCAAAATCAAATCAAAAAACCTACCCATATCCTCGCCACCCCGATCAAATCAAACAATCTGACGCATGAACAGCCCACTTCATTCACATCAAACAGACTGATCCAAACCACCCCACACCATTCAAATCAAAAAACCTAAACCATACCCACCCCACCCCGTTCCAATAAAACAACCTGAGCCATAATCACCCACCCTGTTCAAATGGAACAAAATGACCCATAACCACCCCAGCTCATTCAGATCAAACAACATGGCCCATAAACACCCCACCCCGTTCAAAACAAACAATCTGTCCCATAACCACCCCATACCTTACAATTCAAACAAACTGACCCATAACCACCCGAGCAAATTCAAATCAAAAAGATCTAACCCATAAAGAGGCCCACCACATTGAACATCAAAAAATGTGACCCATAACCACCCCACGGCATTCGCATCAAACAACCTGACAAATAGGCACACCAAAGCATTCACATCAAACAATCCCTCCCCACCTCAATCAAACCAACCAATCTGACCGATGACCACACACCATACTCAAGCCAAATAACCTGACCCAGAACCACAGCACCCCATTCAAATCAAACGACCTGACCCATAAACACCCCAACACATTCAAATCAACAATCTGACCCATAACCACCCCACGCCATTCAAATCTAACAACCTGACCCTAAACCTCTCCAAACCATTCAAATCAACAATCTGACCCATCACTACCCCACCCCATTCAAATCAAACAAACTGACTAATAACCACGCACCCCATTCAAATCATACAATCTGACCGACAACCACCATCCCAATCCTATCTGACCGCTTATTCCCTGACTCCCATATAACCTGTGAACTTCAAGTGTCCCCCTCTGTTCACGTGACCCGATTGGACCTCTGTCCGTTGATCCAATGTCATTCCTTATTCCCCCTGACCCTCTGCCTAACCTCTGACCCTCCGACTAAGCCCTGGCCATCGGTCCAACCCCTGACAATCTGTCTAATTCCTCACCCTCTGCCGAATCCCTGACGCTCCATATAAACACTGACATTAGTTCTAAACCCTGGCCCTTTGCCTAAACCTGACCCACTGTCCAACCCTGACCCAGCATGTTCCGTAAGCCTCATATAACCTGTGACCTCCAAGCTGGCCTTGGTTCTCCTGACACAGTGTGACCACTCTTCTCTTGACCGTGCTTCTCACCTTGATTCCCACGACCGTCGGCCTCACCCCTCACCCTCTACTCGGCCTTTCTGCTCCGACCCACACAGTAGCCTTAGACCCTCAGCCTATCCCCCCCTCGCCCCTCCCCCCCCCCCCCCCCCCCCCCCCCCCCCACCAACGTCAATCCCATCAACAACACAACCTGGGCCATATCCTTTGCTACCCCGATCCCTGACAATGTTGAAAGTGTGTGTGGGGAGGGGAATGAGAAGTTAGATTGAGATGAGGAAATGGGAGGATTCTCGATTGCAGCCTAAACAGTAGAATTCCCTGGATATGATCAACCGCCTCGTCCACTATTCCAGATCCTATGGATTCTCTGTGAATCTGATTCACTCCATTCCGGCTGGTTCGGGTCCTATAGGCTGCAGCAGTTTAATGAGGATGCTTAATGTTATAGACACTGAGCCGCCATCTCACAGCAGTGGGGTGAGTTTATCATTGCTCCACCAGCCGGGCAGCTGAAGGATCAACTTACAGGTGATGGATGAACTTAGAGATGATCGGTCAGTTTATTGGGGCTGATTCAGGTTGTGGGCGCTGAGTGAGCTGTTTTGTGTCTGAGGTGCTCTGTCACCTTATTAGTGTTTTAGTTTCTCTCTGCCTCGTTCAGTGTCTCTGCCAGTGAAGGCCACATCTGTCATACACCCCATCACTGCGTTTGATATTTGGGAATTGTGTTCTGAGATTTGGGGATATTATTTTCACACCCAGTTAAACATAAGATGTGAGGTGTGGAAAATAATAAGGGAGTGTTGACCAGGGTTATACTAATCCCTTTGCTCAGGTAATTAGCATCAGTCCCCCTGGATATACAGTCACTCTGCCAACAGAAGGGCTCCCAGTGATATAAATGGTGAAATGCATTCCAAAGTGTCATTGCACACAGTCAGTGTGAATATCAGCACCGGCTCGAACACAGACCAGGAGCTCCGCAGTGAGGCCCACAATGCACTCGGGTTATTCACTGGATCTGAGGATTGAAATGTTCCTCTATGATGTTCAAGAAATTTACTATCCATTGTTCGTTGCTCTTGCAATTCCTGGTAAGTCTCTGCACCCAGCATTGTTTCTGTAAGACAGTTATTATTTTATTTGTGTTTCTGTCATTGCGAGTCTCCTCTCTTCACTGTTACAGTTGTTCCTGGTAAGACTCGGTGTTCCGCAATTATTCCAGCAGCTATCATTCGCTGCATTATCTTACACCTCTTTAAGTCTCTGCACTCAGCATTATTTTATCCTCCTGTGCTGCAAATAGCCGTTGCCTGCTACTTGTGTGCTGCCAATATTGTTGCCGCTGATCAGCATCAGCCTGAATGTTGCCTGTGCGGTGCTCCGTATGGACACATTCCGCTTCAGTTTTCCAGGAGTGACGAATAGTGCTCTGCAAGGTACATTGATCAGTGAACAACTCGACGCCTGTCCTTATTCTGGAGGGAGATTCATTGCTGCAGCAGTTGAAGATCGCTGGGAGTAGGACACTACACAGAGGGACTCCTGGAGCTCACCTACTTAGTCTCAAACAACCTAAATCACCTTCCTTTCGCCGTACTGCTGGCCAACACAGGGTCAAACGCCGCCTGAAGTCAAGGACAGTCACCACTATCTTATATCTTGAATTGGCATTTTCCCCTGTTAGGCCCATGGCTGTAATGAGGGCTGCCATCCAGTGGCCTTAGCTGAATGAAGAGTTATCCTCGGTGCACAGATTAGACATGTGTAAGTGGCGCCTGCTTTCACCGCTTGTCACACCTTCCATCACGTTGTTGATGACTGAGATCGACCCCGCTTTTCCCTTCTTTATGTGTGTGCGTGTGTACAGGACATAACAGGCCAATAACCCACTTCTCCCAGAAGGTGCCTGTCATGTAGTTGTCATACAGCAGCTTGGATGGAGCTGCGGCTAATTCTGTGGCACAAGTCCTCAATGCTCTGGCCGTGATGCAGTCAGCCCCTGGGGCCTTTGCTGTGCCCAGAGACATCTCACGTCCCTTGATATTATCGAAGTGATACGAGTGTCTTCAGTCTGGCATCGGCGATTCAGAGGAATTGAGGAGGAGGCCGGGATGGATCATCCACTCGGACCTTCTGGCGAATATGGTTACAAATCTTGCAGTTGATTCTTTTGTACTATTCTGCTGTAAGCCCAGATCATTGAGCATGTGGATGTATGCAGCGCCTCTTTCTCCGGTCTGTTTATAATTTTTTAATGGAATCAACTTAGATGTTTCAGATATGCAGAACTTTAACCTGATCGGTTGATTGAGGCTTCGTTTAGTTCTTCAAGTCGCATTGGGCACCGCTGTTTGGCTTCCTGCAATATTAATGTAGCTTTGCCATGTTCTTAACTCATTTTGAGGCGCGACTTGTGCAGATGGATTACCCCATCGCGGATTTTAACAAACATTGACAGGTTTACATTATTTAAAATCAACACCTTTCTGCAGATGATAGCGCTGTCATGGGCAGGAGCATTTGCAGCCATAATTGCATACAACAAGGCATTTACATAATTCAACCATATTCTGTTAAACTGATAACTCGTCCCAGACTGATGATTAATTTACCTGCTTGTCTCCCTTCCTCACAGTTAACATAATGACGATAGTGATCATTTCTCGGGGAAAGTGTGGTCTCTCGAAATGTGTCACTTACTACATTGTGACCATGCAAGGGGCAGATCTCCTGGTCGCTCTCATCGATCTGATACTGAGGCATCTTCCAATTCGTTATCCTATCGAGTTTATGTACCTGTTTGTTACTCCCGTGTGTAATATCCATGCTGTTCTGCTTTACACAGTCACAGACTGTTCTGTCTGGTTCACTGTCACTTTTACATTCGATCGATTTGTGGCTATTTGTTGCAGTAAGTTGAAAGCAAAATATTGCACCACGAAAACTGCATCTGTGGTTCTGGGAACAGTGGGTTTGTTGAGCTGTTTGAAGAATGTGTTCTGGTATTTTATGTATACGGCTCAGTATTGGAGAATGAATTTCCCGTGGTTTTGTGTTGTGACATTGGATGCTCGGAATTCACGGACATGGGCAGCAATCGAGTTTCTTCATTACATTGTAACGCCGGGTGTCCCATTTTTCCTGATTCTAGCGCTCAATGCTTTAACAGTCAAGTACATTTTAGTGACAAGCAGAGGCCGCAGGAGACTCCGGGCTCACAGCACTGGGGACAGTTCCAGAGACCCAGAGATGGAGAGTCGGAGGAAATCCATCATTTTATTGTTCGTTATCTCAGGAAATTTCATCATGTTATGGGCTGTCCTCACGATGTTTTCCATATGGTGGCGATTGGCTGCTTTGGTGTACAGTTCTGTAAATCCGCCCCTTTATATTAGAGAAATAGGCTTCATGCTGCAGCTCCTGAGCTGCTGAACTAACACTAGTTTGTATGCAGTAGCCCAGAATAAGTTCAGAGAGCAGCTGAAGGTTATGCTGAAATATCCCTTTACTCCGATTCTGAAACTCATTCAACGTTGAGCTGAAATGAATTATTTCACAACCAGAACACGCTCACTCCTCATACTCTGCCCGAGCCAACTCTCCACAGCAGGTCCAGTGATAGTGATTAATTATACATCTCCGTGACACAGGGTTAACCATCCGCAGGCACTGTCAGAGATATACTGTGAACTGGGAAAAAAATCCGGCTAGATTAGATATTGCGCTTTGGAAAAGTGTAGGGTGGGATTATTCTACCTGGAGCCCCTGTTTGAAAAGCCCATATATCAGCATCTCACACAAAGTAACATGTGACTGCACCCCACACCAATCAGAAAGTGGCTCCCATCGCCCCCAGCACAAAGTCTCCCTCCACAGCAAAACACAAAGTGATTCCTGTGGATCCAACACCCAACAACAAGCTGGACCACCACTTCCGAGCTCAATAATTCAAATCAAATTAATTCCCTCCTGTCAGACTGATCATGTCCAATACAAACCTCAGCAGTGATGTTATTCACTGTCTGTGTGGTATCAATGTGTATTCATACATCAACATCACTTCACATGGGCGATAAAAGGCTTCCATCCCAATTCGGCAATGACTGCCTCAGCCTGGACTCGCATCTTTTGTCAGCGTTTTTGTCTCTTTGGATCGTTTGATCATGGAATGAATTTAAAAAGAGTCAAATCCCCTTGACAAACCCTTTTCACCGTTTTGGGATTAAAGTGATACAACCCTACCCTCTACTGGCCGTTCACCGCCACAACAGGCGCTGCTCTTTGCCAGCCTCAGAGAAGTTCAGTTACTGCATGGCAGCGTCTAGAAGCAGATAGAAGAAGTCTGAATATTGAACAATACTGTCAGGGATTGAAGTTTGCAGTTAATAGCACTGTTCACTCGGGTGGTGCATTCGCTTTTTTACCAACTGACCCTGTAGATTAACTCTCTCCTCATTCCCCATTGCAGGTATTGTTTGGAGATGGTATTTGGGGATTATTTCAGACAGATAGGTGCACATTTTATTCAGTTATATGGATCTACTCCAGTTCTCAATGGGAGTAGATAAACTTTGCTGTACTCTGTAAATCATCTGCAATTCATTATCAATGTTTAAACCGACACGTTGGATTTTGATAAAGCTTTTTACGAAATATTTTTACAAGATAATTTACTCGGTTTCTCAAACAGATTGTTTGTCCCAGAAAAAATCATTGAAAATGCAAACAATAAATGGGAGATAATTTATTTTCACACCTTTACAGCCTCCATTCACATTGTCTCCATGCTGGCATTGATATGAAGAGCTCTGCCATCTATTCCCATTTTGCAGCTCTTGGTCTGCACTCCTGTCGGACACAGAGAGAGGCCAGCTGAGTTGGAGTCCAAATGCACTAAGTCCAATCATGACCCGTATTTAACCCGCCAGCCACAAACAACAAAAAAGCTCCAACAAAATTGTCAAGGAAAGTTTTCCTTTCATAAATCTGTGTTGACAATTGTGAAAGTGGCGAGGCTTCTCCAACGCACAATAGAGACAGAGAGGCTAAAAGATATCTCAGTAATTTATGGAAGCAGTTAACATCGACAGGGCACACGGTGTGTAAAATGATTCTGTTCCAAAGGTGGAATGTGTTGCTGTTTTACAATGCCAATAACACACTCTCTCTCTCTCACATACACACACACAGACACACACACACGTAGACAGATACACTCACACTCAAGTGCAGACACAGACATACACAGAGTCACCCAAATTCATACACATAGACTCAGCCTCACACACGTACACACAAACACACACATACACACACATACACACACAGTCACACACATGTATGGACACACATATACAGTGACACAGACAGACAGCACAGATGATCCATGTCAATATCAGTCTAGTCACTGGTTTATTAGAGGAATACGAGAAGCAGAGTTGAAACTCCCTGTGTTTTTTTATTCTGAAATGAGACAATACAAATTCAAGAAAAACCTGAAGATTGAAAATCACCAACAAATTTAACTACACCCTCAACTTTGAAAAACAATAACAAATTCAGTAAAATCAACATTGAAAACACCAACAAATTGAACAACAACTTCAACGTTGAAAAACAACAAAAAATTCAACAACAACCTCAACATTGAAAAACACCGACAAATTGAACAACATCCTCAATGTTGAAAAGCAACCAGTTCAACAACGACAACATTGAATGACATCAACAATTCAACAACAACCTCAGCATTGAAAAACACCAACAAATTGAACAACGACATGAACCTTGTAAAACAGAAGCAAATTCAACAAAAACCTCAAGATTGAAAATCCTCAACCAATTCAAAAACAATCTCAACATTGAAAAACAGCAACAATTCAACAACATAAACATTGAAAAACACCAACAAATTCAACAACAACATCAAGGTTGATAAACATACTCAAAATTGAAAACATAAACTTTTTAAACAAGAAACTCAACATTGACAAAAACAACAATTTCAACCACAAACTCAACGTGGATTCACCACAACAAATTCAACATCAACCTCAAAATTGAAAAACGCCAACAAATTCAACAACAATCTCAAGATTTAAAAAAACACAACGATCAGAACAACAAGCTCAACTTTGAAAATCAACAACAAATTCAGCAACCTCAAATTTGAAAACACCGACAAATTTAACAACAACATCAATATTGAAAAACAACAACAATTTAAACAACCTCATCATTGAAAACAACAACTTTTTCAACAGGAACATCAGCATTGAAAAAACCCAACAAGTTCAACAACAAACAAAAAGTGGAATAACCCCAACAAATTCAACAACTAAATCAACATTGAATATTACCAACTAGTTCAACAAAATAAACAATGAAAAGACCAACAAATTCAAAAACAACCACAAGATGTAAAAACACCAACAAATTCAACAAAACCGCAACTTTGAAAAAACCAACAAATTCAACAACAACTTGACATTGAAACCACTAACAAATTCAACAACAACCACAACATTGAAAAACAGCAATAAATTCAACATTGAACAGACTCAAAAATTTCAACAACAACCTCAACATTGGAAAACAACAACAGATTCAAGAATACTCTAAACATTGAAAAACATTAACAAATTCAAGAACAACAGCAACATTGAAAACCACCATCAATTTCATCCACAACCACAACTTTGAAAACCACCAACAAATTCAACAACCTAAAAATTGAAATGACGAACAAATTCAACACCAACTTGTCCTTTGAAAAATTCCAGCAAATTCAACAACTTCAACATAAAAAATTGAATTCAACAACAAAATCAACATTGAAAAACGCCATCTAAATCAACAACAAACTCAACATTGAAAACTACCATCTAAATCAACAACAACCTCAAGAATCAATAACACCATGTAATTCAACAGCAACATCAAAATTGAAAACCATCATCAAATTCAACAACAAATTAAACATGGAATAACACCAACAAATGCAACATCGACATCAACTTTGAAAAATACCACCAAATTTAACAACAACCTCAACATTGAAAACACCAACAATTTCAACATTGAAGAGCACCGACAAATTCAACAACAACCTCAACATTCAGAACAAAAATAGAATTACCTGGAAAAACTCAGCAGGTCTGGCATCATTGGCGGAGAAGGAAAGAGTTGACGTTTCGAGTCCTCATGACCCTTCAACAGAACTAAGTAAAAATAGGAGAGGGGTGAAATATAAGCTGGTTTAAGGTGGGGGGGAGGTGGGGGGGGTGGAGAGAAGTTGTGGGGGTGGGGTGGTTGTAGGGACAAGCAAGCAGTGATAGGAACAGATAATCAAAAGATCTCACAGTAAAAGGAACAAAGAGGTGTTGCTGGTGGTGATATTATCTAAGAGAATGTGCTAATTAAGAATGGATGGCAGGACACTCAAGGTACAGCTTTAGCGGGGGTGGGGTTGAAAAACTGACAGGGAATTACAGGTAGAGATTTAAAAATAATAGAAATAGGTGGGAAAAGAAAAATCTATATACATTATTGGAAAAAAAACAAACGGGAAGGGGAGGAAACGGAAAGGGGGTGGGGATGGACGAAGGAGTTCAAGAGCTAAAGTTGTTGAATTCAATATTCAGTTCGGAAGGCTGTAAAGGTCCAAGTCGGAAGATGAGGTGCTGTTCCTCCAGTTTGCGTTGGGACACACTGGAACAATGCAGCAAGCCAAGGACAGACAGGTGGGCAAGAGAGCAGGGTGGAGTGTTATAATGGCAAGCGATAGGGAGGTTTGGGTCTTTCTTGCGGACAGACCGCAGGTGTTCTGCAAAGCGGTTGCCCAGTTTGCGTATGGTCTCTCTAATTTAGGGGAGACCGCATTGGGAGCAATGAATGCAGCAGACTAAGTTAGGGGAAATGCAAGTGCAATGATGCTTCACATGAAAGGAATGTTTGGGCCCTTGGACGTTGAGGAGAGAGGAATTGAAGGGGCACGTGTTGCATCTTGTGCGTGGGCATGGGGAGGTGGCATAGGTGGGGGTTGAGGTGTAGGGGGTGATGGAGGAGTGGACCAGGGTGTCCCGGAGGGAACGATCCCTACGGAATGCCGCCAGGGGGGGTGAAGGGAAGAAGCGTTTGGTGTTGGCATCATGCTGGAGTTGGCAGAAATGGCGGTGGATGATCCTTTGAATGCGGAGGCTGGTGGGGTGATAAATGAGGACAAGGGGAACCGTATCATGTTTCTGGGAGGTAGAGGAAGGTGTGAGAGCGGATGCGCAGGAGATGGGCCGGATAGGGTTGAGGGCCCTGTCAACCACTGTGAGTGGAAAACCTCGGTTAAGGAAGAAGGAGGACGTGTCAGAGGAACTGTTTTTGAAGGTAGCATAATCAGAACAGATGCGACGGAGGCGAAGGAATTAAGAGAATGGGATAGAGTCCTTACGAAGCGGGGTGTGAGGAACTGTAGTCGAGGTACCTGTGGAAGTCGATAGGCTTGCAATGGATATTGGTGGACAGTCTATCACCAGAAATTGAGACAGAGAGGTCAAGGAAGGGAAGGGAAGTGTCAGAGATGGACCGTGTGAAAATGATGGAGGGCTGGAGATTGGAAGCAAAGTTAATAAATTTTTCCAAGTCCCGATGAGATCATGAAGCAGCACCGAAGTAATCATCGATGTACCGGAGAAAGAGTTGTGGGAGAGGGCCAGAGTAGGACTGGAACAAAGAATGTTCCACAGACCCCATAAAGAGCAGTTTTAGAATGTGCTGAACTATCCCTTTACTCAAATTCTTCGATGCTTTCGATGATTTGAAGAAATTAAGCAGTGACTGTTTCTACTTTTCTTCCATTTGATATCACTCTTCCAGCGGGGCGGTGAGCTGCCTCTGTTGTGGTAGAGTGGTGACCAGCCTTGTCCCCATTGTAAAATGTGGGGGCCAGGGCATGTCCCTGTCACGGCAGAGTGGGCTGCCACCTATCGCCCTGTTGACAGAAGGGATGGTGGATCCTGTGGCCATGGTTAGAGAGCTGGGAGGGCCCTGCGTCCATGAGGACAATTAGGCTCGTGACGTTGCAATGGAAACGAAGAGAGAATGGAGCCTGGCGCTGTGGTGGCAGTGAGGGGCATGGTCTGTCGCTGAGGTGGGCAGAGTGAGGCTTTCCCTCTGGCAGAGGGGTGAGGGTGGCGATTGGAGTCTCTGACTGTGGGAACAAAATGGGAAGGGCGCTCCCTTTATGGGGACAGAGCCAATCTAGCACCTGTCATCATTTGCGTAGCCTCATCCCAATCCTGGCGTCCGCTGCCTCCCCGTGATCACACTCTCTGTCCCTTTAGCCTCCCCGTGATCTCACTCTCTGTCCCTTTAACCACCACGTGATCTCACTCTCTGTCCCTTTAACCTCACCGTGATCCCAGTCTCTGTCCCTTTAACCTCACCGTGATCCCACTCTCTGTCCCTTTAACCTCACCGTGATCCCACTCGCTGTCCTTTAAAATCCCCGTGATCTCACTCTCTGTTTCTTTAACCTGCCCCTGATCTCACTCTCTGTCCCTTTAACCTCCCTGTGATCTCACTCTCTGTCCCATTAACCTCCCAATTATCTCACTCTCTGTCCCCTTAACATCGCCGTGATTTCACTCTCTGTCACTTTAACCTCCCCGTGATCGCACCCTCTGTTGCTTTAAACTCACCGTGATCTCACTCACTGCCTCTTTAAAGTGCCCGTGATCTCACTCTCTGTCCCCTTAACCTCCCCGTGATCTCACTCTCTGTCCCTTTAACCTCCCCGTGATCTCACTCTCTGTCCCTTTAAACTCCCCGTGCTCTCTCACTTTGTCCCATTTACCTCCCCGTGATCTCACTCCCTGTCCCTTTAACCTCACCGTGATCTCACTCTCTTTCCCTTAAACCTCCCCGTGATCACACTCTCTGTCCCATTAACCTCCGTGATCTCACTCTCTGTCCCTTTAACCTCCCCGTGATCTCACTCTCTTTCCCTTAAACCTCCCCGTGATCACTGTCTTTTCCTTTAAAGTCCCCGTAATCTCACTCTCTGTCATTTTAACCTCCCCGTGCTCACTCTCTGTACCTTTAACCTCCCCATGATCTCACGCGCTTTCCCTTTAACCTCCGGGTGGTCTCACTCTCTGTCCCTTTATCCTCCCCGTGATCTCACTCTCTGTCCCTTTAACCTCCCTGTGATCTCACTCTCTGTCCCTTTAACCTCCCCGTGATCTCACTCTGTGTCCCATTAACCTCCCCATTATCTCACTCTCTGTCCCTTTAACCTGCCCGTGATCTCACTCTCTTTCACTTTAACCTCCCAGTGATTGCACCCTCTGTCGCTTTAAACTCACCGTGATCTCACTCACTGCCCCTTTAAAGTGCCCGTGATCTCACTCTCTGTCCCCTTAACCTCCCCGTGATCTCACTCTCTGTCCCTTTAACCTCCCCGTGATCTCACTCTCTGTCCCTTAACATTCCCGTGATCTCACTCTGTGTTTCTTTAACCTCCCATTGATCTCACTCTCTGTCCCTTAACCTTCCCGTGATCACGCTCTCTGTCTCTTTAACCTACCCGAAATCTCTCTCTGTCCCTTTAACCTCCCCGTGATCTCACTCTCTGTCCCTTTAACCTCCCCGTGATCTCACTCTGTCCCTCTAACCTCCCCGTGATCTCATTCTCTGTCCCTTTAACCTCCCCGTGATCTCACTCTCTGTCCCTTTAACCTCCCCGTGATCTCACTCTCTGTCCCTTTAACCTCCCCGTAATCTCACTCTCTGTCTCTTTAACCTCCCTGTGATCTCACTGTCTGTCCCTTTAACCTCCCCGTGATCTCATTCTCTGTCCCTTTATCCTCCCCGTGAGCTCTCTCTCTCTCTTTAACCTCACCGTGATCTCACTCCCTGTCCCTGTAACCTCCCCGTGATCTCACTCTCTGACCCTTTATCATTCCCGTGATCTCACTCTCTGTCCTTTTAACCTCCCCGTGATCTCACTCTCTGTCCCTTTAACATACCCATGATCTGAATATCTGTCCCTTTAACCTCCCCGTGAACTCACAATCTCTGTCCCTTTAACCTCCCCGTGATCACACTCTCTGTCCCTTTAACCTCCCCGTGATCTCACTCTCTGTCCCTTTAACCTCCCCGTGATCTCACTCTCTGTCCCTTCAACCTCCCCGTGATCTCACTCTCTGTCCCTTTAACCTCCCCGTGATCTCACTCTCTGTCGGTTTAACCTCCCGGTGATCTCACACTCTGTCCCTTTAACGTCCCCGTTATCACTCTCTGTACCTTTAACCTCCCCGTGATATCACTCTCTGTTCCTCTAACCTCCCCGTAATCTCACTCTCTGTCCCTTTAACCTCCCCGTGATCTCACTCTCTGTCCTTTAACCTCCCCGTAATCTCACTCTCTGTCCCTTTAACCTGCCCGTGATCTCACACTCTGTCCCTTTAACCTCCCCGTGATCTCACTCTCTGTCCTTTAACCTCCCCGTGATCTGACTCTCTGTCCCGTTAACCTCCCCGTGATCTCACTCTCTGCCCCTTTAACTTCCCCATGATCTCACTCTCTGTCCCTTTAACCTCCTCGTGATCACTCTCTGTACCTTTAACCTCCCCATAATCTCACTCACTGTCCCTTTAACCTCCCCGTGATATCACTCTCTGTCCCTTTAATCTCCCCATGATCTCTCACTTTGTCCCGTTAACCTCCCCGTGATCTCCCTCCCTGTCCCTTTAACCTCCCCGTGATCTCACTCTCTGTCCCTTTAACCTCCCCGTGATACCCTCTGGCTTCACACATAATGACGTGACATGGTAATACATGCAAATGGAGTCCCCGTCATGGATCAGTGGGAGGCTTGACTCGCCGTCACGGCAGGAAAGTTCTGAGAGTAAAATTCAAATCTGTTTTCCAGCTGAAGGATCTCCGATTTTGGCCTCTCTCTGAGTTTTCCGGCCCCACCTGCCAAGAAACCTGCTGCAGGCCTGAGGGTAAAATCCTGTTCACACTTTCCATACCTTGGATAATAATACGAGATGTTAGCAGTTGGAGTATTGATCAGTTAGTCTGCAGTTTGGAGAGATGATGTCAAATCTCATGTTCAAGGAGGGAGGATGACAACATTTCAGTTGGTGCATATTAACCATCGGGCTAAATTCAGAAATAAACACACTGACCCAAAGTTGTGTGTTTAACAATATTAACGGAGGAAAATGAAATAACTGGTGAGATAGGACATGTGTAGCTGTAGCCGAATTTCCCTGTTGGATTCCATTAACGTTGCAATGAAGACGAAGGTTCTGTTTGATTTCTAAAGAACTGGCTGTACCTGCGTGCTATTTTTTTTTAGTTATGTAGAAGGATATCCAGAACCTGCTCCACTGTAGGATTATTTCCCATTTAAATATGCTCCTGTTCTTTTTTTGTTATTCCTACATCTAAAATGCACAACCCCTCATTTTCCCATATCATGCTGCATTTGCCTTTATTGCCCACTCACATTTAAGTACTTATAATAATTTGGAGACTCTTTGCATTACCCACGTAACATGCTTTCCTACCTATCTTGAAATCGCCGCCCGATTCGTCTACAATATCGCCTGTCCCTTCAATCAAGTCATTCAAAAAGATCACACATATTTGGGGCCCCAGCGCTGATCCCGATGACAGTCTATTGATTACACTTTGTCCATAAGAAATTAACACATTCATCCCAAATTTATGTTTGACGTTTGTTCGCCAATCCGCTACATGAATGCATGTATCTCAGTTCAGCGCCCCCAACACCCCAACGGTGCCTCTCCCGCCCCCACGCATTAACGCCACTCCAAAACGCACATATATTATGAGCTTTCATCTCGTGTAACAATATTAACTGAGGCAACTTCTCGACTGGGTTTTGGAAATTCAAATTTGTCACATTTGTTTCGCCAGTATCCACACTTCTCCATACATTCTTAAAGGATTCTTATAACAAAACCTGATAAGTTCCATACCCAGTGTTGATATATCAGATTAGTTTATCACTGGGCTGCAATTTTAAGTTAATTTTTTGCGGGGTGTGAGATAAGCTTATGTCTGCACTAGGCTGGGATCGATTATACAGTCGAGGATTACAGAGAACATCACAGCGAAATGGTGGTTTTACATAATGCCACCGGATTAGTGTTCCAGAGGTCCAGGCTAACGCTTCAGTCCATGAGGAGTTGCGAATGGTGCTAAACAATACACAATCAACAGCGACGATCCCCACTCCTGACCTTATGACGGGAGAATGGTCATTGATGAAGCAGCTAAAGATGGTTGGGCCTAGGACACTACCCTGCAGGAGGCAGTGATGTCCTGAAAATGAGATGTTTGACCTCCGACGACCACAACAATCTCCCTTTGCACTAGATATGACTGCAACCAGCGGCAAGTTTTCCACCTGATTCCCATTGGCTCCAGTTTTGCTAGTGCTCCTGGGAGGTGTCAGCTGTGGCTCAGTTCATAGCACCCTCGCCTTTGAATCAGAGGGTTGTGGGTTCATGTCCCACTCCCGGAAACCAGGAACTGTGATTGTACTCGAAAGAGTTGCAATCTGTGACTGTTGATAACTCGAAAGAGTTTCCCGGGAAAAAAAAAAGTCAAGAACTGTGAACGTACTCGAAAGAGTTGGTTCCATACTCTGTCAAATACTGCTTGCTGTCAACGGCAGTCAATCTCACGTTCTTTAACGTTCATCTCTTTTCCCATGTTTGAACCAAGGTTTTAAGGAGGTCAGCTGAATTGCCCTATCTGAACCAAAACTGAGCGTCAGTGAGCAGGTTCTTGCTAAGCAAATGCCATTTTGATAGCACTATGATGACCCTTCCCATCATTTTACTGATGATCGAGAGTGGACCGATGCGGAGTTCATTGGGCATACTTGACTGGTTATGCTTCTTTTGTACAGTATAAGCCTGGACAATTTTCCACATTGCCGAGTAGATGTCATTGTTGTAGCTGGACTGGGAAAGCTTGGCTATGGGTGCAAAAAGTTCTGGAACTCGAGCCGTCAGTTCTATTGCCAAAATGTTGTATCTGAATAACAGAACATACTCCAGAGATTGGATGGCCTCACCAAATCAAAGCATTGGGAACAGCGACTCATCTATCGACTCAGCACTTTACAGTCTCCAAAAATGAACACTCAGTTCAGCAATTTTAATTCATTATGTCCGCCTGCACCGTTTCATTACTTTTTCTTTTTCTTTGCTGGCCTTGGTTTAGTCCCGTTTCTTTCGTTATTCCCTCATGTGCCTTTGCACGTTTGTTATGCACACATTCATGAGCTCACCGACACACAATTGTTGTTCATTTGAAGGCGAACGTAAAATTGGCTTTTATTGCAAGAGGAATGCAGAACAGGAATAATTACATGTTGCTCTAATTGCACACGTTTTTGTTGAGACCTGGTTTTAAACACCGTTCGCACTTCTGATCTCCATATTTAATGAAGGAAACACTTTCAGTAAAGGCGGCACAGCAAAGGTTCAATAATTGGAACACGGGTGAGCGTTTGACTATGAGGATGAGCTGGATAAACTGTGCCTATAATCTCAGGAGTTTACATCCGAGAGGCAATCTAATTGAAACATACACGATTATGAAGGGGATTGATTGCATAAATCTAGTTTAGAGATTGTTTCTGCTGGCTGGGGAATGTAAAACCCGGGGCATAATCTCATGATAAGATGCAAATCATTTCGGATTGAGATAAGGTGGCATTACTTCCCTCAAGAAGCAGAGAATCGTTGGAATTCTCTACCACCGATACTTCATCGTTGAATATAGTTAAAAGTGGTATAGACCGATTTTTGGTCGCTCAGGGAATCTGAGGATATTGGGATTGGACTGGAGAATGTAGTTAAAGACCAAGATCAGCATGATCGTATTGAATGGCGGGCAATGTTCGACAGGCCGTATGGTTTATTCCTGCTCCTAATTTTTGTGCTATTTCTAAACCCGTCACCACCCCCTTTGGATGTTCTCCACGGAAAACCCTTTGTCATTTAATATCTCCTGTCTCTACCCTTTCCCAAGCCTTCATGTCTGCAGACCAGTTCGCCTCTTCTTGACACTCGTTCTCTTAGAATAAAGGTTTCCCGTCTTGAATCATCGATATTGATTTTATTCAAAGAAGGAAGAGGAGCTATATATCCAAGTTCATAACATTACTCCAAGGGCATCAATTTACTGCATAACATTTTACATAGAAGGAGATATGCTAAACCCAAGAAAATCAGCTAAGAAATATGATGTTGTAAGAGAATGTGTAGGGATCAGGAATTCATGACAGCTCTTTCACTTGCTGGTTATGTATGGTATTCCCGCACCATCAATGTAGAGATCTGCATTGAATTCAGAAGTTTCCACTCAGTCCACTTTCCTTTTGTAATACCAGAGCAAAAATGCACTAACATAAAAGAAAAGGCAAAGGACATTTAGAGTTGTGTATTGAATTATTTCGAAAATTCAGGCTTTTTCCATCCTGCCTGTCCAGAAACAGATTGATGCAAAAACAGAAAATGCTGGAAAAACTCAGCAAGTCTGACAGCATCTGTGGAGAGAGGAAAAAAAATACAAAGTTAACGTTTTGAGTCCGCATGACTCTTCTTCAGAGCTGATAGAGGCAATAACCGGGATAATATTTCAGGTCGATGAGCTCCCGTCAAAACAGACTTCTCCTGCACAGTTTCAAAACCTTTTCAGTTGGTCACATTGAGAAGCAAGAAAACGTACCTTCTTTGGATGTTCTCACAAAGAATATGAGAGGCTCAATGCAGTGGCAGAAATACTTAAAGTTTGACATCGTCCAGTATCAGAAAACTGCTTTATTGGCAGCAGCGCAGCCCTACCACGCTCCCACCCCAGATCCCCACTTTGAAAAGGTAGTCCCTCCGCCACCGACACACACTGGCAGCAGTGTGCTCCATCTATAGGGTACACTGTAGCAAATTGTCAAGGCCCCTTCGACGGCAACTTCCAGGAAGGCAACTTCTATCATCAAGGAGGACTATCGCTGGACGCGCGTGAGAAAACCCGTACCTTCACGTTTCCCTCCAAGCCACACACTATACTGACCTGGAACAGAATTACCATTCCTTCACTTTTACTGGGCCAAAAAACCTGGAAATCTGATGTGCCTACACCAAAGGGGCAGCAGTGTTTCAAGCAGGTGGCTCACTACCATCCTCTCATTCACAACCAAAGAAGGAGAATAAACTATGGCCTTACCAGCGGCAGGCAAATCCAAGAATGCATAACATATATTGCCCATGTCATTCCAAATTCGCGCCAACCACCACCATCCCCCCCACCACCACCAACCCAGGTCATGTCCCATCCTCGAGGGAATGCGACAAATAGTGACCTCAAACTTTCCACCTACACATTGACGGACAGAAAAAGGTCATTCTCTGGTTCAGTGAGATTAATGTCGTGAACCGTTTCAAAGTGGAATGCCGGCGGAGAACAAAATGCTTTGAAAGAAATTATGATTGACTGAGGAGCCTTTAAATTCTTAATTATCTGCACTGAATTGTTTCCCAAGTCCCGTGAGATTACTGTGGAGTGACCCGTGATATCCCTATTTGTGAAAGGCTGTGCGGTGGATTAAGATAGAAGGGCTGATAACATGGATGTTTATTTTTCATCACCACATCCACAATAACCACCAATCAGTGGGCTCTTGCTCTCCGTAATCGAGGGCAATAAGTCAAACGATTCCTTACGCATGAACCTTCAGAGATAATATTGATTCTCTCCGGCTTCTTTATATTGGCACATAAGTTTCAAATCCACTTCTCGGCTTGTTTGGCTTGATGGGAACCATGCATTGACTAAACGGATGGAGGTACTGTGCAGATTTTGAAGTCAGCATCTCCTGTTTACTGGCTTGGTTCTATGCCATGGCGCCAACCAGCAGTTGAGTTTT
Organism: Cetorhinus maximus; assembly: GCF_964194155.1. NCBI lineage: Eukaryota > Metazoa > Chordata > Chondrichthyes > Lamniformes > Cetorhinidae > Cetorhinus > Cetorhinus maximus. The sequence goes on along the minus strand of NC_135913.1, from coordinate 11,351,236 downwards.
CCAATACAACGACCTGAATTGTACCCAACTATTTTGCTGCAAGCATCATTGTTCATATGTTCTGAAGCTGCATGACAGCGCGAATTGAGAACATTCGCTTCAAAAAGCGTCCGAGCACCGACATGGCTCCAACTTAGCGGGGTAGTACATATGGTTTCCTACCAATTTTAGAAGAATGCGAGGTGATTCGCTTGAATTAGAACATTTTTCATGGGCCTTGACAGGGTAGATTTTAGCAATATGTTTCCAAAGGCTCGGGATTCGAGCACTAGTGGTCAGAATCTCAGAGGAGAGCGTCAGCCATTATGGCGAGATCAGCTAAAATGTCTTCATTCAAATGGTTGGGTATCTTTTGAATTCCAGGTTGTGGATGATCGCGAGTTCAAAACAGCGATGGATCCATCTCGGGGATTTATGGGAATCTTTGGGATATGTGGATAGATCAGGAACGTGTTATTGAGGCAGATCATCCAGGAAGTTGTTGAATATTTGAGAAGCCGTGAAGACCAGTACCTGATTACGCCTGTTCCTATTTCTTATGTTCTTACATAAATTACATAATCAGAGGAACAATAAAGATTATATTGACCTTATAGCAGAAGCATTACAGATTCATCAGTAGGATTCCCTTTTTAAGCAGGTTACATTCATAGTACAAGTTCCATACTCATAGAATCAAAGATTGGTCACATAACAGAAGGATGATATTCAGCCCATCTTGTCTGCACTGGTACATTGAAGGGATAATTCACCGCCCTCACTCCTCAACCTTTCTCCAGGTCCCCTTCACATTCCTAATTTTCAAGCCTTCTTCAAATTTCTGGTCTCTTCAGCATAGAATAATGAAGTGTCACCTGATCGAGATTTCCACCCTGCCAAAATGCGTTGTTAGGTTAAACACGGGGAAAATGTTTCCACCAGTGAAAAAAGTGGATGCCAAATGTAATATGTGTCTGCCATTGGTCCACAGCAATGGAGCCTAGGACAACCAAGTTAATGTCAGGAAGCAATTTTCAAACTAAGGGCTGCTGGAAATCAAGGTATAATTCTTAAAATAATCGAGGCTACCACAATCTCTGGATGTTTTTTTTTTGTTTTTGCTCTTATTTGCAAATCAGTGAAGCGCCTCTGTTTCTTCGGCTCTACTTGAAGAATTGAGCATATTTTGCTCGCCTTCTCTTCCCTGCCGTTCCACAGGGAACGAAACTCTTGGCCACAGGGCAATTCTTAGATACCAAATCCAACCCAGGAGCCCCATTTTAAACGTCTGATGCTCTCTCAGCTGAGCTATTCGGGCTGATTTAAATGGTTTTCCCACACCTAACTTCACTATCTTACAAGGGGCATCGGACCATTTCATGTGCATTTCCTCCTTTGAAATTTCGCCCTCACAGGCAGAGCGGCAGCATCCCTTTGGCTTCATTCCACAAATATTCTAACTGCACCAACTGTTCGCTGATTACTAGAGGCGTGTGGTGTTACAATGACATTACCCAGATATCTGCACCTGGCCTTCAAAGGCTCACCATGTAACCTCTAACCTTACTGGCTTCTTTACATTGCATCATAATTCTCAAAACTAGCTTCCAACTTCGTGGCTTCATTCAAAGCCATGCATTGACCAAACAGGATTCAAATCTGAGATTCAAGTTGCCCTGTCTACTGAGGACGCAAACTACCTAACTAAGCCATGGCACTGACAGGCAGCCGAATCTTGCAATGCAAATTTTAGAATTGGATCCAAAGTTTTTGCTGCAAGCATTATTGTTCACCTATGATGGTGCTGCATGGTGTGCGAATTTTGAACTTTCACCTGCACTGGGCCGTCAAAGCTTTGAGGATTGCATTTGTTCCGTGGAAATATTAAGTTCCAGAAATTCCATTGGGAGATACGAATAGACAGATATTGATTTCGCGAATTCAGAAACGATTTTGAATGGTGTTTGTTGGTGGAATGCGTGATACCATCCTTTTGAAATCGGGAACGCTCATTCGGAGTAATGTTCTAATTGTGTGAATCATACTGTATAGAGGTGTAATAGATCGGCCATCACAAGGTCTTCATTAAAAAGATGAAACGTTTATCCATCACCACTCTTTGCTCGATTAACTGCAGTAAAATTCATCAGTCGACACATTATTTTCCTCTTAGATATCTGCAGCAACATTTCATAGTGCTTCCTCGCGGAAACCTCAAGAAGTGATTATGATCCGACCATCTTGGTTGTATTGACAAAGAAATCCATGCTTTATGCTTTATTCGGACGTTGTGAGGTTGATTTAAACTTCATTACATCAGCTTGCATGATGTTCCTTGATTATTTTTGCTTGTCTAGACTTGTCACGTTTTTCCTTTATCCGCCGTGTTACATGCGGTCGGTTGCTGTGCTGCCATTCACAACCTCCTCTGGAGGCAAATTCTGTTTCTTTACGGTGACCATTACAACTCTCTTTGAATTTGGTACCATGAAACCTTTAGCTTCCTGCTCTCCACCCTCACGGACCTTCGCGTTGGCACTTGCTTCCCCCTGCCGCACTCCATTTATTTAAAATCTGTTATGAATATACATTCCTTCAGTGCTGACGAGAAGTCATCAATCTGAAACATTCGCTGTCTACTTCTTGACCTGCTGTGAATATACAACATTTTTCGTTCATTTATTTTCAGATTTCCAGCAACCACGCTTTTCTATCTGAAGGGTGATGTAATCGGATTCAGCAAGGTCTTGAAATATCTAATTCACAGGGTGAGGAGGGATTCTGGGAATGTGGAACTCTATCCAAGGCCGGGATAATTTCCAAGAGCTACAGGCCTCCTTCTGAATGCTGGGATTCTATGATTCGCGACTTTCATTTTGACATTTATTGGGAGATTAGCAAACTGTTCACGGCACGAAGGTGATGAATGAATGAATCAGTGCAACTGCCTGATATTTCGAACCGAGAACTTAATGCGTGTGGAAAGGCTGCATTTGTCCATCTCGGGCCACAGAGTGGTTAAGTTGTTGCACATCAAAGTTGTACATGGGGTTCGGAGTGAAAGGTCCATCACTGCTCGCAGCCTCCATCATTGAAATGATTACCTTCTTCCTCCAGCTCCCTGACTTGAAAGTGTGTTAAATTTAATCTACCGATGCAAAGCTGGTAAACAAAAATTATATATGCAGATCAATTAAATCATCTTGATTTGTTGGAACGTTCCCCCCCTCCCCCCAAAAGCCCCCCACCTCCGCTTGGCTGGGAACTTTGTTTCCTACTATCTCTTACTAAAATCCTCCAGTTGTTCAATGATTTTTTTTACCCAGCAAGGTACAAGGGCCAGCTCCCATTTCATCCCTTGAACTTCAGTCTCCTCCATAACGATATTTTACTCTTGATATTTGCTTGTATTTTCCCTAAATCATGTATTTTAAACATGAGCATCTTTGGATTACTGTTCCTGAAGTGCCCCGTACCTCTCGCCTACCACCACGCCCCTCTCCTCCCCGCCCCGCCCCACCCTTCCCACCTCCCCTCCACCACCGCCCAGTGAAGCATATTCCACGTGCTCTACGTTATCCGAGAGGTAGCCAAAGCCTTGTTTCATTCTCGTTGGGCCTCAATTGTAATTGTCAATGAGCTGCTCTTGTACACTTATCAGCAATTTCAGGAAAGATTGGCTCGGAAATAAAAGAGAGCTTAAGTGGCAACATTCGTGACATAAGCTCTTACAGCACCGGAGAAATGCAGGTGAGAAATTGAATAGATGTATATAATATTACTGGGTGCATACCACAGATCATTAAAAATAAGTATAATTTCGAGGGTCAAGTTTGCCAGCAGTTTAGACAATGTTGCAGGAACTTCCACAGTGCAAGTAACGGTAGGCTCCTTTTATCCTTTTTATGGACTAGGATGGGCACAGTGCGAAGCGAACAGAGGGAACTGAAGTCTTGAAATGCATAAAGTAAAAAAAAATGACCATCGTGGTTCTACCCCAACAAGGTCAAATGTCAGCAGGAGCGAGATGTTAGAGGTAATGTACATGTTCAGAAGTTTATAAGCACTCGGAAGATGATTATGCCAATAGTGGATAAGTAACTTCATCCAATGGATTGCATTCGAAGAATATTGGGGTAGAGATAGGGGCAGGTCTTTAGAACAAAGAAGATGGGGAGCAGGAGTAGGCCATTCGGACATTCGAGCCTGCTCCGCTATTCAATATGCTCATGGCTGAATGATTCCGTTTCGAATTCCACATTCCCAACTAAACACGATAACTCTTGATTCACTTGCCTAACAAGAATGTATCTACTTACGCCCTAAAAAATATTCAATGACCTCGCCTCCACCACCGCCTGAGGCAGAGTTCCAAAGTCACACAGCCTTCTGGGACGAAAGCAAATCTCCTCATAACTGTTCCAAACAGGTGATCACTAATTTAAAACAGTGCTCGTCAGTGCTGGACACTCGCTTCCTTCTTAAATTGTAGGGTTACATTTGCTAGTTTTCAGTCACATAGAACCATTCCATAATCTCGCGAATTTTGGAAAATTATGTCCAGCGTATCTACTACCTCATTAGACACTTCGTTTAACACCCTTGGATGTAATCCATCGGGATCCGGAGGCTTGTCATCTCGCAGCTCCATCAGTTTTCTCAGTACCGCTTCCCTTGTGGTTGTAATTTCTCCTCGCTCCCCTCTCCCTTTCACCTCATGATCTACAGCTATTAACGGATTGTGTTTTATATCCTCTATATTCAACAGAGAATCAACATATCTGTTCATTTCATCTGTCATTTTCTCATTATCTGCTATTAACTCCCCACTGTCACTGTCTAGAGAGCCAACAGTCACTTTACTTAATCATTTATTTTCTAAATCCCTGTATAATCTCTTTCTGTGCATTTTTATATTTCTAGCTATCTTCCTCTCATAATAGAAATAATTTCCCCTGATTAAACTTTTAGTCATTCTTTTCCATTCTTTATATTCTGGTCATTCATAGGACCTGTCAATCATCTTTGCGCAGTTATATGCCTTTTCATTACATTTAATGCTCTCAATAACTTCTTTAGTTAACCACGGATACTCGGCCGTTACCTTAGAACATTTCGTTATTCTCGGAATATACTTACTCTGAATATTCTGCAATGCCCACTTAAATGTCTGCCACTGCTTCTCCATTGATCTATTCTCTAGCTGATTAACTCGGTTCACCTCAGCTAACTCAGCATTCATGCCCGCACATTTGCCCTTTTTTAAGCTTAAGGTGCTAGTCTTGGGCGCACTCTTCTCCCTTTTAAGTTTAATGATATTTTTTCGCTGCCACATGGAGGGTGCCTTTACTCTGAAGATATTAATTAATCTCTGTTTCATTTCACAATACCAAGTCTAATAGAAGTTGCTCTCTGCCTGGTTCCAGAGCATGTTGCATTAAGAAATTACCTCGAAAGCATTCTAAGAGTTCCTCATTGAGGCTACCATTGCCAATCTGATTTCCGCTGTTTATACGTAGAATAAAATCCCCTGATTATCGCTGCCTCTTTATCCTAAGATCCTAATGTTTCTCCTTATACTTTGTCCTACATTGTCGTTACTGGTAGGGGGCCAGTCGACCACTCCTACTAGTGACTTTTCTCCTTAGTATTCCTCATCCCCACCCAAGCCGATTCTACATCCTGATCTCCTGAACCAAGGTCATTATTAACCATTGGACCAATCTTGTCAATCTTCGATTCACAGTGCTACCTCTCCACCTTTACTTAGCACCCTATTCTTCTTGAATATCGCGTTCCTCTCGATATTAAATGGCCAATAATTGTCATTCTGCACCAAGCTCCTGTAATTGCTATCAGATCAATCTTCACTAGATGTGAAGGATGCGCCAGAGGAGAGGGAGAGGCAGAGAGTTTAATTATATTAGTGCATCAGCGGATGCGCTCCATGCAAATAATGAATAGATATTCTTTATTTGTGTTACGGTTTATTACAACCTTGAATAAAAATTGCAAAAACAGTAATTTAAAAATAGGCCATCATCAGTAACGGCTGCAAAGGTTCATCAACACTAATGTCAGGCTATGATCATCTTGTCAACGTAAATTCACCAGGCTTATTGGAATTAGTTTATCACCAGCCGTGTTAGTGTCGGGTTTCCATGAGTTATTTTAGTTTGGGGTTACTATCTGTGCAGTTAGAGTAAGGTCACCACATTAGTTTTGGAGTCAGTTTATTACCACTATTGCTCCAAAATGGCAGCCGTGGTCATTGTTAGAGTATATTCAATATCAGTTATAACATTTTGGTTCATACGCAGTATAGTTCGAGGCGAGACATTACCTGCGATCCTTTGAGCAGCAAATAAGTTTGATTTACATTCTGGATTGGCGAGGGTTTTACCAAATTAGTAAGAGATCACAATAACCCGGCGCAGTGTCCAAAAGGGTATATTCCATTCAAATTTCACGGGGCATGCGTAGAGCACTTTCAATCCGGGATTATGTTGCTTCCACTGATTTTAACAGGTGAGATTTAATGTCCTGGTTTGCGCAATTTCCCCATTAGTGGCCGAGGCGCAGTGAACCAGAAAATCGCCAAATTGTTTGTTAAAGAACTTCAACTAATGCACAAATATTGTGTAACTTGATTTTCTCAGGGGAGCATGGATTGTTCCATAAAGGGATCTCAGATGCATTCCACTCGGAACCGTATACCTTGAGGGGATTCGGACAGGTCTGTAAAACATGGTAACAGTTCTACAGATAGAGAACATTTACTATCCTGTTCTGGCAGCATTCGGCGTTCCCGGTAAGTCAGTTTCACACTCTGTGGCCTGAAGGTTGTTGATAATTTCAATGTTAATGTAACAGATTTCGAGAATGACCTCATTGGGGAGTGACATATCCATCAGGATGATTTGAGAAATATCGACGTGTATCCTGCTAATCCTTGCCACCGACGAGCGTCTGTTCTGGTCGCTAGACCGTGACAACGGGGGTTCAAGTGTCCTCCTTTTGCTGAGGCTGATTTACCCCCTATTACCCTCGAACAACTCCCCTCCCCCGTCCACCCTCTCAAGTAATAAATCATTCACCCCAAATAGATTTGCTGTTTATCCCTGGGAATCAGTTCATTTATTCCGGGCTCCCTGTTTACTTGACGTTGGTAATTCCTCCGATTTTGGCCGCCTTCACCCAACAGGGGCTTTTGAAAGGATTTTGAGAATACATTGCAGTTCAGGGAGCTGCCAACCTCTGTTCTGCCGGCATGAACCCGCACAATTGCACTATTCGCCAAGCGGTGGTTGGGCTGTTTACTGAGGGTGACTATGGAGAATGTGTGGAATTTCTCGGCATAATTTTAATGTTTGTGCCTCGGATGAATGTTTTATTGGAATCCCCATGTGCCTATTAGTCTTCTGGAAACCATTTTGAAGACGTGGTGATTTCTGAATAACGTTTGCTGGAATTACAACGGGTCTTAGATGGTCAATCGTTTCATTTAAAAAAAGCAAAGTTTCAGCAACACTCGTCTCTATCATGAAAATGAAAATAATCCGTGTCGATAACGCGAAATAGAGACAGATCCGAATATTTCCCAATAAAATGTTGTAACAATTGTCTTTTCGTTGCTTAACTTTTTTCTCCCTTTCTTACAGCCAACTTAATGACAATCGCGATTCTCTCCATAGGGAATTGTGACCTATCGAAATGTATCTCCCTCTACATGGCCGCTATGGCCGCAGCTGATCTTCTGGTCATGATTTTCAACGTAATAATATATCGCGTTATCAGCTTTCACTTTCCGTATTCATTCCTGTCCTACACTGCCGTTTGTAAATTCATCCTGTCTTTGAATCCTGCTACCCTGGATCTCTCTGTCTGGTTTACTGTCTGCTTCACATTTGACCGATTTGTAGCTATATGTTGTCAGAACTTTAAAACAAAGTACAGCACTAAGAAAATGGCGACTGTGGTTTTAACAATAGTCTCTGTTTTGATCTATTTCGAGAACATCCCCTTTTGGTTTGCATATGAACCTGAACGAATGATTCACAATATCGCCTGGGGTTGCCTCTCCAGTGTGGCCTTTTACTCATCGCCTGCTGGTTTGGCATATTCCTGGTTAAAAAGCATTTTTGTTGCTTGGCTTCCTTTTTGGTTGATATTACTGTTTAATTGTTTGACAATCAGGCGAATTTTAGTGGCCAGCAGAGCCCGCAGGGCACTACGGGGTCACAAACATGAGAATCAGAGTGATTTAGAGATGAAGAACAGGAGAAAATCGATTACTTTGTTGTTTGGAGTATCGGGCAGTTTTCTACTGTTGTGGCTGACAGCTGTCGTTAGTTTTTTAACTACGAGATTGCCAAGTACTGCACAAACTCGAGGTGATTTTGCAACTCCTGAATACATCGCGACTGAAACCGGATGCATGCTAATGTATTTGAGTTCTTGTTCAAACACATGTATTTATGCAACAACACAAACTAAATTCAGAGAAGAGATTAAGAAGATGATGATAATTCCCTGGACTATGATTCTGACTATGTTTAAAAAAAAGAGAAAAAAAGAAGAAATGTTCCTCTCCTAACTAGTTAAATTCTAGCAGGTGTTCTAAGTAATCGTCCAAGTGCGAAGTAAAAGGGTTTTTGCGAATATGACCGTGCATCAGAATTCCTTTACTCCATTTGTTTTCTGCCTGCAGTTTCCCAAGACGAACCTAATCTATTCCTAAGGAAACATCGCACTGTTCACTCAAAATTCAAAGCGAACAGTTGGATATAACATATGTGTGTCAGAAATGAGTATCTCACTCCGTTGTAATGAAAATATGACACCCCGGTTTAATTAACAAACAAAGCATTCCTTATTATAGGAACAATGTTCTGGTAATAGTTATTTCTTCTGTAACGTTGTATTGATTATCGAAAAAAATTGGTCCACTATCAGTCCCCATGTGTCTTCCCACTGTCTCCTGTCCGAATGGAATAATTACCCCGGTGAGTATTTAATGATGGGGAGAATGGAAACTTTACTCCGCAATGTTATGTTACGCATCTTTGTTCACACACATTTCAAGGAACACAATTTGCCATCAAATTGATGGAGTTCTTTAAACAGAGAAGCAATCCACTGAATGGATTCTTTCTTTTTGCCATTTACTCTCCACCCATTAACAAGTTACATTCATTTTCACAAGCGATCTCAACATCCAGGAAGACGAATTGTATTGATCCATGTATCCAGTTTAACCTATAGGGATATTTCTGGCCGAAAATGTTTGCGTGATCATAAGGTGGTTCATTGAAGGGAGCTGGCCCAGGTTTGTTCAGGGAGGGTCATGTTCAATTAATTGCTTCGGTTTTTTTTAAATGACGTAACAGTGAGCGTTGATAAGGGCAATGTGCGTTCAATCAAATACAGAATACCTGACTTGTTAACGAAGTTAGAATTGGTACACTGAATAGACAACACCAATAAGGATTCGAAATTGGCTGAGTGACAAGGAATAGCAGTGAATTGTTATTTACAGCAGGAGGGGGGTTATAGTGGATTTCCCAGGGCCCAGTGTTAGGCCCTCTGCTCATCCTCATATATATTAAGGGCCTGGATCTTGGTGTGCACAAGGGAATAATTTCATAACCTGCTTGTTCTCCACTGTTACAACTGAATGGATTACTGGACAACTTCAGGGGGTAGTTTAGAGAGTAAAGTTTATTCTCCTTAACTGAAGGGCATTAACGAATCTATTGGGTATTTACGACATTCAAAAGTCTAGGTGGTCAATTTTACTGCTCGAAGATATTTAATTCAATAAATCATACAGCATCGAAATCAGCCATTTTCTTCTTCTTTCGAATCTATTTGTTAAAGATGTTAAATAGTCTCGCGCTTCTGCTCTTTCCCAGTAGCCTGAAAATTCCTTGTTTTCAAGTAGGGAGCCAGTTCGCTTCTGAAAGTCACGAAATAATTTGCTTTCTCCATTAAATTAAATAAGTATTTCAGACCAAATCAACATATTGTGTAAATGGAAAAAAAAAATCTGCGTGTCCTCGCTGGCTATTTATTTTATCAATGATCATAAATCTGTCTCTTCTGGTTACTGACACCCATGCCAGTGCAGAGCGTTTCTAACAACCTTAAATATTAAAGCACTTAATAATTTTGAACACCTCTATTATGCCGTTGTTTTACTTTTCCCGCCCAAAGAGTAATAATTCGAGCTTCTCCAAACTCTCCACATAACTGAAGTCCATCATCCCTGTTGAAGTTCTTCATTAATGTTTCACGTGGCTTACACGTATTTCTTCTCTGTGCCTCTATTTATCATTATGTCTTGTTAGCGGCTTTCTCATCTTTACCTGCCATCTTCACTGATTTGTTAGTTCACTATAGGGATCCATCCAGCTGTTTTTCTGTTTCACCATGAGGTTAGTACAGCCTATCAGATATATTTTTTTTTTCTTTCAGGCTGAAGCACCACATTTTTCCAAATTAACTTTGACCTTTCATGTTTTTGCACCTTTCACCTCTCAGTTTGTGTCTTCATGAAGAGTTTCTCTTCACGATTTTCTAAAATTCCACTGCTTGTCTCATTCGTATATTTTGAAAGTATTATCTTTATATCGAAATTCAGCTGATTAGTTTATATCAACAAGATGAGTGGTTTTGATACCCGGCAAGACACGTGTGTAACCCCGTTGAGTGGAATGAAATACATTAGTAATATTTTCAGTTTTGTGACTCACAGCCACATTCCGATTCACATTGATGTTGCCCCTTTAATGACAGGAGCTTCGATACTGAGAACATGAGTTATTTTTAAATGAACTTCATGTTGGGAAACAACCATCGGTGCTTGGACTAGTCCCATAATATAAACTCCACACTACCGTATCTGTTATAAAGCGTCATCAACCTGCCCTCTAACATTAATGCTGCTCATTAACACCTCTCCTTCCCAAAACCCCGTATCCTTTCATACTTCCAATTTTCTCCTGGCATTCCATGAGCAATGGTCGAAAAAGGAAAATTGGGGAGGTAGGAGAGAACAATGGGGAATGTTTGTGATAGAGTTGAAGGAATGAGTGGATGAATGACGATAGGATTGATGATAAAGGTAAAGAAGCAGTTGCTGGCGATGTTGTCTTTTCCATTTACACAAACTTTAGGCCCGCCTTTTGTTTATTTCCTTGTACAGTTATGCTCTGCTTTTCATTTGCAACTTCATTCCATCCGTCATCTAATCTAGTCTACACTTCCTCCTGTTGTTCGCCAGCATTCACTTTCGTGTCCCTGTATTTGCTTAAACCAGTTGCGACTGTAAATTGAGTAAGAAGAAATTCCGCCAGGGGTTCGCTAGTCCTTTCTCCGGATAGCAGTGGATGCTCAGTCATTGAATATATTCAAGGCTGAGTTAAACACATTATCGCCTGTAAAGGTGGGTCGCGTGTTATGAGGGTCAATGAGGAAAGCGGAGTTAAAGCCATAATTTGATCAACCATCGTCATACTGCATGGTGAAGCAGCCTCAATGGGCCATATGGATTTCTCCTTCTCTGTATAAAATGCTGGCGAGGGCACGGCTAGAGTGTTGCGTGCAGTTCTGGAATCCGCATTATAGGAAGGAAGTTATTGCACTAGAGAGAGTGCAGGGGAGATTCAACAAGATTGTGCCTGTGCTGTAGAGTTTTAGATGTGAGGAGAGATTGGATAGACTGGGGTTATTATCACAGGAACAGAAGAGATAGAGGGGGTACATTTTTAGGTGTATAAAATTATGAGGGCATAGATATTGGAGGCAGGAAGGAAAGTTTTCCTTAGCTGGAGGGATCAATAACTAAGGGGCATAGATTTAAGGTAAGGGGCTGGAGGTTTAGAGGGGATGTGAGGAATCATTTGTTCACCCAGAGGGTGGTGGGAATCTGGAACTCACTGCCTGAAACGGTGATAGAGGCAGCAACCCTCCGATCATTTAAGAAGTATTTGGATGTGCACTTGCGATGCCATGGCATACAAGGCTATGGGCCTAGTGCTGGAAAGTGGGATTAGAATAGTTAGGAACTTATTTGACCGGAGCAGGCTCGATGGGTCGAAGTGCCTTTTTCTGTGTTGTGGACCTCTATGACTCTATTCCTTAAGTTAAAGTGTGTTTTGTTTTCCCCCAGTTCTGATAACGGTCCATTGAATTTCGATTAGCCATAATTTACCCTGATAATATGCTCGAGGGTGCCGGTCCAGATAAGGACACTGGTTCCTTGACCTCAGGGCACACTGAAACAGTTTTTTTTTTAGGTCTCTGTATCAGATTCCAAAATTATGTCTAGTGCCACTCCAGACAGTAGCAGCTTAATTTAACTTAGTTTTACAACTTGAGATTTGAAAACACAATGATGGGCTTGTAGACCCTTAATATAATTATAACAGCACCGACCAAAATCTTCAATTTCATTATAGACCATTGTTGTTCTTTATCTATTTAATATAATTTCTCTATTCATTATTAACATTTGTTACTCATCGAAATGTTGTTCCTTTTATTTCATTGAATTTTTATACTTGTTGTATAATGACACCCGAAAGCAGTATTGTATTGTTCTGTAAAATGACAATAGATTTTTTGCAATTGACGCATAATCGTAACTTTTACAGTATATCCTTTTAAGCTGATGCCATTTTTGTCAGAAATTTGCCTACTAAGAAGTTGTTGTTTAATCCTATTTCCTGCAGTCAACTTTGTGTTGATTGTGATCCTGAAACGAGGGAATTGCGGCCTCTCCAAATGTATCACTCTGTACCTAATGGCAATGACAACAGCAGGACTGCTACTCATCATCATTGATGCTATACTGAATCGGATTAATAACATCTATTTCCCAATTATTTTTTTATTCATCACTCCAGTGTGTAAACTGAAAATAGTTTTGGCTCTTGCGGTCCTGAACTGTTCCATTTGGTTCACAGTCGCTTTAACTTTGATTGATTTGTAGCCATTTTTTGTCAGAAACTAAAACCAAAATATTGCAACAAGAGAACGTCGACTGTGATTATAGGGACTGTGAGCGTTGTCAGCGGTGTGAGATCCATTCTCTGGTTTCATAATTATCGACAATATACCATGGTTTTGCCTTGAAAAACAAGAATTTTATAACTCATCCTTTTGGATAGCGTGTGAGATGATTGATAGCATATTAACACCGTTGCTTCCATTTATCCTGATTTTGGTGTTCAACGCTATGACTGTCAGGAACATTATAATTGTCAATGGGCTCCGGAAGGGCCTTCGGCGCCAAGGCAGATCAGAGAATGATAGTGACAGAGAAATGGAGAACCGAAGGAATTCCATCATTTTACTCTTTGCTTTGTCTGCCAATTTTATCCTGCTGTGGATTACATATGTTGCATATTCATTAAATTGGCAAATTGTAAACTACAATCTTACGCACAAATATTTTAGTAATCCAGCCTATTTTATCCAACAATTTTGATTCATGCTATGGCTTCTGAGCTCGTGCACCAAAACCTGCATTTACGCACTAACCCTGAGTAAATTTAGAGAGGAGTTAAAGAATGGTTTTAAATATCCATTTATTCTAATTATTAAATTATTTGAACGACAATATGAAAGCGAATCTCAACAAGAGCTGAATTCCTAGCGTTGCTAATCAGTCCCTTTTCAAATTTCATTCCATGCTGTCACTTTGAAATCATTGCAATCCGGCATATTCGATAATAAATGTGACCATTGTGAGGAACACGCTATATACAAAATTGGCAAAACAGTGAATTTTAGGTACTCATACACCTGATTTTTTTTTTAACAACTCTACAAGTTTAATTGCAACCTGTGATTATGCAGTTTTTTTTTGAGGAAACCACAGATCAACAGCTAGGTGTCCAGCGGGGACACGTGGTCTTTGTTTAGCAGAGTTAAAGAAGAGCGACTCTTGATGGGCGAAAGGCTCTTGCTGATTGATTGAAAACACCCGGCCTGGAAGAAGTATGAAGAAATTATTATTTTTGAACTCAGAGTTAGTCTGTTTGTGTTGTGCCTTGAGAGCAGGCTGCAAAGGGAGTCTTTCGCCCTCTCCCCTCCTCTCTCTCCCTCCGCAGAATTGCCTACAGTGTAAGAGAGTTAACCTTAAACCTGGGAATTCTCCTCAGAATAACTCATCTAGAATCTTTTAATAGTCTACAAAGTTGTGACAAGCGAGAATTATCAAAGACAGTGTTTCACAAAAGATCCGTCTGAAAGCACTTCCAGATCTATTGTGAACAGAGTTCTGTTAGGTCAACAGTGTCGAGAACTTTTCTAACTTTATCCTTTAAAAGAAAACTCTCCCATACTCCAGCCCCTGCAGAGATCGTGTTTGGTTTGTGTTTGTGTTTGTGTGTGAGTGTACGATTGTCGGGGTACCTGTTTTTTTTTAAGGGGTTGAAATCATTACACTTCCAAATTACAAAGTGTTTGTGAACCAGTTTTACAACTTGATTTTCTTTAAAAAAAACATAAGTTTGTTTTCTAATAAATCGATTATTTTGTTTTCCTTGAAAGAAGCCAGGTTAAAGATTTTTTATGATTGGGCATAGCAGTATCAAAGGTAAGTAGATTGCCATTTGGTGAGTTAATTAAACACTTAAATGATTGTAGCGACCTGTGGAGAAGTGCTGCTAGATTTAAATCCACACACCTCTCATCGTGGTCCGCAACACCATGGTAAAATTTCAATTCTCATCCTGCACAACCTTATAGGCCTGCAAACCATTAACACAACATTTAGCTGAAATATCTTTCCTCCATTGACCAGCCCAGTGACACTGCACTCGCTGGCCTCATTGTTACATATTAATTTATAGGCAAAGCATGTACACGAATATCTTTGTGATGGATTTTATACTGTTTTGAAAGGATAGAGGCAGGTAGAACAAGATATAAAGTCAGGGGTAGGTGACAGCTAAGGAGAGATTGATAAAAAAGGCATAGTGGAAGGCATTGGCTTTTCAGCGACACAGATTATGTGCCGCTTACAAGTAGCTCAACAATGAAGCACACGTTGTGCAGCTTTTTTAAAAAGGCATCTCGAAGCATCAAATGTTTTTTTTTGGCCTGTCCAGCAGCTGGCAGCATTTAAAGAAATGTGCTTACGAATAGGCAGCATTACTGAAAGAGGCAGCATTTGCGTGGAGTTGTTGGGAAACGAGTTATTAATTTGTGTATAGGACGGTTGAAACCTTAATTGCAATTACTTTAATGTAGGGTTGTAGGACTAGTTGCATTGGCGGTTGCAAGTCAGCTCGAGTGAATTTGGCTGCAGCATTGTAGCGAACGGCAGGCTTGGACACAGTTCAGAGAGATGTCACTGCTCGTTTGCAACTGTTCCTCTGTAAAGTTGCAAAAGTTTGATTGCATATTACCCACAGATTTGTGGCACAGAGGTGTTAAAAGGATGGATCTGCCACATCAAAAGGCAGGAATTTCCAAGAAGGGAGAAAAGCTGCTGATACATGAGCAAGTGCCGCTATCCAGATTTGTTTTGCAGGATGACGGCAAACATGCATGGGTCCTGAAGGAAAACAAAAGATTGCTTCAAGACAACATTGCCCAACAGGGTATGGAACCCGTGATTTTGACGTTATTGGTACCAAACTCTACGCATCTGAGCTAAACAGCGACTGCTTCCACACGTCCTTCGTGTGATCAAGTGTTCAAATTCAGACCAGCAGCAGAGTGGGTATCACAGCATTTTGCCTTGCTGACTGATCGTGCACCAACTGGAATGTACGAAATATCGTGTTGGGTAGTTAGTATCACGATGAAAGATGCCCTTGACATCAAGGCAGCGTTTGACCGAGTGTGGCATCAAGGAACCCTGGCAAAACTGAAGTCAATGTGAATCAGGGGAGAACTCTCCGCTGGTTGGAGTCATACCTAGCATAAAGGAAGATGGCTGTGGTTGTTGGAGGTCAATCATCTCAGCACCCAGACATCACTGCAGGAGTTCCTCAGGGTAGTGTCTTCGACACAACTATCTTCAGATGCTTCATCAATGACCTTCTTCCCATCATACGGTCAGAACTTGGCATGTTTACTGATGATTGAACAATGTTCAGCACCATTCGCGACTCCTCAAATACTCCCGCAGTCCATGTCCAAATGCAAATATCCTGGACAATGTCTAGGATTGGCCTCAAAAGTGGCTAGTAACACTTGTGCCACACAAGTGCCAAGCAATGACCATATGCAATAAGATAGAACCCAACCACCACCTCATTGATATTCAATATCATTACACTCACTGAATCCCCCATTATCAATACTCTAGCTGTTGCCATTGTCCAAAAACTGAGCTGGATTAGCCATATAAATACTGTGGCTATGAAAGCACGTCAGAGGCTTGGAATCCTGTGACGAGTAACTCACCTCCTGATTCCCCAAAGCCTGGCCACCATCTACAAGGCATAAGTAAGGATTGTGATGGGAACCTACCCAATTGCCTGGATGAGTGCAGTTCCCAAACAGTCAAGAAGCTTGTCACCGTCCAGGACAAAGCAGCCCCCTTGATTGACACCACATCCAAAAACATTCACACCCTCCACCACCAACTCACAGTAGCGGCAATATGTAATATTTATCAAATGCAATGCAGGTATTCACTAAGGCTCCTCCGGTAGCAGCTTCCACAAGCGCATGACCACTACCAGATAGAAAGGCGAGGGCAGCCGAGAGATGGGAAGGCCACCACCTGGAAGTTCCCCTCCAAGCTCTGACTTGGAAATATAACGCTGTCCCTTCACTGTCGCTGGGTCAGCATCCAGGAGCTCCCTTCCTGAAGCACTGTGGGTGTACCCACACCACATGAACTGCAGCGGTTAAAGAAGACAGCTCACCACCACCGTTTCAAGGGAAACTAGGGAGGGGTGATAAATTCTGGCCAAACGAGTGAAGCCCACATCCCGTGAATGAATAAAAAAAATTGTGAACTCAAAGCTTCAGGTTAGTAGCGAGCTGGAAGGAAATCTTTTCTCCCCAGAGCTGTCTGAGTGTTTTGATCTTCACAAAACTGCTCAGCAGCATCAGCGACCTTCATTTTCTCAATGTTGAAAATATTCTGCCGCAAGGTTCACAATGTTTCGCCATCATTAGGCTGATATCCCAAGCAAATCTCAAACTGAAAAAAATATCGCCATCAGTTCTTATGCAATCTCTCTTTCTCTTTTTCTAACATGGGATTTGACATGTCTCCCATGAAGAGTATAAGTTGCTCATCCAGAATTGCCTTGAGAAGGATTGCTGAATATAAGAAGTGAAAGCAATTGAAACATTGAAGTAAAAATAGCTTTGAAATGTTGCCGTATCACAAGTTTGTTGCAGTTCAACCTTTTGAACTGAACTGCGAATGAGGAGTAAGGTGGATACTAAATGCAAACTCATGACTAGGGGTTCAGCGCGAAATGACCCAGTGCCTGTATCATTTCGTTTTGTTAGTATAATTGGGCGGAGTTGCAAGGGCAGGGAACATAAATATATTTCCTCCTGGCTCTGAATCAACGACTTTGGACGTTTAGGGCAAGTTGGGAAAGTAGTAAATGACAGAACGAGGAAAAGGCCAACTGCCCTTATGATTGATGTATTTACTTTGGCAACAGTCATACAGCAGCGACAATTAACGGTAGGGGAAGCTCACTAATTTTTTGTTTTTATCCTCTGCTGGGTGTCCTGATAAAGAGCAGATGTGAGATAGATTGGAATTGGAAAAAGTTATACGGCAAAGCAATGGCTTCTCAGCCACATAAAAAATGTGCCCCATAAAATTACCTCAGCAATGAAGTAGACGTTATGCGGTGAAGTATTTTGTTTCGTTCCAGCCTTGATTGAAAGTAATTAACAAAACATTGGGAGTCCGTTGTGCAGCTTTTCAGAAACATATACAGAAGCATCAAATATATCAATGGGAAGAGGATAATCAGGGAAAAATTTGCGTGCAGTTGTTTGGAATTGAGTTTTCAATCCGTGTAGAGGGCCGTAAATGGCTTGAATGCGATCCCTTTAAGGTAAACAAGCATGACTCGTGGCACTGGCGATTGCAGGTTCGCTCGAGTGAATTTGCCTGCAACATTGCAGCGAACGGCAGCGTTGTCACTGCTCTTTTGCAAGTATTCTACTGTACAGTAGAAAATGTTTGATCACATGTTAACGACAGATCGCTGGCACAGAAGTGTTTAAATTAGCCGGGATTTGTCAGAACAAAAGGCGTAAATTTTCCAAGCAGCACGAACGAAATGAAAAGTGCAATCCAACAGCGGTAAATGCCCCCAGTTGAAACCCCCTTGCAGCGTGTCAGGAACTACTTCAGGACTGTAACTGAACATCGCAATCACCATGAGGTTTAAGACAGAAAAGCTTCACAGGCCAGTATAGGGGTCAAACCTGCGAGTTGTGCGTTACACGCGCCACGGACTAAACACATGAGCTAACAATTCAAGCCTTCAAATTTTTCCGAGTAAGAACAAGTGATTTTCAAATTCAGTCTATTGGTGAGTGGATAATCCAGTATTCTTCCCGACTGTCTGATCGCGCACCAGCTGGAACATTAGAACTCTCACATTTGCAAACTCAAAGCTTCAGGTCACCAGCGAGCTGGAAGGATAAGTTTATTCCAAGAGTTGTCTCAAAGTTCCAAACTTCACAAAGCTGCTCAGGAAAGTGTACGCTCCCCTTTTTTTCTCAATGTTGAAACCATTCTGCCGACAGCAAATCTGAAGGTGCAAAATTCCATGCCATCGATAAACTGATATTTTGCTTAAGCTGTTGCATTCAAGCTATCAACGACCCGCTACATGAAACAATAACTCGCTTCCCAACAACCAAATGCTGCCTCTTTCAGCAAAGCCGATTCATAAGGAAACAGGCAGTCAGCTGCTGGCTCGGCAAATAATCATTTGCTGCTTCTATATGTCTTCTAGATATACTGCACAACGGACTCTCATAGGCCCATACACGTTTGCAACACAGAAGGAGGCCACTCGGCCCATCGTGTAACAAAGATCTGACTACACTAATAAGACCATAAGACATAGGAGTAGAACTTAGGGCATTCGGCCCATCGAGTCTGCTCCGCCATTCAATCATGGCCGATATGTTTCGCAACCCCATTCTCCCGCCTTCTCTCCGTAACCTTTGATCCCCTTACCAATCAAGAATCTATCTATCTTGGTCTTAAATACCCCCAATTACCTGGCCTCCACAGCCTTCTGTGGCAATGAATTCCATAGATTCAACACTCTCTGGCTAATGAAGTTTCTCTTCATCTCTGTTCTAAATGGTCTTCCCTTTACTCTTAGGCTCTGCCCTTGGGTCCTACTCTCTCCTACTAATGGAAACATCTTCCCACGTCCACTCAATCCAGGCCTTTCAGTATTCTGTAAATTTCAATCAGATCCCCCCTCATCCTTCTAAACTCCACCGAGTATAGACCCAGAGTCCTCA
This sequence comes from Cetorhinus maximus, assembly GCF_964194155.1. Taxonomy (NCBI): domain Eukaryota; kingdom Metazoa; phylum Chordata; class Chondrichthyes; order Lamniformes; family Cetorhinidae; genus Cetorhinus; species Cetorhinus maximus. Next base: position 11,331,766 of record NC_135913.1, on the reverse strand, counting down.
AATGTTCCTCATATGTTAAGACTTTCATTCCTGGGATTGTTCTCATGAACCTCCTCTGGACCTTCTCGAGGGCCAGCACATCCTTCCTGAGATACGGGGCCCAAAATTGCTCACAATATTCTAAATGTGGTCTGACCAGAGCCTTATAAAGCCTCAGCAGCACACCCCTGCTTTTATATTCTAGTCCTCTCGAAATAAATGCTAACATTGCATTTGCCTTCCTAACTACCGACTCAACCTGCAACTTAACCTTAAGAGAATCCTGGACTAGGACTCCCAAGTCACTTTGCACTCCGGATGTCTGAATTCTCTTCCCATTTAGAAAATAGTCTATATCTCTATTCTTCCTACCAAAGTGCATGACCTCACACTTCCCCACGTTGTATTCCATCTGCCACTTCTTTGCCCATTCTCCTAATCTGTCTAAATCCTCCTGCAGCCTCCTGGACTCCTCCACCTGTCCCTCCACCTATCTTTGTGTCATCTGCAAACTTAGCCAGAATGCCCTCAGTTCCTTCATCTAGATCATTAATTTATAAAGTGAAAAGTTGTGGTCCCAACAGTGACCTCTGCGGAACTCCTGTAGTCACCGGCCGCCATCGTGAGATGGACCCCGTTATCCCCACTCCCTGCCTCCTGCCAGACAGCCAATCTTCTATCCATGCTGTTACCTTGCCTCAAACACCATGGACTCTTATCTTACTGAGTATGCTCCTGTGTGGCACCTTGTCAAAAGCATTCTAGAAGTCCAATTAGATAACATCCATTGGCCCTCCTTTGTCTAACCTACTCGTTACCTCCTCAAATAATTCTAACAGACTTGTCAGGCATGACTTTCCCTTGATGAAACCATGCTGACTTTACCCTATTTTATCATGCACTTCCAAGTATTCTGAAATCTCATCCTTAATAATGGACCCTAAAATCTTACCAACGACCGAGGTCAGGATAATCCCTTTTTATAGCGCTTGGCCCATAGTCCTGGATGCCATGGCAATGTTGCAAGAGTTTCTGATGCAAACACCCTATCAGGGAGTGAGTTCCAGACTTCCACCGCCCTCTGGGTGAAATAATTTCTCCTCCACTCACCTCTTAGCCTTACACTTTTTACCTTAATTCTATGTACCCTGTTTATTGACGTCTGTACTAATGGGGAAAGTGGTTTCCTATCCACCTTATCTACGCCCCTCATAATCTTATGCACCTCTACCAGGTCCCCTCTTAACCTTCGCTGTTCCAATTAAAACAACCCCAGCCTATCCAAACATTCCTTAGAACTCAGTCCCTCCAGCCCAGGCAGCAAATCTCCATTGCACCCTATCCAGTGCAAATGCATCCTTCCCATAATTTCGTGACCAAAACTGCACACAGTACTCCACTTGTGGCCTAACCAGTTTTTACACAGTTCCAGTATAGCCTCCCTGCTCTTGTATTCTATGCATTAGTTAATAAAGGTAAGTATCCCATATGCATTCTTAACCACCTTATCTACCTGCCCTGCTGCTTCCATGGATCTATGGACATGCACACCAAGGTCCCACTCATCTTCAGTAATTCCCGGGACCTACTATTCCTAGTGTCAACCATTGCTCTGTTAGCCCTCCCCAAGAGTATTGCCGCACATTTTTTCCGTGTTGAGTTCCATTTGCTACTGCTCTTCCCACCTGATCAGTCCATTGATATCGTCCTGCAGTTTTCGGATTATCTCCTCACTATTTACCACTTTACCATCCTACCCTCCTAATGTTCTACAAATTAGCTTGAAGCACCTGGGGAAACAAGCAAAATGTCAAACCGCACACTGTGATCAGTGCTGAGCTACATCGAAGCGGCACATAATCCGCATGGGTGTGAAGCCAATGATGTCTCGTATAACTTATTTTCCTTCCAATACCTCTTGGACAATCGCGTTATCAAGTTTCCCAGCAGAGGTTAAGTGCAAATTTAAAATTCAACACATGCTCCTTAATTTTGCGTCTGTTTCATTGTCAACAGATGCTGCCCGAATTGTCCAGTATTTCCACAATCACTTCTTAAATTTTATTTTAGTTGACGTTCACTCTTACCACTTTAGCTTTCCATGGATGCTTTCCTGGGAAGTAGCACATTATCCCGCAGGGCTATAAGTGACTCCATATCAAATAGTTTTTTTTCAGCATCTCCCATTTATTCCAAGAGAATTTGACATTCTTAACAGCGTATGATGCGCAATATTTTGCTTTCGTGTCTCACTAACTTTATTCACCTTCACGTAATTAGGAAACTGTTTTGATATTAACATCCTTGCAAGTTTCCTATCATACTACCTGTTGTAGCTCTTGTTATGTGTTTCTCATTTTTTGCTCTTCCTTGTTTCTTTCCTATTCACCAGAACGTCTAATCTTCTCTACATTTACATTTAACCTCATTTTAGTTTATGTTTGTCTTAGGTCTTTAACTGCCTCCTTATCAAATCGCTTTTGCAACAACTTCCATTGATCCCAAGAGAATCTGACATTCTTTAAGTGTCCCCAGTGAAGGATATAACATCCCGCCTTTCACACACCATCTGAAACAGGAACGACCCACTTGGCGCTGTTTAAATGTGTGAAGTGGGAGCAGCTGGCAGCAACCTCGAGCCTGTCATTGTCGCATTCCCCACCCCCACCATTAACCCCTGCTGCACTCGCCCATATGTCGTGATCGCAATTCTAGAAACAAACGAATTTTCGTAAATCTCCTGATCCATCTGTAATCCATTTTCATATTTCGAAGGTGAAAGTGAACATTTTCGAAGACTGAAAACAAAGGCACTGCTGTCAGATGCCCATTATACACTTCCGCCAATATTCTGTTCCATTGATTGTAATATGACACATGGTTTGATGGGCAGCAATTGGGAACCTATGTTTTAGACACGGCTCCTCTTCAATTTAACCTCACGATCCATTTTGTTAAGTTGGGTAAAGATTCTCATTGACCATCTCACTCATGATTTCAGCTCAATGTACTGACTGGCCTTCAGTTACATGGTGCCGGTGATCCGGAGTGCACTTGTGTTGTACAATACGGTGCGCCTGAGAGTGGAGAAGAATGATGGACAAGACATGGACGGTGCACAGTGGGGATTGGCCTGAGAATAATGCAGGGACTTTGGGTGAGTGTATGGGAGGAGCCGATTTCAGATTGGGAGAGTATAGAAGTCAATAAGCAGGATCAGAAGAAAAGGGAGGAGAGGTCAGGCAGCGGCAACAGTAGGAAATGACCAACTGGAAAACGATTATATTAATCATCGATATCAAAGTTATCACCGGTTAAAACTACATTGACATAATGTTTCTGAAATCACACATCTTATTAAAGAATGCATCACTTTTCAACAACGTTGAGTCACAGAATTATGCTCCCAAATGGGGTAATTCCGTTAAGACACATACTACGGTGAAGTAGGCAAAAATAAACATTCTTTCACCAAAAGTTGTTCCCTTTCAGTTGCATATTTATCTCTAGTTTCTTAGCGTTAAATAGTGTGTCTTCTCTCCCTTCTTAATTAAACCAAAATCTAACGGCCCAGTTGCTCTCATTTATTGAGGTACAAGGAGAGTCATCAGCAGCTACTGAACTTTCTCCACGGCTATACAAAGTTTTCCACTCTTGTCATCATGTTCCAAATTGAGGCTGGCATTAGAGAATCTAGCGTGAATGATACCCAGCTTATTCGAATCTAAATCATGATTTATATTTAAAAAGTTGCAAGCTGACAGAATACATTTAAATACACCACTGAGGCGACAAAAATGTCAAAGAAAGAGCTGCAGAGGTAAACAAATGCAGCCGCAATTTGCAAATATTATCACTGCCCAACTGACTGCTCTTCAGCTTTCACAGCGCAGCATCAGTGGAGGTAAACAAAGCGAGCGCTTCAGGTCGATTGGATTTTCATCAGGACTGAAAGAAAATATAAATATAACAGTTTTAAAAACCAGTGGAGAGCTGGAGGCGGGAGAATGTACAAAAGCGAACATCTGTAAGGGTAGAGTGCTAGAGAGAAAAGGTTTCATGATGGAAAAGTTGGAGAGCGTTGCAATGGTAATGGTAAAGAAACAAACAAACAATTTATCCAGAGGAGTTTGTGGATGGCTGCATAGCAACTGACCGAATGCAAACAGAATGAATAAAGAAAGAAAGGGGATAAAAATAGCAAAAAAAACATTGGAAACAGAGGTAATGAAATTTAAATCAACCCAACAAAGTCCAAACAAATCATTTGGATTTACGTGACAATATAAAGAAACCCGAATGAATCAATATTACCTTTGGTGGTTAATGCTTAAGGAAGCACTTTGACTTGTTACCGGCGGTAGGAGAGAGCAAGGGGAGGGATTGACTGATTTATGTTACTGCACGTTATGCAGGAAAGAGGGTTTAAATGCTGGAGATTTTTAATGCAGAATTTGCCGACTGACCTATTTACACACCTACATTTTGTGATTCACACAGTTTAGAACGTTACAACAAATGAAGTTTCTGTCTTTCAAGGGGATGGTTCCACACTTCCCACAACAGACAGCAAATTAAATCGTTTACCCACTCGCGGAATCCATCTCTATCCCTTTGTTTTTTCCCATTGGATATCTCCCGAAATAAATGCAATCTCCAAAGCATTGCAGACCCAGTACCGATTACTTACTAATTCTCTCAGTGAACAGTGATATTTGCAGCAACAGTGGGGCACAATTCAAATTTTCACAAAGCAAAGCTGTGCCGCATAATGGCGCCATCCCTCATGGATGGGAGTTCCTGAGTTCAGTTCTCAGTGCTGCCTCTATTCGTTTGATTAAATGTATGGCTTTAAACTAAACAAACCAAAAATAGCACTGAGAATTATGTGACAATATGAAGAAGCCGGATAGGATCAAAGTTACCTTTAGATGTTTCGAAGGCCCGGTATAGATACCTGGGTAACAACTGTTATCACATCACACGCACTGGAAAGGAAAGAGCCGTTTGTACAAGTTAGAAGATTTGTGAAATGAAGCCAAAGGAAGGTTCCGTGAGGGAAATGCGCTGTGGATGGTAGGTAAAGAAGGAAATGGACAAAAAGTAGGGCGTGATGCCTCTTGTCAGGCAGCGGATGGAGGTATGGAGCTCAAACGAGCCCGTTTAGCTTAGTTGGTAAAGCAGCCAGCAATTAATTTAAGGGTCTAGCGTTCCAGTCCACGCCTGATCGCCGCTTTTAGGTCAAGGTGTTCACTTCCCATGAAACGGAAAAAAAAAAAGCGAGCAATGTCCGCTGAATTCTTCATGGAGAAAAGGAGATACCGAGACGACTCTGGCACTGGCATAACATTTCATCGTCAGGAAATTGTGGCTGGCTGGGAATTTATTTAAAGAAATGGTTTCTAGATTTCCTGCTACCCTAAGTGTGATAAAGTGTGAAAAGTGCTACCTGACTTTTCTCTCGGTTGGCCGAGAGGCCATCCTTGGGGTTCAGCGTCAAAAACATGTTAAGATTCAACCCTATTCTTACCGCCGGGAAACAGTTCTCCTTATTTAACTTGCCGATTGATTTTCACTGGATAGGACCCTCGATCAGATCACCTTCATTCTTCTATACTCAAGGGAAGAGAAAATGTTAGGACCCCTGAAAAGAATAATGTGCAGGGGACCTGGGAGAAGGCTGGGCAGTGACAGCGATTAATTGTTCATTCAAGTGCCAGCACAGATCCTTTGCGCCAAATGACATCATTAGATGCTTTAACCATTCTATGATTCTGTGAGTATAGAACTTGTACTCCGAACGTAACACACTAAACCCTGGAATCTGACTGGTTAATCTACACTGCTTCCACACCAAGTCAGTATAATCGTGTTTGTTCCTCTGAGTCGTGCCTTTAAGAACATAAGAAATAGGAACAAGTGTATCATGTACTGGTCTTGACGGCTTCTCAAACTTCCTGGCTGATGTTCCTCAATTGCACTTAACTGAACTACCACGTTGTACCAATGAATCCCAGAGAACACCGGGAGATATCGATCTCTGCCTTGAAATTCCACAACTCTCCCGTGTCTGGAATTAAGATGATTCGAAACAGTTTGAATGAAGACATTTTCCTCATCTGGCGGATAATAGCTGATGCCTTTTTCTGAGACTCTGACCAATAGTGCTAGAATCCCCAGCCTTAGGAAAAATATTACCAACATCTACCCTGTCAAGGCCCATAAAATGGAAAATCCTTCAATCAAATCACCTCTGATTCTTTGATATTTGAGACGAATCCATCTGCTCTATCCCCTTAGCACTGATTGCTTCAGGATTCATGCCACTGCTTGGGCACTCCTTCAAAGGAAAGCTCTCAATTTGCACTGTCACGCCGCCTCAAAACAGATCCACAATGATGTTTGCAGCAAAATAGTGCGATACAATTCAAAGTTTCGCATTAAAGGTCAAGGTTGCAAGCTGGGTCTATGTGTTATTTTGTTAAAGCGCCTGTTTAGTAAATAACAATTGCTGAAATCCAATCCCTCTAATGCTTCTCTTCATGCGTGATTTTAAATCAGATCAACTAAGCCCAGAAGAAGCCCTGATTATTACGTGGGGATATGCATAAGGAGCATTTTGATTTATTGCGGGCGATAGCTGAGAGGATGGAAGGGATTGACTGATTTATGTTACTGCACGTTATGCAAAAAAGTGTGGGGAGGGATAAGTGTTGGAGCTTGTTAATGAAGACCTTGGGCTGACACATCTTGTGTCACCTTGTGATTCATCCAATTTAGAACGTTATTCTGAATGAGCTTTCTTGCTTTCAATGGGATGGTATCACACTTTACCACATAATACAGCATATGATCCCGTTTACCTACTCGCGAAATGTGTCTCTATTCCTTTGTGGCTTCCCTCCCCAAGTTCTGGAAATTCAAAACTCGCTGAAATGGATGCAATATGTTGATGGTTGTGACGCCTCTTTCCCATGGCTGCTTTGGGAAAGCTGGTGACCAGACCCTGGATAGCCAGGTTTGCAGTGCATCAGACTCTTGTCCTGAGGTGCAGGGCTCCAGGACCTGTTTACGCGCTGCATTTTGTTTTAAGGTAATTGATTATTATTATTATTATTACAATGATTACTCCCAAATAAATTACAAGAGCAAAACGAGCAACGTCCGCTGAATCCTTCAAGGAGAGCAGAAGATATTGAGACGTTTCCTTGCTATGCAAAGAATAATAAACCAATTTTATCGAAATCGAGGTAGCCTCGATAATTGTTAAGAGTTTCTTCTAGATTTACAGCTACTCTAGGTTTAAAAAATGCTTCCTCACTTTCCTCTTGCTTGGACTGGACTCTATCGCCAAAGATCAGTGGCATAAAAATGTTAAAATTCAGCCCCATTTTCCGCCGGGGATCAGTTTCTCTGTATTGAACCTAACAAATAATTTTACCAGGGTAGATACCTCGATCAGATCACCCCTCATTCTTTTATACTCAAGAAAACATAAAAGGGAGAAGCCCTGAAAAGAAAAAATCAATGTGCAGAGACCATGGAGAAGGCTGGGGATTGACACGAGGAAAACATCTCCTTCAGAAAGTCAGCCAATTAGCAGGGCCAATTAGCCTCTTTCAGTGTTGTAGCCACTCAATGATTACACCACTCTCCGATTATCAAACCTGAACTCGTAAGCTAAGCCACCAAACTCTGGAGCCCCACTTGTGTATCAGCACGGATTCCACTCCATGGTCTATATAACGCCGATGTTTCCCCTGAGCAGTGCCTGTAAGAACACGAGAAATAGGAGCACGCGTGGCATGCATTTCACGGCTTCTCAAAGATTCAAGAGTTTCCTGACTGATCGCTCGTATCAACTGCTTTTCCTGGAAATTCTCAATTCGAACATCGATTATCTGTGAGGACAGGAGTCAGAAGCTTTCATGGCACAAAAACCAAAGTGTTTTGTGATGAAAATAGAACAAAAAGATTTGTAGAAGGCGTTACTTCAGCCTTAGCTGGTGCATCCCGTCTAGTTCTGGGTGTTGCACTATAGGAAGTGTGTGAAGATGTGAAGAATGTTGGAAAAAGTGAAGAAAAGATTCACGAGAATCGTTTTACTCTTTCCAACCCAATATAAGTTTTCCCTGGCTGTTTTCTTATATTCCTAAATTTCTGTCCGTACGCCTCAGGCACGAGCTCACGTGCACTCAAAATAGCCTTTTTTTACGACATCATAATTCGCCGACATTTCTTCTGACAGCAAAGCATTACCTCATGTGCTCTACCCACCAACCTGGATGGTAACAACCATGTCCAGTTTTCCAGTGGCCATTTTATCTGTTTAGCTATATTCTGAAATGAAATAAATAATGTTTCAACATATTTTTCCTCAATCTTTAGAATAGCTTGTACAAATTTAATAATCTTCCCACTGGATTTTAAGTTAAAAGATTTTTCATCAACAGTACTTTCCACAGAATCTGAGGTCTCTATTTTAACTACCAGTCTCTCAAGCCAATATTCTCTGGGGCCTTCCTTAATCCTCTTTCCTATTGTCAGCTTTCCCCTCTCGAGATCAAGTTTTCGGATTTCCATTTCTTTTTGAAATGATCTCTCTTTTCCCCTTTCTTTTTCTGCTCTGTCTAGTAACAGTTTATTCATTTCCAATTCTTTTCATTTTCTTCTGCCTCCAATTCAAGCTTTCTCAGTCTCTTTGCTGGTTCAAATTCAAGCCTCTTCATTTCTAACTGAAGTCTCAAGACCTACAGCTGTGACTCACTAGTGTCAGGTATAACTTCGAATTTTTAATGCTGCTCTGGCCTTCAATCATATCTGCTTTCTTACCCACTGCAGGTAACCCTAATTGTAATCTATCTGCCAATTCCAGTGACTTAACTTTAGTTACTTTTTTTAAACCAGCCAAAGTCATAACTTCAACTCCCAAACAAGTCTCAACAACTGCCAAAGCCATATTGCATTCTCACCACTACAAAATTCCTCACCCCAACTCCTGAATTCAAAGTGCTTCTCGTACTCGTAATCTTAAGATTCACTAACTGTAAAAAAATCAAGGAACTTCAAACATATCCCGCAAAGAGCTCCCAGCTCTGTTATCGCACAGCCAATGGTGAATGCTGAGTTGTTTAATCCCAGATGAGAAACTTGAAACAACTGCCACAATTTGTTCTACAAATTGTATAAATTTTGAATTCGTGCCCTGAATTCAGTCCTAAAAAGGCCATGGATTTTTTTATAGACTTTTACGAAGCTGGATTAAACATTTATTAATGGAAGAAATGGAAGAAGATATAAATATATGCATAGATCTACAAATTATACTATGATAACCTCCAAATCCCTACTCAACCTAACTCCCAGTTACACATTCATAAAGGCTACAGTCAGACAGATAGATTATAAAAGATCCAGGCAAAGGGACCTTGTACCTTGAGCACGTCGACTTCCGAGTGATTTTCTTAACTTCAGCCCTTTGAAGACAGTAGCTTGAGGCATTGATGCTGATGGCATTTTCACACACTTGTAAGATCTTCAAAATACCTTCCCTTACATACAGCCCTTTTTCCTTCTTTAAGCATATCTCCGTCTTTAAATGCTAATGCCCATTGCTTCACTATGTTTGGGGCTTTATCTCCCAGATAAGAAAACACTTCTCATAGCACTAAGATTTATCAATAATATTTGGGGAAAGATAAACACTGTTTCTAAACTTCACCGCGATAGGTGGCACAGTTCACCACCGCCACCCACCCCCCCTCCCGCCCCCCCCAGCCCCTACCCCCCACCCCCCACCCGCTTTGAAAACAACCTGGAATGATTTATTCCAAAATGCAAGTGCTCCCTTGAGGCCTGTGTTTCTAAACTTCCGCGTGTTTGCCTAATTTACATTTCAAACCTAATCTCTCTTCTCAGATCAAAGCACCCAGTCTAGCTGCCCCTCATTCAATTGAATCACACACACACGCACACAGACACATGTAGATACATATACACATCCCACTGTTACTCCATTTTACAATAAATTCTAGTGAGATTATGAGAATTATTATACCTTTTTGACACCGAGCGCCATGTCACAGCTGAGGTCCAAACAATGTTTCACACAGGTACTTCATAATGTCTTTAGTTTTGAACGTTTTGCCCCTGGAATGTAAGCCATGTGAATAAGTGCTATACGATGGAACATGTGTTATTAGTCATTGGACGAAGAGGTCCATACAGAATGGCCTTCTTCTGCTGCCTAATATGCCTGTGAATCCTGGCCTGTCTGCATGAAAGTTACAGAATGGGACATGTGTTATTCATCATTGAGTGGGCAAGTAAAATAATTAGTGCTGAATGTTGTGAACTATAATTACAATTATGGTTTAACTTTACTTAATGACTGGTGTGAACTTCAGGAAAATCCATCTAAACCTCATCAAATATTATAGGTATCAGCTACTCGCTTAACAGGGGCTGTGTGCATTACAAATTTGTTGCGAATGGTTGAAGAAAAAACAGGAACCAATAATGACCGGTTCAGTCCCAAAATCCAGAGTGATACTCTGTGATTATGACGTAGTCAGCGATGGTGGTGTAGTGGTGAGCCTGGTTGCTTCCCAAGCAGTTGACCCGGGTTCGATCCCCGGCCATCGCATTCTTTCAACTTCAAACCATTCAATCGGAAGATGCAGTTTTTGGGCATTTTAGAGTTATACAGCGCAGAAAAGGGCCTTTCGTACCCTTGCCGGCCATTAAGTACCGATCTATTCTATTCCTATTTTCCAGCAATTAGCCCGTCGAAATGCCCCCTAAAAGTACCCCTGTAAGCTATGGCGTTTCAAGTACTCATCTAAATATATTTTTACATTCAAATGTACGCGGGTGCAATTCAAATAAAAATACGTTCCAGTTTTATTTAAAATTTTACTCACGTTTGATCCTTATCCTTAATAACTATGATTTTCCGTGAACTGCAGTGTGAAATCGGAATGGAAATATTGGGATTGAAAAATAAGAAAGTGCTGGAAAAGCTTAGCAGCTTTGGCAGCTTCTGTGGAGAGGGGAAAAAACGGCGTTAACTTTTCGAGCCCAATATGACTCTTCTTCGGAACCAGGGAGAGGTAGAAATGTGATGGGTTTTATGCTGTTGACTAAAGTGGGGAGGGGCAGTTGGAGCAGAATAGTTCTGCTTTCGATTGAATTCAGAAAGCTGTGAATGAAGGCGACATTGCACCGTCTTGTTAAATCTTTCTCGTGATGGTTATGTTAAATACAGAATAAAAACAAAGTGTATTTTATTGATTGGTTCTAGTTTTTTTTTTGCAAAAATATACTTTATTCATAAAATATCTTCAATCACATTCCAAACCATTTCAAAAACAACATTACAAGGGTACAATCCAGGTTAAACTTTTACAAAATGTATCACCAGGTGCATCAGTACAAACAATATTACAATCATTTACAGCCTTTCATTTTGATCTGTACAGCCCGAGGGGCTCTAAACAGTTCCCAGTCTCTCGGTGCGCTGTGGTAGAAAGGTCTTAGACAGCGACCCTTCCCCATTGCGCCTTTGCGGCAGCTGCCCCAAGCTTTAGTGCGTCCCTCAGCACGTAGTCCTGGACTTTGGATTGTGCCAGTCCGCAACAATCGGTCGGGGACAACTCTTTGCGCTGGAAGACCAACAAGTTTTGGGCAGACCAAAGCGCCTCTTTCACCGAGTTGATGATCCTCCAGCTGCAGTTGATGTTTGTCTCGGTGTGTGTCCCTGGGAACAGCCCGTAGAGCACAGAGTCCTGTGTCACAGAACTGCTCGGGATGAACCTCGACAGCAACCACTGCATCTCTCTCCAGACTTTCTTTGCAAAGGCACAATCCACAAGAAGGTGAACAACGGTCTCTTCCCCACCACAGCCACCTCGAGGGCAACGTGCAGAGGGGGTGAGCCTCCTGGCGTGTAGGAAGGATCTGACGGGGAGGGCCTTTCTCACCACCAGCCAAGCTACGTCTTGGTGCTTGTTGGAAAGTTCTGGCGATGAGGCATTCTGCCAAATGACTTTGACAGTCTGCTCGGGGAACCATCCCACAGGGTTCACCCTCTCCTTTTCCCTCAGGGCCTCTAGGACGTTACGTGCTGACCACTGCCTTCTAGTTGATATTAGTTGGTTCCTGCAACTTTCGAAATTGTCTAATTAAAGATCAGCCAATGGCGGCCTCTAGTTTCCCGTGTTGCACTTCAATGTGAGAGTTTGGTTTAACCCTACCTGGTTCCAACCAATTCCTGCTCGGGGTGGGTCCTGACAGAGTATTAAACGGCGGGCGTGCAGCAGACTCGATATTAACAGTTCCTGTGTTAGAGATTGTGCTGACAACTCTTCAGAAAACGTATGTTGATAACTCCAATATCATTGCACCGCCTGACTGTCTGTAATGAGCATATTGAAAAGAGTGTAATAATCTTTGATTGTATTGAAACACCTCGTGATCCATGTGTAAAAGTTAAACCGACTGCATATTCTGTGATGGCCATTTAGGAGTATTTTTTAATGTTCTTTCGGATATTTTAACAATAAAGTATATATATATATATAAAATAACTGTTCTCACTGAGGGATTGGGAAAGGAATGGACCCCTCGGACTATAGGGCTCACAATGAATGCATGCATTGAATACTAATTGTATTCTAATTGTATTGAAGCACCTCAGATTCACAATGATGTATGTTGATAACTCCAATAGCATTGCACTGCTTAGTTGTCTATAATGGCTATATTGGAATGAGTGTAATATTCACTAATTGTATTGAAGCACCTTGTGACCCATGTGTAAATGTTGAACCTGATTGCACTTTTTGTGATGGCGATTTAGAAATGTGTTGTTATGTTCTTTCAGTTGTTTTGTGAATAAAGTATAATTTTCAATTTCAAAAGTACTATTCAGAAAACGGCCAGGACCAAGCAGAAAAATCGGCCAGGGGGAAAGCACCTCAGAGGCGGCTGGCTCCCAAAGGTTGAAAGAGCGCGCCAGCCACGGGCCGATTGAAGAAGCCTCATCGCTACAGAGCCGGCACTGTGGCTCTGAGAGAGATCCGCCGCTAGCAGTAAATCCACCGAGCTGCTCATCTGCAAACTGCCCTTCCAGCACCTGGTGCAGGAGATCGCTCAGGGCTTCAAGGCAGACCTGCATTTCCAGAGCTCGTCCGTCATGTACCTGCTGGAGGCCAGCGAGAATGATCTGGGGTGGGGTCTCATTGAGGACATCAGCCTGTGCACCATCCAAGCGAGTCACCATCATGCCCAAAGACACCCAGCTCGCCCGCCGTATCTGCGGAGAGCGAGGCGAAAACCCGGATCAGCACCAAGTGCAATATCGGCTCTTTTCAGAGTCACCAAATGGACAAAGGAAAGAGCTGTGGTATTTCACTGCTGAGATCAACATTTCCCCACCCCCTAAGTGGTCTGTACAACTGAGTGATTTTAATAACACCCAGGGCTTTGCTGGGCCATTTCAGGGGGGCAGTTAAGAGCTTTGTGCCTGGAGTCACATGTTGACCAACCCATGTTGAGGATGACAAATCTGTAACCAGTGATATGTGTCTGATTCCGGTAATGCAGCAGATCTTTAACTAATGCAGTGTGAGTCTGATACCTGACCGAGAATTCAGAAACAGCATCTCCGGTACCTGCCAGGCCCCAGATCACAGGTTTTCTTACAATAATGTATAATGTTGCTGATTTGCATAGAATTGTTGTTTTCAAACACTATTTTTAGAAGGGGGGAAAATTGTGAGCAGAAGGTGTCAGAAAACAAATGCGGGAAAATGGAATTAAGGGACTGGGGTTTGTATGGAATGATATTCGCCCAGTCCGTGAATGAGTCTGAAACTGGTTTACCGGACAAACTAAGGACCAAACGGGGCCTAACACGCGGATGTTCCTAGCATTTTCTGACTGTAACAATGGTTAAACAGGCCGCTTTAATTCATTTACTCTAGGGAATTGAACAATGTTTCTGATCTCTTGAAGGCCGCAATGCGCCTTTCTCTTATCTTATTTAATGGTTATATTTCAGGGTTTTTGTGTCACTTTATCTAATTCAACTAGAATAGGATGAAGAGCTAACAGCAGAATCTCACACATGGAAACAGGTTAATCTCTCAGTTATAATGAGGAAACAGGACAGTAAGGACTGTCAGTAAATACAATAGATGTGGTCACGGTCTCAAATATCGGTCTGTGTTTCTCCGTCCGTTCCACTCCTCTCAGCACTGGTATCATGAAATGAGTGAATCTTTTCATACAGTAATCGGCTCCTTCACACAGACTCTGGATGGCTCTGAAAAGAGCCTTTGGGCTTTTTCAGGTGAAAGTTTCCCTACTCCACTTGTTCTTGGAGCTCACGGCGCTGCTTTTCCCGGACAGCAGCCCGATCTGGATATTAGGCAGCCCCCCCGCCCGGAGCGATGGTGACACCTCCCAGCAGCTTGTTGAGTTCCTGATGGTTGCGGACGGGCAGCTGCAGTTCTCCGGGGATGATGCGGCTCTATCTGGCGTCCTGGGGCCGGGTTACCGGCCAGCCCGAGTGTTTCAGCCGTCAGATACTCGAACACAGCAGCCAGATTGACCGGGGCTCCGGCACCCACACGCTCAGCATAGTTCTCCTTTCCCAGGAGCCTGTGAACACGGCTCACAGGGAACTGCAGTCCGGCCCGGGATGAGCTGGACTTGGCCTTGGCCCGAGACTTCCCGCCGCTTGGTCCTGTTCAGAACATTTCCAGTGCCTTTTACAGGAATTAAACAGATTAACTGACAAGTTTGTCACTTAATTAAATTAGTTAAATTAATGTGATCCAAAATTGCTGTTAAGACTGACTAGAGCACCAGAATTACTTGAACCCAGCTCATCTGTACACATGTTGGAGAATATGCCTATTCTGATTAAGATTTGGTTCTAGGCCTCGGCTGATGGACAGCATATACTTTTCGTATCGACCGAGAACTGCTCTGATTGGTCTCTTTTTGATACACCTCATGTGCATATTTTTCCCCCAGTCTTAGAACTGGGAAACGGAAGAGGGCGGTCAGACCAGAGACTTTCTCCATTTCAAAAAGCCCGCCAATTTGCATGTAGGGGAGTAGAGGTTTAAAATAGGAGAATTTTAAAATCATAATTATGCTGAAGAAGAGTCATACGGACGCGAAACGTTAACTCTGTCCCTCTCTCCACAGATGCAGCCAGACCTGCTGAGTTTTTCCAGCAATTTTAGGTTTTGTTTAAAATAAATGCCGTCCTTAGTCAGAGATTTAAAATCAGCTCTCTTTATCTTGTTTTATTCAGCTCTTTCCATCTCAAAACTAATTTCCTCTATACACTGTGGTTTATTTCGCTGTCGCTTTCAAACTTTACCCGGCGGGAATAATTCCCCATTCACAACATTCCCTGAACTGAAACCTTTTATCACAGTCTTTCTAAAAGTGGCTAATGCGACTTGAACATCCGTCCCTATTCACAGATACTCCTGCGGGATTTCAGGCAGAGCCGAACCCTGGGCCGAGCTCTCAAACTGTCCCTATTCCGCTCAGTAATAACCCTTCTCCGGACTGGAACACTGCCCGAGGTTGCTGAAAATTAGGGAATCAGCCAGTGAACATTTCTGGGACTAAATTCAGAGAAAGAGAGAGAGAGTGAAGTTCGGAAAGTCTGACATTCATTCTTGAAAGCAGCTGTTTGACCAAAGAAACGCCAAAATAATAACAACTTTAAACATAACGTGCAGGAGGACGTGAAGGTTATTGCTCGGATTCTGGTCCAAAAAATCTGAGGTAGACTTGGCTCTATTGTTGGACTGAATTTGTATTGTTGTGTTAAAGTACATAGAAATGTGGCAAATGAAGGGAGGTTCTGATGGCTTTCAAAGAGCGGTTATTTTTAAGTTTATATTAGGAGTAAATTGCGGAGTTTGACTTGGAGCTGGTGGACTTGTTCACCGACTTTGTCCCTTCAACACCGCGTGTTTGGCCAGGTCCTGGGGCAGCAGCAGGCGCACGGTGGTCTGGATCTCCAGGGAGCTGAAGGTACTGCGCTTGTTGGAATGGGCCAGGCGGGAAGGCTCACCCACTATATCTCCGAAAATATCGTTTACAAAGGAGTCCATGATGCTCATGGTTTCGGAGGAGTTTCTGGTGTTGGTGTGAACCTGCTTCATCACTTTATACATGTAAATGGAGTAGCATTCCTTCCTTGACTTTCTCTGCTTCTTTCCGCCCTTCACTGGCCTTTCAATCGAGTGAATTTGGTTCCCTTCTTTGGAGCTGCTTTCCTCCGAATCAAAACATACTTTTTTCATAAAAGTTGCAACTGTACATTAAGAAACATTTCAATGTGAAACTAACTGAAAGTTCCATAAAATTCGACTTTTCTCCAGACAGTGTGTTCCACTCTTAGCTATCTTTACACGATTATAATTCTCTTGATGTTTGCAATATTCATTCCATGTCAGGCCCACAGCCTGGGGGAATTATTTGAAACTGTCAAGTTACAAAAAGTGCAATAGAGTTCAACTTTCTTCCATACAACATGTTCCTCAGGAGCCTCAATACAATTTCAATACTATTTACTATATTTGGGAACTATCTTCAATGACAGATAGACACTCCGAAGCTTTTCAGCCCCTCAGTGAACTATGACCGAAAGGCCTCAGGCAGCAACCGTTCACCATTGTTCCTCTGCGGCTGTTCCAGATTTAGTGTGTCCTTCAGATCATAGCCCTGGACCTGGGTGTGGGCCAGTCTGCAGCACTCGGCCGAGGGCGACCATTTGCACTGGAAGCACAGCAAATTTAGGCAGCCCAAGGAACATATTCCAGCCAGCTGATGACCCTCCAGTCGCAGTAGATGTTTGTCGCCATGTGCGCCAATGGAAAGAGCCCATTAAGCACAGAGACCTCTGTCACATAACTGCTAGTGATGAACCTCGTCAATAGCCATTGCACCTCTCACCAGGCCTTCTTTGCAAAGGCACATTCCAGACGGAAGTGAGCATTGATCTCTTCCCCACCACAGACTTCCCGAGGAGAATGCGTAGAGAGGGTGAAACTCCGGGTGTGCAGGAAGGATCCGACTGGGAAGGAATTTGACACCACTTGCGAGACAAGCCTTGGTGCTTGCTTGAATGTCCTGGCTATGAGGCGTTCCACCAAATGACATTGACAGACTGCTTATGGATCGATGCCACAAAATGCACCATCTCCTTTTCCATCAGGGCCCCTATGACGACAAGTGCAGGCCCCTGTCGGACTTGTGGCCAAAAGAGTTTCTGTCCATAAACATGTCCAAGAGGTATCAGCGGTACAGCACCTCCCAACTGTTTGGAATGTTCTTCCCACAAAGAGGCCACGACCAACCTTGGCAATACCAGGTACTGGAAAATTCTCAGCACGTAGTGGCACTTGGTGTTTGCGAACCATAGTCTGTGTACAGCTTGATGCAGCTTACAAATAATATGGTCATAAGGATGAAGTGGTGTTGGCTATGTTTTTGCCTCTTTTCCGAGGTGTTTGTGTATCGCTTCCCTGTGAACATGGTTAATTTCAATCCCCAGATAAAACAGGAGGTTGCTTGGATGATTTACATAGTGCAGCGGGGAGGGACAGGCCAGACCTGCGCCACCTGCAGCCATACCGAAAGTGCCTCTCATCTGATGACCAGGTTCTCATCCGCAATGGATAGCGAGCATCGATCCCAGAAGTCCAGGTTTTGTTTGACCACTGCGACTCGCTTCTTCCTTTTTCTAACGCATGCCCTGGTCTCTCTGAACTATATCGCCAGCACCTTCAGGCAGTGTGATCTGACAGCGAAAGAGACAAATGATCAGTTACCCTAGTTCACAAAGAACATGTCCTTGCTCCTTCCACAATTGACCTTGGCTCTGGAGGCCAGTTTGAACAGGTCACCAATGATGATCAGGTTGTACACCGACTGTGGACCCGAGAAGGAGACGGCAACATAGTCCATGTAGAGGAAGATTTGACCTGAGTTCATCCACTGTCCAGGATCTTTACTCCTCCTCTGCCTGAATCCTGCCTAATGTACTCAGCAAAACGTTGTGTGCAACACATAAACAGGGCAGGGGAGCGATGGCAGCCCTGCCTGACTCCAGATTTAATTGGAAAGCTTTCTGGTTCCCATTATGATGATGGATTTTTTTGCAATACATTTATGGGGTTATGGTAGTGTTGTGTGTGTGTGCGTGTGTATGTGTGTGCGTGTGTGCGCATGTGTATGTGTGTGTGTGTACGTGTGTGCGCACCTATGTGTGTTCATGATTCGTTAAAAAAAGGGGGAGGTTAACAGAGACAGCTTCTCAGTGAGAACTGAAAATAAAAGTGTTAAGCTGTTAGCTTCATGCATTTGTAATGAGGTTTTATGGTGTATTTGAGTTACAAGTAAATAGGTTGAATTTAATATATGCCATATAAGTGCGGACACGATGTTTTCACCTGCCGCTTTTCAAAGGAATGAAATGACGAGAAAGTTATTCAACTTACAGAGGTTTCATAGGTAAACAGGAGAAGGTATATCACTTCTTACTGACTAGAAAGTAGAGGCAATGGAAAAACATGATAGATTAATATATTTGAAAAAGTGTTGCTGAGGACGAACGACCTTGAGAAGAAAGGGAAAATTTATTTGAGGAAATATGTTCAACTGAGCAGGTGTGGCTGTGTGGGAAAACTTCCTAAGTACCAGCTTTGTGTGCTGAGAAGGTGTGGAAGTTTTGAATTTTAAGCAGTCACCCAGTTTCAAGCCATAAAAACTATTGTTTTCAGGGAGCATTTTGCTTCTCAATATTCGTTTCTGATATTCCCATCTGTGTAGAAGTGTTGGAGGAGTTGTGTGGTATACGTTGATTCAAGCAGCAACAACTAATATCTTTGGGTAATATGACTGGATCTTTATGGTTAGACATCTGTACAGAAGTTGCTGCCATGGAGCAGGTTTATTCATGTGTTTTGACCAAATGTGTTTTTGTGAGTTTAGTTGTTCTGTAAGACTGCTTTTAGCTGTGTAACTTTAATCGCATGTTTTTAAGTTTTTTAAAATAAATCTTTTAATTGTTAAAATCATACAGGTGTTCCTGGAGTGTTATGCTTTTGTGCTCAATAACTCTTCCTCCTCGTTTTCAAAATACAGGCAAAGGGTTTATGGCCACTTAGACAGGTTTCCCTCTGGGATCTGGCTTGCTCAGTAATCATATCTGCTGTGGCTGTAACCCACTGATTGAAACTGCGCTCTTGATGTTCGTGTGGAGCAATTGGATCTAGTTGCAATGCCCCTCCCACACTGCATTTTTGAGAGCAGTTCCACCATATTAGTGCGCATTATTTTGTCACGGGCTTTATCAAGACCTAGGCTGAGGAGGCAGGTGTCCACGCCCCTGTTCTGCAAATTGAGAACCATATCCCTGAGTAACGTGAGATCGGATGCTTTCCCGCTGGGTACAGCACAGGCTTGGTCAGGATGGATCACGAACCCCAGAGCAGCCTTTACCCAATTGGCATTTGCCTTGGACAGAATGTTGTGGTCCTCTCTTAGAGTTAAGTGGGTCACCGATCTCTATTTTCTTCCCTTTCCCCTGTTCTGCTTGTACATGAGAGTGATGAAGGCTTTCCTTACGGATTCTGACATACTGCAAACCAGAAGCATTGCCCTAATACACTTCAAGCGCGTCTGGGCGGATCCAGTCACACAGAGCAGAATACACCTCAGACTGTAAGCTTTCGCTTCTAGGAGTTTACTCTTTGCGAATAACTCAAGGGCTTCCATCAGCTGTTCCAGAGTTAGCAGTTTGTCGAGGCTGCCGCCCATGCTTCATCTAAGATCTATGTGTGATAGATTCATATAGGTCTACAGCACATAAAAAGCCATTCGGCCCATCGAGTCTGCGGCGCACAAACAAGTACCCAACTATTCTAATCCCATTTTTCAGCACTAGGCCGATCGCCTTGCATCGCAAGTGCCCATCCAAATACTTCTAAAATGTTCTGAAGGTTTCTGCCTCTACCACACTTTCAGGCAGTGAGTTCCAGATTCCCACCACCCTCTGGGTGAAAACATTCTTCCTCACACCACTCTAAACCTCCTGCCCCTTACTTAAATCTACACCGACCATCATCGGCTGCAGCTGGAGCAGATCCAGCATGCTTTTCTGGAGTCGGGAGATTTTTCTCGGTTCTTTTCTAGCCTTCCGAACATCTTTGGGGAATAAAGAATATTTGATGTTCGCCTTGTTTACTTCCCACCATTGTGTCAGAGACTCAAATCTGCATTTAGCCATTCTCCAACATTTGTGATCTCTTTTGAGTTCCTCGATGTTCACTAGGGTCAAAAGTTTCACGCTCAGCTTCCATGTCCCCTCTGCCAAACCTCTGGTTTTCCTGCAAATGCCAATCAGCCAGTAGGAGGCAGTGGTCAAAGGACAATGCCGGCATGACGCTGGTGGATCTGACCGTCAACATAAGCACACAAACAGGAAGCTTATCGCAGTACGCATAGGATGTCGGGCCGCGTCCAATAATACCTAAACGGCGATCCATCTGCAGGGTTGCTGAATATGACATGCAGCTTGGCATCTTTTATTGTGTCAATCAGAATACCGGACGTGGCGTTCAGTTTGCTGTTAGCCCTGCCAGATCATCCAGCTGCATGGACGATACAGTTGAAGGCATCTGCTACAATGACCGGCCTGGATGTTGCCAGCAGCACTGGGAGCTGGTGAAGAATGTCCATCCGCTCATTGCTTTGGGCTGGGGCGTAAATGTTATTTAACCAGATGGACTTTTATTATACATTACGCCTGCGAAGAAGAGGTTCCTGCCAAGCACTGCCTCAACTTTGGAGCTGGTGAGGTTGCCTCCCTGCAACAGAATACCCAGGCCAGGGAAATATGAGTCATTTCCTCACGAGGAACTTGATGGCCCATTGAACTGCCATCGCTACCAATACCTGCAAGAGCTGAGGTGCGGTTTCACACACTCCTGCAGGGGCAGCAGGTCAGCTTTGACGTTGGCAAGCTATCCCAAGCTATCATGCAGTTGTTTTGCCGGTCATGGACACAATCCTGATCCACATGTTAATGTGCTATTGTCCTTTACCTGACCCATTGCTTTTGATAGTTACCGTCCTTTGCTCCTGCCCACCCACAGTGTTTGCAAATTGTCTCACTTGTGATGGGCTGAGGAAACCACCCTGCTCGGCCCCATTAGAAATGTCTCGCCCGGGTGACATTGAGTGGTTCATGCAAGGAGCAAGGATTGGAGGGTTCTCTATTTGAGAAGTCTTTCATCCCCATACAATCATTATTTTTGCCGCAGATTCGCTGGAGCTAACGTTAGAACAGCCTCATCTCTATTAATGATAAGTCAACAACAATAATGTTACTATCTGGTCACCAGCAGTCAATTTGGAGGAGGGGCTCCTAACATAAGATACATTCAACACAATTAAAATTATATTTGACACACAATTTTTGATGTCAGAGCAGGGTCAAACAAATAAAAACAGAATTACCTGGAAAAACTCAGCAGGTCTGGCAGCATCGGCGGAGAAGAAATCAGTTAACGTTTCAAGCCTTCATGGCCCTTCGGCAGAACTGAAGCATAGTTAGGAGAAAGGAGAAATATAAACTGGTTTAAGGTGGGGGGGGGGGGGGGGAAGAGAGAAGTTGAGGGTGTGGTGATTGTGGAGATAAGCAAGCCGTGATAATAATGCTGAATATAATAAATAATAACAAACAAATAATGCTGGAAAAGGCTCATTACATAATGCTGAATATTATCATCACTTGTTATGTTACCTTTGGAAAAGCGGCATTTATAGTGCTGCATCTTCAGTTGCAGCAATCTTCGAATAATGTTATCACCAGCAACACCATGGTAGGGTCGCCGACAGCAATGATAGTATAGAATTTTCACCAGCAATGTTAGAATGGGAGCACCAGCAGTAAGTTTATGTTGGGTCGTCATCAATAAAAGTAGAGCTGGTTCATCACCTGTGATTCTATAATTGTGTCGGTTTCTGAAAAGTTACAACAAAACCGTCATTAGTAACATCACTTTAAATTCACATCAATCGTTGCCGCAGTACAAATCATTCTTTTAAAATTATTTGATGGCTAAGTGATGCTTTCATCAAGTTTACATGAGGTACTAAGATCCTAACATGTTGTTGGGGAGGAATGTTCCCCTAAAGGATCATAAGATGTTCAGAGATCTTATTCCCTCAGGAACTACACCCTTCTCATTAACTTAATTAAAACTTTTTCACGGACTGAGATGGGCAGCTTCCCACTTGCCACTGAGGATTCCCCACTTCGTCTTGGGCATGACGAAGTGGGGAATATTGCCCTGTTTGTTAAGTGAATGTAACTAAAACCAATTAGTAACCTGTTTTACATTCCCTTCGGAGCAGAGGTTGTTCTATAAATTTGGAGCCTTTACATATCTTAGGTACATTCTCAGTGGACCTGTAAAGCCGTAAAGAATCACACAACATACTAAAGAAAATGGAACGTTCAATAATTGTAAGGATAAAGGAGATTTACTACCCGGTCCTCACAGCCTTCGGTGTTCCTGGTAGGTGAGCGTATACAATTGTTTTGTCGCTGTTTACAATCTCATTTTTATTGATTAGTATAATAGATTCAGAGAATCTCCTCATTGCAGCATCAGATATTCACCAGTATATCAGTATATATACCAGATAGTGCAAACCAAATTCTGGTGAGTAATTCATGGGCAGTGGGTGTTCAGCTTTCACCCCCTATGCAGAGGGAAGACAAGAATGATTCCTCCATTGTTACCACAGTAGATAGGTCACCAAAGAATGTGCTGCTTCATATCGCGTTATTATGGTTTTTCTCTACGTTGATGGTTGCTCGGGCTGCAGCGCCTGCAACCAACAGGGCACTTTGGAAGATAGTTTGAGAAATGATTGCTGCTGAGGATTGTTCACCTCCACGCAGCTGCAAAGAACCTTTGTCGTTCTACCAGTGCCAACGCGGTTATCAATATTAGGAAATTGTAAATAGAAAAAACACATGTTAGTGAATTGAATTGAATTCGTTCGTCTCAGATGATTGTACTCTTTCTATTCATAAGTTCCAGAAATAGCTATGGATTTGTACTTAGTTATTGATGGTGTCTGACTGGAAGTGTACTGGAAGGACACATGACTCCCAGGCCTCTGCTCTGAATTTGCAATTGTTTTCTTAATTGTTTAAGTTGTCAACTGTTAAATATATGATTAACGAGAAATCCCCTTGTCCCTCCGTTGGTAGGGTCATATTTGTATCTTCCTCACAAAGTACTGTGAAATTTATCTGTGTGCCCACATTTACCACTCTTCTGTCTTTACTCTTTCACAACAGAGGCTGCATTTCAATAAAGAGAAGCACTTCATTGGTTCTAATGAGTTTTGCTACTTCCACTGGCCGTTAAAAGCATTTTATAAAAGCATGATTTTTGTTCTTTTTTCCTTTCAGCGAACCTCATGACAATCATCATTCTCTCCAAGGGAAATTGCGGTCTATCTAAATGTATCTCTGTTTACATGATGGCAATGACCACGGCAAATCTACTGGTCATGATCTTCAATATAGTGGTTTATCACATTTTCACATATCACTTTCCACATTCATTCCTGTCCTACACTGTCGTTTGTAAATTCGTTGTGTACGTGAATTGTACCACCCTGGATATGTCCGTGTGGTTTACAGTCTCATTCACGTTTGACAGATTTGTAGCTATATGTTGTCAGAAGTTTAAAACAAAGTATTGCACTGTGAAAAGTGCGGCCACGGTTCTCACAACGGTCTCAGTCCTGATCTATTTAGAGGACATCCCCTTTTTGTTTGCCTTTGAACATGACCGAATGGCTGACAATGTTCACAGAGGCTGCCGCTCCAGTGTGGCCTTCCTTCTATCGCCTGCTGGTGCAGCTTACTCCTGGTTACAAAGCGTTTTAATCTCATGGTTTCCTTTTGCTTTAATATTACTGTTCAATGGTTTGACAGTCAGGCGTATTTCAATAGCCGGTAGAGTCCGCAGGAAGCTTCGGGGTAACAACCTTGAGAATCAGAAAGATCCAAAGACGGACAACCGAAGGAAATCCATCATTTTACTGTTCACTGTATCGGGTAGTTTTGTACTGCTGTGGTTAACAGCGGCCGTGAGCTTTTTAGTTAACAGAGTGACCAACACCGTGCATTACGGAGATGATCATGGAAAACTTGCCTATATCGCCGCTGAAAGTGGATATATGCTTATGCATTTGAACTCTTGCACAAACGCGTGTATTTATGCAGCTACTCAAACTAAATTCAGGGAAGAGTTAAAGAAGTTGGCGAAATCTCCTTACACATTTATTCTGACATTGGATAAAAACTGAAGAATGAAAACAACGCTTCCAGCCCTAACATGCTGCACAAGAGCCGTGTTACATTCTCGAAAAGCCGTTTCTTACCAGGAAAAAAATGATTTGCTTGTATGAAAATAAATATTTATACGATCTTTTCCATTTTGTGCTGTCTGTTTGATATTTTCACGAGCGAACACAACCATTTCCTGCTATATCAACGGTGAAGCATTGAGTTAGAACATGGGCAAAGCATAAACTGAGCTACACTTGTTGTTGCAGTGAGATACATCTGATTATTAATATGTCTGTATTGTTGAAGCAATGTGCTACAATCGTCATCATTTGTGATTACTTTATAATTGTATTGCGAATATTGTGCACGCTTATCTCACAACAAACTCAATCCCCACATTTTGCCTGGATCTGTAGAGGTGTCCATTGATGGAGATGGGAAGAAATTGGCCGGTTACTGTGAGATTAGATATATTTGTTTACAAATAATTACTTGATATCTCGCTTGCGCATTAAAATATTGAAATGCGACGACAATAGAAAACAAATACACCCAAGCAGTACTAGTCGTAATTTACCATCCACTGAGCAAATAAATCCAATTTACCAGGCCAGCCTCAAAAACCCTTCAATCTACATCGTTTATTTTGTCTTCAATTTGATCCTAAATATGGACATATATTTTGCCACTGTTGATTAACCTGCCGAATGACTTTACCTCTGTTCACGAACCTAGCTTTACACTTCATCAATTCTAAATTGTTTAAAATGTTCTTAATCTGTGGGGTTTATTTAGAGTTATTTCAACTGACGGAAGCTGTCTACTTTTATCCTTTCTTACCCTGCTAAACTTAAATCCACTCGGCAAGACTCAAAATAATAGGGCAGGATGGTATCAATGTACATTCTATTAAAGTTCAAGGATGTGTAAGTGGCTATTTCCAGAACTTTCTTTTGCAAAAAAAAACAAGTAGACAAGAAAACCACCGTTACCTCCTTGCTGGTATTGAGAGCTGATTTAATATATTGGACACGACCTGGTGCTCGGACATTCCGCGAGAGATTCCACAAACCCTCCATCCACCCGGAAGTGTCGAAGGTCGGCCTTGGGACACCAGTTTGTGTGGAAAAAGTGACCTGTTGCAGCGAGAAAACCGAAATGTGCCACAGTCAATGAAGAAAACCGGCGCAAATCTTTCATAGCTATTCAAGGAAAGTAAATGAAACGTTCCTTACATAAACTTGAACTTTAAATTTTATAAAATTCTGCAAATGAGATTTGTGACGACTGTCAATTGGAGGAAGCAAGGAAATTTTAACAAAATGTCCGATGCGTAATGATTATCTGCATTTGAAGCAAAAATCTCAACTCAATGTGGTCAAAATTGTAACACAATTGAATACCTAAGCAACTATAATTCATTGTAGCTGTAATCTGAACCTTATTTAATGGTGTGCATGTACTGTGGGACCTATAAACTTATGTTGCCTCATGTCATTGTCACGAACATTATTGAAATCCTTACGCTAACAATAGTGTCAGTACTTTACACGTGAATGGGCTTCATTAAATAATAATATTTAAGTACTTCCTTTCATAATCACACTTTAATGTTGCACGCTATCCCGACATTAAAAAGATCAAAATCTACATCGGGTCTTAGTTTCCGCGGAGTGACAATCTAAGTCGGATTGCCGCTCTCCTCCCACTTTCTTACCATGAGATCCTACAGGTCATATCTCCAACTGTCTTCGCACTCAGGCCCGGCAAGAACTCGATAGCGCAGCGCACTCCCTGAGCGTGTAGTCCACCAGGGCAGAGTCGGACGCAAGGAGGTCCGTTTTCAGGGCACTGGCTACCGTAAATCAGATATTTTGTAAGGCCCAACCCCTTTCAAGCCAGGGAAATAGTGGGGTTGTGAAGTAAGTGTTTAGAATTTTGTGCTGGTGGAGGTGGAGAGAAGGGGTCCATGGGACGTTGGTCGGTCAGTGGGGGGAGAGGGGCGGGTAGCCATGTGGAGTGGTGGGGAGGTCGTGCAGTCGGTGGGGTGGGAGGAGGGTCGGGTAGTCGAGAGGGAAGATCGCAGTCAGGGGAGGGGCTTGATCAGGCAGTCAGAGGGGAGAGTAGAGCAGTCTAGGTGGAGAACCGGGCAGTCGGGGTACGGACAATCAATAGTGCTGTGGTGGGGGTGTGGGGGGGTTGGTGGGGGTGTGTGTGGAGAGTGAGAGGTGGCCGGGAGGTGTTCGAACACTCGGGGTGAGAGGGTGGCCCTTTAGGGATGGGCCGGGCAGTCGGGGTGACGATTCTGGGATTTTCCCGGTAGTCGGCGAGTCGGCCAGTCTGGGTGAGGGTTTGACAGTTGGAGGGAGTGCCGGGTCGTGTCCGGGTCAGTGCTGTCAGTGTTGGGTGGAGTCTCGGAAGTGGGGGAACACGGCTTGTGTTCCGTGGGGGTGGGGTAGTTTGGTGAGGGAGGAGTCCCCGGGGTTTCGTGTCTGTGAGGGGTGGAGGAGCGATGTGGTGGTGTGGAGGGGGGTGGGGGGCGGGTGGGCAGGGTTCCAATGGGTTTCGGTGTGGGTATTTGCAATAGTTGCTTGGAAGTTAGAAGTGGTTTTAATTCTTTTAACTTCTTCTGTGTATATATTGAGGCAAGACAGTTCGAAACATCGGAATTTTCTGATTTAAATTAATTTTTTAGATGTTTCACAGTGCAGGGAAATTGCCTAAAGGTAGTTTGAACAACCTAGGCAATTGCTGTGCAACCATTACCTGGGATCCTCCCTGCGCATATTTGGGGTTTCGCCATGTACCCTGCTCTGGAGCCCAGGAAGTTATGGGCCATGGAACCCAGCTCTAACAAACCGCGTAGCATCCAGCTTTTGTAACAAATTGTGATGAAAGGAAGTTGACTTTTTTGTTATCATCGCATTCTCTTTAAACTGGATGCAGCGTCCAGCTTTGGTATTGGGGGAGGTTGAGACAGCTGGCAGAATTGGATTGCTACATTGCCTGAAAGGACAGCTGAATCACAATCTCTTGTCACATTTAAGAAGCATTTCGATATTCACTTGGATTCAAATGACCAGGGCTATGGACCACGCACTGGGAAATGGGATTAGTGTAGTCAGATGTTTACCGACCGCCGCAGACACGTTGGGCCGAATGGCCTCCTTCTGTGTTCTAAACGTCTATGAGTCTATGAGTATATGAGGATCCTTCACTGTGAGGTAATTACTTAATCCTTCTGATTGTGCCTTACAAACTCTGAAACACTCTGCCCTGTGTTGGTACCAGACTTCATTAGCCTACGAAAAGGGCATGAGCACATTATATGAACTCTGTCCTTAACTCTATCTTTGGCACTATGATTTGTCTAAACTTTGTGAAGATTGAAATCTCCCACAATTATTGCAGTACATTTTGAAGCCCCATTTTTTTTTGTTGATATAATGTATGGCCTAAAATAAGGTATATTGGGGTATTGTAAACAACTCCTGCCAATGATATCATTTCATTGGATATCTGATGGCTACACCCTAAGTGATTTGGCATCATAATTTTCCGATCCAATATCACTTTTCACTAATATATTGAACTCATCGTTTATTCACAGTGTTATTCCATCTCCCTT
This sequence comes from Cetorhinus maximus, assembly GCF_964194155.1. Classification (NCBI taxonomy): domain Eukaryota; kingdom Metazoa; phylum Chordata; class Chondrichthyes; order Lamniformes; family Cetorhinidae; genus Cetorhinus; species Cetorhinus maximus. The sequence goes on along the minus strand of NC_135913.1, from coordinate 11,303,741 downwards.
TCCTTTTTACCTATTCTCTGAAGTATCTGTGCATATTGAATTCCCAATGGGGGCCACTTTGGAACTACATTTTTGTATTGGCCACCCATTCATTAATATATGTAATAAACTCCCACACCAATCTTTGAGTTTTCTACCCTCTGTTCTTATTCACCCTATGTCAAATTTCTGGTGGCACATGTAGTAATGCAGGTATATAATTTTTCTCCGATTTTACCTCTTCGTTTGACCCGTAGATGCTCACGCTACCTCAGCAGAAACTCTTCCTTAGTTTTAGCGATGTTTTTCGTTCCCACGTGGATCACAGCAACTAGATCCTCCCCCTCCCATTCCAGATTCATCTCCAACCTAGAAGAGGTGCCCTTAAAACTGGCATCTTGGCAGCAGCTGAACATTCAGAATTCACGTTCTTGGATGCAGATTGCTCTCTATCAACCTAACTTTAGTTTCGCTTTCTACAAGTAAATTCATTTTTCTTTACTTTGCCCATTTGAATGAGTACCCGTAGGCAGCATTATAGCCACTGCTTTCGTGAGGCTGCAAGCCCGTCAAACCTGTTCGGCAAGTGCTAGGGCGGATGCCCATCCATTGCTACTTTCCGAATCCCTATACCTGCCTAACTGGTAGTCAGAACCTCCTGTGTTTGTCCACAGACCAATTCTGAAGTGCCTAACTTAAGGTTTTTGATTGTTAATATTACAATCCTGTCACTTTTAAGTGCATACTCTAGTTGTGAGAGAAATTGTTACTAATTGCGGAAACGTCGCTGCATTATTCTTAAGTATATATAAGAAACGGCTTTGACCCGTGTGGTGGAAGGAAAGGAAGTATGTACATGAATCCTCTAGGTTTCACGAATAAACCTTTGTCATGTAAGGATTGGCCCCAGATTCCTTCATTACTCAGTGAATGTGCAGCAAATTATAACATGGTAGTAGGGAATGGTCATCGAGCTGTAGTGGTTGGAAGCTGAATATGTCATGTTTTCACTATTTTTTGGCAAGAGCACGGTCCAGGGAAACTTCTGGTGCAAAATGGCTGAAGCCCGATGCAAATTTCAAGATTTGATCACTCGCTGTTTTTTTTTCCCCAAATCTAAACTGAATGAACAGTGCAGAAGCAGATGGGAATGTGGACTCGATTCAACTCGTTAACCAAGGTGATGCAAAGACCGGCTTTGGCTTTGTCACCATCAAGAAATAGGAAGATTAGGAGTAAAGTATTTCCGGAGCTGGATGCGAGTGATTTAGATGCTAAAGAGGGATTAACTCATCTGTTACAAGTTATGGATCGGATTTAGAAGAAAATTGATTTGTTGCACGCCTACGAAGTGTTGTCAAATTATGATAAATTTATGAAGTCAAATAATCAATCCATGGAAGACGACATAAAAGATTAACAAAGTTTCGTGAATAGGTCCCCGAAGCTTTGCTTGCATTTAAGGTGCTGGGCAGTGCGCAAATGTCACATAGAGTTAGACTCCTGGTTCTGACGGTATTTCAGTTTCATGGAAAAGAACCTATTTTAGACCAAATGGCTGCTGCCGTAAAAAAGGCGGAAACAATCATTTCCAATTATTTTCTGATCAAACACAGACAACGCTGCAGCGATTGAAAGAATTGAGGACTCCATGATTGCTGAATTTCGAGGTCGACAGAATATTGGTGCAGCCATCAGTACAAAGACGGAATTGCTGATCGGCGATCTGAAGGTGGTGGCACTTTTAGACAGTTTTAGAGTTCTGACCAAAAGCTGGTCTGGAATGGCGGACTAGGCGTTTGAAACCTAGCATTGCACGTAGAATGATTAAGAGTTGTTTGCTCTGATTCCAATTACCATTACACAATAAATTGCCCAAAGCGCAAAAAATCGATTCTTTCCGGCAAAGTGTAAAATAAACAATTTCAACGCTGACATTGATGACAACTGGCCTGAAGGGTTTGTACTGGGTTACGGAAGCTTCAGCCCAGTGATGAGCGTTTGGGCCCGATATTCGTTCAACTGTGCGGTGTTACCTGGCGATGACAGCTTGTGCATCTTACACTCATATATTTTGCAGTGTAGAGACAGAATCACAGAATTGTTATAGCACAGAAGGACGTCATTCGATCCATCGTTTCAGCACCGTCTTTCCCAATAATCCGTTCATCGATTGCCATTCTCCTGCCTTTTCCATTTAAATCTGTGCATTGTTTCTTTTCAAGCACTTATCCAATTCCCTATTGCATACCTCTATCGGACATGTCCCCACTAGACACTCAGGTAGTGCATTCCAGGCCTAACCACTCGCTTTGTGATAACGTTTGTTCTCATATCACTTTTAATTATTTTGCCAATTACCTTAAATCTATGCCCCAGGTTCTCAATTATCCCGCCAATAGGAACACTTTTCCCCCTATCTATCCTGTACAGACTCTTCATGACCTTGATTACTTCTATCAATCCCCTATCTGCTTCCTTGTTCAAGGAAAAGTTTCCCAAATTCTCCAATCTATCTTCATATCTGAAGTTTCATATCCCGGTAATAATTCTTGTAAGCCTCTTCTGCAACCTCTCCAGTGCCTTCAAATCCTTTCCAGAACTGTACCCAGCTCTCCAGTTGAAGTCTTAGACATACGCAACATAATCTCCCAGACATTGAACTCTCTGGCGCTAATCATAATGCCTAGCATAATGTATTCTTTATTAACTGCTCTCTCAACCTGTCCTGCAACGCTTAATGGCACAGAAACACATACACCCAGGCCCCTCTGCTCCTACTGCGCCCTTAGACTTGCACCCATCATTTTATGTTGTCTGTCCATGTTCTTTCTACCAAAATGTATCACCACAAATTTCGCTGCATTGAATTCATCTGCCACCTATTCTCACATTCCAGGAACTTTTGCATCTTTTTGCCCTTTTGCAGCTCTAAAACTATGGTGTCCAAATTTTGACATGTTCCCTGTATACCAATGTCTACACCATGTAATAGACACCAGTTCCCCTGCCTCCATGTGTATAAATCCCCTGTTTGGTCCAAAAACGGTCCTAATGCTCCTTTTTATGGAGGAACAGGATATGATAAATCCGGGTTGGTTGTCAAGAGATAAACTGATCGTGATGAACAGGAGTGGGATATTTTGTCTAGATGCCAGCTGCCCAAAGTTGACCCCCGTATGTCGGACCATCCAGAAGGATATAACAACTGGAGGGATGCAAAAATGGTAGGGCGAGCAGGGTAACCGATTGGAAACGATAAGAATTAATTGAATGTCCAGGATGATGGACAAGCAGTGAAGGTCACGGGCCTTAATGGAAAATAGGGAAGTAGCTCGAGTTGCAACAATGGACCGGCCAATGAATCACAAAAAAATAAATCATTCAGTTACGGCGGTAAGGGTCTCAGGGTATACGGGGGATTTAATAGTAGTAATCTGGTAAGAATTCAGCAGAGGAGTGGTCACAGTGTGTAAAGATAAAAGAGCGGAATGGAAATGCCATCCTGACAAAATAATAGAAACAGAAGCCCCCATGACCGACATGTTGTTGTAGCCGCCAATATATTACGGGATAACGTCATATGGGAGGCTAAACAGAAAAAAATTCAACAGGTGGAGGGTGTTTGGCATGTATGCAGAGGTCCCAAACTCGAGGTCAACCAGCATTATCGCCTAGATAATTCTGTGGAGGAAACGTCCTAGTGGATGGAAATTATAAACCAAAGTTTTAACTTTCACACCAGTCAATTAATATAACAGAGAGTTATTCCTGGTGCTGAAGTGTAGGGCAGTAAAGGATGATTTGCACATGTTCGACTCCTTATCTGAACCTCAATCATGACTGTTGCCTTTGAATCTGGGGTGTAAAGTGAAAGGTTTCAGCCGGAAATTGAGATGTAGAGTCCCAGTAGACATGAAACACACGGCACTAAATTCAGGAAATGTTTTCCGATTCTAGTTCATTTTCAATGACAACAAAACCCTTGGACCAAAACGGAAAGGTGAACATTCAATACGGAGTCACGGGCTGCAATTGTGCTCAAACTAGGGCAGGGCGTTTGGCTTTGATTTTTCATATTTTTAACCAATTGGAAAATTAAATATCCAAGGGGGTTTCAACACATTAACGAGCTCTTCCCTGAAATTCGTTCGGGTCGCTGCATAAATGCATGTGTTTATACAAGACTTCAACTGGGTGAGCATATATCCGGTCTCATTGGCAACATATGCAGCACCTGTATATTCTTGTTGGATACCTTGAACCAGGGCATCAGTCCACTGACACACCAACGATGTCAGACTCAAAAATATATAATTGGCCGACACGGCGAACAGCAAAATAATGGATTTCCTTCTCTGGGTCGCGCTGAGTCCCAGTCCGGGGAGCCCGGAGCTTCCTGCGCGCAATATTGGTTACTAAAATGCGCCTGACCGTTAAAATTAAACAGTAATATTAAAGCGAAAGGAACCAATGTATTCAGAACACTTTGTAATTTGAAGTAGGCTCTGCCTGCAGGCGACCTGAAAAAGGTCTCACTGGGGATGAAACCCCACTGAATATTGTTAATTATTAGTTTATGTTGAAAGGCAAACCAAAAAGTGATGTTCTCTAAGCACATTATCACAGAAATAATTATTATGACGATGGACGCATTTCTCATTGTGCAATACCCAGTTTTCAGTTTATCACAACATATAGCTACAAACTGGTCAAACGTGAAGGAGACAGTAAACCACATACACAAACCGACCTTGGTAGAAGTCATGTGCACCTTAAGTTTGCAAATGACAGTGTAGGAGAGGAATGAATATGGAAAGCGTTCCCGGAAAATTTGATGCGCAATTTATAGACGAGCGCGACCAGTAGATCTACTGCTGCCATGGCCACCATTTACATAGAGATGCTTTTGGAAAGGTGGGACTTTCCTCTGCAGAGGGTCACTATTGTCACTATGTTCACTGTAAGAAAGAGGGGGAAGAGTTAAATATGGGAGGTTGGCACTCAGAAGCCCTTGGCCACATATTGTGGCACAACGTGTAGATGTGTTTCAACTTAGAATTGGGAGCACGGTTTCCTTTTAGAATTTGAGGCAAACATTGATGACATTTCTTTCGAATCAAATAAATAATTGAACACTGAATTCCCTTCACACACATTTCATTCAGAAGGTAACAAGTTCGTTCGGGTTCAGGGAGTGGAATGGTAAAAGGGAATGGTCCACAACATCGAGACCAAGACGCTGAGAACTCATAATAGGGACCGGGGGCCTGGGGTCGTGGGATGCAGCGGGGGGGGGGGGGGGGGGAGGGGGAGGGGGAATGTTTAGCTGAGGGTTGGTAGTGGAGGGTAGGCGACTTGGCACGATATTGGAAAGCATAAGCCATCAGTCAATCATCTGTCATTTTTCTACAATGACTTGTTTTACACGAGTAACACCATTAAAATGCAAAAACATTCAACATATTTTCCATACCTGTGCGATTCAGGAAAGATGGGGTGTAAGTAGCAACAACTGCAACTTATATTTATATGGCGCCTTCAAAGAAATGCCATAGAAACAATCTACGTGGAGAACACGTGGGGAGCATTTAGGACGGTGGTTAGAAGCTTGATCAAAGATTGAAGCTTTAAGGAGTATCTTGAAGTGTGGAAGAGACATAGAGGGGCGGGGAGATTTGTGGCGGGAAATTCAGAGAGAAGGACCTAAGAACGAAAGATACTGGTACGAATGATGGAACAATTATAACTGGGGATGTCCAATATGCCAGATTAGAAGATCACAAATATAGCCGCGGTCTGTGGGGTTGGAGGAGGTTTCAGGTTTACAATGGGTGACGCCATGGGGCAATGCGTTGTTGGGGGTGGGGGGGGGGGGTGTGGGGGGCGGATGGGTGGAGGAGGGAAGGTGGTGGAGTTGTAAACAAAGATGAGGATTTTAAAATCCAGGCATTCATTGACCGGGAGATGATGGAGGTCAGCGAGCACAAGCATAATATGTGAACTCGACTTGCTGTAGATAAGGACTCGGATAGCAGGGATTTGGATTACCACAAGTTTATGGAAGGCAAAATGTAGGAGGTGGGGCAGGAGTGTATTTGAATAGTAAGGTCTGCAGGCAACAAAGCCCGGAATGAGGGTTTCAACAGCAGATCAGCTGAGACGAGGCAAAGTCGGTGTCAAGGCTGTGAGAGTACCATCGCTGTACAGACGGCAGAGTTACACCAGCGTTTTCTCAGAGTAAGTAGACAGGCACAGATGCCAGCCATGACAGTGGCACCCACCCAAAAATCATAAGTAACAGTACTAACCTCACTGAGCGATAAAACTGTGATGTTATTTTAAATCATTTTATTAGAACTATCGCGTTTAAGTTGTGACCGAATAAATTGGTTAAGTTTGTGAGGATTTTTGATAAACTGAATTGTACACTATACCCAAAGCATGGTAAATTCGAAACTACAGAGTATAAATTTAGCCTTCTTAGCCATGAAACCAAATAACAATTGTTTTAAAGAAGATGGTTGTGAAGGCATAACAGAGGCAAAAAGCATAACCATATATAACCATTCTGGAAATTGGTCGAACCGTTTCTTGTTTCAGAGAACCAGTAAGGATATGTGGGGTAAATAATTTCCTTCTGTGTTGTGAAATTTTAAAAGCGGGAAACCAAATATAATTATACAATAAGAACTTATATTATTTTACCACCTTTAATGCAGAAAGTGGCCCCGTCATCCTATTGTAATTCAGAGATCCTTCATCCAACAAAAATGAATCCCAAGTCAGTGGAAGGTGTATTAGCAGAGGGGGCAAAATTTGGTTTGGCCAGGTGAATTTTAAGGAAGGTTTTTTAAAGAAGCGCGATAAGTTCAGAGGTAAAGGGGTATAGGGAAAGGTTTACAGAACCTGGGCGACATGAATGAAGGTACGTCTAGAAATGGGGGAACAAAGGGCTGGGGGCACGAGACAAATGGCTCTACTGAAAGTACCATTGGCTAACGACATGAAGTGACCGCGAAGGTGAGAGTTAGTAATTGAGGACATTGTGGGAACTGGATGCCTATATAGATCTTCAATATTAGGTATTATTTATGAACAACCTTGGTTCGTGAAAAGTTTGTCTAGGAGAGCATTGGGTTATCCGCATCTGCAGATGACATATCCATGGCTAAGTTTCTTAGCAGTAGATGTGTTGTCGCAGGGACAAATGCTGTTACAGGGCAGAAAGGGGGTTCTCTACTTGGCGAAGAGGATATAAAGACCATAATCTCAGCGGATTGGTTCACAGGATGTCAAAAGTGTACACAATGCGAATCAGCATGACACAGTATCCATTGAGAAGGATAGAATCGACGGCAAGCTTACTGCATTTGCAAAGGAGCCAAGGCTGACAGCTCTTGTCTCTCTCGTGGTTAACTAGAGGAGATTTGCATCACATTCATAATTCGAGGTCAAACAAGCAGCTGCACAAGCCAAAGACGGTCCATGTTGAGAAAATGGCGGCAATGTATAGTTGGGTCCCAGCACTTCATCTGCTCCGACGACTTGGGACGATTTCACCAAGTTGCTGAATGCAATTGAGGGAGAGGAGAGCTCCAAGTCTAGATCTTTATATGAATTCACACATAGCATTACAGGGACTAGACTATCAGGTTCGCTGGAGATGCTCTATCTATGGTGAAGTCCCACTGAGCTGCAAAGCGGTAGGGAGATGTTTCAATTGGATGGGAAGTCAACGGTCTGGCAGCCCACAATGTTGTTAGGGGTATGAATAGCGAATCTACCATGGCCACAGTTATCAGTTATTATTTATTATGCCGGATTGCAATGAATGTAACTTGATAGTATGGAATGAAAATTTGAAAGGGGAGTGAGTGATAACACTAATAATGCATGCCTTATTAACGTTCAAATCAACGTTGTCGTGAAAATATTTTAACAATTAAAATGAATGGATATTCAAGCCCGTTCTTCAACTCCTCTCTAAATTTGCTCTGGGTTAGTGCATAAATGTTCGTGCACGAGCTTAGAAGCCGTAGCATGAATCCACATTGTTGGGTGAAAAATATTGGATTGCTAAAATTTTTGTCTTTATAATTATAGTTTACTACCTGCCAGTTCAACGAATGTACAACATATGCAATCCACAACAATATAAAATTGGCGGACAAAGCAAAGAGTAAAATGATGGATTTCCTTCGGTTATCCATTTCTGGGTCAGTATGATTCTCTGCTTTGCCTTGGCCCCGGAGTCGATTAACAATGACAATGTTCCTGGCCGTCAGAGAGTTGAACACCACAATCAGGACAAATGATATCAACGGTGTTAATATACTGTCAGTCCACTCGAAGGCGATCCAAAAAGATGAGGTATAATACTCTTGTGATTGAATGCAAAACCACGGTATGTTGTCGATAATTATTGAAGGAATAAAGACAACGTGACAGGGAATGGATCTCACACAGTTGACAACGCTCACAGTTACCACAACCACAACTGCTGTTCTCTTGGTGCAATATTTTGGCTTTAGTTTCTGGCAAGAAATGGCTACAAACCGATCAAAGGTAAAAACGACTGTGAACCAGACAGAACAATACAAAACTGCAAGAAACAGAGTTATTTTCAGCTTACACGCAGGAGTAATGAATAAGAAATTAATTGGGAAATAAATATTATTAATTCGGTTCAGTATAACATCAATGATGACAAGCAGTAGATCTGCCGTTGTCATTGCCAATAGGTATTGAGTGATACATTTGGACGAGCCACATTTCCCTTGTTTCAGCATCACAATCACCGCTGAGTTAACTGTAGGGAATAGAATGAAACAGCAACAACTTAGTGGGCAAATTAACAGAGAAAGTGATATCACTTTAACTGGACCTAGCATAAAAATTGCAATTATGCTGCAATTGCAACAAATGTATTGCATTTCTGCGGAACAACACAAAGCACATTGACATCTTAAAATAGCAAAGAGTACAAGCATTCCATAAAATCAATGAAATAAAAACTCGATTAGTAATACATAGTGAATCGAGAAATTAGAATAAGGAGCTAAAAGGCCACAATGATCGATAATGAAATTAAATATTTTGATTGGAGAATGACATCGCTCAATAATTCACAAGCCCAAGTTTGTGATTTCAAATAGCAAGCCTTACAAGTAAATTCAATAAATTTGCTAAAGTGTGGAGTGGAATGAGACACAATCTGAGAAACTGATAGTTTGACATAAAAAACAAGGCGGATTCAGTATGACCTCAGGACAAAGAACCAGTCGTCTGAACTGACAGCCTCAAACATATCAGGATAAATGGTCGATCACTGAAAGTCGACGGACTTTCATCAGAACTGCATGAAAGTTAGATATAGGAGAAATAGGGGATATTGGCCCCTCGAGTCTTTTCTGCCATTCATTGAGATTGATCTAGCCGTTGCTTTAATTCCACTTGTTTGTCTGACCCTCAAACCTCAGATATCCTTTTCAATCGAAAAGCTGTCTAACTCAGCCTTGAACATATTCAATGACTCAGCGTATACTGCTCCCTGGGGAAGAGAATTCCAAAGAATAACGAACTTCGAAACTCTGAGAGAAGAAGTTCCTCCTGTTCTCAACCAAGTTAGAGATGCAACAGGTTTTAAGCAAATACAGGGCAATGTAAGTGAGGTGTGGAATAAACACGAGGAAAGTTAGTAGAGAATAGATGACCAAGGGGTTGATGGTGGAAATCAAAAACAGCTGACAACGGTGTAAGTAAATAAATAAAAGATGGAGCTAGAGGAGTTGTAACTGGAAAAGGCAACATCACTAGTAACTGCTTATTTACATTGATCCATCATCCATTTCTTTCTTTACTCTCTCATCCCTTCCACTATATCACAAATAATAATTTGGCTCTCTCCTCCCTCCCTCTTTGTCTTCCTCTTCCATTGCTCGTGGACTGCCAGGCGAAAATTGGAGCAAAGGACAGATAAATGATTTGGGAAGAAGAGTTCCGTATGAGCACTAATACTGTTAAAGGCCTAGGTTTATCATAGCCATGGTGTAGAGTTTATATTATGGGGTGAGCCCAGGTCGAATGGTACACTTACAATTTGAATTTCGTTTTAAAATAGCTCCTGTTCTCAAAGTCGAAGGTCATGACATTAAAGGGGCGGTGTCCTGGTCAAAAGGGATTTGCTTGTGAGTCAGAAAACTAGCAATAGTAGTAAACGGTTACTTCGTTTAACACTAAGAGAGTGCACAAAGGTGCCTCTCAGTGTATCTGAGCCACTCTTCGTGTTTATATGGACTAATGAGCTGAATTCCGAAATACAGAGTATAGTTTCAAAACATTAAGACAGGGCATGGAATTACAGTAATTATCAAGGAAGGTTACAGACTTCAGGAGGGCACAGGCTAAGAGGTGAAAGGTTTAAAACACGGCAGATGAAAGCTGAATTTGATAAGCGTGGTGATTCATCTTGGAAGAAGCATTCTGAGAGGTACTAACTAGAGTTGTAAACAGGCGAAGGTACCCGTGTGGCCCCTTGACACAAGTGATTAAAGGTGGCAACTCAAGTTGAGAAAGCTGTGAACAAGTCACACAGGCTTTTCAAATAGAGGGGGCATATACAAGAAAAGCAATAAATTATGAGGAATATGTACAAATCACTGGTTAGACATGAGCTAGGGTATTTTGCGAAATTCTGGGAAATACAATTCAGGAATGATCTAGAGTCCTTCACGTGGAAGGTGCAGATTAGTTGGACTGGAACTTCACCAGGACTCGTGGACTTCAGTTATGTGGAGAACCTGGAGAAGCTTGGAATAATCTCCTTCAAACGGGAAATACTAACGTAGATATAGTAGAGGGAATCAAGAATACGAAGTGCTTGTATAGTTAAGGAAATTAGAAATATTATCCATTGGCACGAGGGTCAGTAACCAAGGGAAACAGATTTATAATAATTGACAAAAAAGAAGAAAGAAATATAAGGAAGGATTTTCTGATATCTTCCCATTTACTCAGCAATTTTCTATGTTCTGAAATATTTGCTTAATTTAGTGAATCAAACAGCTGCCTTTGTAACAGAAAAACGAACTGATTCTCCACTTAAAAAGAACAAACGTTAAGCGATAAAGATAGAGCAGGGGCACCGAACTATTTAATATCTCTTTCAGAAGATGCACTAAATGACAACGCTCTGTGCTGTATGATTTAATGAAATGAACAATAGCAGTAAATGAATAGCAGTAAAAGTGGTCATGTAGCTTTTGCTGTGTCGTAAAGGCCCAGTAGGTTCATTAATGTCCTTTCGGTAAAGCGATATTAATCCAATCATGTTGCTGCTTAAATACATTCTGAAGTGGCCTAAACCCATTCAGTCGCATCAATAGCAGTAATGTATAAACACGTTCACGTCACGGGCCGTTAAAGCGGGAGGGCCACAAGGGATAGGCAATGAATATCAGCGCAAGTGGCGCGCATTTCCCAAAATCGAATGAAGGCATGATTTGCTCTTTTTCCCAAATTACTAAGTAGCGTATGTCTGTGTTCGATTAAAAATACATACAGCATTTGGCGTTAATGAATCCAGATCATCTTTTAAATAACCGTTAACCTGACTTATTGTACTAAACATTCATTAAAACTGATCAGCATTTCAAAAAAGGAAACTCAAGTACATGCACTTGCATAACCGCTTTCACGGCCACAGGACTTCACAAAGTTCTTCACAGCTAATGAAATTCCGTTGAAGTGTTGTCACTGTTGCATTTTACGAAATGCAGGGGCCGCTTTGGGCAGAAGAAATTCTCACGAACAGCAATGTTAGACTGTCAAGATAATTAGTGTTATTGTAAGGATGATTGAGGGATAGGTTTTGTTCCAGGACATCCTTGTTACTGAAATAGTGCCATGCGATCTTCAACACCCAATTGAGAGAGCATCTGAAAGACAATGTAACTCTCCCTCAATACTGCACTGAAGTGTCGGTTGTTATGTTTGTGTGCAAGGCCTGCAGTTGGACTTTAGAATGTAACCTTCTGAGGCAAAGGCGTGGGTTCTACCAACTGAGATACGGCCGATACATTTTATTGAACATTTAAGCATTTTTTTCAATGAATTAAATTCCGGTTGCAAGTCAAAGTGTCTGCCCATGGGGCTGAGAATTTGAGGTGTGGTGCCAAGTGTCAGGCATGGGGTCAAACTGGGGAGAAAGCTTTCAAGGCGCAGATTTCTCCTCATGTGACTGCTTTACTGCAATTTAAGCATTGGAGGCAAACGATTGAGTTACGAAGTGCACAGGAAGACGCTATCGCAATAGCTACAATACTGAGCTTTGAATTATGTACAGTTTACTCCCGGTCTTATCTTACGCTGACTTGTGGCCATAAGTCAACATGTGGAGTGGTTATATACAGTCCACGTGATATACATTTTACTTTTGGTTTCTACTGCTTTCTCAGACAATATACAATATGCAAAGCTGGATACCTTTATTCACTTGCCCTGATATTGACTCTATTTGTCTCTATTTGAGCAAAATTATTTTTTATCCTGTGTTAAATAGTGAGAGGTAGGCATCCATCTCGGACAGCAGCACAAAGTGAGAGGTTTCGGTTCAGTCACCCATTATAATCAATGCCTGCTATTTCATTATATTGACAGCAATGGTCCTAAATATCTTATGCTGAGTATGAGCACCAACTAATACAATACCGTCTCTTTTTTTTACTGCTGTCTGAGATGAATATCTGTCCGCCAGAGTTTAAAAATTCACAGCATCTAGCTGCAGAAAATATGGAGTGTAACATTTCACAGGAGATGATATGACACATCTCGTGATATATGAATGCAACTGGAAATGCTAACATGCTGGTTCTCATCTCTAAGTTAATGATGACATTAAATGTCTATGTGTTATTCTTTGCAATGACACCATATAATATTGTAATATTTTACTTATCAGTGGTCGAAGAATTAATTCAATCTCAGCACAACAAATGAGAGGCAGTCCAATCGATCACACCATTCCAGGAAACCAAATTAAACATTTATTTATAGCATTCACGCAAAATATAATTTTAAAACGACTGTAATTGGAATAGAAACTTCATAGATTAAAATAAGATATAATCCACTTACCATTATGCCAGAATGTAAAGTTGCATAAAACCATTAATATACATTTAGACTCTGATTGCAGTATTTGCACTGGAAATTAGTCTGCAGAAGAGTAAATAAAGGTGAAGAATCCGACAACATTAACTATTTGAACACAGAAGAAAACAAAGAACTTCTCTGAATAACCCTCCGCAATAAGTAGTAAAACTACTCTTGGTTGCACTGGTAACACTGAATGTTGACTTTATAACACAGGGAGCAATCTGAATATGTTACACTACAAGTAAATAAGCAAGATGGATAGATATTTTTGCCCCTTCAAAATCACCGGAAATTCATTTCCAACACGATTCTAACACTTCAACTTTGTTGAACAACGTTAATCCTGGCTTCAAATCCTTACCAATAACGCCAATAGCTGCAAGAACAGGATAGTAGATACGTTCTATCTGCAAGATTAATGGATATCCCATTTTCTGTGAGGCAAGAATAACTGTGACTCTGCCTGGTTAAATATCGTTGCATGTTCGATGCAGCCGCTATTTATATTAGAGAGAACAGTCCAGTGAGAATATTGCACGTGTAACATAATGAGTAATATTAGTCACAGTTAATTAACGAACAGTTAAGGGAAAATGTCGACCAAAGATAACGAATAATATTGTTTTGACATCCCCTTCAGAAATTAAAAAAGAAATATATTTTTTTAATTCGAGTAAGAATTGAGAGGTATATATATATATACACACACACACACGCACATATATGCATATATATAAATATATGTGTCTGTCTGTGTGTGTGTGTGTGTGTGTGTGTATTTATATACCCCTCAATTCCTATTCAAATTAAAAAAACTCTGCATGGAAATATCTGAACGGTGAAGCGTGGTGGGGGCGGGCGTGTGGCTTTGCTTTAGAAATTAATTTGAGTATTTATTGTCAAGTCATCCACCACCCTGACATGTATATATATTTTTGTTCTTTCATCAGCTCTGAAAAAATCTCTGAAAATTATTCTCTAACACCGATTTTAGGAGCACCAACATTTTAACGGCTGCATCCGTTCAGGAGTAAACGTCAAGTGCGGGCCGGTAGCAAGGGCTGGGTAATAAATGTGACCTTGCAAACATCCTCCACAACTTCAGCATCATTTCAAAAAAATACCCTGGCCTGTGCAATGCGGTAATGACTCTTGTTTGTTCAAAACAGTGATGGTTCATTAAGGTTGGTGATAGATTTCAAAATTAGAGCCAGAGGAAGGGAGCATTAAAGGCTCTACACAGCTATTTTTGCCAGAAACTTGCCCTGCAAACAGATTTAACAGGATGCGCATTGCACTTGGTGACTAAATTTCAAGTGGTTTCAGGCAGGAGAAGAGCATCGGTTCATCCATGTACACTGCATTCCCTTTTGCCTGTCGTACAATCGATCCACAGTATTCCCTTCGGCCCATCTACCCTGGAAATAAGTAGCATTCCCTTCATCACATAAAGCTGATGACCATACATCGCCAACCAAGTATCCCATTCAACAGTCCTCGCCCAGTTATTCACAATGTTCCCTTCGGCCTGTCTAGCCCATCTGTATACATTTCCCATTCACTATTAGTCCATTCGACAATCATTTCCTGGGATGACACCTTTGGCTATCCAATGGTTGTCAATCTTGTTGGGTTAATACTGGCTGCAATAAAAATAACCGGCACAAGATCCCCAGCCCCAAAATCACCGCTCCCACCATCCCACCATCACCCCCGCCCCAGCCCAACACCACCGCCTCGGTGCACCATGTGACCCATGACAATCACTTGGCCATTGAGTCTCTGCCTGTTTAGAGCCGATACAAGGACTCTCCGACAACTCGTCTCACCCCAAACTCAGATAGATGGAATTAACAACTTCTATGATCGGCCTCCAGGAAAAGGTTTTTATCTCCCGATGAGCACAGTTGGCATCTTCTCACTGCACTCATAGAAATCACAGGACGTTTTCGTCACAGAAAGAGGCCATTTGGCCCATCCTGTCTGCGCCTACTGAAAAAAACGATCCGCCCAGCTAACCCCACTTTCCAGCATTGGCCCGTAGCCCTGCAGGTTAGGGCAATTGAGGTGTATGTCTAGACACCTATTAAATACGTTGAAGGCTTATGCCACTCCTACCCTTCCCGGCAGTCAGTTGCGTAGACACTAAAACCCTCTGCGTGAAATATATTCTCCTCGTCTCCCCTATAATCTTTCTACCAATCATTCGAAATCTATGTTCCCTCGTCACTGACCTCCCTGCTGAGGGAAATAGGCCCTTCCCATCCATGCTATCCAGGCCCATCATAATTTAGTACATCTCAAACAAACCTTCTCTCAGTCTCACCTTTTCAAAGAACAACATAAGCCTATACGATCTTCCCTCATATTACCTGACCTGGTAACATCCACGTAAATCTCCTCTGCATCCTCTCTCGTGCAATTGCAACATTTCTGTAATGAGGTGACAGCAGCTGCACGCAGTACTTAAATTGTTACCAAACTAATGTTTTATATAGCTCCAGCAAAACTGCCCTGCTCTCATATTCTATATCCATTCTGATAAACGGAAGGTTTCCATGTGCCTTCTTAACCATCTTCTCGATCTGTCCTGCTACATTCAGGGACCTGTGGACATTCACTCCAAAGTAATTCACTTTCTCTACACCGCCCCGCATGTCCCCATTTACTGTGCATTCATTTGCCTTGCAACACCTCACACTTCTCTGGTTTGAATTATATTTGCCACCTTTCTTCCCACCTAAGCAGTCCATTGGTACCTTCCTGCAATCCACAGTAATCCTTCTCACTATCATCCACACGGCCAGTTTTTGGAACCTCTACAGTTTCGAGATCATTCCCTCTATTTGTTATGTCCAGACCATTAATATATCGCACAAAAGCAGGGGAGTAGCAGTGAGCCCTGTGGAAACCCACTGCAAACGGCCTTCCAGTCGCAAAAACACCCCTCGGCAATTGATCTTTTTTTCGCTGCCACTGAGCCATTTTTGGATGGAGTTTGCGACTTTCCTCTGGACTCCTAATGTGTTGCATATTTCTTTGAAACACGTTGAAAAGAAACAAAATACCCAACAGCGCAACGTGTACTTCATTGCTGCGCTATTGTAAGCGACACTTAAACTAGGTCTCTGAGAAGATAATGCTTTCCCGTATAGTTATTTTCTAATTCCAACCTCTGTGGGACAACCTCATTACGAAGGAACCTAACAGAGGGTAAACTCAAGGCAAAATAACAGCGACCTCTCCCCACCGTGAAGTAGTTTTGCTGTACGACTGTTACTGAGATAAATAAGTAAACCACAAGGGCAGTTGCCCTGTTATTTGTTCTGTCAGTAACTGGTTTCAACAACTTGTTCTAAATGCCTTAAGTTGTTGACTGAGGGCCAAGAGGAAACATATTTCAGCTTCCTGCGCTTGCAACTTCGTCGAAATATAGTGCCAATTTAAAATTCAACAGGCGCTGGTAACTTAGTGCTGAAGCAACCGTCCGTTCTCTTCTCAACAGATGCTGCCTGAACTGTGAAGTATTTCCAGAATTGTCTGTTTAATTTCAGATTTACAGCATCTCACTATTCCTTACCCCTCCAACGTAATTATTAAAATATTTAATGAGCTCTTCTTTTACATATATGTTTGTTTCTATTTATTTTAGTTGTATGTTGGTCTCCTACCACGTTAGTCTTCCATGGATGCTTTTCTGGGCGCAGCACATTTTCCCCCTGGGCTATAACTGCCACCGTATCCAAGTTATTTTTTTTCAACACCTCCCGTTGATCCCAAGAGGATGTCACATTTTTACAATGTCGTCACTGAAGGATACTCTTTCGAGTTACCAACAGTCACAGATTGCAACTTCTTTCGAGTACAATCACAGTTCTTGGTTTTCCAGGAGTGGGACATGAACCCACAACCCTCTGATTCAAAGGATAACGTCCCACCATTCACATTCCATCTAAAACAGGAATGTCCCACTTGGAGCTGGTTAAATATGTGAAGTAGAGGCAGCTGGCAGCAATTGCAGGCCCAATCATACAGTCTCGAAACTGTCATTGCCGTATCCACCCCCTGCTGCACTCGCCCATATGTTGTGATCAATTTTCAGGAATGAAACGATTTTTCGGAGATCTCTTTGTCAATCTAAAATCCATTTCCTCATTTGATGGAGAACATTGTCGAGGACTGAAAACAAGCGGACTCCTATCATATTCCCGTTATACACTGCGCTCAATGTTCTGTTCCATTGAGAAAGAGGAAATAGAAGCAGAGAGGGAGCGAGAGAGGGGGAAAGAAAGAGAGAGAGAGAGAGAGGGTCAGATACAGAGAATTCCAATTGAAAATGTTAGAAGTTAAAAAAAGAGACGTTGGGAGGTGAGGAGGAACTTAACTCCAGAGTGGAACCCAGTAGGGAAATGTTTAAATTTTTACCAGCTCCTCCAACGTTTGAGTAAAAATATATTGAAGCATTCGTTATTTCATTTGACAAGCTAGCTAAACAGGTCAAATGGCTACAGAAAATCTGGACATTATTGTTAAAATCCAGGTTAGTGGGTAGAGCACATATGGTATATCTTTCGCTATCAGAAGAAATTTCAGGATTTATCATGTGGTAAAAAAGGCTGTTTTGAGGGCGTTTGAGTTGTTTCCTGACGCAGACAGGCAGGACATTAGAAATATGAGGAAAACGGCCTGGGCAAACTTGTATTCAGTTTCAGAGTAAAATAATGTAATTTTGACAGGTGGGGACAAGCAATGAAACTAGAGAAAACTTCTGCACCACTCAGAGCAGTAATTCTTTTGGAAGAATTTAAAGATTCAATTCATTCGGCAGTGAGAATCTTGTGCAGGAACAGAGGGCTGACTCTGTAAAGCAAGCATCAGAGGATGCTGATGACTGAGTTAGCACATAGAGCTAAACATTTTTCCCGTACCCACCAACCTGGATTGTAACAATAATGTCCAGTTTTCCTGTAGCCATTTCATCTGTTTAAATCCCAACAGGTTAGAAAGTGGAAAGATAAAAGAAAGGTGGGCAGTGAGGGAAAAGAAGGAGTGGCTGTAACTTGGCAGAAATATTTAGCTCTGAATTCAAAGGAAGGTGCTGAGCGCAGAAGTGACATTTGAAAAGTGAAGTGTTTCCATGGTAATAAAGTCAGTCACATGAAGTCAGTTTGTTGGAAATTGAAGGGAAAAACTATCGGAATTATTGGGAGACAGAAATGTTCTGTGAGTTTTGCAAAAAAACAGTGGTTTGAGTACATTTAAAACAAGGAGAATCAGCGGCAGGTAAAGAAGTTGGAGTGCGTGCACAATTTATCCAAGAGAATTATGAAGAATGAATTATTCTTGCCACTTTTGGTTATCTCTCCAGCATAAGCTGAAACTGGTCTGACATGGTGAACCCTGTAGGGAGCAGTTAAGGGCCTAGTGGTTGAGAACAGCCATTGCGCTATGACAATCTCTGCCCCAGTCCTGATTACCAGTGAATACCCTGTGAACCGGGCTTAGATCCTATTCCTGTGCTGAAACCGTAAACTATGATGATCAGAGGTTCAGTGTCACGAATGGAACCAAGACTCAATAATATTCAGTAATTAATGCTCCATCCACGTTAAATGGACATGAACATTCAGGCATGTGTTGGGGACGGACTGGAAACAATGGTTTGTTCATTTTTGCAAATATCAACTTTCATTGATATCACCATGTTAACTTGATAAAATTGCGTCGTTGGGCTTAACAACATTGTATTTGGATAAATAAGGAGACTGAGCCAGATATTTAAAGCACTCGGAAAAGTGACCAGATGTTAGTTTTAATGACGATTATAAAGTAGGAGAAATAGATTTTGGGAGATGATTCCAGAGGTCACATCTTAGAGATCTGAAAGCAAGTCCAACAACGGTCCAGTGAAGGAATTAGGGAATGAGAAAAACGCCGGAATATGAGGGATACATAATTCTCAGAAGGTTGCAGAGAAGGAGATCATAGACAATGATAGAGGTAAGGGGAAAGATGGGATCGATACGAGAATTAACGTTTTTAAACGGAGAGGTTTCCAAAACCTGAATAAACCTTCAACGAGGGCTAGTGCTGTGTGAATGGGGCTCATTGCCAGTTGCATTCTGGCCATGAGGGCTTCCTCTGATATTGCGTTTCTGGATAGTGCACGGTGGGAGGCCGGCAGGCTAACAATGTATAAGCCAAGTCTGTAGGTGACATAAACATGGCGGGTGAGGTTAGCTGCGTGACAGTGTGTTATCTGTGTGATCGAGATGATATGTGGTCAGACGCTCATATCATGCATGCGTGTCTTCTGTGACTTTGACAAGCACCTATTCAGTGTTGTCGCACTGGGTTTCATGGTGAAGTTAGACTTTTGGAGAATCTCAACAAGAAAGGGGACATGGCAGAATGACGCTCAAAGTTAGCAGCTAATGACAGGCCATTCAAAAACAGTATAAGTTATATCGTTATTGAAGCATAAATGCTTTAATCAGGTTCTTGAGCATTGAAATTAAGGGTTTTCTTCTGGAGACTCCACTCCGTGCAATTTGATTTAAAATGAAGTTAAAAGACAGAAATTGCAGAGGCACGTAATGATTTTTAAGGCGGCAGAGGCGGGTTCGAGGGCGGCGGGTGGGAACCGTGGGCAGGTGCAAATCTTGCACTTTCCACTGACTGAAATACTACGACTACATTTTTACACGTTGTTCTCACTCCCTCTACATGGCAATCCATATTATTTTGCATTACATAATTCTGTAATTGTTAAAATTCAATGTCATATAATGAGAATGTAAGTTCCTTATTCTTATTCAATGTTGATAGTTTTCCCTATTGGACAAGTTTGCTTTTCCCCAATCGGCCAAAGATATTATGTCCTCAACTTGTTGTCTAATAGTCTATCTAGGTCAACATAATTGAAATTCTAACAATTGTTTATTGATAAACCTTGCTATTCACGTATATCATTGCTGCCAATTGAAATGATGATTTATGACAAATGATTTTATTTCTACACGGTATCAAACGAGTAATTTTTCTGAAGTTTATTAATCAGTGTGCAATAGCATATCTTTAAATAAATTTCATATCACTTCATCCTGAAACTGATCCTTACTGCAGGGTCAGAACTGGCCTGATAGCCTCGCGTTGTTGCAAATTGACATATTCTTCGCTACTTAGCAGATAATGGCTAAAGATGGCAACTACGACAATATAGGTAGAAAACAATATGATACAATATGGACAAACTTCACGACAGTCTTATCAATTCTAATCGAGAAGTTCAACCAGTCTGCATCATCTGTTAGAAAGCATTCCTGTATTTTATGCCTATCCATTCCAGAGGGATGGGCCTGCAGGTCTTTGACTGGAATCTCTCCTGCACGGTCCCTGTCATTTGGGCAGCTCGCACCTGTAAAATCCATTCTTCTCTCGTCAGTAGATGCAAGGACACAGGCATCTCTCACTAAAAGATGTTAATTAACTGGTTTAACTGCACATTGTTGAGATTCACTGGATTTTGAATTTATATATGATTCAGGATGAACGCCCACATATTAGAGAATGTAAGGAATTTAGGACGGATAGAATAAGCAATCCCTTTTCTGATGGGAATGGAGTTTGGTTGCATAGGCGGGAAATCCCGTTAGGCGGGCAGTCGGGTTTTGCAGATGGATAATCCAGTTGGAGAGGGCATTTTCGTCATTAGGTGGGTGATCGGATTGGTTGGGCAGACAGGTCACGTAGGTGGGTAATCAAGTTGGATAGGCTGTAAGGCCGCGTAGCTGGGGACTCAGGTTGGGTGGGTAGTTGCGTCGTGTAGGTGGGTAATCGGGCTGGGTGGGCAGCCGGGTCGGGCAGGCAGTCCGTTCGGCAGAAGTCACTTTGGATCAGGTGGGCCTTTGAGCCTGGTGGGTTGTCAGGTTGGGTGAGTAGTTTGGTCGAGGAGTGCAGCCATGTTGGCAGGTAGTCAGTTCGGGAAAGAGCAGTCAGGTCCTGAGGAGAGGTAGGGGTGGTTGGGGTCTGGTTGGGAGGGAAATTTCCGAGTTGGAAGGAGTAGACCGGGTGGAGATAGAGTAGTCAGCTTGGCTGGGCAATCAGTAGGGTGGGCAGTTGGATCGGTGGACCATTGCGTCTCGTGGGCAGTCGGATTGGGTCTGCTGTCAGGGTTGGGGGAATAGTCAGGCATTTGGAGGGGGGTGGTGGTGGTGAATAGGAGAGTTGAATGTGGTGCTCTTTTCATTTCTGCTGGTAAATCCCTGAGGTAGATCAAGTTTTACCCAGCGCAACATTTGCAGCATTAACATGCAGGCAAGTCCTGTGTATCTGACCCCCAAGTCTCTGACACTGAGCTCAGTGTGGGAGGCAGTGAAAACGGGTCCAGGACAGTGCAAATCTGTCAACCAGGAATTAAACTTCCGGGGCAATTTAAGCGCGTGTGCACGTGTCACGACGTCCGCAGTGTTTGGGATGCGCAACAGCAAGTTAAATTCACTGCTGTGGGCATTGGAACTTTTGGGACTTTAGCTGTTTATTAAACTGGCGCTTCTCAGTACAAGTACCTGCCGTGTAATGGAGTAAAGGCCAAATCAGAGATGTTCTACTCCAATGCTGAAACATGTTAATAACTGTTCTCTATGTACCCTGACTGGCTATAACAAGATACAGTGATAATCCCCGTGGAATATCAACAGACATAAAACACATGACACAATGTGGAATAATGATTTCTGAAGTCTTAAAAAAATACAGTGTCGTTGCAACAGAAAGGACAACATTCAAATCTGGAACATAGCCTACAATTTAACTATAGTTGTTTTCGTTTTGCATTTTTATATCAGTATCAGAATTATTGTACATGGAGATTTCAGTATCTCCTTCAGCTCTTTCCTGAATTTAGTTTGTGCAGTTGCATAAATAAGCGTGTTTGTGCACGAACTCAAATACATGAGCATGTATCCGGTTTCAGTAGCGATGTATGCAGGAGCTGCATAATCCGGCCGAACATGAATTACCATACTGCTGACTAACGTACGAACGATTGCTGTTAGCAAACAGTATAAAAGTACCCGATACAGTGAACAGTAATATAATCGATTTCCTTCGGTTCTGTATTTCTGGATCACTCTGATTCTCGCTGCTGTGACCCCGGAGCTCCTTACGGGCTCGACTGTCTATTAAAACCCGTCTGACTGTCAAACAATTAAACAGTAATATCAAAGTGGAAGGAATCCATGTCACTAAAATACTTTGTAGCCAAATAAATATTACACTGCAAGGAGA
Organism: Cetorhinus maximus; assembly: GCF_964194155.1. Classification (NCBI taxonomy): domain Eukaryota; kingdom Metazoa; phylum Chordata; class Chondrichthyes; order Lamniformes; family Cetorhinidae; genus Cetorhinus; species Cetorhinus maximus. The sequence goes on along the minus strand of NC_135913.1, from coordinate 11,281,316 downwards.
TGTAAAAAATTCCTAGCTGGGCTGGAAACCCCAGTGAGAATTGTTGATTGTTCGCTGAGGTCCAAATGCAAACCAATTTGGTATGTTCTGCAAAAATGAGAGGACACAGATTGTTGTTAGAACTGTAGCCACAGTTCTCACTGTGCAATACCTTGTCTTAAACTTATGGATACACATGGATACAAAGCCGGTCAAATGTGAAGGAGACTGTAAACCACACAGACAAATAAAGATTGGTATTAATCGAGTACATTATGAAATTTCAAATAGGTGTATAGGACATGATTATATGTGGAAAACGCAAACTCAGGGTTTTATGCACGAGAACATTGTTGACCGTGACCAGTAAATCGGCTGTTGCCATGCACACCATATAGAAAGAAATACATTTTGAAAGGCCGCAGTTTCCTCTGGAGAGAATCACGATTGTCATAAAGTTCGCTGTGGGGAAAAAGGGAGGGAAAGTAAGTAACATGGACACTCAGGTACATTCCACAGAATATAATGGGAAATGTTACTGTGCATTTCTATCCAAATAAATAAACGATCACGCACTCTATTTCGATTAAATGTTTTCAAGGGCAGTATTTTTGAGACTGGCCTCTCGCTGAAACAGAGACCGGAAACAGCTTAATGGAGGAGGGATCTCTTCGTTGGACACCAGAGTTCTGAGAAATGAACGTGTGCATGAAATTGGTCAGGGAATGGAATCTGAGTGGCAAGTATAAACAGATTGGGAGATCGGGTTTCAGCATGTGGTCGGAATAAGCAGGAGTCTACACAAGTTCAATTTATTTTCAACAGAAGCAGCCGAGGCCCACACGCTGAAGATGTGTGTGGGAGCAATCTTAAAAGACTAATACCCGAGAAAAGTTTTGAGACACCCAGGCACGTTGAAGAGATTGGATTTCTTTTTCTTTGCACAGAGCTGATCATACTGTGTACTAGGTTGTTATTAAATGGTGAGTGACAGTGCCTCTGGGAAAACACCGCTATCAGGACTGTTGTGAACCGAGTGAAAGAGGCGACACAGAAGTAGGCCTTGTTGTTGGTAATCATATCCGTAGAGCTGGAGTGGATTCAAGTGGCTGTTGGAGGCCACTTGAGAATCAGGCGCTGCGTGAAGAAGAGTGGTTGAGCACTGCTGGAGCAAGATTGAGTTGTGAGAGACATTAGGACTGAACACAGTGCCACATGTGTTCTCTGGGCTAGCTGAGAAATCTGTGAGACTTCTCATTGTTGCATCAGTTACTTCAAAACTAATTAATATCTTCTACTGAATACAATTAGCAGTTAATTATATACTTTTTGACTTTGGCTTGACTTTTTACAGTCAATGTTTTAAAAAGTGAAATTTTGTTAATTGTTTTCATCCATCAGTGCCCTTTGGGATGTTACGTCCTTTCATTTGATTGAGCCTCAAGTGGACTGTGACACTATGTGCAGGGACTGGGACTCTGCCGACCTCCCGGTAAATTTCAGTCTGATGTTTTCATGGTGCTGAAGGAAGGGTTACTCGAATTCAGTCTGGAGAATGGTACCGGAGAGTATTCCCAAACCCGTCTCACTACCGCCGCCTTTGGGCATTGTTGCCTAAACTGGGGCTAATGTTGACTTCGGACAAGAGTGTATAACTGCCTAAATCGGATCAGCCGTCCGTCATTCCCCTTCAATGACCATTGCACCTGGTATTGGATTCAGGCTGACTGGTACTGTGCAGTGCAAGTCACCCGTGAGCACCTTGCAGAGACAGTCCAGTTACCGATATAACTTTCATAAAGGGAAAATGGGATATTCCTATATTTTCTTAAATTTCAACAGTTAAATAATATACATATTTCCTTTCATACAACCTTCCTATCATCAGGCTGCTACGTGTTATACAGTGAGTGAATTTGATAAATTGCCACTGGGGCTACATGTTACACTAAAAATAATTTTACAGTTGGTTCTTTCTAATTATTTGCAGATAGGAATCTCGGGAAGGACATTAGATGCCAGTAGTGTTCAATATAATTCTTAATCCATTACAGGACGCATTAAATTCAAATATAACATTCAGATGACGATACACTATACATTTTAATTCAAAACGGTGGCCTTTGCCTCTTTATAATCTCTCTGAAGGGCCCGCACAGGAACTGAACGGGAGGCGGTGAATCCGCAAAGATTCTTTGCGAGGGAGGAATGAGGAACAGCTTCGTATTCCTCAGAATATCTTCCCGCCGACTGCTGGGCGGAGGGCGCTGAAGTACTAGGAATTATCACTGTAATGTGGAGAATGGGCAACATTACATATGAGATGATGGCCATTGACGCTAAGCAACACTTGCTTTAGTTTTGTGGCGGCGGGAAATTAGCCTCATTATCCTTCACTGTGAGGATCTGCTGAGCATTACCGCGGCTCACGAGTCCTGTGAACGGCTAGGGTTCCCACTGATATTCAGCAATTTATCCTGGCAGTGAAATGACTCGGCAGTGAAATTCTTCCATACCTTTGAAACATACAGAAAAAGACTGGTCGCAGCAGTTCTTAGAGACATTTATTAGAGAACCAGGAAATGCTGGAAACACTCGGCCGGCCTGGCAGCTTCTGTGACCAGAGGGAGCAGAGTTAACGTTTTCATGTTATTTATACCCAACCAATAGGTAATACTTTGCTTTATACCTCCACACAATTTAAGACATGACTTATCTGCCCCAATCGTCTAACCAATCTCCTCTCAACCTTCTCTCCTCGATGAAGGACAGCCTCAGCTTCGCCCATCGATCCACATAACTGAAGTCTCCCATCCTTGGAAAAATTCTCGTAAATCTTTCCTGAACCAGCACTTAATGAAGGTTCATTCCTTAGTTCCTGTCATTCTCTATGCCCTGATATATCAAGCCGAGGATTCAAGGCCCAGAATTGTTTTCTCAAACTGCCCTGCCACCTTCAATGATTTATGCATATACACACCCACGTCGCTCTGCTCCTGCATCCACATACAATTATACCCTTCATTTTATGCCACCTCTCCTCCTTCATCTGTCCACAATGTATCACTTCACCATTCTGAACATTAAATTTCACCTGCCTTGTGCCTTACCATTCCATCGAACTACGTATAACCTCTGGAAGGCTTTCGTTATCCTCCTCACAATTCACAATATTTTCAAGTCTTGCACCATTTTCAACTTTTGAAGCTTTGTCCTGCACAACCAGGTCTAGGTGATTGATTTCAATCTTGAAACGCAGTGGTCCCGCTACATACCGGCAGCCTCTCCGCACCCCCCACCCACATCTCCGTCCACGCCCCAGTCAAAAATAAGTAAAGATTTCTGTAAATCATACTTTAATAGGCTTGAATTCAATTATTAAATTGAGGCATAATTAAATTCTAGCTGTGCTAAAGACTAACAATTCAGAACGCCACATGGTTCGAAATAAAATGCTTCCGGGAATTAATGGTGTTCATTAAAAAACATAATTTTACTGAAATTTGAGGACTCAAATGATTGATACAGGTGGAAAGAATGTAAGAGTAGATTAAGAAATGATTTGACCAACTGATTCGTTTAGAGCTCCTGCACCTCAAAAACCTCACTTCACCATTACATTTGCATCACTCATAATGTTATTAATAACTACATCAATTGTATTTATATTGCACCTCTAAAATAGCAGATAAGAAGGTACTGTGGACTCAGCCAGAGACTCCGCTTTCAATTACCACCCCAGGACTTGATGACCATGAATTATTTTTATTCATTTACGGGATGTGGGCTTCGCTGTATAGGCCAGCATTAATTGTCCATCCATAATTGCCCTTGAGAATATCGCGGTGAGCTGCCTCCTTGAACCGCCACAGTCCTTGTGGTGTAGGCACATCAACAGTGCTTTTAGAAAGGGAGTTACAGGATTTTGACCCAGTGACAGTGAAGAAACGGTGATATATTTCCAAGTCAGGAAGGTGAGTGACTTCGAGGGGGACATGCAGCTGGTGCTGTTCCCGTGTCGCTGCTGCACTTGTCCTCCTAGATGGTAGCCGTCGTTTGTTTGCAAGTTGCTCGGGAAGGAGCCATTGTTGATTTCTTGTGGTTTATCATTTAGATGGTACACACTGCTGCTAATGTGCGTCAATGGTGGAGGGAGTGAATGTTTGTGGATGGGGTTCCAATCAAGTGGGCTACTTTGACTTGAATGGTGCCAAACTTCTTGAGTGTTGTTGGAGCTGCACTCATCTAGAAAAGCGGACAGTATTCCATCAGACCCCTGGTTTATGTCTTGTAGATAGTGGACAGGCTTTGGGGGGAAAGCTGGTGAGTTACTCGCCACAGGATTCCTAGCCTCTGAACTGCTCTCGTCGCCGCAGTATTTATATAACTTGCCCAGTTCAGTTTCTGTTCCATCTTAATGTTGATAGAGGGGAAATCATTGTTGTGTTACCATTAAATGCCAAGAGCAAGATTAGATTCTTTCTTGCTGGAGATGCTCATTGCCTGTGCTTGTGTAGCATGAATGTTACGTGCCACTTATAAGCCCAAGCCTGCATATTGTCAAAGCTTTGCTGCATTTGGATATGGACTGTTTTAGTGTCCTGGGGGTCGTGAATATTACTAAACGTTTTGCAATCATCAGCGAAAATCCCCACTTCTGACGTTCTGATGGAACTTAGGCGATTAAATAAGCAGCTGAATATAGTTGGGTCGACAACACAACCCTCAAGAGTTACTGCAGTGATGTCCTGGAACTGAGAGGCTTGACCTACAACAACCATATCCATTGTCATTTGTGCGAGGTATGAATCCAATTTGCAAAGATTTTTTTTCCCCTGGCTCCCATTGACTCCAATTTTGCTAGGGCTCCTTGACACCATATTCAGCCAAATGCTGTTTTGATATAAAGGGCAATCACCCAGCCACACAGCCAGGGAACAGTGAGACAAACAAAGTGAACAGTTTAGGCTGATGACCTTTCCTCAGAACTAAACGAATCTCTGGATGAGCTTTCTCGCTTTCAACTGGATGGTATCACAGTTTCCCACAATAAATACCATGTGAAATTGTTAACACACTGGCGAAATAAACCTCAATACTAATGTCTCTCCCTGGAATTTCTGCAGCTTAATATCTCCCCGAAAAAAAATCCAATCTTCAAAGCTTTGAAAGCCGAATGCAGGTGAAAGTTCAGAATTTGCTCTGTCAAAACACATAAGTGATGAACAATGATGTTTGCAGTCAGAAGAGGAATAAAATTCAAAACTTCGCATTACAAGCCCTGGCTCAATGTCCTCATTGTTGTATAATTGGCTAAGAAGCCTTTCTAGTAAATAATTGACTCTGATTTCAAGTCTCATTCGTACCCCTATCCAATTAGTTAAAGCTTGGTTTTTAATTAAACAAACGAGTTCCAGAGGTAGCATTGAAAATCATGTGCCCACATAAAGAAGCCGGAAAAGTTCAAAGTTGCCTTTGGAGGTTCATGCATAAAGATATTTTTTAATTATTGCCTGCGATAACTGTGAACTAGGATTAAATTATCTTTTGTTACTGCATGTTAGGCAGAAAAGAGCGGGGAGGGCCCGTTCGGAGCTTTGCACAGCTCTGATGAAAAGCCACCGGCCTAAACTTTGCTTGTCTCCACTGCTGTTCCCTGGGTAAGGTGAGAATGAATGCCCTTTATAGTAAGGCAGCAATTGACTGAGTGTGGCATTATCAGCCCGACCAAAATTGGAGTGAATGGGAAATAAGTGATAAAATTTGTTCTGGTTGGAGTTTTGGAGCTTGTTGAGGAAGACCTTGGAATTTTTGTGATTCTTACGAATTTGAACGTTACTCCCAATGAGATTTTTGCTTTAAAGGGGTTAATATCACAGCTGCGCAGAACAAACACCATATGCAATTGTTTATCCATTCGAAAGATCCAACTCTGTGAGTTTGGAGCTTTCCTCTCCAATTTCTTCAACAGTAACATCTCACCGAAATAAACACAATCTGCAAAACATTGAAGGTTCAGAGCAGATAGCTGTGTCACACCAGATGTCACATTACAAGCCATGAGTCAGGAGCGAGCAATTGGTGCAATTTAGAAGATTTGTGAAACCAATGGAGGCTGCCGGTCGGCCTTTGAAGGAAATTCCCTGTAGAGGTTGGATTATCAAACAAGGGAATGCATGAAATAATGGTTGCAAAGCTTCATGTTAGGCAGCGAATACAGCTATTGGAAGCATGTGCAATCCAGCAACTCACAGAAATTGTCTCTTTAGCGTGATTTATACTTCCTGTGCTGAATATAAATGTTTTTTTCATTATTCTGCTGTATGGTTTATTTGCTGCTCAGCTGTGTAGTTGTGGCCAATTGGTTAAAGCGATGGATTAAAAATCCTTTAAGATGTCCTCGCGCAGATTCGAATCCTGTGGACTACACAGCTTCGTTTACTTGCTCAGTTTCAAAATTTGAACAAGCTCCTTTGATATGAGTCATAGCTAAAGCGCAATGATACCCCATACCTTTCAACAACAGAGGTCGTTATCCTCATCTTATTGTATCTGCGTGTGTTCACGAAATTTCTGCCATGAATACAGCAAATATCAGCTAAATTAATTCCACCCTTCTTTTTGTCCCTCTGCAACTCTGCATAAGTGACGTTATGTCTAATTATATCCGTCACACTGCGCCCGCAGGCGTACTGGCGTGTGCATCCGTCCTTGTGCCTATGTGCGTTGTTTTTGTTTATTTCTCCTGCGTTGTTCTTGTTTATTATGTTCTTTGTCAGGTGCTCATCTTCAAAAACATTTCCAATTTGGTTCTAAAATTATTCACGAAATCACCTGCAGCCAACTTTTCAGATTGAACGTTCCAGATCCAACCGAATGATTGGAAATTTCTCTGCTCCCCTCCTCTGCTTATCTTTCTGTCATTCAATTTAATTCTACGATCCTTAGTTATTGACCTACACGCAGAGTGGTTCATTTCCCTGTTTACCCTCCCCAAGCTTTGCATAATCATGAAGACAACTATTATGTGATTTTCTAATCTTCTATGTCCGATGTACAGCAGCCCGAACATGCCCAACACCTACTCATAACTGACTCTTTCCTCATTTAAAATCTCCCAGTAAGCTGCTCTGCTCCCTTTCTAATACCTTGCTGAAGGGTGGTGACCAGCATTAACCAAAGACTTCTTACTAATGTGGGACTGCAGATGTTAAAGTTCTAGCATGATCCGCGTGCATGAATATAGTACTTGTCGAATGATCAACCCCAATAACCAACATGCTTTTCGAAATACATTATTAATTTTGTGTACATGGAGAAAAGTGTTTCTCTGCCCATCCACACTTTACAAAAACCTCGCATTCACAGTGTAGAGACTTTCCATATTAGTCCTCCCAAAGTTCACAATTTCATTTCTTACATCCTTGTATTGAAATTTGTCTACTTTTTAACGCATTATTACTATGTGTGCGTCTTACTTTCTGAACTTCTTTCTGAGCGGATCTTTGTTTCTCTGGAAGTCTTTCTCTTTGTCACTTTCAACTAATGAAGAGATGGAATTGCGGCGCGTATCTCTGTCCATCATTCTCTATCTGACACCTGTTGAATGTCTGTTTGTCTCTCTGTTTCCCTCTCCTTGATCTCTCTGTCTAATAAAAAAATCTTCCAGTCCGGCTGACGACCCAGGACCATTCTCATATCCGGTGATACCCTCAGTATCCAATAATATATGGGTCTCAGCTTTGAATATATTGAGCTGTCCCAAACCTCTGGGGTAAGGAACTGCAAATATTCACAAACATTTGAATGAAGACATTTCTCCTCATCACTCATTATACTAAACTACAGAGAGTGTAGACTCATTTTACTCAATCTCTCCTCTGAATCCAGGAGTGAATCAAGGGATCAAGCTATAACTTTAACATGTCCAGTTCGATCTTTAGTAAATGCTGGCTTTTTTCAGCAGTTCAGGCAGCAGCTTTCGGTTACCGGCCTGAAAGATTAAAATTGTTTCTCCCCATGGAATATGTATTGTTTGCAGAGTATAACAGGAATTTTATATTTTTACTTCAAATTTCCGATATCTGCAGTTGCTACGCACACAAGAAATAGGAGCAGAAGTTGGCCAATTGTCCCCTCGAGGCTGCTCCTCCGCTCACCAAGATCATGGTTGATTTGTTTGTATTTAGAGCTCCACATTCCCATCTACCCCGAAAAGCTTTGAATCCCTTGCCTCACAAGAATCCATCTACCGCTATCTTAAAAATAAGAAATGACACCGCCTCCACTGCTTTCTGAGGCAGAGAGTTCTAATGTCGCATAACCGTCTGAGAGAGAAACAATCATCATCTCTGCCCTACAAGGAACACACCTAATTTTGAAACAGTGCCCCCAAGTCCTGGACTCACCCAATACAGGAAACGTCTTTTCCACGTCAAACGTTTGGAGACCATTAAGGTTCTTACTTACGTCAATCAAGTCACTCCTCACTCTTCTAAACTCCAGTGGAAACAAACCCAGCCTGTCCAACGTATCCTCATAAGACAACTCGTTCATTGTCCGCATCAATCTTGGAAACTCCCTCTGAACCGCCTTGAACGCACTCACATCCTTCCTCAAGTAAAGAGACCAAACCTGCACGCAGTATTCGAGATGTGGTGTCATCAATATCCTGTAGAACTGAAGTGTAACAATGTATTATTGTGTTCAATCCCTCTCATAATAAAGGATAGCATTACGTTAGCCTTCTGCATTACGTGCTGTATCTGCACATTAACTGTTGGTGACTCATGAACGAGGACACCTAGATCCCTCTGCACCTTGGAATTGTGCAGTCCTTCTCCGTTTAAGCAACAATTTGATTTTTTTTGGATTTTTTTTCATTCTCCCTGCCAAAGTGAACAACTTTAATTCCAACATTATGATCCATCTGCCAGATGTTGGCCCACTCACTCAACCATCTATTCCCATCTGCTAATTCCTTATACCTTCTTCACAACGTTCCTCCCTATGTTTGTGCCAACTGCAAATTTAGCTACCTGCCTTTACTGCCCTCATTAATGCCATTGGTGTATACTATAAAAAGTTGAAGCCTCAGCATATATCCCTGCCATACTCCACTCGTGACATCTTGCGAATCATATAAAGGCCTATTTTTGCATAATATCTGTTTTCTGACAAACAGCCAGCCTTCTCTCCATGCCAGTATGTTACCCCCTATAACTACGAGCACTTATTTTCCTCAATAAACTATGACATGGCACCTTATCAAAAGCCTTTGGGAAATCCAAGTATAGTACTGGCTTCCCTTCATCCACAAGACATGCTTCTCCTTCAATAAACTCTAACAAATTGGTTAAACATAATTTCCCTTTCACAAAACCATGCTGATTCTTGTTTTTACATGCGTCCAGTGAACACTCTTTATATCAACTCTGCCGGAAGAATTTTTCTCCATCAGCCTGGGACTCCAGACTGACATTTATTCATTAATTTCAAGTCCCTTACAGCAAAGGCTGTCCAGAAGAATGAGAAAGAGGCTGATGTCAACATCCTGGAACTCGCTCCCTCACAGCACTCTGGGTGTGCATACACCACATCAACTTTAGCGGTTCTAAAAGGGAGCACACCACCAAGTTCTCTAGGGTAATTAGGGGTGGGAAATAAATGCTGGCTGGGCCAACGACGCCAGAATCTCAATAATGAGAAAAACAGTCATACTGACGTTGGGTATAAAATGAGCAATATGATTGTCTATTTTTTTAGCACAGACGGTGCTGGGTGTATCATATGGAGCAGCAAATGAGACAGTGCGACTAGATTGTTGCACAAAATTCGACAGGGTTGCTACATCCTTATCAGGACCAAAGGGTTGGGTTGGGTCAAACCTTGGGTTTGATCGTTTCTAATTATTTTTCGTACATATCTACCAGTACTTAATGAGTTATGCACTTGAAGACCAACTTCGCTTTGCTTCCCTGCTCCCTCGCCCATTGTTTCTCACCACAGGGAAAACATTACTCCGGTTTGTCAACTGGTGCGAGCAATATTTGCTCTTTGAGTAACTCCCACGTTATTACTGACGGGCTCTGCTTCTACTGTCCACTGTTCTTCCCGTTCGCCCCCTCTGTCATGTAGGCACAGTTCGAGGAGGGAATTTAATTTGCTTCAAGCTATCGAATCCTGTTGACTTTTTAGAATTGGAAACATCTCAAATCCAAATGACACAATGAATACGGATTTTAATTTTAAGAATATAATACCGGATTCTGTTCGCATTTGTAAAAAAAAACAAACAGAAACTGACATCTTTATAGCACTTTTAATATATATTTATGAATAATATTGTGATATGCCAACGGGTTGTGGATGTATCAGTATATTATTCGGGAAATGTGTGTGTACCTGAGGGCTTTTTCTCAATGTATTTGTGTTTTGAGGATATTCGAACGTAGGGGAGAAATAAAAGGGCAAGAAAAAAAATCCAAATGAATTCAGATCCAGGCGAATTAATGAACAGAGAATAGAGATACGTCTAAGCGGACCTACAAACAGCACAGTCATGAAATCTATCATACAAAATCAAACGGATATCAAAATGAGCTCTGGTCGGTTCAATTATATTTGCAATGGTCGTTGAAGTATCAGGATCGTTTCCTGGTGATCTAGACGTTAGGATTGGGCGCTTTCACCGCCGCGGCCCGGTCACGAAGGCGCATTTTATAACAAAGCTAACCTGTTCGATTGTGTTTGTCGGTGAAGGTCAATTCCCTTCGTCACATGAATAGCCGCTGCACGTGGAAGCAAATGTTTGTCAAGTGAGAAAGAATGTATCGCGTGTCATGAGCATTGATAACATCCACAAGATTTAAACACCTAAACTTTTGGCCTCGGATCAAAAAAAGTGGTCATGGAGGCAGTGAAATGTTGAATCCTCTGCACTCACTCCAAAAAACATCTTTCAAAGCCATACGAGGTACACGGGGGAAAAAATATAACCATTATTTTTAGTCTTCGGAATGAAATTCCGAATTTCCTTCCCTGAATTGTCGGAATGAGATCGCTCTCCTCCGAATGCATTTCGATGGAAAACGGCCGCCCTCCGTCTCCGCGAATCACCATTCAAATTCTGCGAGTATGGAAAACTTTGGACAGCGTGTTCCGCATTCCATAACCACCTATATCTTATAATGGCATTGCCAGAAGGTCATATGCTTGAACAAATCCAACAGGTTACAGTACTGACAGGTATACCCAGGAACTGGTACCTCTGGGCAGGCATACACAGGAAGAGCGCAGCTGAGCAGGGATACACAAATACGCTCACAGCTAGCGAGAATATTCACAATTTGTAGTGGGATACCTAGGGATTTTGAATCGCTGTTTTTCGACCAGCAAGGTGCAGATAAAATGTATTACAACTGACCAGCATGTTCAGAAATGCATTACCTTCACTAATTCCAACTCTATAATAACCACAAAAATATAGTTTCACACAGTGCGATGGTACATTCCAGTTCTATATATGCAGGCACAGGCAATTTCCATTAATTACTTGCAACACAATAATTAACTTGTTTCTTAAACTGTTTGTTTATTTTTCTCACTTTTATTGAAACGGGTGTGTCCAACAGGTTAAAGTGACGTGTCTAATGTGTGGGTGAAGAGAGTTAACATGCTTTCCGCTTTTGTGGGCTAAATTGCTTCTCATTTTCAGTCCACACTGCTGGCTGACAGGAATGCGAAAAGAGGCAAATGTATAAATCTCCCTCTTGGCAATGCACAGTTTCTCCATCAACAAGTTCTCAGCTGTGCCTCTTCGCAGCGAACATGGAAATTGAACACTCAAAGCCTCAGGCTGAAGATTCAGAGGAACGGAGAGCAGGTTGGGGCCCAGACAGGAAGTTTGCAGGCCCACCAAACATGGAATGCCCGAAGAGCTTATTGAAGTAAGGTCCAACGTTTTGCTGGGCAGTTACAACTGTATAGAATATTGAGATGCCCTTCGACAAGGATGTCGTGGGGGTGGTGTGTGGTGGGAGTGCGGGTATCAGGAATCAGAAAAAAACAACAGGATCATCAGCGAAACTGAAATCCTAACTCAACCGAAAACAAAGGTTTGGGAAGTCATCTCCTACTGCAATTAACAGTTGGAGAGACGGTGGAACATGACCTTGAGTGGAATTTTAGGGGAAACATTGTCACCAAGGTAGATCTAGACAGCAAAGAAAGCAGGCCTGTCGTAGCAGAGCTGGATATCCAATACAAAGTGGTGGAGTTTAGCAAAGCTATTCACTCACTTGGCATGGGTAAAGCTCTAGGTGTTGATACGATCCTGCCTGAACTCCACAAACACAGGACATTGGCATTCCTGAAGCTGCTGCACGAAGTTTTGTGTCTCTGATAGAGGGAGGGGGCAGTGCCCAAGGAAATGCACAATGTAAATATTGTGACGCTGTGACTAGGGCGAGCACACCGATTCCAACAACTAATGAGGCATCTCCCTGCTGAACATCATTGGAAAGCTATTTAAATAAGTTGCTCTTGTCAGGCTGCAGATCTTGGTTGAATCCAGGCGTGGTTTCAGAACCGGAAGGTCCACAATTGACATGCCCTTCTCAGTCCGGCAAAATGCCTTGAACAAAGAAGACCACTATATATTGTCTTCGTTGGTCTCACCAAGAGATTCGACCATGTGAGTAGAGGAAAACTTGTTTTTTCCTCACTATAGCCATTACATTTATCTTTGGCTTTCTTACCATGAAATTATTTGTTTCCTGCCCGCTAGCCGCACAGACCTTCGGATTTGTACTTCCCAGCTGTTATATTTATATCTTTCTCCAATTTTGATGAGAAATCATCGGCTGAACCGTTCGCTCTGTTTGTCTCGACAGAAGTTCACTGACGTTATGAGAAACTCCACCAATTTCGGTTCATTTCAGATTTCCAGCACACACACTATTTTGCTTTTACAACTGACAGTATGGTGGAATCGGATTCAATATGGACTTAAACAGAACTAATTTACAGGATAATGGGGGAAAGCAGAATTGTGCAACAAATCTGACAATGCCTTCCAAGATCCGGCACAGACTGGAGGGGCCAAACGGCCTCCTTCTGAACAGTGGGATTCTATGATTCCACGAGTTACATTTCTATAACCTCAGCCTGACTTCGGTAGCGGGGAAAATTTTAGATTCCATTATAAAAGTTTTAATAGCTGAGCACTTGGAAAACAGTGTCAAAATCAGACGGAGTCAGCATGGATTTATGAAAGGGAAATAATGCTTGACAAATCTAATGGAATTTTTCGAGGATGTAACTAACAGAGTTGATGAGGGGGAGCAAGTGGATGTGTTTTTTTAACATTCAGAAGGCTTTCCACAAAGTCCCACATAAGAGATTGGCGTGTAAAATTAAAGCACGTTGGATTGGGGTAGTGTATTGAGATGGATGTAAAAGTGGTTGGCAGACAGGAAACAAAGGGTCGGAATAAACGGGTCTTTTTTCTGAATGGCAGGCAGTGACTAGTGGGGTACCGCAGGGATCGGTGCTGGGACCACAGTTATTCATAATATATATTAATAATTTAGATGAGGAAATTAAATGTAATATCTCCAAATTTGCAGACAGATGACACAAAGCTGGGTGGGAGGGTGAGCTGTGAGGAGGATGCGGAGATGGCTCAGTGTGATTTGGACAAGCTGAGTGAGTGGGCAAAGGCATGGCAGATGCAGTATAATGTGGATAAATATGAGGTTACACATTTTGGTAGCAAAAACAGGAAGGCAGATTATTATCTGAATGGCTATAAATTGAGAGAGGGGATGTGCAACGAGACCTGGTTGTCATTGTACACCAGTCGCTGAAGCTAAGCATGGAGGTGCAGCAAGGAAGTAAAAAAAGCAAATGGTATGTTGGCCTTCATAGCCAGAGGATTCGAGTACAGGAAAAGGGATGTCTCACTGCAATTTTACAGGACCTTGGTGAGAGCACGCCCGGAACATTGTGTGCAGTTTTTGTCTCCTTATCTGAGGAATGATGCACTTGCTACAGAGGAAGTGCGGCGAAGGTTCACCCGAATGATTCCTTGGATGGCGGGACTGAAATATGAGGGGAGATTGAGTCGATCCGGATTATATTCGCTGTCGTTCAGGAGAATGAGGGGGGTCTCGTAGAAACCTATAAAATTCTGACAGGACTTGACAGGGTAGATGCAGGAAGGATTTTCCCAATCCGGGGGGGAAGTCCAGAACCAGAGGCCTCAGTCTGAGAATATGGGGTAGGCCATTTTTGACTTAGAGGAGGGGAAATTTCTTCAGCCAGAGAGTGGTGAGCCTGTGGAATCGGTTTCCACAGAAAGTATTTGAGACCAATACATTGTATGCTTTTAAGAAGGAGTTCGATATAGCTCTTGGGGCGAAAGGGATCAAAGGGTATGGGCGGAAAGCGGGAGTAGGTTATTGAGTTGGATGATCACCCATGATCGTAATGAATGGCGAAGCAGGCTCGAAGCACCGAATGGCCTACTCCTGCTCCTATTTTCTATGTTTCTATGTTTGAATGTGGACTAGGAGATGAGAAACGGCTCAGGGTCTGAGGGTTGTGAATGAATGATTCGGGAATATTGCCTGATGATTTGCATAGGTCATATATTGCATTAACAAGTCTGCATTTTTCAGCTGCGGTAACCACTGGTCAAGTTCTTCTGCATGAGTGTTGTACATGGAGTTCCATATGAACGTTCAGACACTGCTCGCAGACCTTATGATTGAAAAAAATTATCATCTTCCATCAGCTCCCTGACTTGAAAATGCATTCAATTTAATAATTTGAAACAATACCTCGAAGCACAAATAATTTACCCAGATCAATTGTTTAAAGTTGAATTGATAGCAAGTGAACAACATGTAAAAATGAGTGATCAGCAAACACAGAGAACAGCTTGAAATACATTTTTCAAAGAACCAGGAGACGTTTGGGAGGGAAAGCAGGACATTACGCTAATGAGCATTAATCCGGTTAGGTTTCATTCAGTTGGATCATATCTGTAATATGACTGGGAGAGGCTTCGAACCTGCAATTATCAGATAATGTCACCATTCACACCAACGACCAACACGTGGTCCATTCGACATGCAACCACCACGGCTTGGTTGAAACGAACGTGAACAACGAGTAAGTAAACCGCATGACTGTCTTTAATTTCTATTTTTTGGTCACTGCGTTAATCAGCAGCTCCTTGACAGAAAGGGATGTGAACTCGACTCCAGTTCCTCGCTGTTTCTCCTCATCAATATTTCAGTTTTCTGCCCTTTACGACTCCCTTCGTCTCTTGAACTCCCTCCAAAGTCTGCTCAATTCCAAATATTAAACTAAAGCTCAGTCCCTCACACTTAAGCCACCAACTGCCCATTTAACGAAGTTAAATTGAAAGCTGGGCAATCGGTTACCACAGCTGCCAAATGCAGCCTTGTTACATGCAATATATGGTCTTTGCCAGCCATCAGGCAATAATTTCAGGATTGAAAGAGCAATTTGAACCTAGTTTTGAATTGTTAAGGTAGATGGAGATGCAGAAACATAGCAGCAAAAGACTTAAGATCAGGAGTAGGACCTTCAGCCCTTCGAGCTTGCTCTGCTATTCGAGAATTTCATGGCTGTTCTGATTGTGGTATCAACTCCACTGGCCTTCTCTGCTTTTCATAACCATTGACTATCAAAAATCCATCCAACGCAGCCTTAAATAAATTTAAAGACCCAACCTCTACTACTTTTGGGCGAGGAGGTTTGGGGGTAGGGGGGAGCGGTGAGCATTTGGGAGCGGCGAGGTGGAGTTGTGGCGGCGGGGTGCGGGGAGGTTGCAGGATTCCACTGACCAACTCCACTCATGCAGAAAAAACATCCTCATCTCCTCTAAAAATATTGGCCTTGCATGTTTCAACTTTGACCCCTACTTCTTGCCTTCACCCGATCAACACCCCTCGGGGATCGCCTATGACTCAATAAGATCACCCCGATTTCTTCTAAACTCCAATGGGCGCAGGCCCAAACTGCCTTCATAAGATAAAACTTGCATTCCATGAATGAATTGAGTGAACTTTCTCTGAAAAGCTTCCTATGCATTTGTTATGGCATGGCATGTGATATGTGCCAGGTGGACCAAATACAAAATGGAAACTTGGCCACTGTATAACAACGGTTTTGCAATTTGTATTTGTTTGGAGAAGGCTTAGGCACTGAATTCAAAGGAATTGATTCTACTAACACCTTTAGATGTTTTAAAATTAAAATGAAACCTTTATTAACAAAAGAAAAAAAAAACAATAAACACACGCAAGATTAAAGTTACACGGTGAAATTGTCTCAGCAGTTACCAGAATTCTTAATTGAGCAGCCTGCCAACTGCTCTCCCCCTTTAAGACAACAGTTCAAAATCGATATGAAACCACAAAAACAATCGAGCAAAGTTACCATACCCACCACTCGGCAATGGATTTCCAAAGGCTGATAACACAACTGTTTTTACCTGGACACAGCAGACTTCTGCTAACGTCGTTGGAAGCATTTCCCCATGGACTGCTACACATGGTGTACCTTTCAATCTCACACGGCCGCACCCACTATATAATCTTTCATCCCTTTTTATATGCGTTCTCTCTCTTAATCTGTAAATTCCATTGCTCTATAGGCCTTTGGAAACTTGCTTGTCCCATAATATAAAAGTATTTCATTTAGTCAATATGGCCTCTTTCCTTTTGGAAAAAATAAACGTAATAAAGTTGCCCTGTTTTTTCTTGTTAGTTTTAAGCACCTTGCCTTCCCTTTGAAACCCAGCCACCTTTCCTCTTAACTTAAAATGCAAATTTCCGTCACACCCTACATGCTGCCCTCGTCCACGTTCGCTAATTAGCATTTAAAATGTTTTTTTTAATGGCTAACTTATTTTTATAACTTCAAGCTTGTAGTCTATCTAATTCTAAGACAATTTATTCAGTCACACAGACAAAACTATCCACATTCAGACACATGAGCCTACAATAATCTTGTGAAAAATATTATCGTTTCATGATGATTTCATGTATTTTTTCTCAAACACGGAGGCCAAAAGTGCAAACAGTGTTCCAGATGCGTCCTCCCCAAGCTCCTGTACAGATGCAGTAAAACTTCATTACTTTTATATCCCATTCTTCCTCAGTAAGTGGCAACATTTCAATTGCCACCCTCGTCATTTGCTGGACCTGTATTCAAGTTTTTTTTTAGTGATTCATGTACCTGGACCCCCAGACCCCCCTGTACAAATATAGTCAGTTGAAGAAACTCTTTGCTAGCTTGGAATCTCAGACAAAGGACAGCAGATTTTTAAAAATAGGCAAATTTCAACATTGAAATTCGGAAACAGTTCCATAAAGCAAGGATGCGGCAAGTTCAGAGCTCCCTTCTGTACATGGTGATTGGTGGTTTTGCTTTAAATCTGTGATCTATAGCTTTTTATTACACAAATCAATTGATGTACGTGGCAAAAGCGATTTGGTTCTCAATTGGCCACGAAATAACTGAACATTAGAACAGAACCTAAGGGCCAAATGGCCTCACCAATT
The DNA here is from genome assembly GCF_964194155.1 of Cetorhinus maximus. Lineage (NCBI taxonomy): Eukaryota > Metazoa > Chordata > Chondrichthyes > Lamniformes > Cetorhinidae > Cetorhinus > Cetorhinus maximus. The sequence goes on along the minus strand of NC_135913.1, from coordinate 11,263,737 downwards.
ACAAAGCTTGGAGAAAAGAGGATCATATTTCGGATAAGCACGCTACAGCCTCCTGAACTCAAAACTAATGTCTTCAATTTTATATCATGATATCCGTCTCCATCTTGTTAACATTTTTCCCTTTGCCGACTTGGTTTGGTCCCGTTTATTTCATTATTCCTTCATGTTGCACTTGGACGGCTGCACTGCAGCCATTCATGACCTCAGTTTGACACATATTTTGTTTATTTGAAGGCAATTTGCTTTTTGCCTGCGTCGCAAGGGTATTGGAGCACACGAATAAATACCACAGGGCTTTAGTGACACGATATCTTTGATATTGTTTGCACTTTTGATCTCCATGTTTAAGGAAGGATGCGGCACTGGAGACGGCTCAGCGAATGTTCCTTGATTGGTCCCCGGGATGAGGGGGCTGTCGTTGGGTGAGAGGTTTAGTGAAATGGAGCAGCATTCCGCCTCTCCTACGTGGTGGTTATAAATGTTACGATCCTGAACCTTCAATACACTATTTGCAGTGAATGTACAATTTCTGACAATAAATATATATTTTTAATGCCAGGGCAATAATGCACGGGCATGAATCAAAAGGTAAACTGACAATCAGGGAAATTGTGGAAACAACTTGCTGGTCCAGAAACATTTAGGTAGGGGCAAACATGAGGATAAGGGTTCAGACCGATGAGCTCCCGTCAGAAATGGCGTTTTCCAGCACAGTTTCTATGATGTGAACGTCCTTCTGAACGCATTAACTTTCTCACATTCAGAAACAAAACATATCTCCCCTCCTTGCCGGTTATCATATTGAATACATGGGGCTGAGTGCAGTTCCAACAATATTAAGGAGGTTGATGCTATTCAGTATCAGAAACTTGGCAGCAGTGTGTGCCATCTATAAGCCGCATTGCAACAACTCGCCAAGGCTCCATTGACAGCACCCTCCAGACACACAAACTCAATCATCTTGAATGTCAAAGGAAAACCACCGCCTGCACATTCACCCCCAAGCCACACGCTATACTTGCTTGGAACTGTATCAGGTTAACATAACTGCTGCTGTGTCAAAAACATGGAAATCCCTCTTAGAATCACAGTGGATGTATCCCCACCACAGTGACAGCAGCGGTTCAAGCTGGTGGTTCACCAGCACCTGCTCAATGATAATTAGAGACGGATAATAAATGTTGGCCATAACAGCGAAGTTCACACCCAACAACGAATCTTTAAAAAGGCCGACAATTTATTCCAAACCTCGCGGCAACCACCTCCTGGCGTCGTGGCTAAGTCTCTATTGTAACAGACCAAAAGTGATCTCATCCTCGTCATCGACACATTGACAGATAAAAGGTCACCCTCTGCTTCAGTGAGATTCCTGCCGAGAACAATTTGCCGGTGGAATGTAAGCAGCGAACAAAATTCATTGAAATAAATGTGATTTTATTGAGGAGCGTTAAAGATCCCGATTGTCTGCACTGAATCGCTTCCCTTGAGACATTCGTGGAGTGAGCCGTCATATCCCTTTTTGTAAACTGGTTTGCGGCGGATCAAGATAAAGAGATATAAAATTGGATCACTTTCACAATAAAATAATGTCTGTAACCCGCTGTTTCACTGGGATGGACTCAGGAGGGAGCGAGAATTAATCACAAAGATCCACGCTCAGAGCCCAGATGCGCAAGGGAGGAGGCAAAATAGAGGAAGGGCAATAATACTAGGAGACTCAACAGTGAGGGATAAAGACAGGCGTTTCTGCGGTTGCAGGCGTATTTCCAGAATGGTGTGTTGCTCCCTGGGGACGGGGACAGGGTGTAAATGAACGGCAGGAGAGCATTCTGAAGGTGTTGACGGATAAGTGGTCAAATAGGGCTGGTGGGCTCGCAACATTAACCAAGGAGTCAATTACTGCAATAAGGAGGGATCATACCTTACATGGTCCCTCACATGAGGCTATATAGGTAGAAATTAAAAAGCAAAAGGGGACAATCACATTACTGGGATTATACTGTAGACTCACAAACATTCAGCGAGAGATAGCCGGGCAGATATGTAGGGAAATCTCAGAGAAGTCAAAAAACAATAGAATTACAGTAATAGGACATTTCAACTTCCCCAACATTTACTAGGCTAGACAAAGTGTGAAAGGATTTGAGCGGGAGAAATTCTTAACTTGTATCCAGGAAACCTTTTTATACCAGCATGTAGAACGTCCTACAAGAGAGGGAGCGATGGTGGACCCCCAATTTTAGCGACCGAATCCGGGCAAATGTTAGAAGAATCAACGGGGGAGCATTTCAGTGATTGTGACCATGACTCAGTAATAATTCAGGTCTGATAGAAAAGGACAAAGTTGGACCTGGTGTGGAGTTTCTGCATTCGTGGAAGACCTATTTTAATATGATAAGACAGAATCTGGCCAAAGATGACAGGAGCAGCTACTTGTGGGAAAATCTACATCACAGTAGTGGAAGTCATTCAAAAAGGAAATAATGAGAACGCAGGGTCAATATGTTCCTGTACAGGTGAAGGGTGGGACCAACAATTCCAGAGAACCCTGGGTGTCGTGGAAAGTATAGGATTGTCTAAGGAATATAAAAGTGATGCTTATGGTAGAAATCGAGGCTTGAAAACAGCAGAAGCCCTAGACGATTATAGAAAGTGCAGGGGGTTACTTAAAAAAAAAAATTAGGAGAGCGAAGAGGAGGCAAAGAAAACATTATTGGGCAAAATATTAGATAGTCCGAAGGCATTTCTTAAGTACCTTAGGGGCAAGAAGATGGGGGAAAGAAGAGGCCTTATTAGGGACCGAAGAGGTAATCCGTGTGAGGGGCCCGAAGATGTAGCTGAGGTTTTCAATGAGTAATTCGCATCTGTACTCGCGGCAAAGAAGGACAATATAGGTATAGAAATAAGGGAGGCGGACTGTGATGTCTTTGAAAAAAATAGCATTGAAAGGGAGGAGGTATTAGCGGCTTTGGCTAGCTTCAAAGAGGATAAATCCCCAGGCCCAGACGTGATGTGTCCCAGGCTGTTATGGGCTGCAAGGGAGGAGGTTACAAGGACCCTGACATTAATTTTCAAACCCGCTCTGGCCACACTGAAGGCGTCATAGGACTGGAGGACTGCTAATGTGGTACCACTATTCAAGAAGAATGATAGGGGTAAACCAGGGAGCTATAGGCCAGTGAGTTTAATATCAGTGGTAGGGAAACCTTTGCAAAAAATTCTGAGGGTCAGAATTAATCTCCACTTGAAGGCGCAATGTGAAAGCAAAGATGGCCAGCATGGCTTTTTCAGCAGGAGATCGTGTCCCACAAATTTCATTGAATTGTTGGACGAGCAAACTAGGTCTGTAGATGAAGGTCGTGCAGTTGAAGTAGCCTAAATTGATTCAGTAGAGCTTTTGACAAGGCCTCGCATGGGAGACTGGTCAAGAAGTTAAGAGCCCATGAGATCCAGGGCAATTTGACAAATTTGATCAAAAATTGGTTTCGGGGCAGGAGGCCGGGTGTGATTCGAAGGTTGATTTTGTGACTGGAAGCCGGTGTCCAGTAGCGTACTGTAGGGTTCGGTGCTGGGTTACCCTCTGCTGTTTGTAGTGTGTATTAATGTCATATTCATGAATGTGGGAGGTATGATCAGTAAATTCGCAGATGACACAAAAATTACTGGTATCTTAAATAACGAGGAGGAAAGCCTTTTTACTGCAGTACGATATACACGGCCTGGTCCGATGGGCAGAACAGTGGCAAATTGAATTTTATACTGAAAAGTGTGAGATGATGTATCTTGGGAGGACTACCAAGGCAAGGGAGTACACGATGAATGGTGGGATCCTGGTAAATACAAAGTATCAGAGGGCCCTTGGTGTTCATGTCCACAGATACTTGAAGGCAGTAGCACAGGTAGATACGGTAGTTAAGAAGACGTATGCGGTACTTGCGTTTATTAGACACGACACTGAATACAAGAGCAGGGCACTGCCTAAGACGTTAGGTAGGCTACATCTGGAGTACTGTGTGCAGTTCTGGTCACCGTACTATAGGGAGGATGCGAATGCACTAGAGAGGGCGCAGACGGTACTCACCAGGATGTTGGTTGGGCTGGAGAGTTTCAGCTATGAAGAGAGACTAGATAGGCTGGCGGTGTTTTTCTCAGAGCAGAGAAGGCTGAGGGGGGACCTGATTGAGGTGTATAAAATTATGAGAGGCATTGATAGGATAGATAAGAATAAACCTTTCTACACAGCGGAGGGGTCTATTAACATGGGGCATATTATTAAGGTAATGGACAGGGTTTTTAAAGGGGTTTTGATGATTTTTTTTCACTCAGATGCTGGGTGCGTCTGGAACTGCTCTAAAACTCCATGATTCTATGAATTGACCCAAAGGAACTTGATCAAAAATTGAAACTGAACGGGTATTCGAAGACTCACGGTCGGCAGGATTCAAAATTGCGTGCAAAGACCCCAATGGGTTTCCTAACACACCGCCTTAAGCACTTGGCCACAACTACTTGGCTTCATACAAAGTAACTCACACTGATCCTCGTTCCAAACAATTCTCAGAAATGGCTTCTCCATAGTGTGATTTTGACTTCCTGTGCTGGATATAAATGTTTTATATCACTCTGCTGGTTACTAAGACCTGCACTCCTTCCTCATTGCGGCCGGAGCTGATTTGTTTCACTTTCTTCTTGTATGTTTATTTTTTCAATAGCCCCTGCATTTATACACAACGCAGATAGACACAAATGCATTGAGAGCTAACAAAGTCACACACACATATATTCAGAAATAGCACACAGATACAAAGATAATCCAGTTTGCAAACGGCACAATATTATTGCAGTACCTGCTGTAATCCAGTCCCTAGATGCCACAATACCTACGTTAAAGGTAAAAGTATTATTTGAAAGGAACACAAAGAGAATCCCTTTAAACCCTCCTGTCATTTTCCGTATTCGGTCTCCAATTTACATTTGAGAATCTACCAAGAAAAAGTGCTCCTGGATTCGATGGGATGGATCGAACAAACTGTTTCCTTGGACACTATTTGTACATGCAGAACACAGCAGACAGAATGGGAATGCAATGAACAGTCGATGCAGAGCCAATCAAAAGGGGTGTGTGGAGTCCACAAAGATTATAACATCAAGGCACCAGATGAGCTATGAGCGTGTTTTCTAGGTCGTGAGAAACAGGGGACCGTAGAGAAGGGAAAATGATTTTGTTCTCCAGGTACAGGTCTCACTAACCGCCAGTGCACATGTACAAAAAATCATTTTAAGACCTCAACTTCCAGGCTGTCATACCCGAGGTATGAATCATTCCAATCGATAGTTAGACAACAGTCTTGAATTTGCTGCTGCGCTGATCTATGTAACGGACGGGTTGGTATAAACCCTACAAACGAGTTTTGTAATACAATGTTTTGATTGTATCGCACTATTTTTCTGTAAACATGATTGTTCACCTCCTCTGGGGCGGCAAACTCATGGGGAATTTTATATCTGGGATGGCGGTGTATGATGATGCGAATTGGAAATTTTCAGGATGGGGCAATTGAGTCAGGTGATCGTCCAGGATTTTCGTGATATTTTCAGAAGCCGTGAAATACATAATACACCTGCTCCTATTTCTCATATTCTTCCAGAAACTACTCAGAGGAAGCATAGCATTGTATTGTCCCTGGAGTGGAAATAGTGGTGATTCACGAGTTTAATAGGTTACTTTTCAGGAATTCAGGTTTGATAATCCTAGATTCATACAATCATAGAATGGGTAAAGCACAGAAGGTGGATATTCGGCCTGTCCTGTCTCTGCTAGTGCTCTGAAGGACAAATTCTCCTAGTGTCAACCCCCTGCTTTCTTCTGTACACCCATAGGCGGCGGGACGACAGCCCCCCGCCCCCCACCCCCCTCCCCCCGCACCCCACACGCCCACACCCACCCCCCCCCACCCCCCCCACCACCCCCCCCACCCCCCAACCCCCACCCCAGCTTTATTGGCCGTTCTCCTTGTTCCTAATCTCTTGAGAAAAGGAGAATGGAAGGTGGTCTGATCGACGTTGCTATCCTGTCAGAATCAAATGTTAGATTAAATAGGGAGAAACTTCTTCTGCCGACGGTAAGGATGGGGTAGAATCAGAACATACTTTTGGCATTATTCACAGCGGTAGCATCTTTGCCAACCAACAGACAATTCAGGGAACACTTATCTCACTTAAGGTAGCTGGAAATCTAGAAATAATTCCTGAGGATCAAGGATGCCACCATTTCGAAAATATTTTTTTTGTTGCAAATCGCTTAAACATGTCCGTCCCTTCTGCTCTCCTGAAGAATTCAGCGTGCCTTGCTCTTTTTTCTGTCATGTCACTGGGACTGAGCACTTTCACCCAAAGGGCTGCACCTGGACAAGGGCTGGAGCCAAGGACCCTCAGGTTAAATGTCTGACGTCCTGCCGATTCTATCCGAGCTCCAATAGTTGCCATAGCTGCCTTCACTGTATACCAAGAGTCGTCAGAGCGTTTATTTTTGCATTTCCTTCTTTGCTAATTGACCCTCTATAGCGCTTTTCCCTCAGAGGTAGACAGAGAGCATCCCCATAGCTTCACTTCACGAATATTCTAATTTGCATCAGCAACTCGCCCCTTACCAGTGGCGCCTGAATCACAAATATTGTTACCCAGGTATCGGTGATAGGCCTTCAACGCTTTGAAGGTTGTATTTATTTCCGGGATATACTAAGTTGCAGAAATGGGAGTGGGCAGCTACGAAGGCAAATAAATGGATTTCACGAGAGCGCAAATCATTTCTTAGAATGTTTGTGGTGGGAAAGTGTGATACCATCCCCTTGAAAACAAGGAAGCTCATTCCGGGTAACATTTAATTTGTGCGAATCACAAAGTGTAGGGGTGTAAGCCAGCTCAAGGTCATAATTAATAAGCTCCACCATTTATTCCCCTCCCCACCCCCCTGCAGAAAGTGCAGTAGCATAAATCAGTCCATCCCTCCCCGTGTTCTGTGAAGCCCTTAATAAATGAAAGTGCTTCCTTAAGCATAGACTTCCAAAGGTAACATTGCTCCATTTGGGTTTTATAACTTTGGCAGGTAAATCCAAATGCTTTAATCGGACTTTGTTAGGTTGATTTCAACTTCATAACATCTGCCTGCATGTTGCTTCTTGCGGGGTTTTGCTTGTTTAGTTTTGTTACGTTTCTATCTTTATTCCTTCATGTTACATTCGGACGGTTGCTGTGCCGCCATTCACAACCTTATCTAGACACACCTTTTGTTTCTTTACCATAACCATTAAAACATTACCATGGATTTTGCATCAAGAAACCTTTTCCCTTCTTCCCTCCACCCTCACAGGAATTCGTTTATGTACGTCCTGCCCCTTCCTGCTCTCCACCAGTTTAAAATCTGTTATATTTATATCTCTATTCACTTCTGATAAGAATGCATCAACCTGAGCAGTTCGCTCTGCTGTTCACACAGATGCTCACTGGCCGGCTGAGTATTTCAAGGAAGTCCTAATTATTTTTAAATTTCCAGCAACCACACTACTTTGTTTTTCTACCTTAAAGGATCATGGAATCTCACTAAATCTGTATTTATTATGAACTATTTTTCAGGGTGACGTGTGAAAGCTGGATTGCAGAACAAAATTGACAGTTTTTTCTCGGAGTTAGGTACAGAGTCATTGCGCCGACATGTCTCCTTCAGAAGAGCAGGAATGTATGAATCACGAGTTTGATTTCTACGTGGACTGAGAGATTCGAAAATGGCTGAAGACGTGAAGGTGATGAATGAGTGATCCATCTGATATTTTGTACCGACCATTCAATACATGTGGCAATGCTGCATTGTCCAACCGCGGTGGCCGAGTGGTTAATGTGTTGTACATGGGGTTCTGTGTGAACGTGAAAACACTGCTCGCAGGCTCCATGACTGAAATGGTTACCGTCTTCCATCAGCTCCCTGACTTAAAATGCATCAAATTTAATCCATTGAATCAAAGCTGGGAAACAAAACTAATTTAACCAGAACAATTAAGCAATGACGATTTGCTCGAGACTAAACAAATGTAAGAAAAAAATGAGTGAAGAACAGACTCAGAAATCAGTTTGGAAATAAATTTTAATGAAGAACAGGCAAAAGCTTGGGAGCAAAAGCAGGGCCATCAGCTAATGAGTATTTCCACGAAACGAAGACTCGAAACGTTAACTGATTTCTTCTCCACCGATGCTGCCAGACCTGCTGAGTTTTTCCAGGTAATTCTGTTTTTGTGTTGAGTATTTACGCGGGTTGGTTTCACTCAGTTTTAGCAGACATTTCTACAATAAATGATCAAAACAGGACTGAAACTGGCAGGAAGTGGAAGAATTGTTTTCTGAAATCTTTCAATTTCACACTTTATTTAGATCGTAGTAGAAAGACAGTCAATATGAATTAGAACAGGGACATTAATTGAACTCTAATTAGGACAAGAAACTTTGGTTTGGCTTATCACTTTTCTAATCAATGTCGGAATATCCGTCCAAACAGATTTAACGACCTTCTTAAGTTCTTCCCTGAATTTGGTTTGTGTAGCTGCATAAACACATGTGTTTGTACAGGAACTCAAATACATCAGCATATAACCTGCCTGAGAGCCGATGAATGCCAGAGATGTATGATCGGGCCGATAATGCATGGCTAAGTTGTTAGTTACAGAACAGACAGTTGCTGTCAACCACAGCACTATAAAACTGCCTGACACAGTGAATAGCAAAATAATGGATTTCCTTCGGTTTGCCACCTCTGGGTCATTCTGATGCTTACTGTTGTGAACCTGGAGTCCTCTGCGGGCTCTGGTGGCTGTTAAAATGAACTTGATTGTCAAACAATTAAGCAATAATATAAAAAGAAAAGGAAGTAATGGAGATAAAATACTTCCGAACTTAAAGTACGCTACCCCGGCAGGCGATGAAAAAAAATCTGCGCTAGGGCGGAAACCCCACTGAACATTATTAATGATCAGTTTGTGTTCAAAGGCAAACCAGAACGGAATATTCTCTAAATAGATCAGCACAGAGACAGTTGTCACTACCGCTAAAGCAGTTTTTGCAGTGCAATACTTCGTTTTAAACTTCTGACAACATATCGATACATAACGGTCAAAAGTGAAGGAGACAGTCAACCACACGGACATATCTAGGTTATTATTATTCATGTACATAGTTAACTTGCTGACGACAGTGTAGGAGAGGAATGAATAAGGGAAGAGTCTGCTGAAAATTTGATATACTATTATATTGAATAACATGATCAGTAGATCTGCTGTTGCCATGGACACCATATAGACGGAGATGCATTTGGAAAGACCGCAATTTCTTCTGGTGAGAATCATTATTGTCAGTAGGTTCACTGCAAAAAAGAGGGAACTGATATCAGTAATAGTGACAGTCAGGTGATTCTCACATTTACTGGGGAAGAATGTTCAGACGCGTTCCGACTTAGAATTGTGCGCACTGATTCTTTCCTATAATATAGGCAGATAATTATTTTTCAGTGCTCTAAATCATTATACACTCAATGCCCTTCCAGCACACTTCTTTGTGACAGTTTCAAGGCAGCAGCGGGAGGCCCGCTGGGAGTCAGTACCTGGAATTTTAATGCAGAACGTCGCCACGAACACCGACACTCAGGCACTTAAGTCTCAGTGTGGGGAGTATTCGGTTCGGGCGGTCGTTTAAGACGGGCGGTAACGGAGCAGCCGGCAATCATGCTCCCGATTGAATTTTCATTGCCATCGCCCCTGACATAAGGTTCAGTCTCTATTCGCACCATGACTGTGCAGATGCGGCCGTTCCTGAGTAACTCGAAGGGAAAGTAGAGCTTTACATGTAAAAGTACGTTTGAGGGATAACTGGGATGCTTCTATAACTTGTAAATTTTCTGTAGCTCATGAAGTAACGAATTCACTTACTCAAATCCACATGGATATTTCAGTGCAGTTTTCAGCGCTAACACCGTCCTGCAATTTATCATTGAATGTCAATTTTATAAGTTACCCCGCAGCCCTATGTAGCAATAGATTAATGCTTCCATTTAGTTTCATGTCGAGGGATGGAATCTCGGGAGCAGCATCAGAGGTCAACAGTGTTCAATCTAATTTTCAAACAATTATTGGAAAAAAAGGATTTTTAAAAAATGCCTGCACAGTAAAAATAAGGCACATCGCTACGTCTTTCCTACTTAAATTCTCAGAGTGCAATTTACCCGTGAACTGATAGGGAGGTGGTGAAACTACCAGGGTTGTTGTGCAGCTGAGGGGAAGGGAATACGTCCTGGAGTGGTAATCATTGCTCGAGACATCCAAGGAGCTTTGTTAAGTGGAATTGCTGCAGTCCGGGCAACTGTTAGCTGAAAGTAGGCAATGAAAAAATATGTGCATTGCGATGACTACTGCCCAATACATTATTTCCTCATTGACGCTCTGTTGGAGGGTGAAGAATTAATCTCGCCTTGCTTCGTATGGGGATGATGTTCAGCTCCCGAATTCCACAATCAAACGACCAAAACATGGGCCAGGGATTCCGGCTCATATTCACCAAGTCATCCTTGAATTAATGACTCTAAAATGAGGACACTATTGGACTGTGTTACCTAGTAATTAGCAGTATGACTATCAACAGCTTTCAGGTAACAGCATACACTGACTTACTGGGAACCCCAAAGGTTGCGAGCGCAGGATAGAACATGTCCTTTAGCTGCAGAATAGTTGGCCGTACCATCTTTCCGAAGAATGGAATAACTGTTCAGCTTTGCCGCTCTAACTAAAGTATATCTGATGTCTGTAACTATTTCTCCTTTATAGAAACATCCGGGTGACGGTGAGGAAAACAGATTACACAATAAGTGACGATCATTACAGTCGCTGAACAGAACAGGTGATTTTCCTCGTCATTGCCTCAGGAATACCAATGGGGAAATTGTCCAGGGAACAGCCAAACTAAAACAATGATCAAGAGAATGTGTTCCCAGAGGTCATGCGCTTTGTGCATGCGCTGTGATCACAGAAGCGCAGTCAGTTGGGCAGTGGCTTTATTTACATTTGCGGTTCCATTTGTTTTCCTCTGTAGCGATTTTTTAAAACCTCAATGGTGTGTTTAAATGTATTATGTTAGATTATAACATATTCAAAGTAAAGCATGATTCCGATTCTAATAAACTTGGTGTAACTCACACTAACTTCTCTATTGTCTGTCTAAATTTGGAACATGTTGCGAGAAGTTTATGAATTTGTCCAGCCGGGGAGAAAGTTCTTTAGCAGCCGATGATGTTCTGCCTGTACTTCAATAAATGATATCAACTGGGTCTCGTTAACTTTAGATTTCATAAGCAAGGGACAGGGACACAAACTTTTTGTAAATAAAATTTAGATACAATTGCAACTGAGGAGAACAATTGTAAATAAAATAATATTTATTTTTGTTTAATTAAATGTGGTATGTGCTTTAACAGAAGTATTGAGCTAAGCAGCATAATTCTCCTGCTCGTCGTTGTTAATAAAAGTATTTTCATTCTGTGATAAGAAATCTTCTATCAGGAACATGATGTCAATAAACCTTTGATTGGCAATAACTTTGTTATCGATGATTAAAAAACAATTTCCCAGTTGGCCATTTTTTAATATTTTTTTTTATTTTTTGCCGCTTCCTGATCCGTTCTCCCCTTCCTTCTGTTCTCCAGAACCTGCTTATTAACTTCCAAATTCTTCCAACCTGAGAATCTCCTGCCTAAAACCGCTGCAGTATTTCCTCAGGTCAAATCCACTGCGCACCATCCATGTCTTGTCATTCACCCTGCCCCGCCCTCAGACTCATGGCATTCTACAACAAAAATGTACTCCAGATCACCGGCACCATGAGCAATGTCACTGAAAGGGTCAGCCAGTACATTGAGCTGAACTCATGAATGAGGTGGAGAAAAAAAAGACAATCTCTGCCCTACTTAACACAACTGGTGGGTGAGGTAATTTGAAGAGCGGCCGGGTCGAAGACATGTAGATTCCCAATTGCTGCAGTCGTACCATTTGTCTGATTTCAAGTCGATTACAATCGATGGAACAGAATATTAAGCGGAATATATAACAGGAATCTGATAGGAGTCCACTTGACTTCAGTTCTCTACATTCTATACCTTTAATGCCCGGTTAGTCTTTCCACCCCACCCCCACTAGAGCTGTACCTTGAGTGTCCTGCCATCCATTCTTAATTAGCACATTCGTTTAGATAATATCACCACCTTCAACACCTCTTTGTTCCTTTGTCTGTGACATCTTTTGATTATCTGCTCCTATCACTGCTTGCTTGTCCCTACAACCACCACCCCCCCGCCTCCCCCACCAACATCTCTCTCCGCACCACTCCTCCCTACCCCCCCCCCCCCCCCCCCACACACCCCATCTTAAACCAGCTTATATTTCACCCCTCTCCTAATATTACTCAGTTCTGTTGAAGGGTCATGAGGACTCGAAACGTCAACTCTTTTGTTCTCCACCGATGCCGCCAGACCTGCTCAGTTTTTCCAGGTAATTCTGTTTTTGTTCAGCACTGAGCAGGGCTTCCAGAACAGTCTTGCTAGATCAAAGTGGATGTTCAGCACCAATTATCCGGCAAGATCTTCTCAGGAGATGTGTTTGTGATATTCTATAAGCTTGGCAACCGGGAGCCATTCTAACCCCATATTTGCTGTAGGGTTTTAAAGCCCCACTTCAAGCCCTCCTTTTGGTGCTTGGCTGCCCTGCTCAAGTAAACCAACCTAATCATATGATGCTCCGGGGCCTCTGCCCCATTGTGGTGATCAGCCATACAGTGTGTTGAACTCGGATTGTACCCTATATCTTGTAATGCCACTGTTCCTCCAACAACAAGCTTCGCAGATCCTTAAGCAATGGCTTTGTTCTTACCTTTCCCCATTTCTTCCTACATGCTGTACATGCTGCAATTCCCCAACCTACTGCAAACAGTAACTGTAACATTACCAAGACATGGGAGATAATTCGGTTCCAAGGCGAGGATTCAACACTTAGTCTCCAGTTCCAATCTCACTTCCACCAAGTTCTGGCCCTTAGATGCTTCTATATATCTTTCCTCAAAATTGTTAGGCCCTGTTTCAAACGTGGTATCATTGCACTATCCTGCTTAAACTCTCCTTAATTTCTTGTAAGTTTTCAGGGAATGGGGAATAGGTGCCCCCCCACAGGGACTTAACACTGCTCCAAGTCCTGTATTTTATCTGTAACATTTATAGTAACCAGCTCCCTCGATTTTATGCACAACAGTCTAGTATGTCCAATAGTAACAGGGACCCGGGGTTTAAAGCAGAAATTTGGCATTGTGATATTAGCCGTAAGTCCTGCTTATTGATATTCGACTTCGGTGGTAGCGGTGTTGTACCCACCTCTCCCTCAGTACCCTGAGCGGAAATAGTGATGATCGGTGTTGGATACTTCCAGCATGCATCCCTCTGTCCTATTATAGCCTCACTCATCCTCTGTGCGCTGGACCGCTCTGTGTGGGCACATGGTTAATCTGCCTTTCCGGTAATTGGATTCCGCACATGCTATGGGCCCAGACATCATTCTGGCAATAGTACTGAAGATTTGTGCACCAGAACTTGCGGCGAGCCTAACCAAGCCCCTCCAGTACGGCTACAACACTGGCATCTAGCCGACTATGTGAAAAATAGCCCAGGTATATCCTGTGGTCAAAAACCAAGATAAATTCAAACTGGCCAATTACCACCCCATTAGTCTACTCTCCATCATCAGTAAAGTAATGGAAGCGCTTATCAGCAGTGCTTAGAAGCAGCATTTGATTAGCAATAACTTGCTCACAGATGCCAAGTTTGGGTTCCGCCAGAGCCATTCAGCTCCTGACATCATTATAGAAATGGTTCGAACATGAAAAGAGCTGAATTCCCGAGGGTAGGTGACAGTGGCTTCCCCTACAAAAAAAAATGGTGAAAAGGCACCATTTGATCGAGGTCCCCTAGCAAAACTGGAGTCAATGGGAATCAGAAGGAAAAATCTCACTGGTTGGAGTCATACCTAGCACCACGGAAATGGATGTGGTTGTTGGAGGTCAAGTCATCTCAGCTCGAGGATATCACTAATTTATTGTTCTGCCCTCAGCCCAACAATTTCAGCTGTTTCATCAATGAACTGCCTTCCATCATAAGGCTTGAAATGCGGATGCTCCTTGGTGATTGTGCGATGTTCAGCATCCTTCACTACTCCTCAGATTCTGAATTAGTTCATGTCCAAATGCAGCAAGGCCTGGACAATGCCCATGCTTAGGATAGCATTCGTGCCAGACAAGTGTCGGGCAATGTCAAACTCCAACACGAGAGAATCCAACAATCGCCTCTTGATGTTCCATGGCAACCATCACTGATCCCCCCACTATCAATATCCTGAGGGATACCATTGACCGGTCACTGGACTAGCCATATAAGCACTGTGGCTACAAAAGCAGGTCAAAGGCTTGGAATGTTGAGATGAGTATCTCACCTCCTGTCACCACAAATACTGCCCCCCATCTACAAGACACAAGCAAGGAGTGTGATGGAAAACTCCCCACTGACCTGGATGAGTGCAGATTCCAGGACACTCAGGAAGCGTGTCAAGGTTTAGAGCAAATCAGCCCACAAACATTGACTCCCCCCACCACCGACTCACAGCAGCAGCAGTGTGTACCACCTGAAAGATGCACTTCAGGAATTCACCAAGGTTCCTTTCACAGCACCTTCCAAACACATGATCAATGCGATCTAGAAGGGCAAGGGTAGCAGATAGAAGAGGACACGATCACTTGGATTTTCCCCTCCAAGTCACTCCCCATTCTGACTTGGAAACAGATCGTTGTTCCTTCACTGTCCCTGGGCAAATTTTTAGAACTCCCTTCTTAACAGCACTGTGGGTGGACCTACACCACATGGACTGCAGAGATTGAAGATGGCGGCTCACCAACACCTTCCAAGGGCAACGAGGGATGGGCAATAAATATTGACCTAGCCAGCGAAGCCCACATCCCGTGAATGAATAAAAAAGAACACAATATCTAAGCTCATGGCCTAACATATCCCCCACTCTACCATGAGAATCAAGGCAGGGGATCAATGAAGAGCGCAATAGGGCATGCTAGCAGCAGCACTAGGCATACCAAAAATGAGATGTCAACATTGTGAAGCTAGAAAACAGGACTACTTGCGTGCCAAACAGCAGAGACAACAAGTGATAAGCAGATCTAAGTGACCCCACAACCAATGGATCAGATGTAAGTTATGCAGTCCTGCCACACTCAGTCGTGAATGATGGTTGACAATTAAACAACTCACTTGAGGATGAGGCCCCACAAATATCCCCATCATCAATGATGGAGGAGCCCAGCACATCAGAGCAAAATATAAAGCTGGGGCAATTGCTACAATCTTCAGCCAGAAGTGCCAAGTTGATTATCCATCGTGGCCTCCTCCGGAGGTCCCCGGCTTCACAGGAGCCAGTCTTCAAACATTTTGATTTACTCCATGTGATATCAAGAAACGGCTGAAGGCACTGGAGAGTGCAAAGCCCATGGCCCTGACAGTGTTCCGCCAATAGCACTGAAGACTTGCACTCCAGAACTTGCCACACTCCTAGCAAAGCTTTTTCAGTACAGCGACAACACTGGCACCTAACCAGCTATGTGGAAGTTGCCCAGATATATCCTGTACACAAAATGCAAGCAAATCCAACCTGGCCAATTACCGCCCCATGAGTGTATTCTCCTTCATTAATAAGTAATGGGAATGGTTATCGACAGTGCTATCAAGCAGAACTTGCTTAGCAGTAACCTGCTCACTGATCCCCAGTTTGGGCTCAGCCAGGGCTACTCAACTATTAACCTCATTGCAGCCTTAGCTCAGTCAGGGACATAAGATCTGAACTCACTATGTAAGTTGAGGGTGACTGCCTTTGACACTGAGGCCGCATTTGGCAGAGCATGGCATCAAGGAACACTATCAAAACTGGTGTCAATGGGAATCAGGAGGAAAACATTTCCCTGGTTGGAGTCATACCTAGCACAAAGGAAGATGGTTGTCGTTCTCTCAGGTCAGTCAACTCAGCTCCAGGACATCACTGCAGGAGTTCCTCAGGGTGGTTTTATCGGCCAAACCATCTTCAACAAATTCATCAATGAACTTCCTTCCATCATAAGGTCAGAAGTGGGGATATTCACTGTTGATTTCAAGATGTTCACCTCCTTCGCAACTCCTCAGATATTGAAGCAGTCTATGTCAAAATGCAGCAATACCTGGACAATATCCAGGCTTAGGATGACAAGTGGCAAGCAAATTTCGTGCCGCACAAATGTTAGGCAATGACCATCTGCAACAAGAGAGAATCCAACCATCGCCCCTTTCTTTTCAATGGCAATACCATCACTGAATCCACAACTATCAACATCCTGGGGGTTACCATTGACCAGAAAGTGAACTGAACTCGTCATACAAATACTGTAGCCAAAAGAGCAGATCAGAGGATAGATTTCGTGCAATATGTAGCCCAGCTCATGACACCACAAAGCCTGTCCACCATCTATAAGACACAAGTCAGGAGTGTGATGGAATACTTCCCACTTTCCTGGATGAGTGCAGCTCCCACAACACTCAAGAAGCTTGGCAGCATCCAGGGCAAAGCAGCCTGCTTGATTGGCATCACATCTGCAAACATTCTCTCACTCCATCAGGATGCACAGTAAACTCGCTGTGTACCATTTACAATATACACTGCAGGAATTCACCAAGGCTCATTCGACAGCACCTTCCAAACCCACGACCACTACCATCTAGAAGGACAAAGGCATCAAATGGATGGGAATACCAAAACCTGGATGTTCCCCTCCAAGTCACTCACCATCCTGACTCGGAATATATCGCCGATAATTCACTGTCGTTGGGTCAAAATCCTGGTACTTCCTCCTTAATGGCACTGTAGGTCTACCTCCACCACATGGTATTCAGCGGTTCAAGAAGGCAGCTCACCATCTTCACAAAGGTAGTTAGGGATGGTCGATAAATGTTGGCCCAGCTAGCCAAGCGCACATCCCACGAATGAATGAAAAAAAAAGTTCAGGAGGCCGTTCAGCCCACACTCGAGCCCGTTACACCGGAATTGGAGGCCTCCCATTCACCACACACCAACAGCCCACACACACACACCCCGCCCGCCCCCACCAATTTGATCTGTTGAACCGGAACAGCCTGAGGCCGTTCACACCCTTCGCAAAATTCTTACACAGTTAGAAAGGGATGCCCATTCTGCCCCTCTTGAGTATATTATACAGAATCAGATGAAGGCCGCTAATCCCAGCTCGGTCTCGTTACATAGGAACAGGAAATAGTAATTCAGCCCCCTCTTCAGCCTGTTTCACAGTAACTGAGAAGCTCCATTTAGCACATCCCCATCCTGGAACACTGAAACAGGAGGAGGCTCCTTTATGACCACCAGATCCCGGTACACAGGAACAGGAGGAGGTAATTTAGTTATATCCTTGTATTATTTTCGTCACGCCTAACCTTGAGTGCTGATGTACTCTCTATCCATTCCTATGACCGGCTGTTCATCATTTCGCATATTAATACCTTTCTCTCTTGCTTTCCTTTGCTCTCTGATTTACCACATCTTTCCTAATATGTCCCTTTACACGCACAATTGAGATTAAACTCCTCTCTACTTCGCTCGTTAGTTGGCCCTAGCACTGATCAGGTGTAAATTGCCCCAACGGTACAGCTCCCACTTTCCCCATTACTCGTGTCAGTGCCCCAAAAAACGGAACCCACCTACCACAGCAGTCATTAAGCCACGTAGAAATTTTTTGTAATCTTATTTGCCCTGTACCAAATTGCACGTGGCTCAGGTAATAATCCAGAAATCATTACATTCGAGGTTCTGCTTCTTAATATTCCGTCTATCTTCTCACACTGATCAAGCATTACCCCCTTCCTTGTCCTGTCATTGGTACGCACATGGACCACAACGACTGGACCCTCTCCCCTCCCGCTGCAAGTTGCTCTCCAGCCCTGAGCAGATCTTCCTAACGCTGGAACCAGGCAGGCAACACAGCCTTCGGGACTCTGGTTCTTTGCTGCAGAGAACAGCGCAAATCCCTCGCACTATACTGTTCCATACTGCCACTACACTCCTTTTATTCCCTCCCCACTGGAATATCTTCCTGTACCACGGTGCCATCGGCAGTCAGCTCAGCCACGCTGCAGCCTCCCTCTCACCCAAACAAGCTGAAACAACCTCAAACCTGATGGAAAATTGTGGAGGTTAAGGCTCCTGGGTTCCCTTACCTGCATCATTGAAGTCATATCGTGGCTCTCCCTAACCAACTTCTAAATCGCAAGACCATATCCAAAGAGGTTCCACTGCCTCCTTTCTACAGAATTAGAGGGAGCGTACCGAATGGAGTGTCAGAATTGGTTTGTCAGTCTGCATTATTTGGATTGCGTGTATCAGTCAAAGCTTGTGTATCATTTAGAGGGTCTGTATCGATTCAGGGTTCCTCGTCAGTTGGGGTGTCGTTATTGGCTGGAGTGTCTTTATTAATTAGAGGGTCATTGTCCGTCAGAAGGTCTTTATCAGGTCGAGTTTCTGTATGGGTTGGAGCATCGGCAGCGGTTGAAGTTTCTGTATAAGTTTTAAGGTGTGTATCATGTGAGGGGTTTATAGGTTGGAGGGTCTTTATTGGTTTAAGGGTCTGTATCAGTTGTACTGTCTGCATAGAGTAGAGTGTCTATATGAGCTGGTGGGGCTCTATCCGTTGGGTCTGAACCAGTTGGAGGATCTATATCGAATGGAGAGTCTGTATTTGTGTAGGCTCTGTCAGGGTTGAAGAGTATGTAACTGTTGCAGGGTCTGTATCGGTTGAAGGGCATTTATTTAGAGGGTCTGTATTGAACGGAGCGTCAGTAACAGCTGGACGACCTGCATAACTTGAAATATCTGTATCAATTGCAGAATCTTTATCTGTTCGACAGTTTGCATCGAAGGTCTCTATTTGTTAGAGGGTTTGGATCAGTTGGAGCCTATTTGTTCGTGGGCCTGCAACGGTTTTTCATCTTTGTCAGTTTTTGCAGGTGTTTTGAAGGGTTTTTATTCTGTTATGGGGACTGGAGTTTCTGAGGCTTTCCACTGGGTTAAAATGTGTTACTCGTTTGAGGAGCTGTGTCAGATTCAGAAGTGGAATCATCCTGTGGAGTTGTATTATATTAGGATGTTATATGATTTTTATTCTGATTTGAATAGTCAAGAATTACACTCTTTCATGCATTCACCGATTGTCTGCAGGTAAAGAGGCCAGCGCTATCCCAGAGTACCAGAGAACAGACCGAAAAGAGACCACCACATCGTAATTTAATTACTGAATGCGGACAATTGAGTGAAGGACATCACTGATTCAATATGAGATCTAGAGATGGGATTATGATTGTGTTCACACACACTCTCTCATACAAACACACACACACACACACACACACACGAAGACACACATCGACAAACGCAAACACACAAACAAAGGCACAAGTATACAAACGATGGATATACTCAGGGTGCACAAACGGAGATACACACACACACACACACACACACACACGTACACATGCACGCGCACAAACACACAGACACGCGTAAATTCATGCACATTCACACGCATACAAACGCAGACACATTCATATGTGCAGAAGCACATGCACTCACACACCCTTGCACACACATACACACACTCACGAACATACAAATACATAAACACATGCATGTACAAACACATACATGCAAAAACACAGAAACCACTCACACGGAATTACTCACACACACGAAAGCACTCGCAGCAGGCGCACTTAGTTACAAAAGCTCACACAAGGTTTCACAAACTCAGTCTCTCTGTCTCTCTCCCCCACTCCTCTCTGTCTCTCACACACACAAACAAAAACACATGGAAACAAACACACGCGCGCGCACACACACAAACACAACACACTCACTCACGCACATACACATACATGCACTGACACACACACAAACAAACACATGCAAACACAGACGCAAAGACTCACACCCACACCCCCACACACATAGAACTGTGCAAACACACAGTCGGAAAAATAGAGTTTCACAAACTGAGAGAATCACATAGGCACACACACACACAAACACACACACACAAAGGCAGAAACACGCACACGTAAGTGTGCTCCATACAAGGCATTTGTACAGCACCTACCAAACCTATGACCACTACCACACAAAACGACAAGGGCTGCAGATAAAAGGGAACACCATCACCTGGAAGCTCCCCTCCAAGTCGCTCAACATCTTGACTTGGGACTATGCCGCTGTTCTTTCACTGTTAATGTGTCAAAATCCTTGAACTCCCTCCCTAACAGCGTTGTGGCACCTACACAACATGGACTGCTGCGGCTCAGGAAGGCCATCACCTCGCAATGGCATCTAGGGTTGAGCAGGCAGCGAAGCCCACAACCCGTGAATGAATAAAACACTCACATATGCAGGCACACAGACGCTTACAAACGCACACACACAGAGGCACACACTCACAAACACACACAGACACACACACTGACATAGAAAAGCAGGCGAACACACACAGAACAGATAGATGCACACAAGTACACAAAGGGAATGCCCACACTGCTACACACAACTCTCTCTCCCACACACACACACGTACACACACACACACACACACAACACACACAATCAGAAATACATGAACACACACAAATGCAGACACACACAAGAAAAAATGCAGAGGAACACACACAAAAACACACGAATGCACGCACTCATAAACAGAGCACACACACCGTTATTCTTTCTCTCTCTCTCTCTCTTTCACACACACACACAGAAATACACACAGAGCATAGATACATACATACCTACATGCATACAGACACACACATTGGCACACCATCAAAAATACACACACACACACACTCACATACGCAGACACACACAAACAAAGAGAAGCAGAGGAACACGCACAAAACACACGAATACACAGCACAAACCGTGCATTATCTCTCTGTGTGTGTCTCTCTCTCCATGTCTCTCACACACACACACACATATTCACACACATAAAAAACACAAAGATACACGCAGAAACAGAAAAAAATCCACGAACACATATTGAAGAACACACATGCATGCACAGCACACGCACAAAAAACATGCACACGCTCACTCACAATTATATTCACACTCTCACACAGACACAAATACACATAAGCACTCACACAACTCACATGCACACCCAAATAGACACACACGCACACACAAACATTCACACAGATATGTACATAATTACACAAATAAGCTCACGCATTCACACAAACACACACACGCACACACACATAGATAAACACAGGACCTACACACATACACACAGTTACACACAATTATTTAAGCACACACATGAATAGACATGCACAGACATGCCCTCACTGAACTACATACACAGAAAGACACATACAAGTACACATACACACAAACGCAGTTACACACAGAACACTCATGCATACACACACGTACACACACACGTTTACACACATTCATACATATTCACAGACAGGCACTCACACGCACACGCACGTTCAAAAACACAAGCTCTCTCTCTCTATTTCCCTCCCTCTCTCACAGACACATTCACACTTATAGAACACACACGAAAACACACACGCGCGCTCACAGTTACACATAGAGGTTACAGACATCCATGCACTCACAACGAATCAAAAAGTAATCACACAGGAACAGTCCCACACACGCACACTCACAAACACGTGCACACATAATCACATACTGGGAAAAAACACACTGGCTCACTCACACACACATAAGCACATAGGCAGACACACACACACACACTCACACTCTCACACATACAAACACAATCTTAAATACACGCACACTCTCACATGCACAGGCACACACAGCACAGAAAAGCACAGGAACGTGCACGGAAACACACGCGCGCACACAGAACACGCATTAATAGGCGTAGAGATGCTCGCACACATTTATAATCAATCTCTCACACAGTCCCACACACATATGCACACATATAGATACGCAGAGAAACTACACACATGCAGAGAGTCACAAACACTTACGTAATCACACACACAAACATACACGTGCACAGGCACGTTCTCACTCAAAAAAAAACATGCAGAAGCACATGCAGAAACACACATATAAACACACACACGCAAACACATAGGTACAAACAGAACTTCCACACATTGACACAGTGACAAACATGTATGGAATCGCACACACAGGCTCACACAGACGCACTCACTGGTGTGTGCACAGCAATCATATACTCAGAAACACACACGCACAAGTACACACCAACACCGCACTAACATACAAAGAGACACACAGAGACACACACACACACAAACACACTCACAGACACACACACACAATGTCTCTCGCTGTGATGTCTTTGACGTCTTATCTGGCCTGCGGAGGGTCAGAAACATGACCAATCTGCCTTGGGAGGTGTTGGCGGCAATGCTCAATTCAAATCCCCTGTGAGTCGGGTAGGCACCCCATGCCGCAGGAGGAGGAACGATCCTCCTCTGATCCACGAGGTTATGTCACTCTTCTCATCACTCCCAAATCACAGACTCACAAACACATCACATGTCCATAGGGTTCTCACACACCAACAGATGTCAGGCAGATTTCTCATCTGGCCTAGTAGGCGTCCTGCTTAACTCTTTGTTCATGCAGGACATGTGGCATAGAACAAGAGGGAGAGGTCTTACACTGCTGGAGAAATGCTAAAATCAACTCCACACGGGTTTAGAAGGCAGGGTAATGCAGCTGGCTGGCAAACATCTGGACTGGTCCTGTCCTTATGGTGAGATCGGCGGTGCTCTACCAAGTGAGGATCCAACAATGTAACACCCATCAACATCCATGCCGTTACTGTGTGTTTCACAAGCCACTGCTAAGCACTAACTATCTCTCCTTTCTATTGCAGGCATATCTGGGAAGCAGCCAGTGGAGTCCTCGCCTTTTTGAACAATAAAACAATCCCGGCGCATGAATCGATATTTAATTAACAAACGGGAAGCAGCAGAGGGAACAGATTCAGAGAATCAGTGGATGTCACTGATTTGGAATAATTCTATCGCCGCTCCACAAGACAGTTCACGGGAACACCTCATTATCAGTAATAAGGAACAAAGCTGAGTGACATTTTAAATGGAAGGTAAGTGCAGGCTCGAAATCTCTTTATTTGAATTCGACACGCGTCGTTCTTGGAACAGAATCGTACCGAAAATGGTCAAATTCAGCTCAAACTGCTGATTTCAGAGGTTTACATTCAGCAAACTGTGAAAGCCGGGAATCGGACGGTGATTAACTGTTCAGAAGGCGGATACGCTCACCACTGCGCCAACATGACAGGCTGCATAAACCCCATCTAACAACATTTCTCAAGATAGTGGACAAGAGCGTTTTCGCTTAAAATTAACACAAAGTCGTTGTTGTGCCACATGAGGAGATATTAGGCCAGATGACAAAAGTTTGGTTAAGGCATAGATTTTAAGGATCGTTTAAAAAGTGAGAGGGAGATAGAGAACTGGAGAATTATAGGGAGGGGCACCAGAATATTAGACCAGGTCAGCTGAAAGCACGACTGTAAATGCTGTAGGGATCAAAATTGGGAATGTTAAAAATGGCAGAAGGGCATGAATCTAGAAGATTTGTTAGACTGGAGGAAGTTACAGAGAAATTAAGAGCGAATTCATGGAGGGGAATCAAAGTAAGGATGCGGGTTATAAAATACAGCGATTGTCGTGTATCAATAGATTTGTGCAATAAAACGCTACCGATCACAGATTTAAAATAAAACCACCAATTGCCATGTACCGAAGGGACCTCTGAGCTTCCAGCATCCTTGGTGTGTGGAATTGTTTCCTAATTTCAATGTTGAAATCTGTCTTTTTTTTAAAATGTGTCCCTTATTCCCAGGTTCCAAGCGAACAGAAATAGTTTCATTGAGTTGACCATATTTGCAGAGGGAAATCTGGGTGTCCAAGTACATGAATCAGTAAAGAAGTTTGGATGCAGGTCAGCAAGTGATGACGAAGGGAAATGGGATGTTGGCATATATTGAGGGAGAATGGAATATAAAAGTAATCAAGTTTTACTGCAGCTGTACAGGAGTTTGGACAGGGCAGGTCTGGAATTCTGTGTACAGTTCTGGCTTTCGTAATTGAAAAGAAAATACATTAATTCGTCTTGAAACAATAATATTTTTCATGTTATTTTAAGATTATATGTGTGTGTGTATGGTTCTGTGTGTGACTGAATTAATTGAATTCCGACCAGGTAGGCTGCAAGATTGAAATTATCAAAATAATTTTGTTGTAAAAATAAGTTTTGAAATGCTGGTGGAAATTTGGACGAGGGCAGCATGTAGCGTGGGAAGGAAAATTGCATTTTAGAAGAAGTGGAAAGGTGGTTTGGTTTCAAAGGGGTGGTAGGGTGTATACAAATAAAGAGATAAATAGGGCAAGGATATTACGTTTGTTTTTTTTCCAAAATGATAGAGGCGATATTGACTACGTCAAAGATTTTTATATTATGGGAAAAGTAAATTTCCAAAGAGCTGTAGAACAATGGAATTTACAGATTAAAGAGAGAGAAAACACATATAAAGAGGGATGAAAGACTATATAGGGGGTGTGGCCGTGTGTGATTGAAAGGTACAGCGTGTGAAGCACTCCTTGGGGGAAAAGCATCCAGCCGCTTTAGCAGATGACTGATGTGCCCAGTAAAAAAAAATGTTGGCTGAAAAGCTTTTGGAAATCCACTATCGAGTTGTTGTTGTGGTAACCGTGCTCGGTTTGATTTTGTTGTTTGAAATCTCTTTTGGACTGTTGCCTTTATAGGGGAAGTGGAGTTGGCAGCCTGCTTAAGTAAGAATTTTGGGAACTGCTAAGGCTAAATAACCGTGCAACATTAATCCTTTGCGTGTTTGTTGTTTCTTTTTTTTTCCCCCCCTTTTGTTAATCAATGCTTTAACTTGATTTTAAAATGTCTAAAAGTGTTAGTGGAATCAATTCCTCTGAATTCAGTGCATAAGCCGTCTCATATTAAATACAAATTGCAAAACCGTTGGGATAGAGTGGCCAAGTTTCTTCTGTGGATTACGTCCAACTGACACATGTCACATGCCATGTTATAACAAATGAATATGAAGTACTCAGTGAAAATTCACTCAATTCATTTCAATGATGCCGGGTTTATGTGATGAAGACAGTTTGGGCGTGCTCTCAATTGAGTCCAGAAGAAAGTGAGGTGATCTTATTGAATCACACCCGATCCCGAGATGACTTCATTGGGTGGAGACTAGAATTAGGGGACACAGTTGAGAAATGAGAGGTCTCCATTTTAAGATGTGATGAAGATTTTGTATTCTCCCAGAGTGACATTCATCTGCGTAATTCTGCACCCCACCTCCCGGAACTCACCCCCACCTCACTGCTCCCAAACACTCAGTGCGCACCGCCCCCATCTCTCCCAACGAACGTCCTGCCCCAAAAGTATTAGGGATTGGGTCATTGAATTCATTCCACACTAACTAGGACAGATTTTTGATGGTGAAGGGCTATGAAGGACACACAGGAGAGTCGTGTTGAGACCACAATCAGGTGAGCCATGAGATTCTCGAACAGCAGAGCAAGCTCGAAGGGCTGAAGCGCCTACTCCTGATCGTAAAATCCTTTCATACCATGTTTCTGTTTGTCCGTATGTTCCCCTAAACAATTCAAACTTGTTTCAAATTGCTCTTTCAATCATGAGGGAGGGCTTTGTTAAGTATGCAGTCGTTGGCTTAATTGTGAGGATTAAGCTTTCGTTTAATTTGTGGAATTGAGGGGACCTTGGAAGGAGTTCAAGGGACAAGAAGAGTTGCAAAGGGGATAATGTTGAAATATTGGTGAGGAGAAACAGCGAGGGACTCGAATCGAGTTCATGTCCCTTACTGCCAAGGAGCTGCTAATTAGTGCAGTGAACAGAAAATGGAAGTTAAAGACAATCATGTTGTTTATTTACTCGTTATTAACTTCTGCCTCAACCAAGCCATGGTGGTTGCATGCCGGTTGGATCACACGTTAGCCATTGGTGTGAATGGTGATACTATCTGATAATTGCTGGTTCGAGGCCTCTCGTTTATACTGCAGATAAATCTAGCCCAACTGAATGAAACCAAACCAGATTATTGTTCATTAGCGAAAGATCCTGCTTTTCCTCCCAAACATTTCCAGGTTATTTGAAAAAATGCATTTCAAGCAGTTTTCGGTGTTTGTTGATCACTCATTTTTACTTGTTGTTCACTTTCTAACAAATCAACTTTAAACAATTGATCCCGGATATATTATTTGTGTTTCTAAATGTGTCAAATTATTAAATTTAATGCATTTTCAACTCAAGAAGCTGATGGAAGATGATAATTATTCAAAACTTGGAGTTTGCGACCAGTGTACAAAGCTCATGATAAACAACTTACCCCATTGGCCACCACGGCTGCCAAATGCAGCCTTGTTACATGCAATATATGGTTTCTACAAACCATCAGGCAATAATCCAGAATCATTCATTCATCAGCTATACGTCTTGAGAAGTTTCTAATCTCCCAGTCTATATAGAAATGAAACTCGTGGTATCATAGTATCCCACCGTTCAGAAGGAGGCCTGTCGGTCCCTCCAGTCTGTGCAGGATCTTGAAAAGCGTTGTCAGATTTTTTTGCACAATTTAACTTCTCCCCATTACCGTCTGAATTAGTTTTCTTGAAGTCCATTTTGAATATGATTCCACCATCCGGTCAGTTAGAAAAACAAATAGTGTGGCTGCTGAAAATATGAAATGAACTGAAAATGGCGGAGTTGCTCATAGTGTCAGCGAACCTCTCTTGAGACAAACAGAGTGAACGTTTGAGGTGATGATTTCTCATTATAATGAAGAAAGGTATAAACATAACATTTGGGAAGTACAAAACCGAAGGCCTGTGAGGTTAGCGGGCAGGAAACTAATGGTCATGGTAGGAAAGCAAAGAGAATTGTAATGATTATAGTAAAGAATCAAAAGATGTGCCTCTGTTCATGTGTTCGAATATGTTGGTGAGATCGTTGAAGCCAATGTACCGTGGTCTCCTTTGTTCACAGCATTTTGTTTGCAGATGCCGGACTGAGAAAGGCATTCTAATTGTAGAACTTCCAGCTCTGAAACAACACTTGGGTTCAAACAAGATTTGCAGCCTGACAAAGGAAACTTGGACAAATACCTTTCACATGATGTTAAGCAGGCAGCTACCTCTATAGTTTTTGCAATCAGTCTGGTCGCCCTTGTTCTTGCGCAGATTCACAATATATGTATTGTGCATTTCCTTGGGCACTTCCTCCTCCCTCCAGCAGAGACACAGAATTTCGTGCAGCTGATGTAAGGATGTTTAATTTCCTGTGCTTGTTGAGTTCCGGCGAGAAAGCATCAACACCTGGAGATTTGCTCATACCAAGTGAGTGAAGGCCATTGAAAAGCTCCTCCACTTGGATTCGATATCCTGCTCTGCAAAGGCAGGCTGGATTTCTATGGTGCCTAGATCTTCTTCGGTGACAATGCTTGTCCGAAAATCCCACTCAAGCCATTGTTTCCCCATCTCTCCAACAGCTATTAGCAGTCAGTGATGATTTCTCCTGCATTTGTTTTTAGTTGAGCCATGATTTCTGTTGAAGGACACCTCAATATTCTATCGAGATTTAACTGACCAGCAGAATGGTGGACTTTACTTCAAACGGTTCCTAGGGAATTCCGAGTTTGGCGGACTTGTACACTGACTATCTATTGGCCCAACCTGCTCTGTGTTCCTCTGAATCTGCAGTCTGGTGCAGTGAGAGAGCAGCTTCCATGTTCGCTGCGAAGAGGCACAGCTGAGAACTTGCTGATTGAGACGCTCTGCACTACCAGTGGGAGACTTATACATTTGGCTCTCTTTTTCTCAATTCCTGTCAGCCAGTAGTGTGGGCTGAAACTGAGAATCAATGTGCCCATAAAAGCAGAAAGCATGCTAACTCTCTTAAAACACACGTTAAATGTGTCACATCAACCTGTTGAACACACCCATTTCAATTAAAACGAGAAAAAAGCAGAAATACCAAGCATCTACATTCATGTTATTAGAAATAGACTAATTATTACGTTCAAAGTAATTAATTAATGCTGCGGCCTGTTGAATTTTCGCGTGAATATCATGTTCTGGGAACGTCATTATAAGACTTATCTGGTTATGGAACGCGAAACACGCTGTCCAAACTTTTCCCTGTTCACAGAATTGGAAGGGCACTTCCCCGAGACCGAGGGCGGCCGCCTTTTATCCAAATGCACCCGAAAGAGAGTGATCTCATTCCGAAAATTCAGGGAAGGAAATTCGGAAGCTTATTCAAATGTCTAAAAAAAAGGTTATTATTTCCAGGTGTAACTCGTATGGCTTTGAATGATGGAATGTTTATTGGAGAGTGTGTAGATGATTCAGCATTTCATTGCCTCCCTGAAAACTTTCTTTGACCCGAGGCCAAAAAAATACGTGTTTACATCTGGATGTTATCAACGTTCATGACACCCGAAAGATCCTTTCTCACTTGACAAATATTTGCTTCCACGTGCAGCGGCTATTCATAGTGTGAATGCAAGTGACCTTCACCGACAAATACGATCGAAGATGTTAGGCATTTTGTGAAATGCACTTTCCTGACCGGGCTGCAGCGGTGAAAGCTCCCAATCCTCACTACTAGATTACCAGGAAACCATTCTTAAACTTCAGCGACCATTGCAAATATAATTGAACCGACCGGAGCTCAGTTTGATATCCTTTTGACTTTGTGTGATAGGTTTCATAACTCTGCTGTTTACATGTTAACTGAGATGTCTCTCTATTCTCTGTTCATTAATCCGCCTGGACCTGACATCTTTCTGGGTTCTTTTGTCTGAACATTTATTTCTCCCTTAAGCTTCAATAATCAAAACACACATGCATTTAGACATTACACACAGGTACACAACACATCTCCCGAATATCATACAGATACATTCACAAATTCGTTTGCAAATATCACAATATTTTTCATAAATATATGTAGCTTGAAACCGATCTAAGCCAGGACGGAGACACCAGCACAGCTGTGTTAAAAGCGCTATAAAGTTGCCTGGTTTTGTTTTTAGAAATGCGAAGAGAACCCATTTATATTATTCAAAAAATTTCCCTATTCCTTCTGTAATTTGGATTTGACGAGTTATTAATTAAAAAGTTTGCAGGATTCGATAGGTTGAATCGAAATAAATTACCTTTTCGAACTGTGTGTACAGGACGCAGGGGGATAAAGGGAAGGACAGTGAACAGTCGAAGCAGAGCCGGTCAGTAAGAAGGTGGGAGTTAAACAAAGAGCCGATATTGCAGGCACCAGGTGTCATGTCGGCGTAATGTTTTCACAGTGGTGAGAAACAATAGACCAGGGAGCAGGGAAGCAAAGGGAAATTCTTCTCCCAGTACAAAGCTCCCTAAATTTTGGTACGAAAAATAATTTTACATTCCCAATTTCGAGGCGGTCAAACTGAAGTTGTTAACCATTGCTGCCATGAGGGATTCGAAAACTCTCTCGAATTTTGTGCAACAATCAAGTCCCACTGACCCCTTTGCTACTCCAGTGCATATTCCCAGCACCGTCTGTGTTTAAAAACGTCACCACAATCATATTGCTCATTTTATACCCAATGTCGGGATGATTTTTATTCATTCATGGGATATGAGCGCCGCTGGCTCGGCCAGCATCTATTGCCAATCCCTAATTGACCTTGAGAAAGTGGTGGTGAGCTGCCTTCTTGAGCCGCTACAATCCACGTGGTGTAGGTACACCCAGAGTGCTGTTAGGGAGGGAGTTCCAGGATGTTAACATCGGCCACTTTCTCCTTACTCTGGGCAGCCTTTGCAGTAATGGTCTTCAAATAAATTAGTGTCAGTATGGAGTCCCTGCCTGAAGGACAAAATACTTCCGGTAGATATGGCAAAACGAGAGTGCACTAGACTCAAGAAAAAGCAAGACTCAGTATGGCTTGTGAAAGGGCTTAACCAATTTTTATTGTTCTTTGAAGGAGAAACATGTGTTGTGGATGAAGGGGTCCTGTAGACGCACTGTATTTGGATTTCCAAAAGGCATTTGATAAGGTGTCACATCAAAGGTTATTGCGGAAGACAAATTTTCATCGTGTAGGGGGTAACATATTTGCATTGAGAGAAGACTGGTTGGCTGTCAGAAAACAGCGAGTATGCATAAATGGCCCTTTGTCTGATTGGCAGGATGTGACAAGTGTTGTCCCGCAGGGATATGTGCTGGGGCTGCAAATGTTTACAATTTACATCAATATCTGAGATGAGGGGAGTGAAGGCATGGTAGCTAAATTTACATATGTCACAAAGATAGCCATGGAAGTTGTGAAGAAGACATGAGGTATGTGCAGATGGAAATAGATGGGCTGCTAGAGAACGTGAAGTTCTTCACTTTGACAGGGACAATAAAAAAAATGAAATTATTACTTTAACGGTGAACGACTGCGGAATTCCAAGGTGCAGAGGGATCTAGGTTTTCTAGATCATGCGTCACAAAAAGTTAGTATGCATGTGCAGCACGTAATGCAGAAGGCTCACGGGTTGACATCCTTTATTACTAGAGGAATTGAACACAAAATTGAGGATGTAATGGTTCAGATACAGGGTATTGATGACACCAGATCTTGAATACTGCGTGCAGTTTTGTCCTCTTTACTTAAGGAAGGAAGTAAATGCTTTGGAGGTGGCTCAAAGTGGGTGTACTACGTTGATACCTGGAATGAGTGGGTTGACTTATGAGAATAGTTTGGACAGGCTGGGTTTGATTCCACTGCAGATTAGAGGATTGATTAGTGACTTGTTGGAGCACATCAGCCACCTAATGGTCTTGACAATGTGGACGTGGGGAGGAGGTTTCCTCTTGTGGGTGAGTCCAGGAGGAGGGGGGCATTGTTTTAAAATTAGGTTTTTTTCCTTGTAGGTGAGAGATGAGAATATATTTTTTCTCTCTCTCAGAGGGTTATGTGCCGTCAGGACTCTCTGCCTCAGAAAGCAGTGGAGACGGTGTAATTTAATATTTTAAAGATTGAGGTAGATAGACTATTGCAACGAAGGGGATTCAAAAGGATTATCGGGGTAGATGGGAATGTGGAAGTCGAAATACAAAACCATCTCCCATGATCTTGGTGAACGGAGAAGCAGGATCAAGGGGCAAATTCGCCTACTTCTGCTCCTAATTAGTATATTCGTATCAACCGCAGATATTGGAAATCTGAAGTAAAAATATAAAGTTCCAGACGCTCTGCAGACGCTACATCATCCTTGGAGAAAAACAGTATTATTATTTCAGGCCGGTAACCCAAAGGTGCTGTCCTGCCTGCTGAGTAAAGCCAGAATTTCCTAAAGTTCGAACTGCACGTGTTGAAATCATAGCTTGATCCCAAGATTCATTCCTGGTTCCAGAGGAGAGATTGAGTAAAATGAGTCTATGCTCTCTGGAGCTTAGTATGATGAGTGATGAGTAGAAATGTCTTCATTCAAATGTTTGAGAATCTTTGAAGTTCTCTACTCCAGAGGGTTGGGAGATCTCAACATATTCAAAGCTGAGATGCATAGATTATTGAATAGTGTGGGGATCACGGGATATGGGAATGGCCATTGGTCACTATTTCATCCCGATTGGAAGATTTTTTTCACTACATGGAAAGACAAAGGAGTGGGAAACAGAGACAGGGAGACATTCAAAAAGCGCCAGGTAGAGAATGATGGTCAGAGATAAGCATTGCAATTCCATCTCTTTATTAGTAGAAATTGGCAAGGGAAAGACTCCCAGAGAAACAACGATCCCCCACCCACCCCAGAAATGAGTTCAGAAAGTAAGACGCACACATAATTATATGTGGAAAAAGTCGGCAAATTTTAACACGAGGAATTCAGCAATGAAATTATGAACTTTTGGAGGCCTGATATGGAACGTCTTCAAAAACTATCCAATTTCTTTCTAAAATTATTCACGAAATTATCTTCTACCACCTGTTCTGAGTGGAAAGGTCTCTACTCCCGTCCTCTGCATATCTTCTGTCAGTTTAAATGCGAGATTTTTGTGAAGTGTGGATGGGCGGAGAGACATTTGTATCCACATACACACGGTTCATAATGTACTTCGAAAAACATATTGGTTATTTGGTTAATAATTCGAGAAAAGTATATTAAAGCACCTGGATAATGCTGGAACTTTAAAACTTGCAGTTCGACATTCCGAAGAAGTCTTGTGGTCACCACTCTTCAGCAATGACATTAGAAAGGGGGCAAAGGGCGCTTACTGCCAGGCTCTCTCAATCATCAGAAGTTCGGGCTGTTGTACTTCGGACATAGAAGATTAGAAAATCACCTAATAGTGGTTTTCCGGATCGTGCGAGGCTTGAGAGGGTAAACAGGAAAAATAGTCCCTCTGCGTGTAAGGCCAATAACTCAGGGTCATGGATTCAAAGTAATTGACAAAAGATATACAGAGGGCGGGAGCAGAGACATTTCCAACCAGAGTTGGTGGGGTCTGGAACGCTCTATCTGAAAAGGTGGTAGGACATAATTTCGTGAATAAATTTAGATGGAAATTGGAAATGTTTTTTTTTACGACGAGCATCTTACAAAAACTCAATAAGGAAAGAACAACGGAGGAGCAATAAGCGAAAACAACGCACACAGGTACAAGTACAAATGCACACACAAACATGCCCGCGCGCACAGTAGGGCGCAAATAATTAGACTTAAAGTGACATCGGTAAAAAGAAGGGTGCCATTAATTTAGCTACATTCACGACAGAAATTTCGTTAATACACGCAGATGAATAATAATGAGCAAAACGACCTCTGTTATTGAAAGGCGTGGGATATCGGATGATATACGCATGATGTGTGCCAAAGGAATTCGGTCAATTTTTAAACTGATCAAGACGCGTGGTGGGAAGGATTACCAACCTGCGCGGGGAGACCCCAATGGATTTCTAGTCTACCGCATTAACCACGCGGCCACGACTACTTAACATGGCACTGAAAAGCACATTGATCTCCACTCTTAACAAAGCTGAGACAGTGTCTTTCATTGGTGTGATTTTGACTTCTTGTGCTGAATATAAAAATGTTTCATCATTCTCCTGGTTACACAGATCTGCGTTTTCCTCATTTGGTCTGAATCCGGTTTGATGCGGAAAGGTTTTTTTTTCCTGCCTATTTCTTTTCTTTTCCCAATCACTCCTAAATATATTTACACACAACGCAGATACACACAAATACCTTGAGAGATAAACGCACATTAATTCAGAACGAGCACACCAATGCGCACAAAATCAAGTTTCAAACAAAACAGTGTTAATTATAATAGGGCATTCAGAAGCAGCAGTAACGCAGTGACGAGATGCCACAATAGCTACGTTAAAGGGCCAACAGGTAAACAACTTTTTGATGGCAGAAACACAAATATATGTTCTATTATTGTTTACCGTATTCATTCTGCAATTCAGTTTTGTGAAACTACCAAGAAAATTCGCTAGACTGGATCGAAAGAAACTGCCTCTTTGGACGGTGTGTGCATTCTTAACACAGTAGGCAGAATGGCAATACAATGGACAGTTGATGCAGAGCAGGTCAGTAAGGATATGGCGAGGACACAATGAGCACATATTTCAGGCACTATTTGAGCAATGGGTGTAGTTTCTATGTGGTGAGTAAAAAGGGGCCGTCGAAAAGCAAAAGGATTTAGGTCTCCAGGTACAGGGCCCACTAATCGCCACTCCATATGAACCAAAAATCATTTAAAGATCTCAACTGCCAGGCTTTCATATCCGAGGATCCACTCATTACATTCGATGTTTAGACAACTGTCTTGAATCTTCTGCTACAATTTGAATACATATCCATGTAATTAACAGAGTGGCTTAAAACCTAATTTTTCTAATGCAATGTTTTGAATTCTATTGAATTGTATCCCATTATTTTGCAGTAGACACCATTGTTCACCTCTTCTGCGACTTGAAATTCATTAGGGATGTTTTATCCGTGATGGCGCTGTACGGCAGTGGGATTTTGGAGTTCAGTCGGTTACGTCAGGTTTGATAATCCGAGAAAGTTATAATCATAGAATTGATACAGCACAAAAGGGACCTATTCCTTCCGTCCTGTCTGTGCTGTCTATCTGAAGAAGACATTCAACCACTGTCAATCCCCTGCCTTCTCCTGCACATTTGTTTTTCCTTTTCAGAGACCCTCCCTGTTTCTATCCTTTTGAGACAATAAGAATTAAGGGTGACCTGATCGAGGTTTCTGTTCAGTTTAAAACACATGTTAGGTTAAATAGAGGGAAACTGCTTTCCCCGGCGCCAGGAATGGGGCTCAATCATCTTATATTGTTGCCACAGATTCACAGCGATGGTGCCTAGGCCAGCCAAGAGGAAAACCAGGAAGCTCTTTTGACGTTTAGGACAGCTTGACACCTATAAAAGAATTCTTAGAAGATGATCGAAGCTGCAATACTTTCCAGAAGACAGTATTTTTCTGCAATTCGAAGAAACATATCTGTCTCTTCTGCTCTCTTGAAGAACTCAGCAGCCCTTACTCGTTCCCTCCCTGTTGCGTCACAGGGGGGAACAGCATAAATTGATCGGCGGCGGATGAACCGGGACTCGAACCAGAGACCCGCAGATTAACTCTCTGATGCTTTACCGATTGAGATATCCGGCTGGATAGCGCATGCTTCCTATAGCTCCCTTTGCTGGCTAACACTAGGCTAAACAAACTTTTATTGCTTATATTCCCTTGTTTGGTAATTCACCCTCTGCAGCGCATTTCCCTCATGGGCAGACCAGCAGCATCTCTTTGGCTTAATTTCACAAATCATCTAACCTACAACAACTAATTGCACCTTACATGTGGCTAGTAATGTCACAACTTTTGGTACCCAGGTATCTGCACTGAACGTTCAACGCTTTGAAGATTGTGTTTCTTTCAGCGAGATGTTAAATTGAAGAAATTGGAGAGGAAAGCTCCAAGCCCACAGAGTTGGATTGTGTGAATGGGTAAACAATTCCATATGGTGTTTGTTACTGGAGCGTATGATATTAACCCGTTTAAGGCAAGAAAGCTCATTGGGAGTATCGTTCTAAATTGTGAGAATCACAAAAAGCCCAAGGCCTTCCTCAAAAAGCTCCGGCACTCCAACCAGCACAGAGTTTCTCCCCCCCCTCCCACCTCCCCCAACCCCAGTCCCCATTGACTCAAATTTTACTCGTGCTCCTTGATGCCATGTTCTGTCAAATGCTGCCTTGATGTAACTCTCACCTCACCCAGGATCCTCAATGGAGACAAGCAAAGAGAACAGTTTAGGCCGATGGCTTTTCTTCAGAGCGGAACAAAGCTCCGAATGAGCCCTGCCCACACTTTCCTGCCTAAGTGCAGTAACAAAAGGCCATTCAATCCCAGCTCACAGTTATCTCCGGCGACAATTCAAAATGATCCTCATGTATGAAACCCCGAAGGCCACACTTATCCTGTCCGGCTTCTTTATGTGGGCAGATGATTTTCAATACCACTTCGAGCACTCGTTAGATAATTAAAAGCTAAACATTGACTTAATGGATATATGCATTAGTGAGACTTGAAATCAGAGTCACCTATTTACTAGATAGGGGCCTTAACGGACTAAAGCACGATGGGAAACTTTAGCGAGGCTTCGTAATGCAAAGTTTTGGATTTTGTCCCTCTTCTTGCTGCAACCATCACTGTTCATCGGTAATCGGGTTTTGAATGAGAAAATTCTGCACTTTCACCTGCATTGGGCTTTCAAAGCTTTGATGATTACATTTTTTGTGGAAGTATAAAGTTGCAGAAATTTCAGTTGGAGAGACGATGACACAGAGGTTGATTTCCCCATTGAGTAAACGATTTCATACTGTATGTGTTGTGGGAAAGTGGCACCATCGCCTTGATACCAAGAAAGCTCATTCGGAGCTTTCCACGGTTCTGTCTGAACTGTTCGCTTGTTTGACTCCACTGATATCCACTGGATGAGGTGGGAGTGACTGACCTGTATATCAAGGCAGCACTTGACCGAGCCATGGAGCCCAAGCCGAATTGGACTTAATAGGAACTAGGGGGAAAACGTTCTGCTGATTGGAGTCATACCAAACACAAATGAAGATGGTTGTGGTTGCTCTAGATCAATCATCTCATTTCCTGGACATCACTGCATGAATTCCTCAGGGTCGTCTTTTCGGCCCAATTATCTTCATCTGGTTCATCATGACTTTCCTTCCATCAGAACATCAGAGGTGGGGATTTTCGCGGATGATTGCACACGTCCAGCGCTATTCGCGCGACTCCTCGGTCACTGAAACAACCCATGTCCAAATGCAGCACGACCTGGGCAGTATCCAGGCTTGGGCTGACAAGTGCCAAGTAACATTCGCGTGAAGCACCAAGCAATGACATCTTCCAGCAAGAGATAATCCAACCATTGCCCCTTGGCGTTAAATGGAATTACGAAAATGAATTCCCCTTTATCAACATCCTGGGGATTACGATTGAACAGAACCTGACCTAGACTAGCCATATAATTACTGTGGCTGCGAGAGCAGGTCAGAGGCTAGGAATCATGAAGCGAGTAACTCACCTCCTTCATCCGCAAAGCCTGTCCATCATCTACAAGGTATAAGTCAGGGGTGTGATGGAATACTACCCGCTTGCCTGGATAAGTGCAGCTCCAACAAGACTCAAGAAGATTGAGAAGATTGACGCCGTCCAAGACAAAGCAACCCAGTCCACAAACATTCAATCCCCCCACCATTGACGCACAATAGTAGCAGTGTGCACCAACTACAATATGTACTGCAGGAATTCACCAAGGCTGCTAAGACAGCACCTACCAAGCAAACGACCACTACCACCTAGGAGGACAAGGGCAGCAGTTACATGAGAACACCACCAGCTGAATTTTCCCCTCCAATCACTCACCATCCTGAGTTGGACATATAACGCACTTCTTTCACTGTCACTGGGTCAAAAACACTGGAACTACCTTCCTGACAACACTATTGGTATACCGGCACCCAGAGGGAGTGCGGCGATTCAACAAGGCAGCTCACAACCACCTTCTCGATGGCAGCTAAGGATGAGCAATTAATGCTAGGCGATCCAGCGAAGCCCACATCCCATAAATGAATAACAATGATTCTTGTTCATCATGTCCTGTAGTAGCACTTGAAACCGGAGTTTCTCGTGGAGTCCACAAGACCTCCTTATCTAATATTTTAGAGGTCCTGCATCAATTGCGACTTGATGCGGTTTTAGTACCCCTATGACTGGTACAAATGCTGTGGTGAAGTGGGAGATTTTAAGGTGCAGGGGCACTAAGCAAACGAGCTGGTTATATCGTTTCTAAATCTACTTTTACGTTCTTTCCCTCTTTGTTAATGATTTGAGTCCCCAAATTTCAGTAAACCGATGCTTCTCAGTGAACACTATTAGTTCCCAGAAGCATTTTATTTATAACCACATGGTGTTGTGAATCGTTAGTCTTTAGCAAAGCTAGAATTTCACTATGCCACAGTTTTAACATTGAATTCAAGCCTATTAAGGTATGAATTACAGAAAACATTACTTACTTCTGACTGGGGGAGGGGGGATGCTTGTGGTATGTAGCGAGACTACTGCTGTTTTTGATTGATTTCAATAACCTAGACCTGGGTGTGCAGGGCATAAGTTCAGAATTTGAGGTTGGTGCACGACTTGGAAGTATTGTGAATTATGAGAAGGATAATGATTGATTCCAAGAGTATCATGATAGGCTAGTGGAATGGAAAGACGCGAGGCAGGGGGAATTTAATGTACAGAAGTATGAAGTGATACATTTTGGTCAGGTTAACGAGGACAGATGAAGTAAAATAAAGGATATAATTCGAAGTGATGCACGAACAGAGGGACATGGGTGTATATGTGCTTAAATCATTGAATGTGCAAGGCAGTTTGAGAAAGCAATCCTGGGTCCTAAATTCTGGGTTTTATAAATCGGGGCATAGAATACAAAAAGAACTAAGCTATGAACCTTCATAAAATACAGGCTCAAGTTAAACGAAGGTTTTACAATGCGATCACGAAAGGATTTTTTTTTTGTATTTAGAGGATGCTTTCGAATATGAGAGATTTCCGTTATTTGGACAGATGGGCGAAGCTGGGGCTGTTCTTCTTGGAGAAGAGAAGGTTGAGGGAAGATTTGTTAGACGTACTAAAAATCATAAGGGGACGCGTTAGTGTAAATGGGGAAAAGCTGTTAACATTGGCAAAGGATCGAGCAACTGAAGTGATTAACAAAATAACCAGAGGTGGCATGAGGTTAAACTTCTTTATGCAACAAGTGGTTTGGATCTGAGTGTGTGGTGGAGACAGATTCAATTGCAGTTTTCAAAATGCAAGTGGATAATTATCTGCAAACAAAATATTTTCAGGGCTACATGTAAAATGTGTAGGAGTTGGGCCGGCTGCGTTGATATTGCAGAGAACAGAGAGAGAATGTGCTGAATGGCCTCCTTCGGTACTGTAACCATTCTATAATTCTATGGGTAACCTTGCTTTAATGCCGTTTCACCAAAAGTACTCAACACCAGGGGAAGGTACAAGCTTATTGCCGCACAAATAATAAACAGGACAATGGAGGGCAGCCGCACTGGGAAGGATTCGCATCCATTCTATGTATAAAGTGCATGCACAACATTTGATTCAGATTATTTATGCCCAGCCAATAGGGCATAATTTGCTTTATAGCTCCACTCAATTTAAGATGTGACTGGAAGCTCCCAGCCCCACCACATTCCTCAGGTATCCCCGCTCCCCGCTCGCAGCAACACCCGCTCCCACTGCCCCGCCCCCAAACAACCTTGAAACCTGAACGCGACGAGTAAGTAATATCGCAGATTGATTTGTGGACAACCAGAATTGCGGCACATTACCCACAAACACGAAAAGTATATGTCCGTTCTGACCAAAAGTCATCGACCTGATGACATAGAAGCTGCCAGACCCGCCCAGTATTTTCAGCATTCTCTGGTTCTCTATTTAATATCTTTGAGGACAGCTGCGGCCATTCTTTTTCTGCATGTTTCAGAGGGATGAAAGATTCTCTCCCCCCCCGCGCCCCCCAAGTTTACGTGTGTCATGATAATTAACCAAAGCATTAAACATGCTCCCAATGTGAATCGGAACATTGCAAGCAGCATCATTTTCATATCTTAGATTCATTCCCATTTTACCCAGAGTACTGATTAAAATATAATTGCATTAACTCCGGCAATGCCGAACATTACCTCATAACCAGGCGATCTGATTTCGGAAGGATAAAAAAAAACAAGAAAACAAAACTTGGAGGCACTGGATCACATCCAAAAATGTGTCAATGATGTCATCACGAATAACTTAGCTTACAGGCCGCAGGCGTAACGTTAGAGTAGGGTTACAGCTAGAAATGTTAGAATGATTAATGCTCGTGTAGGGGCTTCCTCAGTGAAGTTAAATTCAACATCAGTTAAGTTACGATGACGTCACCAACAGTAATGTCAGTGAAAGGATATCACGAGTTAGAGTTGAGCAGGAGCCCAACCTGTAACCCGGCAGTTGGGTTACCACGAGTGGTGTTATGCCAATATCACCATCATGGGCACGAGATTAGAGTCACCGTGAACATTCTGGAATAGGATCAAACTCAATAATCCGAAAACAAAATACTGCGATGCTAGAAATCTGGAATGAGAAAGTAAATGCTGACCATTACCTGAAACATTGACTCTGATTCGCTCTCCAGTGA
Source organism: Cetorhinus maximus (assembly GCF_964194155.1). Taxonomy (NCBI): domain Eukaryota; kingdom Metazoa; phylum Chordata; class Chondrichthyes; order Lamniformes; family Cetorhinidae; genus Cetorhinus; species Cetorhinus maximus. The sequence goes on along the minus strand of NC_135913.1, from coordinate 11,223,652 downwards.
TGCTACAAGATCTGCTCAGTATTCCCACCATTTACTGCTGGCATTTCACGACATATAATGTCAGAGCAGGGCATCCCTGTGGTTGAGTGGAGTTTACATTGATAATAATATATTAACATCAGCACGGATAATTTTCTAACATGTTTTCCACTATTGATATTAGGTTAGATAACGACTAATATTGTTGACTAACAGCAATAGCATAAATATACGGATATCTCCAGCATTGCTAAATTTAGAGCAATATCATCGCCTGAAATAATAACGCCGAGTCATGACGAGGTGTCGCCACAGAAGACAGCAAGTTTAAGTTATGTAATTACGTCCATAACTTGTTTACATTCTGCAATGGATGAATACATATCGCAGCAGAATAATATGAAGCCCAAATAACCCAGCACTGCCCATGAAGGATGTTAGCTTCAACATCCAAGGGGGCATGTGCTGAATGCATCGCTCTTGTGGTTAGTTTCCGATCATTTATTTTAATGACGAAGTCTTTGGAACTGAGCTGGTCAATTTCCCCATTGGCGGACCGGGGTCTCTGAAGAGGGACATTTTCCGCTTGTTTGTTAAGTCACTATAACTAACACAAATTATTGTGTAAACTGATTTCCTCACCGGGACAAGGGTTGGCCAAGATAAGGGGAAGCAGTTACGGATGTTCAAAACAATCAGAAAACTAGGTGAACTCTTGCATCCTTCTGAAAAAAAATGATACAGCGAACGATCATACAAGTATCAGACATTTGCTACCCAATTCTCGCAGCCTTTGGTATTCCCGGTAAGTCAGTGTTGTCTAATCGCTGTTGAGTATTTCACTGTTAGTGATGATTTGGATGATTGCGGGAAAGTCTCCCTGCCGAGTAATTTCTCCAGCGGGAAAAATTGCCGATTATCAGCTGAAATCCCAGCCGTTCACAGGGCCCGTGAGCCGTGGTTGTGCTCGGCAGATTGTGGGCACCTGGAGCTTAATTATCCTCCTCACACTGAAGGAGAGGAAGGTTGATTTCCCGTCTCTCCAACAGTTTATAGATCACTAAAGAATGTGTTGCTTAGTGTCCAAAGTAACTCTCTCAAATGTTATGTTGCCCATTGTCGACATTACAGTGATATTTCCCAATACTTCAGCGTCCTCCGCCCAGCAGGGGCGGGAAGATATTTTGAGAAACAGGGAGATGCTCCTCATTCCTCCCTCGCAAACAGTCTTTGAGGATCCATCACCTCCCGTTAAGTTCCTGAGGGGGTCCTTCAGTGCGATTTTAAATAGGCAAAGGGCAATGTTTTGAATTACATTGGATAGTTTTTTTCTTCAGCTAAAAAGTTTCTTTTTAATGCATTGCTTCCTGTAATGGATTGGAAATTATACTGAACACAGCTGGCATCTGTTGTCCTTCCCAAATAATCAGAAGGAACTGACTGTAAAAATCTATTTATTGTAAGAGGAGCCGCAGTAGCAAGTTATCAAATTTACTGGGTTTATTGCACGGTAACGGCCTGATGACAGGAAGATTGTATTTCAGGAAATCTGTATATTATTTGACTGCTGAAATTCGACAAGTTACAGAAATACCCCACTTCTCTTAGCGAAACTGAAATCGTTGCATGGACTATCTCTGAGAGATACTCACGTGTTACTTGCACTGTACAGTTCAATTAAGCCTCAATCCAGTGCCAGGGAAGATGTTCATATAAAGGCAATCGGGCAATCTGTATGACGGACGCCTGATCCGGTTTAGCAAGTTTTACACTATTGTGCGAAGTAAACATTAGTCGCAGTTGAGGTATCAATGCATTCGGGTCGGTGGTATTGGGAGGATTTTGGTGCTAATCACCGTTACCATTCTCAGGATTAAATTCGATTGGCCCTTCCCTCTGCTCCATGATAACATCAGACTGAAATTTACCGGGTGGACGGTAAGTCCAAGCTCCTATGCATAGTGTTCTTGTCCACTTGAGGTTCAATTACCTGAAAGATTCGAACTTCACGAAGGAGACCGATGGAAGAAAACAATGGACAAAATTTCACTTTTTAAAACATTTACTGTAAAAAATAAAATCAAAATCAATAACTATATCATTATCTGCTAATTGTATTCAGTAGAAAGTGTTAATTATTGTTGAATTAGCTGATGCAACCATGATAATTCTCACGGATTGCTCAGCTTGATCTCAGGGCATAGTTGGCTCTGTGTCCAGTCCCAATGACTCTCACAGCTCGATCTTGCTTCAGCAGTGCTCAAACAATCTTCTTCACGCAGGGCCTGTTTCTCAAGTGGCCTCGAACATCCACTGGACTCAATCCCAGCTCCATGGATATGATTATCATCAACAAAGGCCTACTTCTGTGGAGCCCCTTTGACTCGGGTCACAACAGACCTGATAGCCGGGTTTTCTCAGAAGCACTGTCACTGATCTTTCAATAACACTTTAGTATAACGTATGATTAGCTCTGGGTAATAAAGGGAAAAAAAAATCCCAGCTCTTCAGCTTCCCTGCGTGGCTCATAGCTTTTCTCAAGCTTTAGCCTTTTAAGCTTGTTCCCTCACACAGCTTCAGCGAGAAAACCTGGGCCTGGGCTGCACCTGCTGAAAAAGGAATTGAACTTTTTAGACTCCTGCTTGTTCTGACCACAGACTGAAATCCGATCCCCCAATATGTTTAACCTTCCCAATCAGTATCCGTTTCCTTGTCAGTTACAAGCGAAAGTTCATTTCTCAGAATTCTGCTGTCCAATTAAGAGATTCCTCCTCCAGAAACCAGTTTCCGGTCTCTTTTTTCAGCTAGGGACAGTCTCAAAAATACTGCCTTTGAAACTATTTCATCACAATAGAGTGTATGTTCGTTTATTATTTTTCAGGAATTTCATCAACATTGGCCAATATTATGAATCGGAAACATGTATATAACGCTGGGTAGAAATTCATGGTAACATTTCCCATAATATTCTGCGGAATGTATCTGAGTGTCCATGCTACCTACCTTCTCTCCCTTTTTCCCACAGCGAACCTGATGACAATCGTGATTCTCTCCAGAGGAAAATGCGGCCTTTAAAAATGTATTTCTTTCTATATGGTACCCATGGCAATATCCGATTTACAGGTTATGCTCATCAATGTTCTCGTAAAAAAAAGTCCTGAGTTTGCGCTTTCCATATATAATCATGTCCTATACAATCATTTGGAAGTTCACAATGTACTCAGTTAGTAACAACCTGCATTTATCAGTGTGGTTTACAGTCTCCTTCACATTTGACCGGTTTGTATCTATATGTATCCACAAGTTTAAGACAAGGTATTGCACAGTGAGAACTGCGCCTGCAGGTCTAACATCAATCTGTGTCCTCACACTTTTACAGAACATACCAAATTGGTTTGCATTTGAACCTGAGCGAAGAAGTAACAATTCTCACCAGGGATGCAAATCCAGCCAAGAATTTTATCCATCTCCTTTTGGTGTAATATTTATTTGGCTACAAAATATTTTAGTGAAATCGATTCCTTTCACTTTGATATTACTGTTTAATGGTTTGACAGTCAGGCGGATTTTAGTAGCAAGTCGAGCCCGTAAGGGGCTCCGGGGTCACAGTAGCGAGAATCAGAGTGATCCAGAAATGCAGAGCCGAAGGAAATCGATTATATTACTCATCACTGTATCGGGTGCTTTTATTCTATTGTGGCTGACAGCAGTCGTTTGTTCGTTAGTCATTGGTATCGTCATTCATGTACGACCAGATTATACAGCTCCTGCATACATCGCCACTCAAACCGGACACATGCTCATGTATTTGAGTTCCTGCACAAAGACTTTTATTTATGCAGTTGTACAAACTAAATTCAGGGAACAGTTTAAGATGATAGTGAAATCTCCTTGGACAATTATTTTGATACTGATCAAATAAATGCAAAATGAAACCAACCCTTCCTCTTCTAACTATAGATAAATTGGAGCCAATGTTCCAGGTTTGAATGGTGGCCTTTCTGCTGCCCCGACAATGTGTTGTTCTATTTAAGAGATATCAGAAAACACTGTCCCACGTTGTTTCATGTATGCTGATTTTCCACGGAGATTATAATAGTTTCTTCCTATTGTGGCGCACTTGCCACAAGGGTACATCGAGAGCAGCCGCTAACATGTTTCAGCAGTGGAGTAAAACCTCTGTGTTGACCTTAACTCCCTTGCACGGCAGGTACTGCAATGAGAAGCGCCAGTTTAATAAACAGCTAAGGTCCCAAAACGTCCAATGTCAACAGCAGTGAATTTAAGTTTCTGTTAAGCATCCCAAATATTGCGGGCGTCCTGACACGTACACACGCGCTGAAATTGCCCAGGAAGTTTTAATTTCTGTTGTCTGATCTGGGTTGTCCTGGCCCCGCTGTCAATGTCTCCCACACTGATCTCAGTGTCAGAGACTTGGGGGTAAGATACACGGGACTTGCCTGCATGCTTGCGCTGCGAATGTTATGCTGGGTAAAACTTGATCTACCTCAGAGATTAACCAGCAGAACTGAAATGAGCACAACATCCAACTCTCCAACTCTTCACCACCACCACCTCAAAAACCTCACTACTTCCCCAACCCTGACAGCTGACCCGAACCGACTACCCACGAGACGCAACGTCCCACCAACCGAACTGTCCACCCCACTAATTGCCCAACCCACCTGACTACCCTCTCTCCGCCCTGACTACACCTTCCAACTCGGCTATTCCACCAGCCCACCCAGCCCCCTAACCGCCCCCATCCCTCCTCACGACCTGACTGCTCTTTCCCGAACTGACTACCTGCCAACACGGCTACACTACCCGACCAACTCTTCAACCCAACCTGAATACCCACCCTACTCAACCACCCACCTGACCCAAAACTGACTAATCCCGATCGGGCTGCCTGCCGGAGCCGCTGTCCACCCAACCCGATCACCCACATACACGGCCCAACAGCTCAACCAACCTGAATACCCAACTACAGACCAGTCTGCCCATCCAAACCGATCACCCACCTAGGCGACCCAACTGCATACCCAGCCTCATTACCCAGCTACACTAACCAACTACCCACCCAACCTGAGTGCGCGAGTGACAGCCCACCCAACCTAATTTTCCTGCTACGTGACCAGAATCCAACACAATTCGATTGCCCCCTTAACGGCCCAACTGCCTGTGCAACTGGATATCCCATCTGGGCAACCCGACTGCCTACCCAACGCGATTGCCTACCTATGCAAACCAACTATCATTCTCCAGGCAAAGGGATTGCTTGTTCTGTCATTTCTAAATTCTTTGCATCCTCTCACCTGTGGGCGTTCCCTTTGGCTTCATTTCTCAAACCTTCTAACTTTCACCAACTACTCTCTACTTACCGGTGACGTGTGAAAGTGACAACTGTTGTCACCCAGGTATCGGCACTGGACCTTCAAAGCTTTGACGATTGCATTCAGTTCGGGGAGATATTAAGTTGAAATCGGAGTGGGAAGCTGCAAAGAGCAGAGACGGATTACACGAGTGGGTGAAAGATTTCACATGATGTTTATTGTGGCAGATTGCAAGCAAAAAACGCATTTGGAGTAACGTTCTAAAATGTGTGAATCACAAGGTGTAGGAGGTGTTGATAGATCTGTCAGCTCAAGGCATTCATCAAAAAGCTCCAACATCTAGTCCTCCCCATTCTTTACTGTATAACACGCAGTAACATAAATCATTCAACTCCAGCTCACAATTATCACCGGCAAACACTTAAAATGCTCCTTACGCAGAGCCTCCAATGGTAACATTGGTCCGATGTGACTTCTACGTGTAGGCGCAGAATTCTCTAAGCTACAGCTGGACGTCATTGGTTTGATTTTAAATCGTGGATTGACGAAACACACCGTGGAGATTTAAATCACAATCCCTCGACTGACCAGAGAGAAACGATAGTCCATCCCACCATCGGAACTGCCTGCAGCACTCGTCCTCTATGACAATCAAGTTGGTCTTATCAGTAATTGCTACTGTTCCCCGTGTTGTGTTACCATTCTGCACAGAAAATAGGGTGTCATCTCTCCTGGGCTTCTGTTTTGGAAAAACCTATGTAGATGTTGGGCTGCCCGAATGGCAGGGTGCCACTACTGACCTCCCCGGTTGAGTCTACAACAATGCAAAACACTGTGTTTGGCACCAGCTTGGTTGCAGAAGTTGCCAGGAATGTGACATATTCAGACATCAATCTGCCGTTGCGCTCCAGTCCAGATATTTTGACAGGGCTTATTCCCATAGACTTCAGCACTCTTGAGGTATCCACACTGCAGTAGACCGATTTGCCCATAACTGCGAGTTTGGTTCCAGAGTCCACATGCCAGTCGGCCTGCACACGGCATGCCTGGGACCAACCTGCTCTGTGTTTCACTGAAAATTGAGCCTGGGGCTGTGATAGTCCAGCTTCCATGTTCACTGCAAAGATGCACAGCTAAGAACTTGCTCATGGAGAGGCTTGGCAAAGACATAGGGAGATTTACACATTTCTCATTTTTGTAAACCAGAATGAGGGCTGAAATTGAGAAGCTGTTCAGCGCACAAACTCAGAAAGCATGATTACACTCTTCACACACACATTCGACACAAAACACCAACCTGTTGGTTACACTAATTTCAATTAAACCGGGGGGAAAAAAAGCAGACGTATCATGCAGCAACATCGATGCCATTAGAGTTATGGGGTATAAAGTAATTAATGTAAATTGTCCATCTCTACATGTATAGAACCAGAATATGTCATCGCAGTGTGTGATGCGTCATTTGCTCTGGATATTCATCTATTCATGTCCCTCTATTCTTGTCCATCTGGCTTCAAACGGAAAGTGTTTTTTTCCTGCCTCTTTAATTCTCCTTTTAATTTCAAAAACATTGAAAAATTATCCCACAGGTACACCTGCAGCTTTCGAGAAAAATGAACTATAAACATCTTCCCAGATCAAATAAAATGCAGCCGAAATGGGGGCAAATACAGATCCATGTAACCAGCAAGGTGTTGAAACGCATTTAGATCCAGCACAAGAAGTTAAAAATATATCGCAAGGCTCACCCTGAGAGTTGTTTTGAGTCGGAATTAGGGTCATTAGCGCTTTCTCGTTGAAAAGTCAAGTGGTTAAGGCGATGGATTCGAAACCCATTGATATCTCGCCACGTTAGTGTGAACCCTGCTTACAGCCTACCTCAATTTACTCCTTCAATTTCAACATTTGACCAGGCTGAATTATGCTTTGCGTGAAATGATACCCCGCATCGACTAACAGCAGGTGTTATCCCCCCCCCCCATTCTTGTTTACCTGTATATAATTGCGAAATTTCTGCCATTATTTCAGGCAAATCAGTTAAAGGCTTCCTTCTGGCCCCCTCTCCCTTTTTCTCAATTACTCCATGTCTAATTATATTTACAACAAAAACAGGAAATGCTGGAAATAAACTTGGCTTGTCTAATAGCATCTGTGGAGAGGAAAAACAAATAGTTAACTTCTTCAGAACTAGAGTCATAACGACTCTAAAGACTATTTTGTTCTGAAGAGACATAAGAGCTCGAAAAGTTAATTCTGTTTTTTTTTCACTCCACAGATGCTCTTACACCAGTTGAGTGTTTCCAGTATTTTCTATTTTTTTTTTCAGATTTCCAGCATCCACAGTATTTTGCTTTCATCTAGTTATATACACCTCTTCCAGTTTGCGCAGGCGCGTTTGCGTGTGTTTGTGTTTGTACATGTGTATGTTGTTTTTGTTTGTTTCTCCTGCGTTGTCTTTGTTTGTTGTGTTTCTGCAAGATGCTCGTCTTCAAATATCTTTCCAATTTCCTTTGAAAGTTATCCATGACATTACGTTCTATCACCCTTTCAATTAGAGCATTACAGATCCGAACAACGCTGAGTGAAATTGATCTCTCTGCTACTGTCTCCTCTATTTCTTTAGTCAATGATTTTGAATTCACGATCCCTAGTTGTTTACCTAAACGCAGATAGGTGTTTTCCCTTGTTTACTTTTTGCAACCCTCACATCATCTGCAAAACCACTATTAGGATAGTTTCTATTCTCCTATGTTCGAAGCAAATCAACACGAATTTCCCATTCAACTCCTGATAACTGAAGTATTTCCTCATTGAAATCCTCTCGGTAAGCACGCTCAGCTCCTTTCTAATGTCTTTGCTGAAGAGTGGCGTGCAACATTAACCACAAGACTCCTTACTAAGACCAAACGTCAGCTGTTAAAGTTCTCGCATGATCCCGGTGCTTTATACACTATTTCTCGATTTATAACCCCAAATAACCAAGATGATTTTCAAACAACATTCTGAAGTTTGAGTAAATGGGGAACATTGACTCTCTGCCTAACTACACTTTCCAAAATTCCCGCATTTTCAGTGTACTGACTTTCCATGTTAGTCCTCCCAAAGTTCACAATTTCACCTCTTTCTTCATCGTGTTGAAGTTTGTCTAGTTTTTTAACGTGTTAAAATTCTAGCATGATGGAGAAAGGTTGCAGAAAGCTGCAGTACAGGGGGATTTGGGAGTCCTTGTGCATGAACCCGAAAAAAACAGCATAAAAGATTAACTGGTAAGAGGGATGGCAAATGGAATGTTGGCCTCTATTTCAAATGGAACGGAGTATGAAAATAGGGAAGTCTTACTAAAAGTGTAAAAGGCACTAGTTAGTACACACTTAGAATATTGTGAGCAATTGTGCTCCCCTTATCAAAGAAAATATATGCCGGAATTGAAAACAGTCCCGAGAATGTTCACGAGATTGATCCGTGTTATGGAGCGATTTTCTTATGAGGAGAGATTGAGTAGGTTGGGCCTGTACTCATTGGAGTTTAGTAGAATGAGATCCGATCGTCTTGAAACATATATGTTTCTTATGGGGCTTGAAATGGTAGATGCTGAAAAGTTGTTTCGCATTCTGGGCGAGTCTAGGACCACAAGACATAATCTCAGAGTAAGGGGATGCCCATTTAAAACAAAGCAGGAGGAATTTCTTCTCTCAGAAGGTAGTGAATCAGTGGAATTATTTACCGCAGAGAACTATAGAGGCTGAGACCCTAAATATATTGAACGCTGATATAGACAGATTTTTGATTGTTAAGGAAATCAAGGATTATGGAGGGACAAGGCAGGAATGCGGAGTTGCGGATGATCAGATCAGCCATTATCTCATTGAATGATGGAGCAGACCCGATTGGCCGAATTGCCTACTTCTGTTCCTCCGTCTCAGGCTGTTATCCCTTGATACATTCCTGGGATCAGATAAGAGATTGAGTGAAATAAGCCTATAATTTATGGAGCTTTGAAATATGAATGATGAGGAGACAATTCTTCATTCAGACGTTTGTGAATCTTTGAAATTATCCCAGAGGGTTGGGAGCAATCAATATGTTGGAAGCTGATATCCATAGATTATTCAGTGCTCAGGAGTTCACGGGGTATGTGAACAGTCCTTGGTTCGCTTACAAGCCCGGTTCGAATAATCTTTTATTACATAGAGAGATCAGCGACAGGGAAACAGAGCCAAACAAACAGGCATTCCAAAAGGTGTCAGATACAGAATGCAAGACAGAGAAACACGTCACAATTGCATCTATTCATTATTTGAACGTCACAAAGAGAAAAGTTTCCAGAGAAACAAAGATCCGCCCAGAAAGGAGTTCAGAAAGTAAAACGCTCACGTTTAACCCGGAGGCTGAGCCAGTCCTGTAGCTGAATTCTGACTGCTTCCTGTGGACCTTCTTTGCTATTGTGTTGTTTTAACAGGGAACCACGATGCTCACCGCGGGAAAGCTGCAGACACCGCACGGTAGGAAGTTGAGGAAACGTTTTCAATTAAAAAACAAGAGAATGTTATTTACTGTGTAGTAGAAAGATAGTCAATTTAAAGTAGAAAAGGGACATTAGGTGAACTCGAGTTAGGAGTGGAAACTTCGATTTGCTTTTTCACTTTTCTAACCACCGTTCAAACATATTTAACCACCTCCTTCAATTCTTCCCTGAATTTAGTTTGTGAAACTGCCTAAACACGTGTTTGTACAAGAACTCAAGTCCATGTACATATATATAAGCAAGATACTTGAATGTTGGAAGTTTGAAATAAAAACAGAAATTGCTGGAAACACTCAGCAAGACTGGCAGCATCTGTAGAGAGAGAAACAGAGTTAACGGTTCGAGTCCGTATGGCTTCTTCAGAGCTGATCAACATATAACCTGTTTCAGAGGTGATGGATGCCAGAGGTGTATAATTAATGAACAGAGGCAATGAACAACTAAGTTGTTAGTTACAGAACAGACCGCAACTGCTGAACACAAAACTATACAACTGCCTCATAGAGTGAACAGGGAAATAATGGATTTGCTTCGGTTTTCCATCTCTGGGTCAGTCTGATTCTTACTGTTGTGAACCCCCAGCGGGCTCTGGAGCTGTTAAAATGCGTCTGATTGTCAAACAATTAAACAATAATATTAACATGAAAGAATGGAATGGAGGCAAATTATTTCGTAACCAAATGTACACTAGCTCGGCAATCCCAATCTTTCCCTCCACCCATCCATCATTAGCATAGGGCTGTGGGGCTGCCTATTTAATTCCTGCTCGGAGGCGGATCGAATTATTTCTGTGTCTGAAATTGAGATTGAAAATTCCTGAGGACTACGGAACAGCTCCGAAGAAGGGTCCAAGAAAGCCTTGAGTGAAGCGCCGGCGAAGGGCGGCACGAATCGGAGAAGGTCGAGGAAGGAGAGTTACTCCATCTACATGGATACAGTTATGAAGCACGTTCCCCACGACACCGGCATCTCCTCCAAAGCCATGAGTACCATGAACTCCTTTGTGAACGATATTGTCGGGTACAGAACGGGTGAGGCTTCCCGCCAGGCTCATTCCAACAAGCGCATCACCATCAGCTCCCGGGAGGCCCAGGCCGCCGTGCGCCTGCTGCTGCCCGGGGAGCTGGCCCAACACGCCGTGTCGGAAGCGAGAAAGACGGTGACCAAGTCTACCAGCTCCAAGTCAAGCTCTGCAATTTACTCCAAACAAAAACTTAAAACTAACGGCTCTTTAAAAGCCACCACAGCCTCTCTCAAACACCTTCATTTTGCAAATCTCTGTGTATTTTAACCCAACAATACAACTTCAGTCGGACAATAGATCCATGTCCACCAAAACATGTCCACGTTACGTTTCATTTTCCTCCTCCCAGAATCCGAGCATTAACCTTCACACCCTCCTTCACTTTCTGTTTAAAGCTCCTATTATTCTGGGGTTTCTCTGACGCTGAATGACCCAAACATCTGCTTTGGCGGAGATTTCAGATCCCACCCACCCCAGACACACCCCCAGCCCTCCCCCCGCCCGCTCTCACTCTCACTCTCTCTCTCTCTCTCACTGAGTTTAGCCCCTAAAATGTTTACAGACGAATCCTCTTATAATGACCAATTGCCGGCAGTGTTCCAGTCCAGAGTGGGAATGTTACAGAGCGGAATTAGGGACAGTTTGAGAGCTGGTTCCAGAGTTCGGCTTTGTCTGAAATCCCACAGGAGGATCTGTGAACGGGGACGGATGTTCAAGTCACATTTGTCACTTTTGGAAAGATTGAACTAAAATGTTTCCGTTCCGGGAATGTTGTGAATGGGGAGTTATCCCCACCGGGGGAAGTTTGAAAGCGACAGCAGAGTGAACCACAATTTATGCTGGATTTTAAAACAGCCCCTGCGATATTAAGGGACAGAGTTGAATAAAGCAATATAAAGTGAACGGATTTCAAATCTCCGATTGAGGGCGGATTTATTTTAATCTGCTTCTTTCCTACACGGAAATTGGTGGCTTTTTAAAATGGAGAAATCGTCTGGTCAGACTGTTGTTGCGGGTAAATCCTGCCCTCTTCTGTCTCCCAGTTATCAGATTGGGGAAGAATTTTGTCAAATGAGGTACTTTAAAGAGAGACCAATCAGAGGAGTTCCCCGTCCATAAGAACAGTAAATGCTGAATGATCAGTTTATTCTCTATAAAAGCCTAGCACTGGAAATGCCTGGGAGAGGAATGAGCGGCGGTGGTGCTGCCCAGGAAAAGCAGCGCTATGAGCTCCAAGAGCGAGTTAAGTGGGCAAACATTCAACTGATAAAGGGCTGGTTACTGTCTGAAAAGATTCAGTCATTTCATGCTGACAGTTCTGAGAGGATTGGAATAGATGGGGAGAAACAGTCCGATATTTGAGACGGTGACCAGATCTGTTGTATTTACTTACAGTCCTTACTGCCCTGGTTCCTCATTTATAACTGCGAGATTAACCTGGTTCCATTCCTGCAATTCAGCTGTTATCTCCGTAGCCTGTTCGAGTTGAATTATTTAAGTGACACAAAACGCTGAAATGTAAGCACTGAATGCAACACGTGAAAGGCGCGCTGCGATCCCCAAGTGAACAGAAACTTCTTAACCTCTCTTAAACAGTATATATTTCATCACATTTCTTCTCTTTTTTTCTGAAGAAGAGTCATAAGGACTCAAAACGTTAGCTCCGTCTTTCTCCCCAAAGATGCTGCCAGACCTGTTGAGTTTTTCCAGAAATTTATGTTTTTGTTTCAGATTTCCAGCATCCGCAGTATTTAGCTTTTATCTTACTGTTGAATTGACTGCCACTTCTCTTCCAGGAATGCATACCTTGAATAAGTACTGCTCTTGTATCCGACAGGATTTCTGCTCGTCTCTTTTGCCATGTTCATCTTCATTGCTTTCCATTTCCCTCCTGGTTTTTGACAAGGTGTTCACTGAAACTCACTTTCACTGCCATGTATGCTTCATCAGTGACTGCCTCTGTCTCCAAGTTACTCCTCGTGGATTCCATCCCTCATGTTTCGAAACCGCCCAGGGTTACAGGTATCTCCGGGACATACAACGCTCCTCAGGCTGCTGTTCTCGCCGGATCCTGAGATCCACACTCAGTGCCGTGTGCTGTTATATGATCACACCCGACCTTTCAGTCCAGCACCACCGACTTACCCTATCTCAATGCTGTCCTAGTCCCCAGTTTCATTGTATTCTTCCGCCTTAACAAGAAACTCTGTGTCTTTATTTCAGGTGCTAAGGGCCGCAAGCTCCAAAAACTCATTGATGCCAAAGCACTTCCAGGACCCTCCACCAATTCCCGTCCCCCTGGCCCCATCCCTTCTTCTAGTCCTAGGCCCAGCCTGTATTCGTCATACGCCCTAACCTTCCCCTCTCTGATGTAGGACGTTCAGTACTTAGCAAAGGGCTCTGTTTTATACCTTTACGCCCTCGTTTGATGAAGTCTGGGCTCCTCACCATGCTGAATGCTTCTTCCGCCGCCTTCATCTCCATGCTCACACCCTTGGCAGGAGTCCTCCTCCCCTCTCCCCCATGACCTTCAATGGATCCCTTCACCCGCCTCGAGCATTCTCCCTCCACCTGGACCCCTCCCTCTGGCCTCATACCTGCTCTTGATATTTTCATTGAGAGCTGTCGGCGTGACATCGGCTCTCTCCATTTCTGTGCTCCTCTCCCTCACTCTAACCTCTCTCCTTCTGACGTTGCCGCACTCCGTTCTCTCAGGCCAAAACCTGACTTTGTAATCAATCCTGCTGACGAGGGTGCTGCTGTTGTTGTTTGGCGTACTGACTTCTACCTCACAGAGCTGAGAGCCAATTCGCAAACACTTCCTCCTACCTCCCCCTGGACCATGACCCCACCACCGACAGTACAGCTTTGAGTCGGTATACGTTTGATCCCGTGTACCGGACAATGCCCCTAACACGCATTGCATGATTGCGTTAAAGCTGAAATATTTCCTTTATTGATAAATTCACTCTGGATAAACATCCAACAATGAAACATTTTTACAGCAAGTCTCTTCTTATGTTTGTATCTATCATATTAAATAAAACATTACCCGTTCAGATGTTTCTCAGAAGAACGACACAACACGGTTCTCAAATGTTACATTGTCATTCGTTCATGCGGTGTAGGGGTCTCGGTCAGCATTTATTGCTCATTTATTGTTCAGGGAGCGTTTAAGAATCAAGCACATTGTTGCTGATCTGGAATCACATGTAGCGCACACCAGCTAACGTCAGGAAGATTCCTTCTCTGAAGCAGATGGGTTGTCATGAAAATCGGCAATGCTTTCATGGTCATCATCAAACTTTTGATTAAACATCATTTTGCGGAATTTATTTTTCAGCATTTGCCTTAGCGAGTTTCGAACCCCGGTCCCCAGAACATTGCCCCAGGTCCTTGATGCTAACTTCGTGAAAATATCGCGATGTCGCTTCGTCCTCTTAAAATGCTGACATCATATGTAATGGATGGCTCAAATAAAGTACATTATTATTTCATCCTAGAGCTGACTTTTGTTGCAGGGTCGGCTGAGGTCATTCTAAAAGTACTTTCTATAGACTGTTACTTCCCTGTTTAACGCACAAAGATTAATATTACTGCAAAAGAAAGGAAAACCACTAGAGCTTGACCGCACCAGAGGATAGTCTGATCAACCTTTTTTTTCACAGTGATTGTTACTGAGATTAAAGTGTTTAAAGTCAACACTAAAACATATCTCCTCAAGATCAAATACATTCCACGACCTAGATTATGTCTGCGCCCTCTATCCGCACGTTTAGAACAACAAAGAACAAAGAAAAGTACAGCACAGGAACAGGCCCTTCGGCCCTCCAAGCCTGTGCCGAACATATTGCCCGTCAATTAAAACATTTTGCACTTCCGGGGTCCGTATCCCTCTATTCCCATCCTATTCATGTATTTGTCAAGCTGCCTCTTAAACACCACTATCGTACCTGCTTCCACCACCTCCTCTGGCAGCGAAGTCCAGACACTCACTACCCTCTGCGTAAAAAACTTGCCCCGCACATCTCCTCTATAGTTTTCTCCTCTCACCTTAAATCTATGTCCCCTAGTAATTGGCTCTTCCACCCTTGGAAAAAGCATCTGACTACCTACTCTGCCCATGCCACTCATAATTTTGTAAACTGCTATCAAGTCGCCCCTCAATCTCCGTCGCCCTAGTGAGAACAATACGAGCTTCTCCAAACACTCCTCATAGCTAATAACCTCCAGATCAGGCAGCATCATGGTAAACCTCCTCTGCACCCTCTGCAACGCCTCCACATCCTTCTGGTAATGTGGCGACCAGAATTGCATGCAATATTCCAAGTGTGGCCTAACCAAGTTTCTATACAGCTGCAGCATGACTTCCCAGCTTTTATACTGAATACCCCTGCCAATGAAGGCAAGCATGCCATATGCCTTCCTGAATACCTGCGTTGCCACTTTCGGTGACCTGTGGACCTGTGCACTCAGATCCCTCTGCCCGTCAATGCACTGAACGTTTCTGCCATTTACTGTATAATTCCTGCCTGTATTAGACCTTCCAACATGCATTACCTCGCATTTGTCGGGTTTAAAATCCATCTGCAATTTCTCTGCCCCAGTCTCCAACCGATCTATATCCCGTTGTATCCTTTGAAAATCCTCTTCACTCTCTGCAACTCCTTCAACCTTAGTGTCGTCTGCAAACTTACTAATTAGCCCAGTTACATTTTCCTGCAGATCATTTATGTATAATACAGACAGCATAGGTCCCAGCACTGATCCCGACGGAACTCCACTAGTCACAGCCTTCCATTCAGAAAAGCGCCCTTCCACTGCTACCCTCTGTCTTCTATGACCAAGCCAATTCTGTTTCCATCTTGCCAGCTCACCTCTGACACCGTGCGACTTTACCTTCTGTACCAGTCTGCCATGAGGGACCTTGTCAAAGGCCTTACTGAAATCCATGTATATAACATCCACTGCCCTTCCATCGTCGATCATCTTTGTCACTTCCTTGAAAAATTCGATCAAGTTAGTGAGACACGACCTCCCCTTCACAAAACCATGCTGTCTCTCACTAATAAACCCATTTGCTTCCAAAAATAAGTAAATCCTGTCACGAAGATTCTTCTCCAATAATTTCCCTACCACTGACGGAAGGCTCACAGACCTGTAATTTCCTGGATTATCCCTGTTACCCTTCTTAAACATTGGAACAATACTTACCATTCTCCAGTCCTCTGGGACCTCCCCCGTAGCCAGTGAGGATACAATGATTTCTGTCAAGGTCCCAGCAATCTCCCCCTTGCCTCCATCAGTTATCTGTGGTAGATACTATCTGGCTCTGGGTACTTATGCACTTTAATATTCTTCAACACGCCTAACACCCGCTCTGTTTTGGTCTCAATATGATCCAGGCTATCTACACACTCTTCCCTAGACAAATCGCTGGCTAAGTTCTTCTCTTTGGTGAATACTGATGAGAAGTATTCAGTTAGTATTTCTCCGATTTCCTCTGGATTCACACAAACAGATTCCCAGCTCTGCCCCTGAGTGGGCCTACCCTTTCCCTGGCTACCCTCTTGCTTTTTACATATTTAGAAAAGGCCTTGGGATTTTCCTTAATCCTGGTTGCCAGTGACTTATCATGTCCCCTTTTAGCCGTCCTGACTGCTTGCTTAAGTTTCTTCCTACTTTCTTTCAATGCTCCACGGGCTTCATCTGTTCCCAGCCTTCGAGCCCTTACAAATGCTTCCCTTTACTTTATTGACTGATATCAGAATTTCTTTCGTTATGCAAGGTTCCTGAAACTTGCCATGCTTATCCTTCATCCTAGCAGGAGCATGCCGATCCTGAATTCTTATCAACTGACGTTTGTAAGCTCCCCACCCCCCTTCCCGCCACCCCCACCCCCCCCCCCCCCCCCACCCCCACATGTCAGTTGTTGATTTGCCCTCAAACATCCGCCTCCAGTCTAGATACCTCAGTTCCTGCCTAATATTGTTATAATTTGCCTTCCCCCTATTAAGCACCTTAACCCGAGGACTCCTGTTATCCTTACCAACCAGTACCTTGAAACTTACTGAATTATGGTAACTTTGCCCGAAATGTTCCCCGACTGAAACTTCGACCACCTGGCGGGCTCATTCCCGAATACCAGGACCAGTATTGCCCCTTCCATAGTTGGACTATCTACATATTGTCAAGGAGCCCTCCTGGGTGAACCTTACAAATTCTCCACCATCCAAACCCCTCGCACAAAGTGATTCCAAGTCAATATAGGGAAAGTTAAAATCACCTACCACAACAATCCTATTGCTTTTACATCTTTCCAAAATCTGTTTACATAACAGTTGCTCAATCTCCCGCCGGTAATTGGGAGGCCTATAGTAAACCCCCAACATTGTGACTGCACCCTTCCTATTCCGGAGCTATGCCCTTATTGCCTCGCTGCATGAGCGCATTGAGGTGTCCTCCTGTCGTACAGCTGTGATATTCCCCTCTACCAGCAGTGCAACTCCCCCACCTCTTCTACATCCCTCTCTATCCTGCCTGAAACATCTAAATCCTGGATCGTTTACCTGCCAATCCTGTCCGTCCTTCAACCAAGTCTCTGTAATGGCAATAACATCATAGTCCCAAGTACTAATCCATGCTCTAAGCTCATCTGCCTTGCCTGTTATAAATCTCACATTGAAACAAATGTATTTCAGACCCCCAGTCCCACTGTGTTCAGCAATTTCTCCATGCCTGCCCTTCCTCTTAGTCCTATTGGCCATATTCACTGGTTTCTATTTATTTATTTCACCTGCTGACCTATTGCTCTGGTTCCCACCCTCCCCCCCACCCCCCTCCCCCCCTCGCCATACCAGTTTAAAGCCTCCAGAGTGACACGAGCAAACCTCGCAGCCAGGATATTGGTGCCCCTCCAGTTTAGATGCAACCGGTCCTTCTAGTACAGGTCCCACCTGCCACGGAAGGGATCCCACTGATACAGATATCGGAAGCCCTCCCTCCTACGCCATCTGTTCAGCCGCGTGTTCAGCTGCACTATCTTCCTATTAATGAATTCCACTCTTCAAAACCAGCTTAAGCATTTTATTTTGTAGTCATGGCCTTACCATGGAACCGCTTTTTTGAACATTTCAATCATTCTTGGCTCTTCGTGATCATAGTTTCACTTTTGCACTGACACAGATTCCTCAAGATTCTGGACATCAGAATATTCAATAAAGAAAAATGCTCTCCTTTCTGGCCGACTAGGGGAATATATCAGGGGGGGCGGGGTGGGTGGTGGGTTGGGGGCGGTCTGACATTATTTGTTTTGGAATCTTGCCCTCCATTACCCAGATGATTAGGGTGCTGTTCAAGTTATCAAGATAATGTTCGCATTCATCAGAAAACCAATATAATATCCGTCTACAAGACAGAACTATGAATGAACTGTTTTAACACCACTTCTCTTACACTCACTAGTTTGCTTATTGATATCAGGTTGATTTTATGTATCCAGTCGTGCCCATCTGGTTTATATTCAGGAGGACTGGATAAATAGGCGCAGATAGCGCCCGTCAGTTGAGGGGTCAAGAGCTAAGCGCCAGATATAAGATATTCAATGTCGGAACGATTTAGAATTGTTGGTGAATAAACATCTTTCCGTGGAAAACTGGGAGATGGTGGAATTCGCAGATTCAGAAATTATTCCAAATAAAGAGGAAAATGAATAAGCTCGTGATTAAAGATAATCAGGTGATGTTCATACAAGGCGGGAAAAATTATTGGGACTATTTTCTTGGTTGGAGGGTAAACGCCCAAAAGGTTTGGCTGTTTGTAATGATCTGTTTCCTTGTTATAAAACACCGACATGTTCACGACGAATTAAGAGTTTAAGTTGATACGATGATCCAAGTTCTTGCTGCCGTTATAATTAGATACTGATCAGGAGACATGACGCTCGTATCTTACCCCCTGGAAACAATGGATAGTGAAACCTGATTGGGAGTCCAGGATTTGTAACATTCACACCAATATTACAGGAAAACTATAAACAACCAATATTTCAACACACACTTCGTTGCCTCTATTCTAAAGGAATACATCGATTAATATAACAGAGAGTATTATTCCTGTAGCTGGAGTGGAGGGCAGTTAGCGTTGACTCCCACATGTTCGACTCCATATCTGAATCTCAATCATGACTGTTCCCTTTCAATCTGGGGTGGAAAACGGAAGGTTTCAGCTGGAAATTGAGCTGTACAGTCTCGGAGAGCAGTAGACATGAAACACACGGAACTAAATTCATGAAATGTTTTCTGATGCTTGTTAATTTTCAATGACAACAAACTCATTTGATCGAAACGGAAGGTGGCCATTCTACACGGAATCACGGGCTGTAATTGTGCTCTGACTAGCGCAGGACGTTTGGCTTTGATTTTTCAAATTTTTACCCAATGACAAAATAAATTTCCAAGGCGATTTCACCACATTAATGAGCTCTTCACGGAACTTCGTTTGTGTAGCTGCATAAATGCACGTGTTTATACAAGACTTCAACTGGGTGAGCATATCTGCAGTCTCATTGGCAATATATGCAGCATCTGTATATTCTGGTTGGATACGTAGGGCCAGGGCATCAGTCCACTGACTGACCACCGATGTCAGACTCAACAATATAAAATTGGCCGACACAGCGAACAGTAAAATAATGGATTTCCTTCGGTTCTCCATCTCTGGATCGCGCTGATTCCCAGACCTTGAAGCCCGGAGTCTCCTGCGGGCAATATTGGTTACTACAATGCGCCTGACCGTTAAACAATTACACAGCAATATCAATGCAAAAGGAAGCAATGAAAATAGAACACTTTGTAATCTGAAGTAGGCCCTGCCTGCAGGCGATCTGAGAAAGGAAATACTGGGGATGACATCCCACTGAGTATTGTTAATTATTAGTTTATGTTCAAATGCAAACCAGAAAGGAATGTTCTCTAAGCACATTATCACAGAAACAATTATTATGACGATGGACGCAGTTCTAGCTGTACAATACCTGGTTTTCAGTTTCTCACAACATATAGCTACAAACCGGTCAAATGTGAAGCAGACAGTAAACCACACGGACAAGCCGACGTTGGTACAAGTCAGGTACATCATAAGTTTGCAAACGAAAGTGTAGGACAGGAATGAATATGGAAAGCGTTCCCTGAGAATTTGATGCGCAAATCTATAGACGAGCGTGGCCAGTAGATCCACTGCTGCCATGGCCACCATATGGATGGAGATACTTATGGAAAGGTGGCACTTTCCTCTGCAGAGGGTCACTATTGTCAAAAGATTCACTGTAAGAAAGAGGAAAAAGAGTTAAATAAGGCTGGATCGTGGGGGTGGCACTCAGAAACCTCCGGTCACAATTCGTGGGGCAATGTACAGATTTGTTGCTACTTTCAATTGGTAACACGGTTTCCTTTTAGAATATTCGGCCAGCATTGATGACATTTCTTTTGAGTCAAATAAATCCTTGAACACTCAATTACCTTCATACACATTTCATTTCGTTCGGATTCATGATGGGAGTTGGTAAAAGAGAGCGGTCCACACCATCGAGATCCAGACGCTGATAACACATGGCAGGGGTCGGAAGGGGCTGCAATCGTGGGGTTCGGCGGGAGAAGGGGAATGGTTGACTGTGGGGTGGTGGCGGAGGGTTACAGACTTGGGACGATATTGTAAGACATGAATCATCAGTCAATCAACTGTCATTTTTCTGCAATGATTTGTTTTCCATGGTTAACACCATTAAAATGCAACAAAAAAAAGTCCACATATCTTCCATACCTGTGCGATTAAGGAAAGATGGAGTTGAAGTAGCAACAACTACAAAATAAATATTTATATACCGCGTTCAAAGAAGTGCCGTAAAAGCAAACTAGACAGGGAACACGTGGGGAGCATTTAGGGCGGTGGCCGAAAGCTTGGTCAAAGAGTGAAGATTTCAGGAGTATCTTTAAATGTGGACGAGACATAGAGAGGCGGGGACGCTTTGGTGGCAAATTCAGAGAGAAGGGCCTAAGCACCAAAAATAAGGGTACGAATGGTGGAACAATTAAAACTGGGGATGTTCAAGGTGCCAAATTTAGAAGTTCGCAAATGTCGCCGCGGTCTGAGGAGCTGGAGGAGATTTCAGATTTAAAATTGGCCAGGCCATGGGGTAATGGGTGTTGAGGTTGGGGGGCGGAGGGGAGAGGCGTGAAGGTGGCGGTTTACAAACAAGGATTATGATTTTAAAATCGAGGCATTGTTTAACCGGGAGATGATGTAGGCCAGCGAGCACAGGCATGATATGTGAAGACGATTGGCTGCGGATAAGGATTCGGGTACCAGAGATTTTTATGGCCACAAGATAATGGAAGGCAGAATGTAGGAGGCCAGGCGGGTGTGCATTGGAATAGCAAAGTCTGCAGGTAACAAAGGCTGGAATGAGAGTTTCAACAGCAAATCAGCTGAGGCGAGGCCAGGTCGTACAATGTTGCGGAGATGGACAAAGACTGGTCACGAAATACTGTGGACCTGTGGTCAGAAGCTTATCTCACGGTGAAATCTGACACCCAGTTTGCAAACTGTCCTGTTCAGCCCCAGACAA
The DNA here is from genome assembly GCF_964194155.1 of Cetorhinus maximus. NCBI lineage: Eukaryota > Metazoa > Chordata > Chondrichthyes > Lamniformes > Cetorhinidae > Cetorhinus > Cetorhinus maximus. The sequence goes on along the minus strand of NC_135913.1, from coordinate 11,202,164 downwards.
CTGCTCAGCAGGGGAAAAGAGTCAAAGTTAGGGAATGGAGTTTTGAAGGGGGCGGAAACAATGGTCTATGGTTTCCCGATATTTAATAGGAGAAAATCTCGGATCATTTAGTACCGAATGTGGGATGAGTAGCCTGATGATTCAGTTGAGGTGGAGCAATCTAGAGGGACGATTGCGAGGCAGAGCTGGGTGTCATCAGCGTGCATCTTCTATTCATTCATGGGATTTGGCCCTCGCTGGATAGGCCAGAAATTGCTGCCCGTCCCTTGTTGTCCTTGAGAAGGTGGTGCTGAGCCGCCTTCTTGTACCGCTGCAGTCCACGTGGTGTAGGTGCATCCACAGTGCTGATAGGGAGGGAGTTCCAAGATTTTGACCGAGTAACAGTGAAGGAATGGCGATACATCTCGAAGTCAGAATGATCAGTGTCTTGGAGGGCAACAAATCAGTTATCCATGTCCTTCCAGATGGTCGTCGATTTGCAAAATGCTGCCGAAGGAGCCTGGGTGAGCTCCTGATTGAGTCCCTGTTCATGTGAAGCCAATTGCTACGTTTGAGGGTGATGTCGATGATTGGCACTGTTGATGGGAAATAGGAAGCGGGCAGGGATATATCCTTGCGGTGGTTTCAATATCAGAGGTAATGGCGCAGAAGAGGGAAGATAGGCCCTTGCAATCGGTAGACTGGCAATGATTAAATGAAAAGGAATCGCATGGAATCACAGAATTGTTATAGTGCAGAAGGGGACCATTCATCCCTTCGTGTCTGCACCAGCTCTACGAATGAGCAACCCATCTATTATCATTCTCCGCACCCCACCTGTGTCCACCCACCCTTCTTCCTGTAACCCTGCACATTCTTCCCTTTCAGTCTAATTCACTTTGAGTGCTTCAATTGACTCGGCCTGCTTCAAAGCCTCAGGCAGTGCACTCCAAACACGAACATTCGCTGCATAAAAAAATTTCTCCTCATGTCACTTCTGATTCTTTTAGTAATTACTTCCAAACTGTTCCCTCTCCTTCTCGATCCTTTCACGAGTGGAACAACTATCTACTCTGTCCAAACGCCTCATGATTTAGAATACCGCAATGAATTCTGTCTCAATATTTATTTCTCTAAGGAAAACAGCCCTTACTAATCTATTCTATCTTCATAACCAAATTTCCTCATCCCTGGAACCATTGTCGTCAATCTATTCTGTACCCTTTCTAATGCCTTCTTATCCTTCCTGAAGCGTGGAGCCCAGGCATGGACGCAATACTGTAGCCGAGGCTGAACTAAGGCCTTGAACAAATGCAACATTAACTCCTTGCTATTGTACCCTTTGATGAAGCCCCAGATACTATTTAGCACTGTCAACATGTCCTGTTTCCTTCAATATTCAGGAACAAACAGTCGCTTAGTCGTAAAGAACCTGAATTTTGTTGTAAAAAGCTATTTTTTCCGAAACTTATCGTGTTGCACTACTGTGGACAATCAGGTGAATACCAATGTCAGGGAAATATTTCAGCAAACGCTATCCAATCGCAGAATCACATCGAATGTCGGACACTTTGTTTTGAGTTCTACAAGCACCGTCTTTAGGGTACAGTCTATACCTTGCCCGTTGCGGCAGCAGAAGTGACGTGCTGTTTGGTACGACCTAATAGGTCTCCTATTGAAAAGCATCTCCCTTCTGCGGTACAAAATGGGCAAGGCACACACCGTACCCAACCAGCCCGTGCTTGCAAAACTCAACACACAGTGTCCAAATTAGATGTGATTCTGCGATTGGACAACATTTCCTAAATATTCATCAGTGAGAAAAATTATGCTGACAACCAATTTAAGAGTGTCAGCTGGGCTCGCAGTGTGGCGCATCTGTGTGAGCGCAGAGCGACATATATCAATACCCAGAGCAGTGTTCTTAGCAGCAGAAAGAAGCTTCATGAACAAACAGTCGCTTTATTGCGCCATTTTCAGCGAAACTAAAGATGTGATAGCCATTCGCTCCCCCTTTTCTCGGGGCAATGCCTCGATGAATTCCAGGGCGCGTTGTTTAAATTTTGAAACAATTCAGTAGCCATCGACTGGTGCTTTATCCACGGCAACTCCTCTGCCATTCAGAGTACACTTGCCAGCAAATCAGCACTCTCTTGTCATACAGGATAAAGTTGATGCTTCCCCAACTTTGGTAGTCTTGCGATTGTCATTATGAGTTGTCTTTGGCAAAATGCCTTTTTTCAGCAATAACCAATTTATGAGCACATACACCCAAGTCCGTCTCTTCCCTCGCACTCTTTAGAATTGTGCACTTTATTTTATCATGATTCTCCATTTTCGTCCTACCAAAATGCAGCAGTTCACATCACTCTGCATTGATCTTAATCTGCCACCTGTCCGGCCATTCCACAAACTTTTCCACGTTCCTTTGATGCTATCCTCCTCACGTTTCAGAATACCACAAGGTTTTATATATTTGCAAGGTTTAAAATTTTGCCCTGTACACAAGGGCCAAGGTCATTAATGCATATCAGGGAAAGTAAGTGCCCCAACGCTGACCCCTGGGGAACTCCAGTTCAAATTTTCATCCATCCTGAAAAGAAATCCATTCACCAAAACTTTTTTTTTCCCTTTGACTCAGCGAGTTCCGAATCCACGTTGTTACTCTCTGATTGCGTGAGCTGCAAACTTGCTCACAAGCCAGTTGTACGACACTGCATTTTGGCTTTTGGAAGTCCATACACACCATTCCAGTATTAGTGCCCTTATCAACCGGCTCTGTTCACTCTTAAAAAAAAAACTCCAGCAAGTTGGTTGAACAAGATTTCCCATTAATGAATCCATCGTAGCAAATTGAACCAAGAGAATGCAGACCCAGTTCAGAACAAGACAATATAAAACGTTGGAGGAGGATGGCTTGGTGAACTGTGTCTGCAGAGAGGCCCTGAAGGATGTGGACAGATTTTCACAGTTACACAAAATGTTATTAGTTACTTTGATAAAAGCCAATTTGGTACTGTAGTTGGGGAGGAATCTTACTCGAGGGACTCAAACATGGAATTATGAAACATGTGCACACAGATTAGGGAGGCAAAAACTTTTGCGGAGGAAATGGACTTCGGAGATGGGGCAGCAGTTTGTCAGGGCCGTGAGTGAAAGTGCTTTTTTGAACAGAGATGTGGCCACGGAAAATATGACCTCACCTGGCGAAACAGAACCTTTAACGAAATTAGCTAACACGCTGGCGAGCCGGTTAGGTTTGGGGGTCAGCAATTTAGTCGGTATAGGATGCAGGAAGCCAGGGAGTGGTTCTGATGGACCAGATAACTTTGGAAAGGAAATGATAGCAAACAGGGATATTACTGTTCTGGAGGAAAACAAATCTTAAAATTAAACCTTGGAAGGTTCTATAACTTTGTTTTAGTTTTAGGCAGAAGGAAACGAAAGATCCGACATATGTTTGAATACATCATACTTTGCTCTCCTGAGCGCTAAAAACATCGTTTCGTGGAGCTTGCACACTCAGACCCACCGCCCCCATTTTCTCAGTTCCCACTGCGGGCCCATTACATTTGGCTCCAGCGATTTATTTGGATGCCAGGGTCGCGAGACCGCAGGAATAGATGCTCATAACGGTCAAAATAAATTCCCAACAAGAAATACAAAACAAAATCAATTCAAATGAAAGATTCAGCAGAGAGAAAAAAATCCATTCAATGTAATTGAAAACGATGCTCTCTTTCTATTTACAATGTCAGGAGGGAGCTGCTCGGGAACTGAGCGGGTGCTGATGGAAACGTAAAAAAACGCTCCAGCCGAAGGTTGGGAACCAGTAAAATATTGATTAAAATATATTTCGATGTCGCTGTCGATTTTGAGAGTTTGCAGTCAGAAGAAGTGTCAACTTAAATTAGTCAAGCACCAACAGACCGACGAAATGATAGAAAGATCACCTAAACACACTCAACCAACACCGATAGGGATACAAATGAGGTGCTTGCCAGCAGCGCCCACATCCCAGGAATGAATAAATCAATACACTTGATTTTATGATCTGCTAAATTGTTGGAGTGGCGCCAATCAGCCTCGGCATCTCTTAGCACGGAGGGGAAACCGATTCTCCCAATTTGTCCAGCAGCAGAGACCGTCACCGGCGAGGTGGACTCCTAAATGTCCCGCTTATGTTCATCAAGTGGTCCCGCTGGACAAGTGGCAAGGCAAGGAGGGAATTCACATTCTGTTACATAATCATTAACAGTGAGATATTCAACAGCTATCAGACAGCAAGAAAATACTGACTTACCAAGAGTACCAATGGCTACGAGCACAGGATAGTAAATAGCTTTGATCTGTAGAATTATTGGCCGTTCCATTCTTTAGAAGAATCTTCGCCTCCTGCCCTGTTTTGCAGTTCCCATTGGAATGTATGTGAGATCCTTAAGTGATCGCCTTTATATAACACTCCGTGCCCAGCTTGAGAGAAGCAGCTTGGATAAAGATTGGCGTTACTTCCAGTCACTTAACAAACAAACAGCGCTTCCGCTTCAGTGTATTCAGAACGGCAATGGCAAAATTGAGCAGGTCAGTCTACGAAACACCTGCCATTGAAATTCATCATCAGAAAGAAATCCCAGGGGAGATGTGCCTCAATGTATACATGATAATTTTATGGATCAGTATGTCAACGACCCAACAAAGGTTATGCATCTAGTTTAGATCCATTTTAGACCTAGTATTGTGCAATCAGGACTGTTTAATTAATAATATAATAGAAAATGATTTCTAAGGGAGACTGAAAATAATATGGTAGAAGTTTAGATTTTGCTTTTGTAAGTGATTTGATTTACGCTGAATCTTGGATGATGACTCTCAAGATAGCAAACAAATAGCTGTTATGTTACCCTTTCCACCACACTGTGGGCAGTACTATTCTCCAGTCTCACGTTAACTCTTGCTATGCCGAACACACTTGTACTACCTTTCCCTCCGCTCTTAACCAAACTAAATTGCAGTACAATATTTATTTACAGCTACCATTTGTCCTTATTCAAGCCTCTGAGTTTATAATTTCAGATAATCGGGAGGCCTGACAATTCTTCCAGATCTCGTCCTGGTCACATCTGGACGGTTGTAGGCTCAGTTGTTTTGGGCCAGCTTTGTTGGTTTGGAGCTGAAAAATCATAATATTATTTGTACCTGGCACATTATTTTATTCATTCCTGGGGTTTGGCAGTCGGCTGGCTAGGCCGGTATTTATTGTATATCACCAATTGCCTTTGATAAGGTGAGCTGCTTTCTTGAACGTCTGCAGCGGCTGTGATTTGATTGTCTCTATCTGATTAGCTCAAAGGCATCTGAGGGGGTTCGTCTCAACGGATGAGGAGGATAATCCTGCTCCGCCTGATTGCACATTCTGTGTTATTATGGAACAGGTATGATCTTGCTTGATGATCACGCCCCCAGACAATGATGCCCTCTCCTTCAAGCACCCTGGTCCAAACCTTGTCACTTTTGTATAACTAGTGCAGGTTCTTCGTGCAGAATCTCCTACTGTAGGCAGAGGTCTTTTTGTCTGTAGGACCTTTCTCGGTCCTAAACTTCTTTGAAGTCCCTGGCTGCCAACATAACATAGAGATCCAACCTGCCAGAGCTTCAGCTTCCTTACCTATGGAAGAACACACATCAGTCACAGGAAGGACAATATATCTTACTTCGACTGGTTCCTGGGAGGAGATGATTGTCTGTATAGAGATACTGATAAAGTCAGGCTGATATTCAGGTAACCGGCCTGCTTTCAAAAATTTATTTTCAGTGTAATTTGAATCTCAGAACACTCCAGCTTCGACACTAAGGGAGACCCCAGAGTCAGGAGCTGCAACATGAGACCCATCATCTCAGTGCCTACCAGTAGCTCAATCGGATATCCAGCTGCCAACATTATAACTGCGGCAGCTTTAACTAATTCCAGCGTCCAATACCTCGACTGCAGGTAAGAGACTTACTATCAAATGGCTCCTGATTAATAAATTACTGGCAGATCAGACAGTCACAATAGCATAAGGTGTAGACAGCCAATTAACAGAGCCGCCTGAGTGATGGGTAGACGTGATACTGCCGTGTGCTAAGGCTGAAAGTATAAATGTTTCAGCATGGGGCAGGCAGCGCAATAACCTCACCACCAAACCTTATTACAGATTTGGTGAGGAGCTGGGTGCACGACTTTTCTTTCTAACTCTTCACAAAGATAAGGTGACAATTCATCTGCGGCCTCCATCTTATCCATGCTCCACCAGCCCTATGTTTATTCACCTGCCAAAGTGAATTTATCTGACGTGATACAAGAAATTTATCCGTGGTCATTTTATGAAGGAGCACAGTTTGATGTTGAACTGAATGAGTCACAGACATCAATCCATATTCTCTGAGTTATCCGTTTCCCCCTCCACAGAACACTGTAGCTTCTAGTGTCACAGGGTGAATTGGTAAAATGAAAGAAAAACATAATTATAACACTCTATCTTTCTCTTCCTCCAGCTCTCTCTCCCTCAATATATCTCCACATCTCTCTATCTCTCTCTTTCCATATTTGCACCCTCTGGCTCTCTATATATTACACTTCCGCCACCCCCCCAACATCCCTGCTCCCATTCTACCCGTCTGTCTCTCTCTCACACACACGCGCGCGCGCACACACACACCCACACGGATGCCAACACTCATTCTTCCCATTCTGGCCCAATTGAATTGAAACGAAATATTCTCAGGAAAAATCGCAGTGGAACAAGGGGTTGCCTTCTAAGAGATGGTTTGGGTAAAGTCGTGGTACATTCCCACGATATGGAAAGGATGGTCAGGCAAGACCAAAAGGTTTCGCTGAAGAAATATGTATAGAGCAAAATGAAGGAAGGTAAAGGTCGACATGTTTTGTATTTATTCATTCAAGGGGTGTGGCTTGGCCAGCCTATTTTGCCCATTCCAATTATCCTTGAGAAGTTGATGGTGAGCTGCTGTCTTAAACCGCTGGTCTTCCTGTGCTGTAGGTGCACCCACAGTGCCGTTAGGGAGGGAGTTCCATGATTTTGACCACGCCACAGTCAAGGAACGACGATATATTTCCAAGTTAGGATGTTGAGTGACTTGGACTGGAACGTCCAGATTTTGGTGTACCCATCTATCTGCTGCCCTTATCCTTCTAGACGGTAGTGGTCGTGTGTTTGGAAGGTGTTGCGGAAGGAACCTTGGTGAGTTTATGTAGTGCATCTTGTAGATGGTAAACACTATGCTGCTGCCGCACGTCAGACGTGGAGGGAGTGAATACGTGGGCATGGGGTGTCAATCAAGTGGGCTGCGTTACCTGGACGGTGTCAAACATCTTGAATGCTTTGGGAGAAGCACTCGTCCAGGCAAGTGAGGAGTATCCCATCACACTCCTGACTTGTGCCTTGCAGATTGTAGACAGGCTCTCAGGGAACAGGGGTGAGTTACTCGTCGCGGGGTCCACAGCCTCTGACCTGCTCTTGTAGCCACAATATTTATATAACTAGTCCAGTTCAGTTCAAGGTCAATGTTAATGCCCAGAATGTTGATTGTTGGGATTCAGTGATGGTAATGCCGTCGGACATTTAGGGATGATGATTAGATTTTCACTTGTTGGAGATGGACATTGCCTGTCACTTGTGTGCTGTGAATATTATTTGCCACTTGCTGGCCCAAGCCTGGACATTCTCCAGGTTTTGCTGCATTTGAACATGGACTGAATTGGTATCCGAGGTGTCATGAATGGTGCAGAACATTGTGCAATTATCAATGAACACTCCTACTTCTGACCTTGCGATGGGCGGAAGATCATTGATGAAGCAACTGATGATGGTTCGGCCGAGGACACGACCCTGAGGACACAACGCTGCAAGTGAGAACCATGGAAAATATTGACAGTTCAGAGGGGAAGTGAAAAATAAATACAGGCAAAGAAAGAGCGACTGGGAGAATAGATTAGCAGCAAAAATGTTGCTCTATAGAAATAAATATAAAAGGTTGCCCAAGTAGGTAAGGGTCGATTAGGGACTGAAACGTGGTTACACGCCTGGAGCCAGAGGACTGATATTGTGTTTACCAAGAAAGAAAAATATTGCCAAAGGTAGAATGAAACACGAGGCAGTTGCGACATTGAATGGGTTAATAATGTAGAAAGAGGGGGCATTAGAAACCTGGTTGTGCTGAAATGTTGATAAATCGCCTGCATTGGCTCAGGGACAGGGTATTAAGGAGAGTAAGTGTGGAAATTACCGAGAGCAATGGCCGCAAACTTGCAATCCTTTTTACCTATCACGGACGGTGCTAGAGGATTCTAGAATTACAAATGTTATACCATTGTTCACAAAATGGATTCGATGATCATTTAGTAAACAACATACAAACCAGCTCAACCTCGAGTGGGGGAAGAACTTTTGGAAACGATATCTAGATACAAAATGAATTGCCACATGGATAAGTACGGATTAATTAAAGAAAAAAAGCCTGGATTTGTTAAAAGCAGGTTGCATTCAGTTAACTTTATTGTTTTAGGATGAAGACTGTCAGTGGAGCATGGTCACAAAGTCAACTGAATGATAGGAAACAAAGAGTCGCGGTGAATAATTATATGGTAGGATTCTGCAGACATCAGTATTATCAGCAATGCTGTTTTTCGTCTACATCGGATCTCGGCGTCAGTGTGGAGAGCACAATTTCAAAATTTATGGATGACACAAAACTCAGAAGTGTTGTAAAATTCGGAGGAAAATAATGATATACCAACAGAGGACATTGTCAGGCTGGTGGAACAGATGGCATGAGGTGAAATTTAATGTGGAGAAGAAAGGAGTGGTTCATTTTTTCAGGAAGAGAGAGGAAAGGCGATATAAGGTACACTAATCAATGCTAAATGAGATACAGGAGCCGACGGGCCTGGACAAATCTGAGCACTAACTATTGAAGATGGCAGCGCATGTCGGGAAATTAGTTAAATTAGTGACCGGCGATTCAGCGCAAAATCAAGTGGGTCACCGACTGTGCGTTGGATTTTCAATTCACTCCCAGAATTCGGCGGAGTTGCAGGGAGAGGGAACTGAAATCCCTTTCTAGCTGGCTTTCATTCGGAGATTTGTTGTGTTTATAGCAAATATGGTAACAAGTAGCCTCCAGGAAAAAGAATCCAACTGCAGTCGTCATTTATGCGTTGATCTCAGTGCCAGCTTGTGGCAGCACCTCTTGACAGAGGAGAAGACAACACTGTGGAGAGTTCTCACTGCTTTCCGCTAGTATTTGCGCTGCGCTGAGTGTTCTTCATAAGAATTGAAACCGAGTTAAATTTAATTCAAAAACGTTATACGGGGAAAGCATTGGTTTCTCAGTCAGTGAATTATTTGTCGCCGACAAATTTCTGGGCTATGACCTATATTTAGCAATATTGGTGTTTTGTTTCACTCGGATGTGTTTTATAGCAATTCACAATGAATTATTACCCTGTTGTACGACGCTTGTAAAGCAAATAGAAGCACATGATTTTAGTGCCGTCAGCTGAACAGTCGATGCAGAGCCAGTCATAAAGGATGTGGGGAATACACAAAGAGCAGATATTTCAGGCACCAAATGAGCAATGGGCATATTTCCTAGGTGGTGAGAAACAGAGGAACAAATAGATGCAAAAGGTTTTGGGCCTTCAGGTACATCGCTCACTAAGCGCCAGTGCACATGTACAAACAATCATTTTAAGATCTCAACTTCCAGGTTGTCATGTCCGAGGTACCACTCATTCCAATAGATATTTACACAAGTGTCTTAAATTTGCTGCTACACGGATCTATGTAACAGGCATAAAACCTACAAAGGAGTTTTGTAATGCAATGTCGCGAATTACATACCACCATTTTGCTGTAAACATGATTGTTCACCACTTCTGGCGTCGAAAACTTATTAGGAATTGTTTATATGTGATGACGATGTATGACGGTGCGAATTGAGAATTCTCAGGATGGTACAATTGAGGCAGCAGATCAGGCAGAAAGTTCCTGAATTTTTGTGAAGCCGTGAAACACACAATACATCTGTCCCTATTTCTCATATTCTTACAGGCGCTGCTCAGACGAAGCACCAAGATTACATTGACACTGGATTGGAAGCAGTGCTTATTCCCGAGGTTAGTCAGTCACTTTAGGAGTTCAATTCTGATAATCCTAGATTTGTATAATTACAGGAAGGGTAAAGCAGAGAAGGTGCCCGTCCTGTCTTTGCTGGTTCACTGAAGGGGACATTCACCTAGTGACAATCCCCCGCCGTTTTCTGCATCTTTTTCCCCCCCCTTTCAGGGCTGCTACCTGTTTCTAATCTCTCGAGAAAAGAAGAATGAAGTGTGGTCTGATCGAGGTTTCTACCCTGTTAGAATCTAGTGTTAGATTAAATAGGGAGAAACTGCTTCCGCCGGCGGGACGAATGGAGTTGAATCAGCACATATTGTTGTCACTGATTCACAGCGACAGTCCCTCGGCCAACCAAGGGAAAAGTCCATAAGAACGTATCACACTTAGAGCAGCTGGGAATCTAGAAATAATTCCTAAAAATTATCGAGCACGCCGAAATTTCGAGAAAAAAATCTTTATTTTTTGCAAACCGAATAAACATATCCATCTCTTCTGTTCTCTTGAATAAGTCAGCATTCTTTGTTTTTTTAAACTGTCATTTCACTGGGACTAAGCCGTTTGACCCAAAAGGCTGCACTTGGACTAGGTCTGGAGCCATGGGCCCTCAGAATAAATGCCTGATGCTCTACCGACACCGCTCTCCGGGCTGTATTGAACGTGTTTCCCATCGCTGCCTTCACTGTCTAACAAGAGTCTTCACAATGTTTATATCTTTTCCATTTCCTTCTTTGGTATTTCACTGCCTGCAGCGCATTTCCCCCCCAGACAGACCGGCAGCCTCCCTTTGGCTTCACTTCACAAATCATCTCACTTGCATCAACTATTTGTTTTAACCAGTGGCGTGGGACGTGACAATTGTTGTTATCCTGGTCTGTGCACTGGACCTTCACAGCTTTGAAGGGTGTATTTATTTCAGGGAGCTATTAAGTTGCAGAAATTGAAAACGGAAGCTCCAAAAGCACAGAGATGGATTTCACGAGTGGGTAAACCATTTATTATGGTGTTTGTTTGGGGAAAGTGTGATACCATTACCTTGAAAGAAATACAGCTCACTCGGAGTAACATTTACATTGCGTGAATCAATAAGTGTAGGGATGTAAATGGATCTGCCAGCCCGCGACCATAAACAAAACGATCCACCATTTAACCCTCCCCACTATTGCATAACGTGCAGTAACATAAACCGGTCAATCTCCTCCCTTGGTCTGCTAAACCTGTAATAAATCAAAGTGCTTCCTTAAGTAAACACCTCTAAATGTAATATTGGTCCTTTCGGGCTTCATAATATCGGTACGTAAACGCAAATGTTTTTTGCGGACATTGTTACGTTGATGTAACCTTCATATCATCTGCCTCCATGTTATTTCTTACTGGGCTTAACAGGTTTAGTTTCGTCACGTTTCTATCTTTGCCCCTTCATGTTACATTCGGACTGTTGCTATGCAGCCATTCTCAACCCCATCTGGACATGTCTTTTCATTCTTTACCATAACCATTACAACCCTCGATAGATGTTGCTTCATGAAACATTTTCTCTCCCTCCACCATCACAGACATTCGCCTTTGTACATCCTGCCCTTTCCTGCTCTCCACGTTTTTAAAACTTGGTATGTTGATATATTTCTTCATTTCTGATGATAAGTCATCGACCTGCACAGTTCAATTTGATGCCACCACAGGTGCCCCCTGACCGGCTGAGTATTTCCAGGACTTTTTTTTTAATATTCCCAGCAATCACGCTCCGTTGTTTTACTGTCTGAAAGGTTGGTGGAATGAGATTCAATCTGAATTATGGGAACTAATTTACAGGGTGACGTGGGAAGCTTGATTGTGGAACAAAATTACTCTTTCCAAGAACCGGTGCAGAGTCGACGGGCCGAAAGGCCTCCTTCTGAACTGCAGGATTTGATGAATCGCGGCTTTAATTTCTGCGTTGACCGGGAGATTAGAAAATGGCTGAAGACGGGAAGGTGATGACCGAATGGTTCCAGCTAATTGTCTGATGTTTTGTGCCGAACATGTAATACATGTAAGAGGATTTCTAGCAGAACATAGGTCTATAAATTACTACTATATTAACTCCTAAAACCCCTAATTAACCTCGCTTCCACTTACACTCCCGTTAAGGAAACAGTAAAAACAAATATATTTAAACAGACCCAAGCAAGTCCACACAATACCCTGGGCAGAAGTAATCAAAGTGGCTATTCCAAGCTTCGGTCTGTGGAGACAGCAGGCTTAATACACAAATACTGAAGGCTGTTTGCACATCCAGTCGACCTTAGAATACCTTCCCTGCCATTGTTCTCCTTTATACATGTTTGTCCTTTTTAATGTAAGCCCCATTGTGCTCACATGTCTTTGAAACTTTACCTTCATAATATGAATCATATTGCTAATCATAATGCTAATATTATCAGGAGCATTTGGAAAAAAAAATGCTGATTGCTTGCCTTCTCTGGTTAGGTGTAACATCCAACCATCTCTTTGAAATTCAAACTGCTGTGATTTATCTAAAGCTGCAAATTCTGCTCACCTCACATTCTAAGACTTCAGCCATGTTTTCCCATTTAGCATTTCAAACCGAGCTTCAGTTGATGAGTCAAAGCCTCCAGACTAGCTGTTTTCAATTCAATTAAACCCCACACACACTCAGAGAAACTAATCAAATCCCACTATTACCTACTTCTACAATAAATCACAATAGTGTTATGGGAATTATTGAACGTTCGTGACATCTGGAATTCCCTCCGTTAAGCTATGTCCCCCTTTACCTCTCTCTTCTTCTTTCAAACACTCGTTCAAATCTATCCATTTGGCCAGACAGTTCGTCATTTTCCTAAATACCTCCTTGTGAAACTTCGTTTTAAATGTTGATATATAACGCTCCTTTCAAGCACATTGGCAAGGGGAGGGCTGGGGAGTTTGTGAAATGCAACAGATACATAGAAGATTCTGTTGTGTTGTTCAGTTGAGCGGACTTAATTTGTGTGGATCCGTTAAAAGTTAATATATGCCTCCGGTCAGAGCTTGGGTTGTGGAATATTGATGAGCGTCACTGCTGAATCTCGGATGACGAGTTTTATCTAACGTTGGGTCACATTTTTAGCAGCAGATACCACCGGCTATCCACGTTCATCATGCCGGAGCTCCACCATCGATTTTTAATTTGGTAATTTCCATGAGGTGACCAGGACTGCACACAGTACTCAAATTGTGGCCTTACTAATGATTCATACAGCTCCACCATAACCTCCCTGCCAGTATATTTCAGTCTCGTCTAAGAAACGAAATGATTCTACTTGACACCTCATCTGCCTTTCATGTAACAATCTGGAATCTGTGGAGATTCGCTCCAATGTCCATCACTTCCTCTAAACCTCCCAATACTCTCTTCATTAATTGTGTATTCCCTTCGACCTGTTTGAGCTCCCAAGATGCATTACATCGCTCTCCCCCAGGTTGAATTCCATTTGGCACTTTTCTGACCATCTAACCTGTCAATTGATATCTCTTTGCTATCAAACCTCCTCACTATCAAACACAGCCACTTTTCTCCTTGCGTGAAAACTTCATGAAGATTCCCGCTATATATATTTCCAAATAGTTAATATATGCCATGAAAAGCACGGCTAAATATGCATGTGGCTTTTTTCAGGAGAGAAACCTGGTTGCTACAAACCCATCTCCCAAATACCCTTAACGCTGATGTTTTCAGGATTTACGTCGGTGCTCGGGCGCTGTTTTAAATGTAAGTTCTCCATTCGCTCTGCCATGCAGCCTGATAAACAATTCCCAGTGATGTTTGCAGCAAAACAGTGCAATGGATTTGAAACCTTTGCATTATAGCTGTGCCCCGTTGATTGGTGACACATAACCTCCTGGGCTCAGAAATCAATGCCGCCCAGGCCTAATTCCAACCAATCTCCAACGCTTCATTATGAAGACAGCCAGAAGAGGGTAAACCCGAGGCAAAACAAGAATGAGCTCCCCCCAACAATGTTGTTCTGAGGCTTGTGAAGCGGCGCTGCTGTATGACTGTTAATCAGATAAATACATCAATCACAGCGGCAGTTGGCCTGTTACTTACCGCTTTCCCAACTTGTTCTGATCGCCTCAAGTCATCGATTGAGGGCCAGGCGGAAATTTATTTCAGTTCCCTGACATTGCAACTCCCGCGAATAATAGCACCAAATATAAATTTCAACAGGCACTCGGTAATTTCTTGTTGAAGCCCCCGTCGTGAGTTTTCCCGATTGTGAGCAACTTCCTCCTAATTCGCCATGAAATCCACACGCTGCAATTCCAACATCCTGGAGATACAGCAACATTTCCACACTATTTTTACTTCAGTGTTTGAAGTGCTTATATATTTTATATAATTTAGCATCTTTCCGAAGGCAATTGTGAATGAGCAACTTGCACTGGTCATGCGCGACATGCCCACACCCCATGAAATAAATAGAAAAGAGATTGCATAGATACCAGTCTATTGTTGACGGGAGATTTTGCAGCTTAAGGTTTGCTTTTGACAGGTTATTTTCATCATTGACAAGAAGCAGATCGTATCTGTTGCTGAACAGCTTTGTGAAGATCGGATCATTCAGCAGCTCTGGGAGAAACATACACTCACAGCTCGCTGGTAACCTGAACTTTCAACTGGGCAAATCCGAGATTTCCAGCCTGTGCGCGATCAATCAGCGAGGAAGATTGCGGAATCCGCCACTCACTGCCCCTTAAATTTAAAAAACAGATACTAGGGAAATTGCTCCAGGTGGCCGGTTAGCTCAGATGGTTAGAGCTTGGTGCTAATAACGCCAAGGTTGCGGGTTCGATCCCCGTACGGGCCAACGTATTTTACTCGATTTAGAAGTAATTAAATCCCGGACCCGTTTCAGTTGTTATTCCTAATCTGTCACATTGAAAAAGCGTTTCGAAAAGTTCTTCTGCAGCGTTGCAGGCTGTGTCTTTTTCCATCCATGCTTCTTGCGTCTGGGACATTTCTGCCTCTAGTTCTGACAAATCCGTCCTTTTAACAATTCTGTGCCACAAATTTGTTGGCGACAAGACAACAAAGCTTTGCTACTGTACAACGGAACACATGCAAACGACGCTCTGCTCAGCATCTCTGGGGCAAATATATCCTCACAGCTCCCTGGTAACCTGAAGCTTTGACTGGGCAAATACGAGAGTTCCAGCCTGTGCGGGATCAGTCAGGGAAGGAAGAATGCTGAATTCTCCACTCACTGCTAGACTGAATTTGAAAAGCATTTGATCAAACTAGGAAACGTGCAGCTTGGCGACCAGTTAGCTCCGAGATAAAGGCAAAATGCTGCGGATGCTGGGAATCTGAAACAGAAATAAAACATGCTGGAAAAACCTCTTCAGAGTCATACGGACTCGAAATGTTAACTCTGTCTTTCCCTCCACAGATGTTGTCAGACCTGCTGAGTTTTCCCAGCACTTTCTGTTTTTGATCAGTTCGCTCCAATGGTTAGAGGATGGTGCTAATAGCGTTAAAGCTCACGGGTTCGATCCCCATTGAACAACGAGACATGGGAGATGTATGGTAAGTCGGTGCCTTTTCCAGTTTAGTTGCAGTCCTTCTACTGTTCCATTGTTCGAGGTTCAGTGGTAATTCCTATACTGTCACATCGGAATAGGTTTTCGAATAGGACCGTGTTCTCCTGCGGCATCGCAGATTGAGCCTTTTTCTCTTCCACACTTCTTGCCTTTGGAAAATTTCTGCCTCTTGTCCTGACAAATCCGTCCTTCTTTTCACACTTCTGTGCAATAAACCTGTCAACATCATGGCAACAAATATTTTCTCCTGTACAGCGGAACACTTGCAGACGAGCAGTGACATCGCTGTTAACTGTGCCCATACCTGCCGTTCGCTGCAATGCTGCAGGCAAATTACCTCGAGACAACTTGCAAGCGTCAGTGCGACCAATCATACTAGCCTACCATAAAGTGATTGCATTGAAGCTATCAACAGTCCTCTACACGACAACAATAACTCGCTTCACAACAATTTCACGCAAATTCTGCATCTGTCAGCAAAGTCTATCCATTATCAAATTTCTCAACAGTCAGTCAGTTGCTGGCGAGGCCAAAAAAACATTTGCTGCTTCGAGATGTCTTTTAAAAAAGCAGCACAATATACTCCTAATGTGTTGTTAATTATTCTCCAACATGCCCGGAACGATTTAAAATACTGAACTGCGCAAAGTCTACTTCATTGCTGAGCTACTTGTAAGCGACGGATAAACTAGGTCGCTGAGAAACCAATGTTTTCCCGTCTAACTTGCCGTAATTCCAATCTCAGATTCAGACAATTTAGCCACGAAATCACCCAGCAGAGGGTAAACTCAATGCCAAATAACTGTGAGCTCTCCCCACGGTTTAGTAGTTTTGCTGTATGACTGTTACTGGGATAGATTTATAAATCACCGAGGGCAGTTGGCCTGTTATTTGTTCTCTCATTTACTGGTTCCGCAACTTGCTCCAATCGCCTAAAGCCGCTGATTGAGAGCCAGGTGGAAATATCTTTCAGTTTCCTGCACTTGCAACTTCCCCGGCTTTTACTACCAATTTTAAAATTCAACAGGCACTCGCTCATTTCTCGCTAAAGAACCAGTGAGAAGTTTGCAAAGCTGTGACCGTCTTACTTCTCATTCGCAATTCAGTTCCAATTCCAAGCTTCACTTGAATCAACCTGAGGACAGGGCAACATCTCAAAACTAATTTTACTTCAATGTTTGAAGTGCTTTCACTTTGTAAATTTAGCAATCCTTCCCAAGGCAATTTCGGATGAGCAACTTATACTGGTCGTGGAGGCATATCCATATCTCATGATATAAATAGAAAAAGAGAGATTGGATAAGATATCAGCCTGTTGATGGCGAGAAGTTTTTCAGCTTGAGGTTTGCTTTCGGCGGAATATTTTGAACATTCAGAAGGGGAGCGCTGATGTTGCTGATCAGCTTTGTGAAGATCGGGACAATGAGGCAGCTCTGGGGAAACTCATTCCCTTCCAGCTCGCTGGTAACCTGAAGCTTTGAATTACAAATACGATAGTTCCAACGTTCCGGTTGGTGCGCGGTCAGTCAGCAAGGACTGAGTGTCGATGGTCCTTGGGTCGTTCTTCGGTACCATTCCAGACACAGAATCCGAGTGACCCCCGCCCCCTTGCTGCCTTGATACTGTCTCAAAGAAGTGTACTGGAAGGATATTGAGCGTGTATTGTTTTCATGTTGTGAAAAAGTGTCCGCATGTATGATAGGAAAGAATCAAGGCGCATAATTCTCAGTCGGAGCACATCTGAACATTCCCCCTACATACTGTGATATTTATCTGGCTGTCGCTATCACTGATCTCGTTTCCTTCTTTCTTTTGGCGAACCTATTGACAATCATGATTATCGCCAGAAGAAACTCCGGCCTTTCCAAATGTATCTCTGTCTATATGGTGTCTGGAAACAGCAGATCTACTGATCATGTTTTTCATATATTAGAATAGCAAACTTTCAGCAAAGTCTTTACACATTCATTCCTCTCCAACACTGTCATAGTTATGGCAGTATCAAACTTTAAGTTGAGCCGGCACTCCGTCATTTCGCGCTGAAACACCCGTCATAAGTTGGCACTGAAGTGGCCGCCTTACTTCTCATTCGCAATTTAGCTCCATTTCCAATCTTCAGTTGTCACTCTCATGGCCAGAATTTTAATGCAAAGTATGTCACTGTGAAAACTGCTACAGTGAGCATAACAGCGGTCTCTGTGCTGATCTATTGGGAGAATATGCCATTCTGATTTGCTTAGGAACACAAATGTTCATTTCTCAGCAACTGAACAAACTGCAAAAACGGGTGATCAACAAACTGATCATTAACAATGTTCACTAGTGTTCCCGCCCTGGCGCGGATTTTGTTTCCATCGTCTTCCAGGGTAGCGGACTGTTCCCATGTTTTCAGGTGACGTTCCAGGCAGCAGAATTTTGGATGAGCACAGGTATGTGTAGGGTGGAAGATGGGAGGCCGGCCAGGGGAACACTGGAATAGTCAAGCCGACAGTGAACAAAGGCATGGATGAGGGTTTCAGCAGCAGATGAGCTGAGGCAGGGCCGCAATTGGCCGATGTTTAGGATGTTCAAGTACTGAGTGTTCATCTGATAACAGCCTGCCAGTCTGCCTAATATCATGCAGTTTTATCAGAGTCATTAGGGGTAAAATGGGTACAGCGTCAGCCATTATTGTTCAATATTAGGATTGTTACTGTGTCTGTATCTCTGGAACATTATGTCACTGCGGGACTTTTCACATTTCAATGCAATCAGAAGCTGACCAAAATGTCCCAGACTGTGGCCAAGGACTGAGACCCTTTAAAGCTGAAGTTTGCCCCTTTAGCTCGTCCAATTGGGATAATTCCCTGCAGGATATTTGCTGTTCATGAACCATTAATATCAATAATTCCTGGCACTGAGTTCAGTGAGAGGGATGAAGAGTCAGTGAACAGAGCGGAGTGTCACAGCTGTTCTGTTCCTGACTCTCTCCCTCCCGGTCTTTTAGTGAAGATCCGGTCTCCCAGGGAATGTGTTGTCCCCAATTCCGCCCGATTCCCGTCTTTTAACACTGAGAGAGGTGACAGCTGTCAGTAACTCCAGTATCGGGATCCTGGTGAGTTCATTGTGGTTCAGTGTTTAGACAACACAATAAGAAGGAAAGTTCATGGAAACTATGATAACTCAGATTCAGGAGGGGATCAGACACGGGGGCAATGGGCGCTCTCAACCTTCTGATTCAGGTTCCTGAACGTTACGGAAAAAGACATGATATTTGTTGCATTGTTGATGTTGTGGTCGGAGGGCCTATTAGATGAGGCGTTTTACTTCCCTGTGTCGTGCAAGGTTATCAGAAGATTGTAGGTTGCAGTCCTGCAATTTGTCCTATGATCATTTGACGCAGATAAATTGTCGTGTACAGAAGTTCTCGCACACTTTGTGTGTAGAATTCTTTTTTCTAATTCCCTCGGTAAAAACTCTGGCTTTAACTCTTTGACGGTGGCACTGGGTCCGAGATTCCCAGTCAGCGGGAATAGTTTTGGGCTGATCTTACTTGTTCAAATTTACAAAAAAATGCATCGAATCCCTCCTGCAATCATGAGGAAAGATCTCGGTAAAGGAATAGTCAGTGGGTTAAATGTAGGGACTGAGCTGTGGTTAGGTGCCGGGAATTGAAGAGGGTTAGGAGTGAGTTCAAGAGACAAACAGATTTACAGAGGAAGAAAACTGAAAGATTGGCGACGAGGAAGAGAGAGGAATATGAACGGTCTTCACCATCTTTCAAATTTTATTCAATGAAAGATCAAAAGAGAAAATAATCTCTGTGTCAAGGAGCTGCTGATAGTGCAGTGACCAGAAAATAGAACTGGAATTAGGAGAATCATCGTGTTCACTGAGGGAGAGGCGATGGGATAAGAAAAGAAAAGTTGCGAGGGGGCGGGGATGAATGCCAGGATCCTGAATAGCTGCCGTCCAAAAGCAATGGAAATAAAGGGAAAATACGTTTGATAAATTAATAAATTGGTGGCAGATGTTATAATGTAAGTTATTCTGTCATGTTACACTCACTGTTTACAAGATACTCGTTTACTGTCAGGTTACCAAGATGCGCGTTTACTGACAGATTACTAATGAATTCTGCCTCTTTAGTCATTACTAATTACTAAATCGAGTGTGGCCGGTTCCTCTCGGTTTTAAAATTCCTTCTTTTAGCAAGCTGTCCTGGGTTCAAGCTACCAATTCACTGATTTCACTGAAATTCCGATTCAGCCCAGTTTTAGTGAAAGAGCCAGCGTCGGGTGTTCGGACACATAGGGAACGGTCGACTGACTGTTGGTGTGAAGGGCCTTTCCTCTCGAGGAACTTTAATATTCCAGGATCTCTAAAAACTACCGCTGTTCCTGAATCTCTGAGACGAAATCTGCACTCTCTCCTGTATATAAAACAATGCTCAAGACATTTCCAATTACGTGAGCGCCCTCTTATAAAGGACAACGTTCACTCCCCGTCGGGGAATTGAACCCCGGTCTCCCGCGTGACAGGCGGGGATACTAACCACTATACTAACGAGGAACTGCTGCACTTTGGCACAGAGTAGAGAAACCTGGGGTTAACGTCACTCAGTAACAAATGAAAATGCTGAAGTGGCAAAATGTGGGACTGGAGGGGGCTTCCATCAGTTGTTTCCGATACTTCTGATTGAAGTCGCTGTTGTTCATATGCTGTCAGGAACTTATGATGCTTAATAACCCACAAATTGATAGATTTGTAGAATGAAAGAAATTGAATTATCCTCCGATCAGCACGTTCATATCGTGAAGGATTCCTCTTTTGTGTAATGTCTCGGTTTAGCAATGGGAAAATCTGACGGCCAGTGAGATCCGCGGATGTAACACTCACACCAAACTTCCAGGGAAGTTGCCAATATGGGGAATTGTCAGTAAATACACGGCAGACGCCTGTGCTCAATAATGCGCACGACTGACGAAAAAATGTAAATCCTGTACCTGCAGTGAAAGTCTAGGAGAGTTCAGAGACAATGAAAATGTCATTAATTCAGGTTATCTGTTTTGTGGCAAATCCTGGCAAAATAGCACTTCTTCTGACCCCATTTTGGGACTTATAATAATGATAGGGATTTATTTTTCCTCTTGAAACATTTCCCGACCAAGAACCCAATGAGGGGAAAAATTACCCAAATGTTAAAATGAAAGCTGAGTATATTTATGTTCACCCTGCAGTGACGGGGGAATCCCCCCGACCCCTCTCATTATTGGGTCCAGCCTCCTGCTGGGCCGCCGTCTTGCATTTGTGCAGCAGCTGTTTATTATTCGGTTCAGCTCTGTCTCTCCCGTCACTGGCTCTCCATCCTGTCGATGGTGCTGTCTCATGAACTCCGAGAAGGTAACGCATTCGCTTATTAAAATCACAAGACAGAGGCTCTTTGAGTGAAACATTTGGACCCAGACCGAGTGTTTAGTTCACCACCCAGCAGCTCCTGGGAATTACATGCACTGCATTCAATTGCTTTACAAATAACTGGTTACTGATTGATATATGCACCCATCCTTGACTGTATCAATGACCTTCAAGGGAAAAGGCTTCCTCCCGTCTGCTGTTGAAGCTGCGCCCCTGGAGCTTCAGTTGTGCAGGACATCACTAGTGAAGAGTGCATGCACCAGGCGGCTTATAACCAGGTTTCTCTTTTCTAAATTTTTCAGAGTATCCAATTGTTCCGGTGCTACAAAACACATTTGACGATGTTGCAGTTCCACCTTCTCGTGCCTAGGGTTCTGAAAGTTAGGGAATTAATTTGAGACCCTGATAGTCCGATGGCTGCAAATGTGTGTTGCTGCTAAAATACGATGGGATGTGAAAACTAGACAATGTGATTTCATTTCCTGAGTGAATTGTACTTGCCTCAAATCTCCTTTCCCACTCCCATTCTTCAATCCTGCCTCCAGCAGGTATCCTTTGTGTGAAAATGGATTCTTGAGGGCCCTGCAACTTTGTAATTTGGACATTCATGTGTGGTTGATTGGCAGTGACCCCCTGAAGTCTGCATAATGCTAGGAATAACTGCTGGTCTGTTTGCAAAATATTTTTTTAAATGTTTCAATGATGGACATTGAACCATCATAAAGAGCGAGTCAAAACCTGATCTCTGCGATTTCTCATTTAAATTCCCAACCTGGTGACAAGAATCACTCATTGGCATCGATCAACCTCAAAGCTTCGAGGCTGAACTAGGCAGGCCACTATATGCCTTACAGAGTGGTAGAGCAAGGACTTTCTTCATTCTCTCCAATGTAACATCCCTGCCAAGGCCGGCATCCCCATCCCTTGAGAATGGTTAAGAGACAACCACATTTCTGCAGGCCAGACTGGGAAAAGACAGCAGATTTCCATCCCTAAAGGATGTTTATGAACCTGATGTTTTTTTTTTATAACAACCGATGATAGTCTAATGTGAGTCAGCATTATTTAAATTAGTTTTATATCCCAGAATTTCTCAATTGATTTGAAATTCGATCAGCTGCCGTACTTGGATTTGAACCTGTATCCCCTGAGCATTAGCCTCTCTGGATTACTAATCCAGTGATATGACCAGAGGAAAAGACCAGTTCATTGATGTAGCCCCCATTCTCTCTGATCCATTGCTTGTGAGCATATTCTCGGGAAAGTCGAGGGTGAGAACATGATGTGACCTCTCAGTTTGACCTGAGTTCAGGTAATGGAGGGAGGGTTCCACAAACACTCACCCACTTTCTTAAGTTAGGTAAATATTCTCATTGGACATCTCACTCATGACTTCGGCTCAATGTATTGAATGACTTTCGTTGGCATTGCTCATTGTCTCCTGATCCGGAGTGCACTTGTGTTGTACTATACGATGAGTCTGAGAGTGGAGCAGAATGAGGGACACGTCATGGACAGTGAACAGTGGGGCTTCGCCTGTGGAAATAATGCAGTGAGTTTGGGGGGGGCGGGGGGGGGGGGTGTTTGTGAGGGGGTGGGGTGGTGGGGGGGTGGGGTGGGGGTGGGTTGGTGGGGGTGGAGGGGGAAGGGACGGATTGCAGATCAGGAGATTTTAGAAGTCAATAAGCCGGATTCAGAGAACTGAAAGAAGGAGTGGAGAGGTAAGGACGAGGCAAAAGTAGAAAATGTCAAAATCTAAAACTGTTAAATTAACCATCGCTAACAAAGTTATTACCAATTAAACCTACACTGACATAATGTTTATGAAATCATTTCCTGATGGTCACTTCAGGATCACTTCCT
Source organism: Cetorhinus maximus (assembly GCF_964194155.1). Taxonomy (NCBI): domain Eukaryota; kingdom Metazoa; phylum Chordata; class Chondrichthyes; order Lamniformes; family Cetorhinidae; genus Cetorhinus; species Cetorhinus maximus. Next base: position 11,179,164 of record NC_135913.1, on the reverse strand, counting down.
TCTCCTGATTTACACCTATTTCCAGTATGTTAATTGTGCCTTCTCTAGTGAAGACATAAGCAAACTGTCTGGTTAATTCATCTGCCATCTCCCTACTTTTCATTTTCAATTGCCCAGTTTTCATTTGCCCTTCTATAGGACCAAAGCTCATTTTGATCATTCTTCTTATTTCAATAGCTATAGAAACTCCTACCTCATTACGCAATACCAGTATAGCTTGCTGTCTGGTTGGCACCAGAAAGTGCACTTCGAATCAATTATCCTGTAACCATGCTATCAACTCCTCATCTACGCGACAAGTGCTCATCCGATTTTTCCATCATCAGGTTCAGACCCTCCCCGGGTTCAGAAACTTATCAGTTCCGGATCCTCCCCCGTTCCAGGCCTTTACCAGGATCGGACACGCCCCTGGTGCGGAAGCTCACGAGGTTCAGATACTGAACAAGTTGGGACTCTCCCTAGTTTCTGAACCTGATCACTTTCAGATGCTCCCGTATTTCGAACCCTCACCAGGGACGAACGCACCAGATTTGAACGCAGCCAAGGTTCAGACCCTGCCCAGGTTTGGACCAGCCACAGATTCGGACACATCCCGCGTTCAGACGCTCTTTGGCTTTCAGCAGGTTTGGATCTTCCCTGGATTCGTTCCTTCATCAGGGGCGGACTCTCACCAGGTTCAGAACCTCCCAGGTTCGGACCCTTCCCAGTCCAGAATGTTCTCAGTGTTCAGAGGCTCAGTAGATGGCCCTATAAGCTGACGAATAATTAAATAATTTCATTCGCACTGTTGTGGAAAGTAGCATCGTCAGAAAAGATGGAACGCAGGTGGGGATACTGGGAGATATTGTAACAGAGTATTTCCATGAAGTAGGGAGGGAGGAGGTACAATCAAGGGAGCTTTGGGAATCGGTAACATTATCGTTGATATTGGTGAACAACCCATTCTATGAAATGGAGGTAGAGAATGCGAGGAAAGAAAGGGAAGGGAAATGCCAGAGATGTAGTCTGCCAAGAGAACAATTGTTGAAATTAGGAGAAACGTTAATGATTTTTTGAGCTGAAATCTAAGGAAGGAAATGGCAACAACACAGTTATCAAAATACTCAGGAATCTCAGAAGGGTAGCGACAAAAAATGGTCCATGCACCCTACACAACGGCAGCATAGCCAGAACACATAGAGATCCCTCAGTGATACAATTTGAGTTTAACATCCATATGTTTGAACCCGAGGAAGACACACCTACACATTGCAATTGCTCCCCTACCCAGAAATCGTGTTGATGAACGTGCGACTGCTTTCATTCCTAGAACATGAATATTGAGAGACAGAGGAGTTCCAACTGGAATGGAGAGTGTATGAAACTGAACGATTCAATTATAAATGGGATCATTGGAATTTTCCAGATGAAGATGGTGGAGGGGAACTGGCACGAAAATTGCCTCAATATGCCTCTTAGGAAAAATATTGTCCACTTTGCGTTTAAAGAGAACTCGGATTTGTTGCAGAACAAACTCGACTTCCAGAGCATAGTTCCAAATTCAGGACAGAGGAAATCACTCCGGTTATGGGACAGCCGGGACAGAATGAGGAAGTGAATGAGGATTCAGAACCTGAAGAAGGGAGGGAGTTCTGTGATTTAAGGAAATAATCAGCCAATCGGCAGTGAGTAAATTCAACCCAGAAACTTCAACATGTTTAAGGCTGATTTTTCATAAGGTGATGAAAGAGAATGTAAAACCTTCGGGTTGGATGGAATGCATGGATACGTACTGAAAAGAAAACAGGGAGTGGCAGCAGGAATATTATTATATATGCCATAGAGCATGATTAGAGGACGCGAATGCAGCTAATATAATTCATGTATTTAAAACAGAACATAGACCAAGTCGAAAGAACTAAACACCAGTCAGCACAATGTCAGTGGCAGGAAAAATAAGGGAATCAAAAATATAATAGAAACGCATCTAGAATCACACAACATAAGAAAGAGTAGTCAGCATATATTCCAAAAGCAAGGTCATACTTGACTAACTTCATTTGATTACTTGATTTGTCATCAGAAATTGACGATCAGATTAGTACAATAGATGGGAAGCATCTACTTTTATTTTCTCAAGGCCTTCGTTAAGTTACAATAGCACAGAATCACGAGTAATGTTAGAGCAAGTGGGGTTAGGGGACATGTAGCAGAATGGACAGCAAGCTGGGTACAAAATCAGAAAACAGGGAACACGGGCTAAAGGGGTTTACTGAGACTGTTGAAAGTTGGGAAATGGTGTTCCACAAGGAACAGCGCTGGGATCACTACCTTTCACCATTTACATAAACGTTATGGGATCGGGAGCAGAAAAAATAATTTCAAAATTACAGACAAACCCAAACTGAGAGAACATTGAATATAGAGGGTGAATAGAACAAAATACCTGAGCACATTAATGATAATTAATAAACCTGCACAGTGGTCATTTCAATGGGAAATTCATTTCAACATAGCTGAGGGTCAGGTGCAGCATTTTGATAGAAAGGTCCAAAAGGGTCCCAAATGCTCGTTGGAAATTACATATCCCAATCGGGTCGAGTTTCAGTGGTTCAGGGGTTCAGGGTAACCGATTCAAGAATCAATTAAAGTAGCAATATGCGTTGACAAAAAGATCAAAGATCCAACCAAAGCAATGGAGTTCATTTGGAGACGAATGGAAGTGAGAGGGAGAAAACACAAAGAGGACTGGAATACTGTACCGATGCTGTCAAATGTCACTAACTCGAAGAAGCCTGTTTCTGCCCAAGTAGTTCAATGAAAAACAGATAAATATCGAGGGACAAGGCACTCATTACCAACCACGTTCAATGGACAGAAAAACTCTTCCTGTTTTCAATCTATTACATTGATAAAACACAGAGGCTCCATGGAATGGAGAGGTCACTCGCCAAAAAAGGACGGTTTCAAAACAAAACTAACTTATTTCATTCTGGTTGCTGACCCAAATTTCAGGACAATTCCAAAATGACAGATACTCCCGATAATAATATCTCCCCGGGGTCAGGTATTCAGCTCTGATTAGTGACCCAAACCCAGTGTCATTTTTTTCCGTCTTCCACTAATACCTTCCTTCAGAGATCATGACTTCACTGAGGTCTGGTTCAACATTACACAATATTCCACTAAATTCAATAACTTAATAATTCAGAAATTCTGTAAGTTACAAACGGAAGCCTGTTAGCTTTTAAAGAAATGAAGCAAAACTGCACAAAATTCAGGACATTTGACTTAAGCGAATTATATGTCTGATCAGGTGCCTTTTTTGCGGTGACCACTAGATCAGGGTGTAAAATTATCAGTCACAGTGTATAACCAAAGACAAGCTCACACGCACATTACCACAAGTTAAATGTTTGTTGACACTTACCGGGAACACGAATAATGCCAGTGTCAGGTAATTTATTTTATTAGCCATTTGAATTAGACGATGCATTTTCAGAGTGGAGTAATGTGTCCCTTCGTGCTGCAGACAATCTCTGCATTAAACTCATTCACAAAACCTTTAATTTATGCCGTGTGCGACCACCTCTGCGGATATTGAGATTGCAACATCGTTCAATTTTTTTTTGAACAATCAAGAGACAGAATACGACATCGAGTTCGATGATGGAACATGCTAACTTCTGAGATTGAGCTGCCACGTTCCAAAGACTCGACAATAAGGATCACATTGTTTGAATAATAAAGTTAGAAGCTGTATTCTCCCACCAATGGCGCTGTCATCTCAAACACCACATCATTTCCCTCTCATATTTTTTCAGTGATGTCCTTCACTTGGCTGTGACTATTCCATAATTAAATTCCAAATATTCGGGTGTCTCTCCAGTGCTGCTTCATTGCACCCTGAAATGTAGCTGCCCTCTTTCAACGTGGGCATTCTATAAAGTGCTGAAAGTGCGTTTTGTTTTGACTATTCGTTTCAGAATTCGAATAAATTTCTGAAAAAAAATCAACAAAACAAAATGCTTCCAAATCTCAATCTAATAAAGCAGCTCAAACTGGTAAATGTTTAATCCAATAGAACATCAAACAGTACAGTCCCTCCAACAGATTATAAACACGTCAACTGATACAGCAGAAGAACTGGTGAAGGTCCAACAACGGCTGCAAACCGTCCAACGATGACAGTTTTAACTGACTTTTCTGAGATTTCTATCTGAGATTTTCATTCTGATATCTTCTTCTGACTCTTTCCTTGTGGTTCTTCTTTCCTGGAACTTTTTTTTTCTGCAGAAAGCAGTCTCAAGGTGTAAACAAGATTCCTCGCCTTCAATTGCAAAATAAATGTATGATACATAAAGAAAAGTGTCCATATTTGGGGAGTTATAAGTTTTCTGGCTCGTTTTTCTGATTCCTAATTCTTACTTTTTTTTCCCACTTCTTTATTTTCTGTCTTTTTTTCCGACTGTATGGTCCAACTTTGCATTGACTCTCTTGCGTTTATTTTCCGGCATCTATTCGCGATTTTTTTTCTGTCTGACTTTATCAGTCTTTTTATGACTCTTTTTTCTGAACTTTCTCCTGACTTTTCTTTTCATCACAATTTATCCCTTGCCTCAATTTATCGGTGGCCCCTGTCAATATATCTTTTAGTGTGCACAATAATTTTGGACTACTCCCTCAATATTCCTACTCCTTCAATATTTGGTGTGCCGCATCAATTTTGGAGATCCCCTCCTAAACATCCACCAACCACACCCCCACCACCAATTTAGCGCGCCTCACTAAATTCTGTAGCCTTCCCTCTCTGCCCCCCAACTTGAAGCCCCCATTTTATGTGGCCATCCACATTTTTATTGCTCCCTCAATTTAATTGCACCCCCACGCCTTCAATTGTTTACTGACCTATTTTTCTTGTTTACAAATTCCCTCGCCTCAATTTTTCCATATTCCCAGACTCAGTGAAGGGAATCCTCCTCAATTTTGGAGAGCTCTTCCTCAGTACTGCCGTTCCTCTATTTTTGGGTGACCGCCAATGTACAGGGGTTCACCCCAATTTTCGCCATCCTTTTGATTTTGACCTGTCCTCCAATTTGGCCCCGCCCTCAATTTTGCCTCCCCCCCTCCAAGCTAGTGATCCCATTACCTCACCTACCCTTGGGCACGCTCAATATATGCAGCATTTTTCAGGCTTGCTCAATTTAATTCCAACATATTTTTTTGACAATTTATGATGCCCCCACAGTTTTGGGGTGCCCCCATTCATTTTCAGCGTGCCACCTTCATTTATTTTTAGATGCATTGCAATTTTTAGCCATCCTCTCAATTTTGCTCTGCACTCAATATTTGGGGTGCGCACCTGATTTTTTGGGATACAACTCCTCAATAACCCCCTCAATTTGCTGCCTACCTTATGCACCCGACAACCCCACCCTTCATCCCCACAATGTTTGCATTAGTCTGCATTTTTCAGGCTCCCTCAATTTAAGCCAGTCCCCTTAATTTTCTCCTGTCCGCTTTCTTCCAGAATCTTTGCTTTTGATTCTCCTCTGTCTCGATATTATGGTGCCCCCACCCAGCATTGTGCGTCTGGAGGTGATGGCGTAGTGGTATTATCGCTGGATTAGTAACCCAGGATACGCCCTGGGGTTCCAATTCCTCCACGGAAGTTGGTGGAATTTAAATTCACTAAAAACCTGGAACTAAGGACTGATGATGAAACCATTGTCTATTATTGTAAACGCCCATCTAGTTCTCTAACGTCCTTATCTCTCGTCCTTACCTGATCGGGCCTACGTGTGCGTCCAGACCCACGGTAATGTGGTTGACGCTTAAAATTTCCTTTGAAATGTTCTAGCCGGCCACACACAAATAAGTCTTTACAACTCACAAAAAAGCACTGAAACCGGGCGGACTGGCCTCATTCAATCGACAAAGGCTACGGAAACGACAATGGAAATCTCTGAGCTGTCCACCCTGCAAAGCCGTCCTTACTAGCTTCTGGGGGCTAGAACCAACATTGGGGGAGCTATAGTCATACAACATCCTGACATAGCCATCCTCACGTTATCGTAACTTGTCGATAATGTCCCACACACCACCATCACCATTCTTTGATATATCCTGCCCACTGACAGGGAAGGCCTAGCAAAGTTGGCGGCACCGTGCTGTACAATCGGGAAGCATTTCCCCTGGGTGTGCTCAACATCGACTCTGGACCCAATGAAGTTTCATGGCATCAAGTCAATCATGAGCAAGGGAACCTCCTGCTGATTACCACGTGCCGCCAACCCCCAACCCTCACACACTCAGCTGATCAATCATTGCTCCTCCAGGTTGTACACCACTTTGAGGAAGCACCGAAGGTGGCAAGAGCGCAGAAAGTACACAGGGTTGTGCACTTAAATATCTATCAGCAACAGTGTTTCGGTAGCATCACGACTGACCGAACTGTCAGAGTGCCAAATGAAATAAATGCTGGACTGGGTCTGTGGCTAGTGATGAGGGAAACAAGGGGGAAAATATAATTACCTCATCATCACCAACCTACTGCCGCTCAATGTATTTGAACATGATGGTATCTTTAGGAGTGGCACAGTTATTGTGCAGATGAAGCTTCACATTTATGATACACTTCATTGTGTTTTGTGGCACTACCACCATGCTAAATGGAAGAGCTTTTGAACAGATCTAGCAACTCAAGGCTGGGCATCCATGAGGCTCCGTGCAGCAACGAAATTTTACCCGAACACAATATGTAACCTCGTGGCCTGCAATATACGCCGCTCTATCATTACCATCGGCTCAGGGCATCAACCCTGGTTCGATTAACATGCAGGAAGGCATGCCAAGAGCAGCGCCAGGCATCCCTAACAATGAGGTGTCAACCTGGTGAAGCTATAACATTGTATAAATTCTGTGCCAAATAGCATAAGCAGCAAGTGATACACAGAGGTAATCGATCCCACAACCAACGGATCAGATCTAAACTCTGCAGCCCTGTCACAGCCAGAAATGAATAGTGGTGAACAATTAAACTATTCACTGGAAGGGATGTCTCCACAAATATCCCAATCACCAATGCTGGAGGAGCCCAGCACATCAGTGCAAAAGACAAGGCTGTAGCATTCGCCACAATCTTCAGCCAGAAATTTCTAGTGGATGATCCATCTCAGCCTCCTTCGGAGGTCTCCAGCATCAGTGATACCAGTCTTCAGCAAATTCGAATCACTCCACGTGATATCAAGAAACGGCTGAAGGCACTGGTTACTGCAAAGGCTACGGGCCCAAAGAATAACCCGGCAACAATATTGAATGCTCGTACTCCAGAACTTGCTGCGCCCCAAGCCACAGTGTTCCAGTCTAGCTACAACACTGCCATTTGCCTGGATATATGAAATATTGCCCAGAAATGTCCTGTACATAGCATGCAGGACCAATCCAACTCATCCAATTACCGCCCCATCAGTCTACTCTCGATCACCAGTAAAGTAGTGGAAGTGTCATCAACAGTGCTATCAAGCAACACTTGCTTAGCAATGACCCGCTCACTGACGCCCCGTTTGGGTACCCCCAGGACCCCACAGCTCCTGAACTCATTACAGCCTTGGTTCAAACATGGACAGAATATATGAGCTCCCAAGGTGAGATGAGAGTGATTGCCCCTGACATCAACGCCATGTTTTAAACAACGCGTGGCTTCATGCAGCCTCGCAAAACTGGAGTTAATGGCAATCAGACGGAGAGTTCTAGGCTAGTTGGAGTCACACCTAGCACAAGGAAAGATGGTTGTTGGATGTCAGCCATCTCAGCTCCAGGGCATCACTGTAGGTTTTCCTCAGGATAGTGCCCTTGGCCTAACCATCTTCAGCTGCTTCATCAATGACCTTCCTTCCATCCTAAGGTTAGAAGTGGGGATGTTCGCTGATGATTGTGTAATGATCAGCACCATTCACGAATCCTCAGATATTGAAGCAGTCCGTGTCCAAATGCTACAGTACCTAGACAATAACCAGGCTTGTGCTGGCAAGTGGCAAGTGCCATTCGCATCACATAAGTGCCAGGCAATGACGATCTCCAACAGGAGAGAATTCAACCATCGCCTTTTGATGTTAAATGGCATTACCATCGCTGAATCACCCACTATCAACATCCTGTGTGCTACCACTAACCAGAAACTGAACTGGACGAGCCATATAAATACTGTGTTAACAAGAGCATGTCTAAGGCTAGGAATTATGTGACGAGCAACTCACCTCCTGACTGTGCAAAGTCTGTTACCCATCTGTAATGCATAAGACAGAAGTGTGATGGCATACTCCCATTTGCCTGTATGCGTGTAGCTCCCGCAACACTCAAGAGGCTGGACACCATCCAGGACAAAGCAGCCCGCTTGATTTTCATCACAATCAAAACATTCACTTCTTCCACAACCAATGCGCAACAGCAGCAGCCTGCACCATCTACAAGATGCATTGCAGGAATTCACCAACTACCCTTCAGCAGCACCGTGCAAACCCACGACATCTATCATCTAGAAGGACAAGTACAGCAGATCAGTGGGAACGCCACCTCCTGCAAGTTCCTCTCCAAGTCACTCACCATCCTGAGTTGGAAATATTTTGCCGTTCCTTCACTGTCACTGGGTCAAAATCCAGGAATTCCCTTCCTAACACCGATGTGCGTGTGCCTACACCACATGGACTGCAATGGTTCAAGGAGGCAGCTCATCACCACCTTCTCAAGTGCAAACAGCAATCAGCAATAAATGCACGACCAGCTAGGAAAGCCGACATCCCGTGAATGAATAAAACAAGTTCAAGAATCGCAAAAGTCTAGTGCGCAAGCGCAGAATGTAATTACGAATGGTAATAGAGCGTTATCGTTTGTAGGAGGGGAATTGAATACAATGGTAGGTATGCTCCAGTTGTGCATTGCTCTAGTGAAACCAAATTTGGAGTGCTGTAGACAGTAATTCTCACCTTATTTAAGAAAGGATGTAAATGCGTTGGAAGCAGTTCAGAGACTGTTTACCAGTCTAATGCCTGGAATAGGCAGATTGTCTTATGAGGAAAGCTTGGGCAGACTAAGCTTGAGTCCGCTGAATATTAGAAGAGCACGAGGCGACTTCATTGCAACATATAAGATTCCGAAGGGTCTTGAAAGGGTTGATGTGGAGATGATATTTCCCCTTGTGGGAAAATCGAGAACTAGGGGTCAAATTTTATGAGTAAAGGGTCACCCATTTAAAACAGAGGTGAAGCGATTTTTTTCACTCAGACGTCCTTGAGACTTTGGAGCTGTTTTGATTAAAAGTGCTTGAAGCAGAACATTTGAATATTTTTAAGGCAGAGGTGAAGAGATCCTTGATACGCAAATGGATCATGTGTTATCGTCGGTATGTTGGATGCAGATTTCCGGTTACTATCAGATTAGCAGTGTTTTTATTAAATGGTGAAGCAAGTTCGAGGGTTTGAATGGCCAAATCCTGCTCCTTGTTCGTATGCTCGTGTGTCAGGTTAATAGGTGGGCAGTTACCCTCTTCCCCTTTCTTAAATAATGGAGCAAAACTTGCTATCTTCCAATCTGCAGGCCACAGAATCTATAGAATTTTGGCAGATGACATTCAGGACAGCTCTGGAGCCACCTATTTCAAGTCTCTGATGTGTGGGTTATCAGATCCAGGGGAATTATCAGCATTCAGCCCTATTAAGTTGTCATGTCCACATATTCATTTATTTTCCTTCATCATTCTAGCCAGTCTCTTGGTTCTCCACTATACCTGGGAGAATTTCCCCATCTCGCACACACGGGTTTCATGGCAAGCTAGAGCAGAGAATCTAGCGGCAGGCAAAAAGTCACAATTCCGCCGTCATAAATTAGGTTGCAATTCTCCCAATGGGGTACTCATGGTGCGTCTATTATTCCACCAACTAATGGCATGAATTCATTTTGCATTTATTAGCATATCACGAATGTTCATTAAACTAGATTCACACTGGAATCTGGCCACGCCTTCAGCCTTCCCTAACGCCAGTGGGGACGTACGTCGGCGGCAAATCCATTTGTAAAATGGTGGCGTGCACAAATCGGACTTCAGTTCGCTGGTAAAATCAAGGTGAGTGGAGCATAACTGCTGGAAAGCTGTTGCGATGGATGCCACTTTGCTGCGGCTATCGGGTGGGCCGGCTCCTCCTCTTGCCTACATTGTCCGGAGAAACACCACTGCACTGCGATACACATGCATTCTTCCAATTTTAGTGACCGCAACATCAGCCGGGGGTGGGCTGTGAGCCGAGGGCCGGCTTGATGAACAAAAGGGGGGATCGGGGATGGAAGCTCGTGTAATGGCATTCAGCGGCAAGGGCGAACACGAGGGCGACAGTTTGGAAGGAAGGTTGTGCAATGGCCGCCAGGGGAAAGGGTGAATACGAGGGCAACAGGCGGACGGGAAGGCTGTGAAATGGCAGTCAGGGGGAACACGAGTGTGCCCTTTCTGGGATTGCCCTCTAAACTTTTGTTGCCGCAGGAGTGAGCTAAAAAAGAAAGGAGGGAGACTTCCTTGCAAGGAAAGGCACTGAAAGCCAATGGCTTCAGTAGCAATGTTAAAGAGTGACGCAGAACTCAGTGGCTTCAAATCACATTCGCTGCACCTCAATAGTAGCACATAGAAAGAGAATTTGCGAATGCAAGCAATAGTGAAGAAGGAACAGAGGCATCATATATGCAATTTCATCAATGAAGGCCTGCCACGTGTTCACCAGATTTGACTCACCTTATGGGGCAAAGGTCATCCACTCATTGATTGCTTGGTCATTAAATGTGACATCAGAGATTGAAGCACAGAGCTAGGTTGGAACAATCATCTCTCTTAATCTTTAGCGTCCCACCAAGGGCTCAAGACTTACCATATTCTCGATGCCACCTTGGTCACCTCAGTGTGTGTGCTTGTATCTCAGGGGCAAGGTAGCTTCAGCCACCATGAAAGTATGGTAGAAAAATCTATGGACCCTTACATTTCCCAAACGTGTCATCCTCACAGGTTAAATTTGTTGCCCCTTGAAACGTTAATGTCTTCAAAGTTCCCTTTCGGAGAAAAGGCAAACGTTGATAAGGATCCTGGGCTCAATGTTGCCTTTGTCATGGTCCTAATGTAATGGAGGAGGCAGGGGACGGAGAGGCGACACCGCGTGCATCCCGAAGGAGGTAAATGGTCAGGCAGAGCCGGAGCATCATCAGCAGAATCAGTAGCGGAGAGCCAGACAACGGGGTGGCTCGCCAGACCTAGGGTAAATCGTAGAAGAGTATCCTACTTAGAAATCAAGTGAGTGAAATTGCCATGCACGCCTGCCCTTGTCCCGAGCTCTGGTACGTCACATTTGCCACATTCTTGGTGAAGATATGACGCCACGTGCAGTTGGATTCTATGCCCGGCCAGTGGCTTTGGAGGTGACCGCTGCACTCAATTTGTTGGCCTGTGGATCCTTCCAGGGATCAACAAGCAGGCAGTGTGGCAATACTCAGTCCATAGCACATCGTTGCACAAATAAGGTGGCAGATGCCCTTTATTGGAAGGCCCGTCATTAGGTCTGTTTCGTTCTGGACGAAGATTGTCAGGCTGTGAGATTCACCGGCTTCGCCAGCATCTCAGGCTTCGCAAAAGTGCAGCGTGAAATAGACTGCGCTGTTATGGCTATACGGGATCCATGGTAGCAGCCCCTAATATGTATACACCACAAGGACTATCGTTCCATCATTGTACAACTGGCGTGTGATCACCCAAAGCACATACTGCACGTTTGTTAAGGTTACCCAAGGAGTTGCCACAAATCCTACACCCTAAGTCAACCCTGGGTGCCTGAGATTTTCGAGGAGTCATTATATCTGCAGGGATGGATGCTTGGAGATAAGAGGTGCCCACTGAAAAGCTGTCTGATGACATCAGTGCTTCGCCTTCAGACTCGTTCCGAGGAGAGGTGAAACACTGCTCAGAGCTCCACATTGTCCCGATGGAGCAGACCGCACAGCTTCAGAAGATACCTTCAGATCGGTGAACCGTTCAGGTGGCTCACCCTAATGCACTCCCAAGAGGGTTTCCCACAACATCGCAGCGGTTTGCCCTCTTATCAATCAGGCTATGCAAAGAGGTGAATCCCTGCCAGAGGATAACCTGAAGGAGGATGAGACCTCATCGGAAGATGTAGATCCGAAGACCCAGGGGCCTTTGGGGGCTGCTGATGGTCGGTGTGAGTGTGATCACGCCATGTGGGAAGGAGGACTTGGGAAACGTGCCTGTAATACATTAATCGCTGCAAGTTTCCAGCAAGGGTAAAGTCAAGAGAGGGAATATGGCTACATCTGTCCTTGACCTCAATATCATTTTCTTTTAACTGAGGGGATGTCCACCTATTTGCAGCGAGAACGAGGCCCGCATTCACACGTTCGTGTTCTAGCCTCATAAATCACCAGGCTATGACCTATGCTTTGGTCTGCGTCCCCAGTGAGTGAGCCACTCTCGGTAGTGAGAGCCCACTTAAGAACACGATAAATGCGAGAGAAGACTTGAAAACTTCGCTGCTATCCAATCATGTAAACAATGCTGCGACTGAGATGCAGACATGCCTAGGGAACTTATCCTCCCCTGCATGTATATTACCTCCCACCAACACTGAGGAGATACAAATGCCGGTAGAATATCAATGCTGATGAGCTGCCCTCACTCAGTGGTGTTTCTTGAGTAAGAAATGTTGGAAACGTTCACGTCACGCACTTCCAATAAATATTTAAACACAACTCCCTGACAACATATAAGGGCTTTTATACGAGTTGAAATGAGCTTGACATCACATGAACGTGACTCTCACAGTGTGTCAATATCACCGAGTGGGAGGAAGGGTAATCTCGAAATAACAGGATTCCAAAATGGTCATTCTCAGCGCCTTCAGTTGAAAGAAACGTTCACATAAGCATAAAATGTATTCACAAAAGTTCAAACTATTTACATGTATAGCACACTCGTGGCCCAAAATCGACATCAATTTTTCTTAACTTTACGAACTAGACTGCGCCTAGGTGCAGCACCGACATCCGCAGCAGAGGTGGGGGCAGCCTGCTGACTGCTACGTCCTGATGTCTGCGATGACCTTGGCAGACCCCTGGTGCCCCAGGCCTGGACGCCCCGACCTGATAAGTTTCACCTGCTCAGTGGAAGAAGCGCCCTCGGCGGACTGAGAAGCTGGAATGGATGTTGTCACAGGCAATGTGGGCTGTGAGCGGCGGGACACCCTTGGAGAGTCCAGAGAGGAAACCACTGGTTAGTCCAGCTGGCTCCCGTCCTCCTTGTGGGTGTCCGAGGGCCCCACACTGACTCCCGCAGGATGATGCCTCATGTGTAGGGGGGTCAACCTGCCTCCTCGCCATGTTGCCTACATCTTTCTGGTGCCCACCACGGTGTCTGCCCATGTAGTGCAGGGCTGAGCACAAATCTGTAAAGACCTGCTCGACCGAAATCGCCATGGTGATCACCAGCCTACCCATGGTGACCTCGAGGCGCATGTCTGTCGGAACAAGGACTACAAACTGAACGGTGACAGACTCTTCCTCCTGTCGCTCTAGTCTGCTGAGTAACTGCCGAACCTCTGTCTGATGTTCTGCGGCCTATCGCTGAAGCAATGTAGTTCAGGTCAAAAAATCCTCTACAATTTCCAAGCAAGCTATCCTGGCATGTTTTCAGTGCTGATTTGTGACGAAGTAAAGTTCTATCTGCACTGCCTCGTCAAACATTCACATGGCCAGAAACAGCACGTCTGTATATATATATATATATATATAAAGATTAAATGGTCCATCTACATTATCCCATCAAACAATTGCAAGATGAACGCTGCAATAGGTCCAGATTGATGTTAATTTGACACTATGCCCTCATGTACTGCAAAGACAGGAAGGGTACCGGCTTGGACACAGATTAAGCATCCCTGTACAATGTCCATCGAACACTACAATGGCACGTACATCCGAGGGTTAGGTTCAGAAAAAACGTGTATGTATGGTGGGCAAAATTCGCCCCGGGATTATTATGTTGTCTACCATCTGATGTACTCCGGCCCGCCGCTGTGTCCAGCAAATTATGAATTAAAAAATAACTGCTGTATAGGTATCACTAGCGTACATTGAAATAAGAAGCCTTCTCTCTGATGTCCATTATTTCTGGGTGATTTGTTCCTCATTGAGGTTCGGTAATTACTATATGACTTTGGCAGCGTATTGCCAAGTTCGAACAGAAAAATGTTCCAAACCTAAATCAAAGCCAGCAATGACTGCCTTAAAGAAGAGAAAAGCAGGCGTTGAGTGCCGTATATTCAATAAGTGTGGACTTCTACCTGCTTTTCACAAATGCCCTTGAAACATCTGCGTGCTTCATTTGTAAAGAAGATGCAGCAGTCGGCAAATATTACAATTTGAAGTGGAATTAAGTGTATAAACATGCATTAAAATATTAAAAAACAAAGATTGTCTGCCGAAGGGAAAACTAAGAAAACGGGTGATATGTTTGCTTATATGCAAAAAAAAAGCAGATTATTTTATCACAAAATTGTAAGCGGAGCTGGATGGAATTGCAAGCACCAGTTATGTGATGCACATAATCTTGCCAAGGACAACAAACAGTTCTCTGAAATAGAATTTATAAACAAATTGATGGTTGAATCTGCTTCAATTTTGCCCAGATTAAAATGGGCAGTTCGCGAACATTTGCTTGTCGAATCCAAGAATTGTGAGAACTGTCGACGATATCAATGAAGCTCTGGACTTGCAGCTGGAAAGTAAGTCAAATCATTTCTCTTATTTATTCCTCAGACTTTGCATTGGTGCTTGCTGAGAATTGTAATGCCCAAGGCAGTTGTATATTTCCATTTGAAGGATAACAGAAACGTGCTAAGCTCACCGAAGGATTAGTCTCAGTTCTAAAACAAGGAAGGGTTTCATCGAGGCTGTAAATCAGGAAATGTCAAATGAGCAACTGAGTGGAAAACATTGGCAGTTAAATCATCGAGAAAAACGCAAGCCTGACACAGCCAAACATAATGGGGTATTGAAATGCAAATAATGACAAATTCAGAGTAATAAGTCTAGAACAGGTAACTATTTTTATGTATTGCAACATTCACCAAATCTGTTCTAAGATCAAGCCATGGAAACGCTTCTGCACCAAATGAATACCCCAAGGATCTATCCCTTCCCCCTTCCTATTTCCCATCCACATGCTGCCCCTCGTTGACATCATACAAAAAAGGAACAATGTTTTCCCACATACGCTGATGACACCCAAATCTGCCTCCCAATCCGGTCTCTCGTATCCTCCACGGTGGTTAAATTGTCAGACTCCTTATCTGGCATCCAGAACTTGAAGTTATGAAATTTCCTCTCATTAAACATTGGCAAGGTCTGGTCCCTTTTCCAAACAGCCTTCCCTTCCCGTTTCTGAGGAATTGTCAGGAACGAAGTAAGGCTGTAAAATTAGTGTTTAGTGAATAGCTGGGGCACAAGCTTTGAAACTTGCTTTACCCCGCAGGTCAGAGCCTCTCAACCTGAAAATCATCCGTTCATCCCTACGCTCTGTTTTCTGTCCATTAACCAATCGTCAGTGCATGCCAGTATATTTCCCCTACCGCATGGACTTTAATTTTGCTGTCTAACTTCCTTTGTGACAACTTATTGAAAACGTTCTGAAAATCCAAATCCATCGCATCCACTGGTGCTCCCTTATCTCTCTTGCCAGCAACATCCTCGAAAATCCAATGAGGTTTGTCAAACATGATTTCCCTTTCATGAATCCATGTTGACTCTGCCCAATCGCATCAGTTATCACAGACTTTATGATAGGTTCCAACATCTTCCCTCCGCTTGATATAAGGTTAAAAGGCCTGTTAATTTTTTCTCTCCCTGCTTTCTTAATTAGTGGGGACATATATGCTACCTTCCTATCCTCAGGCACCATTTCCAATTCTATCGAATTTTGAAAGATGCTCAACAATGTATCCATTATCTCTAGAGCAATCCCTTCGAACATTGTGGGTTGTAAATCATCAAGCCCAGTCCCTACAATTTCTCCAGCACTACATATTCACAGATGCTAATTCCATTCAGATACACGATCTCACTAGTTCCTTATCTCCCCAATGTTTAAGGAGGATTCCTTTTATCTTCCTCTATGAATACAGACGCAGAGTATTTGTTTACCTACATGTCATTGTCTTAGACTTCATTAATAATTATCAATTCTCTGTCTGTGATGGACACACACTAAGCTTCATCAAACTTTTAAATTTACATACCTGCTGATGATTTGCAGTCTGCTTTTATATCAGTCGCTAATATAATCTCATAATATATTTTCTTTTTCACTATCAATTTCTTTCCACTGTTTTGATGATTTATAAAATCCTCCCAATCTTAAACCTTACGACTTCATTTGGCAAATTGATATGCCTGTTCCTTTTGCCTGATAGATTCCTTAACTTCACTTCTTAGCCATGGTTACATCTGTTTTGCAACTTGCTTTTTTACCTTAAAGGAATGTAAACTGATGGCAAACCGTGTATTATTTGTTTAAATGTTGGCCATTCCCTCTCTGCCATCATAATTTGAATTTACTTCTCCAATCTACTTCAGCCAGATTGCCCCTCATATCTTCACTGTTTCCTATGTTTAGATTAAAGGCCTAGTTTTGGATTGAAATACAACACTTCCAAACCTCATTTAAAATTATATCATATTGTGGTCACTCCTCCCTAAAGCATCCTTTACAGTGAGAATATTAACTAGCCCGTTCTCACTGTACAATACTAGATATAAAATAGCACATTCTTTAGTTTGTTCCTCGACATCCACATGTAGTAATCCATCACGTACACATTCCAGGATTTCATACACCCAGCATTAGTGCTAATTAGGTTCACCAAGTCCATTTGTAGATTGAAACTTCCCACGGTTACTGTGTTAACCTTATTACATGCACATCTAATTTCGTCCTTTATGCAATGCAATACACTACTACTACAATTTAGTGGCATATAAATTACCAACATTTTCTCCCACTTGCTTTATTTTAAGTCCAACCAAACTGGATCTACATTTTGATTTTCAGATCTAAGGCCTCATCTTTCTAATGTACTGATCCCATCTTTTATCAATAGTGCGACCCCACTTCCTTTTCTTTTTTGCCTATCGTCCCAAAATGCGGAATACCCTTGACTGTTCAGCATTGGCAGCCCAGTTGCCACGTCTGCATAATGGCAATTTGATCTTACGTTTGTTTCTATTGGTGCCATTGTGATTCCTAATTTAACACAGATCCGCCCATACTGTCCAAGCAGAACCTTCTTCTTAGTCATCCTCATGCCGTTGATACCAACGTGGACCACAAACATTGGATCCTCCCACTCCCCTGAAAGTTCCTCTCTAGCCTAGAATATATGCACTTAATGCTGGAACCAGGCAGGCATCACAGCCATCTGGACTCACGCTCTCGACAGAATAGCCCCAGTACATATCTCCTTGACTATGCTGTCCCATATCAGTACGGTATTCGTTTTAATTCTCGCCATTTGAATGGCATCCTTCACATGCTACCATGTTGACTTTGCTCATTCACTTTGGGGTCCTTATCCTCACCCACCCAGATAGAAAGCAATTGATTCCTATTGGGTAAAGTCAGGGGCCGAGGCTCCACCATAAATACAGGCTGGTTCACCTTACCAGCCTGACTCGCATTCACACTCACCTGCCCCTGAACACTGACCACTTTCTGGAACAAAATGTCCGGGTAGCTCTCCCTCTCCCTGATGTCAGCATCTCCGAATGCAGCTCATCAACTCGGAGCTGTAGCTGCCTGGGCTGCAGGTATGGTTGTCCGGGATTGCTGCGCATTCCACAGATTCCCACTTGCTGTATTAATTGCATACCTTCAGACCTGCCATTTCTGTCCAACCATATTTATTTCATTAGTCAATAATTTACACAAGTATAGGAAGAGAAAGTTGCACTCACTAAGCTTTTGGACAAGGGAGCAAATCCACCAACTGTCGAAGGCACATGAACGAAATTCCCCACTTATGACTCAAGCATGGTCTTGTGTCCGTGCGCTCCACTCTCCCTTAAATAGTGCCATTAGGTCTTTTATATCCACCATTTAAGGCAGTTGGGGCCTCGGTTTAATGTCCCACCTGAAAGTTGGTAGCACAGACTTTGCAGAATTCCCTCAGTACTCGGCGGGATGGTCAGCTTTGACTCTTCTGTGCTCAAACCCTGTTTTTGGACTTGCACCCAGAACCTTTCGGTTTTGAAATAAGATTCCTCCCAGCTAATCTATGACTGAAGACCATAACATAAAATATAAAAGGCATAAAATAAGTTATAATAAAATAAAAACAGATCATTGATGGATCTGAAAATATATAATAATCTGGAAGATTCAAGTATGAAACTATAGCCTGTGGCTTTGAGCAGTCCGGACTGTTAAATACAGAAACTGGCGTAAGTACCAGACTGCATGAGATTGTACTTATAACAACCAGGTATCTGGAATTGTACTTTAATTCGAGTATTAGTAATAGTTTTATTAATTCACACGGTGCACTTACACTGATCCCTGGTGTTTTCTCCCTCTAACCCCCAGCCTGGAAAGCAAACATCTCACTGATTCTTGTGCCAAGTATCTCGCCACCGCTCTCAGTACAAACTGGTCACAAACGGACCTGAACTTAGCAACAAAGTTCACAGGCCGATCCATCCCCACTCTGCGCCGCCTCACACTGAAATACAGGGCTCTGGAGCAGATCAAGTGAGCGTTTGTCTTCATTTTAATCTAATAAATAAAATCTAAAGAGTGGCGAGTTATATATTTTTTTAATATGTTCCTGCAATTATTATTGAAATATTAGCATTAGCCTCATCTTACTTACAATGATAATCAATCTCTTTGTTTCATGTTTAATCTTTAACCTGTTTCAAGATGTGGGAGAATCAGTTCAGGATGGCAGGATACCTTATCTAAGTGATCTGACTTAATTTCGAATCCAATCTGGAATTTATAATGCTTATGAACCCACATATTAACAGATTTGTTGAGTTGTAGAAATTCAATTGTCCTATGATCAATGCTGTGCCATGTTCAAAATGTTCCTCGTTAGTGTAGTGGTTAGTATCTCCACATATCACGCGAGAGACGGGCGTTCAACTCCCGCTGGGGCGGAACTTGATTATAATCAAATAGAGAACACATAATTGGAAAAAGGCATTAGAATTTGATATCGGTTGTTATGAAGAAGACAGTGAGTGGAGATTAAGATTATATATCCGTGACAAGAACAGCCAGTAAGCACTTTTTAAATATGTTAGTTTCAGAATCGGAGACCTCCTGGAGTTAGAAACCTGAACGGGACTGCAATCCGAAAGCAGGGAAGATATACTGAACCTTACTGAATGACTGGTCAGAAGCCAGCTGGCGTATTATCACCCATTCTTGGCAGCACGTTTTAGGAAAGATGACAAGGTGCTAAAGATAGAGCAGAGGAGATATACGAGAATAGTACAGAGACGCGGGACTACAGTTATATGGAAAGAGTAGGAAAATGGAATCTTCTCCTTCCAGCAGGAGTTAAGAGGAGGTTTAATGGAGCTGATCAAACTGCTGAAGTAAATCAGAACAACCTGTTTCCAGTGAGAGAAGAGGCGGTAACCAGAGGCTAGATAATGGACAAAATGATAAGAGGGGGAAATGAGAAGACTTCTTTGATGCAGCAGATTGTTTTAATCTGGATTTCACAGCCTGAAAGGGTAGTGGAAACAGCTTCAGTAATAGCTTTCATAGTGGATTTCAATAAATCCGTGATGTTGGGAGGTTATGGGGTTATGAAGGATGGAAGGAGCAGTGAAGATAATTGGATAGCTCCTTCAGAGTGCCCGCACAGGCATGATGGCCGAATGGCCTCCCTCTGTGCTGCATCATTCTAATACTGTATGATATATTGAGGTTCAGAAATCTCCTGATCGATGCAAAGAGCCGCATTAATCCCCCTGTTTGAGATATGAAAGTTACTGATCTGCACTCAATGTTTAATCATTATTGCATCCTTCACTTTGGGCGCAAAATCCAGCTGTGTCCTCACCAGGAGCCAGATACTTGAGCTTGGATCATCAGCGTTCGGTTCATCCAGTGTTAATCGGGCGGAATTTGGGACAGCACATTTCCTGCGAGACAGTTTCCTCAATAGCTGGAGAGTCAGGAACAGAACAACTGTGACACTCCTTTCACTGACTCTTCATTTCTCTCAGTGAAACCTGTGCCAGGAATTATTGATAGTAATGTTCTTATATGCAGCAATTGTCCTGCAGGAATTGATCCCAACTTGAACATTATCAGTGGAAACCCTAAAGCGTCTCACTCTATTGTTCAAATTCAGCTTCAGGTTACATTGAAATGTGAAAGGCCCTTCAAGGGCTTTACAATCTTAATCTCCACTCACTGTGTCCTACATAACAACTGACATCAAATTCTAATGCCTCATTCCAATTATGTATTCTTTATTTAATTATAATCACGTTCCAGAAGTACAGTTGTAGCGAAAATCGTAATGTTAGACAATGGGGACTGTGACTGTGCGAATTTCACCACTTCCTAAATCTGGCAACGAAAACTGGGCACAATACTGTACCTGAGGTCAAAGCAGTGTTTCACACAGGTTGCTCATACTTTTCTAGTTTTTTGCACCCTTTGCCCCGATATTGTTTGAAATTTTAAAATCTGCCACACGTGTGTCATTTTTAGGAATGGGGAGAGTGGGGTTGGTGGAGGGGGCGGACAGAATAAGAGTTCCATAATGGAGCATGCGCCATTATTCGGTGAGTGGAGATGTAAAGGTGCTAGGTCTGAAGCTGGTGAACAACAACTGATCTTATCAATTATCTCGACTGAATGACTGATGTGAGCTTCAGGAAAAGTCATCTGTGAATCTCATCAGATATTGCAGGTATTAGCTATACCTTTAGTCTAAGAAAAGGTGCATAATTATTAGCGCATCCTTAATATTTGATGGTGGTTGAAAAAAATAGCATTTACCAAAAAGGAACGGTTCAGTAATAAAATCTGGAAAAAAAATCGCCAAAGCTCCTCACCAGTCAACGATGGTGATATAATGGCCAGCATGGTTAGTTCCAAAGCAGTTAATCCGATTTCGATTCTCGTCCATCCTAGCCTGCAAACTCTAAATTCGTTGAAGCCGTTAACTTTAAGTGTGCAAGTACACTTCAAGCGGTTCGGCGGCATTTTACTTGGAAAATACATGCGGGTCTAATTCGAATAAAAACCTATTTAAATTTTCACTCAGGATTTTTTCGCAATTTTAATAATTATGATTTTCCGTGAGCTGCACCGTGGAACGGAAACGAAATTACTCGGATTAAGTGAAATTCACTCATTCTCGGAGCATTTTCCTCTGATGCTCCCTATTTCTTATTTAAATATCGATTGCCGCCCAAGGGTTCTTTTGGTCTTCAAAAAGCGAGATGCATTACTGCACACACTGGGATTCGTAGATAATAACATAAGTTGCTAGAAAGACTCAGCTGGTACGGTAATATCTGTGGAGAGAGAAAGGGACGATTAACATTTCAGGTCTATACAAGGACCGCAGAGCTGGTCCCCGAGATTCCCCACTGCACAGAATCTGCCGGCCCGAAAATTGACTCTTTCAATTGTCCGCCTTTCTTTCAGATTTATTCTTCCGGAATTTCATTCCCCTCCCATTTGATTGTTTCCTGTGAAAGTCTCAGCATTGCGCTTCCTTCTTTGTTTAATTGTGTTTTGGTTTTGTTTAAAAAAATGTAGATGGTATTCTGGGAAATCGCACAGAACTGCTGTTGAACCCACAGTAAATATGTAATGGAGCAAGTTTGCAAATATTGAAACAAAAAAGGCGAACTATTTTTAATAAGAATTGGTTCATTTCATATTTACATATTAATTGTGAAAGATTACGAGCGTACAGAATCTATTCCCTGACAGACTGTGAAGTTTTGCGCTTATGCTGCAGTTCTTGCTTCCGGCCAGCAGTGGTCACTAATCTGTGACACAGTTCACAGGTCAGAGAGAAGGACACAACAGTGGTTCAACTTATGTGGGATTTAGACATGGACCCAGATCTTCCAAGGAGCAGTGAAGCGGAGGCAGACACCGCTGACCACTTTTGAAATTGCGCCGATATCCGTTTCCATTGACTGCAGCCGGAACTGCCTCGACCGGCTGCAGCACTGAGTAATTGTTGAAGGAATTCGTGAGGCGAAGTTGCGACCGCATCAGTGAGCATTTTGTTGTTGTGCAAGCGATGCTTGATAGCTCTGTCAACAGCACCTCCCGTCAATTTGCTGATAATCGAGCGGCGTCTGATAGGCGTCGAAGATAAATCAATGAAGCACACGAACTGTGCTCCAACTCGGACAGGAAGCTTTGGATAGATTTTTCAAACTTTTTACCAATGACATAATAAGTATTCAAGGAGGATTCACATCGTTAATTAGCTCTCCTCTGATATTCGCTTGCGTTGAGTAACACACGAGCTGTCTAGATAGAAATGGAATGAAAGGACGTATCGGGGGAAGGCGATATGTATTTATTTTGAAGTAGTGGACGCAAGTTACAGTAATGGCTTAATTATTGATACAAGGGATAGCAATGTCGGGGATACTCCGTGGCTCTTAATTAGAAAAAGAGCAATCTAAGGGAAAATAAGAAGTCTACACGTACAAACAGGGTTATGGAATTACATTCATATGTAAATGAATGTGACACCGTAGTGTAAAGGGTTAAACATTCCATTACTTATTTTAGGTGCAGTTGACTAGACATTGATATTGATTGTAGATAGTTGCTGATTAATCGCTGCCTGACATAATTAAACCATTTATCTGCTGCCCGACGCCTGCATTAAATGGTGCTTCACGTCTGAATACAGATAAAGTAAAATGCAAATGTTGCACAGAAACAAAAGCAGTTGATCACCAGTTTCAGAAAGCAGTTGCAGAAAGCAATTAAAAGGTGTTGATATGTGTACCCCCATTGACCCCAGTTATGCCTGTCTCTTTATGGGGTAGGTGGGACATTACTTGTTCCAGTACTACTCAGACCCCCTCCCACAACTCTTCCTCCAGTCCATCGATGCCTGTTTCGGTGCCACTTCATGCTCTCGTCTGGATCTGGAAAAAAATATTAATTTTGCTTCCAATTTCTACCCCTCCATCATTTTCACGTGGTCCAACACTGACACTTGCCTTCCTTTCTTTGACCTCTTAGTCTCAATTTCTGGTGACAGGTTGTCCACCAATATTCATTACAGGCGTACCGACTCCCACAGCTACCTCGACTACAGCTCCTCACACCCCGCCTCCTGTAAGGACCCTCCCATTCTCTCAATTCCTTCGCCTCCGTGGCATCTGTTCTGATGATACCACTTGCCAAAACAGTTCCTCTGACATGTCTGCCTTCTTCCTTAACTGATGTTTTCCACACACGGTTGTTGAAAGAGCCCTCAACTGTGTCCGGCCCATCTCCCGCGCATTCGCCCTCACACCTTTCTCTCCCTCCCAGGACAATTACTGCGTCCCCCTTGTCCTCACTTATCAGCCCACCAGCCTCCACATTGAAAGGATCATCCTCCCCCATTTCTGCCAACTCCAGCATGCTGCCACCACGAAAAAGGTTTTGCCTTCACCCCTTCCTCCCACCTCGCTCCCAGCGGCTTTTCGCACGGATCATTCCTCCGGGACACACTGGTCCACTTCGCCATCACCACCTACACCTCAACCCCCTCCAACTGAAACTTCCCATCCAACCGCACATCATGCAACACCGGCCCTGTTATTCCCTCCTCCTCCTCTCTGCCCAAGGGCCAAAACACTCCTTTCAAGTGAAGCAGAGATTCACTTGCACTTCCATCAATTTAGTCAACTGCATTCGCTGCTCCCAATGCGATTTCCTCTACATTGGAGAGACCAAACGCAGACTGTGTGACCGCTTTGCGGAACACCTTCGGTCTGTCCGTAATCATGATTCAGACCTCCCTGACACTTGCCATTTCAACACATCAACCTGCTCTCATGCCCATATGTCCGTCCTTGGCTTGCTATAATTGCACCTCATCTTCCGACTAGGCACTTTACAGCCTTCAGGACTAAATATTGAGTTCAACAATTTCAGATCATGAACTCTCCACAAACCCCACCCCTCTTCCGACCCCCCTTTTCCAATAATTTATAATTTAAAAAAATATTTTTGTTTTCCAACTTATTTTTAAAATTTATTTCGATCTATTTTTTTATCTCCACCTTTCGATGCCTTCCCCCAACCCCAACCCCACTAGGGCTATCTGCGTCTAGCATGTCCTGCTTGCTACCCTTAATGTCCCCATTATCATATTCCTTAGATAATATCACCACCGTCAACACCACTTTTTCCTTTTGTCTATGACATCTTTGGCAATCTCTTATGTGCCTACACCTATCACTGGCCCTCTATCCATCATTACCTGTCCCACTCCCCTCTATCAGCTTATATTTCACCTCATTTCTCTATTTCCTTAGTTCTGATGAAGAATCATACGGACTCGAAACGTCGACTGTATTCTTCTCCACAGATGCTGTAAGACCTGCTGAGTTTTTTCAGGTATTTTTGTATTTGTTTCAGAAAGCTGACTGCCAGCCGGATTGGCAGAGCCTGGTCACTACGGAACCCTACAACAATTTAGATGTTGACTTTCCATGAGCCTCACGAAGATCTGGACGACGCTGGACGAATGAAGCTCTTTCACAATTGAAGTTCGAAGTCCATTGTACATGTAAGGTTTACAATAATATTCTTGAACACTGACGTGATGCTTCATAGGTTTATTAAGGATGGAAACAAATAAATAACAACAAGCGAGAAGTTGAAATTACACTCAGACCTGGCTACTGTTCGTTGGTGACCAAAACATAGCAGAATGCTGAGTTCAGTATCAGAGGCCGAATGGACAAAAAAGCGTTGAGTCAGCATACGCGTGTCCTTGTGCAACAGGCTATGCGCCCAATATGCATTGCATGATTGCATTAAAGTTAATATATTCATTTTATGGATAATTTCACTCTTGAAAAATATCCCATCAATGTAACATTGTAACAGCACGTCTGTTCTTGTTTTTTTGTATCTATCATATTAAATAAAATGGTGCACGTTCAGAGGTTTCCTTGGCAGAACGACACAACACCGTGATCAAGTTAGTTTTTATTTTTAATTCGTTCTCTGGGTCTAGGCCAGCATTTATTGCCAATCCCTAATTACCCTTATTAAGGGGGAATTTAAGAATCAACAACAGTGTCTCGGGTCACATGTAGGCCAGGCCAGGTTAAAACGGAAAATTCCTTCCCTAAAGGACATTAGTGAAAAATGCCAATAGGCAGTGGATTCAAGCCAATCATCACAATTTTGCATTCAAATGTCGACACCTGCCATGGCGGGTATCGAACCCGGGTTCCTAGAACATTGACCATGGGTCTCTGAATGCTATTCCCTGAGCATTGGCTTGGGTCTCTGAAGACTAATCAAGTAAAAATACCACTATGCCATCATTAAAATAGTGACAAGGTAAGCAATGGGTGGATAAAATATAATCCCTTATTATTTCATTCCAGAACTGACCATTTGTGCAAGGTAGGCTGAGTTATTCAAAGAGTATTTTCCAAAGGCTGTTACTTCCCCGTTGAAAGGGCAAAGATTAAGGGTAATATTACCGCAAAAGAAAGGAAAAGCACTAAGGCTTGAATGCGTGATAGGATAGCCTAATCAACTGTTTTTTTTTACAGTGCCTGTTATTAAGGTTACTATATTTAAAGTCAACACTAAACCTGACCTCCTTAAGATGATATATTTACCACAATCTCTATTATGTCTCCGTCCCCCATGCGCTCCTTTAATGTATTACACTCTTCAGAACCAGGTAAAGCATCTCATTTAGTAGTTTTGGCCTTCCTTTGAAACCGCTCAATTGAACAACTTAATCATTGTTGGCATTTCGTGACCATAGTTTCGTGTTTGCACGTACACAGACGCCTCGAGATTATGCAATGCGTTATATTCAGTGCAGAAAAATACTCTCCTTTCTGTTTGGCTAGGAAAATATATGGGGGTGGGGTGGGTAGGGTGGGGTGGGTGGAGGCGGGGATCGGCCTGTTGTTATTTGTTTGGAATCTGCCCCTCCATTACCCGTTATTTAGGGGACTGGACATGTGATCAAAGCTAATCTTATCATTAATCAGTATAACTAAGGAAACAACCAACTACAAACGGGACTATTATTTAGATGTCTGAACTGCACTCCCCTGACGCTCAGGAGTTTGGTTACTGAAGCCAGATTGATTTTATTTGTTGAGTCGTGCCCACCTGGTTAACATTCAGGAGGACGGGACAAATGGATGCCGATAGCTTCCGTTAGTTGAGGGGTCAAGAACTAAACGTCAGATATAAAATATTCAATGTCAGAACCATTTAGAATTGATGGTGAACAAAGATCTTTACCTGGCAACTGGGAGATGGTGGAATTCGCAGAGACAGAAAGTATTCCAAAATAAAGATGAAAATAAATATGTTGGTGAAGAGAAATAGGCAGGTGATGTTCATACATGCCGGTTTAAATTGTTGGGACTATTTACTTGGGTGGAGGCTAAAGGTCCACAAGTTTTGGGTGGTTGGAATGGTCCATTCCCCTTTTTTAAAATACCGACATTTTCACGACCAATTGAGAGTTTAAGTGAATACGTTGAGCCAAGTTCTTCTTGCCTAATAGTTTGATACAGATCACGGACATGACGCTCTTCTTTTACCCCTGGAAACAATGGAGGGCGGAATCTGATGGAGGCACCAGGGTTTGTAACATTCACACCAAAATTACAGGTAACCGATAAACAATCGAGTTTTCAACACCCGTTTCATTGCTTCTATCCTAAAGGATGCGATAAATTAATTTAACAGAGAGTATTATTCCTGTAGCTGAAGTGTATTGCAGTAAATGCTGATTCCCACATGTTCGACTCCATATTTGAACCTCAATCTCGACTGTTCCCTTTGAATCTGGGATGTAAAGTGGAAGGATTCATCAGGGAATTGAGCGGTACAGTCTCGGAGAGCAGTAGCTATGAAACACACGGCACTAAATTCAGGAAATTCTGATTCCTGTTGATTTTCAATGACAACAAACCCCTTTAATCCAAACGGAAAGTTGGCCATTCTATACGGAATCACGGGCTGTAATTGTGCTCTAACCAGGCAGGACGTTTGGCTTTGTTTTTTTCATATATTTACCCAACGACAAAACAAATTTCCAAGGAGATTTCACCACATTAACGAGCTCTTCCTGGAACTTCGTTTGTGTCGCTGCATAAATGCATGTGTTTATACAAGACTTCAACTGGGTGAGCATATATCCGGTCTCATTGACAATATATGCAGGATTTGTATATTCTCGTCGGAATATTAGAACCAGGGCATCAGTCCACTGACTCACTACCGATATCAGACTTAACAATATAAAATTTGCCGACAGAGCGAACAATAAAATAATGGATTTCCTGCGGTTCTCCATCTCTGGATCACGCTGATTCCCAGTCCTGGGAGCCCGAAGTCTCCTGTGGGTAATATTGGTTATGATAATGCGTCTGACTGTTAAACAATTTAACAGTAATATCAAAGCAAAAGGAATCAATGAAAATAGAAAACTTTGTAATCTGAAGTAGGCTCCGCCAGCAGGCGACCTGAGAAAGGACATACTGGGGGTGAAACCCCACTGAATATTGTTAATTATTATTTTATGTTCAAATGCAAACCAAAAAGGGATGCTCTCTAAACAAATTAGCACAGAAACAATTATTATGATGATGGACGCAGTTCTCACTGTGCAATACCTGGTTTTCAGCTTCTCACAACATATAGCTACAAACCGGTCACATGTGAAGGAGACTGTAAACCAGACGGACAAACCGACGTTCGTAGAAGTCATGTACAACATAAGTTTACAAATAAATGTATAGGAGAGGAATGAATATGGAAAACGTTCCCTGATAATTTGATGCCCAATTCTATTGACGAGCGTGGCCAGTAAATCCACTGCAGCCATGGACACCATGTATATAGAGATACTTTTGGAAAGGTGGCAATTTCCTCTGCAGAGAGTCACTATTGTCAGTAGGTTCACTGTAAGAAAGAGGGAGAAGAGTTAAATAATGGGGGGACACTCAGGAACACCTGGCCACAAATTGCGGGGAAATTTACAGATGTCCTTCTACTTACAATTGAGAGCACGGTTTCCTTCCAGAATATTAGGCAAGCAAAAATGGCATTTTTTTCCCAATCAAATAAACAATTTAACACTGAATGCCCTTCATACATATTTCATTCAAAAGGTAACAGGTTCATTCGGAATCAGGTAGGGGAACGATAAAAGTGAGCGACCCACATCTAAGAGACCCAGGCGCTAATAACGCAAGACAGGAGTCGGGAACAGGGGTGGTGGGGTGCAGCGGGTGTAGGAGAATGGTGCATAGTAGGGTGATGATTGTGGAGGGCTTGCAATTTCCAATGATATTTTAATACATGAGTCGTCAGTCAACTATCTGTAATTCTACTACAGCAGTTTGTTTTCCATGATTAACAACGTTAAAATGCAGCCTATTCCAATGTTTTTGCGATTAAGGAAGGATGGGATGTAAGTAGCAACAACTAGAGCTTATATTTATATAGTGCCATTAACTTAATAAAAGGTCTCGAGGCTCTTCAAAGAAGTGCCATAATAGTAAAATAGACAGGGAGCACGTGAGGAAGATTTAGGACGGTGGCAAAAATCTTGGCCAAAGAATGAAACTTTAAGGAGCATCTTGAAAGGCGGAAGAGACGTAGAGAGGCGAGAATGTTTGTGGCAGGAAATTCAGGGAGCAAGTCCAAAGCAGGGTCCGAATGGAGGAACAATTAAAACTGGGAATGTCCAAGATGCCCGATTTAGAAGGTTGGAAATGTCGCCGCGGTCTGTGGGGTTGGAGGAGATTTCAGACTTAAAATGGGCGAGACCTTGGGGTAATGGGTGTTGGGGCTGGGACGGAGGAGGGAGCCTGGGTGTGGAAATCTGCGGATTGTCACAGTCTCAAAATGATACTCATGGGTTAATATAGTATAAACTGTCTAATACTTGCAAACAACAGATGGCTGTGACTAACTCGAGAAAGAACGAAGCAAACAAGATAAGTCCTTTGTTTATACCATTCTATAAAGGCGGGGACTTTCCAGTCGAATTCCGACTTCACCTATGTACTGGGTTCGCGACCGGTGGCTAGGAACTTGAAGATATCTCTCGACAAGCCGCCGCCGCGGGGTCCACAATTTGTAGAAGGATGTGAGATTATTGCTACAACAATTGTGCCTTCACCTGTGGACCGGGTTCATGACCGGTGCCAAGGAACATGAGGTATCTCTCGAACAGCCGTCGCCGCGGTGTCCCCGACGGGCAGAAGGACGTGATGTTATTGCGTGTGGTTGTGTAAATGTAATAAAGTAACACTTCTAATCAGTTGTCTCCTTTAATTCCACTAATATCGATCAGATCCGAACAAAGTGTTAAACTTTATAACGTAACAGTGGGGAAGTTGGCGTTTGCAAACAAAGGTGAGGATTTTAAAGTCAACGAATTGTTTGATCGGGAGATCATGTAGGCCAGCGAGCATAGGCACGATAAGATTTGGATGACCACAAGTTTAAGAGAGGCAGAATGTAGGAGGAGGGGCAGGTGTGCATTGGAGCTGCAAAGTCTGCAGTTAACAAAGGCTAGAATGAAAGTTTGCACAGCGGATCAGCTGAGATGTGGCAAAGTTGGGCAATGTTGCGGAGATGGATAAATACCGGTTACGAGATGGAAGGGATATATGGTCAAAAGTTAATCTCAATATTAACTCCCACACGCAGTTTGCAAGCAGTCGTGTTTAGCCCCAGACAATTTCTCAGCAGGGGAAAAGAGTCAAAGTTAGGAAATGGAGCTTTAAAAGGACCGGAAACAATAGCTTCCACCTTTCCGATATTTAATGAGAGGAAATTTCTGATCATTCAGTACTGAATGTGGGTGGGGTAAGCAGCCTGATAATTTAGTTGAGGTGGAGGAATCGAGACGTTGGATTGCGAGGCAGAGCTGGGTGTCATCAGTGTACTTTTTAAACTCATTCATAGTATGTGGGATTCGCTGGCTATGCCAGCATTTATTGCGCATCGCTAAATGCTGATGATGATGAGCCGCCTTCTTGTACCGCTGCGTCCAATGTGGTGTAGGTACAACCACAATGCTGTTAGGGAGGGAGTTCCAGGATTTTGACTTAGCGACATTGAAGGAATGGCGATATATTTAAAAGTCAGGACGATCAGTGGCTTGGAGGTGAAATTCTAGGTGGTAGTGTTCACACGTGTCTGTTGTCCCTGTCCTTCTAGATGGCCATTGATTAGGAAGATGTTGCTGAAGGAGCCTTGGTGAGCTCCTGATGGAGTCCCTGTACATTTGAAAACAATTGTTACGTTCTAGGGTTTTTTCGACGAGGGGCAGCATGTTGATGTGACATAGGAAGCCGGCAGTTAGAAATCCTTGGAGTGCTTTCGATATCAGAAGTATGGACGCAGATGCGGGAAGAGAAACCATTGCAACCTATACTCTGGCTATAATTAAATGAAAAAGAATCACATTGAATCACGGGATTGTTAGGGCCCATCGTGGTTGCACCAGCTCTCCGAATGAGCAGCTCACCTAGTATCATTCTCCCCTCCTCCATTCTTCCCGTAACACTGCACGTTCTTCCTGTTCAGATAAATCACATTGAGTCCTTCAGTGGAATCACATTCACCAAAGTCTCGGGCAGTGCACTCCAAACCCGAACACAGGCTGCATCAAAATGTTTCTCTTCATATCACTTTTGCTTCTTTAACAGTTACATCAAAACTGTTCCCTCTCGTTCTCGATCCTTTCACAAATGGAACAAATTATCTCTATCTATTCCGCCCAGGCTTCTCATGATTTAGAATTCCTCCGTCAAACTTGCTGTCAATCTATTTTTCTCTATGGAAAACAATCCTAAAGTCTGTAATCTCTCTTCAGAATTGAATTCCCTCATCACTGGAACCATTCTCTTGAATCTATTCAGCAGCCTTTGTAATGCCTTCTCATCCTTCCTGAAGCGCCCAGAGCTGGATGCAATCCTGTCTTTGACGCCGAACTGAGGCCTTTTACAAGTGCAACATTAACCCCTCGCTCTTGTACTCTATCAATAATGCCCAGGATACTGTACGCTTTTATCACTGCACTGTCAACATGTCCTGCCACCTTCAATAATTCATGAACAAATATTCGTTTGATAGGACAGAATTTGAGTATTGTTGAAAAAGACATTTTGTGAAGCTTTTCGTCTTGCACTCTTGAGGGCATTCGCATGAATACCAATGTCAGGGTAAATTTTCGCAAACGCTGTCCAATTGCAGAATCAAATCTCATGTTGGACACTGTGTTAGGAGTTCTTCAAACACTGGCTGGTTGGGTGCAGTCTGCACCTTGCCGGAGCGCACAGCAGAATCAACATGCTGTTTGATACGATCCGGCAGGCCCCGTATCAAACAATATGTTCCTTCTGCTGTTCGCAAGGCGAAAATGCTGACGTTACGAAACAGCCTGTTTTTCAAAACTCAAAACACAGTGTTAGAATAAGATGTGATTCTGCGATTGGACAGCATTTGGTAAATATTTCTCACCGTGTTAAGTATAAGGCTGAAAACCAAATTAAGATTGTCAGTCGGGATTGCAGTGTATCAATACACAGGACCCTGTTCTTTTCACACAGAAAGAACAAGTGCACGCATAGCGCCTGTTTCAGCTAAACAAAATAAGTCATTGCCATTCGCTCGTCCTTTCCGCGGGGTAATGCCTTGAAGAATGAGAGCCAAGCTGCGTGTTTTATAATTTTAAATAATGCTTCGCAGGTAACCATCAGTCACCATTAGCTGGTGCATTTTCCAAGCAACGCCTCTACCATTCAGACTCTACCTGTCAACCATTCAGGACTCTCGTATCGTACAGTATCAATTGTTGCTCCCTTGACTTTGGTATTCTTGCGATTGTCCTGATGATTGCAAGGCAAAAATCTTCGACAACATGTCCTTTATCAGCAATACTAATTTATTCTGAACATATACACCCAAGTCCCTCTGCCCCTCCACACCCTTTAGAGCTGTACATTTTTATTGTATATCACCCTTCTCCCTATCAAAATGAATCAATGCACAATTTTCTGCATTGAACATAATCTGCCACCTGTATGGATATTCCACCAACTATTCTACTCCCTTTGATGTTCTAACTATCCTCCTCACATTTCAAAATACCGCAAGGTTTTATATATCTGCAACGTTTGGAATTTTGTCATGTACACAAAGGTCGTTAACACATATCAGGGAAACCAAGTGTCCCCATACTGATATAAAAGCAAAAAAACTGCGGATGCTGAAAATCAAAAACAAAAATTAAAATTAAAATACCCGGAAAAACTCAGCAGGTCTTGCAGCATCTGCGAAGAGTAACACAGTTAACGTTTCGAGTTCTGTTCAAGAGTCATACGTACTTGAAACGTAAACTGTGTTCCTCTCCGCAGATGCTGCCAGACCTGCTGAGTTTTTCCTGGTATTTTTATTTTTGTCCCCTTGCTGATCCCTAGGGATCTCCAATACAAACCTTCCTCCAGACCGAAAAAAACACATGCAGCAAAACATTCTGTTTCCTTTCCCTCAGCCAATTCTGTATCTACAATTCGACTGTCCCTTTTATTG
The DNA here is from genome assembly GCF_964194155.1 of Cetorhinus maximus. Lineage (NCBI taxonomy): Eukaryota > Metazoa > Chordata > Chondrichthyes > Lamniformes > Cetorhinidae > Cetorhinus > Cetorhinus maximus. Next base: position 11,146,262 of record NC_135913.1, on the reverse strand, counting down.
CATGAGCTGCTACCTTTCCCACAAGTCTGTTTGATGAGATAGCATCAAATGCCTTTTTGAAGTCCATGCTCACCATATCAACAGCATTGTCGTCATCAACCGTCTCTGTTAGCTCTTTGGAAAAAAAACCTCCAAATTATTTGAACAAAATTTTCCCGTAATCAATCCGTCCATTCCCATGGAACCAAGAGAGTGCAGTGCAGTTCACCACAAGACAATGTAGAATGTTGGATCAGGATGGCTTGGTCAACTGTGTCTGAAGGTAGGACCAGGAAGCTTGGCATAGACTTTTACAGTTACATAGAATGTAATGTGTTACTTTGATAAAAATACATTTTGGTATGTGGTTGGGGTGAAATCTTTCTCGAGGAATTCAAGCATGGCATTCTGAAAAATATATGCTCAAAATTCAAAAGGCAACAATGCATTTCAAAATTTTACAGAGGAAATGGGTTTTGGAGATGGGGCAGGACTCTGGGTAAAAATGACCTTTTTGAGGAGAGGGGTGACCGTGAAAAGTACGACCTCACCTGAAGAAAGAAAACAATATCACCTGGCACAGGCTACAACAGATTAGGGCGTCAGGTATGTAGTCGGAATCGGATTCAGGAAGCTAGGGAGTGGGTCTCATTGACAAGGCAAGTTTGAAAAGGAAACAATGCGATACGAATGCCTAGCAGCAGCATTACAGTTCTGGGGAAAGAAAGTTCTTAATATTAAACATTGGATGGTTCTATAACTTAGTTTTAAATTTAGCCTGTAGTAAAAGAGTTATCTTACATATATATGAATAGACAATTGTTTTGCTAAATTGTGAGCGCTAAAACATCGCTTCCTGGAGCTTGCACAGTAAGGTCTACCACCCCCATTTTCTGAGTTCCCACTTCAGGCCCTCGGTGCAAATGACTGAATTTTACATTTCGTTCCGGCCATTTATGTGGAGACTAGCATCGTGCGAGCGGCAATCGATGCTATTAACGTTCAATATAATTTCCAAACAAGAAACAGAAAAAAAAACAGTCCAAATCAAAGATTGAGAAGAGAATAAATATCGTTCAAAATAATTGAAAACGCTGCTCTGTTTCTGTTTACAAGGCGCGGGAGGGAGCTGCTCGGAAACTGAGCGGCTGCTGATCGAAAAGTAAAAATGTTCCAGCCGAAAGTTTGGGAGCAACAAAAATATTGATTAAAAAAATTCAAGGCCTCTGTTGACTGTACAAGTTTACAGTCAGAAGAAGAATCAAGTTAAAATAGCCAGCGATCAACATATCAACCATCACCGATTGTCAAAAAATGCTGAGCTTGCCAGAATTCCAGGGATGAAGAAAAACATACAATTCACTTAATAATCTACCAAATTTTGGAGTGACGCAAATCAGCCTCGACCACTCTTATTAAAGCGAGGAAACCTATTCTCCTAATCTGCCGAGCAGCAGAGCCCCTCAGCTAGAGATGGGCTCCTAAATTTTCCGCGCATATTGACAAAGTTATCACCCCGGATAAATGAGCTAAGGAGGAGAATCTCATTCTGTCACATAATCATATATTCAACAGCTATCAGACAGCAGGATATACTGACTTACCAGGAGTGCCAATGGCTACGAGCACGGGATAGTAAATATCCTTGATCTGTAGAATTATTGGCCGCTCCATTCTTCAGAAGAATCTTCGCGTACAGCCCTGTTTTGCAGTTCCCATTGGAATTTAACTGCGATCCTTATGAGATCACCTTTATAATACAATTCGTTCCCAGATGAGTAAAGCAGCTTGCACAACATTTCGCGTTAGTTACAGGCGCTTAACAAACAAACAGCTGTTTCCGCTTCAGTGCATTCAGAACAGCAGTGTCAAAATTGAACAAGTCAGTCCACGGAACTCCTGCCATTGAAATTCATCAACAGAAGGGAATCCCAGAGGAAATGTGTCTCAACGTATACATGATAATTTTGTGCATCAGTATGTCTACGGCCCAACAAGGGTTCTGGACCTAGTTCAGATCCATTTTAGAACTAGTAGTGTGCAATGAGGAAGGTTTAATTAATAACCTTACAGAAAATGATTTCTAAGGAAGAGTGAAAATAATATGGTCGAACGTAAGATTTTGTTTTCGGAAGTGATGTGATTTACCCTGAATCTCGGATGATGACTCTCAAAATAGCAAACAAATTGCACTGGAACGCGAGCTGTCAAATGTACTTAGGGAATTTAAGCATATGATTCAGGACAAACAACAGTTATAATTAAAATAATGACTACACAATTTTAAACACGTATACATTCCTTTAAGGTTCATCAGCCACACAACAAAAGAGAAGTTGCGTAACCATAAGGAAAATGAGATTTGAAGATAGCATAATGTCGCCTGGCTGAGTGGAATGGAAAGCTTTTAAAGTTCAGCAAAACGGGACCTAAAATTTACAAGGGTCGAGTAAAGAAAATGCGATATTGCACCAACTGCTATCTTTCAAAAAGTTTCTAAACGTTTCTATAAATTGTGCAGATGGAAAAAAGAATCAATTGCGAGATTAAACATTGACCCACAGATTAAATGTGAAATATAATGCGGAATGCGGAGATGCCTCAGAAACGATCCAGAATCAAAATATCAAGTGAATATAAGGAATTTGAGGAAATCTGCATCAGCAAAAACATAGTACTGGAGACATTCATGGCACTAAGTGGCCAACAATCACCCAGACCTTACCGGCTAGAGAGTAGAGTTTTACAGAAGAGGTACTGCAAACATAGCGGATGCATTGGATTCGATCTTTCAGAATTACTTAGAATCCAGAACATTTCCCAAGGCTTGAAAGTTAAGAAACCCGAATATATAGGAAGGGGGCAAGAAAGAAATCGAGGGTCTATTAGCTTAACATCACTGCTAGGCAAAGCGATATTTTTTCTACTCGGATTGTGCAAATAGAACAATTGGAAAATCATAATGTAGTCCAAAAAACTCAACATAGATTCTTGAAGGAGAAATTGAGTGTGGCAATCTTATCAGCATTTTCGAGGGTTCAATTATGTGGAGCATAAGGGCAACACAAGTGAATGTTAAAATTCGATTTTCAGAGAGCATACGTTTTATAATCTTAAAGGTGCTGACACTAATTTAGGACTTATGGGATTTAGCGTAATATATTAGCATGGAAAAATAATTGGTTATTGGGCCGACAACAGAGATTAGGAAGGAAAGAGACATTTTCAACTTGGCAGGCTGCAATTAGTGCGGTGCCAGATGGATGAATATTTGCGTCTCAGCTATGTACAGTCGATATTAATGGCTGACATGATGGAACTAAGTTCAGATGTGAAATATGGTTACATGCCATAGTAAGGTTTCATGTGGGACTGGAAAACAGCGCCACGCACGGTCTGATGTAGAATCACATGACAGTAGTCCTGGGACAGACAGTTTAGGGCATGGGACAGACATGGAAGAGAAACCTGTGTAGAAAAAAAACATGGAGATAGTTCTTAGTTGGTTCTAGTCTGGTGCTTACGTATATGGCGATGCATTCCCAATAACAACTGACTGTTTAACAGCCTGAACTTTCTTCCTGAGGCGAATGTACAGAACCATTACAACATGGTGGCAACTAATTACCGAACCCAGAGCTCAAGAGAAGCTGGGAAAATACCCTGAAATCTAAAACAAATAATAAAGGAGCCCCGTTTTGACCTGCCTGAAGCCAACAGAACTGAAGGGAACATCTGGAGAACGCCTAAGGAGAAACTCTATTGCATACCTGGAGGCTCAAGGGCAAAAGGGAGATCCACTATGCAAATTAAGGATTCCACCAGAGCACGTCTTGGGTCATTGTGTAATCCCATCCATTGCAGAGTCAATGAGCCTCGCCAGTTCGCAAGGGCGAGCAAGCCAAACAATATTTAAAACGCAGTTCAAAGGCTGAACTGGTCTTTAAAAGTATTCAGGGCATCAATTGTGCAGAACAATCGATTTCGTTAATCCCCGCGCCCAGCTGGGGCCCCGAGTCGTCGGCCTAAATCACCTGGAAAAAAAAAACACGTCTAACGCTTCAGTGAAAACCGCAAATCACTTTTGCTCGGGGAAATACGCTCGGAAAGCGTCGAGAAAGACCAAACGGTCGATTCAAAGGCTTGCTGCAAAGATAATAAATCGCTCTGAGATCGGGCCCGCGATCGCGCAGGAACCCGCCAAAACCAGACTAGCGCGGAAGATGTGAAAAAAACCGGTTACTGAACGCCAACTTCTAAAAGTGCGCCAGCAATTAAATCTATACTGCACTCTGCTGAAAAACGAATAGACATGGATAATAAATCAACACTACCAGGCCAATCTTTACTTATCCAAGGGGCAGATCAGGCGCACAATTGGTTGCTTTGGCGGACATTTTTTAAGGCATACACAGCTTCAGGTAAGGACACAGAGGCTGAAGAAGTGAACGCAAAATTGTATTCAGGATGAATGACATTTGACTACGTCATTTTGAGGCAAGAATTAAATGAATCTTCAGGTAAATTTCATGAGGCCCTGAAATCCTTCGATACATATTGTAATTTAAGAAGCAATAAAATTTTAGCGCGAGGAAACTTCAACAAGCAGGTCCAAAAAGCTGGAGAGCCCGTTAACTTTTTAATAAATGAGTTATACAGATGGACTGAAGTCTGTGACGACAGTTATCGTAAGCCAGAGGCCATCACAGACACATAATAGCCAGAGTGGTTGATGTTGTCCCTTCCCATATAGGGAAAATAAGACTAGACGTAGAAAAAGCCATCCAAATAGTTAGGAAAGCTGAAACCTGTCAAAAACACTGCTTCATTTTACATGACAAAGTTAATCTATGAAATAGAGCAAATCCAACTGTCCAGCTTACAAAGAAGCAAAAGGCAGGGAGACTCCAGTCCAAGGAAGGCAACACCCAAAGACACCACAGGCTGTTGGGAGAACATGTCACCATTATGGAGCCAAAAGACCTCACAGGTGAAAACAATGTCCAGAAATCTCTTGCTGGCTGTGCTGGAGCACTTTCGAATGCTGTGTAAAGCTAAGACATTCTGTCATGCGGAGAATCTCAAACAATTGATTTGTCACACCAGGAAGGAGTTCGATTAAGTATCCAAAGGATGCCAGATCCTATTTTAGGAATGCTGACTTCTCTCAAAACATTCACCTCACCAACTTCAAATTGTCCATCGGAGCCAGTGCGATAGTCCTCTAAGATAAGGATCCATAGCTGGTGAAGCAACATCTGAGGCCACATACACTATAGCTGTACAGAACATCCGTAAATGAGCACCCAATTAAAGTTACACTGCACGCAACACTCCAATATCAAACCAAGTAAATACAGCAGAAAATAATTGAACACGACAGTCGAAAAAAACAATAATAATCCCCCTCAGCAGGAAAGCCTTTGTCGACCTTAGCCTCCTTAAAAAATAAGATCAACCAGCAAGAGTTTCGTTCTAATTTTAGGAAAGAGTTTTAGAAAGTTTTCACTGAATTAAGATGACTGAAGATTTTACGCAGCATTATATTGAGAGATGATCCCAATTCCGTGTGCCTGCTCACGCCACGGAATATTCCGAACACGCTTATAAAGCAGTTGAAACAACAACTGAATGAGATGACTAAAATGGGGGCCATCTGGCCCGTCATTCAGCCGACAGAGATCCAAAGCCAAAGGGGTTCATTCATATCTGTGTCAACCTTCCACAACTCAACAAGCTGGTGGTGAGACAAGTCAACCCGATGTCTTTGCTGGGCGGAGCCTGACAAACTATCCAAAAGCACATTTTTTTTGAAGCTCGCTGCTATCAGTGGCTTTTGGGAACTTTCACTAGATGAGGAATCCAATTTTCTGACTAGCCCTATCTCTCCATTTGGCGAAACCTGCTTCAATCGCATGCCCTTCAGTATTACCCCAGCATCGAGGTTTTTCAGCACACAATGTTGGTGATCTTACATGTTCTATAGGATGTTATCTGTCATACGGATGATGTTCTTGTCCACAGTATTACAATTGAGGAACGCGACTTGAGGCTCACATCTGTTTTAGAACGCTTCAGGAAGCAGGGCTGACACTGAATGAGAACTGTCTGTTTTCGATGACCTCTATTCAGTTCTAAGGTCATATTGTGAGCAGCGAAGGCATCGTGGTGAACTCACACAAAACGAAGGAAATTACGGATTTTCCGATACCTCTATCCATTCCAGATCTGGGAAGGTTCCTGGACATGGTGAACCATTTAGCGAAATTTCTGCACCCCCTGACCCAGGTTACAGAGCTCCCCTAACATCTGCTCAAAAAGGCCCAGGCCTTGTGCTGTGGTGCGCACAAGAGCAAGAATGCAGTCACATCAAGAGATGCTGCTTTCACCAGATACCCTGGCTGGCTACGACCCATCTCTGTCAACTAAAATAGCAGTGGATGCCGCGGCGAGAGGCCTAGCAGCAGTTTATTCCAGGTGCAGCTTGATGGATGCCGCCAATAAGTGTATTAATGTCCGACACAGAGACACACTATGCACTTATACAAAAGGAAGCTGTGGCAGCCAAGTGGACTTGCTTGATGTTCCTTGACTCCATTGTTAACCTGAATATCGTGAGAAGGAACCTAAGAAGATGTCCCCAGATTTCAGAAATTCTGCTTGCACCTCAATAATTTTGCATACAATACAGCATCAGTTCAACAGAAACACCAACGACTACAGCCACACTATCAAGAGACACAGGCGACCTACCTTCGGCACACGATGTCAACCGGGTCGACGACCTGGAGTCTGGTTCACAATTGGTCAAAAGACTATTATCAACTACCTCTGGAAAGCTTCAGCAAACATACCAGGAGCAGTTGTGGAAAGATGAGTGTGTCCAAATCCACCATTACAGTCTACAAAGATGGCCACAGCTGAGGACAACTGGCAACATCATGAATGTTCGTTCTGAATAGAAGAAACGATTCGCTGTGATAGATGACCTGCTAGTGTAGAACTGGCCATTCCAGTCTCCCTTCAGCCAGAGGTTCTTCAAAGAATCCACCAAGGCCACCGGGGCATTACAGAGTGGAGAGCACGGGTGCAGTCTGCAGTGTGGTGTCTGAAATGAAGGAATCATCTCAAAGTGCTTGGTTTGTGTGCTGCGGAAACCAGTCCGGAGAGAGAGAGAGAGAGAGAGCCCCTTACCCGCCCACAGTTACCTGCCAGACCGTGCGAATGTTTAGGAATCCATTTCTTCATGTATAAAGACAAGTCCACCTCATCGCGGTGGACGACTTCTCCCAGTGAATCAAAGTGATGCAGTTACACAGGACGACCAGAGAGGTGAGCGTTAAGTCCCTGAAGGAAGAATTTGAAAGACGTCACAGTGTCCACCAGGTTGTGTCCCATAATGGCCGGCAATTATATAAAGAGGTCTTCAATCAATTCTCCATCCATTCCGGTTTTCAAGAACATACCAGCTCTCCAAGGTTTTCATGTTCCAATGGTGAGGAGGACTGAGGCGCCCGCACCATTGAAAACACCTTTGCGCTAAAGCAACTACTTCCCAACGACCCTTTTAACATAGAGATCCAACCTGCCAGTGTCGTTTGGCCTCTGGGCCAAGAAATTTGCACGCAATTCCCTGTGCTGCCAAGGAGGTTCAAGAGACAGTCCTAAAGACAAGGAGAGTCTTCTGCCTACAGCAGGAGCTACTGCACCAAGAACCTACCGTAGTTAGACAAATATGGCAAGCATTCAACCAGGGTCCTTGAAGGATCGTGCATCATTGTCTAGAGAGGTGATGATCAGGCCAAATTTATAACTGCAGCAGCTTTAAGTAAGAATATTCTAGCTTCTACGACCACGGCTGCTGGTAGGAGACTTAACATAAAATCGCTCCTGGTTAAGAATTTACTGTCAGATCAGAGAAGCACAATAGTATAAGATGTAGACAGGGCGGTAGGGCCAGTCACTCTCGTCGCACTCTTGGTCTTCAGCTCTTTTATCATATTTGAAAAAGACTGCGATGTGTTCAGATGCTGAGTAAACTTGGTGGAACACAAACTGCATCCGTGTGCAGGTTATTTCTAAGCAAGCACCGCTTGGCGACACTGTTGGTGACCCCTTCCATTACTTTACTGATGATGGAGCTTGGACTCTTGGGGCAGTAACTGGACTGGTTGAATTCCCCCTGCTTTTTTTGTGCAAGACATGCCTGGGAAATTGTCATCATTGCAGGGTAGAAGCCAGTGTTGTAGCGGTGCTGGAGCAGCTTGACTAGGGGCTCGGCAAGACCTGAAGCAAAAGCTGTCAATACAATTGTTGGAGTCTTGGCAGGGCCCATATAAGAGATTAGCATAATCTTAAATGGTTCCCAAATGCCAGTAATGTTAAGAAGATTTAAAATTGAAAAGATGTGACGTGATTTTTTTCAAACAACTGTGCTAAGCTATTTCTACCAAACCCAAGCCAGCTAGTGCAACTTTACTGACAGGTAAGTCAGGCCATGACTAACTAATCAAATTGCTTTTATTTGATAAGGCAACAAAGAAGATTACTGAGGGCAATGTGCTGTATTTTGGCTGCATGCGTTTTTTAGTTTGACAGTGTACCTTCTAAAAAGCTACTCAATGAAATTGGGGGTCATGACAAAGAAGGGTAATTGCCAGCGTGGATATCATACGTGGAGGTATGGCAGTCAGAAAGCATAGTAACAATCGAAATTAACGGGATCATAATATACTAATAAGATCAAAAGGAAGAGACGCAGAAGCAGGCCATGCGGGCCCTCCACGCTGCTCCAAACCATTCACTGAGCAGATGGCTAATGTAACTTTGGCCTTAACTCCGCTTGCGTTTTTTTCCACCGGAATCTTTGACTCCCTCTAGATCAAAAATCCGTCTGGGCATGGTATGCTGACAGAACGGGTGGAAAAATGTTCAATGTAATTGAATGCACAGGAGGGTGACATGATGGATTTTAGGAGAATGGCTATGGAGACAGCATGCAGCGTGAAATATCAGCGGAATAACACACAACCACAATCTGTAACCACAAAGCCCAGGATATTCCCCAACCTACCATTATCATCAAGCCAGGGGGTCACCCTGGTTCAACGAAGAGTGAAGGAGGGCATGCCAGGAGCAGCAGCTGGCGTCACAAAAAATGAGGTGTCAAACTGATGAAGCAACAAAATATAAGACTTACGTGCCAAGCAGTATAATCAGCCAGCGTTATTTGGAGCGAAGCGATTCCCCAAACGATGGACGAGATTTGTGTTTTGTAGTCCTGCCACATGAAGTCATGAATGGTGGTGGACAATTCAACAACTTACTGGCGAGGAAGCCTCCAAAAATAACCCCATCAAAATGATGGGGGAACCCAACTGATCATTGCAAAATATAAGGCTGAAGCACCTGCAACCATCTCCAGCAGATGTGCCGAAAGACTAATTCATCTCTGCCTCCTCCGGAAGTCCCCAGCATCACAGATATCAGTCTTCAGCCAAATCGATTCGCTCCATGTCATATCAAGAAAAGTCTGAAGGCACTGGATACTAAAATGCGATGGAATCTGACAATATTCTGACAACAGTACAGAAGACTTGTGCACCACCTGCGTCTGTAGCCAAGCTTTTCCAGTACAGATAAAACAATGGCACTGGACCGAAAATTTGGAAAATTGCTCAGGTATGTCATGTACACAAAAGCAGGCCAAATCCAACCCAGAAAATTTCCGCCCTATCTACTCTCCACCATCGATATGGGGATGGAACTAGTCACCAACTTTGCTACCAAGCAGCACTTATTTAGCAATAACCTAGTTACAGAGGATCAGTTTGGGTTCCTCCAATGTCACTCAGCTCATTACCTCCTTACAGCCTTGATTCAAAGATGGAAAAAAAGATTTGAAAAGGAAAGGTGAGGCAAGAGTTAATGCCCTTGACATCAACGCAAAATTTGACAGAGTGTGCCATCAAGGAGCCCTAGCAACATTGGATTCAACAGGATTCAGAGTTAAAAATCTCCACTGTTGGAGTCATATCTAGCTCAAAGGAAGATGCCTATGGTCGTTGGAGGGCAATCATCTCATTTCCAGGACACCACTACAGGAGTTCCTCAGAATAGATTCATAGGCCCGGCCCTCTTCAGTTCATTCATGAACAACCTTCCTTCCATCATAAGTTTATAATTGGGAATGATGACTGATGATTGCACAATTTTCAGCATTATTTACTACTCCTCAAACACTGAAGCCGTCTATACAGCAAGACCTTGATACAACCTAGGCTTGCGCTGACTTGTGGCAAGTAACATTCACACCACACAAGTGCGAGACAATGTCAAGTTCCAACAAGGGAGAATCTAACCAGCGCCCCTTGTCATTTAATGGCATTACCATCGCTAAATCCCCCACCATCAGCATCCTCGTGCTTGTCATTGACCAGAAACTGAACTGGACTAGCCATATACGCACTGTGGCAAAAAGAGCTAACCAGTGGCTAGGAATTCTTCTGCGAGGAAATCGCCTCCTCCCTCGCCAATGCCTGCCCAACATCTGCAAGGTACAAGTCAGGGGTTTGATGGGATTCTTCCCACTTGCCTGGATACGTGCAGACACAACAACATTCAAGGAGCTTGGCACAACCCCACTTGTTTGCCACCCTTTCCAATAACATTTACTCCTTCCACCAGCCACACACAACAACAGTTTTACCATCTACAAGAAGCACTGCAGGAACTCACCAATGCTCATTACACAGCACGTTACAAACCCACGGCAGCTGACGCCTAGAATACGGAGAAGGGCAGCAGACGCATGGAAAAACTACAACTGGAAGTTCCCCACTAAGACATTCACCATCCTGACTCGGAAAAATAACACCCTTCCTTCACTGGCCCTATGTCAATGTCCGGGACCCACCTCCGTAACAACAATGTGGGTTTAGCTTCACCGCATGGACTGCAGCAGCTCAAGAAAGCAGCTCACCACAAGCTTCTCAAGAGTAATTAGGAATGGAAATTAATGTTGGCCACGCGAGTGATGCTCACATCACATGAATGAATACAAAACTACAATATATATATAATGGCACATTTATGAATCGTGCTCAGGTACAGAGGGAACTGTCGTTCAATCTGAAAAATGTATTTGAAAGCTGCAGGACATGCCAAGCGGATAGTGAGCCATATTAATGCGATCGTGTGCTTCAGAAATAGCGGGATTATTTGCAATGACATAAGGATAAAGCTGTAGATTTATAAAGCCTTGCCAAAGCCACCAACTAAAGCATTGCATCCATTTCTGGTCTTTAGGAAGAGTGTGAGGGTCTTTGCGACAATGCAACGAAGATTTTCCAGACTCTTCCATCAATAGTGTCTTAAAGCTCTTCGGTTACTTTGGAGAAGCTCGGGTTGTTCTCAAGGAAATTGACGAGAGATTTGATAAAGGTTTGCAAGAGAATGACAGGTGTGAAAGTGTACATAAAAAGAAGACTTACATTGAGTTGTTGGTACTGAAGGATAAGAAAGTATAAACTTGAGGGTTTTTTTCTCCAGAAGATAAAGTGCGCATTTTAGGAAGAGATTTTTTTTTAAATTCACCTGGTGCTAATTGTTATGACAGCCGATGGTAAATGCAGGAACTGTTCAATTCCAGGAAACAGCTATCACAACTAATTTTCAATTTGTATAAATGTCGAGATGTGTGCCTTGAACTCAGTAGTAACACAATCACAAAGTCTTAGAGGATTTTACAAAACTAGATTAAACATTAATTAATAACAGAAGTGATTTTAAATACATGCCAATTATACCAATTATAGCTATGATGACTTCGAAATCACCGAAACAATCTAACTCCCAGTTACATTTTCGTTAAGGCAACAGTGAGGCACAAATATTATTAAACACCTAGGCAATGAAACATGATACCCTGAACAAGTCGAATTTCAAGTGAGTTATCTTACCTTCACCTTTTGAAGACATCGATTTGAGGCATAGATGCTGAACGCTTTTTCACACATTTTTAAAATGCCTTCCCCTACACACAGACTTTCTCGTTCTTGATACCTATCTTCTTAGAATACAAAGACCCATTGTTGCGCTGTGCTTTTGTACATTACACCCCCCTCATAATGAAATCATCTCAGAGAACTAATTGCTACCAGTAATCTTTGGGAAAAATAAACACACTCCTTCCAAACCCCACCTGGATAGGTGACACATCTCACTCCTGCTTTGAAAGCATTCTAGCCTGGTTTATTTCACCATGCAAATGTTCCCTTGACACCTATGTTTCTAAACATCAACATGTTTATGTAATTAAAATTGCAAGCCTAATCTCTCCTCTTAGATCAAATCACCGAGATTAATTCAATTAAGTTACTCACACACACATGCACACATATATGAACATCCGACTATTACTCTAAATCACTATAAATTCCGAAATAAAATATGAGAATTATTGTAACTTCCCAACATAATAAACTAGACCTCGATGCCTATAAGCAAAGTGTGAACAATGGTTAATAAATGAATTCGGATATATACTTGAGCTAGATAAGCATGTCCCGTAAAAGTACAGAAAGGAAAAATGAAACAGATTGGATTCTTACATTGAGAACCAAATGGATACTATCGGGTACATTTCCTCCTTTTGTGCTGTTATAAATCGTTGGCTCGATCAAATGTACGTAGGTCAATGGGAAAAAAATAGGCACTGGCAGCTTTGGTGACTTCTCAATCTGCTTCACAATCAAAGGATTCAGGCTCATTAATCCGAGCTCGGATCTTAACCATCAATACTACAATGGCATTCATTTAAACCTCTGTAAATTACTGCACAGCTTGAGTTTTTCTTCTATCCTCCTGCTTGAAGACAGGTAAAGAGTTTTTTTTAGTGTTCTGCAATTTCCTTAGTCCCCATTAATAATTATCCATTCTCTGCCTGTAATGGACACACACTAATGTTTAATAAACTTTATCAACTTTTACTAAACTTTTCCTTTTTTACATAACTATATATGCTGTTACAGTTTGTCTTTGTGTTCATCACTGGTTTAATCGCAAATATCTTCACTTTCATTACCAATTTGATGACTCTCTTTATTCTGATTTTTAAAATTATTCAAATCCTAAGTAATACGAATTCATTTGGCAAATTTACATGCCTCTTCCTTTTGCCTATTAGAATCTTACTCTGCCTTTCTTAGCCATGGTTTGGAATGCTTTCCTACTTGCTTTTTGTACCTTAAAGGAATTAATTATTATTGGATCTAAATTAATTTATTAAATAGTTCTAGAAATGACAGTTGCTGAGGTGAAGTGCTTCACCTGTGGGATGTTGGAAATCTATGATGCTTCAAGTGTCCCGGACAACTATATCTGCAGGAAGTGTACCCAATTGCAGCTCCTTACAGACGGCATGGACTGGTTGGAGCAGCAATTGGATGCACTTAGGAGAATTCAGGTGGCGGAAAGTGTCATTGACAGGAGTTTTGGAGACATGGTCACACCCAAATTGCAGACAGATAGATGGGTGACCACTAGAAGGGGCAGGCAGTCATTGCAGAAATCCCCTGTGGCTGACCCCCTCTCTAACAGGTATACCATTTTGGATACTGTTGGGTGGATGGCCTACCTGGGGAAAACAACAGCAGTTCAAGCAGGTGTGGGGGAGGGGGGTGAGGGGGTGGGGGGGTGGGGGTGGAGTCAAAGCACAGAAGAGCAATTGTCATAGGGGACTCTATAGTCAGGGGTCCGGGAGGCGCATCTGTGGTCATGAAAGAGACACCAGGATGGTATGTTGCCTCCCTAGTGCCAGGGTCAAAGATTTCTCTGATCAGGTATGGAACATTCTGAAGGGGGTGGGGGGGGGGGGGGGGGGGGGGGGGCGCGGGGGGGGTGGAGGGGGGGGGGAGGGGGTGGGAAATGCCAGAGGTCGTGGTGTACATTCGTACTAACGACATAGGCAGTGTGACGAGGTCCTGCAGCGGAACTTCAGGGAGTTAGGCAGAAAGCTATAAAAACAGGACCTCTCGAGTTGTAATCTCAGGATTACTCCCTGTGCCACGTGCCAGTGAGGCTAGAAATAGGAAGATAGTGCAGCTGAACACGTGGCTCAACAGATGGTGTAGGAGGGAGGGTTTCTGCTATCTCGATCAGTGGGAGCTCTTCCGGGGCAGGTGGGATCTGTACAAGAAGGAAGGGTTGCATCTAAACTGGAGAGGCACCAATATCCTGAATGCGACGTTTGCTAGTGTCATTCGGGAGGGTTTAAACTAGTACGGCAGGGGGGGTGGGAACCAGAGCAGTAGGTCAGCAGGTGAAATAAAGGACTGGGAACCAGTGAATATGACCAGTCGGACTGAGAGGAAGGGCCGGCAGGGAGAAATTACTGAAAACTGTGGGACTGGGGGGTCTGAAATGCATTTGTTTCAATGCGAGAAGTATAACAGGCAAGGCACATGAGCTTAGAGCTTGGATTAGTATTTGGGACTATGATGTTATTGCTATTACAGAGACTTGGTTGAAGGATGGACAGGATTGGCAGATAAACGTTCCAGGATTTAGATGTTTCAGGCAGGATAGAGAGGGATGTAGAAGAGGTGGGGGAGCTGCAATGCTGGTTAAGGGGACTATCACAGCTGTACGACAGGAGGACACCTCGGTGGGCTCATGCAGCAAGGCAATATGGGTAGAGCTCCGGAATAGGAAGGGTGCTGTCACACTGTTGGGCGTTTACTATAGGCCTCCAATTGCCAGCGGAAGATTGAGGAACAGTTATGTAGACACATATTTGAAAGATGTAACAGCAATAGGGTTGTTGTGTTGGGTGATTTTAACTTTCCCTATATTGACTGGGAATCAAATAGTGCTAGGGGTTTGGATGGTACAGAATTTGTAAGCTGCACCCAAGAGGGCTTCCTGAGACAATATGTAGATAGTCCAACTAGGGAAGGGGCAGTACTGGACCTGGTAATAGGGAATAAAACCGGCCAGGTGATCGATGTTTCGGGAAAAGTTACCATAATTCAGTAACTTTCAAGGTACTGGTGGATAAGGAAAACAGGAGTCCTCGGGTTAAGGTGCTTAATTGGGGGAAGGTTAATTATAACAATATTAGGCAGGAACTGAGGAATCTAGACTGGATGCGGATGTCTGAGGGCAAATCAACAACTGACATGTGGGGGGATTTCAAACGTCAGTTGATTAGAATTCAGGACCAGCATGTTACTGCTAGGATGAAGGATAAGTATTGCAAGTTTCAGGAATCTTGGATAATGAATGATATTGTGCGATTAGTCAAAAATAAAAGGGAAGCATTCGTAAGGGCTAGACGACTTGGAACAGATGAAGCCCGTAGAGAATATAAAGAAAGTTAAGCAAGGAGTCAGGAGGGCTAAAATGGGTCATGAAAAGTCACTGGCAACAGGATTAAGGAAAGTACCAAGGCCTTCTATACATATGTAAAAACCGAGAGGGTAGCCAGGGAAAGGGTAGGCCCACTCAAGGACAGAGGTGGGAATCTGTGTGTGGAGCCAGAAGAAATGGGAGGCATACTAAATGAATACTTTTCATCAGTATTCACCAAAGAGAAGGACTTAGCTGTCGATTTGTCTAGGGAAGAGTGTGTAGATTGCCTGGATCATGTTGAGATTGAAAGAAAAGAGGAGGTGTTAGGCGTCTTGAAGAATATGAAGGTGGATAAGTCCCCAGGGCCCGATGGGATCTATCCAAGAGTACTGAGGGAGGCAAGGGAGGAGATTGCTGGGAAATTGGCAGAAATCTTTGTATCCTCACTGGCTACGGGTGAGGTCCCAGAGGACTGGAGAATGGCCAATGTTGTTCCATTGTTGAAGAAGGGTAGCAAGGATAATCCAGGAAATTACAGGCCATTGAGCCTTACATCAGTGGGAGGGAAATTATTGGAGAAGATTCTTCGTGACAGGATTTACTACCATTTGGAAGCAAATGGGTGTATTAGTGAGAGGCAGCATGGTTTTGTGAGGGGGAGGTCGTGAGCCATTAACTTGTTCGAGTTTTTTGTGGAAGTGACAAAGATGATCGACGATGGATGGGCAGTGGATGTTATAAACATGGATTCAGTAAGGCCTTTGACAAGGTCCCTCATGGAAGGCTGGTACAGAAGGTAAAGTCGCACGGGATCAGAGGTGAGCTGGCAAGATGGATACAGAATTGGCTTGGTCATATGAGACAGAGGGTAGCAGTGGAAGGGCGCTTTTCTGAATGGAGAGCTGTGACTAGTGGAGTTCCGCAGGGATCAGTGCTGGGACCTTTGCTGTTTGTAGTATATATAAATGATTTAGAGGAAAATGTAACTGTGCTAATTAGTAAGTCTGCAGATGACACTAAGGCTAGGGGAGTTGCACGTAGTGAAGAGGATTGCCAAAGGATACAACGGGATATAGATTGGTTGGAGACTTGGGCGGAGAAATCGCAGATGTTATTTAATCCGAACAAATGCGAGGTAATGCATTTTGGAAGGTCTAATACAGGCAGGAATTACACAGTAAATGGAAGAACTCTTAAGTGCATTGACAGGCAGATGGATCTGGGTGTACAGGTCCACAGGTCACTGAAAGTGGCAACGCAGGTGGATAAGGTGGTCAGGAAGACATATGGCATGTTTGCCTTCATTGGCAGGGGTATTGAGTATAAAAGCTGGGAAGTCATGCTGCAGCTGTATAGAACCTTGGTTAGGCCACACTTGGAATATTGCGTGCAATTATAGTCGCCACATAACCAGAAGGATATGAAGGCGTTGGAGAGGGTGCAGAGGAGGTTTGCCAGGATGCTGCCTGGTCTGGAGGTTATTAGCTATGAGGAGAGGTTTGAGAAACTCGGATTGTTCTCACTAGAGCGACGGAGATTGAGGGGCGACTTGATAGAAGTTTACAAAATTATGATTGGCATGGACAGAGTAGATAGTCAGAAGCTTTTTCCCAGGATGGAAGAGTCAATTACTAGGGGAGATAGATTTAAGGTGCGAGGAGAACACTATAGAGGAAATGTGCGGGGCAAGTTTTTAACGCAGAGGATTGTGAGTGTCTGGACTTCGCTGCCAGAGGAGTTGCTGGAAGTAGGTATGATAGTGGTGTTTAAGAGGCGGCTTGACAAATACATGAATAGGATGGGAATAGAGGGATACAGACCCCGGAAGTCCTAAATCTTTTAGTTGACGGACAATATGATCGGCGCAGGCTTCGAGGGCCGAAGTGCCTTTTCCTGTGCTGTACTTTTATTTCTTCTTTACTCGTTGTTCTTTGAATGGAAATTTATGGAACAGCGCGGATTATGTCTTTAACTGCTAGCCTTTCCCTGTCCAACATCATACATTTGAATTTTGTCCTCCAATCTACCTTAACCATATTCCCCATCATATTTTCGTAGCGTATAATATATAGATTAAAGACCTAGTTTCGGATTGACATACAACACTTTCAAACTTCATTTAAAAATATGTAATATTATAGTCACTCCACACTAAAGGCTCCTTTCCAAGGAGTTTGTTAATTAGCCCTTACTCACTGTACAATACTATATCTAAAATACGACGTTCGCTAGCTGGTTCTGCGATATGCTGATCGAGAAATCCATCACACATACACTCCAGCATTTCGTACTCCCCAGCAATAGTGCTAATTCATTTTAGCCTGTCTAGTTGTTGATTGAAGCCCCCAAGATTACTGTGTTACCCTTATCATATGCCCATATAATTTCCTGCTTTCTACAATGCCCTACACTATGATTACAATTCGGTGGCCTATAAACGGCCAAAATTATTTACCCCATTCCTCTTTTAGTTCCAAGCAAACTGATTCTACACCTTCTTTTTCTTATCTACGGTCTTTTTTCAATGTACTGATCCCATCGTTGATTAATAGTGCGGCCCCACCTCCATTTCGTTTTTGCCTTTTGTCCCTAAATACTGAAAACCCTTGACTGGGGAGTGCCCAGTCATGATAACTCTTAAGACACGTCTGCATACTAACAATTTGACCTTACTTTTATTTCCATTTGTGCATCACGCTTTCCAATTTAACAGTGAGCTTCCCATACTCTCTAAGCAGAAACTCCTTCTTATTCCTCCTCATGCCGTTGGCAACAACGTGGACCACGACCACTGTACACTCACACTGCCACTGCAACTTCCCCTCTCGCCCAGAGCATATGTGCTTAACGCTAGAACCAGTCAGACAAGAGAGCCATCGGGACTCACGCTCTCTACAGCACAAACCTGCATATACAACCCTGAGTATGCTGTCCCATATCACCACAGCATTCCTCTTCGCTGTCCCCATTTCAATGGCACCCTTCACATGCTGCCATGTTTAGTTTACTCATCAGTAGTGCAGTCCTTATCCTCACCCACACAGGTAACAAACACTTTATTCCTATTGGGAAACGTGAGGGGCCGAGGCTGCCTCGTCAATATATGCTGGTTCGCCTTACCTGCCTGGCTCGCAGTCACACGCACCTGACCCTGACCTGTGACTGCCTTCTCGAACAAAATGTCAGACTAACTGTCCACCTGCCCGATGTCCGCAACCCAGGGCCCAGCTCAGCAACTCTGAGCTAAAGTTGACAGAGCTGCATTCAATTTTAGCAGGTATGATTATCCGGGACTGAAGTGCATTCCACGAGTTCCCACAAATTGCAGTCATGGTAGACCAGCAGCGCTGGCGTTGCTGTCCAACCTACTTTGTGTAATTAATAATAGTCAATAATGCATTTCTATAAAGGAATAGAATGTTGCACTCACTAAGCTTGGAGACAAAGAAGCAAATTCACCATCAGAAATTGGCACATGAACGAAATTCCCCACAACTCGCTCAATGAACGGATCACCTAAGCACGGTTTTGCTTCCGTGCGCTCCTCTCTTCCTTAATTTTTGCCATTAGATATTTTATATCCACCAGATAAGGCAGTTGGAGCCTCAATTTAATGCCCAATCGGAATGATGGTGCCACAGACAGTGCGGAATTCCTTCAGTACTGGGTTGGATGGTCAGCCTTGACCATTTTGTACTCAAACTCTGTGATGGGCATTGAACCTAGAACCTTTGGACTCTGAAGTGAGATCGCTCCCAACAAATCTGTGACCGAAGACCATAAAATAAAATCTGAACAAAAGAGCATAAAATGAGAAAAATAAATTAACATAACAAAATAAAATAAAACAAAATAAAGTATTAGCAGATCATTGATGAATCTGAGCAAGAATAATAAACTGGAAGATTCTAGAGTGAAATTATTGCCTGTAACATTGAGGGATCAAGACGGTAAAATACAGAAACTGCAGTACGTACCAGGCTGCGTGAGGTTGTGCATAAAATAACCAGTTGTCTGAAATTGTATACTAGCATGAGTATCGGTAATAATTTTATTAATACACTTTGTGAATTTGAATTGACTCCTGTAGTTTTTCTGCCTCTATTCCTAAAGCTGGGAAGTAAAACTCTCACCGATTCTTGTGACAAGGATCTCGCGTCTGCTCTCAGTACAAAATAGGTACTGATGGTTCTGAACCTGCGATTCAATTTCAATCACAGACCGCTCTGCCTCCACTCTCCACCGCCACATACTAACCTACAGGGGTATGGAGCAGATCAAGTGAGTGTTGCTCTAATAAATAAAACCTAAAGGATATCCAGTTATTGAACCATGATGAGTGCAGGGCACTATTCGAACCATCCCTCGTTCGTATAGTGGCTGGTATCCCCACATATCACGCCGAAGGCCGACGGTCAGTCCCCCGCCGGGCGGAGGTTCATTACAATTAAACAGAGCACACATAATTGGAAATATACTTTAAAATTTGTTTTTGCTTGGTCTGGAGGAGACAGTGAATGGAAGTAAAGATTGTATATCTGTGACAGGCAAAGTCAGGGACAGTAAGTGAACATTTTGTTAGACAGCAATATTCAGTCCGCTGGCTTCAAAGTTCGGAGCCCTCCTTGAGTTAGAAAGCAGAAACGGGACTGCAATCCGAAAGCAGGGACTATATGCTGAACCTTTTTGAATGATTGATCAGAGCACAGCTGGAATATTATCACCTGTTCCGGGTACCACATTTTAGGAAAAATGAAAAGGTGCTAGAGATAGTGCCGAGGAGATGTCCGGGAATAGTACCAGAGATGCGGGGCTACAGTTATGTGGAAGGAGTCCGAAGCTGGGGTGTTCCCCTTGCAGCAGAGGGAGTTCAGCGGGGGTTTAATGGAGTTCATCATAATGCTGAAGGCATGCTGAAGGAAATGAGAATAACCTGTTCCCATTGAGAGAAGAGGCTTGTTTTTATAAGGAGTTCACTGCCTGAAAGAGTGGTGGACGCAGACTTTATAATAAATTTCGGAATGGGTTTCAATAAATCCGTGATGTTGGGAATATCCTGCGGAGAAAGGACCCAAATGAGTTTCCTAAAGGGGCAAAACTCAGTTTTAAATAATCTCAGCCCTTTGCCACAGTCAGGGACATTTTGTTCAGATTCTGATTACAATGAAACGTGAAAAGTTGCGCTCTGATATAATGTTGCAGAGATTCAGATACAGTAACAAGCTTAATAATGAAGAATAATGACTGACACTGTAATCCATTTCACTTCCAATATGTCTGATTAAACTGTATGATATTCGACAGACTGACATAATGTTATCAGATGAATACACAGCACTTTCGTATTCTAGATATCATCCAACTTCGACCCTGCCTGAGCTCATCGGCTGCTGAAACCCTCATCCATGCCTTTGTGCACTCTCGGCTTGACGATTCCAATGTTCCCCTGGCCGGAATACCATCTTCCACCCGACATATACCTGTGCTCAACCAAAATTCTGCTGCCTGGAACTTCACCTGAACCAGGTCCGGTACACCAGTCACCCCCTTTTTTTTTTGACGTGCACTGGCTCCTTGCTCGGCAATGTCTCAATTCTAAAAACTTCATCCTTATTGTCAAATCCCTCCATGGCTTCGCCCCTCACTTTCTCTGGAACCTCCTCCAGACCAAAAGAATTACCCAGATTTCTGCTCTTCTGCCGCCTTGGTCATTCCGATTTTCATCTCTACCGCACTGACAACTATGCTTTCAGCTGACCTGGTGTAAGATTCTGGACTCCCTACCTAAATTTTTCCACTCATCTAGCTCCCTCTGCTCCTTAAGATGTTGCTTAAAACCTCCCTCTCTGACCAAACTTTTGTCACCTGGCCTAAAATCTCCTTTAGTTGTTCAACATTAACTTTGCTATATTTGTAATGATAACGCTCTTGTTACGAGGCTTGGGACTTTTTGCTGTAGTACAGCTTTGGCAGTGAGCGATGGTGGTGTAGTGCTGAGTATAGCTACCTTGCAAGCAGTTGAAGCGGGTTTCATTCCAGGCTCTTGCAGTTTACTGCATTTTAAACCTCTCAAGTCAGAAACCCCAGCTCGGAGCTGAATTTGATGCTTTTCGGTGAGATTTTGCTCCGAAACCACACTCCCAATTACTTCTAATACAAGAGTTCCAACTCCCACTTATCTTCCAATTACCATGTAACTCAGGTTTGTTCCTTGTTGCTGCTAATGAAGGTTTTCCCTGAGCTGTAGTGTGGAGCCGGAATCGAATTACTCGGATTTAGGAAAATTCACCGATTCTCTGAATATTTTCCCTCTGCTCCTTCCAATTCCTTATTTGAATATCGGTTGCTGCACAGGGATTATTTTATCATTCAAAGAGCGAGATACTGCTCACTCTGGGGATCTGAAGTAATAACAGGAGGTGCTGGAAACACTCAGCAGATCCGGCAGGATCTGTGGAGAGGGTAAGGGAGGATTCACATTTCCAGTTTATAGAAGGTTTAACGAACAGACCCACTTTCGAAACTGCCAAATCGTCTCAGTTCTTCCAGTATTTTCTATTGGAATAATGGAATGCTTCCAACACAGAAAGAGAGCTTTCGGGCTCTCCAATCTGTGCTTGCCCTCCGAAGGAACAATTCACCCATTGCCACTCGCCGTAACCCTTCAATGTTTTAGTATTCATCTATGTGTGTATTGATTCTATAAATAACAGTCTCTAGTACCATCTGTGAGTGTGGGATTGATTCTGTATCTGTCAGTGTCTAAGTCACGAACAAGCAGGTGTTGGACCAAATACCTTTTGCGCAGGTTTCTGCAGTAAATCAGCAACTGAAATCAACATTTTTTTGCAATTCATTTTGATCCATATCTGAACAAAAGAACGGGAAATGGGGAAATTTTCAGAGTGCATTGGAAAGTGGGGGCTTGTCCCTTTAAGAACCCCAATTTGGGATCATCCCCAGCAGGGATTTGCCTTTAACGAGTCCATCTTCACAAAGCAATCCTGCAGAAACATGGGAGAAGCGAGGGGGTTAATGAGTTTGCTGGGAGCGTGCAATAGTTATATCTGACAGGGGGACTCCCAGATTCATCTCATCGAAATGGAACACTCGTTAACTGGGAGCAATGCAGAGTGAACCTGAGCCCTAAGACTGCAGAGATTACAACAGGGAAGAGAGGGTTAACTATGAGACTTTGGATGACTCGCAGGCACTGCCCCTGAATGTTAGATTAATACTGCTTTTCTCTCCGGCGAAATAACTGTGGGAGGTGAGACAGCATCTTCTACTTCTCCAATTGAAGCTTTCTAGGTAAATCTGGACTTTACAAGGTTCCCTGGAACAGATACATTTTCTGACCGTCTGTGTCTCACTACCTGAACTCACCCTGACTCTGTCTCTCACTCTTCCCTCTGTCTTTTTTCCCTCTTGTCCTGTAAACAAAGTGGGATACGCTCACTGTATGGCCAGAGCACGAACATGGTGATATCATGTTGATTAAATATATGTCTGACTGTAAATAATGTAATAATGTGAAATTAGTTCTGACATCATCCAACCGGAGCTGCAATGTGTTTCAGACTCTGAATCTGGGGGCATTGTGAGCAGAGCTGGGGAACTATAACTAACCGCAGAGGATCCCCAGCAGAGGCCGAGCGAAGTGGGAAGCCAATCGCGGGTACTATCAATCTGCTGAACAGTTTGTCGTGTGAATGTGCAGATGAGAATATTGTGTCAGACAGAGTGTGTGAAAGGGGCTGGCGGGGTAAAATAATGTCCCTCTGTCTCAGTGTCCGCTCTCATCGCCTGATTTCAAAGGCCCTCTTGTGTACAATAAAATGATTCCTCTGTCACAAGGTCACTCTCCTGCCTTACTCAGCTCTGAAATGAGAATTAAACGGAATGATTTAGCTGATTTTAAGAGTTCAGTGGAAAAATGGAGAACATGTCAGCGAATGGGTGAGAGAGTGCGGTCACTGCATCAATAAAAAAAGTTTAATTCGAAACTGAGGCTTTTTCAGCGAATGAGACATTTTCAACAGCAACCATTCTGATCGCAGTGACAGGAAGGATCTCATCTGAGACTCTGGACTCTGCGAATTTCAATGGTATTGGAGAGTTTAACAGAACAAAGAAACAGAATGTTTCATGCACCAGGACATCCAGATCCCTCCGCATCTCAGAGCTCCGCAATCTCTCTCCATTTAGATTATATGCCACTATTTTTCACCCGATCAAAATGGACACCCTCACATTTTCCTACTAAACACATTTGCCAGGTCTTTATCTAATCACGTAACCTACCTATACCCTTACGTCCTCTTCACAACTTACTTTCCTACTATTTTTGTGTCGTACTTACTTTCCTACCTGCCTTCACGAATGTTCAAGTATCATTTGTCACTTTTAGAAAGACTGAACTAAAATGTTTCTATTCAGGGATGCTGTGATTGGGGAGTTATTCCCGCCCGGTAAACTTTGAAAGCGATAGCAGAATGAACCACAAATTATTCTGGAATTTAAAATATGAAAAGTTTACCTGGTGCCATTCTCCTGCCTTCTCCCCATAGCTCTGCATATTGTTTGTTTTTCAATCAGCATCTCTTCCCCCCTTGCTCCGGACAGGAATTGGGAATGCAGCCGATACCTGGGAAGGTGGGTATCAGAGGAGTGGATTCTGCACCTCTCCCAGTACCTGTTGCTCCCAGGGGCATTTCCACTTCCTGTGCTGGCATGTGCCCCATTTCTGCTTGTGATCGGTAAGTGAAGCAGTTCCATGTGAATCGGGAGTGAGCGGGGAATGCGGGAGATTGGAGCGACAGGCCTGAGGCTGGAGAGAACAAAAAGTCTAAAAGCGGGGTCGGGAGAAGGGCGAGGACGGAAACACTTGGACCCCGACAGAGGAGGGTGAGCAACAAATACGAACAATGATTTTGATATTGGGGAAGAATGGGAGACAGCCCAGCATGGAGACGGTGGAGGGGGAAGCCAGGCTAGCATGGAGATGGGGGTTTGGATGAGTCAGGCCAGCATGCCGATGGGGGGTGCGGGAGGTCATACCAGCAAGGAGATGGGCGGTGGGGGGAATCATGCCAGCACGAAGATGGGGCTGCGAGGTGGGAAGAAAGGCAAACATTGAGCTGTTTTCGGGAGGGGGTGAGGGAGTGGGGTGAGCGGTGAGTGGGGCGGGTGGGGGGCAAGCTTGCTTGAAACAACTATCCTGATTTTTTTTCGGATCCTCTTTGAAATAAATGATCCGTTAATCCGATCTTTCAGATTGTAAGGTCCGTCACGTTGAGAAAATTCTTTGATTTTTCCTTGGAATGTGAGCTTTAGGGAGACGGGGCACATGGCTACTGCAGTTTGAAACCTCCTCCACATGATGAGGCCGCTGCTAACGCGGCACTCGGCCCAGTGCTGAGTCAGCCTGCATGGTGCACCCTGGGCTAGAAATTGGACTCCCTGCTTTCTGGATAGAGAGCAGAGAAAATATGACCACAGGTCCGTCCTCAGCTAAAGGGGCAAAAACAGAAAACGCTGGAAAATCTCTGCAGGACTAACAGCATCTGTGG
Organism: Cetorhinus maximus; assembly: GCF_964194155.1. Lineage (NCBI taxonomy): Eukaryota > Metazoa > Chordata > Chondrichthyes > Lamniformes > Cetorhinidae > Cetorhinus > Cetorhinus maximus. The sequence continues at coordinate 11,121,360 of NC_135913.1, read as the reverse complement.
AGAGGGGAAAAGAACGGAGCAATTTGCTTTCACCCCAAGGGGACCTACAACACCTCCAGTACATTCGGGAGGTGCTCCTCGCTACCTGTTTTTATCTGAAATGTGGCAGTCTGTTCATCTGCTGTTCGTTATTTATTCAAGCATTATTTCAGTTTGCAGCCGTTCTCAGATACACCCCCGGATATAGAGGATGGGCCTGAGAAGAGTTTTGTTCAACTTAGTTTAAAGAGGACAGAGTGTTTCCACCCGCTTGAAGTTTAATAATTACACCAGGTTGAAAATGGTGTAGGCACACCTGCATTCCAATAGAGATCACTCAAAATGGTATTATCACACCAAGGATTGTCATTAGGTGTTCCCCGATCTTCTTGTTTGCCGCCAATAATTTTCACTCTTTTCTGACCATTGCTGCTATTCTGACCAGTGACCATCTCAATCCCTCAGATGGTTCTTATCAGGCTTTCTCCGATTTTATTATCCTCCTTTTCGGACATCTGGACATCAGTGACCTTATTGCTGCCGAGCACTCGGCGCCCCAGGCAGAGCAGCCGCAGCGACCCGACAGTTGTGCCGGTTTCCTGGATCGCGGAGCTGTTGACCAGGATTGAACCGCTGTCTGCCGTGAGCGACCAGAAGGATCGACAGGAAGGGGTGGGGGGTGGGGGGGGTGGGGGGAAGTGGCGTTGGGGTGTGGGCCGGGTTAAATGGATGGTACAAGGGAAGATCTTAGGGGACATTTTGTAAAACGGCGGTAAGGTGTCTTCATTTTCCTCTGTTGTTACACACAGGAGGCCGCAGTGAATTTAAGCCCATTTGACGGGGAAAATCTAGCTAATTGAATCGGCCTGGGGACCTGCCAAACAATGCCGATTGTAAAACGGCCAAAAACCCGGTTAGAAATTCAATCTGAGCAATTGTTTCCCCAATTCTTGTGCTTGGGCGTCCGAGTATAGGTCAAAGTCGACCATTTGATAGTGAACTCAGGCCCATGATTTATGTTCTTGTCTGCACAGTGCAGCACACGCAATAATCATTGCGCTGATACCGAGGCAGATACTAAAAGCTGCAGAAAATATGATAGAAACTATCCTTTTAAATCAATCCTATTCATTAACAATGGACTGATTTCTGATACATTCCAATATTATTTTTGCAGAGTTTAGGAAGGAGCTGAAGATCGCCCAGCACACTATTGATCTGCAGCTGGTCAGACGTGCTGCAGGAGTGAGCGCACAGAAGGTGAAAAAAGTGAAGACCAAGTGCAGTGTGCCGCCTCCTCAGCTGGACGCCATGGCAATGGGGGCGGCACACCACAGAAAAAGGGAAAACAGCGTCTTTCACTCGGGTATAGTTTTTGTAGACCAGCCGACTGCTGTTTGCAGGGATAATAGCGAAGCGGGAGGATGAGGAGGAGGAGGAACCAACTACCACCAGGACAGTGTCAACCTCCACCAGTGGCAGATAGCAGTGCTCAGCATTAGTGAAAACCGACACTCCAAACAATGACAACGTAAAGGAGCCGAGTGATCCAGCCAGAGGGAAGGAGGAAAGGCAGCAGGAGGCTGAGCCTCAACGTTTAGCCCCCAGTCAGAATGAAAACAGCCACATCAGGCCAATAAGACACAGAGCCTCTCACCAGCTGCATTCACAGCCACATTCTGCTGAGCTTCATTTGGCAACAACCGAACCTACATGGTAGGGTAATTGACAAGCACAGTCGAGCATCGCAGGTCTAACACCATTTTATCCATCTCCACGCATATCAGAGTTCAGCTACCGAGTGTGACAGGCTGAAATGGAAGCCCTGAGGCAGGAGAATGGTATTCTGTGTGCAGAGAACGATAGACCGCGGGCCCAATCGAACAGCTGGACCAAGGTACGAGCATGTCCTCTGTGTGACAAGCTGGGTAAGAATTCCCTGTCCCATGCTGCCTCCCACAAATCAGCAGCTTCCTGTACAGTGTGTGATTGCCGGGTCCCTGCACATTATGATGAATTGTTTGAGGCACCTGAAAACAGGGTTGTATGAATAGAGATTCTGCAATTGAATGTAGTGAAATTCACGTGGATCATCCCTCCACGGCTCTTCATTTAAAGCCCTTGGATTCCTCTGGGGAGCAAGATAAAGATCTGTGCCTTTCCTCTTTCCATTGATGCTTTGAACCCTGGGAAGTTGCCGCTCAAGCGGGACATTTTTGGTCCCTTGGAGGGCAATGGTGGCAATTGACAGCAGGTCTGAAGATGAAAAGTTGTTAAGTGCTTGTGGAACCCTCCCTCCATTACGTGATCTCAGGTCACATTGAGTGGTCACATCGTGTTGTCGACGTAGACTTTCCCGAGAAATTCCTCACAAAAAGTGTGTCAGAGAGACTGGGGCCTTCATCAATTAACTGGCCTTTTTCTCTGGCCGTATCACTGGATTAGTAATCCAGAGAGGCTAATGCTCAGGAGACACAGGTTCAAATCCAACTACGGCAGCTGATCGAATTTAAAATCGGTTTAGAAATTCTGGGATATAAAACTAACTTGAATAATGCTATCACAGATTAGAATCTCATCGATTGTTGTAAAAAAAAAATCTGGTTCACAAATGTCCTTTAGCGATGCAAATCTGCTGTCCTTACCCAGTCTGGCCTGCAGAAACGTGGTTGACTCTTAACCATTCTCAAGGGATGGGGGTGCCGGCCTTGTCAGGGATGTCACATTGGAGAGAATGAAGAAAGTCCTTGCTCTACCGCTCTGTAAGGCATATAGTGGCCTGCCTAGTTCAGCCTCGAAGCTTTGAGGTTGATCGATGCCAATGAGTGATTCTTGTCACCAGTGTGGGAATTTAAATGAGAAATCGCAGCGATCTCACTGAGACTCGCTCTTTATGATGGTTCAATGTCCATCATTGAAATATTAAAAAAAAATCTTTTGTAAACAGACCAGCAGTTATTCCCGGCATTATGGCAAACCTCAGGGGGCAACTGCCAATCAACCAGCCATGCATACCGAAATTGCATAGCTCCAGGGCCCAAAGGAAACCATTTTCACACAAAGGATGACTCCTGGAGGCAGGATTCAAGAATGTGAGTGGGAAGGGAGATTTGACGTAAGTACAATTCGCTCAGGAAATTAAAGCACATTGTCTAGTTTTCACACCCCATGGTGTTTTAGCAGCAACACACATTTGCAGTCATCGTACTTTCAGGGAAGCAATTTAATTCCCTAACCTTCAACACCAAGGCCAGGAGAAGGTGGAACTGCAACAGCGTCAATTGTTTTTTAGCACTGGAACAATTGGAGTTACTGAAAAAATTAGAAAAGAGAAATCTGGTTGTAAGCCGTCTGGTACATGCACCCTTCACTAGTGATGTCATGCCGAACTCAAGCTGCAGGAGCACAGCTTCTACAGCAGACGGGAGGAAGCCTTTACCCTTGAAGGCCATTGACGCTGACATGAGTGAGTGCATATAACAACCAATAACCAGTTATTTATAAAGCAAGTTAATGTATTGCATGTAATTCTCAGGGACGTCTGGGTGGTGAACTAAGCACTCGGCCTGGGACCAATGTTTCAGGAAAAGAATCTCTCTCTTATCATTTTAACAAGCGAATGCGTTGCCTTCTCGGAGTTCATGAGACAGGATGGAGAGCCAATGACGGGAGAGGCAGGGCTGAACCGAATAATAAACAGCTGCTGCACAAATGCAAGTCGGCGGGCCAGAATAATGACAGGGGGCGGGATTCCCCCGTCACTGAAGGGTGAACATACAAATATTCACGTTTCATTTTAAACCTTATTTTACCTTAGTGGGTTTCTGGAAGTTTCAAAGTGGAGTTTCTTCTAAACATATTAAATTGTTCACATTCATAAGCATAACTTATCTCCCCTACGTTCCTATAGGAAGAGCGCCTATAGTCACGTCGAGGTAAAAAAGAGCACGGTAAAGCTGGATGGCATTGATTTTAATGAAGGGGGTTTTGTGAGTAAGGCAGTTGAGTTGAGGTTGTTGATTAACGCATAGGGATATGACTTAATTGCTGTCATGGAGACATGGTTGAGGGAGTGGCAGAACTGGCAGCTAAATATTGCGGGATATTGAATCTTCAGGCAAACGAGGGAAGGGGGTGTGAGGGGCGTAAAGGAGGAGATGGGGGGCGCAATATTGATCAAGGAGCCAATTAATGCATTAAGGAGGGATGATCTATTAGAATGTTCCTGATGGCCATATGAGTCGTGCTTAAAAACAAAAAGTTGGCAGTCACATTTCTGGGAATGTACCGTAGACTCCCAAACAGTCTGGGAGAGATAGAAGGGAAGATATGGGGGCAAATCTCAGGCAAGTGTAAACATAATAGGGTGATAATATTGGGTGAGTTCAAATTCCCCAGAAATTACTGGGAAATACATAATGCAAATGCTCAGAGGGAAGAATGCTTAAAATGGATCCTTGACAGCTTTTTAAACCAGCGTTTAAAAAGTCCGACTAGGGATGGGGCGGTGCTGGACCTAATTTTAGGGAATGAAGCGGGGCAAGTGGTAGAATCATGGATTTCAAAAAGTCAGTAATGTTGGGAGGTTTTTATTTCAGAGATAAAGGAAAGGGGAGTGGAACTAACTGTATAGCTCTAACCAAAACAGAAAATGCTGGAAAAAAAAACTGGCCTGACAGCATCTGTGGACTGAGAAAAACAAATGTAACGTCGAGACATTCTTCAGGGCTGTGTAGATCTTTCAAAGAGCCCAGGGACAGGGGATGGGCTAAAAGCAAAACACCACAGGTGCTAGAAATCTGAAACAAAAGAGCAGAGCTGACGGGCCTCCTTCGGTGCTGCATCATTCTATGATTGCATGATTTACTGACGGTTAGAAATCTCTGATAACCGCAAAAGGCCGCATTAACACCCCTGTTTGAGGTATGACACTGTGACTGAACCAAACTCAGTGTTTAATCATTATTGAATCTTTCCCACTCGGGGAACAGTCGAGCTGTGATCTCTCCAGGAACACAATATTGGGGTTTGGATCATCAGCTGTCAATGTAGACAGTTTTAAAATTGAGGGTTCTGGCGGAATTAGGGGTAGCACATTTCCTGACAGGCCGAGGCCTCAGTAGCAGACCGGGTGCTGGAGAATTCGGGACAGAACAACGGTGACACTCCGCTCTGTTCACTGACTCTTCACTCCTCTCAGTGAGTCCAGAGCAAGAGTTATTGATATTAATATGGTCATTCGCAGCAAATATTCTGTAGGGAATGATCCCAATGGAGCTTCTTAACGGAGCATACCTCAGCTTTAAAGGGTTTCAGCTTTTGCCTCATTCTGGGGCATTTTGTTCTGATTCTGATTACAGTGAAATGTGAAAATTCCCGCACTGATATAAAGTTCCAGGGATACAGACACAGTAACCATCCTAATATTAAACAAGAATGACTGACATTTTATCCATTTCACCCCAATATACCTGACTAAACTGAATCAGACAGACTGAAAGAATGTTATCAGATTAATACATTATACATCCACATCCCAAACATCGCCCAACTCCGACCCTGCTTCCGTTCAGCTGCTGTTGATTGAGAGAGTTTGAGAGAAAAAAGAACGCACAACAGTTTTGCAACATCAATATCTCCGTGGGCATCCTGGAGGGTATACATTTAATTCGCAGGGAATGCATCACATCAGGTTTTAATTCCGAGACATTGCTATGCTGCGCGAAGGAGCAGATTTACTTCACCCAGAAAATGCATCGACCAATTCAATGGGTCAGGAAAATATTCTATGTGATCCTTGCCATAGTTGGTGTTCCTGGTAAGTACCTAAATCTAAAGGCGTTGAGTGAATCTGTACGTGAGCTGGTTTTTGCTATTATTCTGCGAGTGATCATGTTACATTGGGTCGAATTGTCATAGTTATACGGAAACCCATTCTTTTCATTTTATTCATTCATGGGATGTGGACTTCGCTGCCAATACCAGCGTTTATTGCCCATCCCCAGTTGCCCTTGAGAAAGAAGAAATGCCTTCTTGAGCCCCTGCAGTCCATGTGGTGTAGGTAAACCCATGGTGCAGTTAGAAGGGAGTTCCTAATACTATAATTGAAGTAATTAAATCTCCTGAATTACATGTGCAGCTATATTTTGTTGCATAAACTGTTTCTAGCTCATAGGCAATCTATATGAAAAAGTTCAATACGGTGTTGTGCCCTGTTGAATCAACATCAAAGCAAACTCCTGAGAAGAATGTGCAACCCGAGATATTTGTCAACGTAATATTAAACTGAATGTGGTGACTAACTGGAGAAGAACACCAGACCCCAGAACTATTAATGAGACTATTTGTTTCTTTAAAATTGAACTGTGTGGGTTATCAACTGAAGTGCAACACAAGACGTCAGTAAGCATTTATTTCCTGGAGTATCTGCCTTTGCAAAGTTGTATTCAGTGTGGGGCACCATCATACATTACTCTAAGTAAATGTAATGACAGCAATTCTGTTACTGATTAATCTTCTTCCAAAGCATGGTCCTGATAGCCTTTGGATCATGACTGCAGCGCTTTAATGTATAAACTGTTTCAATATTATGGAAAATAATCTGATACCTTGGTATAGTTAATACTCAAGATACCCGAGGTGAATGCGGTTCTCCTCTCTGAGGAAGTGCTAACAGCCTGGGAAGGAACCTGGAAATGGGCTGTTTGGAGGTTTGTAGAGGTCATAACTGAGATTGACTAATCTCTGAAGCGATTCCAACGCACAAGCTTTTGTTGCTAAATTCAATTCTGCCTATCCTCAGAAAAAGAGAATGTATTGTCCCGTCCATCTTCCCTCCTTTTTCTTACAGTTAACACAGTGGCAATCGTGATCCTGTCCGATGGAAATTGTGGCCTCTCACCCTGTACCACTCGCTACCTGGTAGCCATGGCAACAGCGGATCTCCTGGTCATTATTACTGAGGTCATACTCAACCGAATTATGATCATTATTTCCCATTAAATTTCCTGGACATCACCCCTGTGTGTAGTGTTCGTTATGTCCTTCTCCGTGCAGCTACAGACAGTTCTGTCCGGTTCACCGTCGCTCTTAATTTTGATCGATTTGTCGCCATTTGTTGCCCGAAGTTGAAATCTAAATAATGCAGCAAGAAAAGTCCGGCTATTGTCCTAGCAGCAACCGGCATTTTGCTCTCTTCAAAAAACATCCCCATCTACTTTAGATTTAAACGGAGGAGGATCGTCGGCAATGTACCATGGCGCTGCTCCAATAAGCGAAGATATTTTACTGACGCTCGATGGATTGGAGTTAGAAAGTTTGAAAAGATTTTAACCCCATTGATACCATTTGGTTTAATTCTGCTGCTCAACGCTCTGACAGTCTGACACATTTTAGTGGCCAGTCGGGTCCGGAAGGGACTGAGGGGGTCAGAGCAAGGGAGAGAATCAAAGTGACAAGGAGATGGAGAGCAGAAGGAAGACTGTGATTTTACTCTTCACCATTACGGGCAGTTTCATACTCTTGTGATTGATGTACATTTTATGTTTCTTTGATGCTGCGGATGGCTTAGATGATGATTCTTTTTGTATCTTTGAAAACATTGCCTATATGCTACGGAATTTAAGTTGCTGCGCCAACACATTTATTCATGTGGCGACTCAGTCCGAGCTCAGAGAGCAGTTGAAGAGCGCTGTGAAATATCCGGATATATCAATTATGAAATTAATTAATAAATGAAAACATTGAGAACAGCTTAAATATCCAGAATTATGAGGCAAGGGGCAACCGCCGTTGGGCCGAAAGGAAAGAGCCTGGAGGATTAACAAACATGAAATTTCGTTTAAATGCTGTTAATGACGGGCAAAGGGGGATGGAGAGAAGGAGGATGAGGAGAAAGTTCGCAGCAGGTACCGGATACACCGAACAGCAATAGCCTGGATAAAGGGTAAACATTGGGAGAACCAGGAATAAATAAGCAGAAGTAATCAGACAAAATAAGGAGCAGCAGGACAAACGCACTTGAAATTTTAGGATACGCTGCAGTGACTTCCAAGGTGTTCGTTCCTCATTAGGAGGTTGGAGAAACGCTTCCCTAACGGGAGTGAACTCTCTGCACTGTCTGTACCTATTGACTTATTTTCTCAAGAAAACGTTGCTAAACCTGACAAAAATAAAAAAAAACATAAAAATTCAGCGTTACCTTTCCTACGGTGGGCGACTCCACTTTGACGGTTTTATCTCCTAAGAATTATTCAAAACCCCGGGAGCCTAACCTAGTCTTGCGCTTATGGGCTCTGTCCGCTGGGACGTTTCCTCTGTAGATTTATCTAAGCGATAATGCTGGTTGACCTTTATTGGGGCCCTCAGAATACATGCCAAACTCCCTCCACCACTCGAACTATTTCTGTTTATATTCCCAGATGACTTAATCCCTTAATTTATTGGCAACTGCAACAACATTTCGGCCGGGGGGACTTCTGCATATACTATCTTGTCAGGATGGTCCTGCATTTTCCATTCTACTGTGTTGCACACTTTACACATTGCCACCACTCCTCTGCTGATGTCTTTCCGGGTTACTACTGTTAAATCCCCTGTATACCCTGCCTGAGAACCTTACCACCGTAACTGAATGCTTCCTCAACTGGGATTAATAATACGACCCATTATTGTAACTGCAGATACACTTTCTTATTTTCCACTCAGGTACTTCATTCTCCCAGTCCATGACCTTTGCTGCTTATCCATCATCCTAGACATTCAATCAATTATTGTATTTTACAGTAGGTTTCCCTTCTCGTCCTACTAATTTTACATCCCTCCAGTTATTCTATCCGTCTGGATGTTTTAACATATGGGAATCGAATTTGGGCAGTTGGATTTTAGACGTTCCTGTTGATCACTGTCATTCTTTCTCTTGGCATCCAACCCCTGATCTGTCATATCTTGTTCCTCCTTAAAAGGAGGATTAGGGCCGATTCGGGACCAATAAGTAGATTTCCACAAAAGGAGGTTGTGGTCAAGGCTGAGATAGTTGACGAATATTTTGCATCTGTTTTTACCAAGGATGAAAATGCAGCCGAAGCCATGGTGAAAGAAGATCAGATACAGTCATTAGAAGAGTTAAAATTGATAAAGAGGAGTTATTGGATCGGCTGTCTGCATTCAAAGTTGACAAGGCTTCGTGATAGGATGATTTCCATCCAAGGCTACTGAGGGAATCGAGAAATTTATTGCAGAAGCCATAATTTTTCAGTTGTGGTGCCCGGCAACTGGAAAATTGAACACATTACACCCTTGCTCAAAAAAGCGTGCAAAGATAAGCCCAGCAACGACCGATCAATCAGGTCTCATGGAAGCAGTTTTTCTCACGCCACTTACACAAGTTCACCCGATAGTGCGGCCCATTCTTCCTTTTCATGTAACAATCCAATTCTTCCAGCTGCCCCAACCTTCCCCCGAGCGATGCTGGTCACTCTATCCAGTTAAATAAGAATGCGATGTTTACAAAAAAAGTCCATTTCCGTTCGTCACATTTTGTTACACAAGCTGGATACCACGCAATTTGGTAGATGTTGGATTCCATGGCCCATAACCTCCGAGTTCCAGGGCAGTGTACACGGGGGAAGTGCAAAGATGCGCTGCTAACGCCCCCCGCCGGAGGTTCCCAGGTGAGGGTAGCACAACAATTGCCTGGGAAGTTCAAATGTACTTTGGGCAATTTCCCTGCACTAGGAAACAGCCAGATTTGCAATTTAAATTGGAAAATTCTGCTGGTTCCAACTGTCTTATACAAATAGTTACCCAGAGGGAAAAAAATATGTATAAAAATTCTAACTTCAGAGTTACTATTTCAAAGGCCGACAGGGAACCCGATGGGACGCCCACCACCCAAATACCAACCCCCCCCCCCCACCCCCACCCCCCCGCCACACCATTCACACACACAACCGACACCCTCTGGGGACTCCTCCATGCTCAAACTACCCAACACTCAGGGGAAACCACCCGCGCGTCCGGGGCTGCGCCCAAACCTAACAGCAGTGACCCGAACCGGCCTCCCCAAAACTGCCCAACCCTCCGTCCCGTCTGGCCGAACCGCCGACTACCCGACAACCCATTAATCCCCCACTCCGACTGCCTGACCCATCCCAACTAGGCCACCCTCTCCCCCAGAGTAGGTGACGACATGCCGACTGCCCCCGCACCACGGCGTGCGCGATCCCCCGACGACCCGACCCGACTCGAATGGCTGATAATTTCCCCCGACTGTCTGTGCAGCCCCTACCCCAACTGCCCTCCCCACCTCCCGGCTGCCCGACTCCCCCCCCCCCCGCCCCACCCCCCCCCCCAGCCCCCCCGCCCCCAGACAGCCAGATCACGTCCCGAGGACCCTGCCCCCACCACCACCAGCAAATCCTGTACACTTACCGAGCAAACCTCCCATCCCCCTGGCTTGAATGTGGCTGGACCTGTAAGGAATCCAATTGAGTTACAGTTTTGAACTCTGTGTTGGGATTTTTGTTTTAAATTCAGATACTCTACACACAAGGCCATTTGTTTACATTTTCTCACTTCCCGCAATTTGCAGTCGGCACAAATCTTATTTGCAGAATTTTATAAAATTCAAAGTTCAAGTCCATTTAAGTAACGTTTAATTTATTATCCTTGATCGCATTTAATAGATTTGCTCTTGCGTTTTTCATTATACGGAGCACATGTTGGTTTTTTCGCCCGGAACACGTCACTTTTGCACACACACTGTTATCCCAAGGCCGACCTTCGACACTTCCGAGGTTTGGAAGGGATTGGCATTTTTTTTTAAAAATCTCTCGCTAAAAGTGCCAGTGCATTAGATAGTGACTACTATATTAAATCGGTTATTCTCACTTGTCAATACCAGCAATGAGATAGCGGTTGTGTTCTTCTCGTTTTTTTTTCCAAAAGAAAGCACTGAAATAGCCGTTTCAACTACACAGCAATATAACTTTCATAGATTGTGCATTGATACCAGCCTAGTCTATTTTGACGAGTCCTCCCAAGGGGAATTATGTTAAGCAGTAAAACGAAGGATAAGAGCAAACGGCTTCTATAAGTTAAAAAAGTTCCGTAAATAACTCCCACATATTAAGAATATTTTAAGCAACTTAGAATTAATGGACTGCGAATCCTAGATTAATAAACACAGGCAAACAAAATCTGGACATCAATGAAAGCGGGTAAAATATATGGAACACATGAATGACAGTAAGCAGTGGGTAAGGTCCGATTATCGCGTATATATCAAGGTTTTTTGTGCTTTATACTTTGTATATTCTGTATTGTAGTAACGAGGATCAGGAAAGACGGGCCCGAGAGTAATTGATTTAAAAGTTTTAATTTTAAAAAGATAAGTCACGGCAGGAGTTATCAAAGCCGTGGTGTGATCCACGTGCTCAATGTGGGAAGCCGGGAACCTTTCCAGTGCCCGGGACCATCATGTGGGCAGGAGGTTTGTCTAACTGCTGGTCCTGGAAGTTTGGGTTTTAGAGATAGAACGGCGGCTGGGGACACTGTGGAGCATCCGCGAGACTGAAAGCATTGTGGATTGCACGTATAGAGAGTTGGTCACACCGCAGCTGAAGGGTCTTGAGGAAGGAAGGGAATTGGTGACCAACAGGCAGTCCAAAAGCAAAAGGCAGGTAGTTCAGGAGACTACTGGGGGCCCGTTTGCAAATCGGTATTCCATTTTGGAGGCTGATGAGGGCGCTGGTTCCTCCAGGGAGTGCAGATAGAGCCAATCTTCTGGCACGACAGCAACCTGACCGTTTCAGGAGGGGAGTAAGTGACGAAGAGCAAGAGCAATAGGCGATTCTATAGTGCGTGGAGCAGAGAGGCTCTACTGTGGCCATCAAGGATCGTGTGTTGCCTCCCTGGTGCCAGAGTCCTAGATGTCACGGAACGGCTGCAGGGCATCCTGAAGGGGGAGGGTGATAAGGTAGAGGTTTTGGTACATGTTGGTACCAACGAAATAGCTAGAAAGATTAATGAGGCCTTGCATCAAGAATTCAGGGAGTTAGGCAGTAGACAAAAAAGCAGGAACTCCCGGGTTGTAACCTTTGGATTACTCCCAGTGCCCGTGCTAGCGAACAGAGAGATAGGACGATAGCGCAAATGAGCACGTGACTTAAGGGTTGTTGCAGGAGAGAGGGTTTTAGATTCCTGGATCATTGGGACCGCTTATGGGGAAGATAGGACCTGTACAAGCGGGATGGTCTACATCTGAACCAGGGAGGGGCTAAAATCCTTTTGGGCGGGTTTGTTTTTGTTTGTGGGAGGAGTTTAAACTAATTCGGCAAGGCAAGGGGACACAGAATGGTAGCAGAATCCGGACACATCACAATTTATTAAAACAATCAAGTCAGAGGGAGTATAGCTGAGTTTCATGGGAGTAAGGCAAGGCTGCATGGCCTCTACTTTAATGCAGTATTTCAGGTAAAACGGATGTGCTAAGGGTGAGGATTGACATGTGAAATTGTGATATAGTAGCCATCACAGAAACGAGGTTGAGGGAGGGGCAGGATTGGCCGTTCAACATTCCAGGATATAGAATTTTCAGGCGAGACAGTGGAGGGGGAAAAGAGAAGGATGCATTGCATTATTAGTTAAGGAGTCAGTTCCTGCAGTTCCTGCAGTAAGGAGAGATGACATCTTGAAGGGGGCGTCGAATGAAGATTTGTCGGTAGAGCTTAGTAGTAAAATAAGGGACAGCCACATTGTTAAGTGTTTATTGTAGACCCCCAGATAGTCAGCGGGAAATTGAGGAGCAAATATGTGCACAATTCGCGGTGGTTTGTAAAAACAATAACGATAGGGTAATTATATTAGGTGATTTCAACTTTCCCAAAATTAATTGGGATAGATATCGTATTAAGGGCTTGGAAGGAGTGGATTTCTTGAAATGTATACTGGAGAACATTTTAAATCAATATGTAGAGTGTCCAACAAGGGACGGCGCATTGGTGGACCTTATTCTGGGGAATGAAGCCCGACAGGTGGCTGAGATGGTGATGGGGGAGTATTTTAGTGATAGCGACTACAACTTTGTACAATTTAAGCTTGTTATGGACAAAGAAATAGATACGTTGGAAAAAAAAATGTTTTGGATTGTTGGAGAGCGGAATTTAGTGAAATAATGCTGGATCTGGCCAAGGTAGACTGGGAACAGTTACTTGTATATAAATCTACAGAGGGGCAGTGGGGGTGGGCGTTCAAAAACGAAATGGGGAGGGTACAGGCTCAACATGTTCCCTCTCAGGGGATAGGACGGAGCAACAAGCCCAGAGAATCATGGATGATCAGAGGTATTCAGGAGATTATGAGAAGGAAAAGAGAGGCTTTTAGCAGGTGCAAGGGGAGCAAATAAGGGGAGGCATTTTTGGAGTACAGAAAGTGCAGGGTGGAGCATAATAAGCAATTTGGAGAGCAAAGAGAGGATTTGAGAAAGCTCTGGCTGGCAAAAGTAGGGAAAATCGCAAGATAGTGTATATGCATATTAATGGGAAGAGGATAACCAGGGAAAGATTAGGGCCCATTAGGGACCAAGGAGGCAAGCTATGTGTGAAGCCAGAGGGTATCGGTAGAGTGTTTAATGAACATTATCAGGCTTAAAAGTGGACAGACCTCCCTTCTCTTCCCTTCTCTCTCTCCTCCTTTGCTAATCTTTCCATCTGGAATTCAAGTTATCGCATTTCCATTTCACTTTGAATTACTCTTTCATGTTTGCTTTTGCCTCCAAATCAAGAGGGTTGTTGAAAAAGGCATATGGGGCACTTGCCTTAATCAAACGTGGCATAGATTACAAAAGTAGTGAGGTCATGTTGGAGTTGTATAGAACCTTGGTGAGGCCACAGCTGGAGTACTGTGCGCAGCTCTGGTCGCCACATTATAGGAAGGATGTGATTGCACTGGAGGGGGTGCAGAGGACATTCATCACGTTGTTGCCCGGTATGAAACAATTAAGTTATGAAAGCAGGTTGGATAACCTTGGGCTGTTTTCGTTGGAGCAGAGAAGACTGAGGGGTGACATGATCGAGCTGTGCAGCATTATGAATGACATGGACAGAGTGAATAGGAAGCAGCTGTTCCACTTAGTGAAGAGTCAGTTGAGGGGCAAGGTTCAAGATGAGAGACAGGAGTTTTAGTGTGGATATGAGGAAAAACGTTTTTACCCAGAGGGTGGTGACGGTCTGGAATGAGTTACTTGGGAGGGTGGTGGAGGCAGGTTGCCTCACATCCTTTAAAAAGAACCTGGATGAGCGATTGGCATGTCATAACATTGAAGGCTATAGGCCAAGTGCTGGTAAATGGCATTAGGTAGGTAGGTCAGGTGTTTCACACTTATCGGTACAGACACGTTGGGCCGAAGGGCCTCTTCTGCAATGTGTGATTCTGTGATTCCTTGTATTCCCTTCCATTTGTTTGAACTCCCGAACTGCATTACATCTCTTTTCCTCCTGATTAAATTCCATCTGGCCCTTTTCCGCCCATCAATTGATTCCTTTCTGCCGTCTACAGTTATCCTCCTCACTATAAAACACAGCCATTTTTTACGTTGCCTGAAAACTTCCTGATTGTTCCTATATGTATGTCAAAATAGTTAATACGTACCACGAAAAGCACGGCTAATCATACATGTGGTTTGTTTTCAGAAGAGAAACCCGATTGGTACAAATTCATCTCCCAAAAACCGTTAACGCTGATATTTTCAGGATTCCTGTCGGTGCTCGGGCCCTCTTTTAACAGTAAGTTCTCCATTCGATCTGTCAGCCCGATAACAGATGTGCAATTCCCAATATTGTTTCCAGCAAAACCGTGCAATGCAATTGAAAACTTTCCATTATAACTGCGCGTCGTTGATTGGTTGATGATTGGAGCCAATGCTGGCGAGCAGTGACACTGCTGTCAATTGGCCAATGCCTCTCGTTCGCTGCAATGTTGTAGGGAAATTTACTCAAGCCAATTTGCAACCGCCAGTACAACCAATCATTATAGCCGACGTGTTTGCATTCAAGCCATAAACAGCCTACGACACGAATTAGTAACTCGCTTCCCAACAATTTCGCGCAAATACTGTATCTGTCAGCGAAGCCCATTTGTTATCAAATTTCTTAACAGGTAGCCAGCTGCTGGCGAGGCCAAAAAGCATTTGCTGCTTCATTTGCCTGTTAAAAATGCTGCACAACGGACTCCTAAGTGTTGCTCATTGCATTGAAACACGGCCGGAAATAAATAAAATACCGAACGGCGGGACGTTTAATTCATTGCTGAGCTATTTGGAAGCGACAAATGATCTACGTGGCTGAGAGTCCAACGCTTTCCGTCTACCTTCTTTCGAACTCCAATGTCTCTGGGACAATCCCGTTAAGAAGACATCCAGCAGGCGGTAAACGCAAATGAAAATAACCGGGAGCCCTTCCAACAGTGTTGCCCTGTGAAGTGTCTCTGCTGTATCCCTGTTACTGAGATAAATACATTCATCACAAGGGCAGTTGATCTGCCAATTATTCTGTCTTATACTGCTTTCCCAATTTGCTCTAAACGCCTAAAGTCGATTCTGAGAGCGAGGCGGAAATGTATTTCAGTTCCCTGTCCTGGCAACTACCCCGAGTGATAGCGCCACATTTAAATTTCAACAGGTATTGGGTACTTTTTGTTGAAGCCTCCGTCAGGGGTTTGCGTGATTGTGAGCACCTTCCTGCTAATTCGCCATCAAATCCACACGCTTCAATTGCAACATCCTTGAGATACGGCAACATTTCGACACTATTTTCACTTCAATGTTTGAAGTGCTTATACTCTTTAAATTTAGCATCAAGGCAATTGTGAATGAGTAACTTATACTGCTCATGCGCGACATGCCCACATCCCATGAAAGAAATGGAAAAGAAGAGATTGCCTGAAATATCAGCCTATTGATGACGAGAACTTGTGCAGCTTGAGGTTTGCTTTCGACAGAATATTTTCCATCTTTGGCAGAAGGAGAACGTATCTGTTGCTGAACAGCTTTGTGAAGACCTGATCATTCAGAAGCTCTGGGACCTTACAGCTCGCTGGTAACCTGAAACTTTGACTGGGCAAATACGAGAGTTCCAGCCTGTGCGCGAACAGTCTGCAAGGAAGAATGCTGAATTCTCCACTCACTGCTTGACTGAATTTGAAAAGCAATTGATCGAGCTGGCGACCAAGTTAGCTTCTAGATAAAAACAAAATACTGTGGATGATGGAAATCTCAAACAAAAACAGAAAATGCTGGAAAAACGTCTTCAGAGTCATACGGACTCCAAACGTTAACTCTGTCTTTTCGCCACAGTATGTCAAACCTGCTGAGTTTTTCTTGCAATTTCTGCTTTCGACAAGTTAGCTCCGTTGCTTAGATGCTAATGACAGTAAGGTCGCGGGTTTAATCCCGCATTAACCAACTGGACAAGGAAGATTATGGTCCTTCTACAGTTCAGTTGCAGTCCTTCTACTATTACGTTATCTGAGGTTCAGTTGTACTTCCTTTACTGTCACATCGGAAGAGGATTTCGAATAGGACCGTGTTGCCTTGCGGCATCGCAGGTTGTGTCTTTTTTCTGTCACACTTCTTGCCTCTGGAAAAATTCTGCCTCTTGTTCTGACAAATCTGTCCTTCTTTTAACACTTCTGTGCAACAAATCTGTCGGTATCATGACAACGAACCCTTTCCCCTGTACAGAGAAATACTTGCAGACGAGCAGTGACATCGCTGTTAACTGTGCCCATGCCTGCCGTTCGCTGCAATGCTGCAGGCAAATTCTCCCGAGCAAACTTGCAAGCGTCAGCGCAACCACTCATACTAACCTACCATAAAGTGATTGCATTGAAGCTATCAACAGCTCTCTGCACGATAAAAATAACTCGCTTCCCAACAATTTCACGCAAAGTCAGCAACGCCTACCCATTATCATATTTCTTTAGTCAGTCAGCTGCTGGAGAGGCCAAAAAAAAATTTGCTGCTTCGAGATGCCTTTTTAAAAAATCAGCACAATGCACTCCTAATGTGTTGCTAATTACTTTCAAACATGCCCGGAACGAAGTAAAATACCGAGCCGCGCAACGTCTACTTCATTGCTGAGCTACTTGTAAGCGACGGATAAACTAAATCGCTGAGAAGCCAATGTTTTCCCGTCTAACTTGCCTTAATTCCAATCTCTCTCAGACATTCTAGTCACGAAGACACCCAGCAGAGGGTAAACTCAAGGCAAAATAACTGTGAGCTCTCCCCACGGTTTAGTAGTTTTGCTGTATGACTGTTACTGGGATAGATTTATAAATCACCGAGGGCAGTCGGCCTGTTATTTGTTCTCTCATTTACTGGTTCCGCAACTTGCTCCAATCGCCTAAAGCCGCTGATTGAGAGCCAGGTGGAAATATCTTTCAGTTTCCTGCACTTGCAACTCCCCCGAATTTTACTACCAAATTTAAAATGCAACAGGCACTCGGTCATTTCTCGCTGAAGAACCAGTGAGAAGTTTGCAAAGCTGTGATCGTCTTACTTCTCATTCGCAATTCAGTTCCAATTCCAAGCTTCACTTGCATCATCCTGAGAACAGGGCAACATCTCAAAACTAATTTTACTTCAATGTTTGAAGTGCTTTCACTTTGTAAATTTAGCAATCCTTCCCAAGGCAATTTCGGATGAGCAACTTATACTGGTCGTGGAGGCGTATCCATATCTCATGTAATAATTAGAAAAAGAGAGATTGGATAAGATATCAGCCTGTTGACCGCAAGAAGTTTTTCAGCTTGAGGTTTGCTTGCGGCAGAATATTTTGAACATTCAGAAGGGGAGCGCTGATGTTGCTGAACAGCTTTGTGAAGATCGGGACAATGAGGCAGCTCTGGGGAAACTCATTTCCTTCCAGATCGCTGGTAACCTGAAGCTTTCAATTTACAAATACGATAGTTCCAACGTTCCGGCTGGTGCGCGGTCAGTCAGCAAGGACTGAGTGTCGATGGTCCTTGGGTCGTTCTTCGGTAACATTCCAGATACAGAATCCGATGACCCTCCGCCTTCTGCCCTAATACTCTCTCAAATAAGTGTACTGGAAGGAATTGAGTGTATGTTGTTTTAGTGTGTTGCAAAAGTGCCTGCATGTAGTTAAGAAAGAATCAAGTTGCATAATACTCAGTCGAAACACATTTGAACATTCCCTCTACATACTGTGATATTTATCTGGTTCTCGATATTACTGATCTCGTTTCCATCTTTCTTACGGCGAACCTATTGACAATCATGATTCTCACCAGAAGAAACTGCGGCCCTTCCAAATGTATCTCTGTCTATATGGTGTCTGGAAACAGCAGGTCTACTGGTCATGTTTTTTGTATAGTGGAATATCGAATTTTCAGCACTATCTTTCCACAATCATTCCTCTCCAACACTGTCATTGTTATGGCAGCACCAAACTTAAAATTCAGCAAGAACCCATCATAAATTGACATCCTGTAACCGCCTTACTTCTCATTCGCAATTCAGTTCCAATTCCAAGCTTCAATTTTCACTCTGATCGTCAGCGATATGTTGCCAGAATTTTAAAACGCAGTATGTCACTGTGAAAACTGCTACAGTGACCATAACAGCGGTCTCTGTGCTGACCTATTGGGAGAATATGCCATTTTGGTTTGCTTAGGAACAGAAATGTTAATTTATAAGCAACTGAACAAACTGCAAAAACGGGTGATCAACAAACTGATCAGTAACAATGTTCACCGGGGTTCCCGCCCTGGCGCGGATTTTTTTACTCGCCTTCCGCGGTAGCGGACTTTTGGTTCGGGGGTATTTTATCTCCATTGCTTCATTTTCTTTTTATATTATTGTTCAATCGTTTCATAATCAGACACATTTTAAGAGCTATCAGAGCCCGCAGGCGGCTCCGGGCTCACAACAGTAAGAATTGGAATGGCCCAGAGGTGGAATACGGAATAAAACCCATTATTTGCCTCTTCACTATATCAGGCAGTTTTATGATGTTATGTTTCATAGCTGCTGTCTATTCTGTAACTAACAACTTAGCGGTTCATTACCGACCCGATTTTCCATCCCAGATATAGATCGCCCCTCAAACAGGTTATATGTTGATTTATTTGAGTTCCTGTGCAAAAATGTGTCGTTATGCACCTACACAAGCTGTTATCATCCTTTCACGCAGATAAACCTCCTCCATCTGAATGAAAGCAAACCGCGCTAATGCTCATGAGCTGAAAATCCTGCGTTTCCTCCCATACACTTCAGGTTATTTATTAAAATACATTTCAACCAGTTTCCTGAGTTTGTTGATCACCTATTTTTGCAGTTTGTTCAGTATCTAGTAAATCAAAATTACCTAATTGATCTGGATAAATTATTTGTGTTTCCAAGCTTTGGCCAATGGATTCCTTCTTCCCCCTCCTTCTTGTTTTTTCCAATAATTTATATGGATTTTTCTTTTTCCACCTAATTCCATTATTTTTAAATGTATTCCACCCATCATTTATCTATACCTTTTATGCCCTTTTAGTCTTATTTCACCCCACCCCCACTAGAGCTATCTGTACCTTGCTTGTCCTGCTATCCACTCTTAATTAGCACATTCTTTTAGATAATATCACCACCTTCAATACCTCTTTGTTCTTTGACATCTTTTGGTTATCGCCTCCTATCACTGCTTGTCCCAACAACCACCACCCCCCACCCCCACTTCTCTCCACCCCCCCCCCCCACCCCCTACCCCCTTAAACCAGCTTATATTTCACCCCTTTCCTACTTTTACTTAGTTCCGTTGAAGGGTCATGAGGACTCGAAACGTCAACTGTGCTCTTCTCCGCCAATGCTGCCAGACCTGCTGAGTTTTTCCAGGTATTTCTGTTTCTGTTTTTGTTTTGGATTCAATTTAATGCCTTTTCAAGTCAGGGAGCTGATGGGAGGAGATAATAATTTTAATCATGGAGGCTGCGAGCAGTGTTTGAACCTTCCCTCTGAACCGCATACACAACACTCATGCACAACACCTTAACCACTCAGTCGCCACAGCTGGACAAATGCAGCCCTTGTTACATGTCGCTACAAAATAACAGGCATAATATTATGTAGAAAACATCAGACAATTGCCTGGAATAATTCATTCATCACCTTCACCTCATGAGCTCTTTTCTAATCTCCCAGCCCATGTAGAAATGAAATTCGTGAATCCTGGAATCCTACCGTTCGAAAGGATCCTGTCGGCCCATCGAGTCTGTCTATGCTCTTTGAAATATCTGTCAATTATCTTCCACAATCCAGCTTTTCCCCATCACTATGTAAATTAGTTCCATTGAAATCCCGATTGGATCTGAGTTCACCTTCCTTTCAGGTGGAAAAACAAAGTTGCGTGAAAGCTGGCAACATATAAAAAAAACAGAATTACCAAAGAAAAAATGCAACAAAAGTTTGCAATACCTCTTGGTGGACAGTGAAGGCGGCTGTGGGAAGCACGTGAAATGAAGCCCGAGTAGCTCAGTCGTTCAAGCATCGGACTTTTAATCTGAGGGTCCAGGGTTCCATCGCTGTCTGAGTGCTTCCTTTTTGACTCAAGGTGTTCACTCCCAGCAAAACGGCAACATAACGAGCAATGGATGGTGAATTCTTCAAGGAGAACTGAAGAAACGGAGAATCCTTTGATTTGCAGAAAAAGATCCACCATCTCGTAATTCTGGTAGCTTCGAACAATTTTATAATTGTTTCCGGATTTCCAGCTACTGTAAGTGTGAAAAGTGCTTCCTGATTTTCCCCTTGGTTGGCACGCTCGCTTGGGGATCAGTGGCAAAAATATGTCGAGGTTCAACCCCTTTCTTATCGGCGGGAGAAACAGTTTCTCGGTGTTTAACCTAACAATTCATTTTAACAGGTTAGAAACATCAATCGTATTAACCTTCATTCTTCGATACTCATGGAAATAGAATAGTTTGGCAGCACTGAAAAGGACGGAAATGTTCAGGGATCAGGGAGGAGGCGAAGGGTTGACACTGGGTGAATTTCTGCTTCTGAAAGCCAGCACAGACAGGATGGGCCAAATGGCCTTCTCCTGTGCTGTGCTCATTCTATGATTATGTTGTATCTGTCAGTATGTAGGTGATGAGGTTGAGGTCACTATGGGATTCTTTCAACTGAGAATGGGACATGACCCCAGGTTGCCGTGACGTTTTGAATACATCGACAGCTTTTACTATTATTCGTTCTTGGATGAGAGAATCGCTGGTAAGGCCATTATTTATTTGTGAAGCTTTCTTCTCCAGTTCGTTGTTTAATTCCCCACCACCATTCACTACTACATGTGGAAGCTCTGCATAGTTTAAATCTGATATTTTGATTGTGGGATCATATCGAAAGCGATTGTCTGCGAGGACAGGAGACAATAGTTTTCACGGCACAAAAATCACATGTTGTAATGGGAATGAGATAAACAGGATTTGTAGAAGGCACTCGTTGAGCCTCAGTAGGTACATCCCGTCTGGCTCTTATGAACGATGTGATGATGTGAAGCATATTGGAAAGAGGGCAGAAGAGATTCACAACAACAGCCCTGGAATGAGGAACTTCAGTTTTGATGGTAGTTTGGAGACGTTAGGACTGTTTTCCTGGGGGAAAAGAAGGCTGAGAGGAGATTTGATAGAAGGATTGAAAATCACGAGGGGTCTGGTCAGAGTAGACAGGGAGAAAGTGTTCCCGTTCGTGAAAGGATCAAGATTGGGAGGGTAGAGATTTAAAGTGGTTCGTTAAAAAAAAACAAAGGTGACACGAGAAAAAAACTTTACTTTTGTTGCAAGAAGTGGTTTAGGCTTGGAATGCACTGCCTGAGAGTGTGCTGGAGGCAGGTTCAAAGGAAGCATTAAAAAGGGGATTAGACTGCTATTTGGCTTTAATTCCTTGTCTGTGGCCCTGGTTCATAGGTTCCAAGTCAGCGGAAATAGTTTTATGCAGATCTTTCCTGTTCAACGTTACAAAAAAATGTATCAAATTCCTCCTGCAATCATGAGTAAGGGCTTCGGCAAAGCGACAATCAGTGGGTAAAATTAGGGACTGAGCTGTGGTTTAGTGCCTGGAATTGAAGAGAGTTAGGAAGGAGTTCAAGAAGCAAACAGAGTTCCAGAGGGGGAAAAAAAACTGTAAGATTGGTGAGGAGGAAGAGGGCGGAATATGAATGGCGTCCACTATCTTTCAAATTTCACTCAATGAAGGGCCCAAAGGGAAAATCATCCCTGTGCCAAGGAGCTGCTGATTAGTGCAGTGACCAGAAAATAGCACTGAAATTAGCAGAATTCTGGTGTTTACTGAGGGAGTGGAAACGGGGTAAGCAAAGAAACAAAAGATGGTGGATTCTGAATAGCTGCCGTCAAAACCAAAGAAAATGAAGGAAAAAAGTAAATTTTAAAAATGAACAAAATGGTGGCAGGGATTACAGTGTAAATTACTCTGTCATGTTACGGCCACTGTTTCAAAGGTGCACGTTTATTGTCAGTTTATTAATATATTCTGCCTGGACACTCATTAACAAATCGTGCATAGCCGGTTTTAAAGTATCTTGTTTCAGCAAACTGTCCTGGATTCAATCTACCAAACCACTAATTTCACAGAAATTCCGATTCAGCCCAGTTGAGGTGAAAGAGCCAGTTTCTGTGTTAACGCGCACACGGAAATGTCGCCTGGCTGTGTGGGTGAAGGGTCCTTTCGAGGGTCTCTCACACCCCGGGCTCTCTAAAAAGAACCGTTAACTCTGCTCTCTGACTTTCGATGACACACAATCTTTATCTGCATATGTCCCCTACTTTTCAACCAGTTATCAAATTTTAATGTCTGATTCCCATTTCGTCTGCTTTTTTTTGTATAAATACTAGAGTTTTCTCCCCGTCGGGGAATTGAACCCCGATCTACAGGCGGGAATACTAACCACTAAACCGAGGAACTCAGGAACTGATCCACAGAGTGTCTTACAGGCTCAGATCTTCCATGCCTTTGACATGCACACTCAAACTCCTTTACAGCGCAGCACAAGCAATGCTTATTGCGCTGTTGCAGAGGAGATGCTATCTGACTGACCTAAAAGAGAATAATTTTCGTCCTGTGTAAAACAATCCATTGGCTATAAAGCCACACAATGCAATTGTGAACATATGTATGTGAGAGATGCGGAGATAATGATAGAGAGGTGGAGAGAGAGACAGAGAGAGAAAGAGCCAGTGGTGCCAGAGGACTGGAGAATTGAGAATGTTAGATCCATGTTCAAGAAAGTGGCGGTTGGAAATCTTCTTATTTGAATTTCTCCCGCTTGTGTTTTCGGAACAAAATCTCACAGAAACGGATTAAATTAATTGCCGAGCTTGGAGTTCCTTATTTGAGAGGTTTAAAATTAACAAAAATAAAAACAGAAAATGCTGGAAAAGCTCAGCAGGTCTGGCAGCGTCTGTGGAGAGAGTGACCAAGTTAACGTTTCGAGTCGGCATGACTTCCTCAAACTGCGATTGGCCGGAATGGAACACGAATCAGCTGCGCAGAAGACAGATTATATTCCCCACTGCACCACTAACGCTGATTACAGGCCCTTCAATGGCGGGAAAAATGCCAAGACACTTACCAAGAGCGTTATCATTAAAAATAAAACGACCGATTGCTGTGCAGCCATACACAATCTCATCTGAGCACATCTTTTGATTTTTTTACTAGAACCATTACAATTCTGTTCAGCTTTTGTCCCATGAAACCTTTTCTCTCCTCCACCCCAACAACCCACCGCCCCACCAAAAACCCTCACACGCCTCGTGTTAATCCTGCGCCCTCCCGCTCTCCACTGCTTTAAACCTGTTATCTTTCTACCTTTATTTTGTTCTGATGAAAAGCCATCGATATGAACAGTTCACTCTGTTGTCTATACTGATGCTCTATGCTCTTTGACCTGCTGAGTATTTTCGGATATTTTCTTTTGGTTTTTTTTCCCACTTTTCCACTATTTACACTATTTTCCTTTTCCATTTGAAAGGTTTGCGAAAAAGTTGCGAACAATATTTATATTCCTCGCTCTTGCTCCTTGCTAATCTTCCAGTTTTCTTCCTCCAAAGCTCTGTTTGCCTCCTGATCTCCCTCCTAACGCTCCTCAATTCCGGACACTGAACCACAGATCAGTCCCTATGCTGAAGCCACTGACTGCCCTTGCAATGAAGTCCCCCTTCCTGATTTCTGCAGTGATTTGACACAAGCTTTCCAGATGCTAAGGGAAATAGATCAGTCAGTCGAAGAGCCTATTCCTATTGGCTGGGAATCTCGGAGTCAAAGCATTAAAACCGGAGATTCCAGCATGGATATTAGGAAGCAATTCTACACACAAAGTGTGCGAGAAATTCAGGGTTACATTCTGTAAACAGAGTCTAATGCTTGATCGATTGTTGCACTTTCAATCTAAGATTCATCGAGTTATGCTGAAGGAGGGTATTAAGGAATCTGAGGCAAAGGCGAGCAGATGGAGCTAGTCACCAAATAGACACAACTTCATTGAACATATTCTAGGGACCAAATAGCCTCAGCAACAGCAAACTTCGAGGGAAACAACTCATCTTCCAATTGCAGGCTCTACAGCCTTCTGGACTCAACATTCAGTTCAACAAATTTAGATCACAACATCTGCCGCCATGTTGGTTCTTGCGCCTATTTTATATTCCTGGTTTGGTTTGTCACGGCTCTTTCTTTATCCTTCATGTTACAATTAGACGGTTGCTAAGCTGCCATTCACAACCTCACCTGGACACATTTTTTATTCTTTACTATACGCACAGAAATACAGAAATGTTAGAGAGCAGCAGAATGCCATTCGGCCCATTCTGTCTGCACCAACCCTCCGAATGAGTCATTCCTTGCCTTCTCCCCCTAGCTCCGCACATTCTCCCTTTGGAGATAACAGGTTAATTCACGTTTTAATGTTTCATTTGAACCTGACTCACCCAATCTCAAGCAGTGCATCCCACACCGGAACCACATTCAGCGAAAAAAAATGTTTTCCCTCATGTCATTTTGGCTTATTTTATCAACTAGTTTCAACCCGTGCTCTCTCGATCTCGATCCTTTCACGGGTGGGAACACGTTCTCCCTATGTACGCTGCCCAAACATGATTTTCAATACCCCTATCAAATCAGCTCCCAACCTTCTCTTCTCCAAGGAAAACAGTGCTAACTTCTCCAATCTATCTGCATAACTGAAGTTCCCCTTCCCAGAAACCATTCTTGTGAACCTTCTCCGCCCTATTTCCAACATCCTTCACATCTTCATTTTCTTCCTCAAGTGCAGCGCCCAGAACCAGACGGAATACACCAGCTGGTGCTGAAATTGTGCCTCAAACAAAGCTCATTTGCCTTATACCCATTACAACAATCTTTGTGCCATGAAAAATGTTGTCTCCTGCCTCACAGGCAATCACTTTCGAAACGACCCCACAACCAATGGATCAGTTCTAAGCTCTGCAGTCCTGCCACATCGAGTGCGGTGGTGGACAATTAAACAGCTAACTGGAAGGGGAAGCGGCGCAAATAAATGAAGGCCTGTTCACACATCATTCTGTCTGCGTCCTCCTGACTTGCACATGCCTTGCTTGGTTTGAGTGCATCAACAGTCGGTGTTGCACTTGGAACCTTTAAGCTTCGTTGACCAGCGAAGCTCATTTCACACTTATGTCCATCCTTGAGTATCTCTTTGATGCTATTTATTTTGGGATTGTCTTGCAGGTCTTGCTGGAATGTGTCTATGCGATTAACAACTGAACAATTCTGCCGACTATTTCTGCGCTTGAAAAATCATAGGATGGACCCCTTTCCCTGCATCTGCTGATGAAGTTGTCCAGGGGTTCGGTCTGTGCTGGAAATGACATGACATGTCGATGATGAATACTGAAGTTGAACGTGATTCTGAACCGGTCTTCCAATATAACCCATATCTTTGCGCATCCTTTAGCTCTTCTGCTGTTAATCCTGACATGTTCAGCCTGCGTAGACCTTCATTCACAAATTTAGGCGATTTTTAATGGCTTGCTTGTCTGGCTCAGGCACACCTGAATCAAGGAACCATAGCTCTGTTTAAACTTTTTGAATTCGGGAGGTAGTTCAGCTGCATCCGAATTCAATCTGGGGAATTTTGTGGACATTTTGACAAAGTCCCTTTGACCTTCCTTCATCTGTAGTACCTGGAATGACTGTCACTGTGGCTGCTTTTGCTGACATTTCCAAGTGCCAATATAATCGCAGCCTTCTCTGGCCTGATGTTTATGCAGTTTTGTTTATTTTTTTTCTTTCTTTGACTTTCCCTCGCTCACTATCAATCCGGTCCACGCTCTGGTCAGTCGCCTAACTTGATTGACATAATGTGGCGCTGGTTCTCTTCACACCCTCTCCCACTCACTGAACCCACAGGCCATGCATTGCAATCTAACCATGAGGGATCCGTCTGCTTCCCTGCGCTTCATTTGAACACTATCCGACTCTGTCTTACAAGCTTTTCTGTACAGTCAGCGCGCTGCCTTCTCAACGCTCTCCGACCTTCGACTCTCTTTAGGTCTGATCAAAACTTCAAGAGTCGCCTCATGCCATGTAGCAGAACCTGACACTGTTCACCAATCGTACCTGTAGTTAATCTTAATGCCAGGCTGTCTGACCACCGCTGAACACCATTTTCTGTTGTTATAATGATGGAGGCGCCAACCACCATTCAAATATAGGGTAAATGCTTTGAGATACTTTGCCCCATTCAGTTACATGTCGTCAACTATAGTGTCCTGGTGGTGAGCATAGCTGCTTTTCGAGCAGTTGATCTGGGTTCTATTCCCAGCAATCGCAGTTTGTTCATTTTAGATTTCTGAGTTCAGGAGATCCAAGCAGGAGTTGATTCTGATGAGATAGCATTTTGTTCCGAAAACACACGCGGCTGTAATTCAAGCTAAGCGATTTCCAAAGGTCCACATACATAAGGGAGGAACGTAGTCATGGAGGGATTTGAAATTGAGGATGAGGATTTTATAATTCAGGCATTGGCGGGTCAGGAACTAGTTTGCTGGGTCAGCAAACGCGGGGGTGATTGGTACGGTTTCATATATTTACATTAGGGACACTTAAATATTTGTCCAGAGGTAGAACGCTTGAAGGCATCACAGCTGTGCCTTGTTCTGCTCACAGGCAACAGTGAAACTAAGACTGTACTGCACGGCCCGTTTCCCTTCTACTGAGTCACGCTGCTTTCCCTTAAAGGCAGATTACAAAACCGATGTACATTTTACCCTAGAATAAGCAGGTTTTCAGTTTGATTTCTCAGGATATGACCTACATCACTTCAGATAAAAAATAAATACGCAAGGAACTGAGCACAGCCTTGAAATTTTCACAGGAAACATTGAGTTGGGAAAGAGGTGAAATATTGAAAGAACTCATCTTAAAAGATGGAAAAATGCAGGAAAAATTCAGCTGCTCTGATAGTTTTGGTTAGCGGGTCTATTATTGAAAACTTCGATAGACCTGAAATATTTACTAACCTTCCTCTGTGGGAGCTGATTGCAGCACATTCTGTTATTATTTCACATCCCCAGCGTGAGCAGTCTGTCCCTTTCTGAACAATAAAACAATCTCTGTGCTCGAATCGATATTCAAATAAAGAATTAGGAAGCAGCAGAGGGAAAACGTTCAGATAATTAGTGAATTTTACTGAATCCAAGTAATCCTGTGCCGGCTCCACACCAAAGTTCAGGGAAAACCTCCATTATCAGCAATGAGGAACAATCCTGAGTTATGTTTTAAATGGAAGGTAAGTGGAGGTTGTAAACCTTTTCATTTGAATTACACATGCGCGTGATTTCTGTGCAAGATCTCACCGAAACGGATCAAATACAGATCCGAGTGTGGGGTTTCTGATTTGAGATGTTTAAAAATTCAACAAACTGCGATGCTAGGGAATTGAACCAGAGTCAACTACTTGAAAAGCAAAGCCACTCACCACTATGCGACCATCGATGAACTCGTTACTTTCGCAGCTGCAAAGTCTCCCAAGGCACTTAAGAAGAGCGTTATCGTTAAAAAAATAAGCTGATGCTCAGCCAAGGCAGGAGAAATTAGGTCTGGTGACAAAAGTTTTCTCAGAGAAGTAGACTTTAAGGAGCTTCCTAAAGATGAGAGGGAGCTGGAGAAGTGGAGGGGTTTAGGGAGGGAGTCCAGAATTTTAGACCAGGACAGCTGAATGCCCGGTGGTCAATGCTGTAGGGATTAAAACCCGGAATGTACAAGATGGCAGAAGAGCAGGAATCTGGAAGATTTGTTGGGCTGGAGGAGGTTACGGAGAAATGAAGAGGTGAAGTCAGGGAGAGATTTTAAAGCAAGAGTGAGGGTTTTGAAATTGAGGCATTGCCGGGGAAGGAGCCAGTGTCGGTCAACAAACACGGGGGTGATTGGTGAACTGGACTTGGTTCAGGTGAAGTTCCAGGCAGCAGAATTTTGGATGAGCACAGGTATGTGTGGGGTGGAAGATGGGGGGCCGGCCAGGGGAACACTGGAATATTCAAGCCGAGAGTGAACAAAGGCATGGATGAGGGTTTCAGCAGCAGATGAGCTGAGGCAGGGCCACAGTTGGCCGATGTTCAGGATGTTCAAGTACTGAGTGTTCATCTGATAACAGCCTGCCAGTCTGCCTAATATCATGTAGTTATATCAGAGTCATTAGGGGTAAAATGGATACAGCGTCAGCCATTATTGTTCAATATTAGGATTGTTACTGTGTCTGTATCTCTGGAACATTATGTCACTGCGGGACTTTTCACATTTCACTGCAGTCAGAAGCTGAACAAAATGTCCCAGACTGTGGCCAAGGACTGAGACCCTTTAAAGCTGACATTTGCCCCATTAAGTCGCTCAATTGGGATAATTCCCTGCAGGATATTTGCTGTTCATGAACCATTAATATCAATAATTCCTGGCACTGAGTTCAGTGAGAGGGATGAAGAGTCAGTGAACAGAGCGGAGTGTCACAGCTGTTCTGTTCCTGACTTTCCCCCTCCCGGTCTTTTAGTGAGGATCCGGTCTCCCAGGGAATGTGTTGTCTCCAATTCCGCCCGATTCCCGTCTTTTAACACTGAGAGAGGTGACAGCTGTCAGTAACTCCAGTATAGGGATCCTGATGAGTTCATTGTGGTTCAGTGTTTAGACAACTCAATAAAAAACAAGGTTCACAGAAAATATGATAACTCAGATTCAGGAGGGGATCAGACACGGGGGCAATGGGCGCTCTCTACCTTCAGATTCAGGCTCCTGAACGTTGCGGAAAAAGAAATGATATTTGTTGCATTGTTGATGTTGTGGTCGGAGGGCCTATTAGATGAGGCGTTTTACTTCCCTGTGTCGTGCAAGGTTATCAGAAGATTGTAGGTTGGAGTCCTGCAATTTGTCCTATGATCATTTGACGTAGATAAATTGTCGTGTACAGAAGTTCTCGCACACTTTGTGTGTAGAATTCTTTTTTCTAATTCCCTCGGTAAAAACCCTGGCTTTAACTCTTTGACGGTGGCACTGGGTCCAAGATTCCCAGTCAGCGGGAATAGTTTTGGGCTGATCTTACTTGTTCAAATTTACAAAAAAATGCATCGATTCCCTCCTGCAATCATGAGGAAAGATCTCGGTAAAGGGACAGTCAGTGCGTTAAATTTAGGGACTGAGCTGTGGTTAGGTGCTGGGAATTGAAGAGGGTTAGGAGTGAGTTCAAGAGACAAACAGATTTACAGAGGAAGAAAACTGAAAGATTGGCGACGAGGAAGAGAGAGGAATATGAACGGTCTTCACCATCTTTCAAATTTTATTCAATGAAAGATCAAAAGAGAAAATAATCTCTGTGTCAAGGAGCTGCTGATAGTGCAGTGACCAGAAAATAGTGCTAGAATTAGGAGAATCATCGTCTTCACTGAGGGAGAGGCGATGGGATAAGAAAGGAAATGTTACGAGGGGGCGGGGATGAATGCCAGGATCCTGAATAGCTGCCGTCCAAAAGCAATGGAAATAAAGGGAAAATACGTTTGATAAATTAATAAAATGGTGGCAGATGTTATAATGTAAGTTATTCTGTCATGTTACAGTCACTGTTTACAAGATACTCGTTTACTGTCAGGTTACCAAGATGCGCGTTTACTGTCAGATTATTAGTGAATTCTGCCTCTTTAGTCATTACTAATTACTAAATCGAGTGTGGCCGGTTCCTCTCGGTTTTAAAATTCCTTCTTTTAGCAAGCTGTCCTGGGTTCAAGCTACCAATTCACTGATTTCACTGAAATTCCGATTCAGCCCAGTTTTAGTGAAAGAGCCAGCATCGGGTGTTCGGACACATAGGGAAAGGTCGTTGGTGTGAAGGGCCTTTCCTCTCAAGGAACTTTAATATTCCAGGATCTCTAAAAACTACCGCTGTTCCTGAATCTCTGAGACGAATTCTGCACTCTCTCCTGTATATAAAACAATGCTTAAGACATTTCCAATTTCGTGTGCGTCCTCCTATAAAGGACAACGCCTACTCCCCGTCGGGGAATAGAACCCCGGTCTCCCGCGTGACAGGCGGGGATACTAACCACTATACTAACGAGGAACTGCTGAACTTTGGCACAGAGTAGGGAAACCTGGGGTTAACGTCACTCAGTAACAAATGAAAATGCTGAAGTGGCAAAATGTGGGACTGGAGGGGGCTTCCATCAGTTGTTTCCGAGACTTCTGATTGAAGTCGCTGTTGTTCAATTGCTGTCAGGAACTTATGATGCTTAATAACCCACAAATTAATAGATTTGTAGAATGAAAGAAATTGAATTATCCTCCGATCAGCACGTTCATATCGTGAAGGATTCCTCTTTTGTGTAATGTCTCGGTTTAGCAATGGGAAAATCTGACGGCCAGTGAGATCCGCGGATGTAATACTTACACAAAACTTCCAGGGAAGTTGCCAATATGGGGAATTGTCAGTAAATACACGGCACACGCCTGTGCTCAATAATGCGCACGACTGACAAAAAAATGTAAATCCTGTACCTGCAGTGAAAGTCTAGGAGAGTTCAGAGACAATGAAAATGTCATCAATTCAGGTTATCTGTTTTGTGGCAAATCCTGGCAAAATAACACTCCTTCTGACCCCATTTTGGGATTTATTTTTCCTCTTGATACATTTCCCAACCAGGAACCCAATGAGGGGGAACAAAAACAAATGTTAAAATGAAAGCTGAGTATATTTATGTTCACCCTGCAGTGACGGGGGAAGCCCCCCGCCCCCTCTCATTATTGGGTCCAGCCTCCTGCTGGGCCGCCGTCTTGCATTTGTGCAGCAGCTGTTTATTATTCGGTTCAGCTCTGTCTCTCCCGTCACTGGCTCTCCATCCTGTCGATGGTGCTGTCTCATGAACTCCGAGAAGGTAACGCATTCGCTTATTAAAATCACAAGACAGAGGCTCTTTGAGTGAAACATTTGGACCCAGACCGAGTGTTTAGTTCACCACCCAGCAGCTCCTGGGAATTACATGCAATGCATTCAATTTCTTTATAAATAACTGGTTACTGGTTGATATATGCACTCATCCTTGACTGTCTCAATGACCTTCAAGGGAAAAGGCTTCCTCCCGTCTGCTGTAGAAGCTGCGCCCCTGCAGCTTGAGTTGTGGAGGACATCACTAGTGAAGAGTGCATGTACCAGGCGGCTTATAACCAGGTTTCTCTTTTCTAAATTGTTCAGAGTCTCCAATTGTTCCGGTGCTACAAAACACATTTGACGATGTTGCATTTCCACCTTCTCGTGCGCAGGGTTCTGAAAGTTAGGGAATTAATTTAAGACCCTGATAGTCCGATGGCTGCAAATGTCTGTTGCTGCTAAAACATGATGGGATGTGAAAACTAGACAATGTGATTTCATTTCCTGAGTGAATTGTACTTGCGTCAAATCTCCTTTCCCACTCCCATTCTTCAATCCTGCCTCCAGCAGGTATCCTTTGTGTGAAAATGGATTCTTGAGGGCCCTGCAACTTTGTAATTTGGACATTCATGTGTGGTTGATTGGCAGTTACCCCCTGAGGTCTGCATAATGCTGGGAATAACTGCTGGTCTGTTTGCAAAATATTTTTTAAAATGTTTCAATGATGGACATTGAACCATCATAAAGAGCGAGTCAAAGCCTGATCGCTGCGATTTCTCATTTAAATTCCCAACTCGGAGACAAGAATAACTCAAAGCTTCGAGGCTGAACTAGGCAGGCCACTATATGCCTTACAGAGCGGTAGAGCAAGGACTTTCTTCATTCTCTCAAATGTAACATCCCTGACAAGGCCGGCATCCCCATCCCTTGAGAATGGTTAAGAGACAACCACATTTCTGCAGGCCAGACTGGGTAAGGACAGCAGATTTCCATCCCTAAAGGATGTTTATGAACCTGATGTTTTTTTACAACAAACGATGATAGTCTAATGTGAGTCAGCATTATTTAAATGAGTTTTATATCCCAGAATTTCTCAACTGATTTGAAATTCGATCAGCTGCCGTACTTGGATTTGAACCTGTATCCCTTGAGCATTAGCCTCTCTGGATTACTAATCCAGTGATATGATCAGAGAAAAAGGCCAATTCATTGATGTAGCCCCCATTCTCTCTGATCCATTGCTTGTGAGCATATTCTCGGGAAAGTCGAGTGTGAGAACATGATGTGACCTCTCAGTTTGACCTAAGTTCACATAATGGAGGGAGGGTTCCACAAACACTCACCCACTTTTCATCTTCAGACCTGCTGTCAATTGCCACTGTCCTTCCCCTCCAAGGGACCAAAAATGTCCCGCATGAGCTTTCACAGCTTCAATGGAAAGAGGAAACTCGCAGAATACTTTATCTTGCTCCCCAGACAAATCCAAGGGCTATAAATTCAGAAGCCGTGGAGGGGGCGGAGGGGCGGGGATCGCGTGGGGACGATCCACGTGAATTTCGCTACATTCAATGTCAGAATCTCAATTCACACAAATCTGTTTTCAGGCGCCTCAAACAATTCATCATAATGTGCGGGGACCCGGCAATCACAGACTGTACAGGAAGCTGCTGATTTGTGGGGTGCAGCTTGGGACAGGGAATTCTTACCCAGCTTGTCACATAGAGGACATGCTCGTACCTTGGTCCAGCTGTTCAATTGGGCCCGCGGTCTATCGTTCTCTATACGCCGGATAACATTCTCCTACCTCAGGGCTTCCATTTCAGCCATTCGGACTCGGTAGCTGAACTCTAGTATGTATGGAGGTGGATAAAGTTGTGTTCGAACTGCGATGCTGGACAGTGCATGTGCATTACCCACCCATGTAAGTTCAGCTGTTACCAAGTGAAGTCCAGCAGAATGTGGCTGTGAATGCAGCTGGTATGGGGCTCTGTGTCTCATTGGCCTGATGTGGCTGTTTTCATTCTGACTGGGGGCTAAACGTTGAGTCTCAGCCTCCTGCTGCCTTGCCCCCTTCCCTCTGGCTGCCTCACTCGGCTCCTTTCCGCTGTCACTGTACAGAGTGTCGGTTTTCACCAATGCTGAACACTGCACGGTGCCGCTGGTGGGGGTTGACACGGTCCTGTTGGTAGGTGGTTCCTCCTCCTCCTCATCCTCCAGCTTGGCCATTATCCCTGCAAACAGCAGTCGACTAGTCTCCAACCCAGGCCCGGGTGAATGACACTGCTTTCCCTTTCCCTGTGGAGGGCCAGCCCCATTGCCATGGAGTCCAGCAGCAGGAGGCTGCACACTGACCTTGGTCTTCACATTCTTAGGGTTTTAGGGTTTAGGGTCGCTGTGTGTTGCTCTCAGTGACCGAGTGTTTCACTTCGATGAATTGAATCGAGGGGTCGCCCTGTCAGATATTAACTATTGCAAGGCCCCAGCAAACTCATTAACACCCTCACTCCTCCCATGTTTATCTAGGTTTGCTTTGTGAAGGTGGGCTCGTGAAAGGCAAATCCCTGCATGGGGCGATCCCAAATTGAGGCTCTTAAAGGTACAAGCCCCCAATTTGCAAAGTCCTCTGACCTTTTCCCCATCTCCAGTTCTTTTGTTCAGATACGGATCAAAGTGATTTGCAAAAAATGTTGATTTTAGTTGCTTATTTACTGCAGAAATCCACGCATGAGGTATTTAGTCCCACACCGAATGTTGCTTGTTCGTGAATCAGAGACTGACAGATACAGAATCAATCCCACACTCACAGATAGTACCAGAGGCTGATATTTACAGAAACAATCGCACCCTCACAGGTAGAGTGATACAGGTAGTACAGAGAGTAATATTTACAGAATCAATCCCATACTCACAGATAGTACCAGAGACTGATATTTACCGAATCAATCCCAGACTCACAGATAGTACCAGAGACTGATATTTACAGAATGAATCCCACACTCACAGATAGTACAGAAACTGATATTTACAGAATCAATCCCACACTCACAGATAGTACCAGAGACTGATATTTAACGAATCAATCCCACACTCACAGATAGTACCAGAGACTGATATTTACAGAATCAATCCCACACTCACAGATAGTACCAGAGACTAATATTTACAGAATCAATCCCAGACTCACAGATAGTACCAGAGACTGATATTTACAGAAACAATCCCACCCTCACAGGTAATACCAGAGGCTAATATTTACAGAATCAATCCCGGACTCACAGATAGTACCAGAAACTAATATTTACAGAATCAATCCCACAATCACAGATAGTGCCAGGGACTGTTATTTATAGAATCAATCCGCACTCAAATGAATAGTAAAACATTGCAGGGATAAGGTAAGTGGCAATGGGTGAATTGTTCCTTCGGGGGCTAGCACAGATTGGAGAGCCAGAATTCCCTCTTTCTGTGTTGTAACCATTCCACTATTCTAATGGAAAATACTGGAAGAGCTAAGTAGCTCTGGCAGTTTCGAAGTTTCGACAGCGGGTCTATTCGTTAAACCTTCTATCAACCTGAAATGTAAATCCCCACTTCCTGTCTCCACAGATGCTGCCGGACCTGCTGAGTGTTTCCAGCACCTTCTGTTATTATTCCAGATTCCCAGGGTGAGCAGAATCACGTCTTTTGAACAATAAAACACTCCTGTGCAGGAATATATATTTAAATAAAAAATTGGAAGCTGCAGAGGGAAAATATTCAGAAAGTCGGTCAATTTTACTAAATCCGAGTATTTCGATTCTGGCTCCACACTACAGCTCAGGCAAAACCTTCATTATCAACAACAAGGAACGAACCTGAGTTACATGTTAAATGGAAGATAACTGGGGGTTTGAACTCTTTTATTTGAATTAATCGCGCGTGTGATTTCGGAGCGAAATCTCACCGAAACGGATCAAATTCAGCACCGAGCTGGGGTTTCTGATTTGAGAGGTTTAAAAGTTTGCAAACTGCGATAGCCGGGAATCGAACCGAGGGCAACTGATTGGAAGTCAGCTCTGCTCAATGCTATACCACCATCGCTGACTGGGGAAGCTATAATAGGGCAAAAAAGTTCCAAGCCTCTTAACAAGAGCGTTATCCCAACACATAAAGCAAAGTTGATGCTGAGCCACAGGAGGAGATATTAGGTCAGGTGACAAAAGCTTGGTCAAAGAGGGGGATTTTAAGGAACACCTTAAGAAGCAGAGGGAAGTGGAGGTTTAGGGAAGGAGTCTAGGATTTTAGACCAGGTTAGCTGAAAGCAGTTATCAATGCTGCAGAGATTAAAACCGGAATGACCTAGACGGCAGAAGAGCATAAATCTGGATAATTTGTTGGCCTAGAGGAGATTCCAGGGAAAGGGAGGGACGAAGCCATGGAAGGATTTGACAGTAAGGATGAGTATTTTAAAATTGAGGCATTGACGGGCAAGGAGCCAATGTAGGTCAGCAAACACGGGGGGTGGCTGGTGAACTGGACTCGGTTCAGGTGAAGTTCCAGGCAGCAGGATTTTGGATGAGCACAGGTATATGTCGGGTGGGAGATGGGAGGCCGGCCAGGGGAACACTGCAATAGTCAACTCCAGAGTAAA
The DNA here is from genome assembly GCF_964194155.1 of Cetorhinus maximus. Classification (NCBI taxonomy): domain Eukaryota; kingdom Metazoa; phylum Chordata; class Chondrichthyes; order Lamniformes; family Cetorhinidae; genus Cetorhinus; species Cetorhinus maximus. The sequence continues at coordinate 11,085,288 of NC_135913.1, read as the reverse complement.
CAAAGGCAGCAGATGAGTTGAGGCAGGGCCGAAGTTGGATGATGTTTAGGATGCGGAAGTACAGTGTATTCATCTGATAACATTCTGTCAGTCTGTCTAATGCAGTTTAGTCAGAAATATTGGGGGTGAAATGGATTCAGTGTCAGTCATTATTGTTCAATATTAGGCTTGTAACTGCGTCTGTACCTCTGGAACATTATATCAGTGCGGGGCTTTTCACATTTCACTGTAATCAAAATCTGAACAAAATGTCCCAGACTGGGGCAAAGGACTGAGATTCTTTAAAGCTGAGGTTTGCCCCTTGAAGAAGCTCATTTGGGTCCATTCTCTGCAGGATATTCCCAACATCCCGGATTTATTGAAATCCATTCTGAAATGTATTATTGGATCTGCGTCCACCACTCTTTCAGGCAGTGAATTCCTGATCAAAACAAACCGCTGCATCAAAGACACTCTTCTCATTTCCCCCTCTGATGATTTTGTCCATTTTCTATTCTCTGGTTACCGCCTCTTCTCTCAATGGGAACAGGTTATTGACATTTCCTTCACCAGGCCATCAGCATTTTGAACAGCTCCATTAAACCTGCTCTGAACGCTCTCTGTTGGATGGAGAAGACTCCAGCTTCCGACTCTTGCAGTCCCGCATCTCTGGTACTATTCCAGCAAACCTCCTCTGCATTATCTCCAGCACCTTGTCACCTTTCCTAAAGTGTGGTGCCTGGAACGGATGATAATATTCCAACTGGGCCCTGATCAGTAATTCAGAAAGATCCAGCTTACATTCCCTGCTTTCAGACTGCAGTCCCGTTTCTGGCTTCTAACTCTCCGTGAGCTCTGAGCTTTGAAACCAGCGGACTGAATATTGCTGTCCAACAAAGTGCTCATTGACTGTTCCTGACTCTGCCGGCCACTGATGAACAATCCTTATTGCACTCCCTCCCTCCCTATGCCATCTAATTTTCCCTTCTAATATCTATTTTCAATTTCGTGTGTTCTCCTTTCTTATAATAAACCTTCTCGCCGTCTGGAAATTAAACCCCGGGCCCCCGCATGATAGGCTGGGAAACTAATCACTATACTAACCACTTAAGGGCCTGTCTACGTACTCTTGAAGCATCGTTGCATCCTCCTCAAAATTTACATTCCGACCCAGTTTGGTGTCATTTGCAAATTTGGAGATATTACAATTGATCTCCACATCCGAAGCATTTATATAGATTGTGAACATCTCTGGACCTAACTCGTCCAGCAACATAACCCAATACACAATCCGCCCCTGATAGTTGAAATCGACTCCATTAAATGAGCCACTTATCTCATTGCAATTTGTGGGTTATGAGTGTTAATTGGGTGTCAGTGACAACATCACAAGAGCATTTAAAAGCTTTTATAAAAAGTGTGTTTTTTTTGTCCCTGTTACCTGTTCTTTCCACTGTATCAGTATTAATCTCTCATTATTATATGGTGAATATGTTGACATTTCTGAGTTGATTCCTACATTAAACCATAGAGTCTTATCTCTCTGTCCCTTGATCTGTCAATCTGTGGCCCCAGGAGATATCTAATACCAGATCATCTTTCTTGTGTGAGCCTGTTGTTCAAATCTGGTCATTACTGATTACAAATTATTGGTTCCCATTCCTTGATGTTTTGAAACCTGATGAACACAGTAAAACTTCACCATTTATTGTACCAGAGTGAGGGGAGAATAAACAAACTTTATATGATGGGGGATGTAAAATAAATCAGGAAATAATGTCATGTACAACAGGTCCATCAGTAACTGGAAAATAATATCAATCCATCAAAGTTACATCTTAATGAACCTGACCCAGAACATCAAACTATCTTCTCTCTGTTTAAATACTGGTGATCCTGCTCTGTGATTAGACCACAATCCATGCATTCGGCCTGCAGAGGTTCAGGCTGTGGGTCCCTACATGGATCCTGTCCATTTACAGCAGCATAGTTTCCACTGGGTCACTTAACTTCCACAACTTGTTACTCTTTGAGTGGGTGGGTGAATTTACCAGGTCAACTTCTTTATTTCACACACTTCAGTCCTCTTTGTCATGCCAGCTGTTTAGAAACTCACCCTTCAGTGAGTAAATTACAGCAATATCAACAGGGGAGAGTCTAAATTCAACACATTGTTACATCAACTGATGCTTTCTTTCTTAGGGACGACAGAAAAGCATTGATACTTTCAGTCCAATCCCTCGGTTACAGAATCCGCTGGAACCTCCCCAATAGGATACTCTCTCTGGGACACCCCATGCAGTGGGTGTTTGTCTCTATTGGACAGTGGGATCTACCCCAGCTGAACAGACCCTGTGCCCACCCTGAACCCACAGAGGTTCACTTCCCAGCAGGGTCACTGGGCAGTGATACTGAGCGGGAGCCCTAGGGTCTTTACCCCCAATCTCCGACTGCAGCCCAGACTGATCCCCACCCTGGGCCCTCCCTGTCTGTACATTTCCCCAGTGCCCCATTGGGGAACATTCAGCCCCGGATATCCTGCAGAAGCAGCGCCTGTGGGGCCGGGCGGCTGAGTCTCGTGACCCTGTGGCTGGGCCCCTGACGTCACAATGGGAGATGACGCTCACTCAGCTCGAGCTGGAAACTGGGAAACGGCCAATAGGATTTAAACCTGGAGCACGGCCGGTTAAAGGGGAGGGAGAGAAACTCGGTTAAAAATGTTCCTATAATGAGAACAGGAATGTTTATCAATCCCAAGGTTCACATTTTCACTCTCAGTCCAGGTCTGTATCCCCACAGCGACTTCAGCTGATTTTCTCCATTTGGACTGAACCGATTGTCCCGCAGCCTGAAAGAGATTAAAGATTAAACAGGAATAAACAGATTGAACAACAGTGTCAATAACAGGGAGACTGGAGTTAATGGGCCAAATCTCCTGCTCACTGGGTCATCAGAGACCAGACATCTGGTTGAAGATGGGCAGCGGGTCCCTGGGATGTCCTGACCCGCGGGCCTACGTGGGAATTGCCCCAGAGGTTTAAATTTCCACTGGGCAATACCCCTGCTGCCCGGGACCCTGTGTGAATGTCTCTGACTCTGGGTTAGAATCGGAGACTTGGGACAAATCCACAGGACTTACCCGGGTAGTTACCCAGGAAATGTTAGACTGTAGAACCTGGTTTAATACCCGGGTAACTCCACAACCGAGTCCCCCAAACACCCACCCCCACCCCCGACTGACCATCATACTACACCCACACTACCCGATTAACCCCTCCAACCACCCCCACCCCCCACTGACCATCATACTACACCCACACTACCCGATTAACCCCTCCAACCACCCCCACTGACCATCATACTACACCCACACTACCCGATTAACCCCTCCAACCACCCCCACACCCCCCACTGACCATCATACTACACCCACACTACCCGATTAACCCCTCCAACCACCCCCACCCCCCCACTGACCATCGTACTACACCCACACTACCCAATTAATCCCTCCAACCACCCCCACTCCCCTCTGACCATCATACTACACCCACACTACCCGATTAACCCCTCCAACCACCCCCACCCCCCACTGACCATCATACTACACCCACACTACCCGATTAACCCCTCCAACCACCCACACCCCCCCACTGACCATCATACTACCCGATTAACCCCTCCAACCACCCCCACCCCCCACTGACCATCATACTACACCCACACTAACCGATTAACCCCTCCAACCACCCCCACCCCCCCACTGACCATCATACTACACCCACACTAGCCGATTAACCCTTCCAACCACCCCCACCCCCCCACTGACCATCATACTACACCCACACTACCCAATTAACCCCTCCAACCACCCCCACCAGCCCGTCTACCTCCTGACCATCCCAACTCTGTCCTTGTCCAAATCTGACTAAACCCCCGGCTTTACAGCCCAACCCAACAACGCCGCTGACCCAGCCCCATTAGCCGTCAACCTGACCACATTAACCCCCCCGAACCCGCCAACCCCACCACTCTCCCCTGACCCGACTAGACTCTGCTCGGATGGAGCTCCCGGGGAGGGGGGTCACTGCTGAAGGTCCCGGGAGGAAAATGAAGCAGTTTCAGTTTGGGAGAATCTTGTCGAGCAGCGGCAATCCGCTTTTCATTGCTGCTGTTTGATAGATTCAGGACCATTTATATTTTAAAATCCCATTTATATTTTAATTATTACACTGAAAATTAACACAAACACTCACTCAATCAAACTCAGAGTCCTGCAGTTCAGGATGAGTTGGCGGAGAGCGGGGACAGATTCGTCAGTGAAGTGGTTTAATCCCAGGTGCAGATCCGTCAGTGACCGGTTTGTACTGAGAGCGGAGGCGAGATCCTCGGCACAAGAATCAGTGAGAAGGTTACGATATAGACTAAGGAACAGGGGGAGAAAAGTAACAGGAATCAGGATAAATCCACAGTGTTTTAACGAATACTATTAATAATAATATACAGTAAGAGACATTCCAAAAGCACAACATCCATTTATAAAGGAAAAAGAAAACACTATTAATGCTGCAAATTAAATATAAATGTAATAAACTGGAAATACTCAGCAGATCAGGCTACTTGTGGAGAGAAACAGAGTTAAACATAGAAACAGAGGAAATAGGAGCAGGAGTAGGCCATTCAGCCCTTCGAGCCTGCTCCACCATTCATTATGATTATGGCTGATCATCCAACTCAATAGCCCGCTCTCGCTTTCTCCCCATATCCTTTGATCCCTTTTGCCCCAAGGGCTATATCTAACTCCTTCTTCAACACATGCAATGTTTTGGCCTCATCCACTTCCTGAGTTCGTGAATTCCACAGGCACACCACTCTCTGGGTGAAGAAATTTCTCCTCATCTCAGTCCAAAATAGTCTATCCCGTATCCTCAGACTGTGACCCCTGGTTCTGAATCACCCACCATCGGGAACATCCTTCCTGCATCTACCCTGTCTCGTCCTGTTAGAATTTTATAGGTTTCTATGAGATCCCCCCTCATTCTTCTGAACTCCAGTCAATGTAATCCTAACCGACTCAATCTCTCGTTACATGTCAGTCCCGCCATCCCAGGAATCAGTCTGGTAAACCTTCGCTGCACTCCCTCATAGCAAGAACATCCTTCCTCAGATAAGGAGTCCAAAACTGCACACAATATCCCAGGTGTGGCCTCACCAAGGTCCTGTATAATTGCAGCTAGACATCCCTGTTCCTGTACTCGAATCCTCTCGCTATGAAGGACAACATACCTTTTGGCTTATTTGCCGCCTGCTGCACCTGCATGTTTACCTTCAGCGACTGGTGTACGAGGACACCCAGGTCTCATTGCGCATTCCCCCTCTTTCAATTTATAGCCATTCCGATAATAATCTGCCTTCTTGTTTTTGCTGCCAAAGTGGATAACCTCACATTTACCCACATTATCCGCATGTCAGCCTCTCTGTGGAAGGCCGTGGCCAGTGAGAGTTGACTCCTGTGCTGCCCAGACTGAGGATATCTCATACAAATTTATCTGCTTGTAGAAGAGAGCACATGATGTCAGGGAAGGAGCCACTAAGAGTGGTGTCCTGATCTTGCCATCCTTACACCAATGGAAGATGAAGTGCTGCAGCTGGGAGGCCTGAACGCAGGGTGGATGGTTGGTGGAGCTGAGAGATCGAGTGGCCTAATGAACGGGTACAGGAGAGCCTCTGGGGTCCACAAAACATAATGCTTCTCTATCCATCACTGGTCACAGATTGTAGTCTGAAGAACGTGTTGGAATAAGAACAGATTAACTAGGAGCAGGAGTAGGCCATTCAGCCCCGAAGCCTTCTCCGTCATTTGATAAGATGGCTGATCTGATTCTGGCTGATCTGATTCTGGCCTGAACTCCGCTTTCCTGTTGGTCTGCAGTAACCCTCGATTCTCTCGTCAATCAAAAATCTACCTTAACTCAGCCTTGAATATATTCAATGACCCAGCCTCCAATCGCCTCTTGGGAAGAGAATTCCACAGACTAACTAAATTTCTTCTCATCTCAGTCTTAAATGGGAGACCGCTATTTTTTAAAACAGTGTCCCTAAGTTCTCCTTATGTGTGTACAGGGGAGAATGTCTCTCTCAGTGTGTGTGTACAGGATTGAATGTCTCTCTCAGTGTCTGTGTGTACAGGAGTGGATGTCTCTCTCAGTGTGTGTGTGCACAGGACTGAATGTCTCTCTCAGTGTGTGTGTACAGGATTGAATGTCTCTCTCAGTGTGTGTGTGTACAGGATTGAATGTCTCTCTCTCTGTGTGTGTGTGTGTGTACAGGAGTGGATGTCTCTCTCAGTGTGTGTGTGTACAGGATTGAATGTCTCTCTCTCAGTGTGTGTGTGTGTGTACAGGAGTGGATGTCTCTCTCAGTGTGTGTGTACAGGAGTGGATGTCTCTCTCAGTGTGTGTGTACAGGAGTGGATGTCTCTCTCAGTGTGTGTGTACAGGAGTGCATGTCTCTCTCAGTTTGTGTGTGTGTACAGGAGTGGATGTCTCTCTCAGTGTGTGTGTGTGTGTACAGGAGTGGATTTCTCTCAGTGTGTGTGTGTGTACAGGAGTGGATGTATATATCCATGAATATTTATCCAAATGAATATATTAATTGCAGTAATTATTTTGATTATTTTGAAATGGCAATCTTATTTCCCAACTCAGATTCATGCCCTGAATTTGTTTTCTTTCTCCCAGCCCCTGAACTCCATCTGACAGTGTCATGTTGACGAGTGGTGATTGAATGTTGTGGAAACCAACAGAAAGGGAACTTGGAGGCTGAAGGATCAAGGGAGCAGCCAGTTCTGTAACAAATCGTGCAGCTGGATGGCTGGATCGTGCGGGGAGTCATTGTGAAACCCTGGTTAACAATTTATCTCTTCAACTTCAACCTGCAGTTTCATTTTCACCCAGAGACAGTAATTATTTTTTACACCCATCATTTTTTTCATCATTGTCTTGGGATTAAAGTGATACAACCCTACCCTCTGCTGGCCGCTCACCGCCACTACAGGCGCTGCTCTTTGCCTGTCTCAAAGAAGTTCAGTTATTGCATGGCTGCATCTGAAAACACTTTGATGTAGTGTGAATATTGAACAATACTGTAAGGGATTGAAGTTCACAGCAGGGTGCACAGTTCGCCCGGGTGGTGTATTCGCTCTTTTACCACCTGGCCCTGTACATGAACTCTCTCCTCATCCCCCATTGGAGTTATTGGCTGGGGATGGTTGTTTGGAGTTATTTCAGACTGCAATGTGCACATTTGGTACGGTAATCAGACTCTAATCTCATTCAGAATGGGAGTAGTTAAATGTTGTTGTACTTGGTAATTCCTCTGCAATACATTGTCACTGTTTAACGCGACACATTGGATCGTGTTAAAGCTTTTTTTATTACTAATGTCTCCAAGATAATTTTCTCAATTCCTCACATTCTTTGTCAGAGTTGAAAAAATACATAGCAAACAGAAACAATGTACGGGAGAGAATTTATTTTCATATCTTTGCAGCCTTTATTCACATGGTGTCCGTGCTGGCCCAGAAGTGAAGAGCTCTGCAATCTATTCCCATTTTGCAGCACTTGGTCTGCACTCTGCAAGTTACAGCGATACAGAGGGACAGCAGCTCAGCTGGAATCCAAATGCACCACCCCCACTCTTTGCCCCTTCTTTACCCTGCCAGTCACAAACATCAAAACATCTCCAACACAGCTGTCAAGGAAATTGTTCCTTTCATAAATAATTGCTGACTCTGGTGAACTTGGTGACCCTTCCTCAAATCACAATAAAGACAGAGAGGCTCAGTTATTTCTGAAAACTGTTAACATCAACAGGAAACAGGGGTGGCTAAAGTGATTCTGTTCCAAAGGTGAAATGTGTTGATGCTTTATAATATCAATCTCACACTCACTCACACACACACACTCACCCACATTCACAGACAGACACACACTCACTCAGAGACATGGACACACTCACTCAGAGACATGGACACACTCACTCAGAGACATGGACACACACACACTCAGAGACATGGACACGTACACACACACAGACATGGACACACACATACACACACACACACACACACACACACACACACACAGAGACATGGACACACACACACACATGGACACACACACACACATGGACACACACACTCAGAGACATGGACACACACTCAGAGACATGGACACACACACAGAGACATGGACACACACACTCAGAGACATGGACACACTCACTCAGAGACATGGACACACACACACTCAGAGACATGGACACGTACACACACACAGACATGGACACACACATACACACACACACACACACACACACACACACACACAGAGACATGGACACACACACACACATGGACACACACACACACATGGACACACACACACAGAGACATGGACACACACTCAGAGACATGGACACACACACAGAGACATGGACACACACACTCAGAGACATGGACACACACACTCAGAGACATGGACACACACACACACACTCAGAGACATGGACACACAGACACACACACACACACACACACAGAGACATGGACACGTACACACACACAGACATGGACACACATACACACACACACACACACACACACACACAAACAGACACACACACACACAGACATGGACACACACACAGACACAGACATGGACACACACACACACACAGACATGGACACACACACACACACAGACATGGACACACACACACTCAGAGACATGGACACACACACACACTCAGAGACATGGACACACACACACACTCAGAGACATGGACACACACACACACTCAGAGACATGGACACACACACACTCAGAGACATGGACACACACACTCAGAGACATGGACACACACACAGAGGCATGGACACACACACTCAGAGACATGGACACACACACTCAGAGACATGGACACACACACTCAGAGACATGGACACACACACACACACACACAGAGACTTGGACACACACACACACAAACACAGAGACATGGACACGTACACACACACAGACATGGACACAGACATGGACACACACACACACACACACACACACACACAGACACACACACACACAGACATGGACACACACACAGACATGGACACACACACAGACATGGACACACACACACACACAGACATGGACACACACACTCAGAGACATGGACACACACACACAGAGACATGGACACACACACAGAGACATGGACACACACACACACACACAGACATGTACACACACACACACACACAGAGAAATGAACACACACACACACACACACAGACATGGTACGCACACACAGAGACATGGACACACACACAGAGACATGGACTCACACAGAGACATGGACTCACACATGGACACACACACACTCAGAGACATGGACACACACACACTCAGAGACATGGACACACACACACACACACACACACACACACACACACACAGAGACATGGTACACACACACAGAGACATGGACTCACACAGAGACATGGACACACAGAGACATGGACTCACACAGAGACATGGACTCACACACACACACACTCAGACATGGACACACACACACTCAGAGACATGGACACACACACACTCAGAGACATGGACACACACTCAGAGACATGGACACACACACACACTCAGAGACATGGACACACACACACTCATAGACATGGACACACACACACTCAGAGACATGGACACACACACACTCAGAGACATGGACACACACACACTCAGAGACATGGACACACACACACTCAGAGACATGGACACACACACACAGTGATATGGACACACACACACACAGTGACATGGACACACACACACACACACACACAGTGACATGGACACACACACACACATAGTGACATGGACACACACACACACACAGTGACATGGACACACACACACACACACACACACACACACACACAGTGACATGGACACACACACACACACACAAAGACATGGACATACACACACACACACACACACACACACACACACACACACACAGACATGGACACACACATATCCTTTGATCCCATTCACCCCAAGAGCTATATCTAACTCCCTCTTGAAAACATACAATGTTTTGGTCTCAACTACTTTCTGTGGTACCGAATTCCACAGGTTCACCACTCTCTGGGTGATGAAATTTCTCCTCATCTCAGTCCTAAATTCTACCCCAGATCCTCAGACTGTGACCCCTGGTTCTGGACTCCCCCACCATCGGGAACATCCTTCCTGCATCTACCCCGTCTAATCGTGTTACAATTTTATAGCTTTCTATGTGATCCCCCCTCATTCTTCTGAACTCCAGCGAATATAATCCTAACCGACTCAATCTCTCTTCATATGTCGGTCCCGCCAACCCAGGAATCAGTCTGGTAAACTTTCACTGCACTCCCTCTATAGCAAGAACATCCTTCCTCAGGTAAGGAGAGTCCTGAAGGCAGGGCGGATGGTTGGTGGAGCTGAGAGATCGAGTGGCCTAATGAATGGGCACAGGAGAGCCTCTGCCGTCCACAAAACATAATGCTTCTCTATCCATCACTGGTCACAGATTGTAGTCTGAAGAACGTGTTGGAATAAGAACAGAGTAACTAGGAGCAGGAGTAGGCCATTCAGCCCCGAAGCCTTCTCCATCATTTCATAAGATGATGGCTGATCTAATTCTGGCTGTTCTGATTCTGGCCTGAACTCTGCTTTACTGCTGGTCTGCGTAACCCTCGATTCTCTTGTCAATCAAATATCCACCTTAACTCAGTCTTGAATATATTCAATGGCCCAGCCTCCACTCGCCTCTTGGGCAGAGAATTCCACAGACTAACTAAATTTCTTCTCATCTCAGTCTTAAATGGGAGACCCCTATTTTTTAAGACAGTATCCCTAAGTTCTCGACCCACAAGAGGAAAGATCCTCTCAGCATACACCCTGTCAAGTCCCCTCATGATCCTATGTGTACAGTAAGATTACCTCTCAGCCTCCTGAACACCAACGGGTATAGGCCCAATCTGCTTAACTTTTCCTCATAAAATAAATCCCTTCATCCCAGCAATCAGTCGAGTGAACCTTCTCTGAACTGGTTCTAATGCAATTATACCCTTTCTTAACTAAATACACCAAAACTGTATAGTTTACTCCAGATGCTGTCTGACTAAGGTCCTGTATAGCTGCAGAAAAACTTCCCTACTTTTACAATGCATTCCCCTTGCAATAAAAACATATGAAATAGGAGCAGGAGCCAGCTATTCAGCCCTTCGAGCCCACTCCACCATTCACTGAGATCATGGTTCATCTTCCACTTCAACAACATTTCCTTCTATTAACCCCATGTTCCATGATGCTTTCAATGTGTAGAAATCTATAAATCTTAGTCTTGAACATACTAAATAACTGAGCCTCCTCTGGGGCAGTGAATTCCAAAGATTCACCACCCTCTGAGTGAAGAAATTACTCCATATCTCAGTCCTAAATGTCCTGCCCCTTATTCTGAGACTGTGTCCCCTGGTTCTAGACACCCCCAGCCTGGGGCAACCTCCTACCTGCATCGACACTGTTAATCCCTGTAAGAATTTTGTATGCCTGAATGAGATCACCTCTCATTCTTCTAAACTCCAGAGAACAGAGGCCCAGTCTATTTAATTTTTCCTCAGCACGCATTGCTCCAGGAATTATTTTAGTGGAACCTTCATTGCACTCAGTCTAAGACAAGTATATCTTTCCTTAGTTAAGAAGACAAAAGCTTCTTAGAATGCTACTGTTGCCATCTCACCAAGGCAGTGAGACATCTTTGCTCCTAAACTCAAATCCAATTGTAATAAAAACCAACATACCATTTACCTTTTTAACTGTTTGCTGTACCTGCATGTTAGCTTTAAGTGAGTCATGAACAAGGACATTGAAATACATTTGAAGATCAACGCTTCCCAGTCTCTCACCATTTAACAAATGGTCTGTATTTCTTATTTCCTGCCAATGTGGATAACCTCACATTTCTCCACATTGTATTCCCTCTGCCAAATTTTGGCCACTCTCTTATCCTCTCCAGATCCCCTTGAAGCATCTTTGCATCCTCCTCACAACTCACACTTCCGCCTAATTTCCTGTCACCTGCAAACTTCTAAATATTACATTTAATCCCCACGTCCAAATCATTGATACAGATTGTGAATAGCTGCGCCTGTGATCCTTGTGCTACCTCACTGTACCACATCCACGGGTCTCCCCTTATCTATTCTGCTGACTGCATCCTCAAAAAACCCCAACAGGTATGTTAAACATGATTTCCCTTTAATAAATCCATGTTGAATCTGCCCAATGCTACCATTATTTTCTAAGTGTTCTATTATCACATCCTGTATTGCAGAATCTCGCATTTTCCCTACTACTTATGTCAGGCTAACAGATGTCTCATTCCCACTTTACTCTCTCCCTCCTTTCATAAACAACGGGGTTATATTTTCCACCTTCCAATCTACAGGAACCATTCCAGAGGCTACAGAATTTTGAAATATGATTACCAACGCATCTACTATCTCTGCAGCCACTTCCTTCAACACTCTGGGTTGTAGATCATCAGGTTCAGGGAATTTGTCTAATTTAAGTCCCATTAATTTCTCTAATACTTTTTTTAACAAATATTAATATCTTGCAGTTCCTCGTTTACACTAGTTCCTTGATTCTCCTTTATTTCTGAGCAATTTTTAGTATTTTTCTCTGTGAAGACAGACACAAAGTATTTGTTTAATTTCTTTGCCATTTCCTTATTCCGCATTGTAAATTTTCCTGACCTTGCTTGAAGTGGACCCACATTTATTTTTAAGAATATTTTCCTTTTTACAGACCTACAGAAGCATTTACAATCAGTCTTTGTGTTTCTTGCTAGTTTACTCTCATATTCTATCTTTTCTTTCTTAATCCATTTCTATGTCCTTCTCTGCAGATTTCTAAAATGTTCCCAATTCTCAGGCTTTCCTATTTCTGGCAACTTAATACATCTCTTCCCTTCATCTAATACAATTCTTGATTTCTTTAGTTGGGACACTTTGGTTACTGGGTTTTTGTGCATCAAAGGAATGTATTTTTGTTGTAAACACGTCACATTTCAAAGCCTTGAATGGAAATTGGGGTAAAGACACCACTGAGATTCACACTCAGGATCTTCGGTTTACTAGACAGTCTTTGGAACTGCTTTATCCACAGCATCCACATAAACGCCAGCAGACCAATTGTCTTCCTAATCACTTGCTCCATTGCATGCCTAGTGATTCATGGACTGGGTCTCCGAGATCCCTCAGTACCGTACTGTCTTCAGTCTTTCTCCATTCAGGTAAGTTACTGCTTTTCTATTCTTACAGGCAAAGGGGACAAATTCACATTGTCTCACATTCAACTCCATCTGCCAATTTTTTGCCCATTCACTTCACCTATCTAAACCCCTTAATAGACTCTTTATGTCCACTTGACAAGTTACTTTCCTAACTTTGCACCATCGGCAAATTTAGCTACCATGCATTCAGTTCCTTCAACCAAGTAATTTACACAGGTATTGGAGGCCCCAGCACTGACCTCTGTGTCACTCCACTAGTACCAGTTTGCCAAACCGAAAATGGCCCTTTACCCCAACTCTCTGTTTGCTGTTAGCTAATCAATCATCCATACATACTAATATGCTACCACCTACATAATAAATTCTTATCTTGTTATCTTTGTTAACTTTGATGTGACACTTTATCAAATTGCTTTTGGAAATCCAAGTGCACCAAATCTACAGATTCTGCTATGTCAATTTTCATGTTACTTCCTCAAAGAAATCTAATCCATTCGCCCCATGTGATTTCCAATCTGCTGGGCCTTCCATGAATCTAGGGAATTTTGGAAGATCACAACCAATGCATCTACTATGTCTGCAGCCACTTCCTTTAAGACCCTATGATGAAAGCCATCAAGTCAAGGGACTTGTTAACATTTGGATCTAATAGTTTTCCTAATACCTTTTCCCTCGGAACCCTGATTGTTTTAAGTTCCTCCTTTCTTTTTACCTCTTGATTTTCAAGTATTCTTGGGATGTTTCTTGTGTCTTCTACAGCGAAGAGAGACACAAAATACCTGTTCAACGCTTCTTCCATTTCCTCATTTCCCATTGTTAATTTCCCAGCCTCATTTTCTATGGTACCTATGCACACTTTAGTATTCATTTCCTATATAAATATTTGGAGAACCTCTATCAGCTTTTATACTTCTAACTGGCTTTCTCTCATACTCTGCTGATAAAAGGCACCTTTACTATGATGTCATTAATTAATCCAGTCTCATTGAACATTCCCAGGTCTAAAATAGCCGTTCTGTGGTTGTCACTGGAACATACTCACTAAGAAACTGTCTTGAATACACTCTACGAACTCATCTTCCAGGCAACCTTTGCCATTCTGCTTCGTCCAATATGTATGAAGATTAAAACAACACGCAATTATTGCAGCACCTTTCTTACAAGTGCCCATTATTTTTTCCTGTATATTCTGTCCGAAAGTGTGAATGTATTAGGGGCCTATAAGCTACTCCCACATGGACTGCTGCGGTTCAAGAAGGAAGCTCACCACAACTTTCCCAAGGACAATTAGGGATGGGCAATTAATGTTGGCCTAGCCAGTGATGCCTGGATCCCATGATTGAATAAAAAAGTGACATGTTACCTTTGCTAATTCATATTCTACTCAAACTAATTATACATCTTGATCTTCAGAACTAAGATCATCTCTGACTTCTGTACTAATGTCATCAGTTATTAAAAGAGCAACCCCACCACCTTTTCCTCGCTTTTGCCATCTAAACATTGTTCTCTTTTTCCCAAAATAATGGCCAACAGTGACCGGGGACAGACACCCAACTCTGAGGAGGAGGGGATACCTCGCAATATTCCCCTACACCCGAGACACAAAGATCTTTGGGACTGGCATCCCATAGCCTAGGGTTCAGAGAGAGAGAAATAACGAATCAAACTAAATGTTTCTTTTTATTCATAGCTAACACTAATAATAATGGACAGTGTTTTTTAATACTAGTAACAGTGCTCAAATATATTGTTAAATATTAAGTGATTCTAAACACAATCTCACACTGTCTGGTACTTACCCCAGTTTCTGTATTTTACAGTCCGGTCCCCTCAGAGCTACAGACAGTCGTTTCACTCCTGAATCTCCCAGTTTGTTATCAGCCAGGTTCAGATCTGTCAGTGAGCGATTAAAAACAGAGGCAAGATCCTCAGCACAAGAATCTGTCAGTTTGTTGCCCAATAGACTGGGGGGTGGGGGGAGGGTTCGAGAGAGAAAAAATAACAGGAATCAGAATAAATTTCCAGTTTTTTTTCAAAGAACGTAACTAATTAAAATAATAATATACAGTGTGAAACACTCAAGAAACACAATTTCAAAACATAAAAGCAATCTCCAATTGATGCTGTGGGTGTGAAGTATAAAGGAATGTTCTGTAAATAGTCAGCCTGGGAGACAGGATCTGTGAAGGGAGAAACAGAGCCCAGAGTCCCGCAGGCGGGCGCGTGCCTGACCCAAGCAGGCGGGGAATCGCGGGAGATGACGTCGGACGAGCGTCCTGACGTCATCACGCACTCGTGCAATATTTGGCTTGGCGGGCACGCGCAAACGTTGAAGAGCTCCCGCGGACAATGAAGCGGGAAATTAAACCCATTAACGTCCCAATTGTCAGCGGGTTTTCGTGGCCCATCCAACCTGACGTTGGGGGACCAGCCAATCGACCAGGCGACCTTTACATTCTTGATGAAACCTCATCCAAGGGAGGGATGAAATCTCCGTTAGAATTTATAATAAAAATAAATATCTGGGGCCTGTTTTTTTTGTGAGGCCTGTTTCCAGGTGCTTGATTTTGCTGCAGGGACAGTTTTGCAGCACTTTTGTGCTTTATTTTATTATCTGGGGGTCTGCAGCTCTCTGAGGCATCTGTCTGCCTTCAGGGAGCTCACTGGAAGCGCTCCCCAGCATTTACAGTGAGGTCGGTGCCGCCCTCTTCCCTCCCCCAGCGGCAGTGCTGAGCCTTTCCCCGGGTACGCTTCACACTGGCTGCCTCTCAATTGGCCAAGCAGCGTAAGATCATGGTCGCGGGGCTGATCGGGCAGAAGCACATTTCACATCCGCTCCCAGGCTCCCCGATCGTGCACCCGACAAGGGAAAAATTCAGGCCAGGTTAATGTTTCAGTTTGATGAGTTTACATTAGAACTGGGAAAAGCAGCGTCTTGACTGGTTTTAATGACATTAAATTGGGGGGAGGGGGGATTGTAAAATGGAAGTGCACCGATTATTAACGTGACAAAACTGGTGAGGGCACAAAACAAATCAGAGGTGTCAGCTGTGGCTCAGTTCATAGCACCCTCACCTTTGCATCAGAGGGTTGTGGGTTCATGTCCCACTCCTGGAAACCAAGAACTGTGAATGTACTCGAAAGAGTTACATGCGATCTGTTGATAACTCAAAAGAGTTACAAAACAAATCACGGGATTCCACACCTTAAACCCGTGTCACTCGTGTGTGGACATGGAGGGAGGATGGTAAAGGAATGGAGTTTGTGGTGGGGAGAAAGATAATGGCTGTGAGGTCAGTACACAGTGTTAGGCTTACAGCCTTATATGTGACTAAGGATAAAAGTGAACTTGGTCAAAAGGTCTTGCCCACCCAGTCACTGGCAATGCCCAGGCAGCAGCATTGGCTGTCAGAAGCTAATAATAGTAACAGTGCTCAAAATATATTTTTAAATATTAAATGATTCTAAACATAATCTCACACTGTCTGGTACTTACTCCAGTTTCTGTATTTTACAGTCCGGTCCCCTCAGAGCTACAGACAGTCGTTTCACTCCTGAATCTCCCAGGTTGTTATTACCCAGGTTCAGATCTGTCAGTGAGCGATTAAAAACAGAGGCAAGATCCTCAGCACAAGAATCTGTCAGTTTGTTGCCCCCTAGACTGGGGGGTGGGGGGAGGGTTCGAGAAAGAAAAAAATAACAGGAATCAGAATAAATTTCCAGTTTTTTTCAAAGAACGTAACTGATTAAAATAATAATATACAGTGTGAAACATTCAAGAAACACAACTTCAAAACATAAAAGCAATCTCTAATTGATGCTGTGGGTGTGAAATATAAAGGAATGTTCTGGAAATAGTCAGCCTGGGAGACAGGATCTGTGAAGGGAGAAACAGAGCCCAGAGTCCCGCAGGCGGGCGCATACCTGACCCAAGCAGGCGGGGAATCGCGCGAGATGATGTCGGACGAGCGTCCTGACGTCATCGCGCACTCGCGCGATATTTGGCTGGGCGGGCACGCGCAAACGTTGACGAGCTCCCGCGGACAATGAAGCGGGAAATTAAACCCGTTAGAGAGAGAGAGAAATAACAGGAGGCAGAGGAAATGCAGTTTCATTTTCATTAATAACATTATCACTGACATTAATAATAATGGACAGTGTTTATTTATTTTTCTAATAACTCTGCGGAAAATGTCCTGTTAGACATTCAGTTATTATCAACATCATCTCACACAGTTTGGTACTTACCCCAGTCTCTGTATTTTACAGCCCAAGTTCCTCAGACCCACAGACAGTAGTTTCACTCCTGAGTCTCCCAGTGGATTAACACCCAGGTTCAGATCTGTCAGTGACTGGTTTGTACTGATCACAGAGGCAAGATCCTCGGTACAAGAATCTGTGAGATTGTTATCCTGCAGACTGGAGACAAGGGAGAGAAAACCAACAGGAATCAGGGTAAATCTCTGGTGTCTGAGGGAACACTATTAATGACAATAGTAATGTTCAGTGTGAGACACCCCATTATATAGAGGGAAAATACTGTTGATGATGAAAATCTGAAATATAAATAGAAAATGCTGGAAATACTCAGCAAGTCAGACACTATATGTGAAGAAAGAATTAGAGATAACAGTTTGAATTTTAAGCTCACCCGCCAGGGGGTTTTTAAGCAATGGGTGAGAGTAAAATTTTTGGGCTGGGTTTCCCACCAGCCGAGACATCTCAGCGATTGACGCTGGGGTGGGTGAGGTCTCAGACGGGCCACCCGCCCTCTCCCCAGTTGAGGCCCTTAAGTGGCCAATTATTGATCACCTGAGGGCCCTTTCCCATCCAGCCTCAATTTTTAGGTCGGCGGGAGGAGTTCCTGGGTGTGGTGGAAGCCTAAAAATAACCGGATTCAGGCCTTTGGCGGAAGGGGCCGGGGGTGGGGAGGTGTCTCCATCAGAAGCCCCCCTTTTAACCTCGGACATACCCCATCCCCCTCGCCCCCAGCTGCCCCACCAAGGTCCAGTGGCCGTAGGACCTCCCTCCAGCCCTCAGTCCCTGACACCCCAATCGCCTACTGTCCAGCCCCAGGCTTCCCCATCCTCCGTAAGTGGGTGTTTGGACGTAGGGTCAGGGTAGTCAGAGTTACCAATGCGATATTATCAGAGCTGACAGGTGGGAGGAGCCGTCCACTTCGGTGGTGGAGACAGGGGACGTCCCGGTTCAGACAATACTGGCGCCATCTGTAAAGGCAGCCAGCAGTACTTTCAAACACAGCAGCTCTGGAGGGACTAGCGAGGGAGCCCTGGTTACTGAATGAAGAGCTGAAATGGCAGAAGACAGATCAAGGGTTGCACGCTGATGAGTGCTGCATGCAGGAGACATGCATGTGGTGCCATGCGGGACAGTCAGGCTGCCACCAGTATAGGCTAGTGTGTCTCTTTGATGGGCGAGTTACATGAAGATTTCTATGCTTGCAGATGTAAACAGCTGACGAGAGGGCCTGAGCCAAGATTGGTCACTGTACCCCAGATCTCCTCATCCTTACACCCATGGAAATTCAGACACATGAACTGGGAGATCTGGAGGCAGGGCGGGCAATCACTGATGTTGAGGTGGGTTGTGGAGTTGAGAGAATGAGTGGCCTAATGGATGGACACAGGAGACCCTCTGGAGAGCAGAAAACAAACGTTTCCCTAGAAACACTATTTGTTCTTTCACAGATCAAGGGCTGTGACCGGGTGACAGCCATCCACCTCTGAGGACGAGAAGCGGACCTCAGAGGGTGCACCGTCACATTATTCCCCTCGCACCCTCCACCAGTGCAGGTACTATCACGTCGGGAGATAGTCACATTCCATTAGTAAAGGAGTCACAATCTGGTGAACAGCACAGACACGCCCGAGCAGCTGATGGAGAAAGTAATAGCCAAGAGAGGGAAAGGCAATGTCAAGCTTCAGGCTGATAACATTTCACCAGCGTCTTCAACAAGGCAGCAGATGTTGGAACTGCAGCATGAGGTATGTTAACATGAAGAAGCTGTGTGTAACCAGACACCAAGGATGCAGGAGTTAATCCAAGCTATGATTATTGCTGTGTCCCGGGAATGAGTGCCCTAGGCATCCTCTACTGAGAGATTGGTGACCTTGATGGACAGTCAATCCAGCAGACCAACGATTGGAGATACATACTGACCGGCATGTCATCACCACCTCCATGGGCAATGGCTGGGTGAGAGGGGGTGAGGTGACTGGAGTCACCACCAATTCCTCGGACTCCTCAGGTGAGCAGGGAGGGTCCAGTGTGCCCTGAAAGTGTATAGGAGTGACTGCCTGCAGCATCTGGGGGCTCCTCTCAGGGTGCTCCTGGATTTTCCACTGCTCTGACTCGAACACCAGCACCTCACAAACCCACGATAACAGAGCCGATTCCAGTATCTGTGCAGGAGGCCCTCAGTATGCTGGGGCCCTCGAAACCTAAGGGAACCAGAGGACAACCACCATGGTCATTGAAATCCTCGGACGAGAAAGGTCAGCACCCTGCCTCCACCTCAGCTGACAGCGCAGGGGGATTGCAATGTAGGAGCCCCCATCATCACTTTAAAAGGTTCATCTCATTGCACTTGGGTTTCACAGGGTTATATTTTGTTGTGACATATCACCTTGCTGTGTATGTGTCTTCAATGAATTTTAAGATGGTGCATCACAAAATTAATCTTTCACCATTATTTTAAGAACATTACTGGGCCTTTAACAGTTCACTGTCTCCTGCAAAGGGTGACAATGGAAGGACAACACAGAATGAGTTCAGTTCATTTCCAACGTTTTTGCCTGATGTGGTAACGGTTCCAGGGAAATGTTCAGGACATTCAAAGAAATGGTGGAACAAGGCACAAGGTGGAAGATTAATTATATTAAATGGGTGTCTAAGTAAAGACTCATATGGAACACGTCTGTATGTTGAATCTCAAGCTTCACTTGCACATTTTGACCAGGTGACAGTGCAGGGACGGGGATATAGTTCCAAGTCAGGATGGTGTGTGACTTCGAGGGGCACTTGCAGTTTCTGATGCATCTGCTGACCTTGTCCTTCCAGGTGGTAGAGGCCACGGTTTTGGAAGTTGCTGCTGAAGGAGTCTTGGTGTGGTGCTACCCCCAATGTGGGCCGCTGGTGGAGGGAATGGATGTTAAGTTGGTCAATAGGATTCTGTTCAAGCGTACTCATTTGCCCTGGATGGTGTCAAGATTCTTGATTGTTGTTAGAGCTGCACTGATCCAGGCAAGTGGAGAGCATTCCTTCACATTCCTGACTTGTGGCCTTCTAGATAGTTAAGAGATGTTGGGGTGTCAGGAAGTTAATCACTGCAGAATTCCCAGCCTCTATGGGGTGGTGGTGGTGGTGGAGGTGGTGGTGAGGTTAGATTCTCTCTTGTTGGAGATGGTAATTGCCTGGCTCTTGTGTGGTGCATTTGTTACTTTCCACTTATCAGGCCAAGCCTACAAATTCTCCAGGTCTTGCTGCACAAGAACAAAGAAATAGGAGCCGGAGTAGCCTGCTCAGACAATATGATCATGAATGACCTAGGGCTTCAACTCCACTTTCCCACCCACTCCCCATGTTGCTCAATCCAATGAGGGAACAAAAATCTGTCTCTCTCAGCCTTAGAATTATTTATTCAACGATGGGGATCCACAACCCTCTGGGATAGAGGATTCCAAAGATTCATAACCCCTTAAGTGAAGCATCAGTCCTTAAAGTTCAGTAGCCTATACTAAGACTGTTTCCCTGCAGAGAGAAGTTAGGGAGCTAGGTAAGAAATTAGCCTGAAAAGCAGTAATCTCTGGATAACTCCTCGTATCCCGCACAAGTGAACACAGAAATAGGAGGGTAAGCAGATGAATTAGTGACTGCAAAGATGGTGCAGGGGAAAGGGATTTCGAATTGCTGGGACTTTGTAAACAGCTCTGAGAGAGGTGGGACCTCTACAGGCCAGATGGATTGCACCTAAACAGAGCTGGAGCTGAGTGCCTGGTGATTTGCTCCTGGTATTGAGGAGTGTTTAAACTAACTTGGCTGGAGTGTGGGAACCAGGAGGTAATATCAGAGAGGAATACCAAGGAATGCTGGGAGAAATATATAGCACTAGAGTGGGAAATAGTAAGTTATTAAGTCTGTACAGAGTAGGGGGGAAGACAATAAAGTCGAAATCAGGGTTACAGAGCAGTTTAGTGAATGCATGGAGAGTGGTAAATAAGATTGGTGAGTTCCAGATGCACGTGTCATGTGGAAATATCGTGCTGTGGCAGTAACAGAGGCCTCACTCAGCGAATGGAAGGGCTGGGTATTAACTATTCCTGAATATAGGGTATTCAGGGAAGATAGGAAAGGGATAAAATGGAATGGGGTGGTTGTAATGATTAAGCAGAATATTTCAGTGCTGGAGAAAGGGGATGATCCAAAGAGGTCAAGGACAGAATTTATATGGCTCGATCTATGGAACAAAAAAGGTGCAATTATATTGCTAGTCTATAGGCTACCAACTAGGGGAAAGATGTAGAAGAACAAATTTGTAAGGAAATTCCAGAGAGGTGCAAGAATCATGAAGTAGTTATAATGGGGAACTTTAATTGTCCAAATATAGACTGGGATAGTATTAATGTGACAGGCAGAGAGGGGCAAGAATTCCTAGAGTGACCAGGAAATTGTTCTACAGCAGCGTGTTTCCAGTGTGAGAAAGGATGCACAGCTTGACATGATTCTTTGGAATGAGATGGGCCAAGTAGATCAAGTATAAAGGAGTGATCACTGTATCGTAAGGTTTAAGCTGACTATGGGATAAAACAAAGAACAGCCCAGATAAGAATTATTAATATGGGGAAAGCCAACTTTAATGGTGTAAGAATGGGTCTGACCCAGTTAAATTGGACTGTTTGAGCCAATAATCGTCACACGTGGCTGGCCTTCCCCCATTGAGGATGGGAATATTGGTGAAGCCTTTTCCTCCAGTGAGCTGTTTAATCGCCCGTCACCATTCACAACTGGATGTGACAGGTGTACAAAACTTTGATCTTATCGGTTGGTTGTGGGATCACGTGCTTCTCCCATTAGTTGCATGCAAGTTGTCCTGGGTTGCAGCTTCACCAGTTTGGCACCTCATTTTTAGGTGCACCCAAGTCTAAGTCATGAACATATATCGAGACATGTAATACTGCTCGTCCTGAAGCAACCGGTGGAGAGCTCCACTGTCTGCTTCCTCGGACTGAAAAACAACCATTAACAACTATTTTCTGTTTCCTGTCACTCAGACAACTTTATATCCATGCTGTCACAGTGCCTTTTATTACTTGGGCTTTAACTTCGCTGCCAAGCTAATTAAGTGCCTATTAATAAGTTTTATTTTAAATAACACTATTCCCAATACTAATAATAACATGTTTATGATTCAGATTATTAAATATGGAAATTATTGTCATTGGCAGCTGCACCTTGAGCTCTTCGGCCCCAAGCTATGGATTTCCCTTCCTAATTCCTTCCACCTCTCTACCCCTCTCTTCTCCTTTAACACTCTCGTTAAAATCTACCTCCCTGACTTGGCTTTTAGTTGCCTGTCCTAATATCTCATTTTCCACGCTGCCCAAGTCTGTTCGATAACACTCCTGTGAAGTGTCTTGGGACAATTAACTATATTAAAGCTGCTATATGAATGAAAGTTGATGTTGTTGTTGATGACACCATGACTGATACTAATGATACCGTACAGTGTTCGACATCCCGTTATCAGAAACAACATCTCACACAGTTTCTGAATTTTACTGTTGGGTTATTGGGAGCCACAGATTGTGATAGCTTATTCATTTTGATAGTTTATTAACTGCCTTACCAATATATTTATGGAAGTTTTA
This sequence comes from Cetorhinus maximus, assembly GCF_964194155.1. Classification (NCBI taxonomy): domain Eukaryota; kingdom Metazoa; phylum Chordata; class Chondrichthyes; order Lamniformes; family Cetorhinidae; genus Cetorhinus; species Cetorhinus maximus. Next base: position 11,062,012 of record NC_135913.1, on the reverse strand, counting down.
TACTTTTATTACAAACTGAGAAGCTTTCAAGTTTAAAGATCTATAATGTGAATGTCTAATTAACCTAAGCTAAAAATGTAAGAATACAATATGGGGGGGAATTTTACAGCACGGGAGGGGCTGTAAAATAGGATGGGCCGTTCACAATCCATTGACTTCGGCGGGGTCTGGAAAATCCCACTGGTGAGAGGGACCATAAAATTCCACCATGGGAATTGTAGAAGCAATAATCGTTTTGTTCATTTTTAAATTCTGATTCATGTCTTTGAGAATGACTTTAAATGATTTTTAAAGGTATTATTCCTGAATCTTGCAGTTTGTCGTAACTCGGGTCCAGACTCATCAGTGCCCAATTTATACTGAGAGGGGAGCTATGAATATGTGAGGCTGTTACTATCTGGCTGGAGATCAGAGAGAGAAACCTTTCATGAATCAGAGTAAATCCGGGGTTTTTATTAATAAGACTAATACTTGTAGTAATGAAAATGTGCAGTGTTTATTAGTGACGCTATTACTGATACTCGTAATAATTTACAGCATCAGACATACAGTCTTTAAAAACACAATCTCACAGTCTGGGACCTTGCTGGGAGTGGGAGCGGAGCTGCAGGGGGCAGTCGGGAGCTGAGGAATGCCTGTAAATAAGGACCAGGGATTGCAGAGCGGCCGACCTTGCTGGGAGTGGGAGCGGAGCTGCAGTCGGGAGCTGAGGAATGCACCGTTTCAGCTGCTGACAAGCAGCAGTGGAGGGGGAAAGGCAATTGTGACGTCACAGGAAGCCAGTGCGTTGATTGGCCGGTAAGTGCCCAGTGGGTGGGACAGTGTGCGCGCTTAGACTGGAGTGGAAGTTAAGGTAGATCTATAAATAAAAATAACCAAGACTTTGAAATTAAATAACCCGAAACTTTAAAAGCTTAACATTAAAATTTAAACATGCATTAAAAAAATAATTAAAACACATACCTGTGTATTCAAGAAGCATATAACTTTTAGTTGTCAGTGGTACTCACATTCAATAAGCACAGTAAATTGTAGCACACATAGGAATAAAGTCATTCAGTTAAGTGAACTAAATAAGATAGGGTAAAATGGCAGGACAGGTGTTGCGTTGCAGCTGTGGGATGTGAGGTCGCTTGGGTGCCAAGGCGATCCATGACAAACATGCCTGCAGAAACTGTAAGCAGCTAGAGGAATTCCAGACCAGGCTTATTGACCTGGAAGCCGAACTGCAGGCTCTGCACAACACAAGGGAGGGGAAAAAATGACTGGGCACTTTGTTCCAAAAGATGGTCACATCTCTTAGAATAGGGTCACCTGTTTTGGTCAACAGTGAGGGACAGGATGACGTGGCTGTGGACAAAACAGGTAAAGGGACCAAGCATACAGCAGTGGAGGAGCCTCAGACTTTGCAATTATTAAACAGGTTTGAGGTGCTCACGACCTGTGTGGACGAAAGCGAGGCCTGCAAGGTGGATGAGCAGGCTGGCCATGGTATCATGGTACAGGAAGCCATTCATGTGAGGCGGAGCAAACAGGAATGTACTTATGATAGGACATAGTATAGTGAGGGGAATTGACAGTCTTCTCTGTAGCAAGGAGTGAGTGTCCAGACAGCTGTGCTCCCTGCCCAGTGCCAGGGGTCAGGACATCTGTTCAGAGCTGGAGAGGAACTTGGTGGGATGGGGAGGATCCAATTGTCGTAGACCATCTAAGTACCAACGACATAGGCAGGAAAAGGAAAGAGATTCTGCAAAGTCAGTGTGAAGGTCTAGGTAGCGAATTAAGAAGCAGAGCCTCAAAGGTACTACTTTATGCGATATTACCTGAGCCACGTGCAAATTGGCAACGGGCCAATGAAATTAGAGAGACGAATGCGTGGCTCAAAGACTGGTGTGAGGAGGAATGGGTTCCGGGTTGTGGGGCACCAGCACCAGTGGGGGCCGTACCTTGGAACGGTCCACACCTGAACCATGCTGGGATGAGTGTTCCTGTGAATTGCGTAACTAGGGAAGTAGAGAGGGCTTTGAACCAAACGGGGTGCACGCGGACGGGAGGGGGTGGGGGCGGTGAGTGAGGGAACAAACTTGGCTAGATGTAGCAAATCAAGGGGTAGAGTCAAGACAGGAAAACAAAATAGTAATATGAGAAATGTGGGACAGAGAATGGCAGGAAGGGCCAAAGGGAAAGCACAGAGAATACACCAACAGTCAAGACTAGATGTTACAAAGATAACATTATCTACACAATAATGTTGGCTTTGTGTCTGAATGCATGGAGCATTCATAACAAAGTAAATGAATTGATAGAGCACACTGAAGTAAATAAATATGACTCGATAGCCATTATGGAGTCGTGGCTGCAGGATGACAACGATTCAGTCCTGAATACTGAGGGGTGCATGACATTGAAGAAGAATAGGAAGCTCGGTAAAGGTGGAGGGGTAGCACTGGTAATCAAAGATAGCATTGGTGCAACCGTTAGAGATGACCTTGCTTCAGGAGATCAGAATATAGAGTCGGTCTGAGTTGGGATGAGAAATAGTAGGGGAAAAAGTCACTAGTGGGAGTGGTCTACAGGCCCCCTAACAGTAACCACAATGGAGGACAAGAAGAAATATTGGGTGGTTGTGATAAAGCGGCGGCAATAACCATGGGTGATTTTAATCTATATATAAACTGGAAAAATCAGATGGGCAGCATAGCCTGGATGAGGAGTCCTTACAATGCTTTCGAGATAGTTTCTTAGAGCAGCATGTTCTGGAACTAACCGGGGAACAGGTTATATTAGACTTGGTATTGTGTAACGTGAAAAGGTTAATTAGTGACCTGAAAGTGAAGGCACAACTAAGTAGCAGCGACCACAATATGATTGTATTTTACATCCAGTTTGAAAGGGAGGAGAATGGGTCTGAGCTAGTACCTTAAATTTAAATAAGGGCAGCTATGTGGGCATGAAAGCTGAGCAAGCAGAAGTGAACTGGGATACTTAGCTTTAGGATATGTCAATAGAGAAACATTTAAGGGGATAGTTCAGAATATTCAGAATAAGTATATTCCTACGATAAAGAAAAAAATCCTTAACTTATTTACATAACCATCCATGGTTAACTAAAGAAGTTCAGGTAAGCATCAAACGTAAGGAAAATGCGTATAACAGTGCAAAGAGGAGTGGCAGGACAGATGATTAGTCAGAATATAAAGAATGGCAAAGAATGACTCAAAGGTTAATCAGGAGAAATAAATTAGCGCATGAGAGGAAGCTAGCTAGAAATGTAAAAATGGACAACAAGAGTTTCTACAGGTACTTAAAAAGGATAAGACTAAGTAAAGTGAGTGTTGTTCCTCTACAGAGTGACAGTGGGGAATTATTAGTAGATAATAAGGAAATGGCGAATGAAATGAACAAATATTTTATTTCTGTGTTCACTATAAAGGATACAAATAAACATTCCAGTAATAGCTACAAATCAGAAGGTGAAAGGGGAGAGGAACTTGGTAAAAAGCCAATCACTAAGGAAGTGGTACAGAGCAAACTGATGGAGCTGTGGGCTGACAAGTCTCCTCACCCTGATGGACAACAGCCTCGCGTATTAAAAGAGGTGGCTAATGAGCCAGATGGTGTGTTGGTGCCAATTTTCCAAAATTCACTAGATTCTGGAAATGTTCCATCAGACTGGAAAGTTACAAATATAACCTGTCTATTCAAGAAGGGAGTGAGGCACAAAACAGGAAACTGTAGGTATTTGTGGTGGGGAAGTTGTAAAAATTGATTATTAAGGGGGTTGTATCTAAACACTGAGATAAATTTGGGTAATCAGGTAGAATCAGCATGGTTTTGTGAAAGGAAAATCATAGGTAGAAAGGGAGGGGGGTTTGGTTGGGTCAGGCGCGATCCCGATGGGGACCCCAGATCGAGGCTGTGCCGCCATTTTACGTGGGCGGGACAATTAAAGCCTGCCCAGTGTGACGCACGCCCCCGAAGCGCTGAACGCTCCCTGTGGGGGCAGCGGGAGTGGGGCTGGGGTTGGATTCCCTGAGTCGGGGCCTGCGCTCTTTCACACATGCGCGGGGTGACAGAGGCAGAAATCTCCCTGAGGCACGGAGCGGCCTCACGGAGATTAAGTGCTGAATGAAAGTTTTTAATTAAAGACACAAAAAATTATTTAGACAGGTCCACTCACGTGACAGCGTTTATCAAATGTTTTAAAATGTTTTATTTTATTAATAAACCCTTCATGAAACCTGATCCCGCCCATGGATGAGGTTTTATGAAAAATGTGAAGGCCACCTGGACACTTTGCCTGCCCTTCAACCTTAAGGTTGGACAGGCAGCATTCTGAACTACTTTAATTACTTTCTTAATGGCCTCAATAGGCCTTTGACAGTTTGGCTGCGCACCCACCAAACTGAAAATCTAAATAGCGCGCGGTGACACTGAGACCCCCATCCGATGTCACCGTGCGTCATTTTATGCGTCGGCGAGCAGGCCCCTCCCATGCTCGCCAACCCGAAAATTCTGCCCATATTTAACCAGTTTATTGGGAATTATTTGAAGGAGTAAAATGCACTGTGGATAAAGGGAGCTTGTAGACATACTATACGTAAATTTCCAGAAGGCGTTTGATAAGGTGCCATGCCAAAGTTTACTGTGGACAATAAAAGCTGGTGGTGTAGGGGGTAACATATTAGCATGGATAGGAGAGTGGTTGGCTGGCAGAAAGCAGAGTATGTATAAATGGGTCTTTTTTCCAAAAAGCAGGATGTATCGAGTGGCGTCTCTCAGGGATCTGTGCTGGGATCTCAGCCTTTTACAATTTAAATCAATGATTTACAAGAAGGGAGTGATGGCATGGTCACTAAATTTTCAGATGACACAAAGAATAGGTTAGAAAGTATGTTGTGAAAAGGATAGAAGGAGGTTGCAGATGGATATAGATAAGTTGTGAGTGAGCAAAAACCTGGCTAACGGATAATAACGTGGGAAACTGTGAAGTTGTTCACATTGGCAGGAAGAATAAAAAAGTAGAGAATTATTTAAACAGAGAACGACTGCAGAATTCCGAGGTGCAGGTGGATCTGGGTGTTCTAGTAGATGAGTCACAAAAAGTTAGTATGCAGGTACAGCAAGTAATTCAGAAGGATAATGGAATGCTGTCCTTTATTAAAGGGGAATTGAACATAGAAGTAAGGATGTTATGCTTCAGTTATACGGGGCATTGGACTTGAACAGTGTGTAGTTTTGGTCTCCTTATTTAAGGAAGGATGTAACTGCATTGGAGGCAGTTCAAAGGAGGTTTGCTAGATTGATACCTGGAATGAGTGGGTTGTCTTATGAGGAAAGGTTGGACAGACTGTACTTGTTTCCATTGGAGTTTAAAAGCGTGAGGAGTGATTTGATTTAAGTATATAAGAGGCTGAATGGGCTTGATGAGGTGGACATGGAAAAGATTTTTCCTCCTGTGGGTGAGTCCGGAACTCGGAGTCACTGTTTTTAAAATTAGGGTTTTTCATTTAAGGACAGATATCAGAATTTTTTCTCTCAGACAGTTGTGAGACTGTGGAACACTCTGCCTCAGAAAGTGGTGGAGGTGGGGTTATTGAATATTTTTAAGGCGGAGCTGCATAGATTCTTGTTAGGCAAGGGAATCAAAGATTATCAGCAGAAGATAGGAATGTGAAATTCAAAACACAAGCATGTCAGCCATGATCTTATTGAATAGCAGAGCAGGCTCGAGGGGCCAAATTACCTACTCCTACTCCAATTTCTTATCTTCTTACGTAGTTTCTGTATTTTACTATCAAGATTCCTCAGAGCTGCAGACAGTAGTTTCACTCCAGAATCTTTCAGTTTATTATTATTTGGGTCCAGGTTCGTCAGTGACTGGTTTGTACTGAGAGCAGAGGCAAGATCCTGAGCACAAGAATCTGAGAGCGTTGGTCCACAGGCTGGAGATCAGAGGGAGGGAAAACAGTGGAAATCAGGCAGGCGTGAAATTGGACATGTATGGAGTTGCAGAATAGTCAGCGTTGCATCGGTCATCTGCGACATGGGTCTACTTCAATAGACCTCAATATCAGGCGTTCCTTTCGAGGCCAGAAAATGTGATATTACCTGTTTTACATCCCTGCCATTTCCATGTCCATTTTCACCCCACTGATTAATATTAATCCTATTACTGATACTCATAATAACATGCATAGTGTTATTAAGAACGTAAATCTTGATACTAATAATAATTTAATATACAGTGTCAGACGTTCGGTTTTTATAAACAAAAACTCAAGAGTCTGGTACTTACTCCAGTTCCTGTATTTTACAGCCTGGCTTCCTCAGGACCGCAGACAGTAGTTTCACTCCTGAATCTCCCAGATTATTAGAAGGCAGTCTAAACAGAGAAGTGAGAAACACATTAAAACAGGCTGAATTTTTACAATGGATGTAAGGAACAGGAGCTGGGGTTATTTTGGGTCAGAAACCCACAATCGGTGGGAAAGTGATTGAAGTTATGATTTTTGCATGGGGACGTCATTATTTTTAATGGAGACAGATTTCCTGTTCACTTGGCAGCCATCACTGATGCTGCTGGTTGTCCTGAGGGAGAGATCAGGAGTTTGTACCAAAGCTTTCCACAGCACCAGAGGGAAGTGAGATGTCACAGGGAAGCCCGAGGCTTGGCACCCACGGCAGGGAATCCCCTCACTTTATCACTGCCAAACTGGAGGCCATGAGGGAGTGGGCGGGGGCGAGTTCCTCTTCCCCGAGGGGGGCAGGAGGAAGCCACCTCATCATGCAGCAGGGGCTCCACTTTGTTCAGCGTCCTCTCCCTTCACCTCCTCTCTCACAGCCTGCTGTTCCCTCGATGAGCTGTGTCATCCCAGTGCCTCATTGTCCTCAAGGTCCACACCTCTCTGGAGAGCCATGTTATGGAGAATGCAGCAGATTCCCACACTGACAGAGACACTTGCAAGAGGGGATTGGAGGGCACCACCCGACTGGCCCAAGCACTGGAATCACATCTTCAGAAGCCTGAGGTCCTGTTCAATGGTTGTCCAGCCATTGTGCCTCTTTCTGGGACTCCCACAGAGAGCTCAGTAACATCACTTCGAGGAATATCCGTTATCCTCTAGGACACAGACTTTGGAGGATGAAGTATCATGGCAGCTGCCAGGAAAGTGAGTGCACACATGGAGGAAGTTTTTGTTGTGGTCACAGACGAGCCATCGAGGGAGTGGAAGCCCTTCCTGTATGGATCTCCCTGACCAGTCACTGGGTGCCTTGATGGCCAATGGGTACAATCGGTGATACCCTGCTCCTGGGGGAATCCCTGTGTCCCTGCAAGGCCTCTCTGTTATTAAATGAATGCGCTGTCCAGCTCTGGCAAAAAGTGAATCCATGACCTGTGAGATGACCTGGTCAGCAGCCACATGTGACATGTCTCTAAGTTCCACACCTGATCCTTGGAAGGAGCCAGAAGTGAAGGAGTTCAATGCCACAATAACTGTGACCAGCGCTGTGAGGTATTCAGCATTGAGCGCACAGATGTATGTGGCCACTGCCAGAAGGGTCACAATATCCAACATCACTGGGCCTTGATAGCTCCGTCTTCAGCAATAGTTCCTGTATTGAATGTTCGGCCTCTGTTGCCTTCCTGCCCCTCTTTCCTTTCCCGTGCCCTTCTGATGCCTGGGGTTCTGCCCTCCCTGCAGAGGGTGTTGCCCCTCATCCAACATCTGACAGCTGCAGCCTTCCTTCTGGGAAGGTGGCCTCTCAATTGTTCTTGGCAGCCTTTCTCCCTCCTTTACCTCCGCACTGCTGGGAGTGCCAAGCCCATTCAAATCCTGAGTTTCCGTCCGCACTGCTGGGAGTGCCAACCCCATTCAAATCCTGAGTTTCCCTCCGCAATGCTGGGAGTGCCAACCCCATTCAAATCCTGAGTTTCCCTCCGCACTGCTGGGAGCACCAACACCATTCAAATCCTGAGTTTCCCTCTGCGCTGCTGGGAGTGCCAACCCCATTCAAATCCTGAGTTTCCCTCCGCACTGCTGGGAGTGCCAACCAAATTCAAATCCTGAGTTTCCCTCCGCACTGCTGGGAGTGCCAACCCCATTCAAATCCTGAGTTTCCCTCCGCACTGCTGGGAGTGACAACCCCATTCAAATCCTGAGTTTCCCTCCGCACTGCTGGGAGTGCCAACCAAATTCAAATCCTGAGTTTCCCTCCGCACTGCTGGGAGTGCCAACCCCATTCAAATCCTGAGTTTCCCTCCGCACTACTGGGAGTGCCAACCCCATTCAAATCCTGAGTTTCCCTCCGCACTGCTGGGAGTGCCAACCCCATTCAAATCCTGAGTTTCCACTCTCCCTGTCACCTCCGCACCCCCTTACCAAGTGCCTGCCCCACTGACCTTCTTATTGGGCTGTGGCAGCCATGGCTGGCTCCCACTCTGTGCCCACTTTTCTTCAGATGAACAGGTAAACTGTCCGCTCCTTTAGAACTTTAAATCTCAAACCTTATTATGTGCTTAACAAAGTTCTCAACTGTCTTAATTGAGATTCCTGTCCCAACCCGCCTACTCTTGGTGATTCATGATGAAACGAGCATCAGCATCTTGAAATTGACACACTGCCGGTGCCAGTATTCTTGGCACTTTCGCCACCTCCCTCCGCTGCCTCTGTTTCCCTCCTTTGGGGAGCCCCGAAATGTAATTACATTGAATAAAAACTCAGATCAGATTCAATTGTTTTGCCCAATATCACAGGAAACATGGAAGCAACATCAGAAATCAATGCAGAGATTTTACTGTTACTGTAAATTAAATCTATTGGGGGTAATTTGATCTTTTGTCGATAGTGTATGATGGGTGATATTGGATCACCCGCCCATACTACAGCTCACCCGATTTTCCTTTCAATTGAAGGGAAAAGGAAACAGTGAGCAGTGTAAACTGGTCAACAATTCACTATCACTAATTTGACTACTGGTGAATATCACTTTCACCCCTCTCAATGTTTATTAGACAGAGAGTTGTCTGTGTGCAGCGTCTAAATGTCCCCCAGTTTGGTCTCAATCCCTGATAATCAGAATTACTCTCCTGAAGCTCAGTGACTGGCCGGCCAAGTTTAAGGAAACTTGTCTCATTTCTGTTCTTCGTTAATTCTGGGCTTTTATGAGAACGACCCAATTTTCCAAGAATTAAAGCAGTGATTCCATGTCCTTCTTAACTCTGTGCATTACATTACTCTGTACAACACCTCGGAGTGAATTATATTGTGAAACTCTGCTAACTGTTCCTTTAAAATCCATCCCCCTGGATTTTATACAACAAGGAAATGTTATTCTCCCCCCATAACAAAGTTGAAGTGTCCCTGTTCTCCTCGTTGACAGGGAAGGGGTGTCCCCCACTTTATTTAGCATTAAACAGGCTCTACCTTGACTGCAGGTGAGACTATTGCTATAGTTCAGAGAAATTTCCGGGGTTCCCTAATCCGTCCAAATCCCCACACGTGGGGCTGAATAATCCGCTCCTGCACGGAGGAGGAGGGGGAACTTGACCCGAAAGTGGGCGGATCTCCGAACCCACCATTCAAACTTGGCGTATGATCTGTTAATTGATCCAAATGCAAACGGAGGGCGGGTTTCAGGCCAACAGGGGGCGACCATCTGCCCAATCAGTATTGGAGGGCGGCATATCCAGCCTTTGAGGTCATTGGCCTTGACCCGAAATGAAGTCACAGTCAGTAATTTAATGGGCCCTCTGGAATGGGGCAGTGTCAGGGGACGCAACAAATGCTGGCATTGTTCACAGCTTGGAGGCCCACTGGGACTTCAGCTATTTCCAGGCTGTTAAACTGAGTGTTTATTTATGAGTTCTGCTGTCTCCAAACTTTTCCACTGAGCAGAGCTGGCATTCTTTCTGAACCGTTGCATGGAGGAGTTGTCTAGGTACTGCATGTTTTCCTTCAGAGATGTCTGCGCCACTGGAGCGAGGGGAGAGGCAGGGGAGAAGGGCCAAACCAGCCCCTGGGTTTAATGAGGACTCACTCAGAGCCCTCCTACATGCAGCGTCCAACCAACATGAGCAGCTGATGCCATCCGGTAGGAAGAGGAAGAAGCCAAGCCAAACACGTGCTGCCTGGGGGCAGGAGCTGAAGGGGTCAGCAATGTTGGGCTTATCAGGAGAACCTGGCCTCAATGCCAGAAGGGCCTCATTGACCTCATGAAGGTGGCCAGGGTGAGTAAGGCCTCAGTATGTGCAATCTTGTGCCAGTGTGCTGCAGGGTACAGTCACGAAGGCAGGAGGAAAGAGAGTTTGGCTTGGCCTCCAAGACAACATGATGTACAAAGGCTTCACTGCCAGTGACAATGTCTGAGTGTCTTTAAAGCTTTGGTCCAGTTGGAGGGTGGGAGTTTGGCAGAATGTGAAGGTGAGAGATTTGCACAGTATCCAGGCTGCCATGCACTTAACTAATAGAGGGTCCAGCATGCCATTCAGTAATCTGAAATTGTTAACAAGTGGATATTACACATTCAGGAGGTGTGAGCCCACAGTGCCCATTTTATAGCCCTATATGATGGACAACAAATAAATACAACACTCAGCAGAACACTAAGCAGACGAAAAAAATGATTCTAATTTATCTGGGTTTGAAATGGAACCTGTGTTCCTTAAATTTAGCACTCCTGGCAGTTACTCATCACATCCTGCCAATCAGAAAAAAGACCCAATTATGCATAGCCTCTGTTTTCTGAAAGCCAGCCAATCTTCTACCATGCTAGAGGTGTCAGCTGTGGCTCAGTTCATAGCACCCTCGCCTTTGAATCAGAGGGTTGTGGGTTCATGTCCCACTCCCGGAAACCAAGAACTGTGATTGTACTCGAAAAGAGTTGCAATCTGTGACTGTTGATAACTCGAAAGAGTTTCTATCCATGCTAATATGTTAATCCCTACACCATGGTCTTCATTTTATGCAATAACCTTTGATGCGGCACTTTATCAAATGCCTCTGGAAATCCAAGCACACTATGTCTACAGGCTTCCCTCTATCCACTGCATATGTCACTCCTTCAAAGAACTTCATTAAATTGGTTAAACATGATTGCCCTTTCACAAAACCATGTTTACTCTTCCCGATTACCTTGAGTTTCTCTAAATGCCCAGCTAAAACCCCTTTAACGTTCGACTCTAACACCTTCCCCACTTCAGATGTCAAGCTAACTGGCTTATAGTTTCCCGCTTTCTGCCCCCCTCCCTTCTTGAATAGAAGGGTTATATTTGCTACTTTCCAATCTGATGGAACCGTTCCGGAATCTTGCAAATATTGCAAAATTAACACCAGCGCATCCACTACCTCGTTAATCACCTCTTTTAAGGCCCTAAGATGAAGCCCATCAGGACGCGGAGTCTTGTCAGCCTGCAGCTCCATCAGTTCACTCAGCACTGCTTCCTTAGTGATTCTAATTTCACCAGGTTCCTCTCTCCCTTCCACATCTTGATTTCCAGCTATTGCTGGATATTGTCAAAGTGTGCTAACTGCAGCTGTAAAATCTATCCGCTGGATTTTATGCAACAAGGAAAGTTTATTCTGTCCTGTTACAAAGTTGACATGTGCCTGTTCCCCTAGTTGATATGGGAGGGGTGTTTCCCACATTATTCCCCATTAAGTAACCTCTACATTTAATGCAGGTGCAGCTTTTATTATATTTCAAGGGAATTTCCGGGAGTTCCCTGCTCCCGGCAGTTTCACAGATATGGGGTAGATTATCAGAAAATCCTGTTTTAACTGTTCAACTGTCAGTTCTACCAGAGACTGTCCACTCTGTGTAAGAACCAGTCAATGGTACAGATTCCTGAAAATTCCTCCCAGCTGTCCAGCGTGTGTCTGCATTCTGGGTATAAACGTGCAATGGGGGAATTCGAACTTTTGATCAGCAGCAGGTTTCTACATTAAATTAACAGAATTGGGAGGAAATTTAAATAATTAGAATTCGAAAGGTCTTCTTTTGTAATTACCTAAATTTAAGATATTTCACTCTCCCACTAGAAACAATTTGATTAATTATGATGATATATAGGACTTATTTTCCCTTGTGATCAGTACAGCTTACAGTTGATATGGTTTATAATAGTTATTATTATTTAAGTTATGTTTATCCCCACGGTGTTTATTATCCTTAGACTATCTATATTCTGTTCCCTTTGTAAATAATTAGCACTATTTCTTATCATCAAAATCCCACGCTTAAACTATTTGATTCACCATGAAGTAAACCAACAATTTGTTCACAAAGGCATTATTCTTATTTTCCAATTTGGAATTTTACACTCATCTTATTTTGTGAAGTTTTTTCTGACTCTGCCTCTTTTTTCTTGAACTGGAAGTTATTTATTTTTTCATTTATAAGACAGTAAATTTAACTTCAATAATGAAAATCCGAGCTACAGCAACAAACAAGCAATTACCTCAACTTCTGGCATTTGTACAGAACGTGTTCCAGCCGCTGGAGTCCTTCACACTGAATGTTGCACCTCTCTAGATCGAGGTGTTTTATTGTATCACAGAGTCCAAGGACATGAGACAGGACCGCACAGTCAATCGGGGTCAGTCGCAATCCACTAAATGAAAGTGTTTCCACAGATCCCACTGTGGCCTGAGCTAGTGCTTTACTCTGAGACTCAAACAGGTAGTGGAATGTGTTCAGGAGGTTCCTTTTACCAGCTTCAGTCGCTGTGTTTCCAATCTGACCTTTAACCTTCTCTTTCACCCAGTCAATCACTCGACAGGTTGTTTGATGAAGAAATGGACTCAGAAACTTCTCCAGGGGCCAAGCTGATTGTGGGGAGGAGAGACCAGCAACAAAACGGAGAAATATCTCAAATCTCCCATCTTCTTCACTGTCCGCTTCACTGAGGAGTTTCTGGATGTCCTTGGGATCGGGAGTCAGGAATTGTGCGAGTGCAGCTACAAACTCTTGGATGGTGAGGTGTGGGAATGTGTAAACCACACTCTGGATAGAATCATCTCTCTCTAAAAGTTCCATCAGGAACCCAGACAGGAACTGGGAAGGCTGCAGATTGTACTGGATCAAATCTCCATTTCTAAACACAATCTTCTTCTCAGAGACTCCTGTGAAGGCCATCTCACCAAGCTTCAGGAACACATCACGGGGGCTTTCAATCTCTCGGCCATGGTTTTTCAGAATGTTGTAAATATAGTAGGAATACAGTTGGGTGATGGTCTTGGGAACTTGCTGGTGTTTCCTGTCTCTTTGTGTAAAGAAGGGACCCAGTGCCAGACCGAGGATCCAGCAGTAGGAAGGGTTGTAGCACATGGTGTACAGGATCTTGTTCTCCTCCACGTGTTTGAAAACAGCTGCTGCCACTGCCTGATCTTCAAAAAACTTGTTGAAATATTCCTTCCGTTCATCACCAACAAATCCCAGGATTTCAGCCCAGACACTGATCTCAGCCTTTTCCAATAAATGTAATGCAGTGGGGCGGCTGGTCACTAGCACTGAACATCCTGGGAGCAGCTTGTGTTGTATTAAACTGTACACAATGTCAGACACTTCACACCAGCATTCGGGATCTGTGCACATGAACTGAGGTTCTGTATTTCTCCGATTATCAGCAAAATCAATCCTGTCCTTGAATTCATCCAAACCATCGAATATAAACAGCAACCCCTCTGGGTTCTTCCAGAGCTCTCCCAGAACATTCCCAAAGTAAGGATACTGATCCAGTATCAAATTCCTCAAATTTATTCTACTGTTAATATTGTTCAAATCCCGGAATTTAAAACTGAAAACAAATTGAAAGTGAGGAAATATTTTCCCAGTGGCCCAATCATAAACCATCTTTTGTACCATTGTTGTTTTTCCGATCCCTGGGACTCCACTCACTGCTGCTGAACTCCCAGATTTGGATTTTCTCAGGGAAAAACTGCTCTGGAACAATTGATCAGTTCGGATTTTTTCCAGTTCTCTCCGGAGATCTTTCTTTCTCCACTCTTCATGGTCCCGGCCTCTTGCCAGCAGTTCATGTTCTACAAGTGTCCGACCTCGAACATTAGAAATGACCGTTAGCTCAGCGTATCGATCAACCAGCTGGAAAATCTTAACCTTCTCCTTTATTAGGATAGTGTTCACTCTCAATGTTTCAGTTTGAACCCGGAGGATCTCCTTGTGTTTCTGTTGAACACCTTCAATTAGAATAGACAGAAAATGTTAGTTGTAGTAACATAAAAGGCTTCTCAATATGATCTTGCTGAATAGATAGATTCATTTTACGGTTTCAATCGAAGTTTATCAATTATTGGAAACCTCGCTTGAAAGTGAGCAATGGCCAAGAAAAATTTAAAGTCGTCACTTGGTTCTAATATTTACTGAACATGGAGATTTTATAAAGGTGATATTTTCTCTCTGATGGTTAACACTCTCTGACCTGCCCTTACTCTAGACACCTCATTACAAATCCACAAAGGCCCTGGTTATATGATGGTAGATGTTCCTGTCAATCAGTTTATGAAATCCTCAGCGAAGCCAATCTTCTGCAGCAATGGTAAATAGGACATTGGATAGGAGTGGGAGAAGGAGTGACTGTAATTGTTCAGGAGTCCCACCGTTATTGTAACCTGCCTTCAGCAAGTTATCTTTGATATCACTGTGCACTTGGACAGCAAGATTCCTTCTGGTATTCTGTCAGGATGCGGGCAGGTTATCTGAGATATTAGGGCCGATTGACTCAGTTTTCTGGGCAGCCAGTCTGGATCAGGTTAGTGCCAACAGCATGGGGCTCGATTCCATTCCAGCTGGGGTGGATCTTGGACCTGCCTCCTTGCCCTACCATGGTTTAGCTGTGAGTCGGACCTGCCTTCGGGCAGAGAACTCAAAAAGAATAATCCTTTTCCTGTTGTCCTGCGTTTCAGAAATCGCTAACACTTTTTCAGGAGTTTTACACATGCATACATTGATTGTGTTTTTATAATAGTCCTGTCATCTTACTGATCAGAACTAGAAATGGAACAACTACCTACTTCATTCCATATAACATTAGAGCAGGAACATTCACAGTTCATTTGAACTGTTTACAAATAATAAATTTTGCTCCAATTTTCAACAGTTTTGGGAAATTGAAAATATATTTATTTTAATTATTACATTGGGTTCAAACACAACCCGTGAATTGTAGGATTATTCTTTGAGTAGAATAGTGAGCTCTCTTTCACCGCCATGAGGAAATGGGTCAGTAGATTCCCAGTCACCCTGAATATTCCCTTTTCCTCACATTTCTCCACATTAACGTTCTGTTGTGTGAATATCTGTAGATATTCTCATTTCGGATCAAAGACTTTCTGACCTCTCATTCTGTTCCGTGAAATAATAAAAATGCAATGTTTCAAATTTCTTTAACATTATCCATACCATTTAAAAAGGAACAAATGGTGGAAGGGATAATAAGGAATGTTCTTTATGATCACTGGGAAAAGGAAGAGGCCATTAGAAATTCACAACACAACTTCAAAAAAATTAGCTTGTGTCCAACAAATTTGGTGGAGTTTATTGAGGAAGTCACTAGGATAGGGCATGGGAGAAATCTGGTGGACATTGTCACTCTAGACTTTCAGAAAGCCTTCGATAAGCATCCTTCATTTGATGGAGTGTGAGTTGAAATTTGAAACTGGATTAGGAAATCTCTTCAATCCCGAACCTCAAATTTAATTGGAAGATATGTGACAAGTGATCTCTCCCGAGGGTTGGTCCTACACCCATGATTTTTGACAATCTGTATTTATGAACTGGACAAGGGTGAAAATATGAATCAGGAGCACAAGTAGTAGGGTGTTAGGAGTACAATATATACGTTTTCAGATGACAAATACATCGATTCGAAGATTAAGATAGTAGAGGGCGATCAAATCCAATAAAGCATTTAGATCTGCTACAACTGTGGACAATCATAGGCAAACAGTGTTTCATTCAGATAACTGTACCTCATACATATTGATTGGGCCAATATTGAATACAAGCATCATTTGCAGGGAACAATACTGAGACAGGGTGAGATATAAAAAAAAGATATTGATGTTATTGCATACAGATCACTGAAGGAGCATGATAAATGTAGAAAAACTGTAGGTAAAGCGAACAAAGTATTGAGTTTATATTAATGGAACCAATCAGTATAAAACAAAGGCTATCACATTGCCTGTACAGGTTCCTGGTCAGACCACATCTCAATAGTGTGCGCAGTTTTGGTTACCCCTACATGGTGGATAATAGAGTACCATTGGAAAAGTTCCAAAGGAGAGCTGCAGGAATGATTCCCAGCTTAGAGAAGCTCAGCTACTCAGACAGGCTCAAGGATTTTATTTATTTACTTTCAAGCAGCAAAGATTTATGCTAATTTACAGAGGCCTAGTAAATACATGAATGCCTAGACAGAGTCCTGATTGATAGATTATGCTAGTTTATCAAATTGGGGAGGATTAGTTTAAACTATGTAAGTGTAGGAATAGCCAGCATATTCAGTGATTCTTTTCTCTACCCAGAGAACTGTGAGCCTTTGGAATGAGTTTCCAGTTGCTATGGTCGGTGCTGACTCTGAAGAGGGAGCTGGACCAGTTCCTGACTTGGACAGAGATCGCATCATGTAGAAAGTAACTGGCTTATAGGTAACAACTGGACAACGTGATTTCCTGAATTAGATTCGATCAACTGAGGAGGTCAGAGAAGAATACGAGGGAACGTTTTCCCACACTGACTCTGGGCTTTTCTATTTTTGCCTCTACCAGGAGATTGCCTGATCCTTGAGAGTGGCAGGGGTGGGGGAGTGGGAGGCAGCGGCGGGAAGAACTGTTTAGCCATCACGGTTGAGCCATTGTGGTGTGGAATTGGCTTGGTGGACCTTTTGCGATCTTCCTGCTCAGCATGTGATTTGTTAATGATGGGAATGATTTCTTGGGTGCAGGGAACCCGTAACATCTGGCTCAGGGCCCAGCTGTTCACTGTGAGCCCAGAGAATCCGTGCACACACAGGTTTGCATTATGATTCACAGCGTAGTGGGATTCTGGCAGCTGTGTATAAAATATCAGAATAGCAAACAGCAGCTGGTCAAAACTCAAGTCAAAAAATGCACTGCCCACATATTTACAGAATACAACAGAAATCATATCATATGAATTGTAAATTGAATATGTCCATAGTTGAGGATCAATGACAAATCCTCATCATGTTCAATCTCCTGTTTCCCAGCATCTGATTTTCAGAATCTGAGAATCTCTAAAACAAACGTTCCAATCATTCGCATTCTCAGAAAGGAGGCGATGGTATTGTCGCTGAACTAGTAACCCAGAGACCCAGAGTACTGCTCTGGGAGCCTGGGTTCCAATTCCGACATGGTGGATGGTAGAATTTGAATTCAATACAAATCTGGAATTAAAAGCCTAATGATGACCATGAAACCATTGTCGATTGTTGTAAAAACCCATCTGGTTCAACCCATCTGCCGTCCTTACCTGGTCTGGCCTCCATGCAACTTCAGACCCACAGCAATTAGCTCTTTGCAGTGAGCTCTGAAATGGCCTCGCACGCAGTTGGAACACAAAATAGGAATGAAACCAGATGCAGCACCCGGTATTGACAGAGGAAACAACAACGGCAATCGCAGCCCTGTCGACACTGCAAAGTCCTCCATACTAACATCTCCCAAAATTGGGAGGGCTGTCTCACAGGCTAGTCAATCCTCATGGAGATAATGTCCCATATTATCAGATAATATCCATCCTTATCCATGGGACTGGGAGTCCTGTCAGCAGAGGTGGTGGCACAGTGGTATTTACACTGGGTGTCCTCAACATCGACTCCAGACCCCAAGAATTCTCATGGCATCAGGTCAAACGTGGAGAAGGAAACCTCCTGCTGAGCACCACGTGCCACTCTCCCTCAGCTGATTCGGTTCTCCTCTATGTTGAACGAAGGAAGCACTGAGGGTGGCAACGACGCAGTACGCTGGGTGGGGGACTTCAATGTCCATCACCAAGAGTGGCTCGGTAGCACCACTACTGACCGAGCTGGCTGAGTCCTAAATGACATAGCTGCTAGACTGGGTCTGCAGCAGGCGGTGAGGGAACCAACAAGAGGGGAAAAACACACTTGACCTCATCCTCACCAACCTGCCTGCCGCTGATGCATCTGTCCATGACAGTATCGGTAGGAGCGATCATCGCACAGTCATTATGCAGACGAAGTCCCGCCTTCACATTGAGGATATCCTCCTTTGTGTTGTGTGGCACTACCACCGTGCTAAATGGGATAGATTTCAGTCAGATCCAGCCAACTCAAGACCGGGCATCGATGTGGGCCATCAGCAGCAGCAGAATTGTACTCGAACACAATCTGTAACCTCATGGCCCGGCGTATCCCCCACTCTACAAATACCATCAAGCCAGGGGTTCAATGAAGAGTGAAGGAGGGCATGGCTAACAAGTAGCAAGTAACATTCACACCACACAAGTGTCAGAAAATGGCGATGTCCAACAAGAGAGAATCCAACCATCGCCCCTTGATGTTCAATGGTGTTACCATCATTGAATCCCCCACTACCAACATCCTCGGGGTTACCATTGACCAGGAACTGAACTGGACCAGCCACAAAAATACTGTGGCTACAAGAGCAGGTCAGAGGCTAAGAATCGTGCAATAATTAACTCACCTCCTGACTCCCCAAAGCTGTCCACCATCTACAAGGCACAAGTCAGGAGTGTAATGGAATACTCCCCACTTGCCTGGATGAGTGCAGCTCCCACAACAATCAAGAAGCTGGACACTCTCCAGGACAAAGCAGTCCGCTTGATTGGCACCACATCCACAAACATTCACTCCCTCCACCACTGACGCACAGTAGCAGCAGTGTGTACCATCTACAAGGTGCACTGCGGGAATTCGCCAAGGCTCCTTAGACAGCATCTTCCAAACCCACGACCACTACCACCTATAAGGACCAAGGCAGCAGATAGATGGGAACACCACCGTCTGGAGGTTGCCCCTCCAAGTCGCTCACCATCCTGACTTGGAAATATATCGCTGCTCCTTCACTGTCGCTGGGTCAAAATCCTGGAACTCCCTTCCTAACAGCACTGTGGGCGTACCTACACCACATGGACTGCAGTGGTTCAAGAAAGCAGCTCACCACCACCTTCTCAAGGGCCACTAGGGATGGGCAATAAATGCTGGTCCAGTCAGCGAAGCCCACATCCCGTGAATGAATAAAAAAAAGTGAAATGGTTTGAAATGTCCATTTCATCTCTTACCTTTCAGGTGACTGGGTACTTCCGATAAGCCTCTTCCAATGTTCATGTAATCAAATCTATCAGAACCTGTTTAAAGCAATTAACTTTCATGAAATCAGATCTCTGACGTGTTATAGCAAAATCTGCAATGTTTGAATCTGAAATTGAATTCACTGTGTGATTTTAACGTACCAAGTTCCTGTATTTCTTTTATTATTTTATCCAACTTTGGGACCCCATGATGCACTTTCACAAAGGATTCCCACATCACCCTTCGGGCCCGAGAGCCTTTCTCCATCACCAGACTTAGGAGAAGCTTGGAACTGTCCGCCCGGTTTCCCTTATCCGTGAGCTCGGTGACTTTCTGCAAAGAATAAGAATGAATATATTGAGGATCAGAGTGAAAGATAAACACTGAGAATGAGAAGGAAAGGATCTGCTCAGTGATGGCGTTTCCAATTGTTTTGAGCACAATAAACAGTCACTGGGCTGAGAACTGATGCATAATGAACATTCACTAAAAATCATCTTCATCTCATTTCAGTCATTAACAGCAAATAAATGTGAATAAACTAAGCCAGAAGTCTGAAATACATTTTGGGGGGAGTGAGGAATCATTGACAATCTGCAGTATTTTAATGTGATCAGTGTGATGAGTTTTCTTTGTCAAATTATTGATTGACAATATGATCCACTTGTTTCCTCACACTGACTTCTTGCTGTTACAGTTTCTCATTAACTCAGCAAGAAAATAGCAGCAAATCAGATCTCTGCTGGAAGGGAAGGGACGATTCTGGTCATTAAGTTATTTTAACAGAAGAATAGGAATCTTAAAATGGAAACTGGCAGAGAAATCACCATTGACTGAACCAAACCAGTACTGTTGATTTATCTGTCAGGAGAATCGACCAATAATAATGGTGAAAAATCCAATCAATTTGCCCCTCAGTAACTGAAAGTTCAGAAGCTTGATATTTTTGAAAATTTGCTATGAGTATGAAAACTTGGTAAGGAGTGGGAAGTGGATAGGTTTTGAGAGTGAGTGGGACCCAAGATAACTGAACACTGTGGTGCTGTGAAGGAGAGGCTGCTCATAAGGCCAGAGTCAGAGCTATGGAGAATTCCAGTGGGAGGTTTCAGGACTCGAGCAGCTTACAAGGAACAAAAGGGTCAAGGTCATTAAGTTATTTAAACAGAAGAATGGGAATTTTAAATTGAAGGCATCTGAGGACTGGGAGATATTATAGGTTTGTGAGCACACAAGTGATATCTGGGACCTGGAGTGGTACAGGGTAAAGGCAGCAGAATCCAAGTAGCTTAACATTCCAGAGGGTGCAAGGTTACCTTCCTAGTGTCATGCCGTTCATTGAATACTTCCTTGTCAAATTACTCCTTCCAAAGTGTATCACCTCACACTTTACAGGGTTAAATTCCATCTGCCACTTATCTGCCCATTTGACCATCCCGTCTGTACCTTCCTGAAGCCCAAGACACTCAACCTCACTGTTAACCACCCGGCCAATCTTTGTGTCATCCGCAAGCTTACTAATCCTCCCCGCTACATAGTCTATGTCGTTTATATAAATGATGAATAATAGGGGACCCAACATAGATCCCTGTGGTACGCCACTGGACACAGGCTTCCAGACACTAAAGCATCCTTCTGTCATCACACACTGTCTCCTACAACTAAGCCAATTTTAAATCCACCTCATCAAAAACCCTGTATCCCATGTGCATTTGCCTTCTTTACAAGTCTCCCATGTGGGACCTTGTCAAAGGCTTTGCTGAAATCCATAAAAACTACATCAACTACACTACCCTCATCTACACACCTGGTCACCTCCTCAAAAAATTAAATTAAATTTGTTAGGCATGACCTCCCTCTGACAAAGCCATGCTGACTAACCCTGATCAAACCTTGCCTCTCCAAGTGGAGATAGATTCTCTCCTTCAGAATTTTCTCCAAAAGTTTCCCTACCACTGACGTGAGGCTCACTGGCCTGTAGTTCCCTGGCTTCTCTCTATAACACTTCTTAAACAGCAGAATCACATTAGCTGTTCTGCAGTCCTCTGGAACCTCCCCCGTGGCCAGAGAGGAATTAAAAATTTGAGTCAGAGCCCTTGTGATCTGCTCCCTTGCCTCCCTCAGCAGTCTGGGACACACATCATCCGGACCTGGAGATTTGTCCACTTTTAAGCCTGCCAACACCTCCAATACCTTGACACTCCCGATATCAATTTGCTCAAGAAACTTGCAGTCTCCCTCCCCGAGTTCGATACCTTCATCCTCATTCTCTTGGGTGAAGACAGATGTGAAGTATATATGTTATGGTGATGTGTTGTAGCCTCACCAGGTTGGCATCTCATGTTTATAGACCCCTGATGCTGATCCTACAACGCTCTCCTACACATGAATTGAACCAGGGTTGAGCCCCTGGTTTGATTGAAAGGGTGGAGTGATGGATATACCTTACCACAATTCTGCAGCTGATGGCCCACAGCGCTTTGTGGATAGTGAGTTTAGAGACAGTAGATCTATTGTGTATCCATCACATTTAGCACGTTGATACTATCGCACAACACAATGAGAGGTGTCTTCAGTTTGAAGACGGTACTTCATTTCCTACGAGAACTGTGCGGTGGTCACTCCTATAGTGTCATAGACAGATGCATCTGCAATAGGTAGATGGGTGAGGACAAACAGGGTTTCACCTCCTGTTGGTTCTCTGGCCAACTGCTGCAAGCCCAGTCTGGCAGATATGTCTTTCAAGACTCAGAAAGCTCTGTCATTAGTGGTGCTACCGAGCCATTCTTGATGGGAGAAATTAAGTCCCCACCTATAGTGAATTCTCTGTCCATGCTTTTTCTAATTAATCTGGAGGAGTCCATATTCATCAACTGAAGGAGGGCAATAATCAGCAGGTGGTTTTGTTGTCTATCTTTGGCCCCATGCCAAGAGATTTCCTGGGGTTCTGAGTCTATATTGAGGACTCTCTCTGGTTACTGTATACCCCTAGGCTGCCATCTCTGGTGGATCCATCTAATGGGAAAGGGCATACCCAGGAATAGTAGCAGAAGAGTCTGGGATGTTGTTTGGTGGTCATATTGACAGGATTATTCTTATGTCAGGCTGTTGTTTTATTAGTCACATTTGTGACAAGTCCTTCAATGTTAGTGGGGACTTTGCATGGTCGACTGAGCTGTGACTGAATCCAATGCTGGGTGCTCTTATTACACCTTTTTATAGCTGTGTTGCATGTTGATCTAGACCATTTCAGAGGGCAGTGAAGAGTCAGCCATGTTGCTGGGTGTCTGGAGCCATATACAGGTCAGGATGAGTAAGAAGGGCAGGTTTCCTTCCCTAAAGGACATGAGCGACCCAGATGGCTTTTGACGACAATTCAATATTATCTAATTACCTTAGATCAAATTCACAAACTGTCACAGTGAGATCTAAGTTCAGGTCTCTGGAGTATGAGTCCAGGCTACTTGTTTGTTAATTCAGTAACATAACCACAATGCTGCTGTATCTGTAAGTGGTAAGTGTTGTATGCTTGGAAGAAACAGATCACTTTGGGTCTCTGGTTCCCAAAGCTCTGAGGCTTTCCTCACCTCATGTTTGGTTCTGGTGTAGACTAATTATTGGAGGTTGATTTATCACCATTATCAGCATGTGACTGCCTGGGTGTTAGAAGATGATCTAGATGGATCTTGGTCTTCTATCATCCTTACATTCTGCAACTTCTGTAATGTTTAAATAATCCAAACTCATTGCAATCCTCCCACTTACCCGATGTTCTTTTCCATTGAAAATCTTCTCGTATGTTATCAATGAGCTGACTCCATCCACCCCTTCTTCAATCGCCTGTTCTAGTCTGTCCCAGTAAAATTTTGTCAACTGGAACAGCTGGAAATCATCCCACTTTATCAAGAGCTCAGTGATTCTGGAGTTTGGATCTGTGAACACAAAATGGAGAAAAACAAACATCATTGAATTTCTAGCCACGTTGTTCTACTTCCTTTACATGAAGCAACTGAATCCTCCTGTGAGCCACATTATCAAACAAAGTGTGAAAATCCAGAAACATTAAGTGATAGCATAGCTGATTTGTGACCTCATTCCTAACCTTGCCCCAAATCCCTTCATACCCATGGTTAACAAGAAGCTATCAATCTCAAATTTAAACCCAGCAATTGTCTTTATTGTTTGCTGGATGTGGGAGTCGTTGGCAAGGCCAGCGTTTGTTGTCTATCCCAAATTGCCCCAGAGAAGGAGGTGGTGAGACACCTTCTTGAACCACTGCAATATATCTGGTGCATGTATGCCCACAGTGCTTCTGGGAAGGGAGTCCCAGGATTTTGACACAGTGACAGGAAAGGAACAGCGATTTTATTCAAGGTCAGGATAGTGTGTAGCCTGGAGAGGAACTTGCAGGTTATGGTGTTCCCATGCATCTGTTGCCCTTGTTCTTCTTGGTGGTAAAGGTCATGGATTTGGAAGGTGGAGTCAAAGGAGCCTTGGTGAGATGCTACGGTGCATCTTGTAGACACTACACACTGCTGCCACTGTGGATAAGTGGTGGAAGGAGCTAATGTCTTCACATTGACGATACCCTCCATCATCGTGATAATTGGGATAGATTTCAAACAGATCTAGCAACTCAAGGCAGGGCAACCATGAGGTGCTGTGAGCGATCAGCAGCAGCAGAACTGTACTCAGCCACAATCTATAACCTCATGGCCCTGTATTTCCCACACTCTACCATTACCACCAAGCCAGGGGATTAACACTGGTTCAATGAAAAGTGCAGAAGGGCACACCTGGAGCAGCACCTGGCATACCTAAAAATGAGGTGTTAGCCTGGTGAAGCTATAACACAGGACTACTTGTGTGCCAAACAGCATAAACAGCAAGTAACAGACAGAGCTAAGTGATTCCGCAACCAATGAATCAAGTCTGCAATCCTGCCATGTCCAACCATGAATGATGGCGGACAATTAAACTACTCACTGGAGGAGGAGGCTCCTCAAATATACCCATCCTCAATTATGGGAGAGTCCAGTATATCAGTGCAAAAGATAAGGCTGAAGCATTTGCTACAATCTTCAGCCAGGAGTGCCGAGTGGATGATCCATCTCGGCCTCCTCCAGATGCCCCCAACATCACAGATGCCAGTCTTCAGCCAATTCAATTCACTCCATGTGATAAGGAAACAGCTGAAGGCACTGGATACTGCAAAGGCTATGGGCCCTGACAATACTCCAGCAACAGTATTGAAGACTTGTGCTCCAGAGCTTGCCATGCCCCTAGCCAAGCTGTTTCAGTGCAGCTACAATACTGGCATCTACCCGACAATGTGAAAAATTGCCCAGGTATGTCCTGTACACAAAAAGCAGGACAAATCCAACCCGGCCAATTACCCATCAGACTACTCGCGACCATCAGTAAAGTGAAGGAAGGGGTCATCAACAGTGCTTTCAAGCGGCATTTGCTCAGCAATAACCTGCTCACTGACAATCATTTGGGTTCTGCCAGGGTCACTCAGCTCTTTACCTCATTACAGCCTTGTTTCAAACATGGACAAAAGAGCTGAGCTCCAGAGGTGGGATGAAAGTGACTGCCCTTGACATCAATGCAGCATTGGACTGGGTGTGGCATCAGGGAGCCTTAGTAAAACTGTAGTCAATGGGAATCAGTGGGAAAACTCTCTGCTGGTTGGAGTCAGACCAAGCACAAATGTAGATGGTTGTGGTTGTTGGAGGTCAATCATCTCAGTTCCAGGACATCACTGCAGGAGTTCCTCAGGGTAGTGTCCTAGGCCCAACCATCTCCAGCTGCTTCAGCAATGACCTTCACTCCATCATAAGGTCTGAAGTGGAGATGTTCACTGATGATTGCGCAATGTTCAGCATCATTCGCAACTCCTCAGATACTGAAGCAGTCCATGTCCACATGCAGCAAGGCCTGGATGATATCCAGGCTTGTGCTGAGAAGTGGAAGGTAACATTTGTGCCACACAAGGTCCAGGCAATGACCATCTCCAGCAAGACAGGATCTAACCATCGCCCCTTGACATTCAATGGCATTACCATTGCTGTATTCTCCATCATCAACATCCTGGGGGTTACCATTGACCAGAAAGTGACATGAACTAGCCACATAAATACTGTGGCTAGAAGAGTAGGTCGGAGGCTAGGAATGCTGCAGTGAGTAACTCCGCTCCTGACTCCCCAAAGCCTGTCCACCATCTACAAGGCACAAGTCAGCTGTGTGATGGAAATACTCTCCACTTACCTGGATGAGTGCAGCTCCATGAATACTCACTAAGTTCGACAGCATCCAGAACAAAGCAACCCGGTTGATTGGCACCCCATCCACAAACATTCACTCCCTCCACCACTGACACATAGTGGCAGCAGTGTGTACGATCTACAAGATGAACTGCAGGAACTCACCAAGGCTCCTTAGACAGCACCTTCCCACCCACGGCCGCTACCATCTAGTAGGGCAAGGGCAGCAATAGGTGGGAACACCACCACGTC
Source organism: Cetorhinus maximus (assembly GCF_964194155.1). Classification (NCBI taxonomy): domain Eukaryota; kingdom Metazoa; phylum Chordata; class Chondrichthyes; order Lamniformes; family Cetorhinidae; genus Cetorhinus; species Cetorhinus maximus. The sequence continues at coordinate 11,036,179 of NC_135913.1, read as the reverse complement.
GATATTCTCCTCCAAACCACTCAGCATCTTGGCTTGGAAATAGAACTCCATTCCTTCACTGTTGCTGGAACTCCCTCCCTAACAGCACTGTGGATATACCTGCGCCATATGGACTGCAGCAGTTCAAGGCGGGAGCTCATCACCATCATCTCAAGGGCAATTTAGAACTCGGGATGGGTAATAAATGCTGGTCTATCCAGTGAAGCCCACAACCCATGAAAGAATAATTTTTTTAATGTTTTAAGTGGTGGATGGGATGCCGATCAAGTGGGCTCTTTGTTCTGGATCCTGTAGGTTTTTGAGTGTTGTTGGAGCTGCAGACATCTAGGCAAGGGGAGAATATTCCATTGCACTCCTAAGTTGTGCTTTGCAGATGGTGGGCAGACTTTGAGAAGATAGGAGTGACTTACTCTCCTCATAATTCCCAACTTCTGACATGCTCTTGTAGCTACAGTATTCATATGGCTAATCCAGTTCAGTTACTGGTCAATGGTAACCCCCAGGATGTTGAGAGCGAGCGATTCAATGATGGTGATGCCATTAAATGTCAAGTGGAGATGGTTACATTCTACCTTGTTGGAGATCATCATTGCTTGGCACTTGTACGGCATGAATGCTACTTGCCATTTTATGATCAGGTAGCTTTCGGAGGTGGAACATCCTTTCTGATAGCAGCTTAAGTCTTGTTCTGAGCCAATTAATGGCCCTATGGCTGTTAATTTGGATCGGACACTCCCAGTCACATGGAGCTTGGTGCAGCTTAATTTTAAGCCAGGGAGGTGGTGCGGGTCTCTGCCTTGGTGTGGAATTCTCCCCATGGCTCTATGACTAGGGAGTATAGTAAAAAAAGATTGGAGCCAGACCTTACAGGAGTGAAATTATAATAAAAACTTCAATACACAGGAACCCTCTTCTTTAAGCAGCCAACTGATTCTAGATCTGAGGTGAGGTGACTGCCTCTGCCATCATGGCAGCATTTGACCACGCATGGCACCAATGCCAGGTATCTACTCAACAGTTCCAGTACTCAGGGGCTCCCTCAACCTGTGACTGTGATGTCCCTTTAGAGGGTCACTCATTTAACTCCTTCTACTCGGCCCCTGTCCTGTTCCCTCTTCCTGTCTGAGCTGCAGGTGTTGCACAAGATATGGTCAATCTGTTAGCATAGAAAGTTTATTCTGAAGTATTTTGTGAACCCACCTGTGCCCATTCTCATTCCTTTTGTAGTTGTTGGATATTCTGTCTCGTTTGAACCTTCAGCCATGGTGCTGACAGATGTTCCCAGATTGGGATGTTCTCTAATAAATATTAGACGAATACAAGGATTAGATGAATATATTAAAATCAGAAGAACATTGACAGCTTCAAACAGTGAGGCGATGCACAGCATTTATTTGCAGGATATATTTAGGGATTTTACAATCTCACAAATGCCACGGTGATACAAATGGTAGATTTTTTGGCTGCTAGACAATGTACGACCTGCTCTCACCCTTCTCCTCAAAAAATCCACGCTTGACCCCTTTGTCCTTGCAAACAACTGCCCTCCAGTCTCCTTTTGCCTCTCAAAGTCCTTGAACATGTTATTATCTCCAAAATCCATGCCCATCTTTCTTGGAATTCCATATTTGAATCCCTCCAATCAAGGTGCAACCATTCCACACAACCAAAACAGCTCTTATTGAAGATGGCTCTGACAGTAAGAAATGAAGCTTTTTCATCCTTCTCAACCTGTCTACAGCCTTTGACATGGTTGACCACATCATCCTTCTCCAACTCCTCTCTGCTGTCACCCAGCTGGGTGAAAATGCGGCAAAAGTTCCCAGATCAATTCTTATCTATTAAATTGCAGCCAAAGAATCTCTTCCCACTCCCACACCATTATCTCTGGAGTCTCCCAATGATGGCTCGTTGGCCCTCTTCTATTTCTCATCAATACGCTGTCCCTTGGCAACCTGGTTCCACATGTAAGCTGAGGACACCCAGCTCTACTTCATTACTACTTCTTGTATCCTGACTCTAAACAAGTCTCTTTTACCCATCATCTGAGCCTACTGGTCCACGCTGGCTCCTAGTCTCACAACATCTCATTTTAAAATCCCCAACCTAGCTTTTCAGATTTCTCCATGGCCCCTCTCTTCCTATCTATGTAACTTCGACCAGCTCTGGAAGACATCGATATCTCTGCCCTCCATCTCTCCAAGTCTGACATGTTTCACATCCTGATGATAATCGTCCAGAATTGGGAGGCAAGTTCTGAGCTCTGGAATTCCCTTCCTGAGCCTCTCAGCCTCTGTTATTTTTCTCTCCTCCTTTCAAATTCTCCTTAAGAACACTAACTCTCTGACCAAAGTTTTTGGTCACCTGCTCTGGTACTCCTTCAGTATCTCGGTATCTTTTTAAAAAGGAATTGTACTGTTTTTGTTAAACAGCAAGGGATGTTTTGAGAATGAAAGATGCTATACAAATGCAATTTGTTGCATTTTCTCCACTTGTGTGTCTCACTGCATGTCTTCTCATGCCCTTGTGCCCAATCAAACTATCAGCCAGTGTCTTATCATTTCTTCACTGTAGAAGTATAAAAATATTCCGTCTTGGATCAGTCTTTTCTCCAAATTACAAATTAAATTATTCTCCACGTTAATTTGTAAAGAAGTTTGAGACAATGTAAAATTTATTAATCTGCTGTTTAACCCACATTACACCCACCTCGCACTGGCCAAGCCCCGCACCCGTGCCCCCGCATTGTCCTAGCCCCACTCCCCACTGAACCAGCCCCGAACCCCCACTGACCCAGCCCCGCCCCCCCACCCCCCACCGACCCAGCCCCGCCCCCCCACCGACCCAGCCCCGCACCCCCACCGACCCAGCCCCGCCCCCCACCCCACACCGACCCAGCCCCCCCCACCCTAGCCCGACCCCCCCACGGACCCAGCCCCGCCCCCCCACTGACCCAGCCCCGCCCCCGCCCACCCCCCACCGACCCAGCCCCGCCCCCCCCACCGACCCAGTCCGCCCCACCCCCCTCCACCGAACCAGCCCGCGCCCACCCCCCACCGACCCAGTCCCACCACCCCCCCCCGAACCAGCCCCCGTCACCCCCCTCTCCGAACCAGCAACCCCCCCCCAACCGAACCAGCCCCCACCCCCAACCTCCAACTGACCAGGCCCTCCCCCCGCCCCCCCCCCCCCACCTCCCCCCAAACTCCAGACCATGACCATTCCCCCCCCCCCCCCACGACCCAGCCGCCCCCCCCCCCCCACCGAACCAGCCCGCGCCCCGCCCCACACCGAACTGGCCCCCACCACCCCCCCACTGACCCAGCCCCGCCTCCCCACCCCCCACTGACCCGCATGTCTGGAGTTTAGGGGTGGGGGGGATGGTCATGTCTGGAGCTTGGGGGTGGGGGGGGAATGGTCATGTCTGGAGTTTGGGGGGAATGGTCATGTCTGGAGTTTGGGGGTGGGGGGGAATGGTCATGTCTGGAGTTTGGGAGTGGGGGGGAATGGTCATGTCTGGAGTTTGGGGGTGAGGGGATGGTCATGTCTGGAGTTTGGGGGTGGGGGGATGGTCATGTCTGGAGTTTGGGGGTGGGGGTGGCGCTCATGTCTGGAGTTTGAGGTGGGGGTGATGGTCATGTCTGGAGTTTGGGGGTGGGGGGGAATGGTCATGTCTGGAGTTTGGGGGTGGGGGGTAATGGTCATGTCTGGAGTTTGGGGGTGGGGGGATGGTCATGTCTGTAGTTTGGGGGTGGGGGGGAATGGTCATGTCTAGAGTTTGGGGGTGGGGGAATGTTCATGTCTGGAGTTTGGGGGTGGGGGATGCTCATTTAAGACAGGGATGTGGAGAATTATTTTGCTGAGGTTTGAGAGTCTTTGGAACTCTCTTAAAAGGTGGTGGAAGCAGAGTCTTTGAATATTTTTAAGGCAGAGCTGGATAAATTCTTGATTAACAAAGGGGTGAAATATTCACGTGGGTGGACAGGAGTTTGGGTTACATTCAGATCAGCCATGATCTTTTGAATGGTGGGCATTCTCTTGGGACTGAGTGGCCTACTCCTAAGTTGTATGTTCCATTGATGGCATTATGCTGGAGGTGGAGGAAGCATAACCCTGCTGCTCATTGGCATCCTTAAGCCTGGCCCCAGGTAGGCAAGATACCATGCTGATCAGACAGTCTGTAACGTGGAGAGGATTTAGGGGAGGTAATGGCGTAGTGGTATTGTTGCTGGACTAGTAATCCAGAGACCCAGTGTAATGTTCTAGGGAACTACTGAGGAACGGCAGCACAGGACTGAGAGCGCACCAACCAGAGAGAACCCTTCCAATTCAAAGAGCTTCTATAGATCGACTGGGGAGAAAGGTAAGAGTACCATTTAATCTGGGTGAGGGACTAAGGCCTCACCCTGCATATTTTCCTTGTAAAATGTAGAGAGTGATGCTCATTGCTGTTTCTAAAAAAAAACAAAATGGACAAAGACCACAAATGGCTGAATTTATGTATGTCTGTGACCCCAAACAAAAGGAGCAACCTGGCAATATCGAAGAAACTTGCACCTCATTATCTCTGATGAGCCACTAAGAAACACCGCCACACTTCCCAATCCTGTGGGCTGCACGGACCAAATTCAAAGAGAGCTATAAAAGGCCATCTGCATTTCATAACCCAGGTTGGCCAACAGGGTTCTGCTCATCTGCTAAGACAAAGGATCCCGCAACCTTCCTTTCAATTCTTAATGGCTGAGACATTTAACAATCTCGGGGACCCAGAGGAAGGATACACACCCTTTGTCAAAGACAATGTGAAGACGTGTGAGTCATGTGACATGGACCTCCAGTTTCTGGAACCAGTAATATTGCCTTGCTGTACTACAAAGTCAGTCTCCCATTTTTCCATCTGACTAGCAGCCTCACAGACAAGGTGCTCAGACCCAGGCTGGTCACCTGGCCCCATCTACACTGCTTCCATTTGGAAATATTGTACCATTGCCCACAAGACTGATTCATCTCTGCATGCCTGTGTCATCGTGTGAAGTCAACATCACTGGAAATGTGAATTAACCAGCATCAGTTTTCAGCTCACCAACCTCCGTGAAGAAATACCTCATTAGACTTTGATTCTGGACTCTGGAGCCCACGTGAAACAATATTTCTTTCCTCTGTCGTCTCTTTGCACTGTAATTCTTTCTTTTCTCTATCCCTCTTTTTCCTATCTGAAGGTGAGGGGGACGTTGCAAACCTTCTTTCGTGCTCTGAGTAAGAATTCGGGGATGAATGAAGAAATGCTGCCATGTCATTTCGAATCGACAGTTCATTTCAGGTCCAGGAAAATTGAAACATCTTCTCAGTATCTTGGCCCACAAGGAGTAAACTGAACAATTTAAAGAACAGACTATCTTTTTGACTTTTCTTTTAAGTCTCCACCTTATTTTAATATTCCCTAGCGTGCCCCAGTAACTGCCATGTAAACATAGGTATGAACAAGAAATGAAGCTAGCCGTTTCACACTGCTACCAAGCAGTAGCAACACGGGTAGGATTTTCCACCAACAGGATGCTGCCGTCAAGCCAAAGAGACGTTCTGCCCAAAACACAAATGAATTTCCGTGCCAGTGTGATGTCAGGTACGTAGGCCGTGGTCTCAACAACTGGAGATCGTATCAAACAGCGAGTCTCTCTGGCTGTTCATAACAGGCAGACTACTGACCTTACTCAACCAGCCTGTGCTTGCAAAGTTCAGAAAAATGTCTCCTGTTAGATGTGATTCCATGACTGGACAACACTTGCTGTAAAACCCCGAGTGTGCTAAGATATATTGGAATTGCAACTTCGTTGTTAAATTTAAATTTTAAAAAAAGGCTAACTAACTGTTCAGGGTTCATCTTCCGCTGAAATAAACTCCGAATATATGATCTTAGTTTATTTTAATTTTCATTTTCAGTTATTTTCACAATGCGATTTCCCCTGTTGCCAGGGCAACAATCTGTCACATCTCAGTCTAAGAGGTGGGGAGACCAGCTGGTGAAGGGAAATCCTGGGGGAAGGGGACAGACAGGCTTATGGCGACAGACAGGGGCAGTTAGACACAGAAGGCAAAAAGAACGACAGACCAGGGGCAAGCTGACAGGGCAGATGGGGGTGAAACCGAAGAGACAGAGAGAGACAAGGAAGATGGAAACTGAGACTTAGAGAGACAAAGTGGGGGGCACAACAGGAGGGAAGGCAACAGGCAGGAGTTAGGGAGGGAGAGAGAGAGAGAGAGATAGTGGGGAGTCAGGCAAGGAGAGACAGAGAAAGAAACCAAGAAGGAGTCATACCTGGGGAGGAGACAGAGAAAGAGGCGCAGATAGATGGGATGAATCAGGCAGGTGGGAAACAAAGAAAGGGAGGCAGAACGGTGGAGACAGACTGGATAAACAGATACGGGAAACAGCCAGAGGGATTAGAGAGAGACCTGGGGATGGGGCAGAAAGAGACAATCAGACGGAGTCAACTGGGGAGACAGACAGGAAGCGAAGGCAAATGGGGGAGATGGATGGGCGACACACAGAGAGAGAGAGAGAGAGAGAGAGACAGACAGACAGACAGACAGACGTAACATGTACCAGAGTGAGTGAGAATGATGGAGGGAGACAAAGAGAGAAGCATTGGAGAGAGATAGATGGAGAGATAAGCAGGAGATATATGATGGGGAGCCATGCAGAGAATAGACAAAGCCAGGGAAGATCGGGGGCAGTTGAAAGGCAAGGAAAGGGCAGAGAAGGAAGTGCATAGTGGTGAAAGATGGACACACCAATGAGGAAAGGGCAGAGAGAAAGAGGCAGATGTGACGGGGGGGAGAGAGAATGAGGCACACACATGGAAGACCGATGGGGGATGGGATATAACAAGAGAGAAATATGGGAGATAAACATGGCTCAGATAAGAGAGACATCGACAGAGATAGACAGCGGGAGAGAAAAATGAGGTGGACAGAGACACAAATTGGCAAGACAGCAAAAAACAAAGGCAAGAATCACAGCACAGAAGAGGCCCTACGGCCCATCGAGTCTGCACTGACACGTGAGAAACACCTGACCTACCTATCTAATCCCATTTACCAGCACTTGGCCCATAGCCTTGAATGTTATTACATGCCAAGTGCTCATCCAGGTACTTTTTAAAGGTTGTGAGGCAACCCGCCCCCTCCCAGGCAGCGCATTCCAGACCGTCAGCAACCTCTGGGTAAGAACGTTTTTCCTCACATCCCCCTGAACCTCCTGCCCCTCACTTTGAACTTATGTCCCCTCATGACTCACCCTTCAACTAAGGGGAACAGCTGCTCCCTATCTATTCTGCCCATGCCCCTCATAATCTTGTACACCTCAATCAAGTCGCCCCTCAGTCTTGTCTGCTTCAACAAAAACAACCCGTCTATCCAACCTCTCTTCCTAACTTAAATATTTAATCCCAGGCAACATCCTGGTGAATCTCATCTGCACCCCCTCCAGTGCAATCACATCCTTCCTATAATGTGGCGACCAGAAGTGCACATAGTACTCCAGATGTGGCCTCACCAAGGTTCTGTACAACTCCAACATGACCGCCCTACTTTTGTAATCTATGCCTCGGTTGATAAAGGCAAGTGTCCCATATGCCTTTTTCACCACCCCACTAACATGCCCCTCCGCCTTCAGAGATCTATGGACAGACACACCAAGGTCTCTTTGTTCCTCAGAACTTCCTAGTGCCATGCCATTCATTAAATACTCCCTTGTCAAATTACTCCTTCCAAAGTGTATCACCTCACACTTTTCAGGGTTAAATTCCATCTGCCACTTATCTGCCCATTTGACCATCCTGTCAATATCTTCCTATAGCCCAGGACACTCAACCTCACTGTTAACCACCTGGTCAATCTTTGTGTCATCCGCAAACTTACTAATCCTACCCCCCACATAGTCATCTATATCATTTATATAAATGATGAATAATAGGGGACCCAGCACAGATCCCTGTGGTATGCCACTGAACACTGGCTTCCAGTCACTAAAGCATCCTTCTGTCATCACCCTCTGCCTCCTACAACGAAGCCAATTTTGAATCCACCTTATCAAATTACCCTGTATCCCATGTGCATTTGCCTTCTTTATAAGTCTCCCATGTGGGACCTTGTCAAAGGCTTTGCTGAAATCCATGAAAACTACATCCACTGCACTAAACTCATCTACACACCTGGTCACCTCCTCAATCGGTGCTCGGACCCCAGCTATTCACAATATATATTAATGATTTAGATGAGGGAGCTAAATGTAATATCTCCATATTTGCAGATGACACAAAACTGGGTGGGAGGGTGAGCTGTGACGAGGATGCAGAGCTGCTTCAGTGTGATTTGGACAAGCTGAGTGAGTGGGCAAATGCATGGCAGATGCAGTATAATGTGGATAAATGTGAGGTTATCCACTTTGGTAGCAAAAACAGGAAGGCAGCTTATCTGAATGGCTATAAATTGAGACAGGGGAATGTGCAATGAGACCTGGGTGTCCTCGTACACCAGTCCCTGAAGGTAAGCATGCAGGTACAGCAGGCGGTAAAGAAGGCAAATGGTGTGTTGGCCATCATAGCCAGAGGATTCGAGTACAGGAACAGGAATGTATTGCTGCAATTGTACAGGGCCTTGGTGAGACCACACTTAGAATATTGTGTGCAGTTTTGGACTCCTTATCTGAGGAAGGATGTTCTTGCGATAGAAGGAGTACAGCAAAGGTTAACCAGACCTTCCTTCCATGATAAGGCCAGAAGTGGGGATGTTCGCTGATGATTGCACAATGTTCAGCACCATTCACGATAATGGTACAGTACACGTCCAAATGCAGGAAGAGCAGGACAATATCCAGACTTGGGCTGACAAGTGGCAAGTAACGCTCACACCACACAACTACTTGACGTTTAATGGCATTACAATCACGTAATCACCAACTATCAACGTCCTAGGGGTGCGGGGGAGGGGGGTGGCAGTGTTACCATTGACCAGAAACTGAACTGGACGAGCCATATAAATACGATGGCTACAAGAGCAGGTCAGCGGCTTGGAATCCTGTGACTAGTAACTCACCTTCTGATGCCTCAATGCCTGCCCACCATCTACAAGACACAAGTCAGGAATGTGTGATGGAATACTCCCTAGATGAGTGCAGCTCCCAGGACACCCAAGAAGCTTGACACCGTCCAGGACAAAGCAGCCCGCTTGATTGGCACCACATCCAAAAAATATTCATGCCCTCCACCACTGACACACAGTAGCAGCTGTGTACACCATCTACAAGGTGCACTGCAGGAATTCACCAAGGCTCCTTCAACAGCACCTTCCAAGTGCACAGTCATTGCCATCTAGATGGACAATGGCAGCAGATAGATGGGAACACCACCAGCTGGAAGTTCCCCTCCAAGTCACTCACCATCCTGACTTGGAAATATGCCACCGTTCCTTCACTGTCACTGGGTCAAAATGCTGGAACTCCCTTCCTAACAGCACTGTGGGTGCACATATACAACATGGAATGCAGCAGTTCAAGAAGGCAGCGCCCCACACCTTCTCAAGGGAAATTAGGGATGGGTAATAAATACTGGCCAAGCCAGCGAAGCCCACATCCCATGAATGAATGTTTAAAAATGCCAGCACTAACAGGAAACTGAACATCACCCTGGACAGCCAGAGTCTCAACAATCGCCACCTTTTCTATCTCGGCGTCATCCTCGACAGAAGTCTTACATACAAGCAGCACATCATCAAGACAGCAGAAAAATAACCTGCAACAGGCTCACAGTAAACTGACAAGTTCCTCATGGGGATCACAGGCCAACATCCTAAGGATCTCTCTTCTTGCCATCATGTACTCAACTGCAGAATACTGCGGCCCAGTAAGATACCAATCTGACCACAACAAATGTACCAATGTACATCATGCAGGACTCTTTGACCAAATCACCTCCCCTGGTTCCCTGCTCTGAACAGCAGCACCCCTGTCCCCACCATCCCCAACATCAGAAGGATAATTGCAACGGGCAAGCAATTGGCAAAAGTCTACTCTAACCCAGAATGCTCTAATTCAACAACTTCCTCAACCCACCAGCAGTATACCTTCCATCACGCCACCCCATATGGTTCAACACACGACAGCGAGAAGTAACATCTGTGGACCCATGGCAGGAAGATTAGCAGGAGAAAACATCCATCAGAAACCACTCTTGTTGTAGAATGCAATGCTCATCCACCCAGCTTTGAGCTCCGAGAGTGGGTCTCTTAAACCATTTCTAGACTGACCAATGCTCTGTGCAGCACTCAACATTAGTGAGGTCGCCAAGACCATCCAGCGTGCTGTGGTGCGGTCCAAACAATGACTCGTATTTTTCAGGAGTGTCCACTGACTAAACAAGAAGGCGGCTAAAAGAACTCCGTCTAGCCACTAACAAAGCTATTGCTTGGCTCTATGATTATACAAACATTAAATAAATAAATTTAAAATCTTAGATGAATGACAGGTGATCTCATTGAAACATAGAAGAATCTGAAGGGGCATGACCGTGTAGACATTGAAAAGCTGTTTCCCATGGCTGGGAATCTAGAAGATGGGATTACAGATTATTCAGGACTGAGATAAGGAGGAACTGATTCACTCAGCGTTGTGAATCTTTGGAATTCTCCACCCCAGAGATTGTGGATGCTCGTTTGATCTTGCATGGACAGCGGTGGTTCAAGAAGGAACCTCACCACCACCTTCTCAATTGGGGATGGGCAATAAAAATGCTGCCTAGACAGTGACACCCACATCCAATGAAATAATAAAAGGAAGGGTATACGGAGCAGGCAGGAAAGCAGAGGTTAGGCAGAAGAGTCATTATGATCAGACATAGTGCAGCAGGCTCAAGAGGCCAAAGGGTCCACAGCTTATGTCCACAGCTACTTATGTTCCTGTGTTAAAATCACAGCATTGCCAGATCAGGAGCCAATGCAGTAACACACTAACAGAGACTTACAGTTCACTGCCCGGCAGACAGGAAGAAAGGACACTGATGTCTTTAGAGGAGCAGTCGGGGTCACAGCAGCAGTCGAGTTCACAGACTCTGCCAATCAGGCCACTGGTACAAATGGGAACAGCTGGAACAAGACAGAGAGAGAAATGTCTTACCACAGAGCACAGAAAGTATCAAAAACCATCTCCCTCCCATGTCTGAATCCACAATAATTTTCTTCTCCATTTCCCCATATCAATCTGCAAACTTATTCTCCCATTGCTTTCTACTTATTCAATTACTGGTGCCAGATATGCTCTCAACCCTTTGAATTAAAAATAATACGGTGAATTTGTGGTCCAATTTCAATCGTGATGCAGGACCGAAGAGACTTCAAAGAAAACACACACAGATATTGAGACATTTTTTTTCTACGTTATAAACAGAGTTATAGATGACAAAAATGAGGAAGTTATGTTCAATTTTTATCAATCACAGGTTGGGCCTGAGCGAGAGCTTCCAGGTCCCGCACTTAAAGAGCTGGAGCAGAATTAACAGAATGGTAGCAAGAACGAGAAACTTGACAAGATAAACTGCAACAGTTCAAGAAGGAGGCTAACCACCAGCTTGTCAACGGCATTTAGGAACATGCAACAGATGCTGCCCTTGTCAGTGACTCCCAAATCCCATGAAAGAATTTTTAAAAAAACGTCAGTTATGTGAAGCCCTGGGAAAACTGGTGCTGTTTCCCTTACAGCAGAGAAGGCTAAAGGGAGATAGAACAGAGGAGTTCAAAATGAGGAAGGTTTTGATCGTGAGGGAGGAAGTGTTTCCACTGGCAGAGGGGTCGGAAGCAGGAGGACAGATTTATGGAATCTGTAATTTGTAAAGGAACCAGAAGGGAGATGAGTTTTTATTTTAAACAGTGAGTTATGATGATCTGGAAGGAGCGATATGAAAGAGCGGGCGCAGAAGTAACTCCCCATCCTGCACCACCCATTCACCCCACACCACCCTACCCCACCCCCTGCCAACTACCTGCTCTGATTGAGGATCTTAGGAATGTGAAAAGAATTGATCAATTGACAGAAACTTTAATGACTGGTGTGGAAGGCCAGGGCAAGGGGACAACTGTCCTATTATCAGAGTCACAATATTCAGGAGAGCAAGTTAGGAAACACTTCCTGACACAAAGGTGGGGTAAGTGGAGAACTCTGGCCCAGAAAATTTGTGCTCGAGAATATTCCGCACCATATCCAAGCTGTTCCAGTAAAGCTACAACAGCTACAGCTACCCGGCTTTGTGGAAAATTGCCCAGTTATGTCCTGTACACAAAGAGCAGGACAAGTCCAAGCCAGCTAATTACCACCCCATCAGTCTACTCTCCATCATCAGTAAAGTAGAAGAAGGAGTCATCAACAGTGCTATCATGCAGCACTTGTTTAGCAATAACCTGCTCACTGACACCCAGTTTGGGTTCAGCCAGGGTCACTCAGCTCCTAAACTTATGACAGTGAGATGAGAGTGACTGCCCTTGAGATCAATTCTCCATTTGACTGAGTGTAGTATCGAGGAGCCCTAGCAAAACTGGAGTCAATGGAAATCAGGGGGAAAACTCTCTGCTAGTTAGAGTCATACCGAGCACAAAGGAAGATGGTTGTTGGAGGTCAGTCATCTCAGCTCCAGGAGTTCCTCAGGGTCGTGTCCTCAGCCCAACCATCCTTAGCTGTTTCAATGACCTTCCTTCCACAAGATCAGAAGTGGGGATGTTCGCTGATGATTGCACAATGTTCAGCACCATTAGTGACTCCTCAGATACCGATGCAGTCCATGTCGAAATGCAGCAAGACCTGGACAATATCCAGGCTTCAGCTGACAAGTGGAAGTAACATTCACACCACACAGGTGTCAGGCAATGACCATGTCCGACAAGAGGGAATCCAACCATCGCCTCTTGATGTCCAATGGCATTCCCATCACTGAATCCCCCACTATCAACATCCTGGGGTTTACCATTGACCAGAAACTGAGCTGCACCGGCAAAATAAAAACTGTGGCTACAAGAGCAGGTCAGAGGCTGGGAATCCTGCAGCGGGTAACTCGCCTCCCGACCCCCCCAAAGCCTGTCCATTGGGCGGGGATTTGATGATGGGGGACGGGGTCTTTGTGAACGACGGTGAGAAGGTCAGTGTTTCTGGGGAATTTACAGTATTTCTAGAGAGTGAAAGCTTTGTATTGAAGGCAGATTGTTCAATAGAGGAGCGGCCCGGGATTAACCTGCAGCTTTGGAGAGAAAAGGGCGCATTTGCGCCACTCCTGAGGAAAATGGAGCAATGAGAGGCGGGGAGAATGGAGAAAGGCGAAAGGCTGCTTTTCCCTCCTAGACCCAGCTTCACTCTCGCTCTGAAGATCGTGTGTCCCAGCCCAAGGTGAAGAATGGGAACAAATCCAAACAACATAACCAGGGCTGAGTGAGGAAATCGCTGCCATGTCGGCAATGCCGTCTTTCCAAGGTCCCAGGAAGATGAGGGGATCCTCCCAGTCCCTGGACTCACATTGAAAACCCGCAAACTATTTACAGGCGATTTAAAATCTTCCCGCCTTTTCTCCCAGGCTCCGCTTTATTGCAACATCTGCCCCGCCCCCAGAGCGCTAACGCCACGCCCCAGGCCAGCCCCGCCCCGCGCCGCCCTGCCCAGGCCCCGCCCCGCAGCCCTAGCCCCGCCCCGCAGCCCAGGCCCCGCCCCGCAGCCCCTCTCAGGTAAAACACAGATAAAAACAAAAATCTGCGGATGCTGGAAATCCAAAACAAAAACAGAAACACCTGAAACAACTCAGCAGGTCTGGCAGCATCGGCGGAGAAGAAAAGAGTTCACCCCGGCCCAGCGGCTCTCAGGTTAAACACACCCCGGCCAGCGGAGCAGGAAGTGGGTTGTAAACTGGGATCTCCGGCTGGAGCGGTTCCGGATGGAGTCTCTGCAGCTCCAGCCCCCATTCCCGCATTCACATTGGGCCCCAACTTCCAACTAGCGCCGGAAATTGCTGCCCCGCTGAATTTACACTGAAAATAAACGCCCGCTTACCGGGTCCGCAAAACTGCGTCGCCGCTTCCGCTCCCCAGAGCCGCTCGGGGCGGAAAGGGAAAAGGCTCCTCGCGGGCCCAGCGCAGGCCCCGCCCCCGGTTACACTGCACCCGCTGATTGGCTAAAGGGCCAGGGAGATTGACAGGCCAGTGACAAGCTCAGTGGACAGGAATTGGGGGGTGGGGGGGGAATGGTCATGTCTGGAGTTTGGGTGGGGGGCAATGGTCATGACTGGAGTTTGCGGGTGGGGGGATGGTCATGTCTGGAGTTTGGGTGGGGGGGAATGGTCATGACTGGAGTTTGCGGGTGGGGGGATGGTCATGTCTGGAGTTTGGGTGGGGGGGAATGGTCATGACTGGAGTTTGCGGGTGGGGGGATGGTCATGTCTGGAGTTTGGGGGTGGGGGGGGATGCTCAGGTCTGGAGTTTGGGGGTAGACGCTCATGTCTGGAGTTTGGGGGGATGCTCATGTCTGGAGATTGGGGTAGATGCTCATATCTGGAGTTTGGGGGTAGATGCTTATGTCTGGAGTTTGGGGGTAGATGCTCATGTCTGGAGTTTGGGGGTAGATGCTCATGTCTGGAGTTTGGGGGTAGATGCTCATGTCTGGAGTTTGGGAGTGGGGGGGGATCTCATGTTTGGAGTTAGGGGGGTTGCTCATGTCTGGAGTTTGGGGGGTTCCTCATGTCTGGAGTTTGAGGGGGGAATTTCATGTCTGGAGTTTGGGGGTGTGGGTGATGGTCATATCTGGAGTTTGCGGGGGGGGCGGATGCTCATATCTGGGGTTTAGGGGTGGGGGGGGATGCTCATGTCTGGAGTTTGGAGGTGAGGGGGATGCTCAGGTCTGGAGTTTGGGGGTGGGGGGGATGCTCATGTCCGGAGTTTGGGGGGGGAAGTGCTCATGTCAGGAGTTTGGGGGTGGGGGGGATGCTCATGTCCGGAGTTTGCGGGGGGGGGGTGCTCATGTCAGGAGTTTGGGGGTGGGGGGGATGCTCATGTCTGGAGTTTGGGGTTGGGGATGCTCATGTCTGGAGTTTGGGGTTGGGGATGCTCATGTCTGGAGTTTGGGGGGTGTGCTCATGTCTGGAGTTTGGGGGTGGGGGGGATGTTCATGTCTGGAGTTTGGTGGTCAGGGGGATACTCATGTCTGGAGTTTGGTGGTCAGGGGGATACTCATGTCTGGAGTTTGGGGGTGGGGGGGAAGCTCATGTCTGGAGTTTGGGGGTGGGGAAGCTCATGTCTGGAGTTTGGGGGTGGGGGGGATGTTCATCTCTGGAGTTTGGTGGGGGATGTTCATGACTGGAGTTTGGGGGAGGGATGCTCATGTCTGGAGTTTGGGGGGGGATGCTGATGTCTGGAGTTTGGGGGAGGGATACTCATCTCTAGAGTTTGGGGGGGGATGCTGATGTCTGGAGTTTGGGGGTGGGGATGCTCAGGTCTGGAGTTTGGGGGTGGCGGGGATGCTCAAGTCTGGAGTTTGGGTGTGGGGGGGATGCTTAGGTCTGGAGTTTGGGGGTGGGGGGAATGGTCATGTCTGGAGGTTGGGGGGGGGGATGCTCAGGTCTGGAGTTTGGGGGTGGGGGGGGATTCTCAGGTCTGGAGTTTGGGGCTGGGGGGGATGCTCAGGTCTGGAGTTTGGGGGAGGGGGGGGTGGTCATGTCTGGAGTTTAGGGGTGGGGGGGATGGTCATGTCTGGAGTTTGGGGGTGGGGGGGATGGTCATGTCTGGATGTTGGGGATGGGGGGGATGGTCATGTCTGGAGGTTGGGGTGGGGGGGATGGTCATGTCTGGAGTTTGGGGGTGTGGGAATGGTCATGTCTGGAGTTTGGGGATGGGGGGGATTGTCATGTCTGGAGTTTGGGGGTGGGGGGATGCTCATGTCTGGAGTTTGGGGGTGGGGGGGATGGTCATGTCTGGAGTTTGGGGGTGGGGGGGATGGTCATGTCTGGAGTTTGGGGGTGGGGGGGATGGTCATGTCTGGAGTTTGGGGGTGGGGGGGGATGGTCATGTCTGGAGTTTGGGGGTGGGGGGGGATGGTCATGTCTGGAGTTTGGGGGTGGGGGGGATGGGCATGTCTGGAGTTTTGGGGTGGGGGGATGGTCATGTTGGGGGTTTGGGGGGTTGCTCATGTGTGGAGTTTGGGAGTGGGGGGGACGCTCATGTCTGGAGTTTGGGGGTGTGGGGGACGCTCATGTCTGGAGTTTGGGGGTGGGGTGGATGCTCCTGTCTAGAGTTTGGGTGTCGGGCGGATGCTCATGTTTGGAGTTTGGTTGGGGGGATGCTCATGTCTGGAGTTTTAGGGCGGGGGGATGCTCCTGTCTAGAGTTTGGGGGTGGGGCGGATGCTCATGTTTGGAGTTTGGTTGGGGGGATGCTCATGTCTCGAGTTTGGGGGGGTGCTGTCCATGTGTGAGCATGGGAAGCGTCCATGGTGCAGTGGGTACAGAATGTCTAGTGGGGACCAAGGGGAGGGTTTCCCGGTGTCTGGGGGTAGGGGCCGGCGCTGGGGTTTTCAGGTGTTCAGGCGGTGTGAGAGAGTCCGGGGGTGGGGGTGCAGGAGAGTCCGGGGTGTGGGTTGTGGGTGGTTCTGGGGGGTGGGTGTGTGGGAGAGACCAGGGGGTTTGGTTGCGGGAAAGTCGGAAGGGTGGAGGTGCGAGTGAGCCAGGGGGGTGGGGGTGGGTGCGGGAGAGTCCGGGGGGTGGTGGTTCAGGTGTGGGAGTTTCTGGCTGAGCTAGGGGTCGGGGTGACCGGAGGTTAAGGGGGGTTTTTGCAGCTGTCCGGAGGTTGGGGGACGGGGAGTTTGAGGGGGCCTGGAGGCTGGGGGCACCCGGAGGTTGGGTGTGGATTTGTGGGTGTCCTGGTCAGTGGGGCTTGAGGTGTACCGGTGGGTGGGTGTTGGGGTGCCTAAAGGGTGGGGGAAGAGTGAGGATTTGTGGGGGTCTCGGCGTTGGGCAAGAGTGAGGAGTTGGAGGTGTCCGGGTGGGCGTGGGGGGTGTCTGGAAGTCAAGGGTGTGGGGGTTGGGGTGTCCGGAGGCCGGGGGTGCGAATAGAGGGTTGGGGGTGTCCTGGGGACTGGAGGGTGGGGTTGGCGGTGTTTGGAGGTCGAGGGGCAGGGGTGGTGGGTTTGTGGGTACCTGGAGTTTGGGGCAATAGGAATTGAGGTTGTCCGGTTGTTGGGGCCTAGGAGTTGGGGTGCCCAGAGGTCGTGGGGTAGAGGTTGGTGGTGTCCAGAGGTCGGGGAATGTGGATACTGGTTGGGGTAGCTGGAGATCAGGGGTGGTGCTTAGCGGTCGGCAATATCTGGAGAGGGGGAGGCGCGGCTGGTTGTTGGGCAGGGAAGGGGCTGGGATTGGGTATCTCAAGGGATGAGGGTTGGGCCCCGGGGGGGATATTTCCACGTGGTGATCGTTGTCTGGGTTGGTGGTGTCTGGACGGAGGGGGTTGGGGGTGTCCGGGTGGGTATTGGAGGTGAAGGTGTCTGGGGGGTATTGGGGGTGTCTGGGCGATTGGGGGGTTGGCAGTGTCTGGAGGGGTGAGGGTTGGGACCCGGGGGAGGGTGTTTGGGACTGTGTGTTTACGCGTGGGGTTTGTTTTCTGGGCTTGGCGTGTCTGGGGCTGGGAGTTGGGTGTGCCCAGGGGTGGGGATTGGGGTTGTCTGGGTGGGTGGGGGGTGCCTGTGGGGATTTGGGGGATTGGGGGTGTCTGTGTGGGTGGGTGTTGCCTGAGGGGATTTGGGGGTGTCTGGGTGGGTGGGGGTGCCTGTGGGGATTTGGGGGATTGGGTGTGTCTGGGTGGGTGGGGGTGCCTAAGGGGATTTGGGGGATTGGGTGTGTCTCTATGGGTGGGGGTGCCTGAGGTGATTTGGGGGATTAGGGTGTGTCTGTGTGGGTGGGGGTTGCCTTTGGAGATTAGGGGGATTGGGGTGTCTTGAGGTTGAGGGGTCAGGGTTGAATGTGTCCGAGGTGAGGTTGGGGTTTTGGGGTCTCCGTGGGAGGCTGGGTGTTGGGGGTGTCCGGATTCTGGGGGTGGGGTTCAGCAGTTTCTGGCTGGGGGTTCAGGGTATCTGGGGGTGGTTGGCGTTGACCGGAGGTCGGGTGTAGTGCTGAGTCATGGGGGTGCCTGGTGTGGGTTTTGGTGGTGTCTAAGGGGGGTGCAGGTTGGCAGTGCCCGGCTGTAGTACGTTTTGGGGTTCTCCGGGGGGTGGGGGCTGGGGATACCCAGAGTGCGGGCAGTGGTGGTGAGGCTTGAGGATGCCGGGGGTGGGGATGGGGGGAGTGCTGTGGGTGGAGGTGTCCGTTGGTGGGGTGGGGAGCTTTGGGATTCGGGGTGTCCGACTTCGCGGGGGTTGTGGTTGGGGTGCGGGGGGGCGGGGGGGGGGGGTGGTTCTGGACGTCTGACGGCCTGAGTTTGGGGGAGGTCCCAGAGTCGTGGAGGCTGGAGGGCATCCGAAGGCTGGTTCCGGGTCTTGGGAGGTCGGGGGGGGTTTCGGATGTTGGAGGGGATTCCAGTGGTCAGCAGGTCGCTGTTGTGATACGGAGGGAGAGGGGAGGGGGGGGTGGGGCGGTGTTCCGTTGGTCAGGATGGGTGAGGATGCCTGGAGATCAGGGGGCGGGGGTTGATGTTTGGGGCATTCGAAGATCAGGGGGTGAGGTCCAAGTTTCAGGGTTGTCCAAAGATCCGAGGGTGAACACGGGTGGTAGGGGGTCTGGAGATCAAAGGGGGTGGGGCAGTGGAAGGGTCCTGAGGTCAAGGTGTGTTCGGGGCGGTGGGGGGTCCTGAGGTCGAGGTGGGTCCGGGGCTGTGGGGGGCTCCTGAGGACGAGTTGGCTCAGAGGTGGTGGGGGGGTCCTGAGGTCAAGGTGTGTCTGGGGTAGTGAGGGGGTCCTGAGGAAGAGGTGGTTCCAGGGCACTGGGGGGGTCCTGAGGTCGAGTTGGGTCCAGGGCGTTGGGGGTGTCCTGAGGTCGAGGTGGGTCTGGCGCAGTGGGGGGGTCCTGTGGTCGAGGTGGGACCAGGACAGCGAGAGGGTTCTGAGGTCGAGGTGGGTCTGGGGCGGTGGGGGGGTCCTGAGGTCGAGGTGGGTCCGGGGCTGCGGTGGGAGTCCTGAGGTCGAGGTGGGTCCTGAGGTCGAGGTGGGTCCTGAGATCGACGTGGGTCCTGAGGTCGAGGTGGGTCCGGGGTGGTGAGGGGGTCCTGAGGTCGAGGTGGGTCCGGGGCTGTGGTGGGAGTCCTGAGGTCGAGGTGGGTCCTGAGGTCAAGGTGGTCATCATGCTGGAGTTGGTGGAAATGGCGGAGGATGATCATTTGAATGCGAAGGCTGGTGGGGTGATAAGCGAGGACAAGGGGGTCCCTATCATGTTTCTGGGAGGGAGGAGAAGGCGTGAGGGTGGATGCGCGGGAGATGGGCTGGACACAGTTGAGGGCCCTGTCAACCACCGTGGGTGGAAAACCTCGGTTAAGGAAGAAGGAGGACATGTCAGAGGAACTGTTTTTGAAAGTGGCATCATCAGAACAGATGCGACGGAGGCGAAGGAACTGAGAGAATGGGATGGAGTCCTTACAGGAAGCGGGATGTGAGGAGCTGTAGTCGAGGTAGCTGTGGGAGTCGGTGGGTTTGGAATGAATATTGGTGGACAGTGATGCCAGTGACTGTTGCCACTTTCAAAAACAGTTCCTCTCCTCACTTATCACCCCACCAGCCTCCGCATTCAAAGGATCATCCTCCGCCATTTCCACCAACTCCAGCATGATGTCACCACCAAACATATCTTCCCTTCACACCCCCGGCGGCATTCCGCAGGGATCGTTCCCTCCGGGACACCCTGGTCCACTCCTCCATCACCCCCTACACCTCAACACCCTCCCACAGCACCTTCCCATGCAACCACAGAGGTGCAACACCTGCCCCTTCACTTCCTTTTTCCTCACCGTCCAAGGGCCCAAACACTCCTTTCAAGTGAAGCAGCATTTCACTTGCACTTCCCTCAATTTAGTCTACTGCATTCGCTGCTCCCAATGCAGTTTCCTCTACATTGGAGAGATCAAATGCAGACTGGGTGACCGTTTTGCAGAACACCTTCGGTCTGTCAACGAGCATGATGCAGACCTTCCTGTCGCTTGCCATTTCAACACTCCACCCTGCTCTCATGCCCACATGTCTCTCCTTGGCCTGCTGCATTGTTCCAGTGAAGCTCAACGCAAACTGGAGGAACAGCACCTCATCTTCTCACTAGGCACTTTACAGCCTTCTGGACTGAATATTGAGTTCAACTATTTTAGATCATGAACTCTCTGCTCCATCCCAACCCCCTTTCCGATCCCCTTTTTTTCCAATAAGTTATATAGATTTTTCTTTTCCCACCTATTTCCATTATTTTTAGATGTATTTCCATCCATTGTTTTGTCTCTACCTTTTAGCCTATTTCGATCCCTTCCCCCCAGCCCACCTCAACTAGGGCTATCTGTACCTTGCTCATCCTGCTTTCTACCTTTAATGTCACCTATTAGCACATTTCTTAGCTAATATCAGCACCTTCAACACCTCTTTGGCCTTTTGTCTATGACATCTTTTGGCAAACTCCACTTATCACTGGTCTTCTATCCAGCTCTACTTGTCCCACCCTCACCCCCCTTAAACCAGCTTATATTTCACCTCTTTTCTATTTTCCTTAGTTCTGTTGAAGAGTCACACTGAGTCGAAATGTTAGCTCTGTTCCTCTCCGCAGATGCTGTCAGACCTGCTGAGTTTTTCCAGGTATTTTTATTTTTGTTTTTATTTTAGATTTCCAGTATCCACAGTTATTTGCTTTTAGCTTATTCCTTCTTTAACGCCTGCTGCACCTAGATGCTTACCTTCCGTGACTGGTGTACAAGAACACCTAGATCTCATTGCACATTCCCCTCTCTCAATTTATAGCCATTCAGATAATAATTTGCCTTCCTGTTTTTGCTACCAAAGTGGATAACCTCACATTTATCCACATTATACTGCATCTGCCATGCATTTGCCCACTCACTCAGCTTCTCCAAATCACACTGAGGCAGCTCTGCATCCTCCTCACAGCTCACCCTCCCACCCAGCTTTGTGTCATCTGCAAATTTGGAGATATTATATTTAGCTCCCACATCTAAATCAGTAATATATATTGCGAATAGCTGGTTTCCCAGCACCGATCTCTGCGGTACCCCACTCGTCACTGCATGCCATTCGAAAAAAAAACTGTTTATTCCTACTCTTTGTTTCCTGTCTGTCAAACTGTTTTCTATCCATCTCAATACACTACCACCAATCCCATGTGCTTTCATTTTACACGCTAATTTCTTATGTGGGACTTTGTCGAAAGCCTTCTGGAAGTCCAAATAAACCACTTCCACTGGCTCCTCCTCATCAACTCTACTAGTTACATTCTCAAAAAATTCTAGTAGATTTGTCAAGCATGATTTCCCTTTCGTAAATCCATGCTGACTCTGTCCAATTCTGCCACTGTTTTCCAAGTGCTCAGCTATTAAATCTTATAAAATGGACTCTCAAATGTTCCCCACTACCGACGTCAGGCTGACTGGTCTATAATTCCCTGTTTTCTCTCTACCTCCCTTTTTAAATAGTGGGGTTACATTAGCTACCCTCCAATCTGTAGGAACTGTTCCAGAGTCTATAGAATCTCGGAAGATTCAATCCAATGCATCCACTATTTCTAGGGCCACCCCTTAAGTACTCTGGGATTTAGATTATCAGCCCTAGGGATTTATCAGCCTTCAATCCCATCAATTTCTCCATCACCATTTCCCTACTAATACTAATTTCTTTCAATTCCTCCATCTCACTAAACCCTGTGTTCCCCAACATTTCTGGTATGTTATTTGTGTCCTCCTTTGTGAAGAAAGAGCCAAAGTATGTATTTAGTTGGTCAGCCATTTCTTAGTTCCCCATTCTAAATTCCGCTGTTTTTGACTGTCGGGGACCTACATTTGTCTTCACCAATCTTTTTCTCTTCACATAACTATAGAAAGTTTTACAGTCAGTTTTTATGTTCCCCGCAAGCTTACTCTCGTACTCTATTTTCCTCTTCTTAATCAATCCCTTGGTCCTCCTTGGCTGAATTCTAAACTGCTCCCAAACCAGAGGTCTGTTGTTTTTTTTATGGCCAATCTGTATGCCTCTTCCTTGGATCTAATACTATCTCTAATATCCCTTGTAAGCCATGGATTTGCCACCTTTCCTATTTTATGTTTGCGCTAGACAGGAAAAGTCAGTTGTTGAAGTTCACCCATGCGCTCTTTGAACGTTTGCCATTGCCTATTCACCATCCTCCCTTTAAGTAACGTTTCCCAATCCATCATAGCCAACTCATGCCTCATACCATCGTAGTTTCCTTTATTAAGATTCAGGACCCTAGATTCAGAATCAACTACGTCACTCTCCATCTTGATGAAGAATTCTATCATGTTACGGTCGCTCATCCCCAAGGGGCCTCGCATAACTAGATTGCCAATTATTCCTTTCTCATTACTCAATACCCAGTCTAGGATGGCCTGTTCTCTAAAATAGGCATAGGGCAAATAAGATTAAAGAAACTAATGCGTGTTTCAAAGACTGGTGTGGGAGAAGTGGGGTTTGTGGGGCACTGGCACCAGTATTTGGGATAGTAGGAACAGTACCGTTGGGGTGGTCTACACCTGAACTGTGCTGGGGCAGGTGTCCTTGCGAGCTGCCTAACTAAGGAAGTAGAGAAGATTTTAAACTGAACAGTAGAGGCAAGCGATCAAATTTGGGAAGATGTGGTAAACTAAAGAGTAGAGACAAGGCAAGTGAGACAGCTATTAATATGCGAAATAATACACAGGCTGTGACAGGAAGGGAAACAGAGTACAATTCTCAGGAGTAAATTAGCAGAAAAGGCTAGATGCTGCAAAAATAATCAAAACTAAAGGCTCCTTATCTAAACACGCGTAGCATTCGAAACAAAACAGATGAACTGACAGTGCAAATAGAAATAAATAAGTATGATCTGATAGAAATTACAAAGACATGCTACAGGATGACATAGGTTGGGACCTGAATATTGAAGGGTACGTGACATAGAGGGAGGACAGAAAATTAGGAAAAGGTTGAGGAGTGGTTCTGTTAATTAATGATGGTATTAGCACATTAGAGAGGGATGACCTAAGTTCAGAAGCCCAGGATTTGAAATGGTTTGGGTTGAGATGAGGAATGATAAAGGCAGGAAGTCACTTGTGCTAGTGGCGCACAGGCCACCTAATTATAACTACACCGTAGGACAGAGTATAAAAAAGGAGATAATGGGAGTTTGCCAGAAAGGTACAACAATACTCACGGGGGATTTTAATCTACATATGGACTGGAAAAATCAGATGGGCAAAGGTAGCGTAGATGAAGAGTTCATAGAATGTTTTCAGGATAGTTTCTTAGAACAGCACATTCTGGTGTCAACCAGAGAGCAGGGTATACCAGACCTGGTATTGAGCAATGAGATAGGATTAATTGATAACCTCCTAGTGAAGGCACCCCTAGCTAGCAGTGATCATAGTTTGATGGAATTTTACATTCATTTTGAGGGAGAAATGAGTGCATCCAAGACTAGTATTTTAAACTTAAATAAAGGCAACTATGAGGGCACAAAAGCAGAGCTGGCTAAAGTAAACCGGAAAATGAGGTTAAGGAATAGGTCAATAGAAGTTCAGTGGCAGACATTTAAAGGGATATTTCAGAATATATACATTCCAATGGGAAAGGAAAATTCCAAAGGGAGGGCCCACCATCTGAGGTTAAGGAAAAAAAGTTAAAGACAGTTTCAAACTTAAAGAAAAAGCATATAGTTATGCAAAGATGGGTGGTAGGTCAGAAGATTGGAAAGAATACACAGAACAGCAAATGATGACAAAGGTTTATAAGTAGAGAAATATTAGAATATGAGAGAAAGCTATTTAGTAATATAAAGATGACTGGTAAGAGTTTCTATAGATATTTAAATAGGAAAAGAGTTATAAAGTAATAAAGTGAGCATTGGTCCTATACAAAGTGCGTCTGGGGAATTGATAGTGGAAAGGAGGGAGATGGCGGACAAATTAAACAGGTATTTTGCTCCGGTCTTCACTGTAAAGGACACAAGTAACATCCTGGAAGTAGCTGCAAATCAGGAAGTGGAAGGGAGGGAGGAACTCGGGAAAATTATAATCACAAACTGGTATTGAGCAAATTGTTGGGGCTGCGGGCTGACAAATTCCCAGGTCCAAATGGACTTCACCCTAAGGTCTTGAAAGAAGTGGCTAGTGAGATAGTTGATGCACTAATTTTAATTTTCCAAAGTTCGCTAGGTTCATGGAAGGTTCCATTAGATTTGAAAATAGCAAATATATCTCCTTTATTCAAAAAGGGAGGGAGACAGAAAGCAGGAAACTATAAGCCAGTCAGCCTAACATCTGTCATAGGGAAAATGTTACGCGCTATTATTAAAGATGTTATAGCAGGGCACTTAGAAAAAATCAAGGCAATCAGACAGAGTCAACATGGTTTTGTAAAATGCAAATCATGTTTAACCAACTTATTGGAGTTTTTTGAAGGAATCACATATGCTGTGGATAAAAGGAGCAGGTGGATGTCCTGTACTAAGATTTAAAGAAGGCATTTAAGAGTCAACTGCATTGCTGTGGGTCTGGAGTCATGTGTAGGCCAGGTAAGGGCAGCAGATTTCTGTCCCTATAGAATGGAACATAGGATATTGGTGAACCAGATGGGCTTTTACAACAATTGGCAATGCTTTGTGGTCATCATCAGACTTTTAATTCCAGATTTTTATTCAATTTAAATTTCACCATTTTCCATGGTGGGATTTGAACCTGGGTTCCTCAGAGAATTATCCTGGGTGTTCTGCAATACTAGTCCAGTGACAATACCACTATGCCACCACCTCCCCCAATGAAAGATGATCTACTGCTCCCTGATATTACGCTGAGCTTCTGTGGGTCAGAGCAGGAGGCCCAGGACACAGTTGGAGTGGAGACCAGAATTAAAATGACAGGAGATTGGGAGCTCAGAGCCATGCCCACAAACTGAATTGGAGGAGTCTGCAAAGGGCATCCAATCTGCATTTTCTCTCCCCCAATGTAAAGGAGACAGTGCTGAAAGTAGCAAATACAGTTGTTAAACTGAAAGAAGTACATCACATTATCACCTGGGAGGAGTGTTTAGGATCCTGGACAGTGAGAAATAAGGAGGTGTGGCATCTCCTGTTTACCTTTCATTTACTCTATCTTTCCTGTAGACCTTAAAACTGGATATATTTAATTCCCAGTCCTGACCATCTTGCGGCCATGTATCCATAATGGGTAGCGTGCCATAACCTCCAAGTTAAATATGCACCTGCAACTAATTGAATTTGTACTTTATACTCTGCGATTTCTACACACTAACCGGCACTTCTGTTCTTACATATTTCTTATTTTTTTGTCCTCATTTCATTTCTTTACATCTTTTATTTTCCTTTCATCTGTCCAGGTTTGAATGCCTGCCCCCATCGACACTGTTTCTACTGGAACTTCCAGACTTCAATACCATCGCCAACAAGGCTAATTCATCTCTGCAAACCTGTCTCATTGTAGAAGTCAACTCTACTGGAAACATGAATTATCCAGCATCAGCTCAGCCTGCCGACCTCTGTGAAGGAATTCACCACTGAGCTTTTGATTCTGGACTCATGTGAAACAATAATACTTTGCTCTGTGGTCTTTGCCCTGTAAATCAATCTTTCTCTATCCCTCATTTATTGTATGAATGCACAGGGAGCTACATAGCGACACCCCCCCTCCCGCGTTTTGAGTGTGTGTAAATAAACTAATGCTCTGAGTTCACCCTTCCTCTGGGGTTATTAATAGAAACTGCATCACACCAAAGCTGAGGGGTTGGGAAATACGCCACTGCTTATAAAGGAGAAAATCAAAATCAAAACAGCTTTCTGTTCATGGACGGGTGGTGAGAGGAGAAATCAGGGCTGTTTAAATTCAATCCCCTCCTGTCAGTAACACTACAATTCTCAGAACCACATTTCAGGAACAATATCAAGGCTTTGGATTGGGTTCAAAGGAAATTTAACAGGATGATGCCAGGAATGAGGGGCATCTTTTACACGGAGAGATTGGAGAAACTTGGATTGTTCTCTATAATAGGGAAGGTGAGGAGCAGGCAGGGCAGTGAGATTCAAAGTGGAGGGGTTTTGATGGATGATGCAGAAGAATCAAGCAAATGGCAAGTGTAGGCAACGATTTAAAGTAATTGGCAAAAGAACGGGAGGGGAAGTGAAAAAAATCAGTGGGTTGTTTAATATCTGGGTGCACAACATGAAGGAGTAACGTAAGCAGATTTCAGAGAAATTTCAAGTGGCCAGGTCAGTGGGGTACAGGTGTGGGCTGGGTCAGTGGGGTGTGGGCTGGGTCAGTGGGGTGTCTAAAATTCACTTGTGACTGTGTTTTGTGACAGAAAATGATCTCAGTTCAGTTTCCATTGTACGGCCTCATGCTGGATAATTGTGCTGGGTGGTCAGACTCTCTCAGTCTCATTCTCGCCAATTCCTGCCTTACCTTGTAATCTTTGTGTACTGTCTACAGGACCAATATTTATCAGAGTAAATAGGGCTTTCTCTCACCTTTCTCCCCATGTCAATCTATGACAACTCTTTGAATTGAAAAGGTTCTCTCCAGTTGGTTCTCTCTCAATCCTGTGCTGGTTCACCTGTTGCTCCTCAGTCTACAATCCCTGTTTACTTCCAGCTGTGTCCTTCACTCCATCATTCATTGGGAGATCTAATTATTACAGGATATAAAATGTGATGACAATTGACAATATGAAGTAGAATGTCACTTTCCCCAGATCCCTGGCCTGTCCTCCTGGGCTTACAGCAAATAGCTAGAATTTGGGTGAAAATGTTTTGATTACTGTCCCACCACTGGCCTCCCGCCATCTCCTCACATCTGTCAACCTCTGATCTTTTTTTTATATTCGTTCACGCGATGTGGGCATTGCTGGCTAGGCCAGCATTTATTGCCCATCCCTAATTGCCCTTACGAATGTGGTGGTGAGCTGCTTTCCTGAATCACTGCAGTCCATGTGGTATCGGTCTGTGATGATCTGTCTTACTCTCTGTCTCCAACATGTGCATGTGGTGCTGTCTCCTCATCAGCCTCCTCCACTGTCTGCATCTCTCTCTCTCTCTTCCCTTATCTCGACCCATGTTATCCCCACTTGCAGCTCATACCCTATATCACCCAATCTGTCTACCCCTTTGTGTCCACGATCTGATTTACTATCTTCCTTTGTCCTATCTTTCCCACTCTATCAGTTTGCGCCATTAACCACTTTCTCCAGCTGCCCACATCAGCCTCTCTCTCTCTTTTTCTGTCTCCCCTGCCCGTCACTTTCCCTCAGTCCCCTCATGTCTCTCCTCACATCCGTATCTCTCCATCTACCCTTTTATTCTCTTGCTGTCTTTCTTCCACCTGGTGCCCCATCTCTCTGTCTCTCCCTAAACCTGCCCCTTGTTTCTCTGTCTCCCCAGTTCACCTCTGTCTGTATACCTCATGTCTCTCTCAGTCTCCCATATCTATGTCTGTCTTACCACAGCCATGTCTATCTCCCCCATCTGTCTCATCTCTGTCTATATCCCATGTCTGTGTCTTACCCTCCCCTCATCTGGCTCCCTCTCCCTCCCTGTAGCTCTGCACCTCCCTCTGTCCTTTGCTCATCTGTAATTCCCTCTTTCATTCCCATGCACCTCTCCCTATTGTTTCCTTGTCTGTCTCTCCATCTTTCAACCATCTTTCCCGGCTCTGTATATCCTCCATCTGTCTCCCCATTAAATGCCCTCCAAATACTTAACTCTCCACTCATGCTTCTCTCTCTCTTTGACTCCACCCATCCCTCTCACTCACTCTGCCCCCACACTCCCAGTATTTCTCACATCACTCTCTCCATGTCCCCCCCATCCAGCTCCTCCATCTGCTTTTGTTTCCAGTCTGTCTCTACCCAGTTGACTCCCAGTCTGCTTCTCTCTTTTTCTCCCCCATCTATCCCCCCACAATCTGTATCCACAGGTCTCTCTTTCTATCCCTCTGTCTGTTTCCTATGTATGTCTAGCCAGTTTGTCTTCACATTTCTGTCTCTCTTTCCCACCTGTCTGAATCAATATGCCTGCCTCCCATCTCTCCCAGCAGCCCCCCTCCCACCAGCCACCTCCCCCCCCACCACCCCCGGATGCCGCCCCCCATTGGTCTCTTTCCCTGTCACCTTGCCTGACTCCCTCACTGTCTCTCTATTTCCTCTTCTCTGCTTCACCCCATCAGTTTGCCCCTGACCTGTCACTTTGTGCCTCCCACATCTGTCTGTCTCCACAAGTCTGCCTGTCCCCTTCCCTCAGGATTTCCCTCCACCAGTTGATGTCCCCACCATCTGCCTCTTGTACTGAATCTGTCAGATTGTTACTCTGGAAATAGAGGAAATGGCTCAGCAAAAATAACTGAAAATGGAAATAACAAAAGCACCATCACGTGTGCAGAGCTCAGTAAGAGGAAGGTTAACCCTGAACATTCAGACAGGTTTTTTTATTTAACAATGAAGTTGTGATTCCAGTAATGGGATCCCTCCACAGACACAGCTGGACGAGCTTTGTTTTTCCAGCAGTTTCGATGTTTATTATAAACAAACCGCTCACTGGAAATCCCCCAATTCACGGCAGGAAGCAGCAACGCACATGCGCGGGAGACTGATACACCCCCGCGCATGCGCATCGATGTTTCGGTCCCGCCCCCTCCTGTGAATATTCACATGTGACTAGCGCCGGGCATGCGCAGTCGGTTCTGTTGCTCCACCCTCAGCTGCACATTGAATATCACAGTCACCAAAACAGCAGAGAGAGAAACAGAGTGAATCCCACATTGACACAGATTAGAGAGTCTGACAGTAACAGAGATGGACAGACATTGAAATGTTCCAGCTCACAGGCAGTACCAGACACTGAAAGATTCAATCATATAAAAGCAAAATATTACAGGTGCTGGAAATGTGAAATTGAAACAGAAAATACTGAAAGACTCAGCAGGTCTGGCAGCATCTGTGGAGAGAGAAACAGTTAACGGTTCGAGTCCGTGTGACTCAGAATGAATTTCACACTTGGACATAGTGCAGAAATTGACAATTCACACTAAATCGGAGTCATATACCATATACCAGACAATCTCTACAAACATCATTCACAACCATTGAAATATTAATGTCTGAACAGTCAGTTTTTGTTGTACGAAACTGGTAAAATATAAGAGGAAAATACTGTAAAGTAGATAGAAAAGTTTAAATAATATTACAACTGTTTGATCTAACAAAATGCACTTAGATCTCGTCTCCATCCCCATAATTCCCAATTTTCCTCAGTCCTATTAAATGTGAATAATTATTGTATGTTGTGTCCTTGTTGGATCAGTTCTTCAGTCACAGTTTGAAGGTTGCTTGTTTTTTTTGAAGTTATGCAGAGACACTAAGAAGAAAAAATCCATCCTAAATGAATTGTGAATGGTGATGTCTCTGCACAATGTTTGGGACTTCAAAATTAACAGTTATTGATATGGAGTATATAGATGTTACTTTCCAGCTACCAGCTGCTGTTTAACACTCAATAAACCAGCAGTCATCAAATCAGAATTGTTAATCTTTCACTAAGAGTGCCGATATCCAAAATCACACCATTCCCAGAAATCTAACCTGTCAACTTCATTGTTCTGAAGTGTGGGGACATGTACTGGCAGGAAATGAGGTGGAAAGGGGGGGGGAAAGGATTTTAAAAAGGGGGTTAAAAAGGTTAAAACAATGAATGAATGAATGAAAATGAAAATAAGTAAATAAAAGGTTTTTTTTAAAAAGGGATTTAAAAAGGGGTGAAGATTGAGGAGCGAGTTCATGGTCTGAAGTTGTGGAAGTCAATATTAAGTCCAGAGGCTGTAAAGTGCCTGATCGGAAGATCAGATGCTGTTCTTCCAGTTTGTGTTGGGCTTCACTGGAACATTGCAGCAGGCCAAGGAAGGACATGTGGGCATGAGAGCAGGATGGCATGTTGAAATGGAAAGTGACAGGAAAGTCAGGATCACGCTTGCGGACAGACTGAAGGTGTTCTGCAAAGCAGTCACCCAGTCTGCGCTTGGTTTCCCCAGTGTAGAGGAGACGGCATTGGGAGCAGCAAATACAGTAGACCAAATTGAAGAAGGTGCAAGTGAAGCATTGCTTCACCTGAAAGGAGTATTAGGCCCTTCGACAGTGAGGAAGGAGGAGGTAAAGGGGCAGGTGTTGCACCTTCTGCGATTGCATGTGATGGTGTTGTGGGAAGGGGATGAGGTGTTAGGGGTGATGGAAGAGTGGACCAGGGTCTCATGGAGGGGATGGTCCATACAGAATGCTGACAGGGAGGGTGAGGGGAAAATGTTTTAGGTGTTCGCATCATGCTGCAATTGGCGGAAATGGTGGAGGGTGATCATTTGAATGCCGAGGCTGGTGGAGAGAAAAGCGAGGACAAGGGGGGCCCTATGATGGTTCTGGGAGAGAGGGGAAGGTGTGAAGGCAGAGGCGTGGGAGATGGGTCGGACACGGTTGAGGGCCCTGTCAACACAGTGAGGGGTAAACCTCAGTTAAGCAAGAAGAGAGACATGTCAGGAGCCCCATTTTGGAAGGTGGCATCATCAGAACAGATGCGATGGAGGGGAAGGAACTGAGAGAATGGGATGGAATCCTTACAGGAAGCGGGGTGTGAGGAGCTGTAGTCGATGTAGCTGTGGGAGTCGGTGGGCTTGGAATGAATATTAGTGGACAGTCTATCACCACAGCAGCTTTTAGCTTCCTTGGAGCTGAAAGTTTCATCTGAACTTCCTCTCCACTGACATAATTGGATTATCCCCCCTTTATTTTTGTAAATTTCTAATTTGATTTCAGAGTTGCAGATTTTGTGTTGAAAGCTCACTGGGTACCCAGGGCAGCTCCTTTGATTGACAGCTCACTCTCTCTCTCCCTCTCTCCCCCACATGACCCGCCGCAGCGTCACACCCCCTTTCCGAGCTGAGACTGCGCCCTGCCGCCACTGAGCCGCGTTCCCTTAGCAACGGAGGGGAACACGGTTAACGTTTCGAGTCCGTATGACTCTTCAACAGAACTAAAGAAAAATAGAAGAGAGGTGAAATATAAACTGATTTAAGGGGGGTGGGACGGGTAGAGCTGGATAGAGGGCCAGTGATAGGTGGAGATAACTAAAAGATGTCACAGACAAAAGGACAAAGAGGTGTTGACGGTGGGGATATTATCTAAGGAATGTGCTAATTAAAGGTAGAAAGCAGGACGAGCAAGGTACAGATAGCCCTAGTGAGGGGTGGGGGGGGGGGGGGGGGGGGGGGGTGGGTGGGGGTGGAGGAATCGAAAAAGGCTAAAAAATAGGCGAAAAAATAATGGAAATAGGTGGGAAAAGAAAAATCTATGTAAATTAATCGGAAAAAAAAGGGGGGGGATTGGAAAGGGGGTGGAGATGGAGGAGAGAGTTCATGATCAAAAATTGTTGAACTCAATATTCAGTCCGGAAGGCTGTAAAGTGCCTAATCGGAAGATGAGGTGCTGTTCCTCCAGTTTGCGTTGAGCTTCACTGGAACAATGCAGCAGGCCAAGGAGAGACATGTGGGCATGAGAGCAGGGTGGAGTGTTGAAATTGCAAGCGACAGGAAGGTCTGGATCATGCTTGTGGACAGACCGAAGGTGTTCTGCAAAGCGGTTACCCAGTCTGTGTTTGGTCTCTCCAGTGTAGTGGAAACCGCATTGGGAGCAACGAATGCAGTAGACTAAATTGAGGGAAGTGCAATTGAAATGCTGCTTCACTTGAAAGGAGTGTTTAGGCCCTTGGACGGTGAGGAGAGGGGAAGTAAAGAGGCAGGTGTTGCACCTTCTGCAGTTGCATGGGAAGGTGCCGTGGGAGGGTGTTGAGGTGTAGGGGGTGATGGAGGAGTGGACCAGGGTGTCCCGGAGGGAGCTATCCCTGCAGAATGCCGCCAGGGGGGGTGAAGGGAAGAAGTGTTTGGTGGTGGCATCATGCTGGAGTTGGCGGAAATGGCGGAGGATGATCCTTTGAATGCAGAGGCTGGTGGGGTGATAAGTGAGGACAAGGGGGACCCTATCATGTTTCTGGGAGGGAGAGGAAGGTGTGAGGGCGGATGCGCGGGAGATGGGCCCTGTCAACCACCGTGGGTGGAAAACCTCGGTTAAATAAGAAGGAATACATGTCAGAGGAACTGTTTTTGAAAGTGGCATCATCAGAACAGATGCAACGGAGGAAAAGGAACTGAGAGAATGGGATGGAGTCCTTACAGGAAGTGGGGTGTGAGGAGCTGTAGTCGAGGTAGCTGTGGGAGTCGGTAGGCTTGTAATGGATATTGGTGGACAGTCTGTCACCAGAAATTGAGACAGAGAGGTCAAGGAAGGGAAGGGAAGTGTCAGAGATGGACCATGTGAAAATGGGGTGGAAATTGGAAGCAAAATCAATACATTTTTCCAGGTCCAGACGAGAGCATGAAGCAGCACCAAAATACTCATCGATGTACCGGAGAAAGAGTTGTGGGAGGGGGCCGGAGTAGGACTGGAACAAGGAATGTTCCACATACCCCATAAAGAGACAGGCATAACTGGGGCCCATGCGGGTACCCATAGCCACACCTTTTATTTGGAGGATGTGAGAGGAGTTAAAGGAGAAATTGTTGAGTATGAGAACAAGTTCAGCCAGACGGAGAGTAGTGGTGGATGGGGATTGTTCGGGCCTCTGTTCAAGGAAGAAGCTAAGGGCCCTCAGACCATCCCAGTGGAGGATGGAGGTGAAGAGGAGGCGGTTGGGGCCAGGGAACTGGAAATTGTTGATATGATGTAGGGTGTCAGAGAAATCACGGATGTAGGTGGGAAGGGATTGGACAAGGGGAGAGAGAATGGAGTCAAGATAGCAAGAAATGAGTTCCGTGGGGCAGGAACAGGCTGACACGATCGGTCTGCCGGGACAGTCCTGTTTGTGGATTTTGGGCAGGAGGTAGAAGCGGACCGTCCGAGGTTGGGAGACTATTAGGTTGGAAGCTGTGGAAGGAAGATCTCCAGAGCAGATGAGCTCAGTAACATCCTGGAAACAAGGGCTTGACAGCATGGTTCAGGTCTAGACCGCCCCAACGGTACAGATCCTACTTTCCCCAATACTGGTGCTAGTGCCTCATGAACCAGAACCAGTCTTTGAGCCACATATTGATTTTTCTAATCTTATTTGCCCTATGCTAATTTGCATGTGGCGCAGGTAATAATCCAGAGATTATTACCTTTGAGATTCTGCTTCTTAATTTGGTATATAGGTGCCATGCTCAGTTAGCGCATCCACCCTGCAGCCCCCACTCTCATCCAAACAAGCTGAGAGAACCTTAAACCTGCTGGACAATTGCAAAGGCTGAGCCCCTGCGTTCAGGGTTCCCTTACCTTCCTCATTCACAGTCACACTCTCCTGTCCCTGACCACTGCCCAAATCAGAAGACCCTGTCCTAAGAGATGTGACTGCCTCCAGGTACAAAGTATCCAGGTAACTCTCCCGTTCCCTAATGTGTTACACTGTCTGCAGTGCGGCCTGCAGCTCAATGAATCTGAGCCAAAGTTGTTGGAGCCGCAAACATGTACTGCAGATGTGATTGCCATGGCGTTATGCGTTATGGAAGAGGTTACAGGGATAGGGAGAAGAGGGGCTTTGTAGGGATGTCAGCAGGATGATGAGAGGGTTGTCCTATGATGGCAGGTTGAGTAAATTGGGCCTATTCTGGGTTGAGAACAATGAGAGGTGATCTCATTGAAAGATACAAGAGTCTGAAGGGGCTTGACGGTGTAGACGCTGAGAGGTTCTTTCCCCTAGTTTGGGAATCGAGAACATGGGGCCACAGTGTCAAGACAAGGAGTGGATCTTTTAAGACTGAGATAAGGAGACTCAAATGAAGTGAATCCTTGGAATTCTCTACCCGAGAGATGGTGGACGCTCCATTGTTGAGTATATTCAAGACTGAGATCGAGATGTTTGATCTCTCATGAAATCAAGCGAAATGAGGATCGGGCAGGAAAGTGGAGTTGAGACAAAGGAGCAGCCCTGATCATATTGAATGGCAGAGCAGACTCAAGGGGCCATATAGTCGCCTCCTGCTCCTATTTTTTACATTCTTAAGTTAAAATCCAGGCATCTCCTGATTCAGAGCCAATATAGTAACACTCTAATAGATACTTACAATTCACTGCCTGGCAAACAGAAAGGGAAGGCATTGATGTCTGTGGAGGAGCAGTCAGTGTCACAGCAGTATTTGAGTTCGCACACTGGGTCAATCAGATTACAGGTGCAAATGGGAACAAGACAGAGAGAGAGAAGGATCTTATAATGGAGCATGAACAGTCTCAAAAACCACCTCCCTCCCATGTCTGAATTTACAATCACCACTTTCTCCATTTCCCAAAATCAATCTGCAAACTAATCCTGCCACTGCTTTCTACTTATTCAATAAGAGATTCCAGTTATGCAACTGAACCCTTCAAATTAAAAATAATGTTAATTTGTGGTACAATGTTAATGGTATTGCAGGAACAGCGACACCTGGGGGATAACAAACACAGATGTTTAAAAATAACACAAGTTGAGACAATTGTTTTAAAAGCTAGGAATCTTCAGCTTCATAAACAAATCTATACATTACAAACACGAAGAAGTTATGTTAAAAGTTATGTTATCAGTCATCGGTTCCACCTCAGCTGCGTCCAATTCTGGGTCCCTGGATTGGATTACTACAACAGTACCAGGAATCAGGAACTTGACCAAATGAACTGCAGCCGTTCAAGAAGCTGGTTCAGCACCACCTTCTCAAGGGAAATTAGGGATGGGCAACAAATGCTGACTTTGCCAGTCACATCTCATAAAAGAGAAAAAACTTCAGTTATGTGAAGACCCTGGGGAAACTAGTGCTGTTCTCCTTAGAGCATAGAAGGGAGATTGAACAGAGAAATTTAAAATGAACAATGTTTTGATAGTGAGGGAGAAAGGATTTCCACTGACATAAGTGTTTCGAATGACAGAAGGGTGGGAGGTAGAGGACGACAGGTTTATGGTATTCTGTAATTGTGGTAAAAGAAGCAGAGGGAGGTGAGTTTTTATTTTAAACATTGAGTTATGATGATCTGGAAGGAATTATCTGAAGGAGTGAGGGCACAAGTAACTCCCCATCCTGTCCCCTCTCCAACTGCCTGCTCTGACAGAGGATTTTAGTGTGTTTAAAGGGATTGGTCAGGAGACAGAAACTTTACTCACTGGTGGGGGAGCCCAGGACAAGGGGACAAATATCTTAATATCAGAGTCAGGATATTGAGGAGAGAAAGTTAGGAAACGCTTCCTCACACAAAGGCTGGTGGAAGTGGGGAAGTCTCTCCCACATAAAGCAGCAGACATTAGCTGAGTGAATAATGTTCAGCCTGAGATGGGGATATTTTTGCTGCCCGAGGCTGTGGATATGAAGCCCAGGCGGCCGGATGGAGTTTGTCTCCCAGATCAGTCATGATCTGAGTGAATGGGCGGCTCAGGCTGGAGGGGCTGAATGGCTCCTCCTGTTCCCGCTGCCAGAGCTCAGAGCCCGCTTTACCTCCGGGGGGCCGGGCCGGGCCGGGCCGGGCCGGCGGGCGGGGGGGACATTGCCGGGTCCTGGAGCTGGGGGTGGCCATTCGGCCGCTTTGATCCGGGACAGCCCACCTTTCAGATACTTTACCCCTTGTCTGATATCGGTTACCTTTATGTCTGTTATTTTTATTTTAGGGTCAGGAACAATGCCCAGGTTCACAGAGACTCAGCCCCGGACCGTGTTGCTGGTTCCCCTCCCCCCCGAGCGTGGACACTCTCAGTAACCGGGCTCCCGGCTCCCCCGACACTGAAAACAAGGCGGCTCATCAGCCGGGCCCGGCCCGTTGCTAAGGGAACGCGGCTCAGTGGCGGCAGGGCGCAGGCGCGGCGTCTCAGCTCGGAAAGGGGGTGTGACGCTGAGGCGGGTCACGTGGGAGAGGGAGGGGGGGAGAGAGAGAGAGTGAGCTGTCAATCAAAGCAGCTGCTGTGGATTCCCAGTGAGCTTTCAATACAAAATCTGCAACTCTGAAATCAAATGAGAAATTTACAAAAACGAAGGGGGGAAAATGCAAATATGTCAGTAGAGAGGAAGATCAGATGAAACTTTCAGCTCCAAGGAAGCTGAAAGCTGCTGTGGTGATAGACTGACCACCAATATTCATTCCAAACCCACTGACTCCCACAGCTACATCGACTACAGCTCCTCACACCCCGCTTCCTGTAAGGATTCCATCCCATTCTCTCAGTTCCTTCACCTCCTTCGCATCTGTTCTGGTGATTCCACCTTCCAAAATGGGGCTCCTGACATGTCTCCCTTCTTGCTTAACTGAGGTTTACCCCTCACTGTGTTGACAGGGTCCTCAACCGTGTCTGACCCATCTCCCACACCTCTGCCTTCACACCTTCCCCTCTCTCCCAGAACCATGATAGGGCCCCCTTGTCCTCGCTTTTCTTCCCACCAGCCTCTGCATTCAAATGATCATCCTCCACCCTTTCCACCAGTTGCAGCATGATGCCAACACCTAAAACATTTTCCCCTCACCCTCCCTGTCAGCATTGTGTAGGGACCATTTCCTCCATGAGACCCTGGTCCACTCTTCCATCACCCCTAACACCTCACGCCCTTCCCACAACACCTTCCCATGCAATTGCAGAAGGTGCAACACCTGCCCCTTTAGCTCCTCCTTCCTCACCATCCAAGGGCCTAAATAATCCTTTCAGGTGAAGCAATGCTTCACTTGCACCTTCTTCAATTTGGTCTACTGTATTTGCTGCTCCCAATGCAGTCTCCTCTACACTGGCGAAACCAAACGCAGACTGGGTCACTGCTTTGCAGAACACCTTCAGTCTCTCCGCAAGCATGATCCTGACTTTCCTGTCACTTTCCATTTCAACATGCCATCCTGCTCTCATGCTCACATGTCCATCCTTGGCCTGCTGCAATGTTCCAGTGAAGCCCAACGCAAACTGGAAGAACAGCATTGGATCTTCCAATCAGGTACTTCACAGCCTCTGGACTTAACATTGTCTCCCACAACTTCAGACCATGAACTCTCTCCTCTATCTTCACCCCTTTGTAAATCCCTTTTTTAAAAAAAATCTTTTATTTACTTATTTTCATTTTCATTCTTGTTTTAACCTTTTTTAACCCCTTTTAAAAAATCCTTTTCCCCCTACCCTCACACCTCATTTCCTGCCAGTACATGTCCCCACACTTCAGAACAATGAAGTTGACAGGTTAGATTTCTGGGAATGGTGTGATTTTGGATATCAGCACTCTTAGTGAAAGATTAACAATTCGGATTTGAGTTTATTGAGTGTTAAACAGCAGCTGGTAGCTGGAAAGTAACATCTATATACTCCATATCAATAACTGCTAATTTTGAAGTCCCAAACATTTTGCAGAGACATCGCTATTCACAATTCATTTAGGATGGGTTTTTTTCTGCTTAGTGTCTCTGCATAACTTCAAAAAATACAAGCAACCTACAAACTGTGACTGAAGAACTGATCCAACAAGGACACAACATACAATAATTGTTCATATTTAATAGGACTGGGGAAAATTGAGAGTTATGGGGATGGAGATGAGATCTAAGTGCATTTTGTTAGATTAAACAGTTATAATATTATTTAAACTTTTCCATCTATTATTTTACCAGTTTTGTACAACAAAAACTGACTGTCTCAGACATTAATATTTCAATGGTTGTGGAATGATGTTTGTAGAGATTGTCTTGTATATGGTACATGACTCCGATTTAGTGTAAATTGTCAATCTCTGCACTCTGTCCAAGTGTGAAATTCATTCTGAGTCATACGGACTCGAAACGTTAACTGTTTCTCTCTCCACAGATGCTGCCAGACCTGCTGAGTCTTTCAGTATTTTCTGTTTCAATTTCACATTTCCAGCACTCGTAATATTTATAATAAAATGTTTATAATAAAATAAAAGCAAAATACTGCAGATGCTGGAAATCTGAAACAAAAACAAAAATACCTGCAAAAACTCAGCAGGTCTGACAGCAGCTGCGGAGAGGAACACAGTTAACGTTTTCAGTCCAAATGACTCTTCATCAGAACTGAGTGAATATTGAAATGAGGTGAAATATAAGCTGGTTTAAGGTGGGGGGGGGAGGGGGGAGGGGGGAGGGGTAGGTAGAGCTGGATAGAGGGCCAGTGATAGATGGAGATATCCAAAAGATGTCATAGACAAAAGGACAAAAAGGTGTTGACGGTGGTGATATTATCTAAGGAATGTGCTAATGCTGACATTAAGGGTAGAAAGCAGGACGAGCAAGGTACAGATAGCCCTAGTGGGGGTGGGGTGGGGGGAAGGGATCAAAATAGGCTAAAAGGTGGAGATAAAATAATGGATGGAAATACATTTAAAAATAACGGAAATAGGTGGGAAAAGAAAAATATATTTAAACTATTTGAAAAAGGGGGATTGGAAAGGGAGTGGGGATGGATGAGAGAGTTCATGATCTGAAGTTGTTGAACTCAATGTTAAGTCCGGAAGGCTGCAAAGTGCCTAGTCGGAAGATGAGGTGCTGTTCCTCCAGTTTGTGTTGAGCTTCATTGGAACATTGCAGCAGGACAAGGACGAACATGTGGGCATGAGAGCAGGGTGGAGTGTTGAAATGGCAAGCGACAGGAAGGTCTGGGTCATGCTTGCAGACAGACCGAAGGTGTTCTGCAAAGCAATAACCCAGTCTGTGCTTGGTCTCTCCAATGTAGAGACAACCTCATTCGAAGCAGCGAATGCAGTAGACTAAATTGAGGAAAGTGCTGCTTCACTTGAAAGGAGTGTATGGGCCCTTGGACAGTGAGGAGTGGGGAAGTAAAGGGGCAGGTGTTAAACCTTCTGTGATTGCATGGGAAGGTGCCGTGGGATGGGGTTGAGGTGTAGGGGGTGATAGAGGAGTGGACCAGAGTGAACCGAAGGGAATGATCCCTGCGGAATGCCGCTGGCAGGGTGGAGGGAAGATGTGATTGGTGGTTGCATCATGCTGGAGTTGGCGGAAATGGCGGAGGATGATCCTTTGATTGCGGAGGCTGGTAGGGTGATAAGCGAGGACAAGGGGAACCCAATCATGGTTCTGGGAGGGAGAGGAAAGTGTGAGGGCAGATGCGCAGGAGATGGGCTGGACACGGTTGAGGGCCCTGTCAACCACAGTGGATGGAAAACCTTGGTTACGGAAGAAGGAAGACATGTCAGAGGAACTGTTTTTGAAAGTGGCATCATCAGAACACATGCGACAGAGGCGAAGGAACTGAGAGAATGGGATGGAGTTCTTACATTAATCAGGGTGTGAGGAGCTGTAGTTGAGGTAGCTGTCAGAGTCGGAAGGCTTGTAAGACTCAGATAAGGAGACTCAAATATAGTGAATCCTTGGAATTCTCTACCCGAGAGATGGTGGACGCTCCATTGTTGAGTATATTCAAGACTGAGATTGAAATGTTTGATCTCTCAGGAAAAAAAGCGAAATGAGGATCGGGAAGGAAAGTTGAGTTGAGACAAAGGAGCAGCCCTGATCATATTGGATGGCAGAGCAGACTCAAGGGGCCATACAGTCGACTCCTGCTCATAGTTTTTACATTCTTAAGTTAAAATCCAGGCATCTCCTGATTCAGAGCCAATATAATAATACTCTAATAGACACTTACAATTCTCTGCCTGGCAAACAGAAAGGGAAGACATAGATGTCTGTGGAGGAGCAGTCAGTGTCACAGCAGCAATTGAGTTCGCACACTGGGTCAATCAGATTACAGGTGCAAATGGGAACAGCTGGAACAAGACAGAGAGAGAGAAGGATCTTATAATGGAGCATGAACAGACTCAAAAACCACCTCCCTCCCTTGTCTGAATTTACAATCACCACCTTCTCCATTTACCAAAATCAATCTGCAAACTTATCCTGCCACTGCTTTCTACTTATTCAATTAGAGATTCCAGATATGCAACTGAACCCTTCAAATTAAAAATAATGTTAATTTGAGGTACAATGTTAATGGTATTGCAGGAACAGCGACACCTGGGGGATAACTAACACAGATGTTTAAAGATAACACGACAAGTTGAGACAATTGTTTTAAAAGCAAGGAATCTTCAGCTTCATAAACAAATCTATAAATTACAAACACGAGGAAGTTATGTTTAAAGTTATGTTATCAGTCATCGGTTCTGCCTCAGCCGCATCCAATTCTGGGTTCCTGGACCGGATTACCACAACAGTACCAGGAATCAGGAACATTACCAAATGAACTGCAGTGGTTCAAGAAGCTGGTTCAGCACCACCTTCTCATGGGAAATTAGGGATGGGCAACAAATGCTGACCTTGCCAGTCACATATAATAAAAGAGAAAAAACTTCAGTTATGTGAAGACCCTGGGGAAACTAGTGCTGTTCTCCTTAGAGCGTAGAAGGGAGATTGAACAGAGAAGTTTAAAATGAACAATGTTTTGATAGTGAGGGAGAAAGGATTTCCACTGACATAAGTGTTTCGAATGACAGAGGGTGGGAGGTAGAGGACGGCAGGTTTATGGTATTCTGTAATTGTGGTAAAAGAAGCAGAGGGAGGTGAGTTTTTATTTTAAGCATTGAGTTATGATGATCTGGAAGGAATTATCTGAAGGAGTGAGGGCACAAGTAACTCCCCATCCTGTCCCCTCTCCAAATGCCTGCTCTGACAGAGGATTTTAGTGTGTTTAAAGGGATTGGTCAGGAGACAGAAACTTTACTCACTGGTGGGGGAACCCAGGACCAGGGGACAAATATCTTAATATCAGAGTCAGGATATTGAGGAGAGAAAGTTAGGAAACGCTTCCTCACACAAAGGCTGGTGGAAGTGGGGAAGTCTCTCCCACATAAAGCAGCAGACATTAGCTGAGTGAATAATGTTCAGCCTGAGATGGGGATATTTTTGCTGCCCGAGGCTGTGGATATGAAGCCCAGGCGGCCGGATGGAGTTTGTCTCCCAGATCAGTCATGATCTGAGTGAATGGGCGGCTCAGGCTGGAGGGGCTGAATGGCTCCTCCTGTTCCCGCTGCCAGAGCTCAGAGCCCGCTTTACCTCCAGGGGGCCGGGCCGGGCCGGCGGGCGGGGGGGACATTGCCGGGTCCTGGAGCTGGGGGTGGCCATTCGGCCGCTTTGATCCGGGACAGCCCACCTTTCAGATACTTTACCCCTTGTCTGATATCGGTTACCTTTATGTCTGTTATTTTTATTTTAGGGTCAGGAACAATGCCCAGGTTCACAGAGACTCAGCCCCGGACCGTGTTGCTGGTTCCCCTCCCCCCCGAGCGCGGACACTCTCAGTAACCGGGCTCCCGGCTCCCCCGACACTGAAAACAAGGCGGCTCATCAGCCGGGCCCGGCGCGTTGCTACGGGAACGCGGCTCAGTGGCGGCAGGGCGCAGGCGCGGCGTCTCAGCTCGGAAAGGGGGGTGTGACGCTGCGGCGGGTCACGTGGGAGAGGGAGTGTGTATATATAGAGAGAGAGAGAGAGAGAGAGAGAGAGAGTGAGCTGTCAATCAAAGGAGCTGCTGTGGGTTCCCAGTGAGCTTTCAACACAAAATCTGCAACTCTGAAATCAAATGAGAAATTTACAAAAATGAAGGGGGGAAAATGCAAATATGTCAGTAGAGAGGAAGATCAGATGAAACTTTCAGCTCCAAGGAAGCTGAAAGCTACTGTGGTGATAGACTGTCCACCAATATTCATTCCAAACCCACTGAATCCCTCAGCTACATTGACTACAGCTCATCACACCCCGCTTCCTGTAAGGATTCCATCCCATTCTCTCAGATCCTTCACCTCCGTCGCTACTGTTCTGGTGATTCCACCTTCCAAAATGGGGCTCCTGACATGTCTCCCTTCTTGCTTAACTGAGGTTTACCCCTCACTGTGTTGACAGGGTCCTCAACCGTGTCTGACCCATCTCCCACGCCTCTGCCTTCACACCTTCCCCTCTCTCCCAGAACCATAATAGGGCACCCCTTGTCCTCGCCTTTTTCCCTACCAGCCTCCGGATTCAAATGATCATCCTCCACCATTTCCGCCACTGACTCCCACAGCTACCTCGACTACAGCTCCTCACACCCCGCTTCCTGTAAGGACTCCATCCCATTCTCTCAGTTCCTTCACCTCCGTCACATCTGTTCTAATGATGCCACCTTCCAATAC
Organism: Cetorhinus maximus; assembly: GCF_964194155.1. Taxonomy (NCBI): domain Eukaryota; kingdom Metazoa; phylum Chordata; class Chondrichthyes; order Lamniformes; family Cetorhinidae; genus Cetorhinus; species Cetorhinus maximus. The sequence continues at coordinate 10,993,729 of NC_135913.1, read as the reverse complement.
CTTCTGACATGTCTCCCTCTTGCTTCTCTGAGGTTTACCCCTCACTGTGTTGACAGGGTCCTCAACCTTGTCCGACCCAATCTCCCGAGCCTCTGCCTTCACACCTTCCCCTCTCTCCCAGAACCATGATAGGGCCTCCCCCCTTGTCCTCGCTTTTCCCTCCACCAGCCTCCGCATTCAAATGATCATCCTCCACCATTTCCGCCAATTGCAGCATGATGCTGTTAGGGGGAAGAAAGTAAATAAGAATTTATGGTAAGGGAGAATTCATTATAAGGGAATGAATTGCTTAAATTAGAATCTATAGTCAGGACAGCGCAAACAAGCGCAAATCAGTAAATCAACAATTAAACAGTTAAACCAGATGAAACTTATACACCCTCAAACTTTGTACACCCTCAGGGTTTGCAATCACTAGCAAGGTCCTGGGAGTTAGACTGGAGACTTAGGTTGGAAAACAACCAAGATTAAATGTGCTTTTCAACAGATAGGGGGAGGACAGATGGTCCCAGCTTAGATGGGAGGGAAGGTCTTTGCCTGGGTGAAAATAGGAACATACGATGCATGTCCCAGAGATGTCCGTTTAATGTAAACCTGTATGTTGACATGATCAGAATCTGGAAACTGTTCTTGTACGTGATCAATAATGTATAAATATAATGAACACTTGTAATTTAGCAGAGTGCTGTCTCAAGCTGCATTGAGATGGTTCTCTCCTTGCAATTGCTCGAATAAATGATCGTGACCTGTACCTGAGACTCCTGTGGTCTGTTTGTCAAAGTGACCACATCAGTTTGGCGTAGTCGGCAGGACACTCGGATCGGACACTCAGGACGGCCCTGCAAAGTGGGTGAGTATATTTCATTTACCACCTGTAGTTAGTGCAGTAAGCCTACCCGAGTATAGTCCGGCCGAGTATCAAAGAATCAGGAGGAGGACTTGGGACAGGACAGAGATAGGAGGCGCGGAGAGGAGGGGGAGACACGCAGGCGGCTAGCGGGGCCAAAGCCGCGCAGGGAGACCAGAGCACTACCCAAAATAGGAGGCGGAGCCGTGCTGGCGGGTTACGGTTTGAAATATAACCATAACCGAAGCCGCGCAGGAAGGCCAGACCCCAGTTACGAGGGGGAGCCGTGCTGGCGGGTAACGGTTTGAAATATAACCATAACCGAAGCCGCGCAGGAAGGTCAGACCCCAGTTAAGAGGAGGAGGAGCCGTGCTGGCGGGTAACGGTTTGAAATATAACCATAACCGAAGCCGCGCAGGAAGGCCAGACCCCAGTGAAATAAGTGAAACCGCACATACCGCAAGTAACTAAGTTGTTAGGGCCGTGCGAACGTACCGCGCAGAGATAGACAGGAATAAGAACAGAGGGCGGTCAGGGAAACAGAATCATGCTATGGAACTCGAATGGGGACCCACGGACTCCATTACGAGGTTCATAGCGGAACAACAGTCAAGACTAATCACAAAAATGCAGAAGGAGCGGTGGAATCCACAGGGAACCCCCGGAGAACTAAAACAGTGGTGGGTAGAACTAAGAACTAAAAGGATAAGGAAAAGAAAGGGGTGATGGTTACTATTACCTTGTATAAGTGATCTAAGTTACAAGAGCTTGAGCTGAACAGAGAGAGAGAGAGACAAGGGGGGTACCCCTAGGGAGTTAATAAGCACTGACAGGCAGGAGCAGGGAAATGTGAGCTTTCATCAGTTTGATGGTCCCTATAGGTGGAGCCTTCAAGATCCCTTTATTTCCCCCACTGCTATTTGAAGTTTCGTTTAAAATATGAGAATTTCAAGTCATTAAGTTAAGGATACAGGAATATAAATACATACCTCTAAATATAAGTTTCTTTGTGTGCAAGGAAGCATTTGTCTGTGTGTTTTAATGTGTTTTCTTCCATAAATTGTTATTTGTGTGTGCAGTTCAGCACTTTAGGGTTGAAAGCCCCATGTTAGATTAAAGGAAAAGTATACTGAAACATTCCAAAGTTTTGAGTACAAGGTTTGAGTTGAGATTTCTGGCATAAAAAAAATCGCAATTTGAAGGTATCATAAAGCTAAACAGGGTTAGATGAACCACCCCCTTGTAGACTAGTATTACCAGCTTCCAACTGATTGGGATTGATACATACGAGTTACATTAACTCAGACGAGTTAGTATTCTAAAATTCTGAGGGGAAAAATTACCCCTCAAGAAGTTCAAGGGATTCTAGGAAAACCAAAAGGCATAAACACACAGTCTAGGTGGTTCCAATGGATAAAAGGAGGTTTATTTTGAAGAGATGAATTAAATATGAAAGGAAATCTGCATCCAAACAGAACTGTTATTTGAAGTTGGGACAAGGCTTGAGGTGTAAAGTGCAGTGTAGTTTAGAAGATTACTTTGAATAATGAGGATGCTACCCAACGATAGAGAATGTGTCAATAAACATATGGGAATTATAACTTGGATACCAATCATTACACATAAGAAAGAGGTAGTTTTCATTTTGATAGCGTAAATTACATTTCTTTCAAAGTTTACAATTTTGAGGTTTGGTTCGTGATAAAGTTCTCAAAAGGAATTTTCATTTTAAAGGGTTTTTCACAACGATTGGCATCAATTCAAATGCTGCAAGCTTTTGTATTTGTAAGTCTGTTCCCAAAATATGAATGCCCAAGACCTTGACAAAGTTTGACAGAAATACAATTTTTGGCTGAGTTAATGAATCTGGGATAATTCTAAAAGAAATGGGTCAGACACAATTTAGTGGGTTACCTTTGAGACAATAAAATGTTGTTTGAGAAGAAGATAAGGAGCATGTCAATGCCTGATTTCTGTTTTTAAAACTGTTATGAGAATATTTTATTCATTTTAAAGTCTCTCCAGACAACCTGAGCAAGATAAAATGGTAGCTGTTGCATGTGTAAAATCTTATGAGGCAAATAGGAGAAAGAGTTAGGGCAAGGGGACACAATATACAAACTGTTTCAAGGGAAGTGAATTTGATAATCTGGCCATCAACTGACACATTGGAAACGCAGAGGGGGAGATAAGCAAGGATCTAGAGACAGAGATCCTCATTGACATGGAATAGTTAATATGGCCTAAAGAGCAAGGAAACATTATAAACAATCAAGGCAATAGAGAAACTGACACCAAGAGAATCTTAGGATGATCATGGTCAGGGGAAAAAAACTTAGAGTTATAACTATGTGGAATCTGTAGTTCAGGAATTGAAATGTAAGGGGAAATAATACTTAACAACAATTTGCCACAAGATAGGTAAAGGGAAAGCTGGAAAAAGGCTGAATAGATGTATCACTGATTGTATTAATGTGCCTGTGAGCTGCAAAAAGTAAGATCACAGGTTTAACACTATGATGACAGACAGAGTTAAGCGGCTCCCAGAGAGAACCATCACTGGAAGTGAAGATACTGAGCCATTGAAAGATAGGATAAGAAGGTGAATTGTAGAGTTGGGTTGGCAGTTTAAGGAATTGAGGTTCAACGTGGGGCAGCAGCAGGAGACAGTAGATTGGAAGGAGTGGAGGGTGCCTATCCAGATGGATTCAGATCAGGGAACTCATTTCACAGGAAGAGTCATTAAAGGAATGTATAAATTTAAATTTAAACAGAAATTCCACATTCCCTACCAGCCACAAAGCTCGGGGATGGTGGAAAGGATGAACCTAACTTAAAAAAAACATCAATAGTAAAAGCAATTCAAGAGACAGGGAATAGCCCAATATTCTAATGCGTCTTAGGGCTACCCCAAGGAGGACTGCCAGGTTCACCCCATTTGAAATAATGACAAGGAGAGCAATGCAGTTACCCAAGGGAATCATAGTAGGAGTGGGAGATGTAGGACCACTAAAAGGAAGGATGTGTGACTATGTGAGGGAAATAAGTCAGCAATTGCATTAATTAAGGAAGGAAGTCAGAGACCGACAGGTGATTAAGGATATGGAAACAGGTAAATCTAAAGAGCAACAATGGACCGAGTGGAGGATAAGCTGATCGTCAAGGTGAGCCCGGAGCGAACAGGCATGGACCATTCGAGGACATTATGACAGGTGATACATGCGCACTTGTAGATATGAGAATGGGAAGTAAATGGAGGCTTTACACACAGTTAAAGATACATGACAATTGACCAAGTGGTAACCTGGAGAACGGGATCCGATGTTAAAGTCTCCACAGATCTACAATCCTGGTCGTGGGCATATCAGTACTGGCAACGAGGTCGGGGATCATCACTGCTCATCCCACACCACAGGAGGAACTTTGGTACAGCATGGACAGTGCCGAATGCGACACGCAACGCGGAATGATAAATGTAACAGTAGGAGAACAAATGCTTTCGAATTGTAGTAAGGGTTTGCTTCAGATCGGGCGTGGGAGGTCCGCCCAAAAGAGCCACTATCGAGCCACCTTCCACCTCTACTTCCACAGTCCAATTAGAGATAATTAAAACTTCTCACACCACACTGACTGATCCACCTTGTCCAACTATGCATCCAGGACCGACGAATGGTTTGGTACTGGTTAATCAGAAGTTTTGTATGGATAATGTACACCTTGAGTTGGTACCTGTGGCCTTGAATATATCCAGAATTGCCCCGCCCCAGTGGTGCTCAACCCATATTCGAGCACCATATACGGCTCTAATGGGCCAGCTGATGACTGAAGCATCTCAGTTCAACAGCGGGATGCGATCAGGCTTGGGAGGGAACCGCGTTAAGCACAGCCTGATAAATGTTGCCGCTACGATATTCAATACAGGGACATCAGTGGTTAATTCGGAACCTAGCAACTGTTGACCAGAAGGTCCGGACCTTGAGCTTTAAGCTTAAGGAAATTTTAGAGCGGGGACAGAGAATTCATAACACCCAATTAAACACAGACCAGGACATGACACGGTTAATCCAAAACCTGGCTACCGTGCTCGAAAGTCATGCAGGGACTATCAATAAACTGATTAACATAGGGGAAAATATTTCAGACAAAGCAAGCAGAAATGATGTTTGCAACACATGTGGATCCTGGGCACTGGAACAGGCCTGAGCGAATTTAAGACAGATTAATGAAGGGTAGTTCCTTTATGGGTTACTAATGAGCATGTATTTAATTTTTCAGGACATAAGGATCATGACTTGACCGGTTGCCAGCTCTGAGGTTTAGCATGCATATATATAAAATGAATGTTGAATGTATAGTGAATAGTAATATGCTAATAGGCTTTGTATTAGTAATACCTGTCATACCTATGTCAACACCCGGCAGGACATTATATAGAGTAGAAAATATTGGGGTTATACGGGGGCATTATTATATTAGGTATCATGACATTCCACCATACGCAGTATATATAGAAGGAAATATAGTTCATACCACATTAGAAGAGTGTAGGATAGAGACCACCGCAGTCGTATGCGCACCCAATATATGAGACGGAAGAAGCTAAGTGCCGATTTAAAGCAGCAACAAATTGTACAATGGAAAGTATATGGGCTACAAAAGAACCGACCCATGTTGCATATATGGGGAATGGGAGATATTGTATTACCACGTGGCAGGAAAAGGTCCAGTACGGGAACAACCGCATGTGCCCGCAGTACGGGAGCAACTGCATGTGCCCGATCCACAATCATTCAGTGTGCCTACATTCACAGGTGACGGCAAGGGGAGGGAAGGTGGAACTGGTCGAAACATACAGGAGAGGAACGACTACTATTCAGGTCAAGGAAAGTCTTAAAGTATTTGAACCAGTTGTCCTATGAAATTCCCTTATTACCCAAGCACCTAACCACGATTCGGAGACAGGCTCAGCAGATATACTGAACTTACTATACACTGCAACAACAGGTTAGAGCCTTAAAAGAGGATATCAAGCAAATAATTTCCTCCACATGGTGATGGTGGAACTGGGGCTCAAATGTACAAATACACCCGTGGATTCAGATGATCTCCTATGCCCTGGTTGTAATTCAGCTGATACTAGTTATATATTCAACATACTTGATTCATTGTACCCAAAGGTGGCAAAAGAGGTGGTGATGGGGGAGTTTTAGAAGCCAGAGGCCTGAATTGAAGGGCCAGATGATACAGATCGTCTGACGATACCTTTTACAACCCAAAGCTGAATGGCTGGCCACCATCAATGGGCGGCGGTGTGTAAAGGGACAGACAGTACCACTGTAGTTGGCTACCTTGGGCTAGGCCAAGCGCCAAAAGGGGGGACTGTTAGGGGGAAGAAAGTAAATGAGAATTTATGGTAAGGGAGAATTCATTATAAGGGAATGAATTGCTTAAATTAGAATCTATAGGCAGGCCAGCGCAAACCAGTAAATCAACAATTAAACAGTTAGACCAGATGAACCTTATACACCCTCAAACTTTGTGCACCCTCAGGGTTTGCAATCACCAGCAAGGTCCCGGGAGTTAGACTGGAGACTTAGGTTGGAAAACAACCAAGATGAAGTGTGCTCTTCAACAGATAGGGGAAGGACAGATGGTCCCAGCTTAGATGGGAGGGAAGCTCTCTGCCTGGGTGAAAATATGGACAGACGATGCATGTACCAGAGATGCCTGTTTAATGTAAACCTATACGTTAATGAGATCGGAATCTGGAAACCGTTCTTGTATGTGACCAGTAATGTATAAATATATTGAACACTTGTAATTTAGCAGAGTGCTATCTCAAGCTGCATTGAGATGGTTCTCTCCTTGCAATTGCTCGAATAAATGATCGTGACCTGTACCTGAGACTCCTGTGGTCTGTTTGTCAAAGTGACCACAACAATGCCAACATCAAAAACATCTTCCCCTCAACCACCTAGTCAGCATTCTGTAGGGACCATTTCCTCCATGAGACCCTGGTCCACTCTTCCATCACTCTTCCCTAACACCTCATCCCCTTCCCGCAACACCTTCCCATGCAATCGCAGAAGGTGCAACACCTGCCCCTTTATCTCCTCCTTCCTCACTGTCCAAAGGGCTAAATACTCCTTTCAGGTGAAGCAATGCTTCACTTGCACCTTCTTCAATTTGGTCTACTGTATTTGCTGCTCCCAATGCAGTCTCCTCTACATTGGGGAAGCCAAACGCAGACTGGGTGACTGCTTTGCGGATCACCTTTGTTCTGTCCGCAAGCATCCAATATGATCAGGGCTGCTCCTTTGTCTCAACTCAACTTTCCTTCCCGATCCTCATTTCGCTTTTTTTCCTGAGAGATCAAACATTTCAATCTCAGTCTTGAATATACTCAACAATGGAGCGTCCACCATCTCTCGGGTAGAGAATTCCAAGGATTCACTATATTTGAGTCTCCTTATCTGAGTCTTACAAGCCTTCCGACTCTGACAGCTACCTCAACTACAGCTCCTCACACCCTGATTAATGTAAGAACTCCATCCCATTCTCTCAGTTCCTTCGCCTCTGTCGCATGTGTTCTGATGATGCCACTTTCAAAAACAGTTCCTCTGACATGTCTTCCTTCTTCCGTAACCAAGGTTTTCCATCCACTGTGGTTGACAGGGCCCTCAACCGTGTCCAGCCCATCTCCTGCGCATCTGCCCTCACACCTTCCTCTCCCTCCCAGAACCATGATTGGGTTCCCCTTGTCCTCACTTATCACCCTACCAGCCTCCGCAATCAAAGGATCATCCTACGCCATTTCCGCCAACTCCAGCATGATGCAACCACCAATCACATCTTCCCTCCACCCTGCCAGCGGCATTCCGCAGGGATCATTCCCTTCGGTTCACTCTGGTCCACTCCTCTATCACCCGCTACACCTCAACCCCCTCCCACGGCACCTTCCCATGCAATCACAGAAGGTTTAACACCTGCCCCTTTACTTCCCCACTCCTCACTGTCCAAGGGCCCAAACACTCCTTTCAAGTGAAGCAGCACTTCCCTCAATTTAGTCTACTGCATTCGCTGCTTCGAATGAGGTTGTCTCTACATTGGAGAGACCAAGCACAGACTGGGTTACTGCTTTGCAGAACACCTTCGGTCTGTCTGCAAGCATGACCCAGACCTTCCTGTCGCTTGCCATTTCAACACTCCACCCTGCTCTCATGCCCACATGTCCGTCCTTGTCCTGCTGCAATGTTCCATTGAAGCTCAACACAAACTGGAGGAACAGCACCTCATCTTCCGACTAGGCACTTTGCAGCCTTCCGGACTTAACATTGAGTTCAACAACTTCAGATCATGAACTCTCTCATCCATCCCCACTCCCTTTCCAATCCCCCTTTTTCAAATAGTTTAAATATATTTTTCTTTTCCCACCTATTTCCGTTATTTTTAAATGTATTTCCATCCATTGTTTAATCTCCACCTTTTAGCCTATTTTGATCCCTTCCCCCCACCCCACCCCCACTAGGGCTATCTGTACCTTGCTCGTCCTGCTTTCTACCCTTAATGTCAGCATTAGCACATTCCTTAGATAATATCACCACCGTCAACACCTTTTTGTCCTTTTGTCTATGACATCTTTTGGATATCTCCACCTATCACTGGCCCTCTATCCAGCTCTACCTACCCCTCCCCCCTCCCCCACACCTTAAACCAGCTTATATTTCACCTCATTTCAATATTCATTCAGTTCTGATGAAGAGTCATTTGGACTGAAAACGTTAACTGTGTTCCTGTCCGCAGATGCTGTCAGACCTGCTGAGTTTTTGCAGGTATTTTTGTTTTTGTTTCAGATTTCCAGCATCTGCAGTATTTTGCTTTTATTTTATTATAAACATTTTATTATAAATATTACGAGTGCTGGAAATGTGAAATTGAAACAGAAAATACTGAAAGACTCAGCAGGTCTGGCAGCATCTGTGGAGAGAGAAACAGTTAACGTTTCGAGTCCGCGTGACTCAGAATGAATTTCACACTTGGACAGAGTGCAGAGATTGACAATTTACACTAAATCGGAGTCATGTACCATATACAAGACAATCTCTACAAACGTCATTCCACAACCATTGAAATATTAATGTCTGAGACAGTCAGTTTTTGTTGTACAAAACTGGTAAAATATGAGAGGAAAATACTGTAAAATAGATGGAAAAGTTTAAATAATATTATAAATGTTTAATCTAACAAAATGCACTTAGATCTCATCTCCATCCCCATAACTCTCAATTTTCCCCAGTCCTATTAAATATGAACAATTATTGTATGTTGTGACCTTGTTGGATCAGTTCTTCAGTCACAGTTTGTAGGTTGCTTGTTTTTTTTGAAGTTATGCAGAGACACTAAGCAGAAAAAAACCCATCCTAAATGAATTGTGAATAGCGATGTCACTGCAAAATGTTTGGGACTTCAAAATTAGCAGTTATTGATATGGAGTATATAGATGTTACTTTCCAGCTACCAGCTGCTGTTTAACACTCAATAAACTCAAATCCAAATTGTTAATCTTTCGCTAAGAGTGCTGATATCCAAAATCACACCATTCCCAGAAATCTAACCTGTCAACTTCATTGTTCTGAAGTGTGGGGACATGTACTGGCAGGAAATGAGGTGTGAGGGTAGGGGGAAAAGGATTTTTTAAAAGGGGGTTAAAAAAGGTTAAAACAAGAATGAAAATGAAAATAAGTAAATAAAAGATTTTTTTTTAAAAAGGGATTTACAAAGGGGTGGAGATAGAGGAGAGAGTTCATGGTCTGAAGTTGTGGGAGACAATGTTAAGTCCAGAGGCTGTGAAGTACCTGATTGGAAGATCCAATGCTGTTCTTCCAGTTTGCGTTGGGCTTCACTGGAACATTGCAGCAGGCCAAGGATGGACATGTGAGCATGAGAGCAGGATGGCATGTTGAAATGGAAAGTGACAGGAAAGTCAGGATCATGCTTGCGGAGAGACTGAAGGTGTTCTGCAAAGCAGTGACCCAGTCTGCGTTTGGTTTCGCCAGTGTAGCGGAGACTGCATTGGGAGCAGCAAATACAGTAGACCAAATTGAAGAAGGTGCAAGTGAAGCATTGCTTCACCTGAAAGGATTATTTAGGCCCTTGGATGGTGAGGAAGGAGGAGCTAAAGGGGCAGGTGTTGCACCTTCTGCAATTGCATGGGAAGGTGTTGTGGGAAGGGCGTGAGGTGTTAGGGGTGATGGAAGAGTGGACCAGGGTCTCATGGAGGGAATGGTCCCTACACAATGCTGACAGGGAGGGTGAGGGGAAAATGTTTTAGGTGTTGGCATCATGCTGCAACTGGTGGAAAAGGTGGAGGATGATCATTTGAATGCAGAGGCTGGTGGGAAGAAAAGCGAGGACAAGGGGGCCCTATCATGGTTCTGGGAGAGAGGGGAAGGTGTGAAGGCAGAGGCGTGGGAGATGGGTCGGACAAGGTTGAGGGTCCTGTCAACACAGTGAGTGGTAAACCTCAGTTAAGCAAGAAGGGAGACATGTCAGGAGCCCCATTTTGGAAGGTGGCATCATCAGAACAGATGCGACGGAGGTGAAGGAACTGAGAGAATGGGATGGAGTCCTTACAGGAAGCGGCGTGTGAGGAGCTGTAGTCGATGTAGCTCTGGGAGTCAGTTTCGGAAATTGTGGAGGATGATCATTTGAATCCGGAGGCTGGTAGGGAAAAAGGCGAGGACAAGGGGTGCCCTATTATGGTTCTGGGAGAGAGGGGAAGGTGTGAAGGCAGAGGCGTGGGAGATGGGTCGGACAAGGTTGAGGGTCCTGTCAACAAAGTGAGTGGTAAACCTCAGTTAAGCAAGAAGGGAGACATGTCAGGAGCCCCATTTTGGAAGGTGGCATCATCAGAACAGATGCGACGGAGGTGAAGGAACTGAGAGAATGGGATGGAGTCCTTACAGGAAGCGGCGTGTGAGGAGCTGTAGTCGATGTAGCTCTGGGAGTCAGTTTCGGAAATTGTGGAGGATGATCATTTGAATCCGGAGGCTGGTAGGGAAAAAGGCGAGGACAAGGGGTGCCCTATTATGGTTCTGGGAGAGAGGGGAAGGTGTGAAGGCAGAGGCGTGGGAGATGGGTCAGACACGGTTGAGGACCCTGTCAACACAGTGAGGGGTAAACCTCAGTTAAGCAAGAAGGGAGACATGTCAGCAACCCCATTTTGGAAGGTGGAATCACCAGAACAGTTGCGACGGAGGTGAAGGAACTGAGAGAATGGGATGGAATCCTTACAGGAAGCGGGGCGTGAGGAGCTGTAGTCGATGTAGCTGTGGGAGTCAGTAGGCTTGGAATGAATATTGGTGGACAGTCTATCACCACAGTAGCTTTCAGCTTCCTTGGAGCTGAAAGTTTCATCTGATCTTCCTCTCTACTGACATATTTGCATTTTCCCCCCTTCATTTTTGTAAATTTCTCATTTGATTTCAGAGTTGCAGATTTTGTGTTGAAAGCTCACTGGGAACCCACAGCAGCTCCTTTGATTGACAGCTCACTCTCTCTCTCTCTCTCTCTCTCTCTCTCTCCCACGTGACCCGCCGCAGCGTCACACCCCCTTTCCGAGCTGAGACGCCGCGCCTGCGCCGAGCCGCCACTGAGCCGCGTTCCCTTAGCAACGGGCCGGGCCCGGCTGATGAGCCGCCTTGTTTTCAGTGTCGGGGGAGCCGGCAGCCCGGTTACTGAGAGTGTCCGCGCTCGGCGGCGGCGGGGAACCAGCAACACGGTCCGGGGCTGAGTCTCTGTGAACCTGGGCATTGTTCCTGACCCTAAATTAAAAATAACAGACATAAAGGTAACCGATATCAGACAAGGGGTAAAGTATCTGAAAGGTGGGCTGTCCCGGATCAAAGCGGCCGAATGGCCACCCCCAGCTCCAGGACCCGGCAATGTCACCCCCCCCGCCCGCCGGCCCGGCCCCCCGGAGGTAAAGCGGGCTCTGAGCTCTGGCAGCGGGAACAGGAGGAGCCATTCAGCCCCTCCAGCCTGAGCCGCCCATTCACTCAGATCATGACTGATCTGGGAGACAAACTCCATCCGGCCGCCTGGGCTTCATATCCACAGCCTCGGGCAGCAAAAATATCCCCATCTCAGGCTGAACATTATTCACTCAGCTAATGTCTGCTGCTTTATGTGGGAGAGACTTCCCCACTTCCACCAGCCTTTGTGTGAGGAAGCGTTTCCTAACTTTCTCTCCTCAATATCCTGACTCTGATATTAAGATATTTGTCCCCTGGTCCTGGGTTCCCCCACCAGTGAGTAAAGTTTCTGTCTCCTGACCAATCCCTTTAAACACACTAAAATCCTCTGTCAGAACAGGCAGTTGGAGAGGGGACAGGATGGGGAGTTACTTGTGCCCTCACTCCTTCAGATAATTCCTTCCAGATCGTCATAACTCAATGTTTAAAATAATAACTCACCTCCCTCTGCTTCTTTTACCACAATTACAGAATACCATAAATCTGTGGTCCTTTGCCTCCCACCCTCTGTCATTCGAAACACTTATGTCAGTGGAAATCCTTTCTCCCTCACTATCAAAACATTGTTCATTTTAAACTTCTCTGTTCAATCTCCCTTCTATGCTCTAAGGAGAACAGCACTAGTTTCCCCAGGGTCTTCACATAACTGAGGTTTTTTCTCTTTTATGAGATGTGACTGGCAAAGTCAGCATTTGTTGCCCATCCCTAATTTCCCTTGAGAAGGTGGTGCTGAACCAGCTTCTTGAACCGCTGCAGTTCATTTGGTAATGTTCCTGATTCCTGGTACTGTTGTGGTAATCCGGTCCAGGAACCCAGAATTGGACGCAGCTGCGGCGGAACCGACGACTGGCAACATAACTTTTAACATAACTTCCTCGTGTTTGTAATGTATAGATTTGTTTATGAAGCTGAAGATTCCTAGCTTTTAAAACACTTGTCTCAACTTGTCGTGTTATCTTTAAACATCTGTGTTTGTTATCCCCCCAGGTGTCGCTGTTCCTGCAATACCATTAACATTGTACCTCAAATTAACATTATTTTTAATTTGAAGGGTTCAGTTGCATATCTGGAATCTCTAATTGAATAAGTAGAAAGCAGTGGCAGGATAAGTTTGCAGATTGATTTTGGGAAATGGAGAAGATGGTGATTGTAAATTCAGACAAGGGAGGGAGGTGGTTTTTGAGACTGTTCGTGCTCCATTATAATATATTTCTCTTTCTCTCTGTCTTGTTCCAGCTTTTCCCATTCGCACCTGTAATCTGATTGACCCAGTGTGCGAACTTAATTACTGCTGTGACACTGACTGCTCCTCCACAGACATCAATATCTTCCCTTTCCATTTACCAGGCAGTGAATTGTAAGTGTCTATTAGAGTGTTACTATGTTGGCTCTGAATCAGGAGATGCCTGGATTATAACTTAATAAAAAATAGGAGCAGGAGTCGACTATATGGCCCCTTGAGTCTGCTGTGCCATTCAATATGATCAGGGCTGCTCCTTTGTCTCAACTCCACTTTCCTGCCCGATCCTCATTTCGCTTGATTTCATGAGAGATCAAACATCTCAATCTCATTCTTGAATATACTCAACAATGCAGCATCCACCACCGCTCGGGTGGAGAGTTCCAAGGATCCACTACATTTGAGTCTCCTTATCTCAGTCTTAAATGATCCACTCCTTGTCTTGACACTGTGGCCCCTTGTTCTCGATTCCCAAACTCGGGGAAAGAACCTCTCAGCGTCTACACTGTCAAGCCCCTTCAGACTCTTGTATCTTTCAATGAGATCACTTCTCATTTTTCTCAACTCAGAATTGGCCCAATTTACTCAACCTGCCATCATAGGACAACCCTCTCATCATCCTGTTGACATCCCTCCAAAGCCCCTCTTCTCCTTATCCTTGTAACCTCTTCCATAACGCATAACGCCATGGCAATCACATCTGCAGTACATGTTTGCGGCTCGAACAACTTTTGCTCAGAGTCATTGAGCTGCAGGCCGCACTGCAGGCAGTGTAACACATTAGGAAGGGGGAGAGTTACCTGGATACTTTTTACCTGGAGGCAGTCACATCTCTTAGGACAGGGTCTTCTGATTTGGGCAGTGGTCAGGGACAGGAGAGTGTGACTGCGAATGAGGAAGGTAAGGGAACCCTGAACGCAGGGGCTCAGCCTTTGCAATTGTCCAGCAGCTTTGAGGTTCTCTCAGCTTGTTTGGATGAGAGTGGGGGCTGCAGGGTGGATGCGCTGACTGAGTATGGCACCTATATATCAAATTATGAAGCAGAATCTCAAAGGTAATAATCGCTGGATTATTTACCTGCGCCACATGCAAATTGGCATTGGGCAAATAAGTTTAGAGAAATCAATATGTGGCTCCAAGACTGATTCTGGTTCGTGAGGCGCTAGCACCAGTATCGGGGAAAGTAGGATCTGTACCGTTGGGACGGTCTAGACCAGAACCATGCTGTTTTAGCAAGCCACACAACTAGGGAATTTGAGAGGGTTTGAAATTAAATAATGGCGGCAAGGGATCAAATTTGGGAAGCCACAAAGGGTTATTGATAGATTAACTGAGTGGGTAAAGATGTGGCAAATGGAGCATAATGTGGGAAAATGTTAAATTGTCCATTTTGGCGGAAGAATAAAAAAGAAGCATATTAGCTAAACGGTGAGGGATTGCAGAGCTCTGAGATTCAGCGGGATCTGGTTTTGTGCATGAATCACAAAAGGTTAGTATATAGGTACAATAAGTAATTAGGAAACCTACTGGAATGTTATCGTCTGTTGCGAGGGGAATGGAATATAAAAGTAGGGAGATTATGCCTCAGTTGTACAAGGCACTGGCGAGATCACATCTGGTGTACTTTGTACAGTAGTGGCTCCTTATTTAAGGAAGGATGAAAATGCAGTAGAAGCAGTATAGAGGTGGTTTACTAGATTAATATCTGGAATGTGCAGATTTGTTTTATGAGGAAAGGTTCAACAGGCTGGGCTTATATCCATAGGAGTTTAGAAGAGTAAAAGGTCACTCCTATAAGATGGAGATGAGGCTTTTTTTTTCCCTCTCAGAGGGTTGTGAGTCTTTGGAACCCTCTTCCTCAAAAGATGGTGAAAGCAGAGCCTTTGAATGTTTTTTAGGGTTATGGACAGGTTAAGTGAGTGGGCAAAATTTTGGAAGATGGAGTATAATGTGGGAAAATATGAGGTTGTCCATTTTGGCAGGAAGAACAGAAAAGCAGAGTATTATTTAAATGAAGAGAGACTGCTGAAGGCTGCGATAAATTCTTGATGAGCAAAGGGGTGAAAGGTTATCAATGGTAGTTGGGAATGTGGAGTTGAGGCCACAATCAGATCAGCCATGATCTTATTGAATAGCAGAGCAGACTTGAGGGGCCGAGTGGGCTACTCGTACTCTATGTTTGTACAGCCTTTCCCCTCGCTATCTCTGCAATCTTCTGCAGCCCTACAACCCTCTAATATCACTGCATTTCTCCAAGTTTGGCCTCCTGTGTATCTCCACACCCTTCAACACCAGAATCAGCTGCTATGCCTTCAGTTGCCAAGGCCCTAAGCTCTGGAACTCCTTCCCTAACCTCTGCTTTCTACTTTTATCACCTCCCTTACATGGACACCCAAATCACTCTGCTCATCCACTGTTCCTCTTAACTTCCCACTGAGAAAATCTTCTGATCCATCTTTCTCAGAACCAAAGTGAATGGCTTCACACTTTCCCACATTAAACTTGATCTATCATAATTTTACTGACTCACTTATTCTTTCTATTTCCCTTATTTCTAGGGAATGAATAGGGTCAAATGTTGATTCTGTTACAATATAGTAGTTTTGAAATCGTAGTCTTTTGTTGAGCAATTAGTAATGGATATGGAGCCAATGTGGGCAGATGGAGTTGAGCTGAAGATAGCAATGATGTAATGGAATGTTGGAATAGGCTTAATGGCATGAATGGTTACCTCACGTTCCTGTCTAATAGGTTTGTATAACATCCATATGTAGCTTTCGAACAGGCTCAGTGGCGGAATGGCCACTGCTATTTCTGTGTAAGATAATCGAGGGGCTGAATGGCCTCCTCCTGTTCCTAGAAACTGGGGTTGTCCTTCCCAGTGTCATAAAGGTAAGATGGTAGAGAAACAGTGACAGACATTTTAGGAGGTATTTCATAACTCTCAACAAAGATATATTCCATTGAGAAAGAAAGACTCTGAGAAGGATGCACCATCTGTGGCTGACTAGTGAAGTTAAGGATGGTATTAAATTGCAAGGAAATGCTGGAAAGATTAATGGCAGGCCAGAAGATTGGGAAAATTGAAGAAACTTGCAAAGGATGACTAAAGGAATAATAAAGAGGGAGGAATTGGGGTAAGAGACAAACCTAGCAAGAAATACAAAAATAGACAATAAAAGCTTTTACAAGAATATAAATTAGAAAAGAGTAGCTAAAATGAGCATTGGACAATTAGCGGGTGAGATTGAGGAATTGATAATTGGAAACAGGAAATGGCAGAGACTTTGAAGTATTTTTATAGAAAACACAAAAAGCATCCCAATAATAGTAGAAAAGCAGGGAAAAACAGGAGGGAGCCACTTCAAACAATCATGATCAATGGAGAAGAAATAAAATGAACACTAATGGGATTAAAGGCTGACAAGTGTCCCTGGACCTGATGGCCTGCATCTGAGAGTACTAAAAGATGTAGCTGCAGAGATAGTGCACGAATTGTTCGTAATCTTCCAAAATTCTCCAGATTCTGGAAACATGAAACAGAGTCTGGATAAATGGTTCAGTTTTAGGTTGGCAAACTGTAACTCATGGAGTGCCACAAGGATCACTGCCAAGGCCTCAACTATTTATGATCTATATTAATTATTTGGATGAAGGGACCAACTGTGTTGTTGCCAAATTGGCTGATGATCTGAAGATGGACAGGAAATCAAATGGTGAGGAGGTTACAAAGAGTCTTCAAAAGGTTATGGACAGGTTAAGTGAATGGGCAAATTTTTGAAAGATGGAGTATAATGTGGGAAAATATGAGGTTGTCCACGTTGGCAGGAAGAACAGAAAAGCAGAGTATTATTTAAACAAAGAGAGACTGCTGAATGCTGTGGTGTAAAGGGATCTAGATGTATTTGTAGATGAATCACAAAAAGTCAGCATGGATGTACAGCAAATATTTTGGAAGGCAGATGGAATCTTGGCCTTTATCGCAAAGAGGATTGAGTATAAAAGCAGGGAAGTCTTACTACAACTGTACAGGCATTGATGAATTCGCACCTACCGTTTTGCTCTCTTACTTAGGGAGTGATAACTTGCATTGGAAGCAGTTCAGAGAATGTTTACTGGGCTGATTGCTGGGATGAAGGATTTGCTTTATGAGGAAAGCTTGAGCAGCTTGGGCCAATGCTCATTGGAGTTCAGAAGAATGAGAGGTGATCTTATTGAAACGTAGGATTTTGAGGGGGCTTGATAGGAGAACCTAGAACTAGGGGACACAATTTAAAAAAAAGAATAGGTCTCCAATTTTAGACTGAGATAAAGAGGAACTTCTTCTCTAAGAGGGTTTTTAGTCTTTGGAATTCTCTTCCCCAGAAAGCAGTGGAGGGGTCACTCCATATATTCAAGGCTGAGTTAGACAGATTTTTGATCAACAAAGTAATGAACAATTAAAGGGAACAGGTATAAAAGTGGAGCCAAGGCCACAATCAGATCAGCCATGATTTTATTGAATGGTGGAGCAGGCTCGATTCACTGAATGGCCTGCTCCTGTTCCTATTTCTTATGATCTTATTTATGCTCTTACGATTGCTCAGTTTTCCTTTTGCAACTCCTCAACATTAGTGAAACAGTCCATGCTGCCTGATGGAAAACCTGGGCACATTCAGGCTTGAGCTGATAAGTGACAACAAACAATCATATCCCACAAGTGCCAGACAATGACCATCTTCTAGAAGAGAGCACCAACAACCTCCCGTTGACACTCAACAACAGTGTCATTGCTGGGGAATCATTAACCATTCATGTCCTGGGGCTTATCATTAACCAAAAACTTATCTGGACCAGCTACCTAATTACTGTGGCTGCAACAGCCAGCTTAAGGCGTCATTCAGAGGTGAGTAAATCAACCCCCAGTCTCCAGGAATATTTCCACCATCTAGAAAGCACAAGTCAGGAGAGTGAAGAAATATTTTCCACTCACCTGGACGACTGAAGCTTCAACAATGCTCAAGAAACTCTGCACAGTCCAGGATAAGCAACAGCCTTGATCAGCACCTGACCCTTTAAACCTTGACTCCTTTCACATCCAGCGCACTGTGGCAGCAGTGTGTACACTTACAAGAACAAACACAGCAGACACATGGGAACACTATCACCTGCAAGTTCTCCTCTGACCATACGCATTATTTGGCGTTCCTTCACAGTCGCTGGGTTAAATACCTGAAACACCCTCCCTAACAGCACTGTGGGTGTATCAACAGCACAAGGGATTCATCTATTTTCCATTTGTCCAACCCCAGTTGCCCTTGAGAAGGTGATGCCGAAATACCTCTTATGCTGCTGGATGGTGAAAGTACTCCCACAATGCTGAGAGACAGTTCTAGGATTCTGACCCAGCGATGATGAAGGAATGGTGACAAATGTCCAAGTCTGGATGGTTTGTGACTTCAATATGGTGATGTAGCCCTTTGCCTACTACCAATATCCTTCTGGAGGTTTCAGGTTTGGGTGATGCTGTCAAAGAATCTGGCATATTGCTGCAGGTCATTCTGCAGATAGAGAATAGATTGTTAAAATGGTGGATGGGCTGTTGATGAAGTGGATTTGTTTTGTCCTGAATGATGTAGATTTTCTTCAGTGTCATGGCTACAAGCTTCCATGTTACTGGAGAATGTTCCAAACACACTGGGCAATGCTGTGGAGAGGCTGTGGGGAGTAAAAAACCCAGCCTTTGGCGTGCTCTCATAACCAGAGCATTTATGTGGCTAGAGCAGTTAAATTTCTGGCCAATGGTAACCTCGAAGACGTTGATAGAAGGGGAGGTCAGTGGGGGTAATGCCACTGAATTACAAAGGGAGCTGAGAAGACTCCTATTGGAGAAGAATCATTGCCCAACGCTTGTGTGACTTGTGCGGTACGAATATCCGATGTTGCCTGGGCCTTGCTGTAAGCTGGCATCAATCACTTCATTATCTGAGGAATTGTGCATGGAACTGAACACTATGCAACTATCAGAAAACGGCCCAACGTCTCACTTTATGGAGGAGGGAAGGTAATTGAAGAAACAGCTGAAGATGGTTAGGCCTAACTCACTGCCATTGAGGAGCACCTCCAGCAATGTCCAGAGGCTGAGATTATACACTGTGAAGCCCAGGCACACCTGGCAGGATCCTGATACACTGCAAATTCCCGTACACACTTGGCAGAATTCTGATACACTGTGAAATCCCACACACACCTGGCAGGACCCCGATACACTGTGAAACCCTGTACACACCTGGAAGGATTCTGATACACTGTCAAACCGTACACACACCTGACTGGATCTAGATACACTGTGAAACACCGTATACACCTGGCAGGATCCTGATACACTGAAAGCCCGTACACCCTGGCAGGCTCCTGACACACCTGGAAGGATCCTGATACACTGTGAAACCCTGTACACACCAGGCAGAATCTTGATAGCGTGAAACACCCTACACACGTTGCAAAATCTTGATGCATTCTACTGTATTTAGCTCTGAAGAAGTCATAGGACTCAAAAAGTTAACTCTCTTTCTCTCCCCACAGATGCTGCAGCCCTGCCTCCACCACATTCTCAGGCAGCGCATTCCAGATCCTAATGCCTCGATTGACCCTGCCTCCACCACATTCTCAGGCAGCGCATTCCAGATCCTAATGCCTCGATTGACCCTGCCTCCACCACATTCTCAGGCAGCGCATTCCAGATCCTAATGCCTCGATTGACCCTGCCTCCACCGCATTCTCAGGCAGCGCATTCCAGATTCTAATGCCTCGATTGACCCTGCCTCCACTGCGCTCTCAGGCAGTGCATTCCAGATCCTAACGCCTCGATTGACTCTGCATCCACCACACTCTCAGGCAGTGCATTCTAGATTCTAACGCCTCGATTGACCCTGCCTCCACTACACTCTCAGGCAGCGCATTCCAGATCCTAACGCCTCGATTGACTCTGCATCCACCACACTCTCAGGCAGCGCATTCCAGATCCTAATGCCTCGATTGACCCTGCCTCCACCACACTCTCAGGCAGCGTAATCCAGATCCTAACGCCTCGATTGACCCTGCCTCCACTACACTCTCAGGCAGCGCATTCCAGATCCTAACGCCTCGATTGACTCTGCATCCACCACACTCTCAGGCAGTGCATTCTAGATTCTAACGCCTCGATTGACTCTGCCTCCACTACACTCTCAGGCAGTGCATTCTAGATTCTAACGCCTCGATTGACTCTGCCTCCACTACACTCTCAGGGGCAGTGCATTCTAGATTCTAACGCCTTGATTGACTCTGCCTCCACTACACTCTCAGGCAGCGCATTCCAGATTCTAAGGCCTCGATTGACTCTGCTGAGTATCCAGAATTTTCTGTTTTTATTTATAACATGAACAGGGTGTACGACCCTGTTTAAGTCTCCGACGGAAATCTTTGGAGCTTTAAGCTGATAGAGTTTTTATGTGGAGCATATTTATTGTCCTAATATTTCTGTCAGTACCTGTGTTGATTATGGAACTGCTGAAGTGTAACGATAACATGAGGCTGGAGGTGAAGAAAGCAAACTGTCAGGATTTGACTCCAAGGTTTAGAAACGCTCTTGCAGTACCAGATTAGTGCAGAAAAAAATATGTAAACATGGGTCTAAACAGTTGGGTTTTTAACACTGCACGGATGAAATGGTTGGAGCAAGAAGACCATATCTGTTTTTTTGCGGTGGTTAAAATCTCTCAGTTAGAAGGATTGCTCTGTGTGTGTTGCCGACACACAGAATAACAACGTTTTGAGCAAGTATTGTCTTGCCTGCCAGCTGAGTGCAGGAGAATTCCTGGAACTCGCCAGACAGGTAGAGACTCTTCAATGGTGCCAGAAAGCACATTGCCCTAACCTGCCTCAGTGTTCATTACTTAACAACAAGATCATCACTTAACCTCATGGGAGGGGACATAGATTGTGATGAAAATTCTGTATTCATTTTTCTGCTTCTGGGAAGATCATAATTTCGCAAGTTCAGACTCTTTCTGATTAAAATCTCTCAATGGAGAATCTTTTATTCAGAGTGTTTGATCAATCCTTAATTAAAACCATTAATTTTGGAGCTTTACTGTTTAACTTGATGAAATATACGACAGAGAATTTGGTATGTTCTTACTAAGCTATATTTCAGAAAGTTTTCTCTCCTCTCATTGATCTTCACTTTCCTTAAACTATGTGCAGCTCACAAAAGTTACTTCTCAGTCTTAAATAAAAAAAGACCAATGGCATCTGATTAAAGGGGATTTTCAAAACCTCCAGCGCTAAATTGATTGTCCAGAAACTCCAGTTAACCTTCAGATTTTCAAAATTGTGCCATTCATTAATCAGCCCATGTTTAAAAGTAGGAAGATAGGAACAGGAGGTAACCATCAGCTGATCAAGCCCATTCCTCCATTTAATTACATTTGCCTGATCCAGACCTTAATTCTATCTTCCTGACATAGAAGGAGTTCATATGCTACAATCACAGTTTCAGGGGCTAGGAGATAAGTTAAAAAGCAGGAACTCAAAAGGTAATAATTGCTGTATTTCTCTCAATTTCTATGTGCTGCTGTTTTTCAGAATACTGGAATAAAACAGGTTAACACGGGGCTGGAGAAATGGTGTAGGAAGGGGGATTCAGATTCATGTGGCATTGGGACCAGTTCTAGAGCAAGAGGGTTCTACTCAAGTTGAACGGGTTGCAACTCAATAGAAGTGGGACTAATGCCCTCAGAAAGGTTAACTACAGGCTGAGTATCCGTAAATCTGAAAAGTGAACACATGCAAAACTGCAGTTATTTTGAACCACATTGACCTTTGGTGCTGGAAGTCCCTGACCCAAAGCGACATAACACAAGCCAACACGAACCTTGCTGACCGCACAGGAAGTCTGTTTGTCTGCACTGTTTACCTTGCGAACACTCTCCCACAAGCAAAGTAAGGATATAATGTTGGAATTGTATAAAACACTGGTGAGGCCACAACTGGAGTATTGTGTGCAGTTCTGACGACCACATTACAGGATTGATGTAATAGCTCTGCAGAGAGTGCAGAGGTTTACAAGAATGTTGCCAGGGTTAGAAAAGTGTAGCTACGAGGCGAGATTGGATAGGTTGGGGTTATTTTCCTTAGAACAAAGAAGGCAGAGAGGTGACTTGACTGAGGTGTACACAATTATGAGGGGTATAGATAGAGTGGACAGGATAAAATTGTTTCCCTTGATGGAGAATTCTAGAACCAGGGGACATAGACTCAAGAGAAGTGGTAGAATGTGCAAGGGGGACATGAGGAAGAACTTTTTTGCGCAGAGGGTAGTGGGTGTCTGGAATTCTCTGCCCAAGTTGGTGGTAGAGGCAGGAACTCTAAACTCTTTTAAAAAAGCACCGGGATCTGCACGCGAAGTGCTGTAAGCTGCAGGGCTATGGGCCAGGTACAGGAAGGTGGGATTAGAAAGGTCACCTGGGTGTCCTCGGGCTGGCATGGACAAGATTGGCCGAATGGCCTCCTTCTGCGCTGTAATTTTTCTATGGTTTCCTGTCACTGAGCCAATGTTGGATCAAACCTGTCACCTTTCACTGTATCCCATGAGATCTCACTTTCCTGACTAGTCTGCTGTGTGGGACCTTGTCAAATGCCTTACTGTAAGCCATGTAGACAACATCCACTACATTGCCCTCATCAACCTTCCTTGTTATTTCCTCAAAAATTCTATTAAGTTATTAAGACGCGATCTTCCCCAAACAAAACCATGCTGACTATCCCTGATGAATCTGTACCTTTCTAAGTAACCGTTTATCCTGTCTCTCAGAATTGTTTTCAATAATTTGCCCACTACCGAAGTCAGACTGACCAGCCTATAATTTTCTGGCCTTTTTAAATAATGGTACAATGTTCGCAGGCCTTCAATCCTCTGGGACATTGCCTGTATCGAGTGAGGATTGGGAAATCATTCTCAGAGCATCAGCTATTCCTCCCTGGCTTCCTTCAACAAGCTGGGATACAATATATCCAGCCCTGGTGATTTATCCACCTTCGGGGGATGCCAGTCCCTTCAGAACTTCCTCTCTCACTATGCTTATTTCATCTAATATTTCACACACCTCTTTAACGAAAATGTCTGCGTCATCCCTCTCCTTAGTGAAGACAGAGACAAAATACCCATTGAGACCCTGCCTACATCTTCTGCATCAGCCCACAAGTTACCATGTACATCCCTGATTGGCCCTACCTTTTCCTTCGTTATTCCCTTGCTCTTAATGTTCTGGTAAAACATCTTAGGATTTCTTTTGATTTTACCTACCAATATTTTTTCGTATCCTCTCTTTGCTTTCCTAATTTCTATTTTTATATTACCCCCGTACTTTCTATACTCCTCTAGGCTTTCTACAGTATTAAGTCTTTTGTGACTGTCATTAGCTTTCTTTTTCTGCTTTATCTTAGTTTAAATGCTTTTGGATAACCAGGGGGCTCTATATTTGGCAGTACCTTTTGCTTTGTGGGTACATGTCTACACTGTGCCCGTTGAATCTCGCCTTTGAATGCCTCTCACTGATTTAACACGTTTTTTCCTTCTAATATCTGTATCCATTCCACTCTTGCCAGCTCACCTCTCAGCTTTGTAAAATTCGCCTTCTCCCAATTTAGAACTTTTAGTCCTGTTCTATCTTCGTCCTTTTCCATAATGATGCTAAATCTAACTATATTATGGTCACTAAATCCAAAATGGTTCCCCACTACCACTTCATCCACTTGTTCAGTTCATTTCCTAAATCTAGAATTGCACGTCCTCTCATTGAGCTTGTTACCTGCTGGCTAAAAAAAAGTTCTCTTAAATGCAGTTGAAGAATTCTGCACCCTCTGTGCCCTTCACAATTGATATTTGGGTAGTTGAAGTCCCCAACGATTACTGCCCTATTGTTTTTTCCACTTGGAAATTTGTCTACATATTTGCTCTTCCATCTCCCCCCCACTTTTTGGGGATCTATAGTACACTTCTAGAAGTGTGGCTGCCTCTTTTGTTTATTTCTGAGCGCAACCCATATGGCCTCATTTGATGCTTCATTTAGTATACCAATCCTCCTCAGCTGTAATTGATTCTTTAACTAATAATGCTACACCCCCACCTTTTTTATCCCCTTCCATATCCTAGCTGCAAATTCTATATCCAGGGATGTTGAGCTGCCATTTTTGCTGCTCCTTAAGCCAAGTATCCCTTGTAGCAATGATATCATACTGCCGTGTGTCTAACTGTGCCTTCAGATCATCGGCTTTATTTACTATGTTCCTTGAATTTACACATATCACTTGCCAAATTCCTGTGCTGTATGCTTTTTAACCTGTGCTGCTCCCGTCTTTGAGTCACTCACTAATTCTTCATCTCGCATTCCCTGCTCTGAATTTGCCCTCGGATTCCCATACCCCACCAATCTAGGTTAATCAACCTCCCCCCCACCCCCCCGCCCCACCCCAACAACACTAGCAAATCTCCCTGCAAGGATATTCATCCCAGTCCTGTCCAGGTGTGGACCGTTCACCATGTATAGGTCCAACCTTCCACAGAACCAGTCCCAAAGCCTTAGAAATCTGATGCCCTCCCTCCTACACCAGCTTTCCAGTCGTGTGTTTAATCACTCAATTCTCCTATTTCTATACTCCCTTGCACGTGGGACTGAAAGTAAAGCTGAGATTACTGCTTTAGAGTTCCTGCTTTTCAATCTCCTTCCTAGCTCCCTGAAGTCTGCTTTCATCCTCTTTGCTACCTAAGTCATTGGTGCCAACATGGACCATGACCTCTAACTGATCATCCTCCCCCAGAAGAATGTCCTGCAGCCGCTCTGTTACATCCTTGACCTTGCAATCAGGGAGGCAACATACTATCCTGGAGTTACGTCTAAGGCCACAGAAACACCGTAAGAACAGTGAAAAAGCTGCAAGAACAGTAGAAAAGCAGGGGGAAAAGGAGGGAGGAACTTTCAACAATGACGATCATCAAAGAAAAGTAACGAGGAAAACTAATAGGACTAAAGGCTGACAAGTATTGTGGACCTAATGGCCTGCATTCTCAGGTCTTAAAAGAAGTAGCTGCAGAGATAGAAACATAGAAACTAGGAGCAGGAGTAGGCCATTCGGCCCTTTGAGCCTACTTGGCCATTCATTGTGATCATGGCCGATCATCCAACTCTAGCCTGCTCCTGCTTTCTGCCCATATCCTTTGATCCCTTTTGCCCCAAGAGATATATCTAACTCCTTCTTGAAAACATACAATGTTTTGGACTCAACTACTTTCTGGGGTAGCGAATTCTGCAGGTTCACCACTCTCTGTGTGAAGAAATTTCCCCTCAACTCAGTCCTAAATGGTCTACCCCAAATCCTCAGACTGTGACCCCTGGTTCTGGACTCCCCCACCATCGGGAACATCCTTCCTGCATCTACCCTGTCTAGTTGTGTTAGGATTTTCTAGGTTTCTATGAGATCCCCCCTCATTCCTCTGAACTCCAGCGAATATAATCCGAACCGACTCAATCTCTCTTCATACGTCAGTCCCGCCATTCCAAGGATCAGTCTGGTAAACCTTCACTGCACCCCTGCTATAAAAGAGTAGTGTGTGAGTGTGTGAGTGAGTGAGTGAGAGCGAGCGAGCGGACAAGTGTGTGAGAGAGTGAGCGAGCGAGCAAGCAGGCAAGTGTGTGAGAGAGTGTGCGAGCTTGTGTGAGAGAGCGTGCAAGCTTATGTGAGTGAGCAAATGTGTGTGTGTGTGAGCATGTGCTTGTGAATGAGAGAGAATAATTGTGTGAGTGAGCACGTGCGTGTGAGTGAGTGAGAGTGAGTGAGTGAGCATGTGCGAGTGAGTAAGAGTGAGTGAGTAATTGTGTGAGTGAGAGCGATTGAGTAATTGTGTGTGAGTAAGAGAGCGTGTGTGTGAGTGAGCATGTGCGAGTGAATAAGAGTGAGTGAGTGTGTGTATGTGAGTGAGCGGGCATGTGTGTGAGTGAGCTGGCGTGTGTGCGAGTGAGCGTGTGTGAGTGAGATGGCGTGTGTGAGTGAGCTGGCGTGTGTGAGTGAGCAGGCGTGTGTGTGAGTGAAATGGCGTGTGTGTGAGTGAGCTGGCGTGTGTGAGTGAGCAGGCGTGTGTGTGAGTGAGATGGCGTGTGTGTGAGTGAGATGGCATGTGTGTGACTGAGCTGGCGTGTGTGAGTGAGCTGGCGTGTGTGAGTGAGCTGGCGTGTGTGAGTGAGCAGGCGTGTGTGTGAGTGAAATGGCGTGTGTGTGAGTGAGCTGGCGTGTGTGAGTGAGCAGGCGTGTGTGTGAGTGAGCAGGCGTGTGTGTGAGTGAGCAGGCGTGTGTGTGAGTGAGATGGCGTGTGTGTGAGTGAGATGGCGTGTGTGTGAGTGAGATGGCATGTGTGTGACTGAGCTGGCGTGTGTGAGTGAGCAGGTGTGTGTGTGAGTGAGCTGGCGTGTGTGAGTGAACTGGCGTGTGCGAGCGAGCTGGCGTGTGCGAGTGAGCAGGCGTGTGTGTGAGTGAGCTGGCGTGTGTGAGTGAGCTGGCATGTGTGAGTGAGCTGGCGTGTGTGAGTGAGCTGGCGTGTGTGAGTGAGCTGGCGTGTGTGAGTGAGCTGGCGTGTGTGAGTGAGATGGCGTGTGTGAGTGAGATGGCGTGTGCGAGCGAGCTGGCGTGTGTGAGTGAGCAGGCGTGTGTGAGTGAGCGAATGTGTGTGTGAGTGTATTTTATTTTATTCATTCATGGGGTGTGGGCTTCGCTGGCTGGGCCAGCATTTATTTTCCATCCCTATTTGCCCTTGAGAGTGAGTGAGCATGTGCGAGTGAATGAGAGTGAGTGAGCATGTGCGATTGAATGAGAGTGAGTGAGTGAGTAATTGTGTGTATGCGTGAGAGTGAGGGTGTGTGTGTTAGAAAGTGAGCGTGTGTGAGAAAGTGGGCATGTGTGAGAAAGTGGGCGTGAGTGTGTGCGAGTGAGCGAGCATGTGAGTGAATGAGTGAGTAATTGTGAATGAGAATGAGTGAGTAATTGTGAGTGTGTGTGTGAGAGGGTGTGTGAGTGAGTGAGCGTATTTGTGAGTGAGCATATTTGTGAATGAATGGCCATTTCTGAGAGTGAATGGGCATGTGTGTGAGTGAGCAAGCATGTGTGTGAATGAGTGATTGAGTGAGCATGTGTGAGTGAATAAGAGTGAATGAGTAATTGTGAGAGTGAGCGGGCATGTGTGCGAGTGAGCGGGTGTGTGTGCGAGTGAGCGGGCGTGTGTGCGAGTGAGCGGGCGTGTGCGCGAGTGAGCGGGCGTGTGAGCGAGTGAGCGGGCGTGTGTGCGAGTGAGCGGGCGTGTGTGCGAGTGAGCGGGCGTGTGTGCGAGTGAGCGGGCGTGTGTGCGAGTGAGCGGGCATGTGTGCGAGTGAGCATGTGTGTAAGTGAGTGAGCGGGCGTGTGTGCGAGTGAGCGGGCGTGTGTGCGAGTGAGCGGGCGTGTGTGCGAGTGAGCGGGCGTGTGTGCGAGTGAGCGGGCGTGTGTGCGAGTGAGCGGGCGTGTGCGCGAGTGAGCGGGCGAGTGAGCGGGCGTGTGCGCGAGTGAGCGGGCGTGTGCGCGAGTGAGCGGGCGTGTGCGCGAGTGAGCGGGCGTGTGCGCGAGTGAGCGGGCGTGTGCGCGAGTGAGTGAGCGGGCGTGTGCGCGAGTGAGCGGGCGTGTGTGCGAGTGAGCGGGCGTGTGTGCGAGTGAGCGGGCGTGTGTGCGAGTGAGCGGGCGTGTGTGCTAGTGAGCGGGCGTGTGCGCGAGTGAGCGGGCGTGTGCGCGAGTGAGCGGGCGTGTGCGCGAGTGAGCGGGCGTGTGTGCGAGTGAGCATGTGTGTGCGAGTGAGCGGGCGTGTGTGCGAGTGAGCAGGCGTGTGTGCGAGTGAGCGGGAGTGTGTGCGAGTGAGTGGGCGTGTGTGCGAGTGAGCATGTGTGTAAGTGAGTGAGCAATTGTGTGTGACAGTGATTGACTAATTTTGTGAGAGAGTGGGAGTATGAGCGTGCATGAGAGAGAGTTAGTGAGTAAGTGTATGTGAGAGTAAGTGCGTGAGAGAGATTGGGTGAATGAGTGTGCGTGAGAGAGATTGGGTGAGTTAGTGTGCGTGTGAGAGAGAAAGCGAGCGTGTGTGTGTGAGTGAGCGTGTGTGTGTGTGTGAGCGAGCCAGCGGGCGTGTGTAATAGATGCATCGGTTGTAATCTTCGAAATTCATTAGATTCTGGAAAGGTCCAGTGAAAGAAAGGAGAGACAGAAAGCAGGAAAACAGAGGGCTGTTAGTCTAGCATCTGTCATTGGGAAAATGCTCAAATCCAATGTGAAAGAGGTAGTAGCAGGACATTGAGAAGATGATAACACAATGAGACAGAGTTAACATAGTTTTGTGAAAGGCAGCTAGTGTTTGGCAAATTTATTAGAGCTTTTTGAGGAAATCCCAAGCAGGGTGGATAAAGGGGAAGCAGTAGGTGCAGCGTATTTGCATTTTCAAATGGCGTTTGGTAAGGTGTCACATAAAATGCTACTGCACAAGATAAGAGCCCATGGTGTTGGGGGTTATATATAACATGGATAGAGGATTGACTAACTGACAGGAAACAAGAGAGTCGGGATAAATTGTTCTTTTTCATTGGAAAACTGTAACTAATGGTGTGCCACAGAGATCAGTGCTGTGGCTTCAACTATTTACAATGGTAGCCAAATTTTCAGATGATGAAAAGGTAGGTAGGAAAGCAAGTTGTGAGGAGGATACATAAGAGTGTGCAAAGGGATATAGCTAAGTTATGAGAGTTAGCAAAATTTGACAGATGGTGTATAATGTGGGAAACTGCGAGGTGGCCCACTTTGTTGAGAAGAATCAAAATTCTGAATATTATTTAATTGGTGAGAGACTGCAGAATGCGGTGGTGCAAAGGGATATATATGGGTGTTATTGCACATTAATCACATACAATATGCATGCAGGTAGAGCAAGTAATTAGGAAAACAAATGGTCTGTTGGCCTGTTTTGTAAATGGGATGGATGGTGTAAAGAAGTAGGGAAGCCTTGCTTCAACTGTACAGCGAATTGGTGAGACAGCACCTAGTGTACTGTGTTGTTTTAGTCTGCTTACTTAAAGGGGGGGAGGTATAGTTGCATTGGAAACAGTTCAGAGAAAGTTCACAAGCCTTATTGTCAGGGGGGAAAGATTGTCTTATGGGGAAAGGTTGAGCAGGTTGGAACTTTACTCATTGTAGTTTATAAAAATGAGAAATGATCTTATTGAAAGATATAAGATTCTGAGGGGGCTCAACAAGATTGTTGTTGAGAGCATGGTTCCCCTTGTGGAGGAAACTAGAACCAGGAGGCACAGTTTAGAAATAATGGGTCGCCCATTTAAGACTGAGATGAGGAGGAATTTCTTCTCTCAGCGGGTCATTAATCTTTTGAAATTCTCTTTCACAGAGTGCAGTGGAGGATGGGTCAATGAATATATTCAAGGCTCAGTTTGATTTTTGATTGACAAGGGAGCCATGGGTAATGGGAGATAATGAAATTTAATTGAGGCCATAATCAGATTAGCCATGATCTTATTGAATGGTGGAGTTTGCTTGATGGGCCGAATGGCCTACCTCTGTTCCTATTTTTTCTGATTTCTTAGCGTTAAGTTCCTTTCGCAACTCCTCAAAAATAATGAAGCAATCCATGGCTGCATGAAGGAATATAATTCAAGCTTGAGCTGATAAGTGACAAGAAACATTCATGCCACACAAGTTTCATCTTCAAGAAAAGAGAATCTAACCAACTCCCCTTGACACAGAACAGCAAAGCTTTTGTTGGATCATCAGACATCGACATCCTGGGTCTAACCTTTAACCAGAAACCAAGACAGCCACCATTTACTCCCAGTCAGAGGCTGGTTGTTCAGAGGTGAGAACATCACCCCCTGACTCTCCTGAGTCTATCCACCATCTACAAAGTACAAGTCAGGAGTGTGGTGAAATATCTCCACTTGCCTGGATGAGTGGAGCCTCAAAAGCACTCAGGAAACTCAGTGCCATCCAGGATAACACAAGCCACTTGATCTGCAGCAAATCCATCAACTTAAATCTTGACTCTCTCCACCACCAGAGCAACATGGCAGCAGTGCGTGTCACCTACAACATGAAGTGCAGCAACCCACCAAGCCGCCTCCAGCAGCACCTTCCAAACCTGTGACTTCTACCACCTAAAAGAACAAGGGCAGGGGAATGCATGAGAACAGCACCACCTGAAATTTCTCCTCTGAGTCACGGAGATTCCAGTCTTGGAAATATATTGCCGATCCTTCACTATCATTGGGTCAAATGTCTGGAACTCCCTCTCTAACAGCACTCTGTCGGGTGTATTGACAGTACAAGGACTGCAGATGTTC
Organism: Cetorhinus maximus; assembly: GCF_964194155.1. Taxonomy (NCBI): domain Eukaryota; kingdom Metazoa; phylum Chordata; class Chondrichthyes; order Lamniformes; family Cetorhinidae; genus Cetorhinus; species Cetorhinus maximus. The sequence goes on along the minus strand of NC_135913.1, from coordinate 10,963,174 downwards.
AAGAATTCGGCTCACCATCACCTACTCAAGGGCAATTAAGGATGGGCAACAAATGAAAGACGAACTTCCTGTGACATCCCTTTCACGGTAAATATCCCACAGAGTTCAGGCCCAATCTTCTGTTCATTCCCCATTCTTTAGTTTTCCTTTTTATCCACACAATAATAGAATAATCTTTTATGAAGGATTGTCCATTTGTTCCCAAAGTGGTCAATAGGAGTGAATTATGCTTTCTAGCTACCTCGTGTGTGAAGAAATCTATCCAAATTCACCCAAATGCTTCAAATTAGCCTAAACTTTGCATTCTGGTTACTTTGTTGATATAATTGACAAAACTTTATTTGATCAGAATATGAAGACTTGCAGCTACTCCTCAGTTAATCTGCTCACTTCTGCTGGAATGAGTCCCAAGTTCTCAAATCCCTCTCTAATAGTAGGAACTCCACATCACTGTTAATAGCCGAATGAATCTGCTGACAGTCTTTCCATTGCTTTTACTTCCTTCTGATAATGGAGCGCGTAAACATCACACAATGGACAAATGTTCTGCTCCTGTGCTCTGTGTGGAACGTGACTACCCCGGGGGACCATCAGCAAAGTGAACTCATTCAGTCTCTACTTGGTCATCCATTAATTTTATTGGATGGATTTCTGATCCATTTTGGTTACAGCTGAGAGTGTTTAGTTTGAATTTTCCATTACTTAAACATTGAGAATCTGGAACCATTGTCTTTTATTCCTGTCACAATCTCCGTCTCATCGCCACTTCATTTCATCTCCAACTTTGGCCACTATCTGTGGCTGACCCTGACTGTTCACAACTTATCCCCTTCTATTTACTCTCAAACTGAGCTTTCGGGTCCTTATCACTTCCATTACAAATAAAACAAGCTTCCAATTAAATAAAATGTCTGCTCTCCTGACTCAGCTTACTGACTGCTGAAACCCTCATCTGTGCATTTGTCATCTTCTAGACTCAGTAATTTAAATGATTATCTGGATGGTCTTTGCTGTTCCCGACACAAATTTTAGCGCATCCAAAACTCTGATCGGTGTATCCTGTCCCAGTTTCCCAGGTCTTGCTGAGCTTTCACTTGTGTACTCTTACCCAGTGGCTCCTGGTCCTTCAATGTCTACAATTTAAAATTCCCATCTTCCTACTTAAATTCCTTCATGACCTGGTAACCACTCCACATCACCCACCCCAACCACCACCACACTCCCCAAACCAACTTTTCTGCAGCCCTATAACAGTCCTTTGACTCTGGGCTCTTGTACTCCCCTCACTGCAGCAGTGGTATCAGAGCATCCAGTTGCTGAAGGCCCACACAGCCTTGATTTCGCGAGTTAGACACATTGGCCCTCATCTCCTCTGTAAGGTTTAGCACTTTCATTTAGTTTTTGCTCACTTGAGTAATATCTGCTGATAACTGCTCTAACCATATAAATGCTATGATTACGAGAGCAGGCCAGAGGCTGGATATTCTGTAACTAGTGGCTAATCTCCTGACTTCCCAAAGCCTCTCTACGGTATTGCCCAGTGAATGATGTAATATCCTCTAGTTGTCTGGAAGCTTTCAGCAACAACACTGAAGAAAATCTGCATCATTCAGGAGAAAGCAAGTCCACTTCATCAGCAGCTTATCCACCAGTTTAAACATCCACTCTCTCCACCACAGGTACACCATGTCTACAGTGTGTGCGATCTGCAAAATACACTACTGCAATACTTCACAGATTCTTTGACTGATATCTTTTGCTTTCTCTTTTGTTTTTCTTTCCCAGGACAGTGGCATCACAAGACCAACATCTATTGCCCACTTGTCCATCTCTAGTTTCTCTTGTGAAGGTGATGCTGAAACATCTCTTATGCTGCTGGATTTTGAATAATGAAAGTACCCCCAGAGTGCTGATAGTCAGTTCCAGGATTTTGATAAAGCGATAATAAAGAAATGGCGATCCATTACCAAGTCAGGATGGTTTGTAACTTGGATATGTTGATGGACCCGTGAGTCTGCTACCATTATCCTTTGTGGATTTGGGTAATGCTGTCAAAGAACCTGTGGCAACTTGCTGCAGTGCATTACGTAGATAGTACGCACTGCAGCCAGTGTTCAATGGTGTTGGAGGGAGTGGATGATCAAACTGGTGGATAGGCTGCTGATAAAATGGATTGTTTTACCAGCCCAGGATGCTGCCTGGGCTGAGGGTCTGAGCTATGAGGAAATATTGGATAGTCTGGGGTTGTTTTCCTTGGAGCAGTGAAGGTTATGAGGGGACCTGATAGAGGTGTATAAGATTATGAGGGGCATAGATAGGGTGGATAGGAAGGCATTTTTTTCCATTATTAGGGGGGGTCAATAACCAGGGAGCATAGATTTAAGGAGGGGAGTTGAGGAGAAAATTTTTCACCTAGAGGGTGGTGAGAATCTGAAACTCACTGCCTGAAAGGGTGGTTGAGTCTGAAAATATTGTAACATTTAAGAAGTATTTAAATATTCACTTACATTGCCATAGCCTCCAGGGCTATGGGCCAAGCGCTGGAAAATGTGATTAGTGTAGTCAGATCTTTGTTGGCTGGCATGGACATGATGGACCAAATGGCTTCCTTCTGTGCTGTAAACGCCCATGAGTCCCGAATGATGTAGATTTTCTTCAGTGTCACTGTTGCAAGCTTCCAGGCAACTGGGGAGTATTCCATCTGACACAGGGCAGTATGTTGAACAGACTTTGGGGAGTCAGAAGATGAGCCACAGAATATCCAGCCTCTGGCCCGCTCTCGTAATCACAAACTTTATGTAGTTAGAGCATTTTTGACACAAGAAATGAGTGAGGGTAATTCCACTGAATTACAAAGGGAGCTGTAAATGCTCGGATGGGAGAAGGCAATTAGCTGGCACTTGTGCGGTACGAGTATCAGTAAATTGTTGTCTGGGTCTTGCTGCATGCCAGCATTTATTACTTCATTTTCTGAAGTTTTGTGAATGGAACTGAACACACTGCAACCACCAACAAACATCGCCACTTCTGACTTTATGATGAACCACCTGAAGATGGTGATGCCGAGGTCACTGCCATTGAGGAATTGCTGCAGCGATATCCTGGGGCTGAGATGATACGCCATGTAAAAACATACACACCTGGCAGGATCCTGATACATAGTTAGACCTCAAACACACCTGGCAGGATCCTGATACCCGTGAAACCTAGTACACACCTGGCAGGATCCCGATACCTATGAAACCCTGTACACACCTGGCAGGATGCTGATACACTGTGAAACCCCGTACACACCTGGCAGGATCCTAATACACTGTGAAACCCCGTACACACCTGGCAGGATCCTGATACCTTGTTAAACTTCAAACACACCTGGCAGGATCCTGATACCCAGTGAAACCCTGTACACACCTGGCAGGATCCTGATACCTATGAAACCCTGTACACACCTGGCGGGACCCTGAAACACAATGAAACCCCGTACACACCTGGCAGGATCCTGAAACACAGTGAAACCCCGTACACAACTGGCATGATCCTGATACACTGTGAAACCCCGTACACACCTGGCAGGATCCTGATACACTGTGAAACCCCGTACACACCTGGCAGGATCCTGATACCTTGTTAAACTTCAAACACACCTGGCAGGATCCTGATACCCAGTGAAACCCTGTACACACCTGGCAGGATCCTGATACCCTATGAAACCCTGTACACACCTGGCGGGACCCTGAAACACAATGAAACCCCGTGCACACCTGGCAGGATCCTGAAACACAGTGAAATCCCGTACACACCTGGCAGGATCCTGATACACTGTGAAACCCCGTACACACCAGGCAGGATCCTGATACACTGTGAAACCCCGCACACACCAGGCAGGATCCTGATACACTGTGAAACCCCGTCCACACCTGGCAGGATCCTGATACATTGTGAAACCCCGTCCACACCTGGCAGGATCCTGATACACTGTGAAACCCTGTACACACCTGGCAGGATCCTGATACACTGTAAAACCCCGTACACACCTGGCAGGATCCTGATACACTGTGAAACCCCGCACACACCTGGCAGGATCCTGATACACTGTGAAACCCCGTACACACCTGGCAGGATCCTGATACACAGTGAAACCCCGTACACACCTTGCAGGATCCTGATACACTGTGAAACCCCGTACACACCTGGCAGGATCCTGAAACACTGTGAAACCCCGTACATGCCTGGCAGGATCCTGATACACTGTGAAACCCCGTAAACACCTGGCAGGATCCTGAAACACTGTGAAACCCCGTAAACACCTGGCATGACACAGATACACTATGAGACCCCGCACACACCTGGCAGGATCCTGAGACACTATGAAACCCTGTACACACCTGGCAGATTCCTGATACACTGTGAAACCCCGTACACACTTGGCATGACCCAGATACACTATGAAACCCCGCACACACCTGGCAGGATCCTGATACACTGTGAAACCCCTTTCACACCTGGCAGGATCCTGATACACTGTGAAACCCTGTACACACCTGGCATGACCCAGATATACTATGAAACCCCGTACACACCTGGCATGACCCAGATATACTATGAAACCCCGCACACACCTGGCAGGATCCTGATACACTGTGAAACCCCATACACACCTGGCAGGATCCAGAGACACTGAAACCCCGTACACAGCTGGCAGGATCCTGATACACTGTGAAACCCCGTACACACCTGGCAGGATCCTGAGACACTGTGAAAACCCCGTACACACCTGGCAGTAGCAGGAAGCAGGATCCTGGATGCTCTTTTAATCTCTGACAGCCCTCTTTGTTACAGAGGAGGTTTGAACTAATTCTGTTTGTAATGGATACATTTAATGAGTTCTTATGATTAACGGTGTCAGTGACTCTTGAGCCACTAAAGTGAATTGATAAAACGAGGCCAGCAGTGAAAGGAATTAAATGCCAGAACGGAACACCGAGATCGTGACATCTTCCCAAAGGATCAGATTAAGTTAAGGAAAAGAAAACTAGGCACAGGTCATAACGCCATAGTGAATCTTAACATTGCACAAATAAAGTATTTGGAACAGGCGGACCTTACTTGTGTGTATTGCTGTGGTTAAAGTCGATCAGTTAATAGGAGTGCAGTGTGTCTGCAGTTCTCACATAGAGAAACAACATTCTGTGTAAAGTGGGTGCAGGAGAATGGCTGGAACTCGCCTGGCAGAGGCAGAGCGTTCAAAACAGTGTCAGAGTGCAGATTGCTCTGTCCTGTCTCAGATCAATTTTACAACAAGATCATTCTTTAAACGTGACGGGGTATAGCTTGCAATCCAGATTCCTGCACACATTGGATCCGCTTCTGGGCAGAAATCAGCATTTTCAGAATCTTTATAATTAAAGTCTCTCAATGGAGAATCTCTTGTTCAGAGATTTTGGTCGATCCTGAAATAAAACTATCGGTAAGTTTTGGGGCTTTGCTCTTTAAATCTGGACACAGAATGGAGCATTTGACATGTTTTGGTAAACTGTAATTTACCAAGTTTGCCCTCTTGAATGGATTATCTGATCTTCATTGGAATTCTGTGAATTTCACAAAAATGCTAATCAACCTGAAATAAAAAAAGGCCAATGTCATCCAGTTAAAAGGGACATTCAAATTTTCCAGGAACTTTATATTTATTAAATGCTGCAATTTACTATTCAGGCAATGTTTAAATGTAGGAACGGGTGGGCTGTCAATCTGCCTTTTGAACTCATTGCCTTATTTAATTAATGTAGGCCTGATCTGTAAGCTAACTCCATCTACCGTGAGCAGATGTCATCCTCGAATCAAAGGACAGCCAACGCTGACCTGCCTTTGATTCACTTCATTTGTTAACCTGAACTAATGAAAATCTGAGCATCTCCTTCCTGAATAATTCAATGGGCCAGAATCCACCCTTTCAGTGTACCTGCTGCTGATTTACAATGATAAATGTAACTGTGGAATGTTAGTACTAATTCCCCCAACAACTGCAGCCATTGTTGCTCAGAAACAATTTAATTTGGTGGTTACATGGTTAACTACCTCATGTACAGAAACAACCTTTTCCTCAACTGATTGACAGGCACTGGCTCCTTGGCTCTAGGTCCAAACACAAACTTCAGAAAATCAATATATTCTGAAGAAGCATCATACAGACTCAAAATGTTAACGCTATGCTCCTCTCCAAAAATGCTGCCAGACTTGCTGAGTTCTTTTCAGCAATTTCTATTTTTATTTGAGATTTCCAACATCCATAGCACTTTGCTTTTATATCTGGAAATTGATATTTGTTAAAGTTTCCAATGTCCCTGATGGAAAGCAACAATTTGTTCCTAACCATTTGTCTGCTTTACTGAACATCTCTGGAACAAGAAGAGTTAAAGTAAAACTTCTAACAAAATTCGTTCACGGTTGAATTGGCCATAAGTTGTCGAACTGGTTGGATTTGATTTCACTAGAAAGGCCCCTCCCTGCTCTGAAGCAAGTGAGGAATGTTTGAATTGAAATCATCTTGAGGATGGGCCGCAGCTTTCACACAGAGGGCTGAGCTCTAACTCTCACAGAATAAGGGTATGATCACATTCCCAATTCATAACTTGCTAAAATAAAATAAGTAGTTTCATCCTCATTGAGGTAGTGGAATAACAAGGATATAATGTGCACAATCTACACTGAAATGAAGAAGCAGCAATTTTTTTGCAGGTTGGAGCTAAGTTTAATGTAACATCTTACAGTTTATGCCTCGTCCAGTTTCCCAAATGTCGTCTTAACCACCTGTCCTGGACCCCAACATCTCTCTGCCCCTCTGAGTTCCCTCTTTTACCAATCCTACCGGTATCCTGTCTGTCTTCTTAGCCACCCATCCTGCACTCCAACATGCCTTTGTTCCTTTGTTCCCTATTTTTCTAATCCTACCATTTGTTGTGTATTTCCTTGGCTTGTTGGTCCTTGCTAAATTTGTCACCACACTTCTTTGGATTGATTTCCATCAGGGTGAGCAACCGTCCTGGATTCTCTGGAAACTTGTCGTGTAATTTGGCTTTTCACCCCATATCCTGGATCAGCCCTTCTCAGGATGGGATTTGTCCAGGATTTCTCCTGTCTCTGCATGCTTTGTGTCTGTGCCTCAGCCTCATCAGGTCGGTGGTTTCAGGTTCTGAGGGTGTTCGTGTGATGGCGTCCGTGCCAGCATCCCTGGGGTGGGTCGCACAGCAGAAGTCTCATGCATGACTCAAGAATCAATTCACAGCCCCTCCCTGACCTCAAGACACCACGAGCAACCCCTCCCACCCCTGTCCCCATTAGCATCCCCACCTCCACCCAATCTATCGGCAGCAACCTCCCCGCCGCTCCACCACCCCGCCACTCCCAGTTCCCAAGGTCTTGTCAGCAACCCCCAGGGCGAAGTGTCCCTTATTTTTTGGCCAGAGTTGGTCACCCTGATTTCCATTTGCCGTTTTTCTGTCCGGTTGATCAGTCCATTGGCACCTCCCTGCATTCTACAGCTTTCTTCCTCACTTCCTCACTCAGCCAATTTGCATATCATTTTCAAGCTTCTTAATCATGCCTCCTACATTTAATTCAGGGCAGCAGGATCACTTGAGAACTCAGGGAGTGGGAGTGCAATTACTTCCAGGCCCAATTAAGTGTCCCATGTTGAATGGTCAATGGCGGTGGAACCAGGGTGGTGATGGTGGAAGAGCTAGAGGGAGAACATGTGCTTACCGTTGGAGGATTCTTCTGGAAGAGGATTTGTCGTTCCTGTATGAACACATGAAGGCAAAAGGAAACCACCTCATGGATTTTTCTCCCTCAGCAGATTACTTTGAAGTTGGAAATGGAAGTCTCTTATGAAGAACTGAAGAGGAATATGCAAGACTGTGAAGAGTGAAGAAATGAGCAGAGGACCTCTCCTTGGGTAGAATACTAATGTGTTTAAGTCTGGATCGTTGATGTATACCACAAGCAGCAAGGCACCGTGTACTGAGCCCTGTGAAACCCCATTGGAAATAGCCTTTCAGGCACAAATATATTCATCCACCATTGCATTTTACCTCTGGCCACGGGACCAACTTTGGATCCAACCTACCACTTTTTGTGGGATCCCATGGGCTTTATGACTAGTCTGCCATGTGGAACCTTGTCACAAGCCTTGCTAAAATCTTTGTAGACTGCATTAAAAATGTTATCACAGTGACTCTCTGTTTTACCGTCTCAGAAAAAAGAATCAGTGAGGTTAGTGAGGCATCACCTTCCTTTAATAAATTAATGCTTTTCTATATGATGATTTATAATGTCTCTCAGAATTGTTTTACCAATTTTCCCACTGCTGAGATCAAGCTGACTGGCCTGAATTACTCAATCGATTCCTTCCTGCCATTTCAAATAACAGTCCAACATGAGCAGTTCTAGTCCACTGACTCTCACCAGAGAACAGTTGGAAGTGATGGTCAGAGCATCCACTATTTCTTCCCTAACTTCTCTTCGCAACCTGCAATACATGGATCCTGGAACCTCCCTGTCGCTTGCCATTTCAACACTCCACCCTGCTCTCATGCCCACATGTCCGTCCTTGGCTTGCTGCATTGTTCCAGAGAATTTCAATGCAAATTGGAGGAACAGCACCTCATCTTCCGACGAGGCACTTTACAGCCTTCCGGACTGAATATTGAGCTCAACAATTTTAGATCATGAACTCTCTCCTCCATCCCCACCCCCTTTCCAATTTTCCCACTTCTTTTTGTTTTTTCCAATAATATATGTAGATTTTTCTTTTCCCACCTACTTCCATTACTTTTAAGTGTATTTCCATCCATTGTTTTATCTCTACCTAGTAGCCTATTTCGATCCCTTCCCCCCCACCCCACCCCCACTAGGGCTACCTGTACCTTGCTCGTCCTGCTTTCTACACTTAATTAGCACATTCCTTAGATAATATCACAACCTTCAACATCTCTTTGTCCTATTGTCTATGACATCTTTTGGTTATCTCCACCTATCACTGGCCCTCTGTCCAGCTCTTCTTGTCCCACCTCCGCCCCCCCCCCCCCCCCCATCCCTCTTAAACCAGCTTATATTTCACCTCTTTTCTATTTTTCCTTAGTTCTGTTGAAGAGTCATACAGACTCGAAATGTTAACTGTCTTCCTCTCCGCAGATGCTGCCAGACCTGCTGAGTTTTTCCAGGTATATTTGTTTTTGTTTTGGATTTCCAACATCTGCAGTTTTTTGCTTTTATCTTTGTGTCCATTCCTCACCATTTCTTTCCAGTTTAGTTGTGGGGTGGTGGGGATCGGACTCTTGCTGTGTGTCCAAATTTTTCTGTTTGTTCGCCGTGTTTGGGACCAGTTGCAATTCATTTCAAAATGTTTAAAGGCCAGGGAGCAGCACAGATCCAACACAAAGCATCGACCAGTGAAGGGTTAAGTCTGTCTGGAGGCCCTGGTGCTGCCCAGGTGACACGCACTCAGCTTCATCAAGAACAACTTGCATTCCTGTAGTCCATATAATGTATTAAAACATCCCAGGAACCTTTACAGTTGTATAAACGGACAAGTTTGACACCGATTCACATGGAGACTTTAGGACAGGTGGGTAAAAGCTTGTTTAAAGAAGTAGATTTTAAAGAGTATCTTCAAGAACGAAGGGATGGTTGGATCAGGCGGTGAGCCGAAGAGCACAAATTCCAGAGCTAAGGCTGAGGCAACTGAAGTCACAGTTGCCAATGGAGGGGCAAGGGAAATCAAGGATATAGAAAAATGCAGAATTGGAGGAGTGCAGCGATCTTGGAGCGCAATGAGGTTACTTAGAGATAAGCTAAACCATTGAAAGAATTAAACACGAGAATGAGAAGTTTAAAATTGAGACATTTCGATAATGGGACCAGTCAGTGAGGACATGGGTGAAGGCTGAACAGACAGATGGACTGCAAATGATCTGGTCACATGATAGGAACGACCATGGAGATATAATATCCTGTCCGTTCAACAGCACTTTTTTTTTTGTAAAAATATACTTTATTCATAAAAAATCTTCAATCACATTCAAAACCATTTCAAAAACAACATTACAAGGGTACAATCCAGGTTAAACTTTTACAAAATGTATCACCAGGTGCATCAGTACAAACAATATTACAATCATTTACAGCCTTTCATTTTGATCTGTACAGCCCGAGGGGCTCTAAACAGTTCCCAGTCTCTCGGTGCGCTGTGGTAGAAAGGTCTTAGACAGCGACCCTTCCCCATTGCGCCTTTGCGGCAGCTGCCCCAAGCTTTAGATTTTTTTTTTTTTTTTTTGTAAAAATATACTTTATTCATAAAAAATCTTCAATCACATTCAAAACCATTTCAAAAACAACATTACAAGGGTACAATCCAGGTTAAACTTTTACAAAATGTATCACCAGGTGCATCAGTACAAACAATATTACAATCATTTACAGCCTTTCATTTTGATCTGTACAGCCCGAGGGGCTCTAAACAGTTCCCAGTCTCTCGGTGCGCTGTGGTAGAAAGGTCTTAGACAGCGACCCTTCCCCATTGCGCCTTTGCGGCAGCTGCCCCAAGCTTTAGTGCGTCCCTCAGCACGTAGTCCTGGACTTTGGATTGTGCCAGTCCGCAACAATCGGTCGGGGACAACTCTTTGTGCTGGAAGACCAACAAGTTTCGGGCAGACCAAAGCGCGTCTTTCACCGAGTTGATGATCCTCCAGCTGCAGTCGATGTTTGTCTCGGTGTGTGTCCCTGGGAACAGCCCGTAGAGCACAGAGTCCTGTGTCACAGAACTGCTCGGGATGAACCTCGACAGCAACCACTGCATCTCTCTCCAGACTTTCTTTGCAAAGGCACAATCCACAAGGAGGTGAACAACGGTCTCTTCCCCACCACAGCCACCTCGAGGGCAACGTGCAGAGGGGGTGAGACTCCTGGCGTGTAGGAAGGATCTGACGGGGAGGGCCTTTCTCACCACCAGCCAAGCTACGTCTTGGTGCTTGTTGGAAAGTTCTGGCGATGAGGCATTCTGCCAAATGACTTTGACAGTCTGCTCGGGGAACCATCCCACAGGGTCCACCCTCTCCTTTTCCCTCAGGGCCTCTAGGACGTTACGTGCCGACCACTGCCTGATGGACTTGTGGTCAAAGGTGTTTTTCTGCATAAATTTTTCCACCAGGGACAGGTGGTACGGCACGGTCCAACTACTTGGAGCGTTCCGCGGCAGCGTGGCCAGACCCATCCTTCGCAACACCGGGGACAGGTAGAACCTCAGCACGTAGTGACACTTGGTGTTTGCGTACTGAGGGTCTACGCACCGCTTGATGCAGCCACACACAAAGGTGGCCATCAGTATGAGGGCGATGTTGGGCACGTTTTTTCCCCCTTTATCTAGAGGCTTGTACATCGCGTCCCTGCAGACACGATCCATTTTCGACCTCCAGATAAAGCGGAAGATGGCTCGAGTGATCGCCATCGCGCAGGAGTGTGGAATGGGCCAGACCTGCGCCACGTACAGCAACAGCGAGAGTACCTCACACCTGATGACCAGGTTCTTACCCGCAATGGAGAGGGAGCGTCGCTCCCACATGCCCAGTTTCCTTTTCACCATAGCCACTCGCTCCTTCCAGTTTCTAACGCATGCCCCGGTCCCTCCGAACCATATCCCCAGCACCTTCAGGCCGTCAGCCCTGACAGTGAAGGGGACAAAGGATCGGTCAGCCCAGTTCCCAAAGAACATGGCCTCGCTCTTCCCACGATTTACCTTGGCTCCCGAGGCCAGTTCGAACTGGTCGCAGACGTGCATCAGTCTGCCCACCGACAGCGGATCCGAGCAGAAAACGGCGACGTCGTCCATGTACAGGGAGGCTTTTACCTGAGTGCCTCCACTGCCTGGGATCGTCACTCCTCTTATGCCCGGATCCTTCCTGATGGACTCGGCAAAGGGTTCTATGCAGCACACGAAAAGGACAGGCGAGAGAGGACAGCCCTGCCTGACTCCAGATTTAATCGGAAAGCTATCTGTTTCCCACCCATTGATGGAGACTGCGCTACTGATGTTAGTGTAGAGCAGTTGGATCCAATTTCGAATTCCCTCCCCAAAGCCCATTTTGGAGAGCACATCCCCCATGTAGGTGTGCGATATTCTGTCAAAGGCCTTCTCCTGATCCAAGCTGATGAGGCAGGTATCCACACCCCTGTCCTGTACATAGGCAATCGTATCCCTGAGCAGCGCTAGGCTGTCAGAGATCTTCCTGCCTGGCACAGAGCAGGTCTGGTCAGGGTGAATCACCAATTCCAGAGCGGATTTGACCCGGTTGGCGATGACCTTGGACAGAATCTTATAGTCCACATTCAACAGTGAAATGGGTCGCCAATTTCTAATTTCCTCCCTTTCCCCCTTGTGCTTGTAGATGAGGGTGATGATGCCTTTCCTCATGGATTCTGACATGCTGCCGGCCAGGAGCATACTCTCGTACACTTCTAGCAGGTCTGGGCCGATCAAGTCCCACAGAGCCGAATACAACTCCGCCGGCAGGCCGTCGCTTCCGGGGGTTTTACTCTTCTCGAAGGACTCGAGGGCCTTAGTCAGTTCGTCAGGAGTTAGCGGTTTGTCTAGGCTCTCCCGCGTACTGTGGTCTAAGACCTCCGTGATAGAGGACAGGAAGGACTGGGAGGCCGTGCTGTCCGTGGGCTTCACGTCATACAGTCCGGCATAAAAGGATTTGCTGATCCTCAGAATGTCGGACCGTGATGACTTTACTGAGCCGTCTTCTTCCTTCAGGCTGCTGATCACAGAGCGCTCTCTGTGTACCTTTTGGAAGAAGAAACGTGAGCACGTCTCATCCTGCTCCACGGAGCGGACTCTGGAACGGAAGATGATCTTGGAGGCCTCCGAGGCAAAGTGCGAGGCTTGCTGGCCCTTCACCTCTTGGAGCTCCTCCTTGACATCGACCCCCATCGACCGCAGCCGGAGCAGATTCTGCATCTTTTCCTGGAGTCGGGACATTTCCCTCTGTTCCTTTCTAGCTTTCTGGGTGCCTTTGCGGATGAAAAACCTCTTGATGCTTCCCTTGATCACTTCCCACCAGTGTGTCAGGGACTCAAAGAGGGGTTTCACGGTTCTCCAACCTTTGTAATCCCTCTTGAGCTCCTCAATGTTCTCTGGGGTCAGCAGTTGCACATTTAGCTTCCATGCCCCCCTGCCCACCCTCAGGTCTTCCTCCAAGTGGCAGTCCGCCAGTAGGAGGCAGTGGTCAGAGAAGAACACCGGCTTGACGTCGGTGGATCTGACTGTGAATGCACGGGACACAAACAGGAAGTCTATCCTGGAACGAATGGACCCGTCTGGCCGCGACCAGGTGTATCTACGCTGCGCTCCGTCTGCAGGGTTGCTGAAGACGTCGTGCAGCTTGGCATCCTTAACTGTTTCCATCAGGGATCTGGACGTAGCGTCCAATCTGCTTCCGGCCCTGCCGGATCGTCCAGCCGCATCGATGATGCAGTTGAAGTCCCCGCCCAGAATGACCGGCCTGGAGGTCGCCAGCAGCAGTGGGAGCTGCTGAAAAACCTCCAGCCGCTCAGCCCCTTGTGCCGGGCCATACACGTTAATTAACCGGAGTGGAGCGTTCTTGTACATTACGTCTGCTACGAGGAGTCGCCCGCCCACCACCTCCTTGACCTCGGAGACGGTGAAGTTGCCTCCCCGCAGCAGAATACCCAGGCCGGAGGAACGAGAGTCGTTTCCGCCCGACCAGATCGATGGCCCGTGGGACCACCATCGTGACCATTGCCTGTAGGAGCTGAGGTGCGGTATCGCACACTCCTGCAGAAACAACAGGTCAGCTTTGACCTTGGCTAGGTAGTCCAAGGTCGCAACACATCGCGTAGTAGATTTAATGCTACGCACATTTATGGATACAATCTTTAAACCCATTTTAAAGCATTTATTCTCCTACCAAACCCACTGTCTCTGAGAGTCCCAGACCGTTCAACAGCACTTAATTCAACAGTTTAAATGATTAATGTGTTCACCTTTTGAGGTGGCAACTGCTCTCACCATATTGAAACATCACACACTGACTTTAAGCCTCTAAGTCCAAACATGGACAGCTTCATACAGTTTCAGAGAGAAAGGTAAAATTACATTTCTAGAATTGTCTCCCTTATTGAACTGGTCATGAAACAGTACTTATCGAATTGTTTGTAACTAACTTTGTTCACAGTTGACTGAGTTGTTAAACCGGTTCAATTCTGTATATTTTTTAAAAAGCAGCTTCCAGTCAGAGGGTGAAGTTGTGACACAAATCTCAAATTACAATGCTCAGCTCCAATTACCAAACTGTGATTTGCTGAAACAAAATCAGGAACAACCCCGGAATTGGTGGTAACGAGTTTACAAGGACAGAACTGGAGGATCCAGTCATTAACAGAGAATCTGCAGGTCAAGGTAAGGTTAATTTTGTTTCCAAGCCTATATTCTAGGTCTTCCTTTAATCTTCCTTTGAAAGCCTATTTCCTGTGATGAGATTATGTTGCACATGTTGTAGCCATTGCTTTTCCTTGTGATTATGGCCATTCGCTAAGTGTGTGCTCAGACATTGACTAAAGATGATCTGAAGATCCTAGAATCAGCTTGCTCCTGTTTTACATTTTCTTACATTTTTTAAGAGGAATGGAGTGAGACGAATCAGACTCCGAATATTACCCCATCTTAGACAGTTCTGATGGGGATGAACCATGGGCTCCTCTTCCACTCTCTGGATGTTTACCATGACACATACTGCATCTTTTAGTGATTTTTAAAAAGTTATAGTGGAGCAAGTTCAGGGACTCTGGCAGCCTGGACCCACAGAATTTAGCCGTGCGTATTTCCCCGCTCCACTCAATGCTCAGCATTTCAAGTCCTGAAAGTGGTCTCTAGAGTTTGACTAAAACTCAGAAAAGAAGTAATCAGTAGGACTTTTGACAATGCTCCAGATGGAAATTATTTCCTTATTTTATCTATTTTACTGAAAAGCCGGAACAGGGAATGATAAAAAAAAACATTTGAACATTTTGTTTACAGCTAAACTGGGCGGGTGAGGACTTGTCCAACCTGTTCAGTTTGTTTTTTTTAACCAGAAATACCGCCCTAAATAAAGGTATCTTCAGATAAAGTCAATCTCACCAGTGGGTGAAACTCAGGCAGAAGAATGACAAACAGGGATAGGCTGAAATGATCAGAATGTGATTTACCCTGGGATAACCAGGAATTGCTGCAGTGAATTGACAAAGACAGAATGTGCAGAGTTACAGAAAAGTCATTGGGATTGAAGCAAAGTGAATATCGTTTCTGAACCTGATTGTGAGTCTCTCTGTGTTCATTCTTTCCTCTTTCCATTTAAAGATGTCTTCTCCCAGGACGATTATCTGCTCAGACCTCCTGTGTCAAATCCATCCCTTTGCAGCGATGGTCATTGTCTAACTGTGTGCTCGGACAGTGACCGAGAAATGGTCTGTTCAATGCAGAGGCCTGCGGCTCAACCTGCCCCTATTCTCTACCATTCCTCTCCTTCTTAAAAGAGATCGTAGAAGATTATCCAGGGACACAGAGTGCAGAGATTCCGCCAGTCAGAGACGACTAAGGCAGATAGTGATGAGACTGGAAGTAGTTTCATGTGGCTCAATATGAGACAATGCACTAGAATTTAAAATATACAGATTGGAAATACAGGGTTAGTGGAGAATTACTGGGAGATGGTCAAACTGAGTTTGACTCTCGATGCAGAAATCATTAAACATTAGATTCAAATTCTAAACTAATTCTCAAAGGTCCACTGCAGTTATGTTAATTGGAACTCGGTGTGTTTAGCTTTGGATGTCTGTCCCAGGAAGAAGATAGGGGCTCTGGAAGGAGCCCATTTGTAATTGTTTAGGTTAATACCTGAGATGAAGGGACTGACCTATGATCATAGATTCGGTCAATTTAATTATATTTCCAGAGATAAATCGGTGTTTAATTTATTATTTCCCCCTTGTTCTGATTTACCTGCACTGATAATTCCTTGTCTGTAATATTCTGTCAATTCCCTTCATGTTAAACATGAGCAGGTAAAGATTGTTGACCCTGTTTGGACAAACAAGAGAAAATGGATGGAATATTAAAATGATAACAGTTAAAAACTGATAAAAGAAAAAATGCTGTTTGTGTTGTAAAGTGTTGTGCAGTTGTGGAGCTCTTACCCACTCAGCGATACAGGATAGATTAATTGTGGTATCACAAAGTGGAAGTTGTTGGATCTAACAGTACATTGCAATGGGTTGGTGGGAAACAGTTCAAAAAAGACCATTACATCTTTTATGCAAAATTGTATAAATAATTGCAGATACAGATCCACGGTGGAATATCTGACAGTGAGATTAGTTGAAATTTGTTCCCACAAAGAGCCCTTCTGGTTGAATCCTGTGCTCTAAACATTCACGTTAGTAAAGACTATCTAGAGCACTGCAGTAATGGTCCTGCAATGGCACGGGAGCTATTGCCCAATGCCAGTCTGTCATTTTCTTCACATTGAAATCAGTGAATGGAAAACCAGGAACTGAGAGATGCAGCCGGCGTCAGGGACACTGAAGTGGAAAAAGCTCAAGCAAAAATGCTGTCCAGGACAGTAAAATGTCAGAACTGGCTCTGAGGGATAAATCATTCCAGTCTGTTCATATATTCCAGGGACAGCTTCTTGACATCAAATTTAGTTAAAATACAAACAAAATGCTGCGGATGCTGGAAATCTGAAATAAAAACAGAAAACGCTGGAAAAAATCAGCAGGTCTGGCAGCATCTGTAGAGAGAGAAACAGAGTTAACGTTTTGAGCCCGCATGACTCTCCTTCAGAGCTGAAGAGAGGCAGAAACATGATGGAGTTTATGTTGTTGAAGAAGGGGTGGAACAAGTGGAGTAAAATATAAAGTCAGGTATAAGTGGTACCGCAGGAGAGATTGACAAAGATGTCATGGCCCCATGACAATGGTAGTGTTAAAGACTAAATCAGGTGCTAATAATGGTACAAAGGTAAGATAGCAGAATGTGTTAATAGCAGAGCAAGGATCAATGATCTGTGAAAGCAAAAAATAAGAACAAGTTACAGATCTTTCAGCTAAGAAGATTTAAACTGTGATGGAGCAAAGCAACTCTGAATCGCATAACAATAATCTCCATTGTCTTTTAACGGTTGCCTCCTGTGATGAAATTAGGTCCAACATTCCCAACCTTGTTCTTGTATTAACTTGGATAGAGTTTCCTGATAGATACCCTAACCTCTCTGTATCATGGTGGGATATCAGCAGTATCCCTCGAGAAACAACAGAAACTATTTTACAACTAAGAGTAGCAGTGCAATTGGAGGAGAGTGTTCAAAAAAACAAGAATGAGTTTATTGTGAATGATCACAACAAAATAATGGCCATTAGTGAGATTAGACTGGGGAGCGCGAAAACCTTACTTTCTCTTTAATGAGGCCGTTCATTATTTTCCCTTCTCAATCTGCCCCAGTAATGCTGTAGCCCTTATCTCTGAATCAGACCTTGGTCTGCCTCGCTAATCCGCTGGCAACTTTCCCTCCTTTGAGTGTCTCACCTTATTCCACCGCTCACACTTCTTATTTAAAACCCCTTTTCTCAGCCACCCACACAAAAGCCATGTCAGGTTTCCCAGAAATAACGTCACTGTTCTTTTCCCCTCAATGTCTACATCAAGCAATTCTCATCCTTGGTGATTTCAATCTCTATCTCAAATCACACTCTTGTCTTCTCTGAGTTCACTTGCTCATTGCCTCCATAAATCTCACCCTCCATATAAACTGCCCATACCAATATTGAGGACCGCCCTATAAACCTCTTCGCCTCATGTGACCTCACTGTTCCTATCATGTAATCTCTGATCACTTGCTTATGTCGCTTTCAAACTATTTCCCTATTCTTCCTACCATTACCATTTCATTCTGTGTCTGTACACCAAACAGGTACTCTCTCCTAATTCACCTAAAATTGCATTTTATATTTCCCAATGGTCTAGTCCTTGGCCCTCCCATTCATCATCACATTTTCACAGCCACTGATCTGATCCATTTTTGATGCCATTGTCCCTCTTAAAAGCATTATTCTTTCTCAGCATGACCCATTCCTGTGTTACGTTCATTTCCATTCTCTTAAGTCCCAGGAACACTGAATTGAAAGTCTCTGCTGGCTAACTGCTTCAACTATCTATTGCCACATCTGGTTGGACCATATATAGGACTTTTGGGTCCTCATCTCCTTTTCCAAAACAGCCCATTAATTAAAGATTTTGCTGGAAAGCAAAGATAACTCACAGCTTCTCGTCACCACCAAAACCCGTGCTCTTTACTCAACATCCTGTGCCTTCTCCACACTCGTCTCCTGTGATAAGTGGGATGTACCCATGGATTTTATTGTTCTCAGTATGAGAACCATCCATTCAGCCACCTCTGTTACACCCCCTTCCCCTAGCCCCACTGGCAACATTTCCTTTCGTGTTCCCTGCTGACCCAGCCCTGATCTAGCCCAAGAATCTATCCCATCTCCCTTCTTGCTGTCTCTGAGCTCAACTTGTCCATGAGACTAATCTTCTACTCCATTTCCTCCAAACTGATGATCACCAATTTCCTTTCCTGACTCTATTATTCACAATTTTTTCCTGTCAGTTATTGTCCCTCTCACACTTCAAATATTCCGCCATAATTCCTTTCCTCCGAAAATCCATCTTGACCTCTCCTTTCAAACAACCACCCCATCTCCAGTCTACCTTTTCTCTCCAAAGTTCTTTAACACGTTTTTGCCACCCAAATCCGTTGTTAATGATATGTTAATGATATTGTTATGATGCACAGGTGAAGGGTGTGTTTAATTAAGTAGTTTGAGCACATTTAAATGGGGGATAGCTGGGACACTGGGTGTGAGAGGAGAGTTATGAGACTTAACAAAGTCATTAAACTCTCTCAGTAAAAAACATGTTGTGTCTTAGTTTGACCCCACCAACCAGCTTGGATTCTAGAGACATTGGTAGCAGAGATTGGTTGGCCTAAAGGTGAAGATTTGAAACTAAGACTTATTTTCAGACAGAAGGTTGGAATTGGAGTTACTTTGGAGAAGAATGGCTGAAACCAAGTATAAGGTGTCAGGGTATGATTTTGCACCATTGTTCTATGAAACTGAACCTCATGACCAATGAAAGAGTGAAGTGACCTCTGGACATGGATTACGTCCTTACCAAAGCAAGAACAAAGTATGGCCTTGGCATTTTCACTTCCCACCAGAAGCAGGATCAGGGCAAAGTATTTTCAGATTTAGAGGCTTATCATTTGGACATTGAGGAAGGTTTGGAAAAACTCTAAAAAAAATTATGGCCAAAATGTATATGAATAGTGATCTGTAAAATGCATATGAGACATGGTCAGACATTGGCAAATTTAGAAGTATGTATGGCTATTCCAAAGAAGAATATATCATGGAATTTAACAAGTTAGGTGCAAAACTGCAGAAATTCCATTTGGAGATCCCTATTTCAGTATTTGCTTTCAAATTGTTGGATTGTGCTAAAGTACCCAGCATGGATAGGCTTTGGAATGGAGTTAGGTTCTCAGAAAGAGATAGACTGTTGGAACAGATTACTGAAGCTTAAAAAAAATTCTGGAGAAACATTCACTTGCTGTCACTTTCATGGCATCCATGGGACATTCAGCAGGAGCACAAAAGATGGAGATTTCAATGCTGGCAGCATTTCAAGACTGTTTATATATGGGGAGCAAACATCAATATGAAAGAAGAACCACAAACAAAAGGAATGAGGATACAAACCCTTTTGGTAGCTCTATCGGATGAGAGGAATTGGGTTAATTTAGCTGAAGAATGAACCCTAGGAATAACCAAGGAATAGTAAACAGGTGTTTCAGATGTGACTCGAAATATCATTATGCAATCAATTGTCTGAAATAAAATAACAGGGCTTTTGAATGACACATGACATAGAAGGTGTGGAAGGGGAAGATGATGATACTGATCAATCAGAAGGAATTGAACTGATCACCAGAACCTTTAGTCCGGTGATGGATGTTCCAGTTGTGAACTCATTCAGTTGTGCTGTGTTAGACAGCGGGTGCATGTCCCACAGTATGTGGAGTGGATTGGTTAACCATCCATATTACCTGGATTCTCTAAACAGTAAAGACTGAGGTACGGTTAAGGAATATGAAAGCTCTACTTACTTCAGGATCGGGGTCGATAACACATTAAAGTTACTAAAGAGGGTGATGATTCCTTGTAAAATAGCCGGGATAAAACATTTTACAGCACAGATGTAGTTTCCAGTGAAATACCATTACTGTTCAGTAAGCCGACTATGAAAAAGACTCAAATGAAATTAGACATGGAAGACGATAAGGCAATTGTTTTTGATAAATCTGTAGGCTTACAGTTTTCGCAATCAGGACATTATTGAATCCCCTTAACAAGACCTAACATTTCAAATCACGATGTTAAAGAAGTGTTGATGACATCAGATGGCAGGATTTTAAAGGGAAAAAGGCAAATTGTTTTAAAATTACTTTGGCAGTTTGCCCATGCATCTTGTCATAGGTTAAAAATCCTACTAAAGGTTGCAGAGGCAGTGGATGATCAATACATTAAACTTATAGAGAGATCAGTGAGAAATGCAATGTATGTAAAAAAAAAAATAGGAGGACCCCATCACGGCCTGTAGTGAGTCTCCCATTAGCAAGAGACTTCAATGAAATTCCAGCAATGGACTTGAAGATACGTAACAAGGAAAAAATCATTTTTCTCTTACACTTCATAGACATGGCAACTAGATTCAGTCTGTTCACAGTAATGTGTAGTAAAGACGAAAAGGTAATTGTGGACAAGAAATGGGAAAATGGATCGGAACTGGGTTGGAAGCACTGGCTAAATTGCTAACTGAAAATATGAGCACTGCAGTCATGAACAAGCAGCAGAAAAGCCCTTTAGTAATGAGGTTTGTGAAAAAAACTTGCATTTAATTGATGATGTGTTTCACAAAATCTTAGCTGACCAACCAAGCTATAAACTGACTTCTGCTCTGGCATGGGCAGTCCGTGTGAAGAATTCACTTTATATGTTTGGGGGTTACTGTTCTTATCAATTAGTTCATGGGAGAAATCCCAAAATACCTTTGGTGATGTGGCATCATCCCCCAGCCTTGGAAGGCACTTCAGTTAATTAATTTTATCCTGAGCACTTGAACGCTCTACATGCAGGGAGAAGACGATTTATCAAGGCTGAGGTTTCAGAGAAAATTCAGCAAGCCTTACAGCACCGCATAAGGTGATCAGAAATAAATTTAATTTCAGGGGACATGGTATATTACAAAAGGGCAAAAAGAGCGGAATGACCCAGGTAAGGTTATAGGCAGTGATGGTAAATCAGTCGTTTTATAACATGGCAATCAAACTGTTAGAGTACATTCTTTGATGCTAATTAGCACTGATTATACATGTGCAGAATCTAAACAATAGAAAGCATTAGAAAGTGATGAGGCACCATGCACTTCACATACACATATGCTGGACAATTACAAGAGGCAGATTATGGCAGATAGAGGGCTGACTGAATATGGACAAAGGGATACTGAAACACAGAATAAAGCTATTTCTCCCAAAAGACAACTATCCAAAGTTGACACAAGAATAATATATATGCCACTAGTGGCCAGTGAATGGAGGGATGCCACCATTATAGGGAAAACAGGAAAGGCCACTGGCAAATACAAATTTCAAAGGGAAGTGTGTTTTTGAAAAAAAGAAAAACCTAAAAGAAGCTGGCGATACAGAAGCGAAACTGTAAATTAAACAAGTGTGTTTATGGATTGAATGATGTCTCAAGGGTGTGGTATTTCTTAGTTTGGTCCATCCTGCTGAAAACGGGTTGTATTCAGCCAAAAGCAGACCGAGCAATGTTCTACTGGCATCTCAAGGAGAAACTGACAGGCATCTTTATGATGCACATTGATGATTTTCTCTGAGGAGGTTTTGCAGAATTTGAGCAATGGGTGACAGATAAAATAAAGAAAGAGTTTAAGATTGGAAGTCAGGGGCTTAAAATATATAGGGTTAGGCATCAAGCAGAGTAAGTTGGGACTGACCTTAAATCAGTGTTATTTAGAAAATGTCAATCACATGCCAGTAAATCGGGCCAGGTCCCCACATAAAGGGATCCTGCAGCCAAGGAAGAAATATACCAATCAAGAAGCTTTGGACCGGTTGAACTGGTTGTGCAATCAGACTAGACCTGTTGCTAGTTATAACGTATTGGAAGTGAGTACTATGATGAAACACGCTACAGTTGAGGAAATTATGAGAGCAAATAAAACATTAATGAAATAAAATTCAGAGAAATGTGCACTCAAGTTCCCAGCCTTGAGTGATCCAGAAAATATAAAGTTAGTCATTTTTAGTGATGCTTCATATGCACATAAGCAGGGTTTATCATATTCCTGCTCGGGAAGAATAAGACCATAAGACCATAAGACATAGGAGCAGAAATTAGGCCATTCGGCCCATCGAGTCTGCTCCGCCATTCAATCATGGCTGATAAGTTTCTCAACACCATTCTCCCGCCTTTTCCCCATAACATTTGATCCCCTTACCAATCAAGAACCTATCTATCTCAGTCTTAAATACACACAGTGACCTGGCCTCCACAGCCTTCTGTGGCAATGAATTCCATAGATTCACCACTCTCTGGCTAAAGAAGTTTCTCCTCATCTGTTATAAAAGGTCTTCCCTTTACTCTGAGGTTGTGCCCTCGGGTCCTAGTTTCTCATACTACTGGAAAGATCTTCCCCACGTCCACTCTATCCAAGCCTTTCAGTATTCTATAAGTTTCAGTCATCCTTCTAAACTCCATCAAGTATAGACCCAGAGTCCTCAAACGTTCCTCATATGTTAAGCCTTTCATTCCTGGGATTGTTCTCGTGAACCTCCTCTGGACCCTCTCCAGGGCCAGAACATCCTTCCTGAGAAATCGGGCCCAAAATTGCTCACAATATTCTAAATGTGGTCTGACCAGAGCCTTATAAAGCCTCAGCAGCACATCCCTGCTTTTATATTCTAGTCCTCACGAAATAAATGCCAACATTGCATTTGCCTTCCTAACTACCGACTCAACCTGCAAGTTAACCTTAAGAGAATCCTGGACTAGTACTCCCAAGTCCCTTTGCACTCCAGATTTCTGAATTCTCTCCCTATATAGAAAATAGTCTATGCCTCTGTTCTTCCGACCAAAGTGCATGACCTCAGTAAAAAATACTGTTCATTGGTCTGGGAGCGAAGGAAATAAAAAAGGTAGTTAAAAGCACCTTAGCTGCAGAAACACTGGCAATAGTAGAATGAGATAGATATGGGGTTTTACTTATCAAACATTTTGAGGGAAATCCTATACAGTGGGCATTCTGAGAAAAGCTTTCCTGTTGAATATTATGTGGATAACCGTTCTCTATGGGAGAATGTACATTAAACAAAGAGTGTGACTGAGAAAACTTTAAGGATTGACCTTGCTAGCATAAAAAAAGTGTTAGAAAGGATATCTCTAGGATAGAATGGGTTGTTGTTAGTCATGAATTATTGGACTTTTCTCCAAAAAGGAATTCTTATTTAAAGAAATAGATGGAGGTCCTAGAATAGGGATTCTTGTATTATGATGGGTTCTACAAAATGTGGAAAATCGTTTTTCTTTCTTTCATTTGTTTTCAAATTATTTGAGCGTGTTATAAAGTTATTGTTTAAAGAAAGAAAGGAGAATCAGTTAATGGTATGTTAATTATATTCTGAGGATACACAGATGAAGGACATTATTTAATGACTTGGGGAGGTGATGGTGTAGTGGTATTGTCACTGGACTAGTAATCCAGAGACCCAGGGAAATGCTATGAGGACCATGGCAGATGGTGAAATTTGAATTCAATAAAATACCTGGAATAGAAATTCTAGTAAAACACCATCTGATTCACAAATGCCCTTTAGGGAAAGAAATCTGCCATCCTCACCTGGTCTTTCTGATACTCAGGCTCAAGCTTTTACAATTCCATGTCTTGCATTCTGTTTGTTTTCTTTTTCTTGCTCCTCTATTTCCCATTGAAGTTTTTTCATTTCTATTTCTTTCAATCTTTCTCCTTTCTTTCTAACCCGAGTTTTTCTTCTTTATTTCTTTTCTTCCAATTCAATTATTTCCATCCTTCTACCTAACTTATTGAGCCTCCAAACCTCTGGAATTGTGCCAGCAGACTGGACAATTGTTATATTAATTCCAAAATGTAAGATGGGTGTGTTACAGAAGCCAAGTAAATGCAGGCCTGTCAGTATTGGTGCTGTGGAGAAGCTGAGCGATTTGGAGGGTATAATTCTACAGAATATTAAAGTAGCTAAGTAGAAAATCCAATGTAAGCCTAGGGATAATGGTGAGTTAAAGAACAAAGATGTTAAGAAATAGTAATGCAAATGTATAAAATGTGACTAAGACCTGCAAGAATCCTATCTGTTCAATCCTATAAGAAGGATAGTGAAGCTATGGAAAGTATACAAATCCGTCTCATTGGGATGCTGCCTGATATCATGGAAAAAATATAATAGGCATAGGAAGCAACTTGTATTGCAACAAAAGATATTATGAAGCAATATGATAAATATGTTTAAAATATGGAACGATGGGACAGGAGAGATAGACACAGGCTTATTCCAATAGCTCAGGCATAACAAACGGAGCAGACAATGAATTTAATGTTCAGAATTAAGTGAATGTGCTGATAAGCTGTCACAACAAAGCTTAAATCAAATTGAAATTACATTACAATAATTGAAAGTCAACAGACTGAGGAAAAATAATTTGTTTACCTAACACATTTACAATTTAGTTCAGTAAGTGAAACCTGGCCACAAGCACAATTAGCAAATATTGCAGGTGCTATAACCTGTTGAGCTGAGTATTTACTTTTTTTTTATTTTCATATTTAAAAAATATTTTTTTGAAGAATCTGATAGTCATGAGTGTGGACATCATAATCACAGGTTGGAATCCCAAATCCTACCATGGCAGCTGGTGAAATTTAAATCCAGTTAGTAGAATCTGGAAGTGAAAACTCTTAACTGCCCTCTGAAATGCCCTCTAACAATCCCCTCATATCAAGGGTAATTAGGTTTGGGCAACAAATGCTGATCTTGCCAGTGATGCCCACATGCCATGAAAGAATAAAGGGGATAAAAAAAATCACAGCTTGGATTGTTAATTATTGACTAGAACTATCTCAAGGAGATATAATTAATTTGTGCTGCTAAAGGAAAATAACCTATACGTGAAATTGTGCAAATTCAGGACAGTAGAATCTGATTAGAATTATAGAAGCCTAGATACCGAGATTAATAGAGCTAAGACCCAAATATTTTACGCTTACACCATTAGAATCAGAGCAAAAAAATAAGCTAGTGATTGAAGAGAGCTCAGTGTGCCCTTTCCTCTGTACCTGAACCCCATAAATGAACAATGGCCATCGCACATTGCTGTCTCTAGCTTTTTACAATCAAATTATAAATAACCTATACAGTGGGCAATAAATTGAACACAAATCGCATCTAGCTACAGCACGTGGCTTCTCTGAGGGGTCTTTTGAGCCTCACATGAAAGAACATTGGATATATAGTCACTGTTACCACGCACACAATTAAATACGTTGTCTAAGACGATTGGTAATGAATCAGAACGATTCAGTCTAAATGAGACTGTGTGTAATTCGGATCCAGTTCCATATGGGTCAAAATCCTGGAGCTTCTTCCGTAACGGCACCTACACCACAGGTGCTTGCAGCAGTGCCCTACAACCGTAGAATGTGTAGGTTCACGGACTCCCAAGACACCTGCTCTTTTTGCGGTCTTGTGGAGTCCGTGGACCACGTTTATATAGGGTGTTGTAGGCTGCACTCCCTTTTTAGTTATTTAAAAAACCTTCTGTTGCTGTTTTGTTTGCACTTCAGTCCCACGCTCCTGATCTACGGACACCCAGTGCGGAAGGGGGTCGGGAAGGAGGAGGACCTCCTCGTGAACCTGCTTCTGGGCCTGGCCAGGTTGGCCATTAACAGGTCCAGGCAGCGGGCGATCGAGGGAGGAGTCCCGCCCGATTGTTTGTCCCTCTTCCGCGGCTACGTTCGTGGCCGGGTGTCCCTGGAGAGGGAGCACGCGGTGTTTGCCGGCACCATCGAGGCCTTCCGTGCCCGGTGGGCACCGCGGGGACTGGGGTGTTTTGTTGACCCCTTTAATCACATTTTGGTTTAATGTTTGTAAGTTTCCTTTAAACTTTGTCCTTGGTTTTACAGCCGACCTGAATTAGGAGCTGTGCTTGATTTATCCCTTGTTATTGTTAATTTAGTTAATTGTTTTGACTCGAAAAGAGTCACACCACAGGTGCTACAGCAGCTGAAGAAGGCAGCTCACCACCATCTTATTAAGGGCAATTAGAGTTGGACAATAAATGCTGGCCTAGCCAGTGACGCCCACATAATGCGAATTAATTAAAAAATAAAACAGGATGGGAGCGATTGTACTGATCAGGCTGAAGGTCTTGTTTATGACAGGGATGTGCAACTACCGTTTACCAAGGGTGCACTCAATAAACTGAAGAACCTATTACACTAATTTATCTAGTCTCTCTGGAATCAGAATCGGAAGCTGTAGCACAAGGCAAGGACACAGAATACACTCACCACCAGTATAGTGTTTTAGTACAGAAAACCTGAGCCATTGTGGCATTTTGTGTTGTGACACAGTAGACGAATGGAATGGTTCACAGCACCGAAGGAAGTCAGCGAGTCTGTGCTAGTTCTCTGTAAGAACAACCCTGTTAGTCCCATGATCCCATCTTTTTCTTATAATCCTACATGTTTTTTCTTCAATTATCTATTCGTTCTCTTTTGAAAATCTTGGTGGAATTGGAGAAAAGTTTCTTGATCCTTCCAGGAATGTGACCGTTTCTCTCTGTTTGCCCTCTAGACCGCTCATGATTTTGAACAGCTCTTCAAACTCTCAACCTCCCCTTTCTAAGGAGAACCACACCAATTTCTGAAATCTACCCATGTAACTGAAGTCACTCATCCCTGGTGCCATTCCCATAAATCTTTTCTCCACTGTGTCTGAAGCTGTGGAATCCTTCCTTGAGTGCGGTGCCCAGAATTCAACACAATAATCCTGCTTGAAGCTGAACCAATGTTTTATGAAGACTCATCATAATTTCCTTAACTTTGTTTTCTATGCCTCTATCTGTAAAGCCCTGAATCCCCTAATCTTATTAACGACCTTTTCAAGCTGTATCTCTGTTCCTCTTGCTGCTTTAGAATTGTATGCTTTATTTTCTATTTCCTTTCCTATTTCTCCCTAACAAAGTGTATTACTTAGCACTTTTCTGCTTTATATTTCATCTGCCATATGTCCATTTATTCCACAATCCCAACTTTTTCTTGTGACCCTATATTTGTTTTCTTCAAGTATCTATTCTTTTTCTATTGAAAATCTCAGTGAAATTGGATGAAAGGTTCTCAATCCTTCCAGGAAAGCAATTGTTTCTCTCAATTTGAAATCCTGTCAATATCCTTTTGGCAATACTTCCAAGTTGTATGTCATCTGAAAATTTTGAAGTTGTGCCTGTACAACCAAGTAGCCAAGTCAAAGGCATTAATATAAATTATGAAAACGGTGGTCCTAGTACTGAACCTGGGAAACCCTACTGCGTACCTTGCTCTGGTCCCAAAATCAACTGTTCATCACCACTCTCCATTTGCTGTCACGAAGCCAACTTTGTATTCATGCTGCCAATGTCCCTATTGTTTCATGGGCATCAACTTTCCTGACATCGGTGATATGTGGCACTTTGTTGCTGGAGTTGGCGGAAATGGCAGACGATGACCTTCTGAATGCGGAAGCTGATGGGGTGAATCATTTCTGAAGACAACAGGCATCACACCAACCGCATTGTTTTCGTCAAACTCTCTCTCACTCCTCTTCAAACATCAATCCAATTATTTAAACATGATTTCCTTGAAGAAATCCACATGGCCTTCCCTCAATTATCCCACTGTTTAATTATGACGTTGGCAGCATCTTCTGTGGTAAATGCGGACGCAGTGTAGTCATTTAACACTTCAGCTATGCCTTCTGCCTGATGTGTGGGTCTCCTTTTATTCTCACCACCCCTCGTCTTTTTGCTATTTATGTGCTTATTACATTTTGCCATAGGGATGTTTGATAAAACAGAAAAAAATAATAGAGGGGAGTAATTAGTTGTTTCATTACTTTAGGTTCTATTTATCGAGTTTGTATCAGTGACAAAAACATGAGTTGGGCTGTGCATGGAGCGAAAATGGACACTGAAGTAGTGTGACATGAGTATTTACAATAACTTTGATGTTTCCTTTGTGGTGGATGGGGAATGAGACAAGCATCAGATAGGTCAATTAACAGTTTCAAATATGTTTTCTTTGAGGCGACTGTGTTTAGGTTTTTAATATCAGTATAGGTCAATGGTGTTAAAATACTGATTTAACTGAGTGGCCTACTCCTGTCCTACGCCTCTCTTTATTAAAAAAAGGATCGCCATTGCATTTGCAACATTCTTATCAAGTTGCGTTGTCATCTTCAATGATTTCTGTATGTAAACCCCCCAAGACTCCCTCGTCCTGCATCCCCTTTAAAATTGTGTCGTTATGGTTCATATTGTCTCCCCATATTTCTGGTAAAACGCAACACTTCACATTTCTCGGCTTTTAATTAAATTGCACGTGACATGTGACTGCACGTTTCAACAGACAGTCTGTCTTCTAGACATCAGCCAATTCCCTCCTGAATGTTTACTACTTTTCAAAGTTCAAAATGATGCTGAAATCCAAGACCAGGTCATTTATATATATATATATATATTTGTCGCGGAAATCGGAGTGAACACTCAGACCCAGGAGGTTTGTCTCGGAAGCCTTTATTAATCGTGATATCACGGAGAGCCCAGTAGCATACAAGGTAGCTAGCTGACACTCTGAAAAAGCATCAGACTTACACAAATACTTATAGTAGAAGTTGTACATATCAAAAGAGCTTGAAGGTGATAAGACTGTCTAACTTTCAATGATCAATTACATTGAGCTTTGGCATGCAACACACAATTAGTCTACTCTAAATTTATGACTATACAGGACATTGGGGGAAGCTCACGTAGTAATAAAAAGTGAGACAGAGAATAGATAACCATGCTTGACCTTATCTTTAGTGCTAGGGGGTGTACACACTAGAGAATAGATAACCCTTGCTTGATCCTGGGGGCAGACATCCCAGCCCCGTCTCAAGGACTCCAGGATGCCTGTTTATTATACTCCTTTCCTCCTTTCCTGCTCAATTAGCTGGCAGTTGCAGGTATGTGCCTGCTAGCTGAAAAGAGGGAACTGTGCTGTAGTATTCCACTATGGTTTTAACCGTTTAACCCTTAGTTGTCCTGTAGATGTATTTTATTCTTCCACAATATATCAGAAAGATCCCAAGACCTGAGGGAAAGAACTATAGGATAGCCATCTGTATGAAAAAAAAACTGGTCACCACTACTCCCTGTTTTCTGTTATTGACCAATTTCATATCCACCAAAGCACTGCTAATCTGTCTGATAAGTGGGATTTTATCAAATACTTTTTACAAGTTCATGCATGCAACTTCAGTTTCATTGAAATCATTCAATCTCTCCGTTATTTCATGAAATAATTCCGTCAAGTTATTAAACTGCGATCTCCTCTTAATAAAGATTGGGCTTTCAATTATTAATCTATATTTAAACCAAGTGCCAATTAATTTTGTTCTTCCAATATTTTCCCCACCATTCAGTTTAAGCTGATGGACCTGTCATTTCCGCGTTCCTCCCTCAGCACTTTTTTAAACAAGGTTGTAAATTTGCATTGTTCCAGTCCGCTGTCAGCAGCCTTATATCCAAGGAGGACTGGAAGATTGGAGGCCGAGAGTCCGCAATGTCCACCCCAATTTCCGCCCACAACCTCTGATGTATCCAATCCAAGCCAAGTGACTTTTAATTTGAGTAGTGCAACTATTTAAGTGATTTATCTATATCTATTTTTATCTTTCCAGTTGTTTTATTACCTCCCACTTCACCGGAACATTGGAAGCAGTCTGTTCTTCAGTGAAGACAGATACAAATTTATAATTTAATACCTAAACTGTCGAGGTTCTCTCTCTGCACACATACTGCTGAGGTTTTACAGTAATTTCTGGTTTTAACCCCATAAAAAGACATGTGTTTTGGTCCCTCATCTGTATCATTCTCCCTTTTACTACCCTGTTACTGTTGGTCTGTATTAAACTATTTTAGGATTTTGTTTTATGTTAAACAGGGGGAGGCGATGGTGTAGTGGTGCTGTCGCTGGACTAGTTACCCTGAGATCCAAGGTAATGCTCTGGGGCCCCATTAATCCTGCCACACAGATGGTGGAATTTGAATTCAATAAAAATCTGGAATTTAAAGTCCAATGATGACCATGAAACCATTGTCGATTGTTGTAAAAACCCGTCTGGTTCACTAACGTTCTTTCGGGAAACTGCGACTCAGGAGGGAATCGAGGAGAAGGACTCTTGCACTCAACAGGAGGAAGAGCATCTGACAGATGGCGCCGGTGAGAAGTGACTGAAGCATTCTGGGAGAAGTCACCACAGCCACCGCAACTCAGGAGGGAATCGAGGAGAAGGACTCTTGCACTCAACAGGAGGAAGAGCATCTGACAGATGGCGCCGGTGAGAAGTGTCTGAAGCATTCTGAGAGTTCTACCTGTCCCCGGTGTTGCGAAGGATGGGTCTGGCCACGCTGCTGCGGAACGCTCCAAGTAGTTGGACCGTGCCGTACCACCTGTCCCTGGTGGAAAAATTTATGCAGAAAAACACCTTTGACCACAAGTCCATCAAGCAGTGGTCAGCACGTAACGTCCTAGAGGCCCTGAGGGAAAAGGAGAGGGTGGACCCTGTGGGATGGTTCCCCGAGCAGACTGTCAAAGTCATTTGGCAGAATGCCTCATCGCCAGAACTTTCCAACAAGCACCAAGACGTAGCTTGGCTGGTGGTGAGAAAGGCCCTCCCTGTCAGATCCTTCCTACACGCCAGGAGGCTCACCCCCTCTGCACGTTGCCCTCGAGGTGGCTGTGGTGGGGAAGAGACCGTTGTTCACCTCCTTGTGGATTGTGCCTTTGCAAAGAAAGTCTGGAGAGAGATGCAGTGGTTGCTGTCGAGGTTCATCCCGAGCAGTTCGGTGACACAGGACTCTGTGCTCTACGGGCTGTTCCCAGGGACACGCACCGAGACAAACATCAACTGCAGCTGGAGGATCATCAACTTGGTGAAAGAGGCGCTTTGGTCTGCCCAAAACTTGTTGGTCTTCCAGCACAAAGAGTTGTCCCCGACCGATTGTTGCGGACTGGCACAATCCAAAGTCCAGGACTACGTGCTGAGGGACGCACTAAAGCTTGGGGCAGCTGCCGCAAAGGCGCAATGGGGAAGGGTCTCTGTCTAAGACCTTTCTACCACAGCGCACCGAGAGACTGGGAACTGTTTAGAGCCCCTCGGGCTGTACAGATCAAAATGAAAGGCTGTAAATGATTGTAATATTGTTTGTACTGATGCACCTGGTGATACATTTTGTAAAAGTTTAACCTGGATTGTACCCTTGTAATGTTGTTTTTGAAATGGTTTGGAATGTGATTGAAGATATTTTATGAATAAAGTATATTTTTACAAAAAAAAAAAAAAAATTCTGAGAGAAATCACCACAGCCACCACGACTCAGGGGGGAATCGAGGAGAAGGACTCTTGCAATCAAAACAAGGAAGAGCATCCAACAGAGGGCGCCGGTAATAATGTGATGGTATCAAACTTAAATGAGGCCTACATTAGAGTACTGTGTATTCCAGCTCTTTGAAAGATATAAAAGCAAAATACTGTGGATTTTGCACCCCAACCTTGCCTGCAACCTGAGGAGGCCAGTGCACCACAGACCCTGGAATCTGGGAGCAGTGAGGCAATCATCGCACCCCAGCTCCGGGAAGCCGGGAACAGCAACACTCCAGAGGGGGTGAGTTTTGGAGAAGCTTCTCCAGCACAAGTCATCTCAAAACCCGCTCTCTACGCGAACCCCCAGATGCCACCTGAGCAGAACACTGCCAAGGAGAACTACCTCAGCCCATCCAAAGTGAAGCAATTTGAGCTCACTACGGGTATGATGGAGCAGACTAAAGGTCTGGGACTCTCAGAGACAACGGGTTTGGTAGGAGAATAAATGCTTTAAAATGGGTTTAAAGATTGTATCCATAAATGTGCGTAGCATTAAATCTACTACGCGATGTGTTGCGACCTTGGACTCCCTTGCCAAGGTCAAAGCTGACCTGTTGTTTCTGCGGGAGTGTGCGATACCGCACCTCAGCTCCTACAGGCAATGGTCACGATGGTGGTCCCATGGGCCATCGATCTGGTCGTGCGGAAACGACTCTCGTTCCTCCGGCCTGGGTATTCTGCTGCGGGGAGGCAACTTCACCGTCTCCGAGGTTAAGGAGGTGGTGGGCGGGCGCCTCCTCGTAGCAGACGTAATGTACAAGAACGCTCCACTCCGGTTAATTAACGTGTATGGCCCGTCACAAGGGGCCGAGCGGCTGGAGGTGTTTCAGCAGCTCCCACTGCTGCTGGCGACCTCCAGGCCGGTCATTCTGGGTGGTGACTTCAACTGCATTATCGATGCGGCTGGACGATCCAGCAGGGCCGACAGCAGATTGGACGCTACGTCCAGATCCCTGATGGAAACAGTTAAGGATGCCAAGCTGCACGACGTCTTCAGCAACCCTGCAGACGGAGCGCAGCGTAGGTACACCTGGTCGCGGCCAGACGGGTCCATTCGTTCCAGGATAGACTTCCTGTTTGTGTCCCGTGCATTCACAGTCAGATCCACTGACGTCAAGCCGGTGTTCTTCTCTGACCACTGCCTCCTACTGGCGGACTGCCACTTAGAGAAGGACCTGAGGGTGGGCAGGGGGCCATGGAAGCTAAATGTGCAACTGCTGACCCCAGAGAACATTGAGGAGCTCAAGAGGGATTACAAAGGTTGGAGAACCATGAAACCCCTCTTTGAGTCCCTGACACACTGGTGGGAAGCGATCAAGGGAAACATCAAGAGGTTTTTCATCCTCAAAGGCACCCAGAAAGCTAGAAAGGAACAGAGGGAAATGTCTCGACTCCAGAAAAACATGCAGAATCTGCTCCGGCTGCAGTCGATGGGGGTCGATGTCAAGGAGGAACTCCAAGAGGTGAAGAGCCAGCAAGCCTTGCACTTCGCCTCGGAGGCCTCCAAGATCATTTTCCGTTCCAGAGTCCAGTCCGTGGAGCAGGATGAGACGTGCTCACGTTTCTTCTTCCAAAAGGTACACAGAGAGAGTTCTGTGATCAGCAGCCTGAAGGAAGAAGACGGCTCAGTAAAGTCATCGCAGTCCGACATTTTGAGGATCAGCAAATCCTTTTATGCCAGATTGTATGACGTGAAGCCCACGGACAGCACGGCCTCCCAGTCCTTCCTGTCCTCTATCACGGAGGTCATAGACAACAGTACACGGGAGAGCCTTGACAAACCGCTAACTCCTGATGAACTGACTAAGGCCCTTGAGTCCGTCGAGAAGAGTAAAACTCCCGGAAGCGACGGCTTGCCGGCGGAGTTGTATTCGGCTCTGTGGGACTTGATCGGCCCAGACCTGCTAGAAGTGTACGAGAGTATGCTCCTGGCCGGCAGCATGTCAGAATCCATGAGGAAAGGCATTATCACCCTCATCTACAAGCACAAGGGGGGAAGGGAGGAAATTAGAAATTGGCGACCCATTTCACTGTTGAATGTGGACTATAAAATTCTGTCCAAGGTCATAGCCAATCGGGTCAAATCCGCTCTGGAATTGGTGATTCACCCTGACCAGACCTGCTCTGTGCCAGGCAGGAAGATCTCTGACAGCCTGGCGCTGCTCAGGGATACGATTGCCTATGTACAGGACAGGGGTGTGGATACCTGCCTCATCAGCTTGGATCAGGAGAAGGCCTTTGACAGAATATCGCACACCTACATGGTGGATGTGCTCTCCAAAATGGGGTTTGGGGAGGGAATTCGAAATTGGATCCAACTGCTCTACACTAACATCAGTAGCGCAGTCTCAATCAATGGGTGGGAAACAGATAGCTTTCCGATTAAATCTGGAGTCAGGCAGGGCTGTCCTCTCTCGCCTGTTCTTTTCGTGTGTTGCATAGAACCCTTTGTCGAGTCCATCATGAAGGATCCGGGCATAAGAGGAGTGACGATCCCAGGCAGTGGAGGCACTCAGGTAAAAGCCTCCCTGTACATGGACGATGTCGCCGTCTTCTGCTCGGATCTGCTGTCGGTGCGCAGACTGATCCACATCTGCGACCAGTTCGAACTGGCCTCGGGAGCCAATGTAAATCGTGGGAAGAGCGAGGCCATGTTCTTTGGGAACTGGGCTGACCGATCCTTTGTCCCCTTCACTGTCAGGGCTGACGGCCTGAAGGTGCTGGGGATATGGTTCGGAGGGACCAGGGCATGCGTTGGAAACTGGAAGGAGCGAGTGTCTATGGTGAAAAGGAAACTGGGCATGTGGGAGCGACGCTCCCTCTCCATTGCGGGTAAGAACCTGGTCATCAGGTGTGAGGCACTCTCGCTGTTGCTGTACGTGGCGCAGGTCTGGCCCATTCCACACTCCTGCGTGGTGGCGATCACTCGAGCCATCTTCCGCTTTATCTGGAGGTCAAAAATGGATCGTGTCCGCAGGGACGCGATGTACAAGCCTCTCGATAAAGGGGGAAAAAACGTGCCCAACATCACCCTCATGCTGATGGCCACCTTTGTGTGTGGCTGCATCAAGCGGTGCGTAGACCCTCAGTACGCAAACACCAAGTGTCACTACGTGCTGAGGTTCTACCTGTCCCCGGTGTTGCGAAGGATGGGTCTGGCCACGCTGCCGCGGAACGCTCCAAGTAGTTGGACCGTGCCGTACCACCTGTCCCTCGTGGAAAAATTTATGCAGAAAAACACCTTTGACCACAAGTCCATCAGGCAGTGGTCAGCACGTAACATCTTAGAGGCCCTGAGGGAAAAGGAGAGGGTGGACCCTGTGGGATGGTTCCCCGAGCTGACTGTCAAAGTCATTTGGCAGAATGCCTCATCGCCAGAACTTTCCAACAAGCACCAAGACGTGGCTTGGCTGGTGGTGAGAAAGGCCCTCCCCGTCAGATCCTTTCTACACGCCAGGAGTCTCACCCCCTCTGCACGTTGCCCTCGAGGTGGCTGTGTTGGGGAAGAGACCGTTGTTCACCTCCTTGTGGATTGTGCCTTTGCAAAGAAGGTCTGGAGAGAGATGCAGTGGTTGCTGTCGAGGTTCATCCCGAGCAGTTCTGTGACACAGGACTCTGTGCTCTACAGGCTGTTCCCAGGGACACGCACCGAGACAAACATCAACTGCAGCTGGAGGATCATCAACTCGGTGAAGGACGCGCTTTGGTCTGCCCGAAACTTGTTGGTCTTCCAGCACAAAGAGTTGTCCCCAACCGAGTGTTGCGGACTGGCACAATCCAAAGTCCAGGACTACGTGCTGAGGGACGCACTAAAGCTTGGGGCAGCTGCCGCAAAGGCGCAATGGGGAAGGGTCGCTGTCTAAGACCTTTCTGCCACAGCACACCGAGGGGCTGGGAACTGTTTAAACCCCCTTGGGCTGTACAGCTCAAAATGAAAGGCTGTAAATGATTGTAATATTGTTTGGACTGATGCACCTGGTGATACATTTTGTAAAAGTTGAACCGGATTGTACCCTTGTAATGGTGTTTTTGGAATGGTTTGGAATGTGATTGAAGATATTTTATGAATAAAGTATATTTTTGCAAAAAAAAAAGAGTCCAGGGACTGGGAGGATCCCCTCATCTTCCTGGGACCTTGGAAAGACGGCATTGCCGACATGGCAGCGATTTCCTCACTCAGCCCTGGTTATGTTGTTTGGATTTGTTCCCATTCTTCACCTTGGGCTGGGACACACGATCTTCAGAGCGAGAGTGAAGCTGGGTCTAGGAGGGAAAAGCAGCCTTTCGCCTTTCTCCATTCTCCCCGCCTCTCATTGCTCCATTTTCCTCAGGAGTGGCGCAAATGCGCCCTTTTCTCTCCAAAGCTGCAGGTTAATCCCGGGCCGCCCCTCTATTGAACAATCTGACTTCAATACAAAGCTTTCACTCTCTAGAAATACTGTAAATTCCCCAGAAACACTGACCTTCTCACCGTCATTCACAAAGACCCCGTCCCTCATCATCAAATCCCCGCCCAATGGACAGGCTTTGGGGGGGTAGGGAGGCGAGTTACCCGCTGCAGGATTCCCAGCCTCTGACCTGCTCTTGTAGCCACAGTTTTTATTTGGCCGGTGCAGCTCAGTTTCTGGTCAATGGTAAACCCCAGGATGTTGATAGTGGGGGATTCAGTGATGGGAATGCCATTGGACATCAAGAGGTGATGGTTGGATTCCCTCTTGTTGGGGATGGTCATTGCCTGACACCTGTGTGGTGTGAATGTTACTTCCACTTGTCAGCTGAAGCCTGGATATTGTCCAGGTCTTGCTGCATTTCGACATGGACTGCATCGGTATCTGAGGAGTCACTAATGGTGCTGAACATTGTGCAATCATCAGCGAACATCTCCACTTCTGATCTTGTGGAAGGAAGGTCATTGAAACAGCTAAGGATGGTTGGGCTGAGGACACGACCCTGAGGAACTCCTGGAGCTGAGATGACTGACCTCCAACAACCATCTTCCTTTGTGCTCGGTATGACTCTAACTAGCAGAGAGTTTTCCCCCTGATTTCCATTGACTCCAGTTTTGCTAGGGCTCCTCGATACTACACTCAGTCAAATGGAGAATTGATCTCAAGGGCAGTCACTCTCATCTCACTGTCATAAGTTTAGGAGCTGAGTGACCCTGGCTGAACCCAAACTGGGTGTCAGTGAGCAGGTTATTGCTAAACAAGTGCTGCATGATAGCACTGTTGATGACTCCTTCTTCTACTTTACTGATGATGGAGAGTAGACTGATGGGGTGGTAATTAGCTGGCTTGGACTTGTCCTGCTCTTTGTGTACAGGACATAACTGACCAATTTTCCACAAAGCCGGGTAGCTGTAGCTGTTGTAGCTTTACTGGAACAGCTTGGATATGGTGCGGAATGTTCTCGAGCACACATTTTCTGGGACAGAGTTCTCCACTTACCCCACCTTTGTGTCAGGAAGTGTTTCCTAACTTGCTCTCCTGAATATTGTGACTCTGATAATAGGACAGTTGTCCCCTTGCCCTGGCCTCCCACACCAGTCATTAAAGTTTCTGTCAACTGATCAATTCTTTTCACATTCCTAAGATCCTCAATCAGAGCAGGTAGTTGGCAGGGGGCGGGGGAGGGTGGTGTGGGGAGAAGGGGTGGTGCAGGATGGGGAGTTACTTCTGCGCCTGCTCTTTCATATCACTCCTTCCAGATCATCATAACTCACTGTTTAAAATATTAACTCATCTCCCTTCTGGTTCCTTTGCCAATTACAGATTCCATAAATCTGTCCTCCTCTGCTTCTGACCCCTCTGCCAATGGAAACACTTCCTCCCTCACGACCAAAACCTTCCTCATTTTGAACTCCTCTGTTCAATCTCCCTTTAGCCTTCTCTGCTCTAAAGGAAACATCACCAGTTTTCCCAGGGCTTCACATAACTAATGTTTTTTTAAAAATTCTTTCATGGGATTTGGGTGTCACTGACAAGGCCAGCATCTGTTGCATGTTCCTAAATGCCGTTGACAAGCTGGTGGTTAGTTAGTCACCACTTTGAACTGCTGCAGTTTATCTTGTAAAGTTTCTCATTCTTGCTACCAATCTGTTAATTCTGCTCCAGCTCTTTAAGTGCGGGACCTGGAAGCTCTCGCTCAGCCCCAACCTGTGATTGATAAAAATTGAACATAACTTCCTCATTTTTGTCATCTATAACTCTGTTTATAACGTAAAAAAAAAATGTCTCAATATCTGTGTGTGTTTTCTTTGAAGTCTCTTCGGTCCTGCATCACGATTAAAATTGGACCACAAATTCACCGTATTATTTTTAATTCAAAGGGTTGAGAGCATATCTGGCACCAGTAATTGAATAAGTAGAAAGCAATGGGAGAATAAGTTTGCAGATTGATATGGGGAAATGGAGAAGAAAATTATTGTGGATTCAGACATGGGAGGGAGATGGTTTTTGATACTTTCTGTGCTCTGTGGTAAGACATTTCTCTCTGTGTCTTGTTCCAGCTGTTCCCATTTGTACCAGTGGCCTGATTGGCAGAGTCAGTGAACTCGACTGCTGCTGTGACCCTGACTGCTCCTCTACAGACATCAGTGTCCTTTCTTCCTGTCTGCCGGGCAGTGAGCTGTAAGTCTCTGTTAGTGTGTTACTGCATTGGCTCCTGATCTGGCAATGCTGTGATTTTAACACAGGAACATAAGTAGCTGTGGACATAAGCTGTGGACCCTTTGGCCTCTTGAGCCTGCTGCACTATGTCTGATCATAATGACTCTTCTGCCTCACCTCTGCTTTCCTGCCTGCTCCTTATACCCTTCCTTTTATTATTTCATTGGATGTGGGTGTCACTGTTTAGGCAGCATTTTTATTGCCCATCCCCAATTGAGAAGGTGGTGGTGAGGTTCCTTCTTGAACCACCGCTGTCCATGCAAGATCAAACGAGCATCCACAATCTCTGGGGTGGAGAATTCCAAAGATTCACAACTCTGAGTGAATCAGTTCCTCCTTATCTCAGTCCTGAATAATCTGTAATCCCATCTTCTAGATTCCCAGCCATGGGAAACAGCTTTTCAATGTCTACACGGTCATGCCCCTTCAGATTCTTTTATGTTTCAATGAGATCACCTGTCATTCATCTAAGATTTTAAATTTATTTATTTAATGTTTGTATAATCATAGAGCCAAGCAATAGCTTTGTTAGTGGCTAGACGGAGTTCTTTTAGCCGCCTTCTTGTTTAGTCAGTGCACACTCCTCAAAAATACGAGTCATTGTTTGGACCACACCACAGCATACTGGATGGTCTTGGCGACCTCACTAATGTTGAGTGCTGCACAGAGCATTGGTCAGTCTAGAAATGGTTTAAGAGACCCACTCTCGGAGCTCAAAGCTGGGTGGATGAGCATTGCATTCTACAACAAGAGTGGTTTCTGATGGATGTTTTCTCCTGCTAATCTTCCGCCATGGGTCCACAGATGTTACTTCTCGCTGTCGTGTGTTGAACCATATGGGGTGGCGTGATGGAAGGTATACTGCTGGTGGGTTGAGGAAGTTGTTGAATTAGAGCATTCTGGGTTAAAGTCGACTTTTGCCAATTGCTTGCCCGTTGCAATTATCCTTCTGATGGTGTGGGGCGGGGCTGCTCCTGTTCCGAGCAGGGAACCAGGGGAGGTGATCTGGTCAAAGAGTCCTGCATGATGTACATTGGTACATTTGTTGTGGTCAGATTGGTATCTTACTGGGCCGCAGTATTCTGCAGTAGAGTACATGATGGCAAGAGGAGAGATCCTCAGGATGTTGGCCTGTGATCCCCATGAGGATCTTGTCAGTTTACTGTGAGCCTGTTGCAGGTTATTTTTCTGCTGTCTTGATGACATGCTGCTTGTATGTAAGACTTCTGTCAAGGATGACGCCGAGATTGAACAGGTGGGGATTGTTCAGACTCTGGACATCCAGGGTGATGTTCAGTTTCCTGTTAGTGCTGGCATTTTTAAACATTCATTCATGGGTTGTGGGCTTTGCTGGCTGGGCCAGTATTTATTACCCATCCCTAATTTCCCTTGAGAAGGTGGTGGTGAGCTGCCTTCTTGAACTGCTGCATTCCATGGTGTATATGTGCACCCACAGTGCTGTTAGGAAGCGAGTTCCAGGATTTTGACCCAGTGACAGTGAAGGAACGGTGGCATATTTCCAAGTCAGGATAGTGAGTGACTTGGAGGTCAGGAGTTGAGTGGCCCTGGCGGAACTCAAACTGGGCATCACTGTGCAGGTTACTGCTAAGCAAGTGCTGCTTGATAGCACTGTTTCTGACCCCTTCAATTACTTTACTATTGATCGAGAGTAGACTGATGGGGAGGTAATTGGCCGAGTTGGATTTGTCCTGTTTTTTGTGTACAGGATATGCCTGGGCAATTTTCCACATAGCCGTGAGTCACAAAAAGTTAGTATGCAGGCAAAGCAAGTAATTAAGAAGGCTACTGGAATGCTATCCTTTATTAGGAGAGGAATATAACACAAAAGTAAGGACGTTATGCTTCTGTTGTACAGGGCATTTGTGAGCCTGCAGCTTGAATACCGTGTGCAGTTTTGTTCTCCATTTTAAGGATGGATGTAAATGGGTTGGAGGCAGTTCAGAGGAGGTTTACTCAATTGATACCTGGAATGTACAGGCTGTCTTTTGAGGAAAGGTTGGTCAGACTGGGTTAAAACTGGAGTTCAGAAGAGTGAGGGGTGATTTCATTGTAACATAGAAAAAAGCAGGAGTAGGCCATTCCTT
Source organism: Cetorhinus maximus (assembly GCF_964194155.1). Lineage (NCBI taxonomy): Eukaryota > Metazoa > Chordata > Chondrichthyes > Lamniformes > Cetorhinidae > Cetorhinus > Cetorhinus maximus. The sequence continues at coordinate 10,922,446 of NC_135913.1, read as the reverse complement.
ATGATCATGGCTGATCATCCAACTCAATAGCCTGCTCCCGCTTTCTCCCCATATCCTTTGATCCCTTTTGCCTCAAGAGCTATATCTAACTCCTTCTTGAAAACATACAATGTTTTGGCCTCAACTACTTTCTGTGGTAACGAATTCCACAGGCTCACCACTCTCTGGGTGAAGAAATTTCTCCTCATCTCAACCCTAAATGGTCTACCCCGTATCCTCAGACTGTGACCCCTAGTCCTGGACTCCCCCACCATCGGGATCATCCTTCCTGAATCTACCCTGTCTAGTCCTGTTAGAATTTTATAGGTGTCTATGAGATCCCCCCTCATTCTTCTGAATTCCAGTGAATATAATCCTAACCAACCCAATCTCTCCTCATATGTCAGTCCAGCCATCCCAGGAATCAGTCTGGTTAACCTTTGCTGTACTCCCTCTATCGCAAGAACATCCTTCCTCAGATAAGGAGTCCGAAACTGCACACAATATTCCAGGTGTGGTCTCACCAATACCCTGTACAATTGCAGCAAGACATTCCTGTTCCTTTACTCGAATCTTCTGGCTATGAAGGCGAACATACCATTTACCTTCTTTACTGCCTGCTGCACCTGCATGCTTCCCTTCAGCGACTGGTGTACGAGGACACCCAGGTCTCGTTGCACATTCCCTTCTCTCAATTTATAGCCATTCAGATAATAATCTACCTCCTGTTTTTTCTACCAAAGTGGATAACCTCACATTTATCCACATTATACCACATCTGCCATGCAATTGCCCACTCACTCAGCTTGTCCAAATCACACTGAAGCATGTCTGCATCCTCCTCACAGCTCACCCTCCCACCCAGCTTTGTGTCATCTGCAAATTTGGCGCTATTACATTTAGCTCCCTCATCTAAATCATTAATATATATTGTGAATAGCTGGGGTCCCAGCACCGATTCCTGTGGTACCCCACTAGTCACTGCCTGCCATTTGGAAGAATACCCGTTTATTCCTACTCTTTGTTTCCTGTCTGCCAACCAGTTTTCTATCCATCTCAATACGCTACCCCCAATCCCATGCGCTTTAATTTTACACGCTAATCTCTTATGTGGGACTTTGTCGAAAGCCTTCTGGAGGTCCAAATAAACCACATCCACTGGCTCCCCCTCATCAACTGTACTAGTTACATTCTCGAAAAATTCCAGTCAATTTGTCAAGCATGATTTCCCTTTCGGAAATCCATGCTGACTCTGACCGATCCTGCCACTGTTTTCCAAGTGCTCAGCTATTAAATCTTATAAAATGGACTCTAGAATTTTCCCCACTACCGATGTCAGGCTGACTGGTCTATAATTCCCTGTTTTCTCTCTACCTCCCTTTTTAAATAGTGGGGTTACATTAGCAAACCTCCCATCTGTAGGAACTATTCCAGAGTCTATAGGATCTCAGAAGATGACAACCAATGCATCCACTATTTCTAGGGACACTTCCTTAAGTACTCTGGGATGTAGATTATTAGGCCCTGGGGATTAATCCGCCTTCAATCCCACCAATTTCTCCAACACTTTCCCTACCAATACCGATTTCCTTCAGTTTCTCCCTCTCACTAAACCCTGTGTTCCCCAACATTTCTGCTATGTTATTTGTGTCCTCCTTTGTGAAGACAGAGCCAAAGTATGTGTTTAGTTGGTCAGCCATTTCTTTGTTCCCCATTATAAATTCCCCTGTTTCTGACTGGAAGGAACCTACATTTGTCTTCACCAATCTTTTTCTCTTCACATACCTATAGAAACCTTTACAGTCAGTTTTTATGTTCCCCGCAAGCTTACTTTCGTACTGTATTTTCACCTTCTTAATCAATCCGGTGGTCCTCCTTTGCTGAATTCTAAAGTGCTCCCAATCCTCAGGTCTGTTGTTTTTTCTGGCCAATTTGTATGCCTCTTCCTTGGATCTAATACTATCTCTAATTTCCCTTGTAAGCCATGATTTGGCCACCTTTCCTATTTTACTTTTGCGCCAGACAGGAATAAACAATTGCTGCAGTTCACCCATGCGCTCTTTGAATGTTTGCCATTGCCTCTCCACTGTCATCCCTTTAAGTAACGTTTCCCAATCCATCATAGCCAACTCGTGTCTCATACCTTCTCTAGTTGGTTTCTAGGGAGTGACAAGGTATTGGAGGTGTTGGCAGGCTTAAAAGTAGACAAATCTCCAGGTCTGGATGATTTGTGTCCCAGGCTGCTGTGGAGGCAAGGGAGGAGATCGCAGGGGCTCTGACCCAAATTTTTAGTTCCTCTCTGGCCATGGGGGAGGTGCCAGAGGACTAGAGAACAGCTAATATGGTTCCGCTATTTAAGAAGGGTTGCAGAGATAAGCCGATAAGTCTCTCGTCAGTGGTAGGGAAACTATTTGAGAGAATTCTGAAGGAGAGAATCTATCTCCACTTGGAGAGGCAAGGTTTGATCGGGGATAGTCAGCATGGCTTTGTCAGAGGAAGGTCATACCTAACAAATTTGATTGAATTTTTTGAGGAGGTGACCAGGTGTATAGATGAGTTTAGTGCAGTGGATGTAGTGTACATGGATTTCAGCAAAGCCTTTGACAAGGTCCCACATGGGAGACTTATAAAGAAGGCAAATGCACATGGGATACAGGGTAATTTGATAAGGTGGATTCAAAATTGGCTTCATTGTAGGAGACAGAGGGTGATGACAGAAGGATGCTTTAGTGACTGGAAGCCAGTGTTCATTGGCATACCACAGGGATCTGTGCTGGGTCCCCCATTATTCATCATTTATATAAATGATATAGATGACTATGTGGGGGGGAGGATTAGTAAGTTTGCAGATGACACAAAGATTGGCCGGGTGGTTAACAGTGAGGTTGAGTGTCCTGGGCTATAGGAAGATATAGACGGGGTGGTCAAATGGGCAGATAAGTGGCAAATGCAATTTAACACTGAAAAGTGAGAGGTGATACACTTTGGAAGGAGTAATTTGACAACGGAGTATTCAATGAACGGCAATGACACTAGGAAGTTCTGAGGAACAAAGGGGCCTTGGTGTGTCTGTCCAGAGATGTCTGAAGGCGGACGGGCATGTTAGTGGGGTGGTGAAAAAGGCATATGGGACCCTTGCTTTTATCAACCGAGGCATAGATTACAAAAGTAGGGAGGTCCTGTGGAGTTGTATAGTACCTTGGTGAGGCCACAGCTGGAGTACTGTGTGCAGTTCTGGTCATTACATCATAAGAAGGATGTGATTGCAATGGAGGGGGTGCAGAGGAGATTCACCAGGATGTTGCCTGGGATGAAACATTTAAGTGATGAAGAGAGGTTGGATATACTTGGGTTGTTTTCGTTGGAACAGAGAAGACTGAGGGGCGACCTGATGGAGGTGTACAAGATTATGAGGGGCATGGAGAGAATAGATAGGGAGCAGCTGTTCCCCTTAGTTGAAGGGTCAGTCATGAGGGGACATACGTTCAAGGTGTGGGGCAGGAGGTTCAGGGGGATGTGAGGAAAAACGTTTTTACCCAGAGGTTGCTGACGGTCTGGAATGCGCTGCCTGGGAGGGGGCGGGTTGCCTCACATCCTTTAAAAAGTACCTGGATGAGCACTTGGCATGTCATAACACTCAAGGCTATGGGCCAAGTGCTGGTAAATGAGATTAGGTAGGTAGGTCAGGTGTTTCTCACGTGTCAGTGCAGACTCGAAGGGCCGAAGGGCCTCTTATGTGCTGTGATTATGCGATTCTTGCCTTTGTTTTTTGTTGTCTTGCCAATTTGTCCCTCTGTCCACCTCATTTTTCTCTTTCGCTGTCTATCTCTGTCTATGTCTCTCTTATCTGAGCCATGTTTATCTCCATGTTTCTCTCTTGTTATATCCCATCCCCCAGCGGTCTCCCAGGTGTATGCCTCATTCTCTCTCCCCCCGTCACATCTGTCTCTCTCTCTCTGCCCTTTCCTCATTGGTGTATCCATCATTCACCACTATGCACTTCCTTCTCTGCCCTTTCCTTGCCTGTCTTTCAACTGCCTCCGATCTTCCCTGGCTTTGTCTATTCTCTGCCTGGCTCCCCATCATATACCTCCTGCTTATCTCTCCATCTATCTCTCTCCAATGCTTCTCTCTTTGTCTCCCTCCATCATTCTCACTCACTCTGGTACATGTTACATCTGTCTGTCTGTCTCTCTCTCTCTCTGTGTGTCGCCCATCCATCTGCCCTATTTGCCTTCGCTTCCTGTCTGTCTCCCCAGTTGACTCCGTCTGATTCTCTCTTTCTGCCCCATCCCCAGGTCTCTCTCTAATCCCTCTGGCTGTTTCCCATATCTGTTTATCCAGTCTGTCTCCACAGTTCTGCCTCCCTTTCTTTGTTTCCCACCTGCCTGATTCATCCCATCTATCTGCGCCTCTTTCTCTGTCTCCTCCCCAAGTATGACTCCTTCTTGGTTTCTTTCTCTGTCTCTCCTTGCCCACTATCTCTCTCTTTCTCTCCCTCCTTATCTCCTGCCTGTTGCCTTCCCTCCTGTTGTGACCCCCACTCTGTCTCTCTAAGTCTCAGTTTCCATCTTCCTTGTCTCTCTCTGTCTCTTCGGTTTCACCCCCATCTGCCCTGTCAGCTTGCCCCTGGTCTGTCTTTCTTTTTGCCTTCTGTGTCAAACTGCCCCTGTCTGTCGCCATAAGCCTGTCTGTCCCCTTCCCCCAGGATTTCCCTCCACCAGCTGGTCTCCCCACCTCTTAGACTGAGATGTGACAGATTGTTGCCCCGGCAACAGGGGAAATCACATCGTGAAAATAACTGAAATTGAAAATTTAAAAGAAACTAAGATCATATATTTGGAGTTTATTTCAGCGGAAGATGAACCCTGAACAGTTAGTTAGTCTTTTTTTAAAATTTAAATTTAACAACGAAGTTGCAATTCCAATATATCTTAGCACACTTGGGGTTTTACAGCAAGTGTTGTCTAGTCATGGAATCACATCTAACAGGGGACATTTTTCTGAACTTTGCAAGCACAGGCTGGTTGAGTAAGGTCAGTAGTCTGCCTGTTATGAACAGCCAGAGAGACTCGCTGTTTGATACGATCTCCAGTTGTTGAGACCACGGCCTACGTACCTGGCATCACACTGGCACGGAAATTCATTTGTGTTTTGGGCAGAACGTCTCTTTGGCTTGACGGCAGCATCCTGTTGGTGGAAAATCCTACCCGTGTTGCTACTGCTTGGTAGCAGTGTGAAACGGCTAGCTTCATTTCTTGTTCATACCTATGTTTACATGGCAGTTACTGGGGCACGCTAGGGAATATTAAAATAAGGTGGAGACTTAAAAGAAAAGTCAAAAAGATAGTCTGTTCTTTAAATTGTTCAGTTTACTCCTTGTGGGCCAAGATACTGAGAAGATGTTTCAATTTTCCTGGACCTGAAATGAACTGTCGATTCGAAATGACATGGCAGCATTTCTTCATTCATCCCCGAATTCTTACTCAGAGCACGAAAGAAGGTTTGCAACGTCCCCCTCACCTTCAGATAGGAAAAAGAGGGATAGAGAAAAGAAAGAATTACAGTGCAAAGAGACGACAGAGGAAAGAAATATTGTTTCACGTGGGCTCCAGAGTCCAGAATCAAAGTCTAATGAGGTATTTCTTCACGGAGGTTGGTGAGCTGAAAACTGATGCTGGTTAATTCACATTTCCAGTGATGTTGACTTCACACGATGACACAGGCATGCAGAGATGAATCAGTCTTGTGGGCAATGGTACAATATTTCCAAATGGAAGCAGTGTAGATGGGGCCAGGTGACCAGCCTGGGTCTGAGCACCTTGTCTGTGAGGCTGCTAGTCAGATTGGAAAATGGGAGACTGACTTTGTAGTACAGCAAGGCAATATTACTGGTTCCAGAAACTGGAGGTCCATGTCACATGACTCACACTTCTTCACATTGTCTTTGACAAAGGGTGTGTATCCTTCCTCTGGGTCCCTGAGATTGTTAAATGTCTCAGCCATTAAGAATTGAAAGGAAGGTTGCGGGGTCCTTTGTCTCAGCAGATGAGCAGAACCCTGTTGGCCCACCTGGGTTATGAAATGCAGATGGCCTTTTATAGCTCTCTTTGAATTTGGTCCGTGCAGCCCACAGGATTGGGAAGTGTGGCGGTGTTTCTTAGTGGCTCATCAGAGATAATGAGGTGCAAGTTTCTTCGATATTGCCAGGTTGCTCCTTTTGTTTGGGGTCACAGACATACATAAATTCAGCCATTTGTGGTCTTTGTCCATTTTGTTTTTTTTTAGAAACAGCAATGAGCATCACTCTCTACATTTTATAAGGAAAATATGCAGGGTGAGGCCTCAGTCCCTCACCCAGATTAAATGGTACTCTTACCTTTCTCCCCAGTCGATCTATAGAAGCTCTTTGAATTGGAAGGGTTCTCTCTGGTTGGTGCGCTCTCAGTCCTGTGCTGCCGTTCCTCAGTAGTTCCCTAGAACATTACACTGGGTCTCTGGATTACTAGTCCAGCAACAATACCACTACGCCATTACCTCCCCTAAATCCTCTCCACGTTACAGACTGTCTGATCAGCATGTTATCTTGCCAGCTGGGGCCAGGCTTAAGGATGCCAATGATCAGCAGGGTTATGCTTCCTCCACCTCCAGCATAATGCCATCAATGGAACATACAACTTAGGAGTAGGCCACTCAGTCCCAAGAGAATGCCCACCATTCAAAAGATCATGGCTGATCTGAATGTAACCCAAACTCCTGTCCACCCACGTGAATATTTCACCCCTTTGTTAATCAAGAATTTATCCAGCTCTGCCTTAAAAATATTCAAAGACTCTGCTTCCACCACCTTTTAAGAGAGTTCCAAAGACTCTCAAACCTCAGCAAAATAATTCTCCACATCCCTGTCTTAAATGAGCATCCCCCTCCCGCAAAACTCCAGACATGACCATCCCCCACCCCCACCAAACTCCAGACATGACCACCCCCCACCCCCAAACTCCAGACATGAGCATCCCAACCCACCCCCAAACACCTGACATGACCATCCCCCCACCCCCAAACTCCAGACATGACCATCCCCCCCACCCCCAAACTCCAGACATGACTACCCCCCCCACCCCCAAACTCCAGACATGAGCATTCCCCCAACCACCAAACACCAGACATGAGCATCTTCCCCACTCCCAAACCCCAGACATGAGCATCTTCCCCACCCCCAAACCCCAGGCATGTCCATCCCCCAGCCCAAACTCCATCCCCCCCAAACTCCAGACATGACCATCCCCCCCACCCCCAAACTCCAGACATGACCATTCCGCCCCACCCCCAATCTCCAGACATGACCATCACCCCCACCCTCAAACTCCAGACATGAGCGCCACCCCCACCCCCAAACTCCAGACATGACCATCCCCCCACCCCCAAACTCCAGACATGAGCATTCCCCCAACCACCAAACTCCGGACATGAGCATGTACTCCCAAACTCCAGACATGACCATCCCCCCCATCCCCAAAACTCCAGACATGACCATCCCCCTCACCCCCAAACTCCAGACATGAACATCCCCCCCCCACACAAACTCCAGACATGAGCATCCCCCCAAACTCCAGACATGAGCATACCCCCCCAAACTCCAGATATGAGCACCCCCCCACAAACTCCAGACATGAGCATTCCCCCATCCCCAAACTCCAGACATGAGCACCCCCCAAACTCCAGACATGAGCATCCCCCCCACCTCCAAACTCCAGACATGAGCACACCACCCACCCCCAAACTCCGGACAAGAGCATCCCCCCACCCCCAAATTCCAGACATGAGCATCTACCCCCAAACTCCAGACATGAACATTCCCCCCACCCCCAAACTCCAGACATGACCATCCCCCCCATCCCCAAACTCCAGACATGACCATTCCCCCCACCCCCAAACTCCAGACATGACCATTCCGCCCCACCCCCAAACTCCAGACATGACCATCACCCCCACCCTCAAACTCCAGACATGAGCGCCACCCCCACCCCCAAACTCCAGACATGACCATACCCCCACCCCCAAACTCCAGACATGACCATTCCCCCCCACCCCCAAACTCCAGACATGACCATTCCCCCCCACCCCCAAACTCCAGACATGACCATTCCCCCCCCACCCCCAAACTCCAGACATGACCATCCCCCCCACCCCTAAACTCCAGACATGCGGGTCAGTGGGGGGTGGGGAGGTGGGGCTGGGTCAGTGGGAGGTGGGGAGGCGGGGCTGTGTCAGTGGGGGGTGGGGAGGCGGGGCTTGGTCAGTGGGGGGGGGCGGGGTCTGGTTTGGTTGGGGTGGGGGGGGCTGGTTCGGTGGGGTGGGGGGGGTGTGGCGGGGGCTGGTTCGGTGTGGGGGGGGCGCAGGCTGGTTCGGTGAGGGGGGAGGTGACTGGGTCGATGGGGGGGGGGCGGCTGGGTCGGTGGGGGGGGGTGGCGGGGCTGGTTCGGTGGGGGGTGGGGGGCGGGGCTGGGTCGGTGGGGGGTGGGGGGGGCAGGGCTGGGTCGGTGGGGGGTGGGGGGGCGGGGCTGGGTCAGTGGGGGTTCGGGGCTGGTTCAGTGGGGAGTGGGGCTAGGACAATGCGGGGGCACGGGTGCGGGGCTTGGCCAGTGCGAGGTGGGTGTAATGTGGGTTAAACAGCAGATTAATAAATTTTACATTGTCTCAAACTTCTTTACAAATTAACATGGAGAATAATTTAATTTGTAATTTGGAGAAAAGACTGATCCAAGACGGAATATTTTTATACTTCTACAGTGAAGAAATGATAAGACACTGGCTGATAGTTTGATTGGGCACAAGGGCATGAGAAGACATGCAGTGAGACACACAAGTGGAGAAAATGCAACAAATTGCATTTGTATAGCACCTTTCATTCTCAAAACATGCCTTGCTGTTTAACAAAAACAGTACAATTCCTTTTTAAAAAGATACCGAGATACTGAAGGAGTACCAGAGCAGGTGACCAAAAACTTTGGTCAGAGAGTTAGTGTTCTTAAGGAGAATTTGAAAAGAGGAGAGAAAAATAACAGAGGCTGAGAGGCTCAGGAAGGGAATTCCAGAGCTCAGAACTTGCCTCCCAGTTCTGGACGATTATCATCAGGATGTGAAACATGTCAGACTTGGAGAGATGGAGGGCAGAGATATCGATGTCTTCCAGAGCTGGTCGAGGTTACATAGGTAGGAAGAGAGGGGCCATGGAGAAATCTGAAAAGCTAGGTTGGGGATGTTAAAATGAGATGTTGTGAGACTAGGAGCCAGCGTGGACCAGTAGGCTCAGATGATGGGTAAAAGAGACTTGTTTAGAGTCAGGATACAGAAAGCAGTAATGAAGTAGAGCTGGGTGTCCTCAGCTTACATGTGGAACCAGGTTGCCAAGGGACAGCGTATTGATGAGAAATAGAAGAGGGCCAACGAGACATCATTGGGAGACTCCAGAGATAATGGTGTGGGAGTGGGAAGAGATTCTTTGGCTGCAATTTAATAGATAAGAATTGATCTGGGAACTTTTGCTGCATTTTCACCCAGCTGGGTGACAGCAGAGAGGAGTTGGAGAAGGATGATGTGGTCAACCATGTCAAAGGCTGTAGACAGGTTGAGAAGGATGAAAAAGCTTCATTTCTTACTGTCAGAGCCATCTTCAATAAGAGCTGTTTTGGTTGTGTGGAATGGTTGCACCTTGATTGGAGGGATTCAAATATGGAATTCCAAGAAAGATGGGCATGGATTTTGGAGATAATAACATGTTCAAGGACTTTGAGAGGGAAAAGGAGACTGGAGGGCAGTTGTTTGCAAGGACAAAGGGGTCAAGCGTGGATTTTTTGAGGAGAAGGGTGAGAGCAGGTCGTACATTGTCTAGCAGCCAAAAAATCTACCATTTGTATCACCGTGGCATTTGTGAGATTGTAAAATCCCTAAATATATCCTGCAAATAAATGCTGTGCATCGCCTCACTGTTTGAAGCTGTCAATGTTCTTCTGATTTTAATATATTCATCTAATCCTTGTATTCGTCTAATATTTATTAGAGAATATCCCAATCCTGGAACATCTGTCTGCGCCATGGCTGAAGGTTCAAACGAGACAGAATATCCAACAACTACAAAAGGAATGAGAATGGGCACAGGTGGGTTCACAAAATACTTCAGAATAAACTTTCTATGCTAACAGATTGACCATATCTTGTGCAACACCTGCAGCTCAGACAGGAAGAGGGAACAGGACAGGGGCCGAGTAGAAGGAGTTAAATGAGTGACCCTCTAAAGGGACATCACAGTCACAGGTTGAGGGAGCCCCTGAGTACTGGAACTGTTGAGTAGATACCTGGCATTGGTGCCATGCGTGGTCAAATGCTGCCATGATGGCAGGGGCAGTCACCTCACCTCAGATCTAGAATCAGTTGGCTGCTTAAAGAAGAGGGTTCCTGTGTATTGAAGTTTTTATTATAATTTCACTCCTGTAAGGTCTGGCTCCAATCTTTTTTTTACTATACTCCCTAGTCATAGAGCCATGGGGAGAATTCCACACCAAGGCAGAGACCCGCACCACCTCCCTGGCTTAAAATTAAGCTGCACCAAGCTCCATGTGACTGGGAGTGTCCGAGCCAAATTAACAGCCATAGGGCCATTAATTGGCTCAGAACAAGACTTAAGCTGCTATCAGAAAGGATGTTCCACCTCCGAGAGCTACCTGATCATAAAATGGCAAGTAGCATTCATGCCGTACAAGTGCCAAGCAATGATGATCTCCAACAAGGTAGAATGTAACCATCTCCACTTGACATTTAATGGCATCACCATCATTGAATCGCTCGCTCTCAACATCCTGGGGGTTACCATTGACCAGTAACTGAACTGGATTAGCCATATAAATACTGTAGCTACAAGAGCATGTCAGAAGTTGGGAATTATAAGGAGAGTAACTCACTCCTGTCTTCTGAAAGTCTGCCCACCATCTGCAAAGCACAACTTAGGAGTGCAATGGAATATTCTCCCCTTGCCTAGATGTCTGCAGCTCCAACAACACTCAAAAACCTACAGGATCCAGAACAAAGAGCCCACTTGATCGGCATCCCATCCACCACTTAAAACATTAAAAAAATTATTCTTTCATGGGTTGTGGGCTTCACTGGATAGACCAGCATTTATTACCCATCCCGAGTTCTAAATTGCCCTTGAGATGATGGTGATGAGCTCCCGCCTTGAACTGCTGCAGTCCATATGGCGCAGGTATATCCACAGTGCTGTTAGGGAGGGAGTTCCAGCAACAGTGAAGGAATGGAGTTCTATTTCCAAGCCAAGATGCTGAGTGGTTTGGAGGAGAATATCGACGTGGTGGTGTTCCCACCTATTGCTGCCCTTGCCCTACTAGATGGTAGCGGCCGTGGGTGGGAAGGTGCTGTCTAAGGAGCCTTGGTGAGTTCCTGCAGTTCATCTTGTAGATCGTACACACTGCTGCCACTATGTGTCAGTGGTGGAGGGAGTGAATGTTTGTGGATGGGGTGCCAATCAACCGGGTTGTTTTGTTCTGGATGCTGTCAAACTTAGTGAGTATTCATGGAGCTGCACTCATCCAGGCAAGTGGAGAGTATTCCATCACACAGCTGACTTGTGCCTTGTAGATGGTGGACAGGCTTTGGGGAGTCAGGAGCGGAGTTACTCACTGCAGCATTCCTAGCCTCCGACCTACTCTTCTAGCCACAGTATTTATGTGGCTAGTTCATGTCACTTTCTGGTCAATGGTAACCCCCAGGATGTTGATGGTGGAGAATACAGCAATGGTAATGCCATTGAATGTCAAGGGGCGATGGTTAGATCCTCTCTTGCTGGAGATGGTCATTGCCTGGTCCTTGTGTGGCACAAATGTTACCTTCCACTTCTCAGCACAAGCCTGGATATCATCCAGGCCTTGCTGCATGTGGACATGGACTGCTTCAGTATCTGAGGAGTTGCGAATGATGCTGAACATTGCGCAATCATCAGTGAACATCTCCACTTCAGACCTTATGATGGAATGAAGGTCATTGCTGAAGCAGCTGGAGATGGTTGGGCCTAGGACACTACCCTGAGGAACTCCTGCAGTGATGTCCTGGAACTGAGATGATTGACCTCCAACAACCACAACCATCTACATTTGTGCTTGGTCTGACTCCAACCAGCAGAGAGTTTTCCCACTGATTCCCATTGACTACAGTTTTACTAAGGCTCCCTGATGCCACACCCAGTCCAATGCTGCATTGATGTCAAGGGCAGTCACTTTCATCCCACCTCTGGAGCTCAGCTCTTTTGTCCATGTTTGAAACAAGGCTGTAATGAGGTAAAGAGCTGAGTGACCCTGGCAGAACCCAAATGATTGTCAGTGAGCAGGTTATTGCTGAGCAAATGCCGCTTGAAAGCACTGTTGATGACCCCTTCCTTCACTTTACTGATGGTCGCGAGTAGTCTGATGGGTAATTGGCCGGGTTGGATTTGTCCTGCTTTTTGTGTACAGGACATACCTGGGCAATTTTTCACATTGTCGGGTAGATGCCAGTATTGTAGCTGCACTGAAACAGCTTGGCTAGGGGCATGGCAAGCTCTGGAGCACAAGTCTTCAATACTGTTGCTGGAGTATTGTCAGGGCCCATAGCCTTTGCAGTATCCAGTGCCTTCAGCTGTTTCCTTATCACATGGAGTGAATTGAATTGGCTGAAGACTGGCATCTGTGATGTTGGGGGCATCTGGAGGAGGCCGAGATGGATCATCCACTCGGCACTCCTGGCTGAAGATTGTAGCAAATGCTTCAGCCTTATCTTTTGCACTGATATACTGGACTCTCCCATAATTGAGGATGGGTATATTTGAGGAGCCTCCTCCTCCAGTGAGTAGTTTAATTGTCCGCCATCATTCATGGTTGGACATGGCAGGATTGCAGACTTGATTCATTGGTTGCGGAATCACTTAGCTCTGTCTGTTACTTGCTGTTTATGCTGTTTGGCACACAAGTAGTCCTGTGTTATAGCTTCACCAGGCTAACACCTCATTTTTAGGTATGCCAGGTGCTGCTCCAGGTGTGCCCTTCTGCACTTTTCATTGAACCAGTGTTAATCCCCTGGCTTGGTGGTAATGGTAGAGTGTGGGAAATACAGGGCCATGAGGTTATAGATTGTGGCTGAGTACAGTTCTGCTGCTGCTGATCGCTCACAGCACCTCATGGTTGCCCTGCCTTGAGTTGCTAGATCTGTTTGAAATCTATCCCAATTATCACGATGATGGAGGGTATCGTCAATGTGAAGACATTAGCTCCTTCCACCACTTATCCACAGTGGCAGCAGTGTGTAGTGTCTACAAGATGCACCGTAGCATCTCACCAAGGCTCCTTTGACTCCACCTTCCAAATCCATGACCTTTACCACCAAGAAGAACAAGGGCAACAGATGCATGGGAACACCATAACCTGCAAGTTCCTCTCCAGGCTACACACTATCCTGACCTTGAATAAAATCGCTGTTCCTTTCCTGTCACTGTGTCAAAATCCTGGGACTCCCTTCCCAGAAGCACTGTGGGCATACATGCACCAGATATATTGCAGTGGTTCAAGAAGGTGTCTCACCACCTCCTTCTCTGGGGCAATTTGGGATAGACAACAAACGCTGGCCTTGCCAACGACTCCCACATCCAGCAAACAATAAAGACAATTGCTGGGTTTAAATTTGAGATTGATAGCTTCTTGTTAACCATGGGTATGAAGGGATTTGGGGCAAGGTTAGGAATGAGGTCACAAATCAGCTATGCTATCACTTAATGTTTCTGGATTTTCACACTTTGTTTGATAATGTGGCTCACAGGAGGATTCAGTTGCTTCATGTAAAGGAAGTAGAACAACGTGGCTAGAAATTCAATGATGTTTGTTTTTCTCCATTTTGTGTTCACAGATCCAAACTCCAGAATCACTGAGCTCTTGATAAAGTGGGATGATTTCCAGCTGTTCCAGTTGACAAAATTTTACTGGGACAGACTAGAACAGGCGATTGAAGAAGGGGTGGATGGAGTCAGCTCATTGATAACATACGAGAAGATTTTCAATGGAAAAGAACATCGGGTAAGTGGGAGGATTGCAATGAGTTTGGATTATTTAAACATTACAGAAGTTGCAGAATGTAAGGATGATAGAAGACCAAGATCCATCTAGATCATCTTCTAACACCCAGGCAGTCACATGCTGATAATGGTGATAAATCAACCTCCAATAATTAGTCTACACCAGAACCAAACATGAGGTGAGGAAAGCCTCAGAGCTTTGGGAACCAGAGACCCAAAGTGATCTGTTTCTTCCAAGCATACAACACTTACCACTTACAGATACAGCAGCATTGTGGTTATGTTACTGAATTAACAAACAAGTAGCCTGGACTCATACTCCAGAGACCTGAACTTAGATCTCACTGTGACAGTTTGTGAATTTGATCTAAGGTAATTAGATAATATTGAATTGTCGTCAAAAGCCATCTGGGTCGCTCATGTCCTTTAGGGAAGGAAACCTGCCCTTCTTACTCATCCTGACCTGTATATGGCTCCAGACACCCAGCAACATGGCTGACTCTTCACTGCCCTCTGAAATGGTCTAGATCAACATGCAACACAGCTATAAAAAGGTGTAATAAGAGCACCCAGCATTGGATTCAGTCACAGCTCAGTCGACCATGCAAAGTCCCCACTAACATTGAAGGACTTGTCACAAATGTGACTAATAAAACAACAGCCTGACATAAGAATAATCCTGTCAATATGACCACCAAACAACATCCCAGACTCTTCTGCTACTATTCCTGGGTATGCCCTTTCCCATTAGATGGATCCACCAGAGATGGCAGCCTAGGGGTATACAGTAACCAGAGAGAGTCCTCAATATAGACTCAGAACCCCAGGAAATCTCTTGGCATGGGGCCAAAGATAGACAACAAAACCACCTGCTGATTATTGCCCTCCTTCAGTTGATGAATATGGACTCCTCCAGATTAATTAGAAAAAGCATGGACAGAGAATTCACTATAGGTGGGGACTTAATTTCTCCCATCAAGAATGGCTCGGTAGCACCACTAATGACAGAGCTTTCTGAGTCTTGAAAGACATATCTGCCAGACTGGGCTTGCAGCAGTTGGCCAGAGAACCAACAGGAGGTGAAACCCTGTTTGTCCTCACCCATCTACCTATTGCAGATGCATCTGTCTATGACACTATAGGAGTGACCACCGCACAGTTCTCGTAGGAAATGAAGTACCGTCTTCAAACTGAAGACACCTCTCATTGTGTTGTGCGATAGTATCAACGTGCTAAATGTGATGGATACACAATAGATCTACTGTCTCTAAACTCACTATCCACAAAGCGCTGTGGGCCATCAGCTGCAGAATTGTGGTAAGGTATATCCATCACTCCACCCTTTCAATCAAACCAGGGGCTCAACCCTGGTTCAATTCATGTGTAGGAGAGCATTGTAGGATCAGCATCAGGGGTCTATAAACATGAGATGCCAACCTGGTGAGGCTACAACACATCACCATAACATATATACTTCACATCTGTCTTCACCCAAGAGAATGAGGATGAAGGTATCGAACTCGGGGAGGGAGACTGCAAGTTTCTTGAGCAAATTGATATCGGGAGTGTCAAGGTATTGGAGGTGTTGGCAGGCTTAAAAGTGGACAAATCTCCAGGTCCGGATGATGTGTGTCCCAGACTGCTGAGGGAGGCAAGGGAGCAGATCACAAGGGCTCTGACTCAAATTTTTAATTCCTCTCTGGCCACGGGGGAGGTTCCAGAGGACTGCAGAACAGCTAATGTGGTTCTGCTGTTTAAGAAGTGTTATAGAGAGAAGCCAGGGAACTACAGGCCAGTGAGCCTCACGTCAGTGGTAGGGAAACTTTTGGAGAAAATTCTGAAGGAGAGAATCTATCTCCACTTGGAGAGGCAAGGTTTGATCAGGGTTAGTCAGCATGGCTTTGTCAGAGGGAGGTCATGCCTAACAAATTTAATTTAATTTTTTGAGGAGGTGACCAGGTGTGTAGATGAGGGTAGTGTAGTTGATGTAGTTTTTATGGATTTCAGCAAAGCCTTTGACAAGGTCCCACATGGGAGACTTGTAAAGAAGGCAAATGCACATGGGATACAGGGTATTTGATGAGGTGGATTTAAAATTGGCTTAGTTGTAGGAGACAGTGTGTGATGACAGAAGGATGCTTTAGTGTCTGGAAGCCTGTGTCCAGTGGCGTACCACAGGGATCTATGTTGGGTCCCCTATTATTCATCATTTATATAAACGACATAGACTATGTAGCGGGGAGGATTAGTAAGCTTGCGGATGACACAAAGATTGGCCGGGTGGTTAACAGTGAGGTTGAGTGTCTTGGGCTTCAGGAAGGTACAGACGGGATGGTCAAATGGGCAGATAAGTGGCAGATGGAATTTAACCCTGTAAAGTGTGAGGTGATACACTTTGGAAGGAGTAATTTGACAAGGAAGTATTCAATGAACGGCATGACACTAGGAAGGTAACCTTGCACCCTCTGGAATGTTAAGCTACTTGGATTCTGCTGCCTTTACCCTGTACCACTCCAGGTCCCAGATATCACTTGTGTGCTCACAAACCTATAATATCTCCCAGTCCTCAGATGCCTTCAATTTAAAATTCCCATTCTTCTGTTTAAATAACTTAATGACCTTGACCCTTTTGTTCCTTGTAAGCTGCTCGAGTCCTGAAACCTCCCACTGGAATTCTCCATAGCTCTGACTCTGGCCTTATGAGCAGCCTCTCCTTCACAGCACCACAGTGTTCAGTTATCTTGGGTCCCACTCACTCTCAAAACCTATCCACTTCCCACTCCTTACCAAGTTTTCATACTCATAGCAAATTTTCAAAAATATCAAGCTTCTGAACTTTCAGTTACTGAGGGGCAAATTGATTGGATTTTTCACCATTATTATTGGTCGATTCTCCTGACAGATAAATCAACAGTACTGGTTTGGTTCAGTCAATGGTGATTTCTCTGCCAGTTTCCATTTTAAGATTCCTATTCTTCTGTTAAAATAACTTAATGACCAGAATCGTCCCTTCCCTTCCAGCAGAGATCTGATTTGCTGCTATTTTCTTGCTGAGTTAATGAGAAACTGTAACAGCAAGAAGTCAGTGTGAGGAAACAAGTGGATCATATTGTCAATCAATAATTTGACAAAGAAAACTCATCACACTGATCACATTAAAATACTGCAGATTGTCAATGATTCCTCACTCCCCCCAAAATGTATTTCAGACTTCTGGCTTAGTTTATTCACATTTATTTGCTGTTAATGACTGAAATGAGATGAAGATGATTTTTAGTGAATGTTCATTATGCATCAGTTCTCAGCCCAGTGACTGTTTATTGTGCTCAAAACAATTGGAAACGCCATCACTGAGCAGATCCTTTCCTTCTCATTCTCAGTGTTTATCTTTCACTCTGATCCTCAATATATTCATTCTTATTCTTTGCAGAAAGTCACCGAGCTCACGGATAAGGGAAACCGGGCGGACAGTTCCAAGCTTCTCCTAAGTCTGGTGATGGAGAAAGGCTCTCGGGCCCGAAGGGTGATGTGGGAATCCTTTGTGAAAGTGCATCATGGGGTCCCAAAGTTGGATAAAATAATAAAAGAAATACAGGAACTTGGTACGTTAAAATCACACAGTGAATTCAATTTCAGATTCAAACATTGCAGATTTTGCTATAACACGTCAGAGATCTGATTTCATGAAAGTTAATTGCTTTAAACAGGTTCTGATAGATTTGATTACATGAACATTGGAAGAGGCTTATCGGAAGTACCCAGTCACCTGAAAGGTAAGAGATGAAATGGACATTTCAAACCATTTCACTTTTTTTTATTCATTCACGGGATGTGGGCTTCGCTGACTGGACCAGCATTTATTGCCCATCCCTAGTGGCCCTTGAGAAGGTGGTGGTGAGCTGCTTTCTTGAACCACTGCAGTCCATGTGGTGTAGGTACGCCCACAGTGCTGTTAGGAAGGGAGTTCCAGGATTTTGACCCAGCGACAGTGAAGGAGCAGCGATATATTTCCAAGTCAGGATGGTGAGCGACTTGGAGGGGCAACCTCCAGACGGTGGTGTTCCCATCTATCTGCTGCCTTGGTCCTTATAGGTGGTAGTGGTCGTGGGTTTGGAAGATGCTGTCTAAGGAGCCTTGGCGAATTCCCGCAGTGCACCTTGTAGATGGTACACACTGCTGCTACTGTGCGTCAGTGGTGGAGGGAGTGAATGTTTGTGGATGTGGTGCCAATCAAGCGGACTGCTTTGTCCTGGAGAGTGTCCAGCTTCTTGATTGTTGTGGGAGCTGCACTCATCCAGGCAAGTGGGGAGTATTCCATTACACTCCTGACTTGTGCCTTGTAGATGGTGGACAGCTTTGGGGAGTCAGGAGGTGAGTTAATTATTGCACGATTCTTAGCCTCTGACCTGCTCTTGTAGCCACAGTATTTTTGTGGCTGGTCCAGTTCAGTTCCTGGTCAATGGTAACCCCGAGGATGTTGGTAGTGGGGGATTCAATGATGGTAACACCATTGAACATCAAGGGGCGATGGTTGGATTCTCTCTTGTTGGACATCGCCATTTTCTGACACTTGTGTGGTGTGAATGTTACTTGCTACTTGTTAGCCATGCCCTCCTTCACTCTTCATTGAACCCCTGGCTTGATGGTATTTGTAGAGTGGGGGATACGCCGGGCCATGAGGTTACAGATTGTGTTCGAGTACAATTCTGCTGCTGCTGATGGCCCACATCGATGCCCGGTCTTGAGTTGGCTGGATCTGACTGAAATCTATCCCATTTAGCACGGTGGTAGTGCCACACAACACAAAGGAGGATATCCTCAATGTGAAGGCGGGACTTCGTCTGCATAATGACTGTGCGATGATCGCTCCTACCGATACTGTCATGGACAGATGCATCAGCGGCAGGCAGGTTGGTGAGGATGAGGTCAAGTGTGTTTTTCCCCTCTTGTTGGTTCCCTCACCGCCTGCTGCAGACCCAGTCTAGCAGCTATGTCATTTAGGACTCAGCCAGCTCGGTCAGTAGTGGTGCTACCGAGCCACTCTTGGTGATGGACATTGAAGTCCCCCACCCAGCGTACTGCGTCGTTGCCACCCTCAGTGCTTCCTTCGTTCAACATAGAGGAGAACCGAATCAGCTGAGGGAGAGTGGCACGTGGTGCTCAGCAGGAGGTTTCCTTCTCCACGTTTGACCTGATGCCATGAGAATTCTTGGGGTCTGGAGTCGATGTTGAGGACACCCAGTGTAAATACCACTGTGCCACCACCTCTGCTGACAGGACTCCCAGTCCCATGGATAAGGATGGATATTATCTGATAATATGGGACATTATCTCCATGAGGATTGACTAGCCTGTGAGACAGCCCTCCCAATTTTGGGAGATGTTAGTATGGAGGACTTTGCAGTGTCGACAGGGCTGCGATTGCCGTTGTTGTTTCCTCTGTCAATACCGGGTGCTGCATCTGGTTTCATTCCTATTTTGTGTTCCAACTGCGTGCGAGGCCATTTCAGAGCTCACTGCAAAGAGCTAATTGCTGTGGGTCTGAAGTTGCATGGAGGCCAGACCAGGTAAGGACGGCAGATGGGTTGAACCAGATGGGTTTTTACAACAATCGACAATGGTTTCATGGTCATCATTAGGCTTTTAATTCCAGATTTGTATTGAATTCAAATTCTACCATCCACCATGTCGGAATTGGAACCCAGGCTCCCAGAGCAGTACTCTGGGTCTCTGGGTTACTAGTTCAGCGACAATACCATCGCCTCCTTTCTGAGAATGCGAATGATTGGAACGTTTGTTTTAGAGATTCTCAGATTCTGAAAATCAGATGCTGGGAAACAGGAGATTGAACATGATGAGGATTTGTCATTGATCCTCAACTATGGACATATTCAATTTACAATTCATATGATATGATTTCTGTTGTATTCTGTAAATATGTGGGCAGTGCATTTTTTGACTTGAGTTTTGACCAGCTGCTGTTTGCTATTCTGATATTTTATACACAGCTGCCAGAATCCCACTACGCTGTGAATCATAATGCAAACCTGTGTGTGCACGGATTCTCTGGGCTCACAGTGAACAGCTGGGCCCTGAGCCAGATGTTACGGGTTCCCTGCACCCAAGAAATCATTCCCATCATTAACAAATCACATGCTGAGCAGGAAGATCGCAAAAGGTCCACCAAGCCAATTCCACACCACAATGGCTCAACCGTGATGGCTAAACAGTTCTTCCCGCCGCTGCCTCCCACTCCCCCACCCCTGCCACTCTCAAGGATCAGGCAATCTCCTGGTAGAGGCAAAAATAGAAAAGCCCAGAGTCAGTGTGGGAAAACGTTCCCTCGTATTCTTCTCTGACCTCCTCAGTTGATCGAATCTAATTCAGGAAATCACGTTGTCCAGTTGTTACCTATAAGCCAGTTACTTTCTACATGATGCGATCTCTGTCCAAGTCAGGAACTGGTCCAGCTCCCTCTTCAGAGTCAGCACCGACCATAGCAACTGGAAACTCATTCCAAAGGCTCACAGTTCTCTGGGTAGAGAAAAGAATCACTGAATATGCTGGCT
This sequence comes from Cetorhinus maximus, assembly GCF_964194155.1. Taxonomy (NCBI): domain Eukaryota; kingdom Metazoa; phylum Chordata; class Chondrichthyes; order Lamniformes; family Cetorhinidae; genus Cetorhinus; species Cetorhinus maximus. The sequence continues at coordinate 10,901,788 of NC_135913.1, read as the reverse complement.
ATTCCTACACTTACATAGTTTAAACTAATCCTCCCCAATTTGATAAACTAGCATAATCTATCAATCAGGACTCTGTCTAGGCATTCATGTATTTACTAGGCCTCTGTAAATTAGCATAAATCTTTGCTGCTTGAAAGTAAATAAATAAAATCCTTGAGCCTGTCTGAGTAGCTGAGCTTCTCTAAGCTGGGAATCATTCCTGCAGCTCTCCTTTGGAACTTTTCCAATGGTACTCTATTATCCACCATGTAGGGGTAACCAAAACTGCGCACACTATTGAGATGTGGTCTGACCAGGAACCTGTACAGGCAATGTGATAGCCTTTGTTTTATACTGATTGGTTCCATTAATATAAACTCAATACTTTGTTCGCTTTACCTACAGTTTTTCTACATTTATCATGCTCCTTCAGTGATCTGTATGCAATAACATCAATATCTTTTTTTTATATCTCACCCTGTCTCAGTATTGTTCCCTGCAAATGATGCTTGTATTCAATATTGGCCCAATCAATATGTATGAGGTACAGTTATCTGAATGAAACACTGTTTGCCTATGATTGTCCACAGTTGTAGCAGATCTAAATGCTTTATTGGATTTGATCGCCCTCTACTATCTTAATCTTCGAATCGATGTATTTGTCATCTGAAAACGTATATATTGTACTCCTAACACCCTACTACTTGTGCTCCTGATTCATATTTTCACCCTTGTCCAGTTCATAAATACAGATTGTCAAAAATCATGGGTGTAGGACCAACCCTCGGGAGAGATCACTTGTCACATATCTTCCAATTAAATTTGAGGTTCGGGATTGAAGAGATTTCCTAATCCAGTTTCAAATTTCAACTCACACTCCATCAAATGAAGGATGCTTATCGAAGGCTTTCTGAAAGTCTAGAGTGACAATGTCCACCAGATTTCTCCCATGCCCTATCCTAGTGACTTCCTCAATAAACTCCACCAAATTTGTTGGACACAAGCTAATTTTTTTGAAGTTGTGTTGTGAATTTCTAATGGCCTCTTCCTTTTCCCAGTGATCATAAAGAACATTCCTTATTATCCCTTCCACCATTTGTTCCTTTTTAAATGGTATGGATAATGTTAAAGAAATTTGAAACATTGCATTTTTATTATTTCACGGAACAGAATGAGAGGTCAGAAAGTCTTTGATCCGAAATGAGAATATCTACAGATATTCACACAACAGAACATTAATGTGGAGAAATGTGAGGAAAAGGGAATATTCAGGGTGACTGGGAATCTACTGACCCATTTCCTCATGGCGGTGAAAGAGAGCTCACTATTCTACTCAAAGAATAATCCTACAATTCACGGGTTGTGTTTGAACCCAATGTAATAATTAAAATAAATATATTTTCAATTTCCCAAAACTGTTGAAAATTGGAGCAAAATTTATTATTTGTAAACAGTTCAAATGAACTGTGAATGTTCCTGCTCTAATGTTATATGGAATGAAGTAGGTAGTTGTTCCATTTCTAGTTCTGATCAGTAAGATGACAGGACTATTATAAAAACACAATCAATGTATGCATGTGTAAAACTCCTGAAAAAGTGTTAGCGATTTCTGAAACGCAGGACAACAGGAAAAGGATTATTCTTTTTGAGTTCTCTGCCCGAAGGCAGGTCCGACTCACAGCTAAACCATGGCAGGGCAAGGAGGCAGGTCCAAGATCCACCCCAGCTGGAATGGAATCGAGCCCCATGCTGTTAGCACCAACCTGATCCACACTGGCTGCCCAGAAAACTGAGTCAATCGGCCCTAATATCTCAGATAACCTGCCCGCATCCTGACAGAATACCAGAAGGAATCTTGCTCTCCAAGTGCACAGTGATATCAAAGATAACTTGCTGAAGGCAGGTTACAATAACAGTGGGACTCCTGAAGAATTACAGTTACTCCTTCTCCCACTCCTACCCAATGTCCTGTTTACTATTGCTGCAGAAGATTGGCTTCGCTGAGGATTTCATAAACTGATTGACAAGAACATCTACTACCATATAACCAGGGCCTTTGTGGATTTGTAATGAGGTGACTAGAGTAAGGGCAGGTCAGAGAGTGTTAACCATCAGAGAGAAAATATCACCTTTATAAAATCTCCATGTTCAGTAAATATTAGAACCAAGTGACGACTTTAAATTTTTCTTGGTCATTGCTCACTTTCAAGCGAGGTTTCCAATAATTGAGCTTTAATTCTAGCACAAACTTCGATTGAAACCGTAAAATGAATCTATCTATTTAGCAAGATCATAAGCCTTTTATGTTACTACAACTAACATTTTTTGTCTACTCTAATTGAAGGTGCTCAACAGAAACACAAGGAGATCCTCCGGGTTCAAACTGAAACATTGAGAGTGAACACTATCCTAATAAAGGAGAAGGTTAAGATTTTCCAGCTGGTTGATCAATACGCTGAGCTAACGATCATTTCTAATGTTCGAGATCGGACACTTGTAGAACATGAACTGCTGGCAAGAGGCCGGGACCATGAAGAGTGGAGAAAGAAAGATCTCCGGAGAGAACTGGAAAAAATCCGAACTGATCAATTGTTCCAGAGCAGTTTTTCCCTGAGAAAATCTAAATCTGGGAATTCAGCAGCAGTGAGTGGAGTCCCAGGGATCGGAAAAACAACAATGGTACAAAAGATTGTTTATGACTGGGCCACTGGGAAAATATACCCAGACTTTCAATTTGTTTTCAGTTTTAAATTCCGGGATTTGAACAATATTAACAGTAGAATAAATTTGAGGAATTTGATACTGGATCAGTATCCTTACTTCGGGAATATTCTGGGAGAGCTCTGGAAGAGCCCAGAGGGATTGCTGTTTATATTCGATGGTTTGGATGAATTCAAGGACAGGATTGATTTTTCTGACAATCGGAGAAATACAGAACCTCAGTTCATGTGCACAGATCCCGAATGCTGGTGTGAAGTGTCTGACATTGTGTACAGTTTAATACAGCACAAGCTGCTCCCAGGATGTTCAGTGCTAGTGACCAGCCGCCCCACTGCATTACATTTATTGGAAAAGGCTGAGATCAGTGTCTGGGCTGAAATCCTTGGATTTATTGGTGATGAACGGAAGGAATATTTCAACAAGTTTTTTGAAGATCAGACGGTGTCAGCAGCTGTTTTCAAACACGTGGAGGAGAACGAGATCCTGTACACCATGTCCTACAACCCTTCCTACTGCTGGATCCTCGGTCTGTCACTGGGTCCCTTCTTTACACAAAGAGACAGGAAACACCAGCAAGTTCCCAAGACCATCACCCAACTATATTCCTACTATATTTACAACATTCTGAAAAACCATGGCTGAGAGATTGAAAGCCCCCGTGATGTGTTCCTGAAGCTTGGTGAGATGGCCTTCACAGGAGTCTCTGAGAAGAAGATTGTGTTTAGAAATGGAGATTTGATCCAGTACAATCTGCAACCTTCCCAGTTCCTGTCTGGGTTCCTGATGGAACTTTTGGAGAGAGATGCTTCTATCCAGTGTGTGGTTTACACGTTCCCACACCTCACCATCCAAGAGTTTGTAGCTGCAGTCGCACAATTCCTGAGTCCCAGTCCCATGGACATCCAGAAACTCCTCAGTGAAGCGGACAGTGAAGAAGATGGGAGATTTGAGATATTTCTCCGTTTTGTTGCTGGTCTCTCCTCCCCACAGTCAGCTCGGCCCCTGGAGGAGTTTCTGAGTCCATTTCTTCATCAAACAACCTGTCGAGTGATTGACTGGGTGAAGGAGAAGGTTAAAGGTCAGATTGGAAACACAGACACTGAAACTGGTAAAAGGAACCTCCTGAACACATTCCACTACCTGTTTGAGTCTCAGAATAAAGCACTGGCTCAGGCCACAGTGGGATCTGTGGAAACACTTGCATTTAGTCGATTGCGACTGACCCCGATTGACTGTGTGGTCCTGTCTCATGTCCTTGGACTCTGTGATTCAATAAAACACCTCAATCTACAGTGGTGCAACATTCAGTGTGAAGGACTCCAGCGGCTGGAACACGTTCTGTACAAATACCAGAAGCTGAGGTAATTGCTTGTTTGGTCCTGTAGCTCGTATTTTCATTATTGAAGTCAAATTTACTATCTTATAAATGAGAAAATAAATAACTTCCAGTTCAAGAAAAAAGAGGCAGAGCCAGAAAAAACTTTACAAAATAGGATGAGTGTATAATTCCAAATTGGAAAATAAGAATAATGCCTTTGTGAACAAATTGTTGGTATACTTAATGGTCAATTAAATAGTTTAAGCGTGGGATTTTGATGATAAGAAATAGTGCTAATTATTTACAAACGGAACAGAATATAGACAGTCTAAGGATAATAAACACCGTGGAGATAAAAATAACTTAAATAATAATTATAAACCATATCAACTGTAAGCTGTACTGATCACAAGGGGAAATAAATCGTATATATCATCATAATTAATCAAATTGTTTCTGTCGGGAGGGTGAAATATCTTAAATTTAGATAATTACCTAAGAAGACTTTTCGAATTCTAATTATTTAAATTTGCTCCCAATTCTGTTCATTTAATGTAGAAACCTGCTGCTGATCTATAAGTTCGAATTCCCAATTGCACGTTCATACCCAGAATGCAGACACACGCTGGACAACTGGGAGGTATTTTCAGGAATCTGTACCACTGACTGGTTCTTACACAGAGTGGACAGTCTTTGGTAGAACTGACAGTTGGTATAGAACAGGATTTTCTGATAATCCACCCCATATCTGTGAAACTGATGTAAGCAGTTGGAAATTCCCTTGAAATGTAATAAAAGCTGCACCTGCAGTAAATGTCGTTGTTATTTAATGGGGAATAACGTGGGAAACACCCCTCCCATATCAACTAGGGGAACAGGCACATGTCAACTTTGTAACAGGACAGAATAAACTTTCCTTGTTGCATAAAACCCAGCGGATAGATTTTACAGCAGCAGTTAGCACACTTTGACAATATCCAGCAATAGCTGGAAATCAAGATGTGGAAGGGAGAGAGGAACCTGGTGAAATTAGAATCACTAAGGAAGCAGTGCTGAGTGAACTGATGGAGCTGCAGGCTGACAAGACTCTGCATCCTGATGGGCTTCATCTTAGGGTCTTAAAAGAGATGACTAATGAGGTAGTGGATGCGCTGGTGTTAATTTTCCAATATTCGCTAGGTTCTGGAAAGGTTCCATCAGATTGGAAAGTAGCAAATATTCAAGAAGGGAGTGAGACAGAGAGCAGGAAACTATAAGCCAGTTAGCTTGACGTCTGAAGTGGGGAAGGTGTTAGAATTGATCATTAAGGGGGTCAGAGCTGGGCACTTAGAGAAACTCAAGGTAATCGGGAAGAGTAAACATGGTTTTGTGAAAGGGAAATCATGTATAACCAATTTAATGAAGTTCTTTGAAGGAGTGACATGTGCAGTGATAGAGGGAAGCCTGTAGACATACTGTGCTTGGATTTCCAGAGGCATTTGATAAAGTGCCGCATCAAAGGTTATTGCATAAAATAAAGACCATGGTGTAGGGATTAACATATTAGCATGGATAGTAGATTGGCTGGCTTTCAGAAAACAGAGGCTATGCATAATTGGGTCCTTTTTCCGATTGGCAGGATGTGATGAGTAACTGCCGGGAGTGCTAAATTTAAGGAGCACAGGTCCCATTTCAAACCCATATAAATTAGAATCATTTTTTTCGTCTGCTTAGTGTCCTGCTGAGTGTTGTATTTATTTGTTGTCCATCATATAGGGCTATAAAATGGGCATTGTGGGCTCACACCTCCTGAATGTGTAATATCCACTTGTTCACAATTTCAGATTACTGAATGGCATGCTGGACCCTCTATTAGTAAAGTGCATGGCGGCCTGGATACTGTGCAAATCTCTCATCATCACATTCTACCCAACTCCCACCCTCCAACTGGACCAAAGCTTTAAAGACACTCAGACATTGTCACTGGCAGTGAAGCCTTTGTACATCATGTTGTCTTGGAGGCCCAGCCAAACTCTCTTTCCTCCTGCCTTCGTGACTGTGCCCTGCAGCACACTGGCACAAGATTGCACATACTGAGGCCTTACTCACCCTAGCCACCTTCATGAGGTCAATGAGGCCCTTCTGGCATTGAGGCCAGGTTCTCCTGACAAGCCCAACAGCTCCTGCTTCCCAGACAGCACGTGTTTGGCTTGGCTTCTTCCTCTTCCCACCGGATGGCATCAGCTCCTCATGTTGGTTGGACACTGCATGTAGGAGGGCTCTGAGTGAGTCCTCATTAAATCGAGGGGCTGGTTTGACCCTTCTCCCCTGCCTCTCCCCTCGCTGCAATGGCGCAGACATCTCTGAAGGAAAACATGCAGCAACTAGACAACTCCTCCATGCAACGGTTCAAAAAGAATGCCAGCTCTGTTCTGGAAAAGTTTGGAGACAGCAGAACTCATAAATAAACACTCAGCTGAACAGCCTGGAAATAGCTGAAGTCCCAGTGAGCCTCCAAGCTGTAAACAATGCCAGCATTTGTTACGTCCTCTGACACTGCCCCATTCCAGAGGGCCCATTAAATTACTGACTGTGACTTTGTTTCGGGTCAAGGCCAATGACCTCAAAGGCTGGATATGCCGCCCTCCAATACTGATTGGGCAGATGGTCGCCCCCTGTTGGCCTGAAACCCACCCTCCGTTCGCAATTGGATCAATTAACCGATCATACGCCAAGTTTGAATGGTGGGTTCGGAGATCCGCCCACTTTCGGGTCAAGTTCCCCCTCCCCCTCCGTACAGGAGCGGATTATTCAGCCCCATGTGTGGGGATTCGGAGGGATTAGGGCTTAATGCTAAATCAAGTGGGGGACACCCCTTCCCTGTCAACGAGGAGAACAGGGACATTTCAACTTTGTTAAGGGGAGAGAATAACATTTCCTTGTTGTATAAAATCCAGGGGGATGGATTTTAAAGCAACAGTTAGCAGAGTTTCACAATATAATTCACTCCGAGGTGTTGTACAGAGTAATGTAATGCACAGAGTTATGAAGAACTTCGAATCACTGCTTTAATTCTTGAAAAATTGGGTCGTTCTCATAAAAGCCCAGAATTAAGGAAGAACAGAAATGAGACAAGTTTCCTCAAACTTGGCCGGCCAGTCACTGAGCTTCAGGAGAGTAATTCTGATCATCAGGGATTGAGGCCAAACTGGGGGACATTTAGAGGCTGCACACAGACAACTCTCTGTCTAATAAATATTGAGAGGGGTGAAAGTGGCATTCACCAGTAGTCAAATTAGTGATAGTGAATTGTTCACCAGTTTACACTGCTCATTGTTTCCTTTTCCCTTCAATTGAAAGGAAAATCAGGTGAGCTGTAGTATGGGCGGGTGATCCAATATCACCCATCATACACTATCGACAAAAGATCAAATTACCCCCAATAGATTTAATTTACAGTAACAGTAAAATCTCTGCATTGATTTCTGATGTTGCTTCCATGTTTCCTGTGATATTGGGAAAAACAATTGAATCTGATCTGAGTTTTTATTCAATGTAATTACATTTCGGGGCTCCCCGAAGGAGGGAAACAGAGGCAGCGGAGGGAGGTGGCGAAAGTGCCAAGAATACTGGCACCGGCAGTGTGTCAATTTGAAGATACTGATGCTCGTTTCATCATGAATCACCAAGAGTAGGCGGGTTGGGACAGGAATCTCAATTAAGACAGTTGAGAACTTTGTTCAGCACATAATAAGGTTTGAGATTTAAAGTTCTAAAGGAGCGGACAGTTTATCTGTTCATCTGAAGGAAAGTGGGCACAGAATGGGAGCCAGCCATGGCTGCCACAGCCTGATAAGAAGGTCAGTGGGGCAGGCACTTAGTAAGGGGGTTCCTTGGTGCTGCTGAGGTGGCAGGGAGAGTGGAAACTCAGGATTTGAATGGGGTTGTCACTCCCAGCAGTGCGGAGGGAAACTCAGGATTTGAATGGGGTTGGCACTCCCAGCAGTGCAGAGAGAAACTCAGGATTTGAATGGGGTTGGCACTCCCAGCAGTGCGGAGGGAAACTCAGGATTTGAATGGGGTTGGCACTCCCAGCAGTGCGGAGGGAAACTCAGGATTTGAATGGGGTTGGCACTCCCAGCAGTGCGGAGGGAAACTCAGGATTTGAATGGGGTTGGCACTCCCAGCAGTGTGGGGGTAAATGAGGGAGAAAGGATGCCAAGAACAATTGAGAGGCCACCTTCCCAGAAGGATGGCTCCAGCTGTCAGATGTTGGATGAGGGGCAACACCCTCCACAGGGAGGGCAGAACCCCAGGCTTCAGAAGGGCACGGGAGAGGAAAGAGGGGCAGGAAGGCAACAGAGGCCAAACATTCAATACAGGAACTATTGCTGAAGACGGAGCTATCAAGGCCCAGTGATGGTGGATATTGTGACCCTTCAGGCAGTGGCCACATACATCTGTGCCCTCAATGCTGAATACCTCACAGCGCTGGTCACAGTTATTGTGGCATTGAATTCCTTCACTTCTGGCTCCTTCCAAGGATCAGGTGTGGACCTTAGAGACATGTCACATGTGGCTGCTCACCAGGTCATCTCACAGGTCATGGATTCACTTTTTGCCAGAGCTGGACAGCGCATTCATTTAATAACAGAGAGGCCTTGCAGTGACACAGGGATTCCCCCAGGAGCAGGGTATCACTGATTGTACCCATTGGCCATCGAGGCACCCAGTGACTGGTCAGGGAGACCCATACAGGAAGGGCTTCCACTCCCTCAATGGCTCGTCTGTGACCACAACAAAAACTTCCTCCATGTGTGCACTCACTTTCCTGGCAGCTGCCATGATACTTCATCCTCCAAAGTCTGTGTCCTAGAGGATAACGGATATTCCTCGAAGTGATGTTACTGAGCTCTCTGTGGGAGTCCCAGAAAGAGGCACAATGGCTGGACAACCATTGAACAGGACATCAGGCTTCTGAAGATGTGATTCCAGTGCCTGGGCCAGTCGGGTGGTGACCTCCAATCCCCTCTTGCAAGTGTCTCTGTCAGTGTGGAAACCTGCTGCATTCTCCATAACATGGCTCTCCAGAGAGGTGTGGACCTTGAGGACAATGAGGCACTGGGGTGACACAGCTCATCGAGGGAACAGCAGGCTGTGAGAGAGGAGGTGAAGGGAGAGGACGCTGAACAAAGTGGAGCCCCTGCTGCATGATGAGGTGGCTTCCTCCTGCCCCCCTCGGGGAAGAGGAACTCTCCCCCGCCCCCCTCCCTCATGGCCTCCAGTTTGGCAGCGATAAAGTGAGGGGCTTCCCTGCCCTGGGTGCCAAGCCTCGGGCTTCCCTGTGACATCTCACTTCCCTCTGGTGCTGTGGAAGACTTTGGTACAAACTCCTGATCTCTCCCTCAGGACACCCAGCAGCCTCAATGATGGCTGCCAAGTGAACAGGAAATCTGTCTCCATGACAAATAATGACGTCTCCATGTAAAAATCATAACTTTAATCACTTTCCCACCGGTTGTGGGTTTCTGACCCAAAATAACCCCAGCTCCTGTTCCTTGCCTCCATTGTGAATATTCAGCCTGTTTTAATGTGTTTCTCACTTCTCTGTTTAGACTGAGTTATAATAATCTGGGAGATGCAGGTGTGAAACTACTGTCTGTGGCCCTGAGGAATCCAGGCTGTAAAATACAGGAACTGGAGTAAGTGCCAGACTATGTGAGTTTGTGTTTGTAATAGCCGGATGTCTGACAGTGTGTATTTTTATTATTGGTATCAGGATTTTGGTTATTAACAACACTATGTACATTATTATGGGTATCAGTAACAGGATTGATATTAATCAGTGGGGTGAAAATGGACATGGAAATGGCAGGGATGAACAACAGGTAAAATTACATTTTCTGGCGTCTATAGGAACACCTGATATTGAGGTCTATTGAAGCAGACCCATATTGTAGATGACTGATGCAGTGCTGGCTATTCTGCAACTCCATACATGTCCAATTTCACCCCTGCCTGTATTTTGTCCAGATTTCCACTGTTTTCCCTCCCTCTGATCTCCAGACTGTGTAACAACTCTCTCACAGATTCTTGTGCTAAGGATCTTGCCTCTGCTGTCAGTACAAACCAGTCACTGAGAAACCTGGACCTAAATAATAATAAACTGAAAGATTTTGGAGTGAAACTACTGTCTGCAGCTCTGAGGAACCTGGATAGTAAAATTAAGAAACTGAGTTAAGTACATAAGAACATAAGAAATTGGAGTAGGAGTTGGTCATTTGGTCCCTCGAGCCTGCTCTGCTATTCAATAAGATCTTGGCTGATCTGCTTGTGTTTCGAATTTCACATTCCTATCTACTGCTCATGATCTTTGGTTCCCTTGCCTAACAAGAATCTATCCAGCTCTGCCTTAAAAATATTCAATAACCCCGCCTCCACCACCTTCTGAGGCAGAGTGTTCCACAGTCTCACAACTGTCTGAGAGAAAAAAAAAATCATATCTGTCCTTAAATGAAAAAACCTAATTTTAAAAACAGTGACTCCGAGTTCTGGACTCACCCACAGGAGGAAAAATCTTTTCCATGTCCACCTCATCAAGACCATTCAGCACCTTATATACTTAAATCAAATCACCCCTCACGCTTTTAAACTCCAGTGGAAACAAGCGCAGTCTGTCCAACTTTTTCCCATAAGACAACCCACTCATTCCAGGTATCAATCTGGGAAACCTCCTATGACCTGCCTCCAACCCATTTACATCCTTCCTTAAATAAGGAGACCAAAACTACACACTATTCAAGATACGGTCTTACCAATGCCCCGTATAACTGAAGCATAACATCCTTACTTCTCTGTTCAATTCCCTTTAATAAAGGACAGCATTCCATTAGCCTTCTGAAATACTTGCTGTACCTGCATCCTAACTTTTTATGACTCATGTACTAGAACACCTAGATCCATCTACACCTCGGAATTCTGCAGTCATTCCCTGTTTAAATGATACTCTACTTTTTTATTCTTCCAGCCAATGTGAACAACTTCACATCTTCCCACGTTATAATCCGTTCGACAGATTTTTGCTCCCTCATGCAACTTATATATATCCACCTTAAACCTCCTTCTATCCTCTTCACAACATACTTTGCAACTTATTATTTGTGTCATCGGAAAATTTAGCTACCATGCCATCACTCCCTCCATGTGAATCATTGATGTAAATTGTAAAAGGTTGAGACCCCAGCACAGATCCCTGCAGGACTCCGCTCGACACATCCTGCTTTTCGGAAAAAAGACCCATTTATATATTAAGATAAAAGCAAAAAACTACGGATGCTGGAAATCCAAAACAAAAATAAAATTACCTAGAAAGACTCAGCAGGTCTGGCAGCATCTGCGGAGAGGAGCAAAGTAAACGTTTCGAGTCCGTATGACTCTTCAACAGGAATTTCTAACATGCTTTCTCACATCCCACAGCTGCAATGTAACACCTGTCCTGCCCTTCTAACCTATGTTATTTAGTTAACTAAACTGAATGACTTTATTCCTGTGTGTGCTACAATTTACTGTGCTTATTGAATGTGAGCACCACTGACAACTAAAAGTTATATGCTTCTTGAATACACAGGTATGTGTTTTAGGTGCTTGTTTTAATTTTTTTTAATGCATGTTTAAATTTTAATTTTAAGGTTTTAAAGTTTTGGATTTTTTAATTTCAAAGTCTCAGTTATTTTTATTTATAGATCGACCTTAACTCCCACTCCAGTCTAAGCGCTCACACTGTCCATCCCACTGGGCACTTACCGGCCAATCAACGCACTGCCTTCCTGTGACGTCACAATTGCCTTTCCCCCACCACTGCTGCCTGACAGCAGCTGAAACGGTGCATTCCTCAGCTCCCGACTGCCCCCTGCAGCTCCGCTCCCACTCCCAGCAAGGTCCCAGACTGTGAGATTGTGTTTATAATGACTGTATGTCTGATGCTGTAAATTATTACGAGTATCAGTAATAGTGTCACTAACAAACACTGCACATTATCAGTACTACAAGTATTAGTGTTGTTAATAAACACCACGGATTTATTCTGATTCATGAAATGTTTCTCTCTCTGATCTCCAGCCGGATAGTAACAGCCTCACATATTCATAGCTTCCCTCTCAGTACAAATTGGGCACTGATGAGTCTGGACCTGAGTTACAACAAACTGCAAGATTCAGGAATAATACCTTTAAAAATCATTTAAAGTCATTCTCAAAGACAGGAATCAGAATTTAAAAATGGAGAAAACGATTATTGCTTCTACAATTCCCATGGTGGAATTTTATGGTCCTTCTCGCCAGCGGGATTTTCCAGACCCCGCCGAAGTCAATGGATTGTGAACGGCCCATCCTATTTTACAGCCCCTCCCGTTCTGTAAAATTCCCCCCCCATATTGTATTCTTACATTTTTAGCTTAGGTTAATTAGACATTCACATTATAGATCTTTAAACTTGAAAGCTTCTCAGTTTGTAATAAAAGTATAAAACTTCCATAAATATATTGGTATGGCAGATAATAAACTATCAAAATGAATAAGCTATCACAGTCTGTGACTCCCAATAACCCAACAGTAAAATTCAGAAACTGTGTGAGATGTTGTTTCTGATAACGGGATGTCGAACACTGTACGGTATCATTAGTATCAGTCATGGTGTCATCAACAACAACACCAACTTTCATTCATATAGCAGCTTTAATATAGTTAATTGTCCCAAGACACTTCACAGGAGTGTTATCGAACAGACTTGGGCAGTGTGGAAAATGAGATATTAGGACAGGCAACTAAAAGCCAAGTCAGGGAGGTAGGTTTTAACGAGAGTGTTAAAGGAGAAGAGAGGCGTAGAGAGGTGGAAGGAATTAGGAAGGGAAATCCAAAGCTTGGGGCTGAAGAGCTCAAGGTGCAGCTGCCAATGACAATAATTTCCATATTTAATAATCTGAATCATAAACATGTTGTTATTATTAGTATTGGGAATAGTGTTATTTAAAATAAAACTTATTAATAGGCACATAATTAGCTTGGCAGCGAAGTTAAAGCCCAAGTAATAAAAGGCACTGTGACAGCATTGATATAAAGTTGTCTGAGTGACAGGAAACAGAAAATAGTTGTTAATGGTTGTTTTTCAGTTCGAGGAAGCAGACAGTGGAGCTCTCCACCGGTTGCTTCAGGACGAGCAGTATTCATTTCTTGATATATGTTAATGACTTAGACTTGGGTGCACCTAAAAATGAGGTGCCAAACTGGTGAAGCTGCAACCCAGGACAACTTGCAGGCCAACTAATGGGAGAAGCACGTGATCCCACAACCAACCGATAAGATCAAAGTTTTGTACACCTGTCACATCCAGTTGTGAATGGTGACGGGCGATTAAACAGCTCACTGGAGGAAAAGGCTTCACCAATATTCCCATCCTCAATGGGGGAGGCCAGCCAGGTCTGACGATTATTGACTCAAACAGTCCAATTTAACTGGGTCAGACCCATTCTTAGACCATTAAAGTTGGCTTTCCCCATATTAATTATTCTTACTCTGGACTGTTCTTTGTTTTATTCCATAGTCAGCTTAAACCTTATGATACAGTGATCACTCCTTTATACTTGATCCACTTGGCCCATCTCATTCCAAAGAATCATGTCAAGCTGTACATCCTTTCTCACACTGGAAACACGCTGCTGTAGAACCATTTCCTGGTCACTCTAGGAATTCTTGCCCCCCTCTGCCTGTCACATTAATACTATCCCAGTCTATATTTGGACAATTAAAGTTCCCCGTTATAACTACTCTTTAATTCTTGCACCTCTCTGGAATTTCCTTGTAAATTTGTTCTTCTCCATCTTTCCCCTAGTTGGTAGCCTATAGACTAGCAATGCAATTGCACCTTTTTTGTTCCATAGATCGAGCCATATAAATTCTGTCCTTGTCCTCTTTGGATCATCCCCTTTCTCCAGCACTGAAATATTCTGCTTCATCATTCCAACCACCCCATTCCATTTTCTCCCTTTCCTATCTTTCCTGAATACCCTATATTCAGGAATAGTTATTACCCAGCCCTGCCATTCGCTGAGTGAGGCCTCTGATACTGCCACAGAACCATATTTCCACATGGCACGTGCACCTGGAACTCACCAATCTTATTTACCACACTCCATGCATTGACAAACATGCTCTGTAACCCTGATTTAGACTTTATTGTCTTCCCCCTTACTCTGTACAGACTTAATAACTTACTATTTCCTACTCTAGTGCTATATATTTCTCCCAGTATTCCTTGGTATTCCTCTCTGCTATTACCTCCTGGTTCCCACACTCCTGCCAAGTTAGTTTAAACCCTCCTCAATACCAGGAGCAAATCACCAGGCACTCAGCTCCAGCTCTGTTTAGGTGCAATCCATCTGGCCTGTAGAGTTCCCACCTCCCTCAGAGCTGGTTACAAAGTCCCAGCAATTCTAATTCCCTTTCCCCTGCCCCATCTTTCTAGCCACTAATTCATCTGCTTACCCTCCTATTTCTGTGTTCACTTGTGCGGGATACGAGGAGTTATCCAGAGATTACTGCTTTTCAGGCCGCGCTTGCTAATTTCTTACCTAGCTCCCTAACTTCTGTCTGCAGGGAAACAGTCTTAGTATAGGCTACTGAACTTTAAGTACTGATACTTCACTTAAGGGGTTATGAATCTTTGGAATTCTCTATCCCAGAGGGTTGTGGATCTCCATCGTTGAATAAATAATTCTAAGGCTGAGAGAGACAGGTTTTTGTTCCCTCATGGGATTGAGCAACATGGGGAGTGGGTGGGAAAGTGGAGTTGAAGCCCTAGGTCATCCATGATCATATTGTCTGAGCAGGCTACTCCGGCTCCTATTTCTTTGTTCTTGTGCAGCAAGACCTGGAGAATTTGTAGGCTTGGCCTGATAAGTGGCAAGTAACAAATGCACCACACAAGAGCCAGGCAATTACCATCTCCAACAAGAGAGAATCTAACCTCGCCACCACTCCACCACCACCGCCCTCCCTCCTACACCATAGGCTGGGAATTCTGCAGTGAGTAACTCACCTCCTGACACCCCAAAATCTCTTAACTATCTAGAAGGCCACAAGTCAGGAATATGAAGGAATGCTCTCCACTTGCCTGGATCAGTGCAGCTCTAACAACAATCAAGAAGCTCGACACCATCCAGGGCAAATGAGTATGCTTGAACAGAATCCCATTGACCAACTTAACATCCATTCCCTCCACCACCGACCCACATTGGCGGCAGCATCACACCAAGACTCCTTCAACAGCAACTTCCAAAACCGTGGCCTCTACCACCTGGAAGGACAAGGTCAGCAGATGCATCAGAAACTGCAAGTGCCCCTCGAAGTCACACACCATCCTGACTTGGAACTATATCCCCGTCCCTGCACTGTCACCTGGTCAAAATGTGCAAGTGAAGCTTGAGATTCAACATACAGACGTGTTCCATATGAGTCTTTACTTAGACACCCATTTAATATAATTAATCTTCCACCTTGTGCCTTGTTCCACCATTTCTTTCAATGTGCTGAACATTTCCCTGGAACCGTTACCACATGAGGCAAAAACGTTGGAAATGTATTGAACTCATTCTGTGTTGTCCTTCCATTGTCACCCTTTGCAGGAGGCAGTGAACTGTTAAAGGCCCAGTAATGTCCTTAAAATAATGGTGAAAGATTAATTTTGTGATGCACCATCTTAAAATTCATTGAAGACACATACACAGCAAGGTGATATGTCACAACAAAATATAACCCTGTGAAACCCAAGTGCAATGAGATGAACCTTTTAAAGTGATGATGATGGGGGCTCCTACATTGCACTCCCCCTGCGCTGTTAGCTGAGGTGGAGGCAGGGTGCTGACCTTTCTCCTCCGAGGATTTCAATGACCATGGTGGTTGTCCTCCGGTTCCCTGAGGTCTGGAGGGCCCCAGCACACTGAGGGCCTCCTGCACAGATACTGGAATCGGCTCTGTTATCGTGGGTTTGTGAGGTGCTGGTGTTCCAGTCAGAGCAGTGGAGGACCCGCTGCCAAATCCAGGAGCACCCTGAGAGGAGCCCCCAGATGCTGCAGGCAGTCACTCCTATAGACTTTCAGGGCACACTGGACCCTCCCTGCTCACCTGAGGAGTCCGAGGACTTGGTGGTGACTCCAGTCACCTCACCCCCTCTCACCCAGCCATTGCCCATGGAGGTGGTGATTACATGCAGGTCAGTGTGTATCTCCAATCGTTGGTCTGCTGGATTGACTGTCCATCAAGGTCACCAATCTCTCAGTACAGGATGCCTAGGGCACTCATGCCCAGGACACAGCAATACTCATAGCTTGGATTAACTCCTACATCCTCTGTGTCTGGTTGCACACAGCTTCTTTATGTTAACATACCTCATGCTGCAGTTCCAACATCTGCTGCCTTGTGTGTCTTCAGGAGCCAGTGAACTGTTAAAGGCCCAGTAGTGTCCTAAAATAATGGTGAAAGATTTTGTGATGCACCATCTTAAAATTCATTGAAGACACATACAGTACACATAGCGTCTTCAACGCTAGTGACATGTCATCAGCCTGAAGCTTGACATTGCCTTTCCCTCCCATAGCCCTCCGAGTGTGAGTGACCTTGGCTATTACTGTCTCCATCAGCTGCTCGGGCGTGTCTGTGCTGTTCACCAGATTGTGACTCCTTTACTAATGGAATGTGACTATCTCCCAACGTGATAATACCTGCACTGGTGGAGGGTGCGAGGGGAATAATGTGCACCCTCTGAGGTCCCCTTCTCGTCCTCAGAGGTGGATGGCTGTCACCCGGTCACAGCCCTCGATCTGTGAAAGAAAAAATAGTGTTTCTAGAGAAATGTTTGTTTTGTGCTCGCCAGAGGGTCTCCTGTGTCCATCCATTAGGGCACTCATTCTCTCAGCTCCACAACCTACCTCAACATCAGTGATTGCCCACCCTGCCTCCAGATCTCCCAGTTCATGTGTCTGAATTTCCATGGGTGTAAGGATGAGGAGATCTGGGGTCCAGTGACCCATCTTGGCTCAGGCCCTCTCGTCAGCTGTTTACATCTACAAGCATAGAAATCTTCATGTAACTCGCCCATCAAAGACACACTAGCCTATACTGGTGTTAGCCTGACTGTCCCGCATGGCACCACATGCATGTCTCCTGCATGCAGCACTCATCAGCGTGCAACCCTTGATCTGTCTTCTGCCATTTCAGCTCTTCACTCAGTAACCAGGACTCCCTCGCTAGTCCCTCCAGAGCTGCTGTGTTTGAAAGTACTGCTGGCTGCCTTTACAGATGGCACCAGCATTGTCTGAACCAGGACGTCCCCTGTCTGCACCACCGAAGTGGACGGCTCCTCCCACCTGTCAGCTCTGATAATATGGCATTGGTAACTCTGACTACCCTGACCCTATGTCCAAACACCCACTTACGGAGGATGGGGAGGCCTGGGGGCTGGACAGTAGGTGATTGGGGTGTCAGGGAAGAGGCGGACTGAGGGTTGGAGAGAGGTCCTGCGGCCACTGGACCTTGGTGGGGCAGCTGGGGGTGAGGGGGATGGGGGATGTCCGAGGTTAAAAGGGGGGCTTCTGATGGAGAAAGCTCCCCGCCCCTGGCCCCTTCCGCCAATGGCCTGAATCCGGTTATTTTTGGGCTTCCACCAGACCCAGGAACTCCTCCCGCCGACCTAAAAATTGAGGCTGGGTGGGAAAGGGCCCTCAGGTGATCAATAATTGGCCACTTAAGGGCCTCAACTGGGGTGAGGGCGGGTGGCCCGTCTGAGACCTCACCCACCCCAGCGTCAGTCGCTGAGAGGTCTCGGCTGGTGGGAAACCCAGCCCAAAAATTTTACTCTCACCCATTGCTTAAAAACCTCCTGGCGGGTGAGCTTAAAATTCAAACTGTTATCTCTAATTCTTTCTTCACATAAAGCGTCTGACTTGCTGAGCATTTCCAGCATTTTCTATTTATATTTCAGATTTTCATCATCAATAGTATTTTCCCTCTATATAATGGAGTGTCTCACACTGAACATTACTATTGTCATTAATAGTGTTCCCTCAGACACCAGAGATTTACCCTGATTCCTGTTGGTTTTCTCTCCCTTATCTCCAGTCTGTTCAATAACAATCTCACAGATTCTTGTACCGAGGATCTTGCCTCTGTGATCAGTACAAACCAGTCACTGACAGATCTGGACCTGGGTTTTAATCCACTGGGAGACTCAGGAGTGAAACTACTGTCTATGGCTCTGAGGAACTCGGGCTGTAAAATACAGAGACTGGGGTAAGTACCAAACTATGTGAGATGATGTTGATAATAACTGAATGTCTAACAGTACATTTTCCGCAGTGTTATTAGAAAAATAAATAAACACTGTCCATTATTATTAATGTCAGTGATAATGTTATTAATGAAAATGAAACTGCATTTCCACTGCCTCCTGTTATTTCTCTCTCTCTCTAACGGGTTTAATTTTCCCGCTTCATTGTCCGCGGGAGCTCTTCAACGTTTGCGCGTGCCCGCCAAGCCAAATATCGCACGAGTGCACGATGACGTCAGGACGCTCGTCCGACATCATCTCGCGCGATTCCCCGCCTGCTTGGGTCAGGCACGCGCCCGCCTGCGGGACTCTGGGCTCTGTTTCTCCCTTCACAGATCCTGTCTCCCAGGCTGACTATTTCGAGAACATTCCTTTATATTTCACACCCACAGCATCAATTAGAGATTGCTTTTATGTTTTGAAGTTGTTTTTCTTGAATGTTTCACACTGTATATTATTATTTTAATCAGTCACGTTCTTTGAAAGGAACTGGAAATTTATTCTGATTCCTGTTATTTTTTTCTCTCTCGAACCCTCCCCCCACCCCCCAGTCTGGAGGACAACAAACTGACAGATTCCTGTGCTGAGGATCTTGCCTCTGTTTTTAATCCCTCACTGACAGATCTGAACCTGGGTAATAACAACCTGGGAGATTCAGGAGTGAAACGACTGTTTGTAGCTCTGAGGGGACCGGACTGTAAAATACAGAAACTGCAGTAAGTACCAGACAGTGTGAGATTGTGTTTAGAATCACTTAATATTTAACAATATATTTTGAACACTGTTACTATTATTAGCTTCTGACAGCCAATGCTGCTGCCTGGGTGGGCAAGACCTTTTGACCAAGTTCACTTTTATCCTTAGTCACATATGAGGCTGTAAGGCTAACACTGTATACTGACCTCACAGCCATTATCTTTCTCCCCGTCACAAACTCCATTCCTTTACCATCCTCCCTCCATGTCCACACACGAGTGACACGGGTTTAAGGTGTGGAGTCCCGTGATTTGTTTTGTAACTCTTTTGAGTTATCAACAGATCGCATGTAACTCTTTCGAGTACATTCACGGTTCTTGGTTTCCTGGAGTGGGACATGAACCCACAACCTTCTGATTCAAAGGCGAGGGTGCTATGAACTGAGCCACAGCTGACACCTCTGATTTGTTTTGTACCCTCACCATTTTTGTCACGTTAATAATCGGTGCGCTTCCATTTTACAATCTCCCCTGCCCCCAATTTACTGTCACTTAAAACCAGTCAAGACGCTGCTTTTCCCAGTTCTAATATAAGCTCATCAAACTGAAACATTAACCTGGCCTGAATTTTTCCCTTGTCGGGTGCACGATCGGGGAGCCTGGGAGCGGATGTGAAATGTGCTTCTGCCCGATCAGCCCCGCGACCATGATCTTACGCTGCTTGGCCAATTGAGAGGCAGCCAGTGTGAAGCGTACCCGGGGAAAGGCTCAGCACTGCCGCTGGGGGAGGGAAGAGGGCGGCACCGACCTCACTGTAAGTGCTGGTGAGCGCTTCCAGTGAGCTCCCTGAAGGCAGACAGATGCCTCATAGAGCTGCAGACCCCCAAATAATAAAATAAAGCACAAAAGTGCTGCAAAACTGTCCCTGCAGCAAAATCAAGCACCTGAAAACAGGCCTCACAAAAAAAAAACAGGCCCCAGATATTTATTTTTATTATAAATCCTAACGGAGATTTCATCCCTCCCTTGGATAAGGTTTCATCAAGAATGTAAAGGCTGCCTGGTCGATTGGGTCCCCCAACGTCAGGTTGGATGGGCCACGAAAACCCGCTGACAATTGGGACGTTAATGGGTTTAATTTCCCGCTTCATTGTCCGCGGGAGCTCTCCAATGTTTGCGCGTGCCCGCCAAGCAAAATATCGCACGAGTGCGCGATGACGTCAGGACGCTCGTCCGACATCATCTGGCGCGATTCCCCGCCTGCTTGGGTCAGGCACGCGCCCGCCTGCGGGACTCTGGGCTCTGTTTCTCCCTTCACAGATCCTGTCTCCCAGACTGACTATTTCCAGAACATTCCTTTATATTTCACACCCACAGCATCAATTGGAGATTGCTTTTATGTTTTGAAATTGTGTTTCTGGAATGTTTCACACTGTATGTTATTGTCTTGAATAGTGACGTTCTTTGAAAAAAAACTGGAAATTTATTCTGATTCCTGTTATTTTTTCTCCCTCGCACCCTCCCCCCCCCATTTCAGTTCTTGTGCTGAGGATCTTACCTCTGTTTTTAATCGCTCAGTGACAGATCTGAACCTGGGTTTCTAACAAACTGGGAGATTCAGGAGTGAATCGACTGTCTGTAGCTCTGAGGGGACCGGACTGTAAAATACAGAAACTGGCATTGGGCACTGTGAGATTGTGTCAAGAATAACAACATTTAACAATGTATTTTGAGCACTGTTACTAGTATTAAAAACACTGTCCATTATTAGTAGTGTTAGTTATGCATAAAAAGAAACATTTATTTTAATTCATGTTATTTCTCTCTCTGACCCATCGGCTATGGGATGCCAGTCCCAAAGATCTTTGTGTCTCGGGTGTAGAGGAATAATGTGAGGTTCCACCCCCTCCTCCTCCTCAGAGTTGGGTGTCTGTCCCCTGTCACTGTGGTCATTGATTTGGGAAGAAGAGAAAAGTGATGAGATGGCAGAAGCTAGGAAAAGGTGGTGGGGTTGCTCTGTTAATAACTGATGACATGAGTACAGGAGTCAGAAATGACCTTAGTTTAGAAGATCAAGATGTAGACTTAGTTTGAGTAGAAATAAGAATTAGGAACAGTAAAATGTCACCCGTCTGAGGCCCCGCCCACCCCAGCGTCAATCGCTGAGAGGTCTCGGCTGGTGGGAAACCCAGCCCAAAAACTTTACTCTCACCCATTGCTTAAAAACCCCCTGGCGGGTGAGCTTAAAATTCAAACTGTTATCTCTAATTCTTTCTTCACATATAGTGTCTGACTTACTGAGTATTTCCAGCATTTTCTATTTATATTTCAGATTTTCATCATCAATAGTATTTTCCCTCTATATAATGGAGTGTCTCACACTGAACATTACTATTGTCATTAATAGTGTTCTCTCGGACACCAGAGATTTACCCTGATTCCTGTTGGTTTTCTCTCCTTTATCTCCAGTCTGTTCAATAACAATCTCACAGATTCTTGTGCCAAGGATCTTGCCTCTGTGATCAGTACAAACCAGTCACTGACAGATCTGGACCTGGATGCTAATCGACTGGGAGACTCAGGAGTGAAACTACTGTCTGTGGCTCTGCAGAACTTGGGCTGCAAAATAGAGAGATTGGGGTAAGTACCAAACTATGTGAGATGATGTTGATAATAACTGAATGTCTAACAGTACATTTACAGCAGTGTTATTAGAAAAATAAATAACCACTGTCCATTATTATTAATGTCAGTGATAATGTTATTAATGATAATGAAACTGCATTTCCACTGCCTCCTGTTATTTCTCTCTCTCTAACCCCAGTCTATGGGATGTCAGTCCAACAGGTTTTTGTGCCGAGGGTGTTGGGGAATAATGTATTGGTGCACCCAGAGGTCCTCTCCTCCTCCTCAGAGGTAGACGGCTGACCCCAATCACAGCAGCCCTTGATTTGTGAGAGGGAGGAGAGTGATTATAGGGCAATGCACATTCTAACATTTCCTTCATACTACTCCATGTTACTAGGGACTGATACATGATCACTATGTTTTGTGGTCTCCATAGGCTCTCCTGTGTCCATCCATTAGGCCATTCACTCTCTCAGCTCCACAACCATCTCACCGTCAGTGATTGCCGGCCCTGCTTCCAATCTCCCAGCTCTAGCATTTCATCTTCCATTGGTTTAAGGATGACAAGATCTGGATGTAGCCGCCCATCTTGGATCGTTCCCTGACATTGTGTGCTCTCTTCTACAAGCACGTAACTGTCCATTGTTACTCACTCATCAAAGACATACATGAGCCTACGCTGGTGACAGCCTGACTGTCCATCGTGGAGACACAGGGATGCTTCCTGCTTGCACCCACTGAGTCACGGCAGCACAGGAGTCAACTCTAACTGACGGGGGCTCTCCACAGAGAGGCTGACATGCTTCTGACAGCCAATGCTGCTGCCTGGGCATTGCCAGTGGCTGGGTGGGCAAGACCTTTTGACCAAGTTCACCTTTATCCTTAGTCACCTATAAGGCTGTAAGGCTAACACTGTGTACTGATCTCACAGCCATTATCTTTCTCCCCGTCACAAACTCCATTCCTTTACCATCCTCCCTCCATGTCCACACACGAGTGACACGTGTTTAAGGTGTGGAGTCCCGTGATTTGTTTTGTACTCTCACCAGTTTTGTCACGTTAATAATTGGTGCATTTCCATTTTGCAACCACCCCTCCCCCCAATTTACTGTCACTTAAAACCAGTCAAGACGCTGCTTTTCCCAGTTCTAATGTAAACTCATCAAACTGAAACATTAACCTGGCCTGAATTTTTCCCTTGTCGGGTGCACGATCGGGGAGCCTGGGAGCGGATGTGAAATGTGCTTCTGCCCGATCAGCCCGCGACCATGATCTTACGCTGCTTGGCCAATTGAGAGGCAGCCAGTGTGAAGCGTACCCGGGGAAAGGCTCAGCACTGCCGCTGGGGGAGGGAAGAGGGCGGCACCGACCTCACTGTAAGTGCTGGTGAGCGCTTCCAGTGAGCTCCCTGAAGGCAGACAGATGCCTCATAGAGCTGCAGACCCCCAAATAATAAAATAAAGCACAAAAGTGCTGCAAAACTGTCCCTGCAGCAAAATCAAGCACCTGGAAACAGGCCTCACAAAAAAAACAGGCCCCAGATATTTATTTTAATTTTAAATCCTAACGGAGATTTCATTCCCTCCCTTGGATAAGGTTTCATCAAGAATGTAAAGGCCGCCTGGTCGATTGGGTCCCCCAACGTCAGGTTGGATGGGCCACGAAAACCCGCTGACAATTGGGACGTTAATGGGTTTAATTTCCCGCTTCATTGTCCGCGGGAGCTCTTCAACGTTAGCGCGTGCCCGCCAAGCCAAATATCGCGCGAGTGCGCGATGACGTCAGGACGCTCGTCCGACATCATCTGGCGCGATTCCCCACCTGCTTGGGTCAGGCACGCGCCCGCCTGTGGGACTCTGGGCTCTGTTTCTCCCTTCACAGATCCTGTCTCCCAGGCTGACTATTTACAGAACATTCCTTTATATTTCACACCCACAGCATCAATTAGAGATTGCTTTTATGTTTTGAAGTTGTTTTTCTTGAATGTTTCACACTGTATATTATTATTTTAATCAGTTACGTTCTTTGAAAAGAACTGGAAATTTATTCTGATTCCTGTTATTTTTTTCTCTCTCTCACCCTCCCCCCACCCCCCAGTCTAGGGGACAACAAGCTGACAGATTCTTGTGCTGAGGATCTTGCCTCTGTTTTTAATCCCTCACTGACAGATCTGAACCTGGGTTATAACAACCTGGGAGATTCAGGAGTGAAACGACTGTCTGTAGCTCTGAGGGGACCGGACTGTAAAATACAGAAACTGGAGTAAGTACCAGACAGTGTGAGATTGTGTTTAGAATAACTTAATATTTAACAATATATTTGAGCACTGTTACTAGTATTAAAAAACACTGTCCATTATTATTAGTGTTAGCTATGAATAAAAAGAAACACTTAGTTTGATTCGTTATTTCTCTCTCTCTGAACCCTAGGCTATGGGATGCCAGTCCCAAAGATCTTTGTGTCTCGGGTGTAGTGGAATATTGCGAGGTCTCCCCTCTTCCTCAGAGTTGGGTGTCTGTCCTCGGACCCTGTGGCCATTAATTTGAAAAAAAAAGAGAAAAGTGATTAGATGGCAAAAGCGAGGAAAAGGTGGTGGGGTTGCTCTGTTAATAACTGATGACCTGAGTACAGAAGTCAGAGATGACCTTAGTTCTGAAGGTCAAGATGTAGAATTAGTTTGAGTAAAAATATGAATTCGCAAAGGTAACATGTCACTTTTTTATTCATTCATGAGATCGAGGCATCGCTGGCTAGGCCAACATTAATTGCCCATCCCTAACTGTCCTTGGGAAAGTTGTGGTGAGCTGCCTTCTTGAACCGCAGCAGTCCATGTGGGAGTAGCTTATAGGCCCCTAATACCTTCACACTTTCGGACAGAATATACAGGAAAAAATAATGGGCACTTGTAAGAAAGGTGCTGCAATAATTGCGTGTTTTTTTAATCTTCATACATATTGGATGAAGCAAAATTGCCTGGAAGATGAGTTCGTAGAGTGTATTCAAGACAGTTTCTTAGTGAGTATGTTCCAGTGACAACCACAGAATGGCTATTTTAGACCTGGGAATGTTCAATGAGACTGGATTAATTAATGACATCATAGTAAAGGTGCCTTTTATCAGCAGAGTATGTGAGAAAGCCAGTTAGAAGTATAAAAGCTGATAGAGGTTCTCCAAATATTTATATAGAAAATGAATACTAAAGTGTGCATAGGTACCTTAGAAAATGAGGCTGGGAAATTAACAATGGGAAATGAGGAAATGGCAGAAGCGTTGAACAGGTATTTTGTGTCTCTCTTCGCTGTAGAAGACAAGAAACATCCCAAGAATACTTGAAAATCAAGAGGTAAAAAGAAAGGAGGAACTTAAAACAAGCAGGGTTCCGAGGGAAAAGGTATTAGGAAAACTATTAGATCCAAAGATTAACAAGTCCCTTTACTTGATGGCTTTCATCATAGGGTCTTAAAGGAAGTGGCTGCAGACATAGTAGATGCATTGGTTGTGATCTTCCAAAATTCCCTAGATTCATGGAAGGCCCAGCAGACTGGAAATCACATGGGGCGAATGTATTAGATTTCTTTGAGGAAGTAACATGAAAATTGATAGAGCAGAATCTGTAGATTTGGTGCACTTGGATTTCCAAAAGCAATTTGATAAAGTGTCACATCAAAGTTAACAAAGATAACAAGATAAGAATTTGTTATGTAGGTGGTAGCATATTAGTATGTATGGATGATTGATTAGCTAACAGCAAACAGAGAGTTGGGGCAAAGGGCCATTTTCGGTTTGGCAAACTGGTACTAGTGGAGTGACACAGAGGTCAGTGCTGGGGCCTCCAATACCTGTGTAAATTACTTGGGTGAAGGAACTGAATGCATGGTAGCTAAATTTGCCGATGGCGCAAAGGTAGGAAAGTAACTTGTCAAGTGGACATAAAGAGTCTATTAAAGGGTTTAGAGATGAAGTGAATGGGCAAAAAATTGGCAGATGGAGTTGAATATGAGACAATGTGAATTTGTCCCCTTTGGCTGTAAGAATAGAAAAGCAGTAACTTACCTGAATGGAGAAAGACTGAAGACAGTACGGTACTGAGGGATCTGGGAGACCCAGTCCATGAATCGCTAGGCATGCGGTGGAGCAAGTGATTCGGAAGACAATTGGTCTCCTGGAGTTTATGTGGATGCTGTGGATAAAGCAGTTCCAACGACTGTCTAGTAAACCGAAGATCCTGAGTGTGAATCTCAGTGGTGTCTTTACCCCAATTTCCATTCAAGGCTTTGAAATGTGACGTGTTTACAACAAAAATACATTCCTTTGATGCACAAAAACCCAGTAACCAAAGTGTCCCAACTAAAGAAATCAAGAATTGTATTAGATGAAGGGAAGAGATGTATTAAGTTGCCAGAAAAAGGAAAGCCTGAGAATTGGGAACATTTTAGAAATCTGCAGAGAAGGACATAGAAATGGATTAAGAAAGAAAAGATAGAATATGAGAGTAAACTAGCAAGAAACACAAAGACTGATTGTAAATGCTTCTGTAGGTATGTAAAAAGGAAAATATTCGTAAAAATAAATGTGGGTCCATTTCAAGCAAGGTCAGGAAAATTTACACTGCGGAATAAGGAAATGGCAGAGAAATTAAACAAATACTTTGTGTCTGTCTTCACAGAGAAAAATACTAAAAATTGCTCAGAAATAAAGGAGAATCAAGGGACTAGTGTAAACGAGGAACTGCATGACATTAATATTTGTTAAAAAAAGTATTAGAGAAATTACTGGGACCTAAAGTTGATAAATCCCCTGAACCTGATGATCTGCATCCCAGAGTGTTGAAGGAAGTGGCTGCAGAGATAGTAGATGCGTTGGTGATTATATTTCAAAATTCTGTAGCCTCTGGAATGGTTCCTGCAGATTGGAAGGTGGAAAATATAACCCCGTTGTTTAAGAAAGGAGGGAGAGAGTAAAGTGGGAACTAGAGATCTGTTAGCCTGACATAAGTAGTAGGGAAAATGCTCGATTCTGCAATAAAGGATGTGATAATAGAACACTTAGAAAATAATGGTAGCATTGGGCTGATTCAGCATGGATTTATGAAAGGGAAATCATGTTTAACATACCTGTTGGGGTTTCTTGAGGATGTAGTCAGTAAAATAGATAAGAGGAGACCCGTGGATGTGGTACAGTGAGGTAGCACAAGGGTCACAGCTGCAGCTATTCACAATCTATATCAATGATTTGGACGTGGGGATTAAATGTAATATTTAGAAGTTTGCAGGTGACAGGAAATTAGGTGGAAGTGTGAGTTGTGAGGAGGATGCAAAGATGCTTCAAGGGGATCTGGAGAGGATAAGAGAGTGGCCAAAATTTGGCAGATGGAATATGGAGAAATGTGAGGTTATCCACATTGACAAGAAATAACAAATACAGACTATTTGTTAAATGGTGAGAGACTGGGGAACATTGATCTTCAAAGGTATTTCAATGTCCTTGTTCATGACACACTTAAAGCTAACATGCAGGTACAGCAATCAGTTAAAAAGGTAAATGGTATGTTGGTTTTTATTACAAGTGGATTTGAGTTTAGGAGTAAAGATGTTTCACTGCCTTGGTGAGACGGCAACAGGAGCATTCTATGCAGTTTTTGTCGTCTTACCTAAGGAAAGATATACTTGCCTTAGACTAAGTGCAATGAAGGTTCCACTAAAATAATTCCTGGAGCAATGCGTGCTGAGGAAAAATTAAATAGACTGGGCCTTTATTCTCAGGAGTTTAGAAGAATGAGAGGTGATCTCATTCAGGCATACAAAATTCTTACAGGGTTTGACAGTGTCGATGCAGGTAGGAGGTTGCCCCAGGCTGGGGGTGCCTAGAACCAGGGGACACAGTCTCAGAATAAGGGGCAGGCCATTTAGGACTGAGATGTGGAGGAATTTCTTCACTCAGAGGGTGGTAAATCTTTGGAATTCACTGCCCCAGAGGAGGCTTAGTCATTTAGTATTTTCATAACTGAGATTTTTAGATTTCTACTCATTGAAAGTATCATGGAACATGGGGTTAATAGAAGGAAATGTTGTTGAAGTGGAAGATCAACCATGATCTCAGTGAATGGTGGAGTGGGCTCGAAGGGCTGAATAACTGGCTCCTGCTACTATTTGATATGTTTTTATTGCAAGGGGAATGCATTGTAAAAGTAGGGAAGTTTTTCTGCAGCTATACAGGACCTTAGTCAGACAGCATCTGGTGTAAACTATACAGTTTTGGTCTATTTACTTAAGAAAGGGTATAATTGCATTAGGACCAATTCAGAGAAGGTTCACTCGACTGATTGCTGGGATGAAGGGTTTATTTTATGATGAAAAGTTAAGCAGATTGGGCCTATACCCGTTGGTGTTCAGGAGGCTGAGAGGTAATCTTACTGAACACAAGATCCTAAGGAGACTTGACACGGTGTATGCGGAGAGGATCTTTCCTCTTGTGGGTGGAGAACTTAGGGATACTCTCTTTAAAAAATAGGGGTCTCCCATTTAAGACTGAGATGAGAAGAAATTTAGTTAGTCTGTGGAATTCTCTTCCCAAGAGGCGAGTGGAGGCTGGGCCATTGAATATATTCAAGGCTGAGTTAAGGTGGATATTTGAATGACAAGAAAATCGAGGATTACGCCGACCAACAGTAAAGCAGAGTTCAGGCCAGAATCAGATCAGCCAGAATCAGATCAGCCATCATCTTATCAAATGACGGAGAAGGCTTTGGTGCTGAATGGCCTACTCCTGCTCTTAGTTATTCTGTTCTTATTCCAACACGTATTTCAGACTACAATCTGTGACCAGTGATGGATAGAGAAGCATTATGTTTTGTGGACCCCAGAGGCTCTCCTGTGCCCGTTCATTAGGCCACTCGATCTCTCAGCTCCACCAACCATCCGCCCTGCCTTCAGGCCTCTCCTTACCTGAGGAAGGATGTTGTTGCTATAGAGGGAGTGCAGCGAATGTTTACCAGACTGATTCCTGGGTTGGCGGGACCGACATGTAAGGAGAGATTGAGTTGGTTAGGATTATATTCACTGGAGTTCAGAAGAATGAGGGGGGATCACATAGAAAGCTATAAAATTGTAACACGACTAGACAGGGTAGATGCAGGAAGGATGTTCCCGATGGTGGGGGAGTCTAGAACCAGGGGTCACACTCTGAGGATCTGGGGTAGACCATTTAGGACTGAGTTGAGGAGAAATTTCATCACCCAGAGAGTGGTGAACCTGTGGAATTTGTTACCACAGAAAGTAGTTGAGACCAAAACATTGTATGTTTTCAAGATGGAGTTAGATATAGCTCTTGGGGTGAATGGGATCAAAGGATATGTGTGTGTCCATGTCTCTGAGTGTGTGTGTGTCCATGTCTCTCAGTGTGTGTGTGTGTCCATGTCTCTGAGTGTGTGTGTGTGTCCATGTCTCTGAGTGTGTGTGTGTGTCCATGTCTCTGAGTGTGTGTGTGTGTCCATGTCTCTGAGTGTGTGTGTGTGTCCATGTCTCTGAGTGTGTGTATGTGTGTGTCCATGTTTCTCTGTGTGTGTGTGTGTGTCCATGTTTCTCTGTGTGTGTGTGTGTGTCCATGTTTCTCTGTGTGTGTGTGTGTCCATGTCTCTGTGTGTGTGTGTGTCCATGTCTCTGAGTGTGTGTGTGTCTGTCTATGAATGTGGGTGAGTGTGTGTGTGTGGGAGTGAGTGTGAGATTGATATTATAAAGCAGCAACACATTTCACCTTTGGAACAGAATCACTTTAGCCACCCCTGTTTCCTGTTGATGTTAACAGTTTTCAGAAATAACTGAGATATCAGTCAGCCTCTCTGTCTTTATTGTGATTTGAGGAAGGGTCACCAATTTCACCAGAGTCAGCAATCATTTATGAAGGGAACAATTTCCTTGACAGCTGTGTTGGAGATGTTTTGATGTTTGTGACTGGCAGGGTAAAGAAGGGGCAAAGAGTGGGGATGGTGCATTTGGATTCCAGCTGAGCTGCTGTCCCTCTGTATCGCTGTAACATGCAGAGTGCAGACCAAGTGCTGCAAAATGGGAATAGATTGCAGAGCTCTTCACTTCTGGGCCAGCACGGACACCATGTGAATAAAGGCTGCAAAGGTGTGAAAATAAATTCTCTCCCGTACATTGTTTCTGTTTGCTATGTATTTTTTCAACTCTGACAAAGAATGTGAGGAATTGAGAAAATTATCTTGGAGACATTAGTAATAAAAAAAGCTTTAACACGATCCAATGTGTCGCGTTAAACAGTGACAATGTATTGCAGAGGAATTACCAAGTACAGCAACGTTTAACTACTCCCATTCTGAATGAGATTAGAGTCTGATTACCGTACCAAATGTGCACATTGCAGTCTGAAATAACTCCAAACAACCATCTCCAGCCAATCACTCCAATGGGGGATGAGGAGAGAGTACATGTACAGGGCCAGGTGGTAAAAGAGCGAATACACCACCCGGGCGAACTGTGCACCCTGCTGTGAACTTCAATCCCTTACAGTATTGTTCAATATTCACACTACATCAAAGTGTTTTCAGATGCAGCCATGCAATAACTGAACTTCTTTGAGACAGGCAAAGAGCAGCGCCTGTAGTGGCGGTGAGCGGCCAGCAGAGGGTAGGGTTGTATCACTTTAATCCCAAGACAATGATGAAAAAAATGCTGGGTGTAAAACTGTCACCTGTCTCTGGGTGAAAATGAAACTGCAGGTTGAAGTTGAAGAGATAAATTGTTAACCAGGGTTTCACAATGACTCCCCGCACGATCCAGCCATCCAGCTGCACGATTTGTTACAGAACTGGCTGCTCCCTTGATCCTTCAGCCTCCAAGTTCCCTTTCTGTTGGTTTCCACAACATTCAGTCACCACTCGTCAACATGACACTGTCAGATGGAGTTCAGGGGCTGGGAGAAAGAAAACAAGTTCAGGGCATGAATCTGAGTTGGGAAATAAGATTGCCATTTCAAAATAATCAAAATAATTACTGCAATTAATATATTCATTTGGATAAATATTCATGGATATATACATTCACTCCTGTACACACACACACACACACTGAGAGAGACATCCACTCCTGTACACACACACACTGAGAGAGACATTCAATCCTGTACACACACACACTGAGAGAGACAACCACTCCTGTACACACACACTGAGAGAGAAATCCACTCCTGTACACACACTGAGAGAGACATTCAATCCTGTACACACACACACACTGAGAGAGAAATCCGCTCCTGTACACACACACTGAGAGAGACATCCACTCCTGTTCACACACACTGAGAGAGAAATCCACTCCTGTTCACACACACACACTGAGAGAGACATTCAATCCTGTACACACACACACACTGAGAGAGAAATCCGCTCCTGTACACACACACACACTGAGAGAGACACCCACTCCTGTACACACACACACTGAGAGAGAAATCCACTCCTGTTCACACACACACACACACACAGAGAAATCCACTCCTGTAAACACACACACACTGAGAGAGACATTCAATCCTGTTCACACACACACACAGAGAAATCCACTCCTCTACACACACACACTGAGAGAGAAATCCACTCCTGTGCACACACACACACTAAGAGAGACATCCACTCCTCTACACACACACACACAGAAATCCACTCCTGTACACACACACACACTGAGAAAGACATTCAATCCTGTACACACACACACACTGAGAGAGAAATCCACACCTGTACACACACACACTGAGAAAGACATTCAATCCTGTAAACACACACACACAATGAGAGACATCCACTCCTGTACACACACACACACACACACACAGAGAAATCCACTCCTGTACACACACACACACACTGAGAGAGACATCCACTCCTGTAAACACACAAACACTGAGAGAGACATTCAATCCTGTACACACACACACTGAGAGAGACATTCAATCCTGTACACACACACACTGAGAGAGACATTCAATCCTGTACACACACACACACTGAGAGAGACATCCACTCCTGTACACACACACACTGAGAGAGACATTCAATCCTGTACACACACACACTGAGAGAGACATCCACTCCTGTACACACACACACACTGAGACACATCCACTCCTGTACACACACACACTGAGAGAGACATCCACTCCTGTACACACACACACACTGAGAGAGACATCCACTCCTGTACACACACACACTGAGAGAGACATTCAATCCTGTACACACACACACACTGAGAGAGACATCCACTCCTGTACACACACACACTGAGAGAGACATTCAATCCTGTACACACACTGAGAGAGACATTCAATCCTGTACACACACACTGAGAGAGACATCCACTCCTGTACACACACACACTGAGAGAGACATTCAATCCTGTACACACACACACACACAGTGAGAGAGACATCCACTCCTGTACACACACTGAGAGAGACATCCACTCCTGTACACACACACACTGAGAGAGACATTCAATCCTGTACACACACACACACTGAGAGAGACATTCAATCCTGTACACACACACACTGAGAGAGACATTCAATCCTGTACACGCACACACAGAGAGACATCCACTCCTGTACACACACACACACTGAGAGAGATATCCACTCCTGTACACACACACTGAGAGAGACATTCAATCCTGTACACGCACACACTGAGAGAGACATCCACTCCTGTACACACAAACACTGAGAGAGACATCCACTCCTGTACACACATAAGGAGAACTTAGGGACACTGTTTTAAAGAATAGCGGTCTCCCACTTAAGACTGAGATGAGAAGAAATTTAGTTAGTCTGTGGAATTCTCTTCCCAAGAGGCGAGTGGAGGCTGGGTCATTGAATATATTCAAGGCTGAGTTAAGGTAGATTTTTCATTGTCAAGAGAATCGAGGGTTACGCAGACCAACAGTAAAGCAGAGTTCAGGCCAGAATCAGATCAGCCAGAATCAGATCAGCCATCATCTTATCAAATGACGGAGGAGGCTTCGGGGCTGAATGGCCTACTCCTGCTCCTAGTTATTCTGTTCTTATTCCAACACGTTCTTCAGACTACAATCTGTGACCAGTGATGGATAGAGAAGCATTATGTTTTGTGGACCCCAGAGGCTCTCCTGTGCCCGTTCATTAGGCCACTCGATCTCTCAGCTCCACCAAACATCCACCCTGCCTTCAGGACTCCCAGCTGCAGCACTTCATCTTCCATTGGTGTAAGGATGGCAAGATCTGGACACCAGCACTCTTAGTGGCTGCTTCCCTGACATCATGTGCTCTCTTCTACAAGCAGATAAATTTGTATGGTTACTCACCCATCAAAGATACACATTAGTCTATGCTGATGTCAGCCTGGCTGTCCATCATGTCCCCACAGAAATACCTCCTGCATGTGGACACTCAGTCTGGGCAGCGCAGGAGTCAACTTTCACTGGCCACGGCCTTCCACAGAGAGGCTGACATGTGGATAATGTGGGTAAATGTGAGGTTATCCACTTTGGCAGCAAAAACAAGAAGGCAGATTATTATCGGAATGGCTATAAATTGAGAGAGGGTGAATGCGCAATGAGACCTGGGTGTCCTCGTACACCAGTCGCTGAAGGTAAACATGCAGGTGCAGCAGGCGGCAAATAAGCCAAATGGTATGTTGTCCTTCATAGCGAGAGGATTCGAGTACAGGAACAGGGATGTCTTGCTGCAATTATACAGGGCCTTGGTGAGGCCACACCTGGGATATTGTGTGCAGTTTTGGACTCCTTATCTGAGGAAGGATGTTCTTGCTATAGAGGGAGTGCAGCG
The DNA here is from genome assembly GCF_964194155.1 of Cetorhinus maximus. Lineage (NCBI taxonomy): Eukaryota > Metazoa > Chordata > Chondrichthyes > Lamniformes > Cetorhinidae > Cetorhinus > Cetorhinus maximus. Next base: position 10,868,251 of record NC_135913.1, on the reverse strand, counting down.
AAGGTTTACCAGACTGATTCCTGGGATGGCGGGACTGACATGTAAGGAGAGATTGAGTCGGTTAGGATTATATTGACTGGAGTTCAGAAGAATGAGGGGGGATCTCATAGAAAGCTATAAAATTCTAACAGGACGAGACAGGGTAGATGCAGGAAGGATGTTCCCGATGGTGGGGGATCCAGAACCAGGGGTCACAGTCTGAGGTTACGGGATAGACTATTTCGAACTGAGGTGAGGAGAAATTTCTTCACCCAGAGAGCGGTGAGCCTGTGGAATTCACAAACACAGAAAGTGGAAGAGGCCAAAACATTGCATGTGTTGAAGAAGGAGTTAGATATAGCTCTTGGGGCGAAAGGGATCAAAGGATATGGGGAGAAAGCGGGAGCGGGCTATTGAGTTGGATGATCAGCCATGATCATAATGAATGGTGGAGCAGGCTCGAAGGGCCGAATGGCCTACTCCGGCTCCTAGTTTCTATGTTTCTATGTTTAACTCTGTTTCTCTCCACAAATAGCCTGATCTGCTGAGTATTTCCAGTATATTATATTTATATTTAATTTGCAGCATTAATAGTTTTTTCTTTTTCCTTTATAAATGGATGTTGTGCTTTTGGAATGTCTCTTACTGTATATTATTATTAATAGTATTCGTTAAAACACTGTGGATTTACCCTGATTCCTGTTATTTTTCTCCCCCTGTTCCTTAGTCTATGGGGTAACGATCTCACTGATTCTTGTGTCGAGTATCTCGTCTCCGCTCTCAGTACAAACCGGTCACTGACGGATCTGACCCTGGGAGCAAACTCCCTCACAGATGAATCTGTCCCCGCTCTCCGCCGCCTCATCCTGACCTGCAGGACTCTGAATCTGATCGAGTGAGTGTTTGTGTTAATTTTTAGTGTAATAATTAAAATATAAATGGGATTTAAAATGTAAATGGCCCTGAATCTATCAAACAGCAGCAATGAAAAGCGGATTGCCGCTGCTCGACAAGATTCTCCCAAACTGAAACTGCTTCATTTTCCTCCCGGGACCTTCAGCAGTGACCCCTCCCCCGGGAGCTCCATCCGAGCAGAGTCTAGTCGGGTCAGGAGAGAGTGGTGGGGTTGGCGGGCTTGGGGGGGTTAATGCGGTCAGGTTGACGGCTAATGGGGCTGGGTCAGCGGCGTTGTTGGGTTGGGCTGTAAAGCCGGGGGTTTAGTCAGATTTGGTCAAGGAGAGAGTTGGGAGGGTCAGGAGGTAGTCGGGTTGGTGGGGGTGGTTGGAGGGGTTAATCGGGTAGTGTGGGTGTAGTATGATGGTCAGTGGGGGGGTGGGGGTGGTTGGAGGGGTTAATCGGGTAGTGTGGGTGTAGTATGATGGTCGGTGGGGGTGGTTGGAGGGATTAATCGGGTAGTGTGGGTGTAGTATGATCGTCAGTGGGGGGTGGGGGTGGTTGGAGGGGTTAATCGGGTAGTGTGGGTGTAGTATGATGGTCAGTGGGGGGTGGGGGTGGTTGGAGGGGTTAATCGGGTAGTGTGGGTGTAGTATGATGTTCACTGGGGGGGTGGGGATGGTTGGAGGGGTTAATCGGGTAGTGTGGGTGTAGTATGATGGTCAGTGGAGGGTGGGGGTGGTTGGAGGGGTTAATTGGGTAGTGTGGGTGTAGTATGATGGTCAGTGGGGGGTGGGGGTGGTTGGAGGGGTTAATTGGGCAGTGTGGGTGTAGTATGATGGTCAGTGGGGGGTGGGGGTTGTTGGAGGGGTTAATCGGGTAGTTTGGTGTAGTATGATGGTCAGTGGAGGGGTGGGGGTGGTTGGAGGGGTTAATCGGGTAGTGTGGGTGTAGTAAGATGGTCATTGGGGGGTGGGGGTGGTTGGAGGGGTTAATCGGGTAGTGTGGGTGTAGTATGATGGTCAGTGGGGGGTGGTTGGAGGGGTTAATCGGGTAGTGTGGGTGTAGTAAGATGGTCATTGGGGGTGGGGGTGGTTGGAGGGGTTAATCGGGTAGTGTGTGTGTAGTATGATGGTCAGTGGGGGTGGTTGGAGGGGTTAATCGGGTAGTGTGGGTGTAGTATGATGGTCAGTGGGGGGTGTGGGGGTGGTTGGAGGGGTTAATCGGGTAGTGTGGGTGTAGTATGATGGTCAGTGGGGGGTGTGGGTTGGTGATTGGGGGACTCGGTTGTGGAGTTACCCGGGTATTAGACCAGGTTTTACAGTCTAACATTTCCTGGGTAACTACCCGGGTAAGTCCTGTGGATTTGTCCCAAGTCTCCGATCCTAACCCAGAGTCAGAGACATTCACACAGGGTCCCGGGCAGCAGGGGTATTGCCCAGTGGAAATTTAAACCTCTGGGGCAATTCCCACGTAGGCCCGCGGGTCAGGACATCCCAGGGACCCGCTGCCCATCTTCAGCCATATGTCTGGTCTCTGATGACCCAGTGAACAGGAGATTTGGCCCATTAACTCCAGTCTCCCTGTTATTGACACTGTTGTTCAGTCTGTTTATTCCTGTTTAATCTTTAATCTGTTTCAGGCTGAGGAGCAATGAGTTCAGTCGAAATGGAGAAAATCAGCTGAGGTCGCTGTGGGGATACAGACCTGGACTGAGTGTGACAATGTGAACCTTTGGATTGATAAACATTCCTGTTCTCATTGTAGGAACATTTTTAACCGAGTTTCTCTCCCTCCCCTTTAACCGGCCGCGCTCCAGGTTTAAATCCTATTGGCCCTTTCCCAGTTTCCAGCTCGAGCTGAGTGAGCGTCATCTCCCATTGTGACGTCAGAGGCCCAGCCACAGGGTCACGAGACTCAGCCGCCCGGCCCCACAGGCACTGCTTCTGCAGGATATCCGGGGCTGAATGTTCCCCAATGGGGCACTGGGGAAATGTACAGACAGGGAGGGCCCAGGGTGGGGATCAGTCTGGGCTGCAGTGGGACATTGACAATTACACTCAGTATTCCTGGGATTGGGGGTAAAGCCCCTAGGGCTCCCGCTCAGTATCACTGCCCAGTGACCCTGCTGGGAGCTGAACCTGCGTGGGTTCAGGGTGGGAACAGGGTCTGTTCAGCTGGGATAGATCCCACTGTCCAATAGAGACAAACACCCACTGCATGGGGTGTCCCAGAGAGAGTATCCTATTGGGGAGGTTCCAGCGGATTCTGTAACTGAGGGATTGGACTGAAAGTATCAATGCTTTTCTGTCGCCCCTAAGAAAGAAAGCATCAGTTGATGAAACAATGTGTTGAATTTAGACTGTGCCCTGTTGATATTGCTGTAATTTACACACTGAAGGGTGAGTTTCTAAACAGCTGGAATGACACAGAGGACTGGAGTGTGTGAAATAAAGAAGGTGACCTGGTAAATTCACCCACCCACTCAAAGAGTAACAAGTTGTGGAAGTTAAGCGACCAAGTGGAAACTACACTGCAGTAAATGGACAGGATCCATGTAGGGACCCACAGCCTGAACCTCTGCGGGCCTAATGCATGGATAGTGGTCTAAACACAGAGCAGGATCATCAGCATTTAAACAGAGAGAAGATAGTTTGATGTTCTGGGTCCGGTTCCTTAAGATGTACCTTTGTTGGATTGATATTATTTTCCAGATGCTGATGGACCTGTTGTACATTACATTATTTCCTGATTTATTTTACATTCCCCATTATGTACAGTTTGTTTATTCTCCCCTCACTCTGGTACAATAAATGGTGACGTTTTACTGTGTTCATCAGGCTTCAAAAAATCAAGGAATGGGAACCAATAATTTGAAATCAGTAATGACCAGATTCAAACAACAGGCTCACACAAGAAAGATGATCTGGTATTAGATATCGCCTGGGGCCACAGATCGACAGATCAAGCGACAGAGAGATAAGACTATATGGTTTAATGTAGGAATCAACTCAGAAATGTCAACAAATTCACCATATAGTAATGAGAGATTAATACTGATACAGTGGAAAGAACAGGTAACAGGAATAAAAAACACGCTTTTTATAAAAGCATTTTAATTCTCTTGTGATGTTGTCACTGACACCCAATTAACACTCATAACCCACAAATTGCAATGAGATAAGTGGCCCATTTAATGGAGTCGATTTCAACTATCAGGGAAGGATTGTGTATTGGGTTATGTTGCTGGACGAGTTAGGTCCAGAGATGTTCACAATCTATATAAATGCTTCGGATGTGAAGATCAATTGTAATCTCTCCAAATTTGCAAATGACACCAAACTGGGTCGGAATGTAAGTTTTGAGGAGGATGCAATGATGCTTCAAGAGTACGTAGACTGGCCGTTAAGTGGTTAGTATAGTGATTAGTTTCCCAGCCTATCATGCTGGGGCCCGGGGTTTAATTTCCAGACGGCGAGAAGGTTTATTATAAGTAAGGAGAAGGCACGAAATTGAAAATAGATTTTCGAAGTGAAAATTAGATGGCATAGGGAGAGAGTGAGTGCAATAAGGATTGTTCATCAGTGGCCGGCAGAGTCAGGAACAGTCAATGAGCACTTTGTTGGACAGCAATATTCAGTCCGCTGGTTTCAAAGCTCAGAGCCCACGGAGAGTTAGAAGCCAGAAACGGGACTGCAGTCTGAAAGCAGGGAAGGTAAGCTGAATCTTTCTGAATTACTGATCAGGGCCCAGTTGGAATATTGTCATCCGTTCCAGGCACCACACTTTAGGAAAGGTGACAAGGTGCTGGAGATAATGCAGAGGAGGTTTGCTGGAATAGTACCAGAGATGCGGGACTGCAGTTATGTGGAAAGAGTCGGAAGCTGGAGTCTTCTCCATCCAGCAGAGAGCGTTCAGAGCAGGTTTAATGGAGCTGTTCAAAATGCTGATGGCCTGGTGAAGGAAATGTCAATAACCTGTTCCCATTGAGAGAAGAGGCGGTAACCAGAGGATAGAAAATGGACAAAATCATCAGAGGGGGAAATGAGAAGAGTGTCTTTGATGCAGCGGTTTGTTTTGATCAGGAGTTCACTGCCTGAAAGAGTGGTGGACGCAGATCCAATAATACATTTCAGAATGGATTTCAATAAATCCGGGATTTTGGGAATATCCTGCAGAGAATGGACCCAAATGAGCTTCTTCAAGGGGCAAACCTCAGCTTTAAAGAATCTCCAGTCTGGGACATTTTGTTCAGCTTCTGATAACAGTGAAATGTGAAAAGCCCCGCACTGATATAATGTTCCAGAGATACAGACGCAGTTACAAGCCTAACATTGAAAAATAATGACTGACACTGAATCCATTTCACCCCCAACATCTCTGACTAAACTGCATTAGACAGACTGACAGAATGTTATCAGATGAATACACTGTACTTCCGCATCCTAGACATCATCCAACTTCGGCCCTGCCTCAACTCATCTGCTGCCTTTGTTTACTCTGGACTTGACTATTGCAGTGTTCCCCTGGCCGGCCTCCCATCTTCCACCCTAAATATACCTGTGCTCATCCAAAATCCTGCTGCCTGGAACTTCACCTGAACCGAGTCCAGTTCACCAGCCACCCCCGTGTTTGCTGACCTACATTGGCTCCTTGCCTGTCAATGCCTCAATTTTAAAATACTCATCCTTACTGTCAAATCCTTCCATGGCTTCGTCCCTCCCTTTCCCTGGAATCTCCTCTAGGCCAACATATTATCCAGATTTATGCTCTTCTGCCGTCTAGGTCATTCCGGTTTTAACCTCTGCAGCATTGATAACTGCTTTCAGTTGACCTGGTCTAAAATCCTGGACTCCCTCCCTAAACCTCTCCACTTCCCTCTGCTTCTTAAGGTGTTCCTTAAAATCCCCCTCTTTGACCAAGCTTTTGTCACCTGACCTAATATCTCCTCCTGTGGCTCAGCATCAACTTTGCTTTATGTGTTGGGATAACGCTCTTGTTAAGAGGCTTGGAACTTTTTTGCCCTATTATAGCTTCCCTAGTCAGCGATGGTGGTATAGCATTGAGCAGAGCTGACTTCCAATCAGTTGCCCCCGGTTCGATTCCCGGCCATCGCAGTTTGCGAACTTTTAAACCTCTCAAATCAGAAACCCCAGCTCGGAGCTGAATTTGATCCGTTTCGGTGAGATTTTGCTCCGAAATCACACGCGCGATTAGTTCAAATAAAACAGTTCGAACCCCCAGTTATCCTCCATTTAACATGTAACTCAGGTTCGTTCCTTGTTGTTGATAATGAAGGTTTTGCCTGAGCTGTAGTGTGGAGCCAGAATCGAAATACTCGGATTTAGGAAAATTGACCGACTTTCTGAATATTTTCCCTCTGCAGCTTCCAATTTTTTATTTAAATATAGATTCTTGCACAGGAGTGTTTTATTGTTCAAAAGACGAGATATTGCTCACCCTGGGAATCTGAAATAATAACAGAAGGTGCTAGAAACACTCAGCAGGTCCGGCAGCATCTGTGGAGACAGGAAGTGGGGATTTACATTTCAGGTTGATAGAAGGTTTAACGAATAGACCCGCTGTCGAAACTTCGAAACTGTCAGAGCTACTTAGCTCTTCCAGTATTTTCCATTAGAATAATGGAATGGTTACAACACAGAAAGAGGGAATTCGGGCTCTCCAATGTGTGCTAGCCCCCGAAGGAACAATTCACCCATTGCCACTCACCTTATCCCTGCAATGTTTTACTATTCATGTAAATGCGGATTGATTCTATAAATAACAGTCTCTGGCACTATGTGTGATTGTGGGATTGATTCTGTAAATATTAGTTTCTGGTACCATCTGTGAGTCTGGAATTGATTCTGTAAATATTAGTTTCTGGCACTATCTGTGAGTCTGGAATTGATTCTGTAAATATTAGTTTCTGGTACTATCTGTGAGTCCGGGATTGATTCTGTACATATTAGCCTCTGGTATTACCTGTGAGGGTGGGATTGTTTCTGTAAATATCAGTCTCTGGTACTATCTGTGAGTCTGGGATTGATTCTGTAAATATTAGTCTCTGGTACTATCTGTGAGTGTGGGATTGATTCTGTAAATATCAGTCTCTGGTACTATCTGTGAGTCTGGGATTGATTCGGTAAATATCAGTCTCTGGTACTATCTGTGAGTATGGGATTGATTCTGTAAATATTACTCTCTGTACTACCTGTATCACTCTACCTGTGAGGGTGCGATTGTTTCTGTAAATATCAGCCTCTGGTACTATCTGTGAGTGTGGGATTGATTCTGTATCTGTCAGTCTCTGATTCACGAACAAGCAGCATTCGGTGTGGGACTAAATACCTCATGCGTGGATTTCTGCAGTAAATCAGCAACTAAAATCAACATTTTTTGCAAATCACTTTGATCCGTATCCGAACAAAAGAACTGGAGATGGGGAAAAGGTCAGAGGACATTGCAAATTGGGGGCTTGTACCTTTAAGAGCCTCAATTTGGGATCGTCCCATGCAGGGATTTGCTGTTCACGAGCCCACCTTCACAAAGCAAACCTAGAGAAACATGGGAGGAGTGAGGGTGTTAACGAGTTTGCTGGGGCCTTGCAATAGTTAATATCTGACAGGGCGACCCCTCGATTCAATTCATCGAAGTGAAACACTCGGTCACTGAGAGCAACACACAGCGACCCTAAACCCTAAAACGGCAGAGATTACAACAGGGAAGAGAGGGTTAAATATGCAACTTTGGATCACTCGCTGGCACTGCCCCTGAGTGTAGGATTAATACTGTCTTTGTCTCTGGTACAATATCAGTGAGAGATGATACTGCATCACCTTCTACTTCTCCAATTGAAGCTTTCTAGGTAAAACTAGACTTTACAAGGTGTTCTGGAACCGATTCTCTTTTCTGACTGTGTCTCACTGCCTGAACTAACCCTGATTCTGTCTCTCATTCCGCCCTCTCTCGCTTTTCCCTCTCGTCCTGTAAACAAAGTAAACAAACACGTACTGAAGGGTCAGGGCACAACATTTGTATTTTCATGTTAATTAAATATATGTCTGCTTGTGAATAATTTAATAATGTGAAATTAGATCTGGTATAATCCTACCGGAGCTGTGATGATTTTCAGCCCCTGAACCTGGGGAACAGGCACTGTGAGCAGAGCTGGGAAACTACAACTAACCCCCAAGAGTCCACAGCAGATGCTGAGCGGAGTGGGAAGCCTATCCCGGGTATTGTCAGTCTGGTGAACAGTTTGTCCTGTGAACTTGCAGTTGTGAACATTGTTTCAGAGAGTGTGTGAAAGGGGCTGGCCGGTTAAAATAATGTTCCTGTCTTTCTGTGTCCGCTCTCATCCCCTGATTTCAAAGTCCCTCTTGTATAAAACAAAATGATTTCCCTGTCACAGGGTCACACTGCTGCCTTACTCAGCACTGAAGTGAGAAGTAAACAGAAAGATTTAGCTAATTTTAAAAATTCAGTAGAAAAATAGAGAACATGTCAGCGAATGGGTGAGAGAGTGCGGTCACTGCAGCAATAAAATAGGTTTAATTCGAAACTGAGGCTTTTTCAGCGAATGAGACCTTTTCAACAGCAACCATTCTGGTCGCAGAGACAGGAAGGATCTTGTCTGGGACCCTGGACTATCCGAATTTCAATGGCATTGGATAGTTTAACAGCAGAAAGAAACAAAATGTTTCATGCACGAGGACACCAAGATCCCTCTGCATCTCAGAGCTCTGCAATCTCTCACCGTTTAGATTATGTGCCTCTTTCTTGTTCGCCCTGTCAAAATGGACAACCTCACAATTTCCTACTTGATACTCCATTTGCCAGATTTTTGTCTAATCACGTAACCTGTCTGTATCCTTACGTCCTCTTCACAAGTTACTTTCCTACTACATTTATGTCATACCCACAGAAAGATTGAACTAAAATGTTCCTGTTCAGGGAATGTTGTGAATGGGGAGATATTCCCGCCCGGTAAAGTTTGAAAGCGATAACAGAATGAACCATAATTTATACAGGATTTAAATCACCTGGTGTCCTTCTCCTGCCTTCTCCCTGTAACTCTGCACATTGTTTGTTTTCCAATCATTATCTAATCCTCCCTTGCTCTGGACAGGAAGTGGGAATGCAGCCTATACCTGGGAATGTGGGTATCAGAGGAGAGGCCTCTGCTCCTCCCGGTACACATAGTTGGTCACATTAAAATTCCTTTGTGTGGCCCAGAAGCCACTCCCCCAGTACCTGCTGCTCCCAGGGGCATTTCCACTTCCTGTGCTAGTGTGCTCCCCATTACTGCTTGTGACCGGTAAGTGAAGCAGTTCCATGTGGATCGAGAGTGAGCCGAGAATGCGAGAGATTGGAGCCTCAGGCCCGAGCCGGGAGCAGCCAAAAAGTCTAAAAGCGGGATCGGGAGAAGGGTGAGACCGGAAACATGTGGATCCCGAGAGAGGGAGGAGTGATGAATACAAACCATTATTGTGATATTGGGGAAGAGGGGGGAATCAGGCCAGCATGGAGATGGGGGAGGGGGGAGTCAGGCCAGCATGGAGATGGGGGAGGGGGGAGTCAGGCCAGCATGGAGATGGGGGAGGGGGGAATCAGGCCAGCATGGAGATGGGGGAGGGGGGAATCAGGCCAGCATGGAGATGGGGGAGGGGGGAATCAGGCCAGCATGGAGATGGGGGAGGGGGGAATCAGGCCAGCATGGAGATGGGGGAGGGGGGAATCAGGCCAGCATGGAGATGGGGGAGGGGGGAGTCAGGCCAGCATGGAGATGGGGGAGGGGGGAGTCAGGCCAGCATGGAGATGGGGGAGGGGGGAATCAGGCCAGCATGGAGATGGGGGAGGGGGGAATCAGGCCAGCATGGAGATGGGGGAGGGGGGAATCAGGCCAGCATGGAGATGGGGGAGGGGGGAATCAGGCCAGCATGGAGATGGGGGAGGGGGGAATCAGGCCAGCATGGAGATGGGGGAGTCAGGCCAGCATGGAGATGGGGGAGGGGGGAATCAGGCCAGCATGGAGATGGGGGAGAGGGGAATCAGGCCAGCATGGAGATGGGGGAGGGGGAAGCCAGGCCAGCGTGGAGATGGGGGAGGGGGGAAGACATGGAGATGGGGGAGGGGTGAAGCCAGGAAGACATGCAGCTGGGGGAGGAGGGAAACCAGGAAGACATAGAGATGGGGGAGGGGTGAATCCAGGAAGACATGGAGATGGGGGAGCGGGGAAGCCAGGAAGACATGGAGATGGGGGAGCGGGGAAGCCAGGAAGACATGGAGATGTTTTATTTTGGGAGCAGGGGGTGAGGGTGAGGGGGAGAGGGGGGATGAACTGGCTTAAAACAACTATCCTGATTTTTTAGGGATCTTCTTTGAAATAAATGGCCCGTTAATCTGACATTTCAGTGAGTAAGGGCCGTCACATTGAGAGAATTCTCACATTCATCCTCCGAATGTGATCTTTAGGGAGACGGGGCACATGGCTGCTGCAGTTTGAAACCTCCTCCACATGATGAGGCCACTAGTAATGCAGCACTCGGCCCTGTGCTGAGTCAGCCTGCATGGTGCACCCTGGGCTAGAAATTGGACTCCCTCTACTTTCTGGATGGAGAGCAGAGAAACAATGACCACAGGTCAGTCCCCACCTCAAGGGGTAAAAAACAGAAAACGCTGGAAAAGCTCAGCAGGGCCAGCAGCATCTGTGGAGAGGGGAAAACACAAAGTATTTTTCTTTCACCCCAAGGAGACCCGCAAAACCCCAGCACATTCGGGAGATGCTACTCGCTACATGTTTTTATCTGTTTCACCTGTTCTAATGCTTCATTCAAGCGTTATTTTTGCCGCCTTTCTCAGTCCCATCCCCGGATACAGAGAGATGTTTTCTTTAACTTAGTTTAGAATGGACAGATTGTTTCCATCCAGCTTGATTTCCAATAATTACACCTGGTTGAAAAGGGTTTAGAAACATCTGCATCCTTATAGTGATCACACAAAGTGGTCTAGCCGCACCAATCCTTATCATAAGGTGTTCCGAGATGTATTTGCTTCCCGCCACTAATTTTCAGTCTTTTCTGACTGACCATTGCTGCCATTCTGACCATTGGCTATTCTCACTCCCTCAGCTGGTACTTTTCAGGCTTTGTCCGCTTTTATTACCATCGCTTTCGGCCACATCACGACCTCTCGTCTGGTCATCAGTGACCTTATTGCTGCCGAGCACTCGGCTCCCCCGGCAGATCCAGCCGCAGTGACCCGAAAGTTATGTCTGGTTTCCTGGATCGCGGAGCTGCTGACCAGGATTGAGCCGCTGTCTGCCGTGAGCGACCAGAAGGACCGAGAGGAAGGGGGGAACGGGCCTGGAGAAATGGAAGGGACAAGGCAAGACCTTGGAGAAATTTTTGAAAATAAGCGTTAAGATGTGTTATTCATTTTCCTCTCTTGTTACACACGGAAGGCCGCAGTGAACTTAAGCCCATTTAAGGGGTAAAGACTAGGGAATTGAAGCGGCCTGGGGACCTGCCAAACAATGTCGACTGTAAAACGGCCAGAAACCGGGGTGGAAATTCACCCTGCGCAATTGTTTCCTCGACCCTTTTGTTTGGACGGGCGAGTATAGGTCAAAGGCGAACATTTTATAATGAACTCAGGTACATGATTTCCGTTCTTGTCTGCACAGCGCAGCACAAGCAGTGATCATGGCGCCGTTACACAGGCAGATACTAAAAGCTGCAGAAAATATGATAGAAAGAATCCTTTAAATCAACCCCATTCACTGTGATTGACTGATTTCTGAGACATTGCAATATCACTTTTTCAAGTTAAAGAAGGAGCTGAAAGCCGCCCAGCAACTGTGGACCTGCAGCTGGGCGCTGCTGCTGACCGGGCTGCAGGAGCGAGCGCACAGAAGGTGAAGAATGTGAAGACCAAGGGCAGTGTGCAGCCTCCTGCTGCTGGTCTCCATGGCAATGGTGCTGGCCCTCCACAGGGAAAGGGAAAGCAGTGTCATTCACCCGGGCCTGGGTTGTAGACGAGCCGACTGCTGTTTGCAGGGTTAATGGCCAAGCTGGAGGATGAGGAGGAGGAGGAACCACCTACAGCCAGAACCGTGTCAACCTCCACCAGCGGCACCGAGCGGTGCTCAGCATTGGTGAAAACGGGCACTCTGTACAGTGACAGCGGAAAGGAGCCGAGTGAGGCAGCCAGAGGGAAGGAGGAAAGGCAGCAGGACGCTGAGACTCAACGTTTAGCCCCGGTCAGAATGAAAACAGCCACATCAGGCCAATGAGACACAGAGCCCATCACCAGCTGCTTTCACAGCCACATTCTGCTGGACTTCACTTGGTAACAGCTGAACTTACATGGGTGGGTAATGCACATGCACGGTCCAGCATCGCAGTTCGAACACAACTTTATCCACCTCCATACATACTAGAGTTCAGCTACCGGGTCCGAATGGCTGAAATGGAAGCCCTGAGGTAGGAGAATGTTATCTGGCGTATAGAGAACGATAGACCGCGGGCCCAATTGAACAGCTGGACCAAGGTACGAGCATGTCCTCTGTGTGACAAGCTGGGTAAGAATTCCCTGTCCCATGCTGCACCCCACAAATCAGCAGCTTCCTGTACAGTCTGTGATTGCCGGGTCCCCGCACATTATGATGAATTGTTTGAGGCGCCTGAAAACAGATTTGTGTGAATTGAGATTCTGACATTGAATGTAGTGAAATTCACGTGGATCATCCCCAAGCGATCCCCGCCCCTCCGCCCCCTCCACGGATTCTGAATTTATAGCCCTTGGATTTGTCTGGGGAGCAAGATAAAGTATTCTGCGAGTTTCCTCTTTCCATTGAATCTGTGAATCCTGGAAAGCTCATGCGGGGCATTTTTGGTCCCTTGGAGGGGAAGGACAGTGGCAATTGACAGCACGTCTGAAGATGAAAAGTGGGTGAGTGTTTGTGGAACCCTCCCTCCATTATGTGAACTTAGGTCAAACTGAGAGGTCACATCATGTTCTCACCCTCGACTTTCCCGAGAATATGCTCACAAGCAATGGATCAGGGAGAATGGGGGCTACATCAATGAACTGGCCTTTTCCTCGCGTCATATCACTGGATTAGTAATCCAGAGAGGCTAATGCTCAGGGGATACAGGTTCAAATCCAAGTACGGCAGCTGATCGAATTTCAAATCAGTTGAGAAATTCATGGGATATAAAACTCATTTAAATAATGCTGACTCACATTAGACTATCATAAATTGTTATAAAAAAAAACATCAGGTTCATAAATGTCCTTTAGGGATGGAAATCTGCTGTCCTTACCCAGTCTGGCCTGCAGAAATGTGGTTGACTCTTAACCATCCTCAAGGGATGGGGATGCCGGCCTTGTCAGGGATATTACATTGGAGAGAATGAAGAAAGTCCTTGCTCTACCGCTCTGTAAGGCATATAGTGGCCTGCCTAGTTCAGCCTCGAAGCTTTGAGGTTGATCGATGCCAATGAGTTATTCTTGTCTCCGGGTTGGGAATTTAAATGAGAAATCGCAGCGATCGGGCTTTGACTCGCTCTTTATGATGGTTCAATGTCCATCATTGAAACATTTTAAAAAATATTTTACAAACAGACCAGCAGTTATTCCCAGCATTATGCAGACCTCAGGGGGTAACCGCCAATCAACCACACATGAATGCCGAAATTACAAAGTTGCAGGGCCCTCAAGAATCCATTTTCACACAAAGGATACCTGCTGGAGGCAGGATTGAAGAATGGGTGTGGGAAAGGAGATTTGACGCAAGTACAATTCACTCAGGAAATGAAATCACATTGTCTAGTTTTCACATCCCATCATGTTTTAGCAGCAACAGACATTTGCAGCCATCGGACTATCAGGGTCTTAAATTAATTCCCTAACTTTCAGAACCCTGGGCACGAGAAGGTGGAACTGCAACATCGTCAAATGTGTTTTGTAGCACCGGAACAATTGGAGACTCTGAACAATTTAGAAAAGAGAAACCTGGTTATAAGCCGCCTGGTACATGCACTCTTCACTAGCGATGTCCTCCACAACTCAAGCTGCAGGGGCGCAGCTTCTACAGCAGACGGGAGGAAGCCTTTTCCCTTGAAGGTCATTGAGACAGTCAAGGATGAGTGCATATATCAACCAGTAACCAGTTATTTATAAAGAAATTGAATGCATTGCATGTAATTCCCAGGAGCTGCTGGGTGGTGAACTAAACACTCGGTCTGGGTCCAAATGTTTCACTCAAAGAGCCTCTGTCTTGTGATTTTAATAAGCGAATGCGTTACCTTCTTGGAGTTCATGAGACAGCACCATCGACAGGATGGAGAGCCAGTGACGGGAGAGACAGAGCTGAACCGAATAATAAACAGCTGCTGCACAAATGCAAGACGGCAGCCCAGCAGGAGGCTGGACCCAATAATGAGAGGGGGCGGGGGGCTTCCCCCGTCACTGCAGGGTGAACATAAATATACTCAGCTTTCATTTTAACATTTGTTTTTGTTCCCCCTCATTGGGTTCCTAGTTGGGAAATGTATCAAGAGGAAAAATAAATCCCAAAATGGGGTCAGAAGGAGTGTTATTTTGCCAGGATTTGCCACAAAACAGATAACCTGAATTGATGACATTTTCATTGTCTCTGAACTCTCCTAGACTTTCACTGCAGGTACAGGATTTACATTTTTTTGTCAGTCGTGCGCATTATTGAGCACAGGCGTGTGCCGTGTATTTACTGACAATTCCCCATATTGGCAACTTCCCTGGAAGTTTTGTGTAAGTATTACATCCGCGGATCTCACTGGCCGTCAGATTTTCCCATTGCTAAACCGAGACATTACACAAAAGAGGAATCCTTCACGATATGAACGTGCTGATCGGAGGATAATTCAATTTCTTTCATTCTACAAATCTATCAATTTGTGGGTTATTAAGCATCATAAGTTCCTGACAGCATATGAACAACAGCGACTTCAATCAGAAGTCTCGGAAACAACTGATGGAAGCCCCCTCCAGTCCCACATTTTGCCACTTCAGCATTTTCATTTGTTACTGAGTGACGTTAACCGCAGGTTTCTCTACTCTGTGCCAAAGTTCAGCAGTTCCTCGTTAGTATAGTGGTTAGTATCCCCGCCTGTCACGCGGGAGACCGGGGTTCAATTCCCCGACGAGGAGTAGGCGTTGTCCTTTATAGGAGGACGCACACGAAATTGGAAATGTCTTGAGCATTGTTTTATATACAGGAGAGAGTGCAGATTTCGTCTCAGAGATTCAGGAACAGCGGTAGTTTTTAGAGATCCTGGAATATTAAAGTTCCTCGAGAGGAAAGGCCCTTCACACCAACAGTCAGTCCACCGTTCCCTATGTGTCCGAACACCCGACGCTGGCTCTTTCACTAAAACTGGGCTGAATCGGAATTTCAGTGAAATCAGTGAATTGGTAGCTTGAACCCAGGACAGCTTGCTAAAAGAAGGAATTTTAAAACCGAGAGGAACCGGCCACACTCGATTTAGTAATTAGTAATGACTAAAGAGGCAGAATTCACTAATAATCTGACAGTAAACGCGCATCTTGGTAACCTGACAGTAAACGAGTATCTTGTAAACAGTGACTGTAACATGACAGAATAACTTACATTATAACATCTGCCACCATTTTATTAATTTTTCAAACGTATTTTCCCTTTATTTCCATTGCTTTTGGACGGCAGCTATTCAGGATCCTGGCATTCATCCCCGCCCCCTCGTAACATTTCCTTTCCTTTCCCATCGCCTCTCCCTCAGTGAAGACGATGATTCTCCTAATTCTAGCACTATTTTCTGGTCACTGCACTATCAGCAGCTCCTTGACACAGAGAATATTTTCTCTTTTGATCTTTCATTGAATAAAATTTGAAAGATGGTGAAGACCGTTCATATTCCTCTCTCTTCCTCGTCGCCAATCTTTCAGTTTTCTTCCTCTGTAAATCTGTTTGTCTCTTGAACTCCCTCCTAACCCTCTTCAATTCCCAGCACCTAACCACAGCTCAGTCCCTAAATTTAACGCACTGACTGTTCCTTTACCGAGATCTTTCCTCATGATTGCAGGAGGGATTCGATGCATTTTTTTGTAAATTTGAACAAGTAAGATCAGCCCAAAACTATTCCCGCTGACTGGGAATCTCGGACCCAGTGCCACCGTCAAAGAGTTAAAGCCAGAGTTTTTACCGAGGGAATTAGAAAAAAGAATTCTACACACAAAGTGTGCGAGAACTTCTGTACACGACAATTTATCTACGTCAAATGATCATAGGACAAATTGCAGGACTCCAACCTACAATCTTCTGATAACCTTGCACGACACAGGGAAGTAAAACGCCTCATCTAATAGGCCCTCCGACCACAACATCAACAATGCAACAAATATCATTTCTTTTTCCGCAACGTTCAGGAGCCTGAATCTGAAGGTAGAGAGCGCCCATTGCCCCCGTGTCTGATCCCCTCCTGAATCTGAGTTATCATATTTTCTGTGAACCTTGTTTGTTATTGAGTTGTCTAAACACTGAACCACAATGAACTCATCAGGATCCCTATACTGGAGTTACTGACAGCTGTCACCTCTCTCAGTGTTAAAAGACGGGAATCGGGCGGAATTGGGGACAACACATTCCCTGGGAGACCGGATCCTCACTAAAAGACCGGGAGGGGGAGAGTCAGGAACAGAACAGCTGTGACACTCCGCTCTGTTCACTGACTCTTCATCCCTCTCACTGAACTCAGTGCCAGGAATTATTGATATTAATGGTTCATGAACAGCAAATATCCTGCAGGGAATTATCCCAATTGAGCGACTTAATGGGGCAAATGTCAGCTTTAAAGGGTCTCAGTCCTTGGCCACAGTCTGGGACATTTTGTTCAGCTTCTGATTGCAGTGAAATGTGAAAAGTCCCGCAGTGACATAATGTTCCAGAGATACAGACACAGTAACAATCCTAATATTGAACAATAATGGCTGACGCTGTATCCATTTTACCCCTAATGACTCTGATATAACTACATGATATTAGGCAGACTGGCAGGCTGTTATCAGATGAACACTCAGTACTTGAACATCCTGAACATCGGCCAACTGTGGCCCTGCCTCAGCTCATCTGCTGCTGAAACCCTCATCCATGCCTTTGTTCACTCTCGGCTTGAATATTCCAGTGTTCCCCTGGCCGGCCCCCCATCTTCCACCCCACACATACCTGTGCTCATCCAAAATTCTGCTGCCTGGAACTTCACCTGAACCAAGTCCAGTTGACCAATCACCCCCGTGTTTGTTGACCGACAGTGGCTCCTGCCCCGGCAATGCCTCAATTTCAAAACCCTCATCCTTACTTCAAAATCTCTCCCTGACTTCACCTCTTCATTTCTCCGTAACCTCCTCCAGCCCAACAAATCTTCCAGATTCCTGCTCTTCTGCCATCTTGTACATTCCGGGTTTTAATCCCTACAGCATTGACCACCGGGCATTCAGCTGTCCTGGTCTAAAATTCTGGACTCCCTCCCTAAACCCCTCCACTTCTCCAGCTCCCTCTCATCTTTAGGAAGCTCCTTAAAGTCTACTTCTCTGAGAAAACTTTTGTCACCAGACCTAATTTCTCCTGCCTTGGCTGAGCGTCAGCTTATTTTTTTTAACGATAACGCTCTTCTTAAGTGCCTTGGGAGACTTTGCAGCTGCGAAAGTAACGAGTTCATCGATGGTCGCATAGTGGTGAGTGGCTTTGCTTTTCAAGTAGTTGACTCTGGTTCAATTCCCTAGCATCGCAGTTTGTTGAATTTTTAAACATCTCAAATCAGAAACCCCACACTCGGATCTGTATTTTATCCGTTTCGGTGAGATCTTGCACAGAAATCACGCGCATGTGTAATTCAAATAAAAAGGTTTACAACCTCCACTTACCTTCCATTTAAAACATAACTCAGGATTGTTCCTCATTGCTGATAATGGAGGTTTTCCCTGAACTTTGGTGTGGAGCCAGCACAGGATTACTTGGATTCAGTAAAATTCACTAATTATCTGAACGTTTTCCCTCTGCTGCTTCCTAATTCTTTATTTGAATATCGATTCCAGCACAGAGATTGTTTTATTGTTCAGAAAGGGACAGACTGCTCACGCTGGGGATGTGAAATAATAACAGAATGTGCTGCAATCAGCTCCCACAGAGGAAGGTTAGTAAATATTTCAGGTCTATCGAAGTTTTCAATAATAGACCCGCTAACCAAAACTATCAGAGCAGCTGAATTTTTCCTGCATTTTTCCATCTTTTAAGATGAGTTCTTTCAATATTTCACCTCTTTCCCAACTCAATGTTTCCTGTGAAAATTTCAAGGCTGTGCTCAGTTCCTTGCGTATTTATTTTTTATCTGAAGTGATGTAGGTCATATCCTGAGAAATCAAACTGAAAACCTGCTTATTCTAGGGTAAAATGTACATCGGTTTTGTAATCTGCCTTTAAGGGAAAGCAGCGTGACTCAGTAGAAGGGAAACGGGCCGTGCAATACAGTCTTAGTTTCACTGTTGCCTGTGAGCAGAACAAGGCACAGCTGTGATGCCTTCAAGCGTTCTACCTCTGGACAAATATTTAAGTGTCCCTAATGTAAATATATGAAACCGTACCAATCACCCCCGCGTTTGCTGACCCAGCAAACTAGTTCCTGACCCGCCAATGCCTGAATTATAAAATCCTCATCCTCAATTTCAAATCCCTCCATGACTACGTTCCTCCCTTATGTATGTGGACCTTTGGAAATCGCTTAGCTTGAATTACAGCCGCGTGTGTTTTCGGAACAAAATCCTATCTCATCAGAATCAACTCCTGCTTGGATCTCCTGAACTCAGAAATCTAAAATGAACAAACTGCGATTGCTGGGAATAGAACCCAGATCAACTGCTTGAAAAGCAGCTATGCTCACCACCAGGACACTATAGTTGACGATATGTAACTGAATGGGGCAAAGTATCTCAAAGCATTTACCCTATATTTGAATGGTGGTTGGCGCCTCCATCATTATAACAACAGAAAATGGTGTTCAGCGGTGGTCAGACAGCCTGGCATTAAGATTAACTACAGGTACGATTGGTGAACAGTGTCAGGTTCTGCTACATGGCATGAGGCGACTCTTGAAGTTTTGATCAGACCTAAAGAGAGTCGAAGGTCGGAGAGCGTTGAGAAGGCAGCGCGCTGACTGTACAGAAAAGCTTGTAAGACAGAGTCGGATAGTGTTCAAATGAAGCGCAGGGAAGCAGACGGATCCCTCATGGTTAGATTGCAATGCATGGCCTGTGGGTTCAGTGAGTGGGAGAGGGTGTGAAGAGAACCAGCGCCACATTATGTCAATCAAGTTAGGCGACTGACCAGAGCGTGGACCGGATTGATAGTGAGCGAGGGAAAGTCAAAGAAAGAAAAAAAATAAACAAAACTGCATAAACATCAGGCCAGAGAAGGCTGCGATTATATTGGCACTTGGAAACGTCAGCAAAAGCAGCCACAGTGACAGTCATTCCAGGTACTACAGATGAAGGAAGGTCAAAGGGACTTTGTCAAAATGTCCACAAAATTCCCCAGATTGAATTCGGATGCAGCTGAACTACCTCCCGAATTCAAAAAGTTTAAACAGAGCTATGGTTCCTTGATTCAGGTGTGCCTGAGCCAGACAAGCAAGCCATTAAAAATCGCCTAAATTTGTGAATGAAGGTCTACGCAGGCTGAACATGTCAGGATTAACAGCAGAAGAGCTAAAGGATGCGCAAAGATATGGGTTATATTGGAAGACCGGTTCAGAATCACGTTCAACTTCAGTATTCATCATCGACATGTCATGTCATTTCCAGCACAGACCGAACCCCTGGACAACTTCATCAGCAGATGCAGGGAAAGGGGTCCATCCTATGATTTTTCAAGCGCAGAAATAGTCGGCAGAATTGTTCAGTTGTTAATCGCATAGACACATTCCAGCAAGACCTGCAAGACAATCCCAAAATAAATAGCATCAAAGAGATACTCAAGGATGGACATAAGTGTGAAATGAGCTTCGCTGGTCAACGAAGCTTAAAGGTTCCAAGTGCAACACCGACTGTTGATGCACTCAAACCAAGTAAGGCATGTGCAAGTCAGGAGGACGCAGACAGAATGACGTGTGAACAGGCCTTCATTTATTTGCGCCGCTTCCCCTTCCAGTTAGCTGTTTAATTGTCCACCACCGCACTCGATGTGGCAGGACTGCAGAGCTTAGAACTGATCCATTGGTTGTGGGGTCGTTTCGAAAGTGATTGCCTGTGAGGCAGGAGACAACATTTTTCATGGCACAAAGATTGTTGTAATGGGTATAAGGCAAATGAGCTTTGTTTGAGGCACAATTTCATCACCAGCTGGTGTATTCCGTCTGGTTCTGGACGCTGCACTTGAGGAAGAAAATGAAGATGTGAAGGATGTTGGAAATAGGGCGGAGAAGGTTCTCAAGAATGGTTTCTGGGAAGAGGAACTTCAGTTATGCAGATAGATTGGAGAAGTTAGCACTGTTTTCCTTGGAGAAGAGAAGGTTGGGAGCTGATTTGATAGGGGTATTGAAAATCATGAGGGGTTTGGGCAGTGTACATAGGGAGAACGTGTTCCCACCCGTGAAAGGATCGAGATCGAGAGAGCACGGGTTGAAACTAGTTGATAAAATAAGCCAAAATGACATGAGGGAAAACATTTTTTTTCGCTGAATGTGGTTCCGGTGTGGGATGCACTGCTTGAGATTGGGTGAGTCAGGTTCAATTGAAACATTAAAACGTGAATTAACCTGTTATCTCCAAAGGGAGAATGTGCGGGGCTAGGGGGAGAAGGCAAGGAATGACTCATTCGGAGGGTTGGTGCAGACAGAATGGGCCGAATGGCATTCTGCTGCTCTCTAACATTTCTGTATTTCTGTGCGTATAGTAAAGAATAAAAAATGTGTCCAGGTGAGGTTGTGAATGGCAGCTTAGCAACCGTCTAATTGTAACATGAAGGATAAAGAAAGAGCCGTGACAAACCAAACCAGGAATATAAAATAGGCGCAAGAACCAACATGGCGGCAGATGTTGTGATCTAAATTTGTTGAACTGAATGTTGAGTCCAGAAGGCTGTAGAGCCTGCAATTGGAAGATGAGTTGTTTCCCTCGAAGTTTGCTGTTGCTGAGGCTATTTGGTCCCTAGAATATGTTCAATGAAGTTGTGTCTATTTGGTGACTAGCTCCATCTGCTCGCCTTTGCCTCAGATTCCTTAATACCCTCCTTCAGCATAACTCGATGAATCTTAGATTGAAAGTGCAACAATCGATCAAGCATTAGACTCTGTTTACAGAATGTAACCCTGAATTTCTCGCACACTTTGTGTGTAGAATTGCTTCCTAATATCCATGCTGGAATCTCCGGTTTTAATGCTTTGACTCCGAGATTCCCAGCCAATAGGAATAGGCTCTTCGACTGACTGATCTATTTCCCTTAGCATCTGGAAAGCTTGTGTCAAATCACTGCAGAAATCAGGAAGGGGGACTTCATTACAAGGGCAGTCAGTGGCTTCAGCATAGGGACTGATCTGTGGTTCAGTGTCCGGAATTGAGGAGCGTTAGGAGGGAGATCAGGAGGCAAACAGAGCTTTGGAGGAAGAAAACTGGAAGATTAGCAAGGAGCAAGAGCGAGGAATATAAATATTGTTCGCAACTTTTTCGCAAACCTTTCAAATGGAAAAGGAAAATAGTGTAAATAGTGGAAAAGTGGGAAAAAAAACCAAAAGAAAATATCCGAAAATACTCAGCAGGTCATAGAGCATAGAGCATCAGTATAGACAACAGAGTGAACTGTTCATATCGATGGCTTTTCATCAGAACAAAATAAAGGTAGAAAGATAACAGGTTTAAAGCAGTGGAGAGCGGGAGGGCGCAGGATTAACACGAGGCGTGTGAGGGTTTTTGGTGGGGCGGTGGGTTGTTGGGGTGGAGGAGAGAAAAGGTTTCATGGGACAAAAGCTGAACAGAATTGTAATGGTTCTAGTAAAAAAATCAAAAGATGTGCTCAGATGAGATTGTGAATGGCTGCACAGCAATCGGTCGTTTTATTTTAAATGATAACGCTCTTGGTAAGTGTCTTGGCATTTTTCCCGCCATTGAAGGGCCTGTAATCAGCGTTAGTGGTGCAGTGGGGAATATAATCTGTCTTCCGCGCAGCTGATTCGTGTTCCATTCCCGCCAATCGCAGTTTGAGGAAGTCATGCCGACTCGAAACGTTAACTTGGTCACTCTCTCCACAGACGCTGCCAGACCTGCTGAGCTTTTCCAGCATTTTCTGTTTTTATTTTTGTTAATTTTAAACCTCTCAAATAAGGAACTCCAAGCTCGGCAATTAATTTAATCCGTTTCTGTGAGATTTTGTTCCGAAAACACAAGCGGGAGAAATTCAAATAAGAAGATTTCCAACCGCCACTTTCTTGAACATGGATCTAACATTCTCAATCCTCCAGTCCTCTGGCACCACTGGCTCTTTCTCTCTCTGTCTCTCTCTCCACCTCTCTATCATTATCTCCGCATCTCTGACATACATATGTTCACAATTGCATTGTGTGGCTTTATAGCCAATAGATTGTTTTACACAGGACGAAAATTATTCTCTTTTAGGTCAGTCAGATAGCATCTCCTCTGCAACAGCGCAATGAGCATTGCTTGTGCTGCGCTGTAAAGGAGTTTGAGTGTGCAGGTCAAAGGCATGGAAGATCTGAGCCTGTAAGGCACTCTGTGGATCAGTTCCTGAGTTCCTCGTTAGTTTAGTGGTTAGTATTCCCGCCTGTAGATCGAGGTTCAATTCCCCGACGGGGAGAAAACGCTAGTATTTATACAAAAAAAATGAGACGAAATTGGAATCAGACATTAAAATTTGATAACTGGTTGAAAAGTAGGGGACATATGCAGATAAAGATTGCGTGTCATCGAAAGTCAGAGACCAGAGTTAGCGGTTCTTTTTAGAGAGCCCGGGGTGTGAGAGACCCTCGAAAGGACCCTTCACCCACACAGCCTGACGACATTTCCATGTGCGCGTTAACACAGAAACTGGCTTTTTCACCTCAGCTGGGCTGAATCGGAATTTCTGTGAAATTAGTGGTTTGGTAGATTGAATCCAGGACAGTTTGCTTAAAAAAGATACTTTAAAACCGGCTATGCACGATTTGTTATTGAGTGTCCAGGCAGAATATATTAATAAACTGACAATAAACGTGCACCTTTGAAACAGTGGCCGTAACATGACAGAGTAACTTACACTGTAATCCCTGCCACCATTTTGTTCATTTTTAAAATTTACTCTTTTCCTTCAATCTCTTTGCTTTTTGACGGCAGCTATTCAGAATCCACCATATTTTTCTTCCTTGCTTACCCCGTTTCCCCTCCCTCAGTAAACACCAGAATTCTGCTAATTTCAGTGCTATTTTCTGGTCACTGCACTAATCAGCAGCTCCTTGACACAGGGATGATTTTCCCTTTGGGCCCTTCATTGAGTGAAATTTGAAAGATAGTGGACGCCATTCATATTCCGCCCTCTTCCTCCTCACCAATCTTACAGTTTTTTTTCCCCCTTTGGAACTCTGTTTGCTTCTTGAACTCCTTCCTAACTCTCTTCAATTCCAGGCACTAAACCACAGCTCAGTCCCTAATTTTACCCACTGATTGTCGCTTTGCCGAAGCCCTTACTCATGATTGCAGGAGGAATTTGATACTTTTTTATGTAACGTTGAACAGGAAAGATCTGCATAAAACTATTTCCGCTGACTTGGAACCTATGAACCAGGGCCACAGACAAGGAATTAAAGCCAAATAGCAGTCTAATCCCCTTTTTAATGCTTCCTTTGAACCTGCCTCCAGCACACTCTCAGGCAGTGCATTCCAAGCCTAAACCACTTCTTGCAACAAAAGTAAAGTTTTTTTCTCGTGTCACCTTTGTTTTTTTTTAACGAACCACTTTAAATCTCTACCCTCCCAATCTTGATCCTTTCACGAACGGGAACACTTTCTCCCTGTCTACTCTGACCAGACCCCTCGTGATTTTCAATCCTTCTATCAAATCTCCTCTCAGCCTTCTTTTCCCCCAGGAAAACAGTCCTAACGTCTCCAAACTACCATCAAAACTGAAGTTCCTCATTCCAGGGCTGTTGTTGTGAATCTCTTCTGCCCTCTTTCCAATATGCTTCACATCATCACATCGTTCATAAGAGCCAGACGGGATGTACCTACTGAGGCTCAACGAGTGCCTTCTACAAATTCTGTTTATCTCATTCCCATTACAACATGTGATTTTTGTGCCGTGAAAACTATTGTCTCCTGTCCTCGCAGACAATCGCTTTCGATATGATCCCACAATCAAAATATCAGATTTAAACTATGCAGAGCTTCCACATGTAGTAGTGAATGGTGGTGGGGAATTAAACAACGAACTGGAGAAGAAAGCTTCACAAATAAATAATGGCCTTACCAGCGATTCTCTCATCCAAGAACGAATAATAGTAAAAGCTGTCGATGTATTCAAAACGTCACGGCAACCTGGGGTCATGTCCCATTCTCAGTTGAAAGAATCCCATAGTGACCTCAACCTCATCACCTACATACTGACAGATACAACATAATCATAGAATGAGCACAGCACAGGAGAAGGCCATTTGGCCCATCCTGTCTGTGCTGGCTTTCAGAAGCAGAAATTCACCCAGTGTCAACCCTTCGCCTCCTCCCTGATCCCTGAACATTTCCGTCCTTTTCAGTGCTGCCAAACTATTCTATTTCCATGAGTATCGAAGAATGAAGGTTAATACGATTGATGTTTCTAATCTGTTAAAATGAATTGTTAGGTTAAACACCGAGAAACTGTTTCTCCCGCCAATAAGAAAGGGGTTGAACCTCGACATATTTTTGCCACTGATCCCCAAGCGAGCGTGCCAACCAAGGGGAAAATAAGGAAGCACTTTTCACACTTACAGTAGCTGGAAATCCGGAAACAATTATAAAATTGTTCGAAGCTACCAGAATTACGAGATGGTGGATCTTTTTCTGCAAATCAAAGGATTCTCCGTTTCTTCAGTTCTCCTTGAAGAATTCACCATCCATTGCTCGTTATGTTGCCGTTTTGCTGGGAGTGAACACCTTGAGTCAAAAAGGAAGCACTCAGACAGCGATGGAACCCTGGACCCTCAGATTAAAAGTCGGATGCTTGAACGACTGAGCTACTCGGGCTTCATTTCACGTGCTTCCCACAGCCGCCTTCACTGTCCACCAAGAGGTATTGCAAACTTTTGTTGCATTTTTTCTTTGGTAATTCTGTTTTTTTTATATGTTGCCAACTTTCACGCAACTTTGTTTTTCCACCTGAAAGGAAGGTGAACTCAGATCCAATCGGGATTTCAATAGAACTAATTTACATAGTGATGGGGAAAAGCTGGATTGTGGAAGATAATTGACAGATATTTCAAAGAGCATAGACAGACTCGATGGGCCGACAGGATCCTTTCGAACGGTAGGATTCCAGGATTCACGAATTTCATTTCTACATGGGCTGGGAGATTAGAAAAGAGCTCATGAGGTGAAGGTGATGAATGAATTATTCCAGGCAATTGTCTGATGTTTTCTACATAATATTATGCCTGTTATTTTGTAGCGACATGTAACAAGGGCTGCATTTGTCCAGCTGTGGCGACTGAGTGGTTAAGGTGTTGTGCATGAGTGTTGTGTATGCGGTTCGGAGGGAAGGTTCAAACACTGCTCGCAGCCTCCATGATTAAAATTATTATCTCCTCCCATCAGCTCCCTGACTTGAAAAGGCATTAAATTGAATCCAAAACAAAAACAGAAACAGAAATACCTGGAAAAACTCAGCAGGTCTGGCAGCATTGGCGGAGAAGAGCACAGTTGACGTTTCGAGTCCTCATGACCCTTCAACGGAACTAAGTAAAAGTAGGAAAGGGGTGAAATATAAGCTGGTTTAAGGGGGTAGGGGGTGGGGGGGGGTGGAGAGAAGTGGGGGTGGGGGGTGGTGGTTGTTGGGACAAGCAGTGATAGGAGGCGATAACCAAAAGATGTCAAAGAACAAAGAGGTATTGAAGGTGGTGATATTATCTAAAAGAATGTGCTAATTAAGAGTGGATAGCAGGACAAGCAAGGTACAGATAGCTCTAGTGGGGGTGGGGTGAAATAAGACTAAAAGGGCATAAAAGGTATAGATAAATGATGGGTGGAATACATTTAAAAATAATGGAATTAGGTGGAAAAAGAAAAATCCATATAAATTATTGGAAAAAACAAGAAGGAGGGGGAAGAAGGAATCCATTGGCCAAAGCTTGGAAACACAAATAATTTATCCAGATCAATTAGGTAATTTTGATTTACTAGATACTGAACAAACTGCAAAAATAGGTGATCACCAAACTCAGGAAACTGGTTGAAATGTATTTTAATAAATAACCTGAAGTGTATGGGAGGAAACGCAGGATTTTCAGCTCATGAGCATTAGCGCGGTTTGCTTTCATTCAGATGGAGGAGGTTTATCTGCGTGAAAGGATGATAACAGCTTGTGTAGGTGCATAACGACACATTTTTGCACAGGAACTCAAATAAATCAACATATAACCTGTTTGAGGGGCGATCTATATCTGGGATGGAAAATCGGGTCGGTAATGAACCGCTAAGTTGTTAGTTACAGAATAGACAGCAGCTATGAAACATAACATCATAAAACTGCCTGATATAGTGAAGAGGCAAATAATGGGTTTTATTCCGTATTCCACCTCTGGGCCATTCCAGTTCTTACTTTTGTGAGCCCGGAGCCGCCTGCGGGCTCTGATAGCTCTTAAAATGTGTCTGATTATGAAACGATTGAACAATAATATAAAAAGAAAATGAAGCAATGGAGATAAAATACCCCCGAACCAAAAGTCCGCTACCGCGGAAGGCGAGTAAAAAAATCCGCGCCAGGGCGGGAACCCCGGTGAACATTGTTACTGATCAGTTTGTTGATCACCCGTTTTTGCAGTTTGTTCAGTTGCTTATAAATTAACATTTCTGTTCCTAAGCAAACCAAAATGGCATATTCTCCCAATAGGTCAGCACAGAGACCGCTGTTATGGTCACTGTAGCAGTTTTCACAGTGACATACTGCGTTTTAAAATTCTGGCAACATATCGCTGACGATCAGAGTGAAAATTGAAGCTTGGAATTGGAACTGAATTGCGAATGAGAAGTAAGGCGGTTACAGGATGTCAATTTATGATGGGTTCTTGCTGAATTTTAAGTTTGGTGCTGCCATAACAATGACAGTGTTGGAGAGGAATGATTGTGGAAAGATAGTGCTGAAAATTCGATATTCCACTATACAAAAAACATGACCAGTAGACCTGCTGTTTCCAGACACCATATAGACAGAGATACATTTGGAAGGGCCGCAGTTTCTTCTGGTGAGAATCATGATTGTCAATAGGTTCGCCGTAAGAAAGATGGAAACGAGATCAGTAATATCGAGAACCAGATAAATATCACAGTATGTAGAGGGAATGTTCAAATGTGTTTCGACTGAGTATTATGCAACTTGATTCTTTCTTAACTACATGCAGGCACTTTTGCAACACACTAAAACAACATACACTCAATTCCTTCCAGTACACTTATTTGAGAGAGTATTAGGGCAGAAGGCGGAGGGTCATCGGATTCTGTATCTGGAATGTTACCGAAGAACGACCCAAGGACCATCGACACTCAGTCCTTGCTGACTGACCGCGCACCAGCCGGAACGTTGGAACTATCGTATTTGTAAATTGAAAGCTTCAGGTTACCAGCGATCTGGAAGGAAATGAGTTTCCCCAGAGCTGCCTCATTGTCCCGATCTTCACAAAGCTGTTCAGCAACATCAGCGCTCCCCTTCTGAATGTTCAAAATATTCTGCCGCAAGCAAACCTCAAGCTGAAAAACTTCTTGCGGTCAACAGGCTGATATCTTATCCAATCTCTCTTTTTCTAATTATTACATGAGATATGGATACGCCTCCACGACCAGTATAAGTTGCTCATCCGAAATTGCCTTGGGAAGGATTGCTAAATTTACAAAGTGAAAGCACTTCAAACATTGAAGTAAAATTAGTTTTGAGATGTTGCCCTGTCCTCAGGATGATGCAAGTGAAGCTTGGAATTGGGATTGAATTGCGAATGAGAAGTAAGACGATCACAGCTTTGCAAACTTCTCACTGGTTCTTCAGCGAGAAATGACCGAGTGCCTGTTGCATTTTAAATTTGGTAGTAAAATTCGGGGGAGTTGCAAGTGCAGGAAACTGAAAGATATTTCCACCTGGCTCTCAATCAGCGGCTTTAGGCGATTGGAGCAAGTTGCGGAACCAGTAAATGAGAGAACAAATAACAGGCCGACTGCCCTCGGTGATTTATAAATCTATCCCAGTAACAGTCATACAGCAAAACTACTAAACCGTGGGGAGAGCTCACAGTTATTTTGCCTTGAGTTTACCCTCTGCTGGGTGTCTTCGTGACTAGAATGTCTGAGAGAGATTGGAATTAAGGCAAGTTAGACGGGAAAACATTGGCTTCTCAGCGATTTAGTTTATCCGTCGCTTACAAGTAGCTCAGCAATGAAGTAGACGTTGCGCGGCTCGGTATTTTACTTCGTTCCGGGCATGTTTGAAAGTAATTAGCAACACATTAGGAGTGCATTGTGCTGATTTTTTAAAAAGGCATCTCGAAGCAGCAAATTTTTTTTTGGCCTCTCCAGCAGCTGACTGACTAAAGAAATATGATAATGGGTAGGCGTTGCTGACTTTGCGTGAAATTGTTGGGAAGCGAGTTATTTTTATCGTGCAGAGAGCTGTTGATAGCTTCAATGCAATCACTTTATGGTAGGTTAGTATGAGTGGTTGCGCTGACGCTTGCAAGTTTGCTCGGGAGAATTTGCCTGCAGCATTGCAGCGAACGGCAGGCATGGGCACAGTTAACAGCGATGTCACTGCTCGTCTGCAAGTATTTCTCTGTACAGGGGAAAGGGTTCGTTGTCATGATACCGACAGATTTGTTGCACAGAAGTGTTAAAAGAAGGACAGATTTGTCAGAACAAGAGGCAGAATTTTTCCAGAGGCAAGAAGTGTGACAGAAAAAAGACACAACCTGCGATGCCGCAAGGCAACACGGTCCTATTCGAAATCCTCTTCCGATGTGACAGTAAAGGAAGTACAACTGAACCTCAGATAACGTAATAGTAGAAGGACTGCAACTGAACTGTAGAAGGACCATAATCTTCCTTGTCCAGTTGGTTAATGCGGGATTAAACCCGCGACCTTACTGTCATTAGCATCTAAGCAACGGAGCTAACTTGTCGAAAGCAGAAATTGCAAGAAAAACTCAGCAGGTTTGACATACTGTGGCGAAAAGACAGAGTTAACGTTTGGAGTCCGTATGACTCTGAAGACGTTTTTCCAGCATTTTCTGTTTTTGTTTGAGATTTCCATCATCCACAGTATTTTGTTTTTATCTAGAAGCTAACTTGGTCGCCAGCTCGATCAATTGCTTTTCAAATTCAGTCAAGCAGTGAGTGGAGAATTCAGCATTCTTCCTTGCAGACTGTTCGCGCACAGGCTGGAACTCTCGTATTTGCCCAGTCAAAGTTTCAGGTTACCAGCGAGCTGTAAGGTCCCAGAGCTTCTGAATGATCAGGTCTTCACAAAGCTGTTCAGCAACAGATACATTCTCCTTCTGCCAAAGATGGAAAATATTCTGTCGAAAGCAAACCTCAAGCTGCACAAGTTCTCGTCATCAATAGGCTGATATTTCAGGCAATCTCTTCTTTTCCATTTCTTTCATGGGATGTGGGCATGTCGCGCATGAGCAGTATAAGTTACTCATTCACAATTGCCTTGATGCTAAATTTAAAGAGTATAAGCACTTCAAACATTGAAGTGAAAATAGTGTCGAAATGTTGCCGTATCTCAAGGATGTTGCAATTGAAGCGTGTGGATTTGATGGCGAATTAGCAGGAAGGTGCTCACAATCACGCAAACCCCTGACGGAGGCTTCAACAAAAAGTACCCAATACCTGTTGAAATTTAAATGTGGCGCTATCACTCAGGGTAGTTGCCAGGACAGGGAACTGAAATACATTTCCGCCTCGCTCTCAGAATCGACTTTAGGCGTTTAGAGCAAATTGGGAAAGCAGAAAAAAACAGAATAATTGGCAGATCAACTGCCCTTGTGATGAATGTATTTATCTCAGTAACAGGGATACAGCAGAGACACTTCACAGGGCAACACTGTTGGAAGGGCTCCCGGTTATTTTCATTTGCGTTTACCGCCTGCTGGATGTCTTCTTAACGGGATTGTCCCAGAGACATTGGAGTTCGAAAGAAGTTAGACGGAAAGCGTTGGACTCTCAGCCACGTAGATCATTTGTCGCTTCCAAATAGCTCAGCAATGAATTAAACGTCCCGCCGTTCGGTATTTTATTTATTTCCGGCCGTGTTTCAATGCAATGAGCAACACTTAGGAGTCCGTTGTGCAGCATTTTTAACAGGCAAATGAAGCAGCAAATGCTTTTTGGCCTCGCCAGCAGCTGGCTACCTGTTAAGAAATTTGATAACAAATGGGCTTCGCTGACAGATACAGTATTTGCGCGAAATTGTTGGGAAGCGAGTTACTAATTCGTGTCGTAGGCTGTTTATGGCTTGAATGCAAACACGTCGGCTATAATGATTGGTTGTACTGGCGGTTGCAAATTGGCTTGAGTAAATTTCCCTACAACATTGCAGCGAACGAGAGGCATTGGCCAATTGACAGCAGTGTCACTGCTCGCCAGCATTGGCTCCAATCATCAACCAATCAACGACGCGCAGTTATAATGGAAAGTTTTCAATTGCATTGCACGGTTTTGCTGGAAACAATATTGGGAATTGCACATCTGTTATCGGGCTGACAGATCGAATGGAGAACTTACTGTTAAAAGAGGGCCCGAGCACCGACAGGAATCCTGAAAATATCAGCGTTAACGGTTTTTGGGAGATGAATTTGTACCAATCGGGTTTCTCTTCTGAAAACAAACCACATGTATGATTAGCCGTGCTTTTCGTGGTACGTATTAACTATTTTGACATACATATAGGAACAATCAGGAAGTTTTCAGGCAACGTAAAAAATGGCTGTGTTTTATAGTGAGGAGGATAACTGTAGACGGCAGAAAGGAATCAATTGATGGGCGGAAAAGGGCCAGATGGAATTTAATCAGGAGGAAAAGAGATGTAATGCAGTTCGGGAGTTCAAACAAATGGAAGGGAATACAAGGAATCACAGAATCACACATTGCAGAAGAGGCCCTTCGGCCCAACGTGTCTGTACCGATAAGTGTGAAACACCTGACCTACCTACCTAATGCCATTTACCAGCACTTGGCCTATAGCCTTCAATGTTATGACATGCCAATCGCTCATCCAGGTTCTTTTTAAAGGATGTGAGGCAACCTGCCTCCACCACCCTCCCAAGTAATTCATTCCAGACCGTCACCACCCTCTGGGTAAAAACGTTTTTCCTCATATCCACACTAAAACTCCTGTCTCTCATCTTGAACCTTGCCCCTCAACTGACTCTTCACTAAGTGGAACAGCTGCTTCCTATTCACTCTGTCCATGTCATTCATAATGCTGCACAGCTCGATCAGGTCACCCCTCAGTCTTCTCTGCTCCAACGAAAACAGCCCAAGGTTATCCAACCTGCTTTCATAACTTAATTGTTTCATACCGGGCAACAACGTGATGAATGTCCTCTGCACCCCCTCCAGTGCAATCACATCCTTCCTATAATGTGGCGACCAGAGCTGCGCACAGTACTCCAGCTGTGGCCTCACCAAGGTTCTATACAGCTCCAACATGACCTCACTACTTTTGTAATCTATGCCACGTTTGATTAAGGCAAGTGCCCCATATGCCTTTTTCAACAACCCTCTTGATTTGGAGGCAAAAGCAAACATGAAAGAGTAATTCAAAGTGAAATGGAAATGCGATAACTTGAATTCCAGATGGAAAGATTAGCAAAGGAGGAGAGAGAGAAGGGAAGAGAAGGGAGGTCTGTCCACTTTTAAGCCTGATAATGTTCATTAAACACTCTACCGATACCCTCTGGCTTCACACATAGCTTGCCTCCTTGGTCCCTAATGGGCCCTAATCTTTCCCTGGTTATCCTCTTCCCATTAATATGCATATACACTATCTTGCGATTTTCCCTACTTTTGCCAGCCAGAGCTTTCTCAAATCCTCTCTTTGCTCTCCAAATTGCTTATTATGCTCCACCCTGCACTTTCTGTACTCCAAAAATGCCTCCCCTTATTTGCTCCCCTTGCACCTGCTAAAAGCCTCTCTTTTCCTTCTCATAATCTCCTGAATACCTCTGATCATCCATGATTCTCTGGGCTTGTTGCTCCGTCCTATCCCCTGAGAGGGAACATGTTGAGCCTGTACCCTCCCCATTTCGTTTTTGAACGCCCACCCCCACTGCCCCTCTGTAGATTTATATACAAGTAACTGTTCCCAGTCTACCTTGGCCAGATCCAGCATTATTTCACTAAATTCCGCTCTCCAACAATCCAAAACATTTTTTTTTCCAACGTATCTATTTCTTTGTCCATAACAAGCTTAAATTGTACAAAGTTGTAGTCGCTATCACTAAAATACTCCCCCATCACCATCTCAGCCACCTGTCGGGCTTCATTCCCCAGAATAAGGTCCACCAATGCGCCGTCCCTTGTTGGACACTCTACATATTGATTTAAAATGTTCTCCAGTATACATTTCAAGAAATCCACTCCTTCCAAGCCCTTAATACGATATCTATCCCAATTAATTTTGGGAAAGTTGAAATCACCTAATATAATTACCATATCGTTATTGTTTTTACAAACCACCGCGAATTGTGCACATATTTGCTCCTCAATTTTCCGCTGACTATCTGGGGGTCTACAATAAACACTTAACAATGTGGCTGTCCCTTATTTTACTACTAAGCTCTACCGACAAATCTTCATTCGACGCCCCCTTCAAGATGTCATCTCTCCTTACTGCAGGAGCTGCAGGAACTGACTCCTAAACTAATAATGCAATGCATCCTTCTCTTTTCCCCCTCCACTGTCTCGCCTGAAAATTCTATATCCTGGAATGTTGAACGGCCAATCCTGCCCCTCCCTCAACCTCGTTTCTGTGATGGCTACTATATCACAATTTCACATGTCAATCCTCACCCTTAGCACATCCGTTTTACCTGAAATACTGCATTAAAGTAGAGGCCGTGCAGCCTTGCCTTACTCCCATGAAACTCAGCTATACTCCCTCTGACTTGATTGTTTTAATAAATTGTGATGTGTCCGGATTCTGCTACCATTCTGTGTCCCCTTGCCTTGCCGAATTAGTTTAAACTCCTCCCACAAACAAAAACAAACCCGCCCAAAAGGAGTTTAGCCCCTCCCTGGTTCAGATGTAGACCATCCCGCTTGTACAGGTCCTATCTTCCCCATAAGCGGTCCCAATGATCCAGGAATCTAAAACCCTCTCTCCTGCAACAACCCTTAAGTCACGTGCTCATTTGCGCTATCGTCCTATCTCTGTGTTCGCTAGCACGGGCACTGGGAGTAATCCAAAGGTTACAACCCGGGAGTTCCTGCTTTTTTGTCTACTGCCTAACTCCCTGAATTCTTGATGCAAGGCCTCATTAATCTTTCTAGCTATTTCGTTGGTACCAACATGTACCAAAACCTCTACCTTATCACCCTCCCCCTTCAGGATGCCCTGCAGCCGTTCCGTGACATCTAGGACTCTGGCACCAGGGAGGCAACACACGATCCTTGATGGCCACAGTAGAGCCTCTCTGCTCCACGCACTATAGAATCGCCTATTGCTCTTGCTCTTCGTCACTTACTCCCCTCCTGAAACGGTCAGGTTGCTGTCGTGCCAGAAGATTGGCTCTATCTGCACTCCCTGGAGGAACCAGCGCCCTCATCAGCCTCCAAAATGGAATACCGATTTGCAAACGGGCCCCCAGTAGTCTCCTGAACTACCTGCCTTTTGCTTTTGGACTGCCTGTTGGTCACCAATTCCCTTCCTTCCTCAAGACCCTTCAGCTGCGGTGTGACCAACTCTCTATACGTGCAATCCACAATGCTTTCAGTCTCGCGGATGCTCCACAGTGTCCCCAGCCGCCGCTCTATCTCTAAAACCCAAACTTCCAGGACCAGCAGTTAGACAAACCTCCTGCCCACATGATGGTCCCGGGCACTGGAAAGGTTCCCGGCTTCCCACATTGAGCACGTGGATCACACCACGGCTTTGATAACTCCTGCCGTGACTTATCTTTTTTAAATTAAAACTTTTAAATCAATTACTCTCGGGCCCGTCTTTCCTGATCCTCGTTACTACAATACAGAATATACAAAGTATAAAGCACAAAAAACCTTGATATATACGCGATAATCGGACCTTACCCACTGCTTACTGTCATTCATGTGTTCCATATATTTTACCCGCTTTCATTGATGTCCAGATTTTGTTTGCCTGTGTTTATTAATCTAGGATTCGCAGTCCATTAATTCTAAGTTGCTTAAAATATTCTTAATATGTGGGAGTTATTTACGGAACTTTTTTAACTTATAGAAGCCGTTTGCTCTTATCCTTCGTTTTACTGCTTAACATAATTCCCCTTGGGAGGACTCGTCAAAATAGACTAGGCTGGTATCAATGCACAATCTATGAAAGTTATATTGCTGTGTAGTTGAAACGGCTATTTCAGTGCTTTCTTTTGGAAAAAAAAACGAGAAGAACACAACCGCTATCTCATTGCTGGTATTGACAAGTGAGAATAACCGATTTAATATAGTAGTCACTATCTAATGCACTGGCACTTTTAGCGAGAGATTTTTTAAAAAAATGCCAATCCCTTCCAAACCTCGGAAGTGTCGAAGGTCGGCCTTGGGATAACAGTGTGTGTGCAAAAGTGACGTGTTCCGGGCGAAAAAACCAACATGTGCTCCGTATAATGAAAAACGCAAGAGCAAATCTATTAAATGCGATCAAGGATAATAAATTAAACGTTACTTAAATGGACTTGAACTTTGAATTTTATAAAATTCTGCAAATAAGATTTGTGCCGACTGCAAATTGCGGGAAGTGAGAAAATGTAAACAAATGGCCTTGTGTGTAGAGTATCTGAATTTAAAACAAAAATCCCAACACAGAGTTCAAAACTGTAACTCAATTGGATTCCTTACAGGTCCAGCCACATTCAAGCCAGGGGGATGGGAGGTTTGCTCGGTAAGTGTACAGGATTTGCTGGTGGTGGTGGGGGCAGGGTCCTCGGGACGTGATCTGGCTGTCTGGGGGCGGGGGGGCTGGGGGGGGGTGGGGGCGGGGGGGGGGGAGTCGGGCAGCCGGGAGGTGGGGAGGGCAGTTGGGGTAGGGGCTGCACAGACAGTCGGGGGAAATTATCAGCCATTCGAGATGAAGGGTCGGGTCGTCGGGGGATCGCGCACGCCGTGGTGCGGGGGCAGTCGGCATGTCGTCACCCACTCTGGGGGAGAGGGTGGCCTAGTTGGGATGGGTCAGGCAGTCGGAGTGGGGGATTAATGGGTTGTCGGGTAGTCGGCGGTTCGGCCAGACGGGACGGAGGGTTGGGCAGTTTTGGGGAGGCCGGTTCGGGTCACTGCTGTTAGGTTTGGGCGCAGCCCCGAACGCGCGGGTGGTTTCCCCTGAGTGTTGGGTAGTTTGAGCATGGAGGAGTCCCCAGAGGGTGTCGGTTGTGTGTGTGAATGGTGTGGTGGGGGGGGTGGGGGGGGGGGGGGTTGGTATTTGGGTGGTGGGCGTCCCATCGGGTTCCCTGTCGGCCTTTGAAATAGTAACTCTGAAGTTAGAATTTTTATACATATTTTTTTCCCTCTGGGTAACTATTTGTATAAGACAGTTGGAACCAGCAGAATTTTCCAATTTAAATTGCAAGTTTGGCTGTTTCCTAGTGCAGGGAAATTGCCCAAAGTACATTTGAACTTCCCAGGCAATTGTTGTGCTACCCTCACCTGGGAACCTCCGGCGGGGGGCGTTAGCAGCGCATCTTTGCACTTCCCCCGTGTACACTGCCCTGGAACTCGGAGGTTACGGGCCATGGAATCCAACATCTACCAAATTGCGTGGTATCCAGCTTGTGTAACAAAATGTGACGAACGGAAATGGACTTTTTTTGTAAACATCGCATTCTTATTTAACTGGATAGAGTGACCAGCATCGCTCGGGGGAAGGTTGGGGCAGCTGGAAGAATTGGATTGTTACATGAAAAGGAAGAATGGGCCGCACTATCGGGTGAACTTGTGTAAGTGGCGTGAGAAAAACTGCTTCCATGAGACCTGATTGATCGGTCGTTGCTGGGCTTATCTTTGCACGCTTTTTTGAGCAAGGGTGTAATGTGTTCAATTTTCCAGTTGCCGGGCACCACAACTGAAAAATTATGGCTTCTGCAATAAATTTCTCGATTCCCTCAGTAGCCTTGGATGGAAATCATCCTATCACGAAGCCTTGTCAACTTTGAATGCAGACAGCCGATCCAATAACTCCTCTTTATCAATTTTAACTCTTCTAATGACTGTATCTGATCTTCTTTCACCATGGCTTCGGCTGCATTTTCATCCTTGGTAAAAACAGATGCAAAATATTCGTCAACTATCTCAGCCTTGACCACAACCTCCTTTTGTGGAAATCTACTTATTGGTTCCGAATCGGCCCTAATCCTCCTTTTAAGGAGGAACAAGATATGACAGATCAGGGGTTGGATGCCAAGAGAAAGAATGACAGTGATCAACAGGAACGTCTAAAATCCAACTGCCCAAATTCGATTCCCATATGTTAAAACATCCAGACGGATAGAATAACTGGAGGGATGTAAAATTAGTAGGACGAGAAGGGAAACCTACTGTAAAATACAATAATTGATTGAATGTCTAGGATGATGGATAAGCAGCAAAGGTCATGGACTGGGAGAATGAAGTACCTGAGTGGAAAATAAGAAAGTGTATCTGCAGTTACAATAATGGGTCGTATTATTAATCCCAGTTGAGGAAGCATTCAGTTACGGTGGTAAGGTTCTCAGGCAGGGTATACAGGGGATTTAACAGTAGTAACCCGGAAAGACATCAGCAGAGGAGTGGTGGCAATGTGTAAAGTGTGCAACACAGTAGAATGGAAAATGCAGGACCATCCTGACAAGATAGTATATGCAGAAGTCCCCCTGGCCGAAATGTTGTTGCAGTTGCCAATAAATTAAGGGATTAAGTCATCTGGGAATATAAACAGAAATAGTTCGAGTGGTGGAGGGAGTTTGGCATGTATTCTGAGGGCCCCAATAAAGGTCAACCAGCATTATCGCTTAGATAAATCTACAGAGGAAACGTCCCAGCGGACAGAGCCCATAAGCGCAAGACTAGGTTAGGCTCCCGGGGTTTTGAATAATTCTTAGGAGATAAAACCGTCAAAGTGGAGTCGCCCACCGTAGGAAAGGTAACGCTGAATTTTTATGTTTTTTTTTATTTTTGTCAGGTTTAGCAACGTTTTCTTGAGAAAATAAGTCAATAGGTACAGACAGTGCAGAGAGTTCACTCCCGTTAGGGAAGCGTTTCTCCAACCTCCTAATGAGGAACGAACACCTTGGAAGTCACTGCAGCGTATCCTAAAATTTCAAGTGCGTTTGTCCTGCTGCT
This sequence comes from Cetorhinus maximus, assembly GCF_964194155.1. Taxonomy (NCBI): domain Eukaryota; kingdom Metazoa; phylum Chordata; class Chondrichthyes; order Lamniformes; family Cetorhinidae; genus Cetorhinus; species Cetorhinus maximus. The sequence continues at coordinate 10,830,583 of NC_135913.1, read as the reverse complement.
CCTTATTTTGTCTGATTACTTCTGCTTATTTATTCCTGGTTCTCCCAATGTTTGCCCTTTATCCAGGCTATTGCTGTTCGGTGTATCCGGTACCTGCTGCGAACTTTCTCCTCATCCTCCTTCTCTCCATCCCCCTTTGCCCGTCATTAACAGCATTTAAACGAAATTTCATGTTTGTTAATCCTCCAGGCTCTTTCCTTTCGGCCCAACGGCGGTTGCCCCTTGCCTCATAATTCTGGATATTTAAGCTGTTCTCAATGTTTTCATTTATTAATTAATTTCATAATTGATATATCCGGATATTTCACAGCGCTCTTCAACTGCTCTCTGAGCTCGGACTGAGTCGCCACATGAATAAATGTGTTGGCGCAGCAACTTAAATTCCGTAGCATATAGGCAATGTTTTCAAAGATACAAAAAGAATCATCATCTAAGCCATCCGCAGCATCAAAGAAACATAAAATGTACATCAATCACAAGAGTATGAAACTGCCCGTAATGGTGAAGAGTAAAATCACAGTCTTCCTTCTGCTCTCCATCTCCTTGTCACTTTGATTCTCTCCCTTGCTCTGACCCCCTCAGTCCCTTCCGGACCCGACTGGCCACTAAAATGTGTCAGACTGTCAGAGCGTTGAGCAGCAGAATTAAACCAATTGGTATCAATGGGGTTAAAATCTTTTCAAACTTTCTAACTCCAATCCATCGAGCGTCAGTAAAATATCTTCGCTTATTGGAGCAGCGCCATGGTACATTGCCGACGATCCTCCTCCGTTTAAATCTAAAGTAGATGGGGATGTTTTTTGAAGAGAGCAAAATGCCGGTTGCTGCTAGGACAATAGCCGGACTTTTCTTGCTGCATTATTTAGATTTCAACTTCGGGCAACAAATGGCGACAAATCGATCAAAATTAAGAGCGACGGTGAACCAGACAGAACTGTCTGTAGCTGCACGGAGAAGGACATAACGAACACTACACACAGGGGTGATGTCCAGGAAATTTAATGGTAAATAATGATCATAATTCGGTTGAGTATGACCTCAGTAATAATGACCAGGAGATCCGCTGTTGCCATGGCTACCAGGTAGCGAGTGGTACAGGGAGAGAGGCCACAATTTCCATGGGACAGGATCACGATTGCCACTGTGTTAACTGTAAGAAAAAGGAGGGAAGATGGACGGGACAATACATTCTCTTTTTCTGAGGATAGGCAGAATTGAATTTAGCAACAAAAGCTTGTGCGTTGGAATCGCTTCAGAGATTAGTCAATCTCAGTTATGACCTCTACAAACCTCCAAACAGCCCATTTCCAGGTTCCTTCCCAGGCTGTTAGCACTTCCTCAGAGAGGAGAACCGCATTCACCTCGGGTATCTTGAGTATTAACTATACAAAGGTATCAGATTATTTTCCATAATATTGAAACAGTTTATACATTAAAGCGCTGCAGTCATGATCCAAAGGCTATCAGGACCATGCTTTGGAAGAAGATTAATCAGTAACAGAATTGCTGTCATTACATTTACTTAGAGTAATGTATGATGGTGCCCCACACTGAATACAACTTTGCAAAGGCAGATACTCCAGGAAATAAATGCTTACTGACGTCTTGTGTTGCACTTCAGTTGATAACCCACACAGTTCAATTTTAAAGAAACAAATAGTCTCATTAATAGTTCTGGGGTCTGGTGTTCTTCTCCAGTTAGTCACCACATTCAGTTTAATATTACATTGACAAATATCTCGGGTTGCACATTCTTCTCAGGAGTTTGCTTTGATGTTGATTCAACAGGGCACAACACTGTATTGAACTTTATCATATAGATTGCCTATGAGCTAGAAACAGTTTATGCAACAAAATATAGCTGCACATGTAATTCAGGAGATTTAATTACTTCAATTATAGTATTAGGAACTCCCTTCTAACTGCACCATGGGTTTACCTACACCACATGGACTGCAGGGGCTCAAGAAGGCATTTCTTCTTTCTCAAGGGCAACTGGGGATGGGCAATAAACGCTGGTATTGGCAGCGAAGTCCACATCCCATGAATGAATAAAATGAAAAGAATGGGTTTCCGTATAACTATGACAATTCGACCCAATGTAACATGATCACTCGCAGAATAATAGCAAAAACCAGCTCACGTACAGATTCACTCAACGCCTTTAGATTTAGGTACTTACCAGGAACACCAACTATGGCAAGGATCACATAGAATATTTTCCTGACCCATTGAATTGGTCGATGCATTTTCTGGGTGAAGTGAATCTGCTCCTTCGCGCAGCATAGCAATGTCTCTGAATTAAAACCTGATGTGATGCATTCCCTGCGAATTAAATGTATACCCTCCAGGATGCCCACGGAGATATTGATGTTGCAAAACTGTTGTGCGTTCTTTTTTCTCTCAAACTCTCTCAATCAACAGCAGCTGAACGGAAGCAGGGTCGGAGTTGGGCGATGTTTGGGATGTGGATGTATAATGTATTAATCTGATAACATTCTTTCAGTCTGTCTGATTCAGTTTAGTCAGGTATATTGGGGTGAAATGGATAAAATGTCAGTCATTCTTGTTTAATATTAGGATGGTTACTGTGTCTGTATCCCTGGAACTTTATATCAGTGCGGGAATTTTCACATTTCACTGTAATCAGAATCAGAACAAAATGCCCCAGAATGAGGCAAAAGCTGAAACCCTTTAAAGCTGAGGTATGCTCCGTTAAGAAGCTCCATTGGGATCATTCCCTAAAGAATATTTGCTGCGAATGACCATATTAATATCAATAACTCTTGCTCTGGACTCACTGAGAGGAGTGAAGAGTCAGTGAACCGAGCGGGGTGTCACCGTTGTTCTGTCCCGAATTCTCCAGCACCCGGTCTGCGACTGAGGCCTCGGCCTGTCAGGAAATGTGCTACCCCTAATTCCGCCAGAACCCTCAATTTTAAAACTGTCTACATTGACAGCTGATGATCCAAACCCCAATATTGTGTTCCTGGAGAGATCACAGCTCGACTGTTCCCCGAGTGGGAAAGATTCAATAATGATTAAACACTGAGTTTGGTTCAGTCACAGTGTCATACCTCAAACAGGGGTGTTAATGCGGCCTTTTGCGGTTATCAGAGGTTTCTAACCGTCAGTAAATCATGCAATCATAGAATGATGCAGCACCGAAGGAGGCCCGTCAGCTCTGCTCTTTTGTTTCAGATTTCTAGCACCTGTGGTGTTTTGCTTTTAGCCCATCCCCTGTCCCTGGGCTCTTTGAAAGATCTACACAGCCCTGAAGAATGTCTCGACGTTACATTTGTTTTTCTCAGTCCACAGATGCTGTCAGGCCAGTTTTTTTTTCCAGCATTTTCTGTTTTGGTTTGAGCTATACAGTTAGTTCCACTCCCCTTTCCTTTATCTCTGAAATAAAAACCTCCCAACATTACTGACTTATTGAAATCCACGATTCTACCACTTGCCCCGCTTCATTCCCTAAAATTAGGTCCAGCACCGCCCCATCCCTAGTCGGACTTTTTAAGCGCTGGTTTAAAAAGCTGTCAAGGATCCATTTTAAGCATTCTTCCCTCTCTGAGCATTTGCATTTTGTATTTCCCAGTAATTTCTGGGGAATTTGAACTCACCCAATATTATCACCCTATTATGTTTACACTTGCCTGAGATTTGCCCCCATATCTTCCCTTCTATCTCTCCCCGACTGTTTGGGAGTCTACGGTACATTCCCAGAAATGTGACTGCCAACTTTTTGTTTTTAAGCCCGACTCATATGGCCATCAGGAACATTCTAATATATCATCCCTCCTTAATGCATTAATTGGCTCCTGGATCAATATTGCGACCCCCATCTCCTCCTTTACGCCCCTCACACCCCCCTCCCTCGTCTGCCTGAAGATTCAATATCCCGCAATATTTAGCTGCCAGTTCTGCCACTCCCTCAACCATGTCTCCATGACAGCAATTAATTCATATCCCTATGCGTTAATCAACAACCTCAACTCAACTGCCTTACTCACAAAACCCCCTTCATTAAAATCAATGCCATCCAGCTTTACCGTGCTCTTTTGTACCTCGACGTGACTATAGGCGCTCTTCCTATAGGAACGTAGGGGAGATAAGTTATGCTTATGAATGTGAACAATTTAATATGTTTAGAAGAAACTCCACAACATTTTGAAACTTCCAGAAACCCACTAAGGTAAAATAAGGTTTAAAATGAAACGTGAATATTTGTATGTTCACCCTTTAGTGACGGGGGAATCCCGCCCCCTGTCATTATTCTGGCCCGCCGACTTGCATTTGTGCAGCAGCTGTTTATTATTCGGTTCAGCCCTGCCTCTCCCGTCATTGGCTCTCCATCCTGTCTCATGAACTCCGAGAAGGCAACGCATTCGCTTGTTAAAATGATAAGAGAGAGACTCTTATCCTGAAACATTGGTCCCAGGCCGAGTGTTTAGTTCACCACCCAGACGTCCCTGAGAATTACATGCAATACATTAACCTGCTTTATAAATGCCTGGTTATTGGTTGATATATGCACTCACTCATGTCAGCGTCAATGGCCTTCAAGGGTAAAGGCTTCCTCCCGTCTGCTGTAGAAGCTGTGCTCCTGCAGCTTGAGTTCGGCATGACATCACTAGTGAAGGGTGCATGTGCCAGACGGCTTACAACCAGATTTGTCTTTTCTAATTTTTTCAGTAACTCCAATTGTTCCAGTGCTAAAAAACAATTGACGCTGTTGCAGTTCCACCTTCTCCTGGCCTTGGCGTTGAAGGTTAGGGAATTAAATTGCTTCCCTGAAAGTACGATGACTGCAAATGTGTGTTGCTGCTAAAACACCATGGGGTGTGAAAACTAGACAATGTGCTTTAATTTCCTGAGCGAATTGTACTTATGTCAAATCTCCCTTCCCACTCACATTCTTGAATCCTGCCTCCAGGAGTCATCCTTTGTATGAAAATGGTTTCCTTTGGGCCCTGGAGCTATGCAATTTCGGTATGCATGGCTGGTTGATTGGCAGTTACCCCCTGAGGTTTGCCATAATGCTGGGAATAACTGCTGGTCTGTTTACAAAAGATTTTTTTTAATATTTCAATGATAGACATTGAACCATCATAAAGAGCGAGTCTCAGTGAGATCGCTGCGATTTCTCATTTAAATTCCCACACTGGTGACAAGAATAACTCAATGGCATCGATCAACCTCAAAGCTTCGAGGCTGAACTAGGCAGGCCACTATATGTCTTACAGAGCGTTAGAGCAAGGTCTTTCTTCATTCTCTCCAATGTAACATCCCTGACAAGGCCGGCATCCCCATCCCTTGAGAATGGTTAAGAGTCAACCACGTTTCTGCAGGCCAGACTGGGAAAGGACAGCAGATTTGCATCGCTAAAGGACATTTGTGAACCAGATTTTTTTTTTTTACAACAATCGATGAGATTCTAATCTGTGATAGCATTATTCAAGTTAGTTTTATATCCCAGAATTTCTAAACCGATTTTAAATTCGATCAGCTGCCGTAGTTGGATTTGAACCTGTGTCTCCTGAGCATTAGCCTCTCTGGATTACTAATCCAGTGATATGGCCAGGGAAAAAGGCCAGTTAATTGATGTAGGCCCCAGTCTCTCTGACACACTTTTTGTGAGGAATTTCTCGGGAAAGTCTAGGTCGACAACACGATGTGACCACTCAATGTGACCTGAGATCACGTAATGGAGGGAGGGTTCCACAAGCACTTAACAACTTTTCATCTTCAGACCTGCTGTCAATTGCCACCATTGCCCTCCAAGGGACCAAAAATGTCCCGCTTGAGCGGCAACTTCCCAGGGTTCAAAGCATCAATGGAAAGAGGAAAGGCACAGATCTTTATCTTGCTCCCCAGAGGAATCCAAGGGCTTTAAATGAAGAGCCGTGGAGGGATGATCCACGTGAATTTCACTACATTCAATTGCAGAATCTCTATTCACACAACTCTGTTTTCAGGTGCCTCAAACAATTCATCATAATGTGCAGGGACCCGGCAATCACACACTGTACAGGAAGCTGCTGATTTGTGGGGTGCAGCATGGAACAGAGAATGCTTACTCAGCTTGTCACACAGAGGACATGCTCGTGTCTTAGCCCAGCTGTTCGATTGGGCCAGCGGTATCTCGTTCTCTGCACACAGAATACCATTCTCCTGCCTCAGGGCATCCATTTCGGCCTGTCACACTCGGTAGCTGAACTCTGGTATGCGTGGAGATGGATAAAATGGTGTTAGACATGCGATGCTCGACTGTGCTTGTCAATTACTCTACCATGTAGGTTCGGTTGTTGCCAAATGAAGCTCAGCAGAATGTGGCTGTGAATGCAGCGGGTGAGAGGCTCTGTGTCTTATTGGCCTGATGTGGCTGTTTTCATTTTGACCGGGGGCTAAACGTTGAGGCTCAGCCTCCTGCTGCCTTTCCTCCTTCCCTCTGGCTGGATCAATTGGCTCCTTTACGTTGTCATTGTTTGGAGTGTCGGTTTTCACCAATGCTGAGCATTGCTATCTGCCACTGGTGGAGGTTGACATTGTCCTGGTTCCTCCTCCTCATCCTCCCGCTTCGCTATTATCCCAGCAAACAGCAGTCGGCTGGTCTACAAAAACTGTACCCGAGTGAAAGACGCTGTTTTCCCTTTTTCTGTGGTGTGCCGCCCCCATTGCCATGGCGTCCAGCTGAGGAGACGGCACACTGCACTTGGTCTTCACTTTTTTCACCTTCTGATCGCTCACTCCTGCAGCACGTCTGACCAGCTGCAGATCAACAGTGTGCTGAGCGATCTTCAGCTCCTTCCTAAACTCTGCAAAAATAATATTGGAATGTCTCAGAAATCAGTCAATTTTTAATGAATAGGATTGATTTAAAAGGATAGTTTCTATCATATTTTCTGCAGCTTTTAGTATCTGCCTCGGTATCAGCGCAATGATCATTGCGTGTGCTGCACTGTGAAGACAAGAACGTCAATCATGGGCCTGAGTTCATTATCAAATGGTCGACTTTGACCTATGCTCGGACGCCCAAGCACAAGAATTGGGGAAACAATTGCTCAGATTGAATTTCTAACCGGGTTTTTGGCCGTTTTACAATCGGCCTTGTTTGGCAGGTCCCCAGGCCGATTCAATTAGCTAGATTTTCCCCGTCAAATGGGCTTAAATTCACTGCGGCCTCCTGTGTGTTCAGAACCATCAGTGACTATTTTGTACTGAGAGCAGACGCGAGATCCTTGTCACAAGAATCGGTGAGAGTTTTACTTCCCAGATTTAGAGGCAGAAAAACTACAGGGGTCAATTCAAATTCACAAAGTGTATTAATAAAATTATTACCGATACTCATGCTAGTATACAATTTCAGACAAATGGTTATTTTAAGCACAACCTCACGCAGCCTGGTACGTACTCCAGTTTCTGTATTTTACCGTCTTGATCCCTCAATGTCACAGGCAATAATTTCACTCTAGAATATTCCAGTTTATTATTCTTGTTCAGATCCATCAATGATCTGCTAATACTTTATTTTGTTTTGTTATGTTAATTTATTTTTCTCATTTTATGCTCTTTTGTTCAGATTTTATTTTATGGTCTTCGGTCAGAGATTAGTTGGGAGCGATCTCACTTCAGAGTACAAAGGTTCTAGGTTCAATGCCCATCACAGAGTTTGAGTACAAAATGGTCAAGGCTGACCATCCAACCCAGTACTGAAGGAATTCCGCACTGTCTGTGGCACCATCATTCCGATTGGGCATTAAATTGAGGCTCCAACTGCCTTATCTGGTGGATATAAAATATCTAATGGCAAAAATTAAGGAAGAGAGGAGCGCACGGAAGCAAAACAGTGCTTGGGTGATCAGTTCATTGAGCGAGTTGTGGGGAATTTCGTTCATGTGCCAAATTCTGATGGTGAATTTGCTTCTTTGTCTCCAAGCTTAGTGAGTGCAACATTCTATTCCTTTATATGAATGCATTATTGACTATTATTAATTACATAAAGTAGGTTGGACAGCAACGCCAGCGCTGATGGTCTACCATGACTGCACTTTGTGGGAACTTGTGGAATGCACTTCAATCCCGGATAATCATACCTGCTAAAATTGAATGCAGCTCTGTCAACTTTAGCTCAGAGTTGCTGAACTGGGTCCTGAGTTGCGGACATCGGGCAGGTGGACAGTTAGCCTGACATTTTGTTCGAGAAGGCAGTCACAGGTCAGGGTCAGGTGCGTGTGACTGCGAGCAAGGCAGGTAAGGCGAACCTCGGCAGACGAGGCAGCCTCGGCCCCTCACGTTTCCCAATAGGAATAAACTGTTTGTTACCTGTGTGGGCGAGGATAAGGACTGCACTGCTGATGAGTAAACTAAACATGGCAGCATGTGAAGGGTGCCATTGAAATGGGGACAGTGAAGAGGAATGCTGTGGTGATATGGGACAGCATACTCAGGGTTGTATATGCAGGTTTATGCTGTAGAGAGCGTGAGTCCTGATGGCTCTGTTGTCTGACTGGTTCTAGCGTTAAGCACATATGCTCTGGGCGAGAGGGGAAGTTGCAGTTGCAGTGTGAGTGTACAGTTGTCGTGGTCCACGTTGTTGCCAACGGCATGAGGAGGAATAAGAAGGAGTTTCTGCTTAGAGAGTATGGGAAGCTCACTGTTAAATTAGAAAGCGCGATGCACAAATGGAAATAAAAGTAAGGTCAAATTGTTAGTATGCAGACGTGTCTTAAGGGTTATCATGGCTGGGCACTCCCCAGTCAAGGGTTTTCAGCATTTAGGGACAAAAGGCAAAAACGAAATGGAGGTGGGGCCGCACTATTAATCAACGATGGGATCAGTATATCGAAAGAAGACCGTAGATCAGAAAACCAAGGTGTAGAATCAGTTTGCTTGGAACTAAAAGAGGAATGGGGTAAATAATTTTGGCCGTTTATAGGCCACCGAATTGTAATCATAGTGTAGGGCATTGTAGAAAGCAGGAAATTAGATGGGCATATGATAAGGTAACACAGTAATCTTGGGGGCTTCAATCTACAACTAGACAGGTTAAAATGAATTAGCACTATTGCTGGAGAGTACGAATTGCTGGAGTGTATGTGCGATGGATTTCTCGATCAGCATGTCGCAGAACCAGCTAGCGAACGTCGTATTTTAGATATAGTATTGTACAGTGAGTAAGGGCTAATTAACAAACTCCTTGGAAAGGAGCCTTTAGTGTGGAGTGACTATAATATTACATATTTTTAAATGAAGTTTGAAAGTGTTGCATTTCAATCCGAAACTAGATCTTTAATCTATATATTATATGCTACGAAAATATGATGGGGAATATGGCTAAGGTAGATTGGAGGACAGAATTCAAATGTATGATGTTGAACAGGGAAAGGCTAGCAGTTAAAGACATAATCCGCGGTGTTCCATAAACTTGCATTCAAAGAACAAAGAGTTAAGGACAAATAAAAGTACAGCACAGGAAAAGGCACTTCGGCCTTCGAAGCCTGTGCCGATCATATTGCCCGTCAACTAAAAGATTTAGCACTTCCGGGGTCCGTATCCCTCTATTCCCATCCTATTCATGTATTTGTCAAGCCGCCTCTTAAACACCACTATCGTACCTGCTTCCACCACCTCCTCTGGCAGCGAATTCCAGACACTCACTATCCTCTGCGTAAAAAACTTGCCCCGCACATCTCCTCTATAGTTTTCTCCTCTCACCTTAAATCTATGTCTCCTAGTAATTGACTCTTCCATCCTGGGAACAAGCTTCTGACTATCTACTCTGTCCATGCCAATCATAATTTCGTAAACTTCTATCAAGTCGCCCCTCAATCTCCGTCGCTCTAGTGAGAACAATCCGAGTTTCTCCAACCTCTCCTCATAGCTAATAACCTCCAGACCAGGCAGCATCCTGGCAAACCACCTCTGCACCCTCTCTAATGCCTTCATATCCTTCTGGTTATGTGGCGACTAGAATTGCACGTAATATTCCAAGTGTAGCCTAACCAAGGTTCTATACAGCTGCAGCATGACTTCCCAGCTTTTATACTTAATACCCCTGCCAATGATGGCAAACATGCCATATGTCTTCCTGACCACCTTATCCACCTGCGTTGCCATTTTCAGTGACCTGTGGACCTGCACACCCAGATCCATCTGCCCGTCAATGCACTTAAGGGTTCTGCCATTTACTGTGTAATTCCTGCCTGTATTAGACCTTCCAAAATGCATTACCTCGCATTTGTCCGGATTAAACTCCATCTGCCATTTCTCTGCCCAAGTCTCCAACCGATCTATATCCTGTTGTATCCTTTGGCAATCCTCTTCACTATGTGCAACTCCCCTAGCCTTAGTGTCGTCTGCAAACTTACTAATTAGCACAGTTACATTTTCCTCTAAATCATTTATGTATACTACAAACAGCAAAGGTCCCAGCACTGATCCCTGCGGAACTCCACTAGTCACAGCTCTCCATTCAGAAAAGCGCCCTTCCACTGCTACCCTCTGTCTCATATGACCAAGCCAATTCTGTATCCATCTTGCCAGCTCACCTCTGATCCCGTGCGACTTTACCTTCTCTACCAGTCTGCCATGAGGGACCTTGTCAAAGGCCTTAATGAAATCCATGTATATAACATCCACTGCCCTTCCATCGTCGATCATCTTTGTCACTTCCTCGAAAAACTCGAACAAGTTAGTGGCTCACGACCTCCCCCTCACAAAACCATGCTGCCTCTCACTAATACGCCCATTTGCTTCCAAATGGTAGTAAATCCTGTCACAAAGAATCTTCTCCAATAATTTCCCTCCCACTGACGTAACGCTCAACGGCCTGTAATTTCCTGGATTATCCTTGCTACCTTTCTTCAACAATGGAACAACATTGGCCATTCTCCAGTCCTCTGGGACCTCACCCGTAGCCAGTGAGGATACAAAGATTTCTGCCAATTTCCCAGCAATCTCCTCCCTCGCCTCCCTCAGTACTCTTGGATAGATCCCATCTGGCCCTGGGGACTTATCTACCTTCATATTCTTCAATACGCCTAATACCTCCTCTTTTTTTATCTCAACACGATCCAGGCTATCTACACACCCTTCCCTAGACAAATCGACTGCTAAGTCCTTCTCTTTTATGAATACTGATGAAAAGTATTCATTTAGTATGTCTCCCATTTCTTCTGGCTCCACACACAGATTCCCACCTCTGTCCTTGAGTGGGCCTACCCTTTCCCTGGCTACCCTCTCGGTTTTTACCTATGTATAAAAGGCCTTGGGACTTTCCTTAATCCTGTTGCCAGTGAATTTTCATGACCCATTTTAGCCCTCCTGACTCCTTGCTTAACTTTCTTCATACTTTCTTTATATTCTCCACGGGCTTCATCTGTACCAAGTCGTCTAGACCTTACGAATGCTTCCCTTTTATTTTTGACTAATCTCACAATGTCGTTCATTATCCAAGATTCCTGACACTTGCCATGCTTATCCTTCATCCTAGCAGTAACATGCCGGTCCTGAATTCTAATCAACTGACGTTTGAAATCCCCCGACATGTCAGTTGTTGATTTGCCCTCAGACATTCGCCTCCAGTCTAGATTCCTCAGTTCCTGCCTAATATTGTTATAATTAGCCTTCCCCCAATTAAGCACCTTAACCCGAGGACTCCTGTTATCCTTACCCACCAGTACCTTGAAACTTACTGAATTACGGTCACTTTTCCCGAAATGTTCCCCTACTGAAATATCGATCACCTGGCCGGCACCCTATTAACAGGTCCAGTACTGCTCCTTCCCTAGTTGGACTATCTACATATTGTCTCAGGAAGCCCTCCTGGATGCAGCTTACAAATTCTGCACCATCCAAACCCCTAGCACTATTTGATTCCCAGTCAATATAGGGAAAGTTAAAATCACCCAACACAACAACCCATTGCTGTTACATCTTTCAAATATATGTCTACATAACTGTTCCTCAATCTCCCGCTGGCAATTGGGAGGCCTATAGTAAACGCCAAACATTGTGACAGTACCCTTCCTATTCCGGAGCTCTACCCATATTGCCTCGCTGCATGAGCCCTTCGAGGCGTCTTCCTCTCGTACAGCTGTGATACTCCCCTTAACCAGCAGTGCAACTCCCCCACCTCTTCTACATCCCTCTCTATCCTGCCTGCAACATCTAAATCCTGGAACGTTTATCTGCCAATCCTGTCCATCCCTAAACCAAGTCTCTGTAATAGGAATAACATCATAGTCCCAAGTACTAATCCAAGCTCTAAGATCATCTGCCTTGCCTGTTATACTTCTCGCATTGAAACAAATGCATTTCAGACCCCCTGTCCCACTGTGTTCAGTAATTTCTCCCTGCCTGCCTTTCCTCTTAGGCCTATCGGCCATATTCAATGGTTCCCAGTCACTTATTTCACCTGCTGACCTACTGCTCTGGTTCCCACCGCCCTGCCATATCAGTTTAAACCCTCCCGAATGACACTGGCAAACGTCGCATCCTGGATATTGGTGCCTCTCCAGTTTAGATGCAACCCGTCCTTCTTGTACAGATCCCACCTGCCCCGGAAGAGCTCCCACTGATCGAGATAGCAGAAACCCTCCCTCCTACACCATCTGTTGAGCCACTTGTTCAGCTGCATTATCTTCCTATTTCTAGCCTCACTGGCACGTGGCACAGGGAGTAATCCTGAGATTACAACTCAAGAGGTCCTGTTTTTATAACTTTTTGCCTAACTCCCTGAAGTCCCGCTGCAGGACCTCGTCACACTGCCTATGTTGTTAGTATACCACGACCTCTGGCATTTTCCCCTCCCCCTTCAGAATGTTCCATACCTGATCAGAGAAATCTTTGACCCTGGCACTAGGGAGGCCACATACCATCCTGGTGTCTCTTTCATGACAACAGATGCGCCTATCGTAGCCCCTGACTATAGTGTCCCCTATGACAATTGCTCTTCTGTGCTTTGACACCCCCCCCCCCACCCCTCCAACCCCCCCCCACCTGCTTGAACTGCTGTTGTTTGCCCCAGATAGGCCATCCACCCAACAGTATCCAAAATGGTATACTTGTTAGAGAGGGGGTCAGCCACAGGGGATTTCTGCACTGACTGCCTGCCCCTTCTAGTGGTCACCCATCTATCTGTCTGCACCTTGGGTGTGACCATGTCTCCAAAACTCCTGTCAATGACACTTTCCGCCACCTGAATTCTCCTAAGTGCATCCAATTGCTGCTCCAACCAGTCCATGCCGTCTGTAAGGAGCTGCAATTGGGTACACTTCCTGCAGATATAGTTGTCCGGGACACTTGAAGCGTCATAGATTTCCAACATCCCACAGGTGAAGCACTTCACCTCAGCAACTGCCATTTCTAGAACTATTTAATAAATTAATTTAGGTCCAATAATAATTCATTCCTTTAAGGTACAAAAAACAAGTAGGAAAGCATTCCAAACCATGGCTAACAAAGGCAGTCTAAGATTCTAACAGCCAAAAGGAAGAGGCATGTAAATTTGCCAAATGAATTCGTATGGTTTGAATAATTTTAAAAATCAGAATAAAGAGAGTCATCAAACTGGTAATGAAAGTGAAGATATTTGAGATTAAACCAGCGATGAACACAAAGACAAACTGTAACAGCATATATAGTTATGTAAAAAAGGAAAAGTTTAGTAAAAGTTGATAAAGTTTATTAAACATTAGTGTGTGTCCATTACAGGCAGAGAATGGATAATTATTAATGGGGACTAAGGAAATTGCAGAACACTAAACAAAAACTCTTTACCTGTCTTCAAGCAGGAGGATAGAAGAAACACTCAAGCTCCTTTCTTACCCCCAAAGCCCCGAAACATTGAGGAGAAAAAGGAACTTGTGAGATCGAATATCTGAAAGAAATTAGTATCTGTAATGAAGTTGTGCTGGAGAAATTAGTTGGTCTGGACTTGATGATTTACTATCCAGAGTCTTCAACAGTATTCAGTGATGTAGTGAAATGATGGCACCTTTGGCAGGGTCATCCGCTGGAGACATGGGCTACCATAGAAAGAAATCAGTCACTATTTGCAAGTAATATTTGGCATAAGTTAAAATGAGGTGCAGTAATTTACAGAGGTTTAAATGAATGCCATTGTAGTATTGATGGTTAAGATCTGAGCTCGGATTAATGAGCCTGAATCCTTTGATTGTGAAGCAGATTGAGAAGTCATCAAAGCTGCCAGTGCCTATTTTTTTCCTATTGACCTACGTACATTTGTTCGAGCCAACGATTTATAACAGCACAAAAGGAGGAAATGTACCCGATAGTATCCATTTGGTTCTCAATGTAAGAATCCAATCTGTTTCATTTTTCCTTTCTGTCCTTTTACGGGACATGCTTATCTAGCTCAAGTATATATCCGAATTCATTTATAAATCATTGTTCACACTTTGCTTATAGGCATCGAGGTCTAGTTTATTATGTTGGGAAGTTACAATAAGTCTCATATTTTATTTCGGAATTTATAGTGATTTAGAGTAATAGTCGGATGTTCATATGTGTGTGCATGTGTGTGTGAGTAACTTAATTGAATTAATCTCGGTGATTTGATCTAAGAGGAGAGATTAGGCTTGCAATTTTAATTACATAAACATGTTGAAGTTTAGAAACATAGGTGTCAAGGGAACATTTGCATGGTGAAATAAACCAGGCTAGATTGCTTTCAAAGCAGGAGTGAGATGTGTCACCTATCCAGGTGGGGTTTGGAAAGAGTGTGTTTATTTTTCCCAAAGATTACTGGTAGCACTTAGTTCTCTGAGATGATTTCATTATGAGGGGGGTGTAATGTACAAAAGCACAGCGCAACAATGGGTCTTTGTATTCTAAGAAGATAGGTATCAAGAACGAGCAAGTCTGTGTGTAGGGGAAGGCATTTTAAAAATGTGTGAAAAAGCGTTCAGCATCTATGCCTCAAATCGATGTCTTCAAAAGGTGAAGGTAAGATAACTCACTTGAAATTCGACTTGTTCAGGGTATCATGTTTCATTGCCTAGGTGTTTAATAATATTTGTGCCTCACTGTTGCCTTAACAAAAATGTAACTGGGAGTTAGATTGTTTCGGTGATTTCGAAGTCATCATAGCTATAATTGGTAGACATATGCATGTATTTAAAAATCACTTCTGTTATTAATTAATGTTTAATCTAGTTTTGTAAAAACTTCTAAGACTTGGTGATTGTGTTACTACTGAGTTCAAGGCACACATCTCGACATTTATACAAATTGAAAATTAGTTGTGATAGCTGTTTCCTGGAATTGAACAGTTCTTGTATTTACCATCGGCTGTCATAACAATTAGCACCAGGTGAATTTTAAAAAAATATCTCTTCCTAAAATGCGCACTTTATCTTCTGGAGAAAAAAACCCTCAAGTTTATACTTTCTTATCCTTCAGTACCAACAACTCAATGTAAGTCTTGTTTTTATGTACACTTTCACACTTGTCATTCTCTTGCAAACTTTTATCAAATCTCCCGTCAATTTCCTTGAGAACAACCCGAGCTTCTCCAAAGTAACCGAAGAGCTTTAAGACTATTGATGGAAGAGTCTGGAAAATCTTCGTTGCATTGTCGCAAAGACCCTCACACTCTTCCTAAAGACCAGAAATGGATGCAATGCTTTAGTTGGTGGCTTTGGCAAGGCTTTATAAATCTACAGCTTTATCCTTATGTCATTGCAAATAATCCCGCTATTTCTGAAGCACACGATCGCATTAATATGGCTCACTATCCGCTTGGCATGTCCAGCAGCTTTCAAATACATTTTTCAGATTGAACGACAGTTCCCTCTGTACCTGAGCACGATTCATAAATGTGCCATTATATATATTTTGTAGTTTTGTATTCATTCATGTGATGTGAGCATTACTCGCGTGGCCAACATTAATTTCCATTCCTAATTACTCTTGAGAAGCTTGTGGTGAGCTGCTTTCTTGAGCTACTGCAGTCCATGCGGTGAAGCTAAACCCACATTGCTGTTACGGAGGTGGGTCCCGGACTTTCACATAGGGCCAGTGAAGGAAGAGTGTTATTTTTCCAAGTCAGGATGGTGAATGTCTTAGTGGGGAACTTCCAGTTGTAGTTTTTCCATGCGTCTGCTGCCCTTCTCCGTATTCTAGGTGTCAGCTGCCGTGGGTTTGTAACGTGCTGTGTAATGAGCATTGGTGAGTTCCTGCAGTGCTTCTTGTAGATGGTAAAACTGTTGTTGTGTGTGGCTGGTGGAAGGAGTAAATGTTATTGGAAAGGGTGGCAAACAAGTGGGGTTGTGCCAAGCTCCTTGAATGTTGTTGTGTCTGCACGTATCCAGGCAAGTGGGAAGAATCCCATCAAACCCCTGACTTGTACCTTGCAGATGTTGGGCAGGCATTGGCGAGGGAGGAGGCGATTTCCCCGCAGAAGAATTCCTAGCCACTGGTTAGCTCTTTTTGCCACAGTGCGTATATGGCTAGTCCAGTTCAGTTTCTGGTCAATGACAAGCACGAGGATGCTGATGGTGGGGGATTTAGCGATGGTAATGCCATTAAATGACAAGGGGCGCTGGTTAGATTCTCCCTTATTGGAACTTGACATTGTATCGCACTTGTGTGGTGTGAATGTTACTTGCCACAAGTCAGCGCAAGCCTAGGTTGTATCAAGGTCTTGCTGTATAGACGGCTTCAGTGTTTGAGGAGTAGTAAATAATGCTGAAAATTGTGCAATCATCAGTCATCATTCCCAATTATAAACTTATGATGGAAGGAAGGTTGTTCATGAATGAACTGAAGAGGGCCGGGCCTATGAATCTATTCTGAGGAACTCCTGTAGTGGTGTCCTGGAAATGAGATGATTGCCCTCCAACGACCATAGGCATCTTCCTTTGAGCTAGATATGACTCCAACAGTGGAGATTTTTAACTCTGAATCCTGTTGAATCCAATGTTGCTAGGGCTCCTTGATGGCACACTCTGTCAAATTTTGCGTTGATGTCAAGGGCATTAACTCTTGCCTCACCTTTCCTTTTCAAATCTTTTTTTCCATCTTTGAATCAAGGCTGTAAGGAGGTAATGAGCTGAGTGACATTGGAGGAACCCAAACTGATCCTCTGTAACTAGGTTATTGCTAAATAAGTGCTGCTTGGTAGCAAAGTTGGTGACTAGTTCCATCCCTATATCGATGGTGGAGAGTAGATAGGGCGGAAATTTTCTGGGTTGGATTTGGCCTGTTTTTGTGTACATGACATACCTGAGCAATTTTCCAAATTGTCGGTCCAGTGCCATTGTTTTATCTGTACTGGAAAAGCTTGGCTACAGACGCAGGTGGTGCACAAGTCTTCTGTACTGTTGTCAGAATATTGTCAGGTTCCATCGCATTTTAGTATCCAGTGCCTTCAGACTTTTCTTGATATGACATGGAGCGAATCGATTTGGCTGAAGACTGATATCTGTGATGCTGGGGACTTCCGGAGGAGGCAGAGATGAATTAGTCTTTCGGCACATCTGCTGGAGATGGTTGCAGGTGCTTCAGCCTTATATTTTGCAATGATCAGTTGGGTTCCCCCATCATTTTGATGGGGTTATTTTTGGAGGCTTCCTCGCCAGTAAGTTGTTGAATTGTCCACCACCATTCATGACTTCATGTGGCAGGACTACAAAACACAAATCTCGTCCATCGTTTGGGGAATCGCTTCGCTCCAAATAACGCTGGCTGATTATACTGCTTGGCACGTAAGTCTTATATTTTGTTGCTTCATCAGTTTGACACCTCATTTTTTGTGACGCCAGCTGCTGCTCCTGGCATGCCCTCCTTCACTCTTCGTTGAACCAGGGTGACCCCCTGGCTTGATGATAATGGTAGGTTGGGGAATATCCTGGGCTTTGTGGTTACAGATTGTGGTTGTGTGTTATTCCGCTGATATTTCACGCTGCATGCTGTCTCCATAGCCATTCTCCTAAAATCCATCATGTCACCCTCCTGTGCATTCAATTACATTGAACATTTTTCCACCCGTTCTGTCAGCATACCATGCCCAGACGGATTTTTGATCTAGAGGGAGTCAAAGATTCCGGTGGAAAAAAACGCAAGCGGAGTTAAGGCCAAAGTTACATTAGCCATCTGCTCAGTGAATGGTTTGGAGCAGCGTGGAGGGCCCGCATGGCCTGCTTCTGCGTCTCTTCCTTTTGATCTTATTAGTATATTATGATCCCGTTAATTTCGATTGTTACTATGCTTTCTGACTGCCATACCTCCACGTATGATATCCACGCTGGCAATTACCCTTCTTTGTCATGACCCCCAATTTCATTGAGTAGCTTTTTAGAAGGTACACTGTCAAACTAAAAAACGCATGCAGCCAAAATACAGCACATTGCCCTCAGTAATCTTCTTTGTTGCCTTATCAAATAAAAGCAATTTGATTAGTTAGTCATGGCCTGACTTACCTGTCAGTAAAGTTGCACTAGCTGGCTTGGGTTTGGTAGAAATAGCTTAGCACAGTTGTTTGAAAAAAACCACGTCACATCTTTTCAATTTTAAATCTTCTTAACATTACTGGCATTTGGGAACCATTTAAGATTATACTAATCTCTTATATGGGCCCTGCCAAGACTCCAACAATTGTATTGACAACTTTTGCTTCAGGTCTTGCCGAGCCCCTAGTCAAGCTGCTCCAGCACCGCTACAACACTGGCTTCTACCCTGCAATGATGACAATTTCCCAGGCATGTCTTGCACAAAAAAAGCAGGGGGAATTCAACCAGTCCAGTTACTGCCCCAAAAGTCCAAGCTCCATCATCAGTAAAGTAATGGAAGGGGTCACCAACAGTGTCGCCAAGCGGTGCTTGCTTAGAAATAACCTGCACACGGATGCAGTTTGTGTTCCACCAAGTTTACTCAGCATCTGAACACATCGCAGTCTTTTTCAAATATGATAAAAGAGCTGAAGACCAGGAGTGCGACGAGAGTGACTGGCCCTACCGCCCTGTCTACATCTTATACTATTGTGCTTCTCTGATCTGACAGTAAATTCTTAACCAGGAGCGATTTTATGTTAAGTCTCCTACCAGCAGCCGTGGTCGTAGAAGCTAGAATATTCTTACTTAAAGCTGCTGCAGTTATAAATTTGGCCTGATCATCACCTCTCTAGACAATGATGCACGATCCTTCAAGGACCCTGGTTGAATGCTTGCCATATTTGTCTAACTACGGTAGGTTCTTGGTGCAGTAGCTCCTGCTGTAGGCAGAAGACTCTCCTTGTCTTTAGGACTGTCTCTTGAACCTCCTTGGCAGCACAGGGAATTGCGTGCAAATTTCTTGGCCCAGAGGCCAAACGACACTGGCAGGTTGGATCTCTATGTTAAAAGGGTCGTTGGGAAGTAGTTGCTTTAGCGCAAAGGTGTTTTCAATGGTGCGGGCGCCTCAGTCCTCCTCACCATTGGAACATGAAAACCTTGGAGAGCTGGTATGTTCTTGAAAACCGGAATGGATGGAGAATTGAGTGAAGACCTCTTTAGATAATTGCCGGCCATTATGGGACACAACCTGGTGGACACTGTGATGTCTTTCAAATTCTTCCTTCAGGGACTTAACGCTCACCTCTCTGGTCGTCCTGTGTAACTGCATCACTTTGATTCACTGGGAGAAGTCGTCCACCGCGATGAGGTGGACTTGTCTTTATACACGAAGAAATGGATTCCTAAACATTCGCACGGTCTGGCAGGTAACTGTGGGCGGATAAGGGGCTCTCTCTCTCTCTCTCTCTCCGGACTGGTTTCCGCAGCACACAAACCAAGCACTTTGAGATGATTCCTTCATTTCAGACACCACACTGCAGACTGCACCCGTGCTCTCCACTCTGTAATGCCCCGGTGGCCTTGGTGGATTCTTTGAAGAACCTCTGGCTGAAGGGAGACTGGAATGGCCAGTTCTACACTAGCAGATCATCTATCACAGCGAATCGTTTCTTCTATTCAGAACGAACATTCATGATGTTGCCAGTTGTCCTCAGCTGTGGCCATCTTTGTAGACTGTAATGGTGGATTTGGACACACTCATCTTTCCACAACTGCTCGTGGTATGTTTGCTGAAGCTTTCCAGAGGTAGTTGATAATAGTCTTTTGACCAATTGTGAACCAGACTCCAGGTCGTCGACCCGGTTGACATCGTGTGCCGAAGGTAGGTCGCCTGTGTCTCTTGATAGTGTGGCTGCAGTCGTTGGTGTTTCTGTTGAACTGATGCTGTATTGTATGCAAAATTATTGAGGTGCAAGCAGAATTTCTGAAATCTGGGGACATCTTCTTAGGTTCCTTCTCACGATATTCAGGTTAACAATGGAGTCAAGGAACATCAAGCAAGTCCACTTGGCTGCCACAGCTTCCTTTTGTATAAGTGCATAGTGTGTCTCTGTGTCGGACATTAATACACTTATTGGCGGCATCCATCAAGCTGCACCTGGAATAAACTGCTGCTAGGCCTCTCGCCGCGGCATCCACTGCTATTTTAGTTGACAGAGATGGGTCGTAGCCAGCCAGGGTATCTGGTGAAAGCAGCATCTCTTGATGTGACTGCATTCTTGCTCTTGTGCGCACCACAGCACAAGGCCTGGGCCTTTTTGAACATATGTTAGGGGAGCTCTGTAACCTGGGTCAGGGGGTGCAGAAATTTCGCTAAATGGTTCACCATGTCCAGGAACCTTCCCAGATCTGGAATGGATAGAGGTATCGGAAAATCCGTAATTTCCTTCGTTTTGTGTGAGTTCACCACGATGCCTTCGCTGCTCACAATATGACCTTAGAACTGAATAGAGGTCATCGAAAACAGACAGTTCTCATTCAGTGTCAGCCCTGCTTCCTGAAGCGTTCTAAAACAGATGTGAGCCTCAAGTCGCGTTCCTCAATTGTAATACTATGGACAAGAACATCATCCGTATGACAGATAACATCCTATAGAACATGTAAGATCACCAACATTGTGTGCTGAAAAACCTCGATGCTGGGGTAATACTGAAGGGCATGCGATTGAAGCAGGTTTCGCCAAATGGAGAGATAGGGCTAGTCAGAAAATTGGATTGCTCATCTAGTGAAAGTTCCCAAAAGCCACTGATAGCATCGAGCTTCAAAAAAAATGTGCTTTTGGATAGTTTGTCAGGCTGCCGCCCAGCAAAGACATCGGGTTGACTTGTCTCACCACCAGCTTGTTGAGTTGTGGAAGGTTGACACAGATATGAATGAAGCCCTTTGGCTTTGGAACTCTGTCGGCTGAATGACGGGCCACATGGCCCCCATTTTAGTCATCTCATTCAGTTGTTGTTTCAACTGCTTTATAAGCGTGTTCGGAATATTCCGTGGCGTGAGCAAGCACACGGAATTGGCATCATCTCTCAATATAATGCTGCGTAAAATCTTCAGTCATCTTAATTCAGTGAAAACTTTTCAAAACTCTTTCTTAAAATTAGAACGAAAATCTTGCTGGCTGATCTCTTTTTTTATGGAGGCTAAGGTCGACAAAGGCTTTCCTGCTGAGGTGGATTATTATTGCTTTTTTCGACTGTCGTGTTCAATTATTTTCTGCTGTATTTACTTGGTTTGATATTGGAGTGTTGCGTGCAGTATAGCTTTAATTGGGTGCTCATTTACGGATGTTCTGTACAGCTATAGTGTATGTGGCCTCAGATGTTGCTTCACCAGCTATGGATCCTTATCTTAGAGGACTATCGCACTGGCTCCGATGGACAATTTGAAGTTGGTGAGGTGAATGTTTTGAGAGAAGTCAGCATTCCTAAAATAGGATCTGGGATCCTTTGGATACTTAATGGAACTCCTTCCTGGTGTGACAAATCAATTGTTTGAGATTCTCCGCATGACAGAATGTCTTAGCTTTACACAGCATTCCAAAGTGCTCCAGCACAGCCAGTTGCTGTTGAAGTACTGCCAAGAGATTTCTGGACATTGTTTTCACCTGTGAGGTCTTTTGGCTCCATAATGGTGACATGTTCTCCCAACAGCCCGTGGTGTCTTTGGGTGTTGCCTTCCTTGGACTGGTGTCTCCCTGCCTTTTGCTTCTTTGTAAGCTGGACAGTTGGATTTGCTCTATTTCATAGATTAACTTTGTCATTTAAAATGAAGCAGTGTTTTTGACAGGTTTCAGCTTTCCTAACTATTTGGATGGCTTTTTCTACGTCTAGTCTTATTTTCCCTATATGGGAAGGGACAGCATCAACCACTCTGGCTATTATGTATCTGTGATGGCCTCTGGCTTACGATAACTGTCGTCACAGACTTTAGTCCATCTGTATAACTCATTTATTAAAAAGTTAACGGGCTCTCCAGCTTTTTGGACCTGCTTGTTGAAGTTTCCTCGCGCTAAAATTTTATTGCTTCTTAAATTACAATATGTATCGAAGGATTTCAGGGCCTCGTGAAATTTACCTGAAGATTCATTTAATTCTTGCCTCAAAATGACGTAGTCAAATGTCATTCATCCTGAATACAATTTTGCGTTCACTTCTTCAGCCTCTGTGTCCTTACCTGAAGCTGTGTATGCCTTAAAAAATGTCCGCCAAAGCAACCAATTGTGCGCCTGATCTGCCCCTTGGATAAGTAAAGATTGGCCTGGTAGTGTTGATTTATTATCCATGTCTATTCGTTTTTCAGCAGAGTGCAGTATAGATTTAATTGCTGGCGCACTTTTAGAAGTTGGCGTTCAGTAACCGGTTTTTTTCACATCTTCCGCGCTAGTCTGGTTTTGGCGGGTTCCTGCGCGATCGCGGACCCGATCTCAGAGCGATTTATTATCTTTGCAGCAAGCCTTTGAATCGACCGTTTGGTCTTTCTCGACGCTTTCCGAGCGTATTTCCCCGAGCAAAAGTGATTTGCGGTTTTCACTGAAGCGTTAGACGTGTTTTTTTTTCCAAGTGATTTAGGCCGACGACTCGGGGGCCCAGCTGGACGCGGGGATTAACGAAATCGATTGTTCTGCACAATTGATGCCCTGAATACTTTTAAAGACCAGTTCAGCCTTTGAACTGCGTTTTAAATATTGTTTGGCTTGCTCGC
Source organism: Cetorhinus maximus (assembly GCF_964194155.1). NCBI lineage: Eukaryota > Metazoa > Chordata > Chondrichthyes > Lamniformes > Cetorhinidae > Cetorhinus > Cetorhinus maximus. The sequence goes on along the minus strand of NC_135913.1, from coordinate 10,807,526 downwards.
CCTTGCGAACTGGCGAGGCTCATTGACTCTGCAATGGATGGGATTACACAATGACCCAAGACGTGCTCTGGTGGAATCCTTAATTTGCATAGTGGATCTCCCTTTTGCCCTTGAGCCTCCAGGTACGCAATAGAGTTTCTCCTTAGGCGTTCTCCAGATGTTCCCTTCAGTTCTGTTGGCTTCAGGCAGGTCAGAACGGGGCTCCTTTATTATTTGTTTTAGATTTCAGGGTATTTCCCCAGCTTCTCTTGAGCTCTGGGTTCGGTAATTAGTTGCCACCATGTTGTAATGGTTCTGTACATTCGCCTCAGGAAGAAAGTTCAGACTGTTAAACAGTCAGTTGTTATTGGGAATGCATCGCCATATACGTAAGCACCAGAGTAGAACCAGCTAAGAACTATCTCCATGTTTTTTTTCTACACAGGTTTCTCTTCCATGTCTGTCCCATGCCCTAAACTGTCTGTCCCATGCCCGAAACTGTCTGTCCCAGGACTACTGTCATGTGATTCTACATGAGACCGTGCGTGGCGCTGTTTTCCAGTCCCACATTAAACCTTACTATGGCATGTAACCATATTCCACATTTGAACTTAGTTCCATCATGTCAGCCATTAATATCGACTGTACATAGCTGAGACGCAAATATTCATCCATCTGGCACCGCACTAATTGCAGCCTGCCAAGTTGAAAATGTCTCTTTCCTTCCTAATCTCTGTTGTCGGCCCAATAACCAATTATTTTTCCATGCTAATATATTACGCTAAATCCCATAAATCCTAAATTAGTGTCAGCACCTTTAAGATTATAAAACGGATGCTCTCTGAAAATCGAATTTTAACATTCACTTGTGTTGCCCTTATGCTCCACATAATTGAACCCTCGAAAATTCTGATAAGATTGCCACACTCAATTTCTCCTTCACGAATCTATGTTGAGTTTATTGGACTACATTATGATTTTCCAATCGTTCTATTTGCACAATCCGAATAGAAAAAAATATCGCTTTGCCTAGCAGTGATGTTAAGCTAATAGACCCTCGATTTCTTTCTTGCCCCCTTCCTATATATTCGGGTTTCTTAACTTTCAACCCTTGGGAAATGTTCTGGATTCTAAGTAATTCTGAAAGATCGAATCCAATGCATCCGCTATGTTTGCAGTACCTCTTCTGTAAAACTCTACTCTCCAACCGGTAAGGTCTGGGTGATTGTTGGCCACTTAGTGCCATGAATGTCTCCAGTACTATGTTTTTGCTGATGCAGATTTCCTCAAGTTCCTTATATTCACTTGATATTTTGATTCTGGATCGTTTCTGAGGCATCTCCGCATTCCGCATTATATTTCACATTTAATCTGTGGGTCAATGTTTAATCTCGCAATTGATTCTTTTTTCCATCTGCACAATTTATAGAAACGTTTAGAAACTTTTTGAAAGATAGCAGTTGGTGCAATATCGCATTTTCTTTACTCGACCCTTGTAAATTTTAGGTCCCGTTTTGCTGAACTTTAAAAGCTTTCCATTCCACTCAGCCAGGCGACATTATGCTATCTTCAAATCTCATTTTCCTTATGGTTACTCCACTTCTCTTTTGTTGTGTGGCTGATGAACCTTAAAGGAATGTATACGTGTTTAAAATTGTGTAGTCATTATTTTAATTATAACTGTTGTTTATCCTGAATCATATGCTTAAATTCCCTAAGTACATTTGACAGCTCGCGTTCCAGTGCAATTTGTTTGCTATTTTGAGAGTCATCATCCGAGATTCAGGGTAAATCACATGACTTCCGAAAACAAAATCTTACGTTCGACCATATTATTTTCACTCTTCCTTAGAACTCATTTTCTGTAAGGTTATTAATTAAACCTTCCTCATTGCACACTACTAGTTCTAAAATGGATCTGAACTAGGTCCAGAACCCTTGTTGGGCCGTAGACATACTGATGCACAAAATTATCATGTATACGTTGAGACACATTTCCTCTGGGATTCCTTTCTGTTGATGAATTTCAATGGCAGGAGTTCCGTGGACTGACTTGTTCAATTTTGACACTGCTGTTCTGAATGCACTGAAGCGGAAACAGCTGTTTGTTTGTTAAGCGCCTGTAACTAACGCGAAATGTTGTGCAAGCTGCTTTACTAATCTGGAAACGAATTGTATTATAAAGGTGATCTCATAAGGATCGCAGTTAAATTCCAATGGGAACTGCAAAACAGGGCTGTACGCGAAGATTCTTCTGAAGAATGGAGCGGCCAATAATTCTACAGATCAAGGATATTTACTATCCCGTGCTCGTAGCCATTGGCACTCCTGGTAAGTCAGTATATCCTGCTGTCTGATAGCTGTTGAATATATGATTATGTGACAGAATGAGATTCTCCTCCTTAGCTCATTTATCCGGGCCGATAACTTTGTCAATATGCGCGGAAAATTTAGGAGCCCATCTCTAGCTGAGGGGCTCTGCTGCTCGGCAGATTAGGAGAATAGGTTTCCTCGCTTTAATAAGAGTGGTCGAGGCTGATTTGCGTCACTCCAAAATTTGGTAGATTATTAAGTGAATTGTATGTTTTTATTCATCCCTGGAATTCTGGCAAGCTCAGCATTTTTTGACGATCGGTGATGGTTGATATGTTGATCGCTGACTACTTTAACTTGATTCTTCTTCTGACTGTAAACTTGTACAGTCAACAGAGGCCTTGAATTTTTTTAATCAATATTTTTGTTGCTCCCAAACTTTCGGCTGGAACATTTTTACTTTTCGAACAGCAGCCGCTCAGTTTCCGAGCAGCTCCCTCCCGCGCCTTGTAAACAGAAACAGAGCAGCGTTTTCAATTATTTTGAACGATATTTATTCTCTTCTCAATCTTTGATTTGGACTGTTTTTTTTTCTGTTTCTTGTTTGGAAATTATATTGAACGTTAATAGCATCGATTGCCGCTCGCACGATGCTAGTCTCCACGTAAATTGCCGGAACGAAATGTAAAATTCAGTCATTTGCACCGAGGGCCTGAAGTGGGAACTCAGAAAATGGGGGTGGTAGACCTTACTGTGCAAGCTCCAGGAAGCGATGTTTTAGCGCTCACAATTTAGCAAAACAATTGTCTATTCATATATATGTAAGATAACTGTTTTACTACAGGCTAAATTTAAAACTAAGTTATAGAACCATCCAATGTTTAATATTAAGAACTTTCTTTCCCCAGAACTGTAATGCTGCTGCTAGGCATTCGTATCGCATTGTTTCCTTTTCAAACTTGCCTTGTCAATGACACCCACTCCCTAGCTTCCTGAATCCGATTCCGACTACATACCTGACGCCCTAATCTGTTGTAGCCTGTGCCAGGTGATATTGTTTTCTTTCTTCAGGTGAGGTCGTACTTTTCACGGTCACCCCTCTCCTCAAAAAGGTCATTTTTACCCAGAGTCCTGCCCCATCTCCAAAACCCATTTCCTCTGTAAAATTTTGAAATGCATTGTTGCCTTTTGAATTTTGAGCATATATTTTTCAGAATGCCATGCTTGAATTCCTCGAGAAAGATTTCGCCCCAACCACATACCAAAATGTATTTTTATCAAAGTAACACATTACATTCTATGTAACTGTAAAAGTTTATGCCGAGCTTCCTGGGCCTACCTTCAGACGCAGTTGACCAAGCCATCCTGCTCCAACATTCTACATTGTCTTGTGGTGAACTGCACTGCACTCTCTTGGTTCTATGGGAATGGACTGATTGATTACGGGAAAATTTTGATCAAATAATTTGGAGGTTTTTTTTCCAAAGAGCTAACAGAGGCGGTTGATGACGACAATGCTGTTGATATGGTGTGCATGGACTTCAAAAAGGCATTTGATGCTATCTCATCAAACAGACTTGTGGGAAAGGTAGCAGCTCATGCAATAAAAGGGACAGTCGAATTGTAGATACAGAATTGGCTGAGGGAAAGGAAACAGAATGTTTTGCTGCATGTGTTTTTTTCGGTCTGGAGGAAGGTTTGTATTGGAGATCCCTAGGGATCAGCAAGGGGACAAAAATAAAAATACCAGGAAAAACTCAGCAGGTCTGGCAGCATCTGCGGAGAGGAACACAGTTTACGTTTCAAGTACGTATGACTCTTGAACAGAACTCGAAACGTTAACTGTGTTACTCTTCGCAGATGCTGCAAGACCTGCTGAGTTTTTCCGGGTATTTTAATTTTAATTTTTGTTTTTGATTTTCAGCATCCGCAGTTTTTTTGCTTTTATATCAGTATGGGGACACTTGGTTTCCCTGACATGTGTTAACGACCTTTGTGTACATGACAAAATTCCAAACGTTGCAGATATATAAAACCTTGCGGTATTTTGAAATGTGAGGAGGATAGTTAGAACATCAAAGGGAGTAGAATAGTTGGTGGAATATCCATACAGGTGGCAGATTATGTTCAATGCAGAAAATTGTGCATTGATTCATTTTGATAGGGAGAAGGGTGATATACAATAAAAATGTACAGCACTAAAGGGTGTGGAGGGGCAGAGGGACTTGGGTGTATATGTTCAGAATAAATTAGTATTGCTGATAAAGGACATGTTGTCGAAGATTTTTGCCTTGCAATCATCAGGACAATCGCAAGAATACCAAAGTCAAGGGAGCAACAATTGATACTGTACGATACGAGAGTCCTGAATGGTTGACAGGTAGAGTCTGAATGGTAGAGGCGTTGCTTGGAAAATGCACCAGCTAATGGTGACTGATGGTTACCTGCGAAGCATTATTTAAAATTATAAAACACGCAGCTTGGCTCTCATTCTTCAAGGCATTACCCCGCGGAAAGGACGAGCGAATGGCAATGACTTATTTTGTTTAGCTGAAACAGGCGCTATGAGTGCACATGTTCTTTCTGTCTGAAAAGAACAGGGTCCTGTGTATTGATACACTGCAATCCCGACTGACAATCTTAATTTGGTTGTCAGCCTTATACTTAACACGGTGAGAAATATTTACCAAATGCTGACCAATCGCAGAATCACATCTTATTCTAACACTGTGTTTTGAGTTTTGAAAAACAGGCTGTTTCGTACCGTCAGCATTTTCGCCTTGCGAACAGCAGAAGGAATATATTGTTTGATACGGGGCCTGCCGGATCGTATCAAACAGAATGTTGATTCTGCTGTGCGCGCCGGCAAGGTGCAGACTGCACCCAACCAGGCAGTGTTTGAAGAACTCCTAATACAGTGTCCAACATGAGATGTGATTCTGCAATTGGACAGCGTTTGCGAAAATTTACCCTGACATTGGTATTCTTGCGAATGCCCTCAAGAGTGCAAGACGAAAAGCTTCACAAAATGTCTTTTTTCAACAATACTCAAATTCTGTCCTATCAAACAAATATTTGTTCATGAATTATTGAAGGTGGCAGGACACGTTGACAGTGCAGTGAAAATAGCGTACAGTATCCTGGGCTTTATTGATAGAGTACAAGAGCGAGGGGTTAATGTTGCACTTGTAAAAGGCCTCAGTTCGGCGTCAAAGACAGGATTGCGTCCAGCTCTGGGCGCTTCAGGAAGGATGAGAAGGCATTACAAAGGCTACTGAATAGATTCAAGAGAATGGTTCCAGTGATGAGGGAATTCAATTCTGAAGAGAGATTACAGACTTTAGGATTGTTTTCCATAGAGAAAAATAGATTGACAGCAAGTTTGACGGAGGCATTCTAAATCATGAGAAGCCTGGGCGGAATAGATACAGATAATTTGTTCCATTTGTGAAAGGATCGAGAACGAGAGGGAACAGTTTTGATGTAACTATTAAAGAAGCAAAAGTGATATGAAGAGAAACATTTTGATGCAGCCTGTGTTCGGGTTTGGAGTGCACTGCCCGAGACTTTGGTGAATGTGATTCCACTGAAGGACTCAATGTGATTTATCTGAACAGGAAGAACGTGCAGTGTTACGGGAAGAATGGAGGAGGGGAGAATGATACTAGGTGAGCTGCTCATTCGGAGAGCTGGTGCAACCACGATGGGCCCTAACAATCCCGTGATTCAATGTGATTCTTTTTCATTTAATTATAGCCAGAGTATAGGTTGCAATGGTTTCTCTTCCCGCATCTGCGTCCATACTTCTGATATCGAAAGCACTCCAAGGATTTCTAACTGCCGGCTTCCTATGTCACATCAACATGCTGCCCCTCGTCGAAAAAACCCTAGAACGTAACAATTGTTTTCAAATGTACAGGGACTCCATCAGGAGCTCACCAAGGCTCCTTCAGCAACATCTTCCTAATCAATGGCCATCTAGAAGGACAAGGACAACAGACACGTGTGAACACTACCACCTAGAATTTCACCTCCAAGCCACTGATCGTCCTGACTTTTAAATATATCGCCATTCCTTCAATGTCGCTAAGTCAAAATCCTGGAACTCCCTCCCTAACAGCATTGTGGTTGTACCTACACCACATTGGACGCAGCGGTACAAGAAGGCGGCTCATCATCATCAGCATTTAGCGATGCGCAATAAATGCTGGCATAGCCAGCGAATCCCACATACTATGAATGAATTTAAAAAGTACACTGATGACACCCAGCTCTGCCTCGCAATCCAACGTCTCGATTCCTCCACCTCAACTAAATTATCAGGCTGCTTACCCCACCCACATTCAGTACTGAATGATCAGAAATTTCCTCTCATTAAATATCGGAAAGGTGGAAGCTATTGTTTCCGGTCCTTTTAAAGCTCCATTTCCTAACTTTGACTCTTTTCCCCTGCTGAGAAATTGTCTGGGGCTAAACACGACTGCTTGCAAACTGCGTGTGGGAGTTAATATTGAGATTAACTTTTGACCATATATCCCTTCCATCTCGTAACCGGTATTTATCCATCTCCGCAACATTGCCCAACTTTGCCACATCTCAGCTGATCCGCTGTGCAAACTTTCATTCTAGCCTTTGTTAACTGCAGACTTTGCTGCTCCAATGCACACCTGCCCCTCCTCCTACATTCTGCCTCTCTTAAACTTGTGGTCATCCAAATCTTATCGTGCCTATGCTCGCTGGCCTACATGATCTCCCGATCAAACAATTCGTTGACTTTAAAATCCTCACCTTTGTTTGCAAACGCCAACTTCCCCACTGTTACGTTATAAAGTTTAACACTTTGTTCGGATCTGATCGATATTAGTGGAATTAAAGGAGACAACTGATTATAAGTGTTACTTTATTACATTTACACAACCACACGCAATAACATCACGTCCTTCTGCCCGTCGGGGACACCGCGGCGACGGCTGTTCGAGAGATACCTCATGTTCCTTGGCACCGGTCATGAACCCTGTCCACAGGTGAAGGCACAATTGTTGTAGCAATAATCTCACATCCTTCTACAAATTGTGGACCCCGCGGCGGCGGCTTGTCGAGAGATATCTTCAAGTTCCTAGCCACCGGTCGCGAACCCAGTACATAGGTGAAGTCGGAATTCGACTGGAAAGTCCCCGCCTTTATAGAATGGTATAAACAAAGGACTTATCTTGTTTGCTTCGTTCTTTCTCGAGTTAGTCACAGCCATCTGTTGTTTGCAAGTATTAGACAGTTTATACTATATTAACCCATGAGTATCATTTTGAGACTGTGACAATCCGCAGATTTCCACACCCAGGCTCCCTCCTCCGTCCCAGCCCCAACACCCATTACCCCAAGGTCTCGCCCATTTTAAGTCTGAAATCTCCTCCAACCCCACAGACCGCGGCGACATTTCCAACCTTCTAAATCGGGCATCTTGGACATTCCCAGTTTTAATTGTTCCTCCATTCGGACCCTGCTTTGGACTTGCTCCCTGAATTTCCTGCCACAAACATTCTCGCCTCTCTACGTCTCTTCCGCCTTTCAAGATGCTCCTTAAAGTTTCATTCTTTGGCCAAGATTTTTGCCACCGTCCTAAATCTTCCTCACGTGCTCCCTGTCTATTTTACTATTATGGCACTTCTTTGAAGAGCCTCGAGACCTTTTATTAAGTTAATGGCACTATATAAATATAAGCTCTAGTTGTTGCTACTTACATCCCATCCTTCCTTAATCGCAAAAACATTGGAATAGGCTGCATTTTAACGTTGTTAATCATGGAAAACAAACTGCTGTAGTAGAATTACAGATAGTTGACTGACGACTCATGTATTAAAATATCATTGGAAATTGCAAGCCCTCCACAATCATCACCCTACTATGCACCATTCTCCTGCACCCGCTGCACCCCACCATCCCTGTTCCCGACTCCTGTCTTGAGTTATTAGCGCCTGGGTCTCTTAGATGTGGGTCACTCACTTTTATCGTTCCCCTACCTGATTCCGAATGAACCTGTTACCTTTTGAATGAAATATGTATGAAGGGCATTCAGTGTTAAATTGTTTATTTGATTGGGAAAAAAATGCCATCTTTGCTTGCCTAATATTCTGGAAGGAAACCGTGCTCTCAATTGTAAGTAGAAGGACATCTGTAAATTTCCCCGCAATTTGTGGCCAGGTGTTCCTGAGTGTCCCCCCATTATTTAACTCTTCTCCCTCTTTCTTACAGTGAACCTACTGACAATAGTGACTCTCTGCAGAGGAAATTGCCACCTTTCCAAAAGTATCTCTATATACATGGTGTCCGTGGCTGCAGTGGATTTACTGGCCACGCTCGTCAATAGAATTGGGCATCAAATTATCAGGGAACGTTTTCCATATTCATTCCTCTCCTATACATTTATTTGTAAACTTATGTTGTACATGACTTCTACGAACGTCGGTTTGTCCGTCTGGTTTACAGTCTCCTTCACATGTGACCGGTTTGTAGCTATATGTTGTGAGAAGCTGAAAACCAGGTATTGCACAGTGAGAACTGCGTCCATCATCATAATAATTGTTTCTGTGCTAATTTGTTTAGAGAGCATCCCTTTTTGGTTTGCATTTGAACATAAAATAATAATTAACAATATTCAGTGGGGTTTCACCCCCAGTATGTCCTTTCTCAGGTCGCCTGCCGGCGGAGCCTACTTCAGATTACAAAGTTTTCTATTTTCATTGATTCCTTTTGCTTTGATATTACTGTTTAATTGTTTAACAGTCAGACGCATTATCATAACCAATATTACCCGCAGGAGACTTCGGGCTCCCAGGACTGGGAATCAGCGTGATCCAGAGATGGAGAACCGCAGGAAATCCATTATTTTATTGTTCGCTCTGTCGGCAAATTTTATATTGTTAAGTCTGATATCGGTAGTGAGTCAGTGGACTGATGCCCTGGTTCTAATATTCCGACGAGAATATATAAATCCTGCATATATTGTCAATGAGACCGGATATATGCTCACCCAGTTGAAGTCTTGTATAAACACATGCATTTATGCAGCGACACAAACGAAGTTCCGGGAAGAGCTCGTTAATGTGGTGAAATCTCCTTGGAAATTTGTTTTGTCGTTGGGTAAATATATGAAAAAAACAAAGCCAAACGTCCTGCCTGGTTAGAGCACAATTACAGCCCGTGATTCCATATAGAATGGCCAACTTTCCGTTTGGATTAAAGGGGTTTGTTGTCATTGAAAATCAACAGGAATCAGAATTTCCTGAATTTAGTGCCGTGTGTTTCATAGCTACTGCTCTCCGAGACTGTACCGCTCAATTCCCTGATGAAACCTTCCACTTTACATCCCAGATTCAAAGGGAACAGTCGAGATTGAGGTTCAAATATGGAGTCGAACATGTGGGAATCAACATTTACTGCAATACACTTCAGCTACAGGAATAATACTCTCTGTTAAATTAATTTATCGCATCCTTTAGGATAGAAGCAATGAAACGGGTGTTGAAAACTCGATTGTTTATCGGTTACCTGTAATTTTGGTGTGAATGTTACAAACCCTTGGTGCCTCCATCAGATTCCGCCCTCCATTGTTTCCAGGGGTAAAAGAAGAGCGTCATGTCCGTGATCTGTATCAAATTATTAGGCAAGAAGAACTTGGCTCAACGTATTCACTTAAACTCTCAATTGGTCGTGAAAATGTCGGTATTTTAAAAAAGGGGAATGGACCATTCCAACCAGCCAAAACTTGTGGACCTTTAGCCTCCACCCAAGTAAATAGTCCCAACAATTTAAACCGGCATGTATGAACATCACCTGCCTATTTCTATTCACCAACATATTTATTTTCATCTTTATTTTGGAATACTTTCTGTCTCTGCGAATTCCACCATCTCCCAGTTGCCAGGTAAATATTTTTGTTCACCATCAATTCTAAATGGTTCTGACATTGAATATTTTATATCTGACGTTTAGTTCTTGACCCCTCAACTAACGGAAGCTATCGGCATCCATTTGTCCCGTCCTCCTGAATGTTAACCAGGTGGGCACGACTCAACAAATAAAATCAATCTGGCTTCAGTAACCAAACTCCTGAGCGTCAGGGGAGTGCAGTTCAGACATCTAAATAATAGTCTTGTTTGTAGATGGTTGTTTCCTTAGTTATACTGATTAATGATAAGATTAGCTTTGATCACATGTCCAGTCCCCTAAATAACGGGTAATGGAGGGGCAGATTCCAAACAAATAACAACAGGCCGATCCCCGCCTCCACCCACCCCACCCTACCCACCCCACCCCCATATATTTTCCTAGCCAAACAGAAAGGAGAGTATTTTTCTGTACTGAATATAATGCATTGCATAATCTCGAGGCGTCTGTGTACGTGCAAACACGAAACTATGGTCACGAAATGCCAACAATGATTAAGTTGTTCAAATGAGCTGTTCAAGGGAAGGCCAAAACTACTAAATGAGATGCTTAACCACGTTCTGAAGAGTGTAATACATTAAAGGAGCGCATGGGGGACGGAGACATAATAGAGGTTGTGGTAAATATATCATCTTAAGGAGGTCAGGTTTAGTGTTGACTTTAAATATATTAACCTTAATAACAGGCACTGTAAAAAAAAACAGTTGATCAGGCTATCCTATCACGCATTCAAGCCTTAGTGCTTTTCCTTTCTTTTGCGGTAATATTAACCTTAATCTTTGCCCTTTCAACGGGGAAGTAACAGCCTTTGGAAAATACTCTTTGAATAACTCAGCCTACCTTGCACAAATGGTCAGTTCTGGAATGAAATAATAAGGGATTATACTTTATCCACCCATTGCTTACTATGTCACTATTTTAATGATGGCATAGTGGTATTTTTACTTGATTAGTCTTCAGAGACCCAAGCCAATGCTCAGGGAATAGCATTCAGAGACCCATGGTCAATGTTCTAGGAACCCGGGTTCGATACCCGCCATGGCAGGTGTCGACATTTGAATGCAAAATTGTGATGATTGGCTTGAATCCATTGCCTATTGGCATTTTTCACTAATGTCCTTTAGGGAAGGAATTTTCCGTTTTAACCTGGCCTGGCCTACATGTGACCCGAGACACTGTTGTTGATTCTTAAATTCCCCCTTAATAAGGGTAATTAGGGATTGGCAATAAATGCTGGCCTAGACCCAGAGAACGAATTAAAAATAAAAACTAACTTGATCACGGTGTTGTGTCGTTCTGCCAAGGAAACCTCTGAACGTGCACCATTTTATTTAATATGATAGATACAAAAAAACAAGAACAGACGTGCTGTTACAATGTTACATTGATGGGATATTTTTCAAGAGTGAAATTATCCATAAAATGAATATATTAACTTTAATGCAATCATTCAATGCATATTGGGGCGCATAGCCTGTTGCACAGGGACACGCGTATGCTGACTCAACGCTTTTTTGTCCATTCGGCCTCTGATACTGAACTCAGCATTCTGCTATGTTTTGGTCACCAACGAACAGTAGCCAGGTCTGAGTGTAATTTCAACTTCTCGCTTGTTGTTATTTATTTATTTCCATCCTTAATAAACCTATGAAGCATCACGTCAGTGTTCAAGAATATTATTGTAAACCTTACATGTACAATGGACTTCGAATTTCAATTGTGAAAGAGCTTCATTCGTCCAGCGTCGTCCAGATCTTCGTGAGGCTCATGGAAAGTCAACATCTAAATTGTTGTAGGGTTCCGTAGTGACCAGGCTCTGCCAATCCGGCTGGCAGTCAGCTTTCTGAAACAAATACAAAAATACCTGAAAAAACTCAGCAGGTCTTACAGCATCTGTGGAGAAGAATACAGTCGACGTTTCGAGTCCGTATGATTCTTCATCAGAACTAAGGAAATAGAGAAATGAGGTGAAATATAAGCTGATAGAGGGGAGTGGGACAGGTAATGATGGATAGAGGGCCAGTGATAGGTGTAGGCACATAAGAGATTGCCAAAGATGTCATAGACAAAAGGAAAAAGTGGTGTTGACGGTGGTGATATTATCTAAGGAATATGATAATGGGGACATTAAGGGTAGCAAGCAGGACAAGCTAGACGCAGATAGCCCTAGTGGGGTTGGGGTTGGGGGAAGGCATCGAAAGGTGGAGATAAAAAAATAGATCGAAATAAATTTTAAAAATAAGTTGGAAAACAAAAATATTTTTTTAAATTATAAATTATTGGAAAAGGGGGGTCGGAAGAGGGGTGGGGTTTGTGGAGAGTTCATGATCTGAAATTGTTGAACTCAATATTTAGTCCTGAAGGCTGTAAAGTGCCTAGTCGGAAGATGAGGTGCAATTATAGCAAGCCAAGGACGGACATATGGGCATGAGAGCAGGTTGATGTGTTGAAATGGCAAGCGTCAGGGAGGTCTGAGTCATGATTACGGACAGACCGAAGGTGTTCCGCAAAGCGGTCACACAGTCTGCGTTTGGTCTCTCCAATGTAGAGGAAATCGCATTGGGAGCAGCGAATGCAGTTGACTAAATTGATGGAAGTGCAAGTGAATCTCTGCTTCACTTGAAAGGAGTGTTTTGGCCCTTGGGCAGAGAGGAGGAGGAGGGAATAACAGGGCCGGTGTTGCATGATGTGCGGTTGGATGGGAAGTTTCAGTTGGAGGGGGTTGAGGTGTAGGTGGTGATGGCGAAGTGGACCAGTGTGTCCCGGAGGAATGATCCGTGCGAAAAGCCGCTGGGAGCGGGGTGGGAGGAAGGGGTGAAGGCAAAACCTTTTTCGTGGTGGCAGCATGCTGGAGTTGGCAGAAATGGGGGAGGATGATCCTTTCAATGTGGAGGCTGGTGGGCTGATAAGTGAGGACAAGGGGGACGCAGTAATTGTCCTGGGAGGGAGAGAAAGGTGTGAGGGCGAATGCGCGGGAGATGGGCCGGACACAGTTGACGGCTCTTTCAACAACCGTGTGTGGAAAACATCAGTTAAGGAAGAAGGCAGACATGTCAGAGGAACTGTTTTGGCAAGTGGTATCATCAGAACAGATGCCACGGAGGCGAAGGAATTGAGAGAATGGGAGGGTCCTTACAGGAGGCGGGGTGTGAGGAGCTGTAGTCGAGGTAGCTGTGGGAGTCGGTACGCCTGTAATGAATATTGGTGGACAACCTGTCACCAGAAATTGAGACTAAGAGGTCAAAGAAAGGAAGGCAAGTGTCAGTGTTGGACCACGTGAAAATGATGGAGGGGTAGAAATTGGAAGCAAAATTAATATTTTTTTCCAGATCCAGACGAGAGCATGAAGTGGCACCGAAACAGGCATCGATGGACTGGAGGAAGAGTTGTGGGAGGGGGTCTGAGTAGTACTGGAACAAGTAATGTCCCACCTACCCCATAAAGAGACAGGCATAACTGGGGTCAATGGGGGTACACATATCAACACCTTTTAATTGCTTTCTGCAACTGCTTTCTGAAACTGGTGATCAACTGCTTTTGTTTCTGTGCAACATTTGCATTTTACTTTATCTGTATTCAGACGTGAAGCACCATTTAATGCAGGCGTCGGGCAGCAGATAGATGGTTTAATTATGTCAGGCAGCGATTAATCAGCAACTATCTACAATCAATATCAATGTCTAGTCAACTGCACCTAAAATAAGTAATGGAATGTTTAACCCTTTACACTACGGTGTCACATTCATTTACATATGAATGTAATTCCATAACCCTGTTTGTACGTGTAGACTTCTTATTTTCCCTTAGATTGCTCTTTTTCTAATTAAGAGCCACGGAGTATCCCCGACATTGCTATCCCTTGTATCAATAATTAAGCCATTACTGTAACTTGCGTCCACTACTTCAAAATAAATACATATCGCCTTCCCCCGATACGTCCTTTCATTCCATTTCTATCTAGACAGCTCGTGTGTTACTCAACGCAAGCGAATATCAGAGGAGAGCTAATTAACGATGTGAATCCTCCTTGAATACTTATTTTGTCATTGGTAAAAAGTTTGAAAAATCTATCCAAAGCTTCCTGTCCGAGTTGGAGCACAGTTCGTGTGCTTCATTGATTTATCTTCGACACCTATCAGACGCCGCTCGATTATCAGCAAATTGACGGGAGGTGCTGTTGACAGAGCTATCAAGCATCGCTTGCACAACAACAAAATGCTCACTGATGCGGTCGCAACTTCGCCTCACGAATTCCTTCAACAATTACTCAGTGCTGCAGCCGGTCGAGGCAGTTCCGGCTGCAGTCAATGGAAACGGGTATCGGCGCAATTTCAAAAGTGGTCAGCGGTGTCTGCCTCCGCTTCACTGCTCCTTGGAAGATCTGGGCCCATGTCTAAATCCCACATAAGTTGAACCACTGTTGTGTCCTTCTCTCTGACCTGTGAACTGTGTCACAGATTAGTGACCACTGCTGGCCGGAAGCAAGAACTGCAGCATAAGCGCAAAACTTCACAGTCTGTCAGGGAATAGATTCTGTACGCTCGTAATCTTTCACAATTAATATGTAAATATGAAATGAACCAATTCTTAATAAAAATAGTTCGCCTTTTTTGTTTCAATATTTGCAAACTTGCTCCATTACATATTTACTGTGGGTTCAACAGCAGTTCTGTGCGATTTCCCAGAATACCATCTACAGTTTTTTAAACAAAACCAAAACACAATTAAACAAAGAAGGAAGCGCAATGCTGAGACTTTCACAGGAAACAATCAAATGGGAGGGGAATGAAATTCCGGAAGAATAAATCTGAAAGAAAGGCGGACAATTGAAAGAGTCAATTTTCGGGCCGGCAGATTCTGTGCAGTGGGGAATCTCGGGGACCAGCTCTGCGGTCCTTGTATAGACCTGAAATGTTAATCGTCCCTTTCTCTCTCCACAGATATTACCGTACCTGCTGAGTCTTTCTAGCAACTTATGTTATTATCTACGAATCCCAGTGTGTGCAGTAATGCATCTCGCTTTTTGAAGACCAAAACAACCCGTGGGCGGCAATCGATATTTAAATAAGAAATAGGGAGCATCAGAGGAAAATGCTCCGAGAATGAGCGAATTTCACTTAATCCGAGTAATTTCATTTCCGTTCCACGGTGCAGCTCACGGAATATCATAATTATTAAAATTGCGAAAAAATCCTGAGTGAAAATTTAAATAGGTTTTTATTCGAATTAGACCCGCATGTATTTTCCAAGTAAAATGCCGCCGAACCGCTTGAAGTGTACTTGCACACTTAAAGTTAACGGCTTCAACGAATTTAGAGTTTGCAGGCTAGGATGGACGAGAATCGAAATCGGATTAACTGCTTTGGAACTAACCATGCTGGCCATTATATCACCATCGTTGACTGGTGAGGAGCTTTGGCGATTTTTTTTCCAGATTTTATTACTGAACCGTTCCTTTTTGGTAAATGCTATTTTTTTCAACCACCATCAAATATTAAGGATGCGCTAATAATTATGCACCTTTTCTTAGACTAAAGGTATAGCTAATACCTGCAATATCTGATGAGATTCACAGATGACTTTTCCTGAAGCTTACATCAGTCTTTCAGTCGAGATAATTGATAAGATCAGTTGTTGTTCACCAGCTTCAGACCTAGCACCTTTACATCTCCACTCACCGAATAATGGCGCATGCTCCATTATGGAACTCTTATTCTGTCCGCCCCCTCCACCAACCCCACTCTCCCCATTCCTAAAAATGACACACGTGTGGCAGATTTTAAAATTTCAAACAATATCGGGTCAAAGGGTGCAAAAAACTAGAAAAGTATGAGCAACCTGTGTGAAACACTGCTTTGACCTCAGGTACAGTATTGTGCCCAGTTTTCGTTGCCAGATTTAGGAAGTGGTGAAATTCGCACAGTCACAGTCCCCATTGTCTAACATTACGATTTTCGCTACAACTGTACTTCTGGAACGTGATTATAATTAAATAAAGAATACATAATTGGAATGAGGCATTAGAATTTGATGTCGGTTGTTATGTAGGACACAGTGAGTGGAGATTAAGATTGTAAAGCCCTTGAAGGGCCTTTCACATTTCAATGTAACCTGAAGCTGAATTTGAACAATAGAGTGAGACGCTTTAGGGTTTCCACTGATAATGTTCAAGTTGGGATCAATTCCTGCAGGACAATTGCTGCATATAAGAACATTACTATCAATAATTCCTGGCACAGGTTTCACTGAGAGAAATGAAGAGTCAGTGAAAGGAGTGTCACAGTTGTTCTGTTCCTGACTCTCCAGCTATTGAGGAAACTGTCTCGCAGGAAATGTGCCGTCCCAAATTCCGCCCGATTAACACTGGATGAACCGAACGCTGATGATCCAAGCTCAAGTATCTGGCTCCTGGTGAGGACACAGCTGGATTTTGCGCCCAAAGTGAAGGATGTAATAATGATTAAACATTGAGTGCAGATCAGTAACTTTCATATCTCAAACAGGGGGATTAATGCGGCTCTTTGCATCTATCAGGAGATTTCTGAACCTCAATATATCATACAGTATTAGAATGATGCAGCACAGAGGGAGGCCATTCGGCCATCATGCCTGTGCGGGCACTCTGAAGGAGCTATCCAATTATCTTCACTGCTCCTTCCATCCTTCATAACCCCATAACCTCCCAACATCACGGATTTATTGAAATCCATTATGAAAGCTATTACTGAAGCTGTTTCCACTACCCTTTCAGGCTGTGAAATCCAGATTAAAACAATCTGCTGCATCAAAGAAGTCTTCTCATTTCCCCCTCTTATCATTTTGTCCATTATCTAGCCTCTGGTTACCGCCTCTTCTCTCACTGGAAACAGGTTGTTCTGATTTACTTCAGCAGTTTGATCAGCTCCATTAAACCTCCTCTTAACTCCTGCTGGAAGGAGAAGACTCCATTTTCCTACTCTTTCCATATAACTGTAGTCCCGCGTCTCTGTACTATTCTCGTATATCTCCTCTGCTCTATCTTTAGCACCTTGTCATCTTTCCTAAAACGTGCTGCCAAGAATGGGTGATAATACGCCAGCTGGCTTCTGACCAGTCATTCAGTAAGGTTCAGTATATCTTCCCTGCTTTCGGATTGCAGTCCCGTTCAGGTTTCTAACTCCAGGAGGTCTCCGATTCTGAAACTAACATATTTAAAAAGTGCTTACTGGCTGTTCTTGTCACGGATATATAATCTTAATCTCCACTCACTGTCTTCTTCATAACAACCGATATCAAATTCTAATGCCTTTTTCCAATTATGTGTTCTCTATTTGATTATAATCAAGTTCCGCCCCAGCGGGAGTTGAACGCCCGTCTCTCGCGTGATATGTGGAGATACTAACCACTACACTAACGAGGAACATTTTGAACATGGCACAGCATTGATCATAGGACAATTGAATTTCTACAACTCAACAAATCTGTTAATATGTGGGTTCATAAGCATTATAAATTCCAGATTGGATTGGAAATTAAGTCGGATCACTTAGATAAGGTATCCTGCCATCCTGAACTGATTCTCCCACATCTTGAAACAGGTTAAAGATTAAACATGAAACAAAGAGATTGATTATCATTGTAAGTAAGATGAGGCTAATGCTAATATTTCAATAATAATTGCAGGAACATATTAAAAAAATATATAACTCGCCACTCTTTAGATTTTATTTATTAGATTAAAATGAAGACAAACGCTCACTTGATCTGCTCCAGAGCCCTGTATTTCAGTGTGAGGCGGCGCAGAGTGGGGATGGATCGGCCTGTGAACTTTGTTGCTAAGTTCAGGTCCGTTTGTGACCAGTTTGTACTGAGAGCGGTGGCGAGATACTTGGCACAAGAATCAGTGAGATGTTTGCTTTCCAGGCTGGGGGTTAGAGGGAGAAAACACCAGGGATCAGTGTAAGTGCACCGTGTGAATTAATAAAACTATTACTAATACTCGAATTAAAGTACAATTCCAGATACCTGGTTGTTATAAGTACAATCTCATGCAGTCTGGTACTTACGCCAGTTTCTGTATTTAACAGTCCGGACTGCTCAAAGCCACAGGCTATAGTTTCATACTTGAATCTTCCAGGTTATTATATATTTTCAGATCCATCAATGATCTGTTTTTATTTTATTATAACTTATTTTATGCCTTTTATATTTTATGTTATGGTCTTCAGTCATAGATTAGCTGGGAGGAATCTTATTTCAAAACCGAAAGGTTCTGGGTGCAAGTCCAAAAACAGGGTTTGAGCACAGAAGAGTCAAAGCTGACCATCCCGCCGAGTACTGAGGGAATTCTGCAAAGTCTGTGCTACCAACTTTCAGGTGGGACATTAAACCGAGGCCCCAACTGCCTTAAATGGTGGATATAAAAGACCTAATGGCACTATTTAAGGGAGAGTGGAGCGCACGGACACAAGACCATGCTTGAGTCATAAGTGGGGAATTTCGTTCATGTGCCTTCGACAGTTGGTGGATTTGCTCCCTTGTCCAAAAGCTTAGTGAGTGCAACTTTCTCTTCCTATACTTGTGTAAATTATTGACTAATGAAATAAATATGGTTGGACAGAAATGGCAGGTCTGAAGGTATGCAATTAATACAGCAAGTGGGAATCTGTGGAATGCGCAGCAATCCCGGACAACCATACCTGCAGCCCAGGCAGCTACAGCTCCGAGTTGATGAGCTGCATTCGGAGATGCTGACATCAGGGAGAGGGAGAGCTACCCGGACATTTTGTTCCAGAAAGTGGTCAGTGTTCAGGGGCAGGTGAGTGTGAATGCGAGTCAGGCTGGTAAGGTGAACCAGCCTGTATTTATGGTGGAGCCTCGGCCCCTGACTTTACCCAATAGGAATCAATTGCTTTCTATCTGGGTGGGTGAGGATAAGGACCCCAAAGTGAATGAGCAAAGTGAACATGGCAGCATGTGAAGGATGCCATTCAAATGGCAAGAATTAAAACGAATACCGTACTGATATGGGACAGCATAGTCAAGGAGATATGTGCTGGGGCTATTCTGTCGAGAGCGTGAGTCCAGATGGCTGTGATGCCTGCCTGGTTCCAGCATTAAGTGCATATATTCTAGGCTAGAGAGGAACTTTCAGGGGAGTGGGAGGATCCAATGTTTGTGGTCCACGTTGGTATCAACGGCATGAGGTTGACTAAGAAGAAGGTTCTGCTTGGACAGTATGGGCGGATCTGTGTTAAATTAGGAATCACAATGGCACCAATAGAAACAAACGTAAGATCAAATTGCCATTATGCAGACGTGGCAACTGGGCTGCCAATGCTGAACAGTCAAGGGTATTCCGCATTTTGGGACGATAGGCAAAAAAGAAAAGGAAGTGGGGTCGCACTATTGATAAAAGATGGGATCAGTACATTAGAAAGATGAGGCCTTAGATCTGAAAATCAAAATGTAGATCCAGTTTGGTTGGACTTAAAATAAAGCAAGTGGGAGAAAATGTTGGTAATTTATATGCCACTAAATTGTAGTAGTAGTGTATTGCATTGCATAAAGGACGAAATTAGATGTGCATGTAATAAGGTTAACACAGTAACCGTGGGAAGTTTCAATCTACAAATGGACTTGGTGAACCTAATTAGCACTAATGCTGGGTGTATGAAATCCTGGAATGTGTACGTGATGGATTACTACATGTGGATGTCGAGGAACAAACTAAAGAATGTGCTATTTTATATCTAGTATTGTACAGTGAGAACGGGCTAGTTAATATTCTCACTGTAAAGGATGCTTTAGGGAGGAGTGACCACAATATGATATAATTTTAAATGAGGTTTGGAAGTGTTGTATTTCAATCCAAAACTAGGCCTTTAATCTAAATATAGGAAACAGTGAAGATATGAGGGGCAATCTGGCTGAAGTAGATTGGAGAAGTAAATTCAAATTATGATGGCAGAGAGGGAATGGCCAACATTTAAACAAATAATACACGGTTTGCCATCAGTTTACATTCCTTTAAGGTAAAAAGGCAAGTTGCAAAACAGATGTAACCATGGCTAAGAAGTGAAGTTAAGGAATCTATCAGGCAAAAGGAACAGGCATATCAATTTGCCAAATGAAGTCGTAAGGTTTAAGATTGGGAGGATTTTATAAATCATCAAAACAGTGGAAAGAAATTGATAGTGAAAAAGAAAATATATTATGAGATTATATTAGTGACTGATATAAAAGCAGACTGCAAATCATCAGCAGGTATGTAAATTTAAAAGTTTGATGAAGCTTAATGTGTGTCCATCACAGACAGAGAATTGATAATTATTAATGAAGTCTAAGACAATGACATGTAGGTAAACAAATACTCTGCGTCTGTATTCATAGAGGAAGATAAAAGGAATCCTCCTTAAACATTGGGGAGATAAGGAACTAGTGAGATCGTGTATCTGAATGGAATTAGCATCTGTGAATATGTAGTGCTGGAGAAATTGTAGGGACTGGGCTTGACGATTTACAACCCACAATGTTCGAAGGGATTGCTCTAGAGATAATGGATACATTGTTGAGCATCTTTCAAAATTCGATAGAATTGGAAATGGTGCCTGAGGATAGGAAGGTAGCATATATGTCCCCACTAATTAAGAAAGCAGGGAGAGAAAAAATTAACAGGCCTTTTAACCTGATATCAAGCGGAGGGAAGATGTTGGAACCTATCATAAAGTCTGTGATAACTGATGCGATTGGGCAGAGTCAACATGGATTCATGAAAGGGAAATCATGTTTGACAAACCTCATTGGATTTTCGAGGATGTTGCTGGCAAGAGAGATAAGGGAGCACCAGTGGATGCGATGGATTTGGATTTTCAGAACGTTTTTAATAAGTTGTCACAAAGGAAGTTAGACAGCAAAATTAAAGTCCATGCGGTAGGGGAAATATACTGGCATGCACTGACGATTGGTTAATGGACAGAAAACAGAGCGTAGGGATGAACGGATGATTTTCAGGTTGAGAGGCTCTGACCTGCGGGGTAAAGCAAGGTTCAAAGCTTGTGCCCCAGCTATTCACTAAACACTAATTTTACAGCCTTACTTCGTTCCTGACAATTCCTCAGAAACGGGAAGGGAAGGCTGTTTGGAAAAGGGACCAGACCTTGCCAATGTTTAATGAGAGGAAATTTCATAACTTCAAGTTCTGGATGCCAGATAAGGAGTCTGACCATTTAACCACCGTGGAGGATACGAGAGACCGGATTGGGAGGCAGATTTGGGTGTCATCAGCGTATGTGGGAAAACATTGTTCCTTTTTTGTATGATGTCAACGAGGGGCAGCATGTGGATGGGAAATAGGAAGGGGGAAGGGATAGATCCTTGGGGTATTCATTTGGTGCAGAAGTGTTTCCATGGCTTGATCTTAGAACAGATTTGGTGAATGTTGCAATACATAAAAATAGTTACCTGTTCTAGACTTATTACTCTGAATTTGTCATTATTTGCATTTCAATACCCCATTATGTTTGGCTGTGTCAGGCTTGCGTTTTTCTCGATGATTTAACTGCCAATGTTTTCCACTCAGTTGCTCATTTGACATTTCCTGATTTACAGCCTCGATGAAACCCTTCCTTGTTTTAGAACTGAGACTAATCCTTCGGTGAGCTTAGCACGTTTCTGTTATCCTTCAAATGGAAATATACAACTGCCTTGGGCATTACAATTCTCAGCAAGCACCAATGCAAAGTCTGAGGAATAAATAAGAGAAATGATTTGACTTACTTTCCAGCTGCAAGTCCAGAGCTTCATTGATATCGTCGACAGTTCTCACAATTCTTGGATTCGACAAGCAAATGTTCGCGAACTGCCCATTTTAATCTGGGCAAAATTGAAGCAGATTCAACCATCAATTTGTTTATAAATTCTATTTCAGAGAACTGTTTGTTGTCCTTGGCAAGATTATGTGCATCACATAACTGGTGCTTGCAATTCCATCCAGCTCCGCTTACAATTTTGTGATAAAATAATCTGCTTTTTTTTTGCATATAAGCAAACATATCACCCGTTTTCTTAGTTTTCCCTTCGGCAGACAATCTTTGTTTTTTAATATTTTAATGCATGTTTATACACTTAATTCCACTTCAAATTGTAATATTTTCCGACTGCTGCATCTTCTTTACAAATGAAGCACGCAGATGTTTCAAGGGCATTTGTGAAAAGCAGGTAGAAGTCCACACTTATTGAATATACGGCACTCAACGCCTGCTTTTCTCTTCTTTAAGGCAGTCATTGCTGGCTTTGATTTAGGTTTGGAACATTTTTCTGTTCGAACTTGGCAATACGCTGCCAAAGTCATATAGTAATTACCGAACCTCAATGAGGAACAAATCACCCAGAAATAATGGACATCAGAGAGAAGGCTTTTTATTTCAATGTACGCTAGTGATACCTATACAGCAGTTATTTTTTAATTCATAATTTGCTGGACACAGCGGCGGGCCGGAGTGCATCAGATGGTAGACAACATAATAATCCCGGGGCGAATTTTGCCCACCATACATACACGTTTTTTCTGAACCTAACCCTCGGATGTACGTGCCATTGTAGTGTTCGATGGACATTGTACAGGGATGCTTAATCTGTGTCCAAGCCGGTACCCTTCCTGTCTTTGCATTACATGAGGGCATAGTGTCAAATTAACATCAATCTGGACCTATTGCAGCGTTCATCTTGCAATTGTTTGATGGGATAATGTAGATGGACCATTTAATCTTTATATATATATATATATATATATATACAGACGTGCTGTTTCTGGCCATGTGAATGTTTGACGAGGCAGTGCAGATAGAACTTTACTTCGTCACAAATCAGCACTGAAAACATGCCAGGATAGCTTGCTTGGAAATTGTAGAGGATTTTTTGACCTGAACTACATTGCTTCAGCGATAGGCCGCAGAACATCAGACAGAGGTTCGGCAGTTACTCAGCAGACTAGAGCGACAGGGGGAAGAGTCTGTCACCGTTCAGTTTGTAGTCCTTGTTCCGACAGACATGCGCCTCGAGGTCACCATGGGTAGGCTGGTGATCACCATGGCGATTTCGGTCGAGCAGGTCTTTACAGATTTGTGCTCAGCCCTGCACTACATGGGCAGACACCGTGGTGGGCACCAGAAAGATGTAGGCAACATGGCGAGGAGGCAGGTTGACCCCCCTACACATGAGGCATCATCCTGCGGGAGTCAGTGTGTGGCCCTCGGACACCCACAAGGAGGACGGGAGCCAGCTGGACTAACCAGTGGTTTCCTCTCTGGACTCTCCAAGGGTGTCCCGCCGCCCACAGCCCACATTGCCTGTGACAACATCCATTCCAGCTTCTCAGTCCGCCGAGGGCGCTTCTTCCACTGAGCAGGTGAAACTTATCAGGCCGGGGCGTCCAGGCCTGGGGCACCAGGGGTCTGCCAAGGTCATCGCAGACATCAGGACGTAGCAGTCAGCAGGCTGCCCCCACCTCTGCTGCGGATGTCGGTGCTGCACCTAGGCGCAGTCTAGTTCGTAAAGTTAAGAAAAATTGATGTCGATTTTGGGCCACGAGTGTGCTATACATGTAAATAGTTTGAACTTTTGTGAATACATTTTATGCTTATGTGAACGTTTCTTTCAACTGAAGGCGCTGAGAATGACCATTTTGGAATCCTGTTATTTCGAGATTACCCTTCCTCCCACTCGGTGATATTGACACACTGTGAGAGTCACGTTCATGTGATGTCAAGCTCATTTCAACTCGTATAAAAGCCCTTATATGTTGTCAGGGAGTTGTGTTTAAATATTTATTGGAAGTGCGTGACGTGAACGTTTCCAACATTTCTTACTCAAGAAACACCACTGAGTGAGGGCAGCTCATCAGCATTGATATTCTACCGGCATTTGTATCTCCTCAGTGTTGGTGGGAGGTAATATACATGCAGGGGAGGATAAGTTCCCTAGGCATGTCTGCATCTCAGTCGCAGCATTGTTTACATGATTGGATAGCAGCGAAGTTTTCAAGTCTTCTCTCGCATTTATCGTGTTCTTAAGTGGGCTCTCACTACCGAGAGTGGCTCACTCACTGGGGACGCAGACCAAAGCATAGGTCATAGCCTGGTGATTTATGAGGCTAGAACACAAACGTGTGAATGCGGGCCTCGTTCTCGCTGCAAATAGGTGGACATCCCCTCAGTTAAAAGAAAATGATATTGAGGTCAAGGACAGATGTAGCCATATTCCCTCTCTTGACTTTACCCTTGCTGGAAACTTGCAGCGATTAATGTATTACAGGCACGTTTCCCAAGTCCTCCTTCCCACATGGCGTGATCACACTCACACCGACCATCAGCAGCCCCCAAAGGCCCCTGGGTCTTCGGATCTACATCTTCCGATGAGGTCTCATCCTCCTTCAGGTTATCCTCTGGCAGGGATTCACCTCTTTGCATAGCCTGATTGATAAGAGGGCAAACCGCTGCGATGTTGTGGGAAACCCTCTTGGGAGTGCATTAGGGTGAGCCACCTGAACGGTTCACCGATCTGAAGGTATCTTCTGAAGCTGTGCGGTCTGCTCCATCGGGACAATGTGGAGCTCTGAGCAGTGTTTCACCTCTCCTCGGAACGAGTCTGAAGGCGAAGCACTGATGTCATCAGACAGCTTTTCAGTGGGCACCTCTTATCTCCAAGCATCCATCCCTGCAGATATAATGACTCCTCGAAAATCTCAGGCACCCAGGGTTGACTTAGGGTGTAGGATTTCTGGCAACTCCTTGGGTAACCTTAACAAACGTGCAGTATGTGCTTTGGGTGATCACACGCCAGTTGTACAATGATGGAACGATAGTCCTTGTGGTGTATACATATTAGGGGCTGCTACCATGGATCCCGTATAGCCATAACAGCGCAGTCTATTTCACGCTGCACTTTTGCGAAGCCTGAGATGCTGGCGAAGCCGGTGAATCTCACAGCCTGACAATCTTCGTCCAGAACGAAACAGACCTAATGACGGGCCTTCCAATAAAGGGCATCTGCCACCTTATTTGTGCAACGATGTGCTATGGACTGAGTATTGCCACACTGCCTGCTTGTTGATCCCTGGAAGGATCCACAGGCCAACAAATTGAGTGCAGCGGTCACCTCCAAAGCCACTGGCCGGGCATAGAATCCAACTGCACGTGGCGTCATATCTTCACCAAGAATGTGGCAAATGTGACGTACCAGAGCTCGGGACAAGGGCAGGCGTGCATGGCAATTTCACTCACTTGATTTCTAAGTAGGATACTCTTCTACGATTTACCCTAGGTCTGGCGAGCCACCCCGTTGTCTGGGTCTCCGCTACTGATTCTGCTGATGATGCTCCGGCTCTGCCTGACCATTTACCTCCTTCGGGATGCACGCGGTGTCGCCTCTCCGTCCCCGGCCTCCTCCATTACATTAGGACCATGACAAAGGCAACATTGAGCCCAGGATCCTTATCAACTTTTGCCTTTTCTCCGAAAGGTAACTTTGAAGACATTAACGTTTCAAGGGGCAACAAATTTAACCTGTGAGGATGACACGTTTGGGAAATGTAAGGGTCCATAGATTTTTCTACCATACTTTCATGGTGGCTGAAGCTACCTTGCCCCTGAGATACAAGCACACACACTGAGGTGACCAAGGTGGCATCGAGAATATGGTAAGTCTTGAGCCCTTGGTGGGACGCTAAAGATTAAGAGAGATGATTGTTCCAACCTAGCTCTGTGCTTCAATCTCTGATGTCACATTTAATGACCAAGCAATCAATGAGTGGATGACCTTTGCCCCATAAGGTGAGTCAAATCTGGTGAACACGTGGCAGGCCTTCATTGATGAAATTGCATATATGATGCCTCTGTTCCTTCCTCACTATTGCTTGCATTCGCAAATTCTCTTCCTATGTGCTACTATTGAGGTGCAGCGAATGTGATTTGAAGCCACTGAGTTCTGCGTCACTCTTTAACATTGCTACTGAAGCCATTGGCTTTCAGTGTCTTTCCTTGCAAGGAAGTCTCCCTCCTTTCTTTTTTAGCTCACTCCTGCGGCAACAAAAGTTTAGAGGGCAATCCCAGAAAGGGCACACTCGTGTTCCCCCTGACTGCCATTTCACAGCCTTCCCGTCCGCCTGTTGCCCTCGTATTCACCCTTTCCCCTGGCGGCCATTGCACAACCTTCCTTCCAAACTGTCGCCCTCGTGTTCGCCCTTGCCGCTGAATGCCATTACACGAGCTTCCATCCCCGATCCCCCCTTTTGTTCATCAAGCCGGCCCTCGGCTCACAGCCCACCCCCGGCTGATGTTGCGGTCACTAAAATTGGAAGAATGCATGTGTATCGCAGTGCAGTGGTGTTTCTCCGGACAATGTAGGCAAAGAGGAGGAGCCGGCCCACCCGATAGCCGCAGCAAAGTGGCATCCATCGCAACAGCTTTCCAGCAGTTATGCTCCACTCACCTTGATTTTACCAGCGAACTGAAGTCCGATTTGTGCACGCCACCATTTTACAAATGGATTTGCCGCCGACGTACGTCCCCACTGGCGTTAGGGAAGGCTGAAGGCGTGGCCAGATTCCAGTGTGAATCTAGTTTAATGAACATTCGTGATATGCTAATAAATGCAAAATGAATTCATGCCATTAGTTGGTGGAATAATAGACGCACCATGAGTACCCCATTGGGAGAATTGCAACCTAATTTATGACGGCGGAATTGTGACTTTTTGCCTGCCGCTAGATTCTCTGCTCTAGCTTGCCATGAAACCCGTGTGTGCGAGATGGGGAAATTCTCCCAGGAATAGTGGAGAACCAAGAGACTGGCTAGAATGATGAAGGAAAATAAATGAATATGTGGACATGACAACTTAATAGGGCTGAATGCTGATAATTCCCCTGGATCTGATAACCCACACATCAGAGACTTGAAATAGGTGGCTCCAGAGCTGTCCTGAAGGTCATCTGCCAAAATTCTATAGATTCTGTGGCCTGCAGATTGGAAGATAGCAAGTTTTGCTCCATTATTTAAGAAAGGGGAAGAGGGTAACTGCCCACCTATTAACCTGACACACGAGCATACGAACAAGGAGCAGGATTTGGCCATTCAAACCCTCGAACTTGCTTCACCATTTAATAAAAACACTGCCAATCTGATAGTAACCGGAAATCTGCATCCAACATACCGACGATAACATATGATCCATTTGCGTATCAAGGATCTCTTCACCTCTGCCTTAAAAATATTCAAATGTTCTGCTTCAAGCACTTTTAATCAAAACAGCTCCAAAGTCTCAAGGACGTCTGAGTGAAAAAAAATCGCTTCACCTCTGTTTTAAATGGGTGACCCTTTACTCATAAAATTTGACCCCTAGTTCTCGATTTTCCCACAAGGGGAAATATCATCTCCACATCAACCCTTTCAAGACCCATCGGAATCTTATATGTTTCAATGAAGTCGCCTCGTGCTCTTCTAATATTCAGCGGACTCAATCTTAGTCTGCCCAAGCTTTCCTCATAAGACAATCTGCCTATTCCAGGCATTAGACTGGTAAACAGTCTCTGAACTGCTTCCAACGCATTTACATCCTTTCTTAAATAAGGTGAGAATTACTGTCTACAGCACTCCAAATTTGGTTTCAGCAGAGCAATGCACAACTGAAGCATACCTACCATTGTATTCAATTCCCCTCCTACAAACGATAACGCTCTATTACCATTCGTAATTACATTCTGCGCTTGCGCACTGGACTTTTGCGATTCTTGAACTTGTTTTATTCATTCACGGGATGTCGGCTTTCCTAGCTGGTCGTGCATTTATTGCTGATCGCTGTTTGCACTTGAGAAGGTGGTGATGAGCTGCCTCCTTGAACCATTGCAGTCCATGTAGTGTAGGCACACGCACATCGCTGTTAGGAAGGGAATTCCTGGATTTTGACCCAGTGACAGTGAAGGAACGGCAAAATATTTCCAACTCAGAATGGTGAGTGACTTGGAGAGGAACTTGCAGGAGGTGGCGTTCCCACTGATCTGCTGTACTTGTCCTTCTAGATGGTAGATGTCGTGGGTTTGCACGGTGCTGCTGAAGGGTAGTTGGTGAATTCCTGCAATGCATCTTGTAGATGATGCAGGCTGCTGCTGTTGCGCATTGGTTGTGGAAGAAGTGAATGTTTTGATTGGGATGAAAATCAAGCGGGCTGCTTTGTCCTGGATGGTGTCCAGCCTCTTGAGTGTTGCGGGAGCTACACGCATACAGGTAAATGGGAGTATGCCATCACACTTCTGTCTTATGCATTACAGATGGGTAACAGACTTTGCACAGTCAGGAGGTGAGTTGCTCGTCACATAATTCCTAGCCTTAGACATGCTCTTGTTAACACAGTATTGATGTGGCTCGTCCAGTTCAGTTTCTGGTTAGTGGTAGCACACAGGATGTTGATAGTGGGTGATTCAGCGATGGTAATGCCATTTAACATCAAAAGGCGTTGGTTGAATTCTCTCCTGTTGGAGATCGTCATTGCCTGGCACTTATGTGATGCGAATGGCACTTGCCACTTGCCAGCACAAGCCTGGTTATTGTCTAGGTACTGTTGCATTTGGACACGGACTGCTTCAATATCTGAGGATTCGTGAATGGTGCTGATCATTACACAATCATCAGCGAACATCCCCACTTCTAACCTTAGGATGGAAGGAAGGTCATTGATGAAGCAGTTGAAGATGGTTAGGCCAAGGGCACTATCCTGAGGAAAACCTACAGTGATGCCCTGGAGCTGAGATGGCTGACATCCAACAACCATCTTTCCTTGTGCTAGGTGTGACCCCAACTAGCCTAGAACTCTCCGTCTGATTGCCATTAACTCCAGTTTTGCCAGGCTGCATGAAGCCACGTGTTGTTTAAAACATGGCATTGATGTCAGGGGCAGTCACTCTCATCTCACCTTGGGAGCTCATATATTCTGTCCATGTTTGAACCAAGGCTGTAATGAGTTCAGGAGCTGTGGGGTCCTGGGGGTACCCAAACGGGGCATCAGTGAGCCGGTCATTGCTAAGCAAGTGTCGCTTGATAGCACTGTTGATGACACTTCCACTACTTTACTGGTGATCGAGAGTAGACTGATGGGGCGGTAATTGGATGAGTTGGATTGGTCCTGCATGCTATGTACAGGACATTTCTGGGCAATATTTCACATATCCAGGCAAATGGCAGTGTTGTAGCTAGACTGGAACACTGTGGCTTGGGGCGCAGCAAGTTCTGGAGTACGAGCATTCAATATTGTTGCCGGGTTATTCTTTGGGCCCGTAACCTTTGCAGTAACCAGTGCCTTCAGCCGTTTCTTGATATCACGTGGAGTGATTCAAATTGGCTGAAGACTGGCATCACTGATGCTGGAGACCTCCGAAGGAGGCTGAGATGGATCATCCACTAGAAATTTCTGGCTGAAGATTGTGGCGAATGCTACAGCCTTGTCTTTTGCACTGATGTGCTGGGCTCCTCCAGCATTGGTGATTGGGATATTTGTGGAGACATCCCTTCCAGTGAATAGTTTAATTGTTCACCACTATTCATTTCTGGCTGTGACAGGGCTGCAGAGTTTAGATCTGATCCGTTGGTTGTGGGATCGATTACCTCTGTGTATCACTTGCTGCTTATGCTATTTGGCACAGAATTTATACAATGTTATAGCTTCACCAGGTTGACACCTCATTTTTAGGGATGCATGGCGCTGCTCTTGGCATGCCTTCCTGCATGTTAATCGAACCAGGGTTGATGCCCTGAGCCGATGGTAATGATAGGGCGGGGTATATTGCAGGCCACGAGGTTACATATTGTGTTCGGGTAAAATTTTGTTGCTGCACGGAGCCTCATGGATGCCCAGCCTTGAGTTGCTAGATCTGTTCAAAAGCTCTTCCATTTAGCATGATGGTAGTGCCACAAAACACAATGAAGTGTATCATAAATGTGAAGCTTCATCTGCACAATGACTGTGCCACTCCTAAAGATACCATCATGTTCAAATACATTGAGCGGCAGGTAGGTTGGTGATGATGAGGTAATTATGTTTTCCCCCTTGTTTCCCTCATCACTAGCCACAGACCCAGTCCAGCATTTATTTCATTTGGCACTCTGACAGTTCGGTCAGTCGTGATGCTACCGAACCACTGTTGCTGATAGATATTGAAGTACCCAACCCTGTGTACTTTCTGCGCCCTTGCCACCTTCGGTGCTTCCTCAAAGTGGTGTACAACCTGGAGGAGCAATGATTGATCAGCTGAGTGTGTGAGGGTTGGGGGTTGGCGGCACGTGGTAATCAGCAGGAGGTTCCCTTGCTCATGATTGACTTGATGCCATGAAACTTCATTGGGTCCAGAGTCGATGTTGAGCACACCCAGGGGAAATGCTTCCCGATTGTACAGCACGGTGCCGCCAACTTTGCTAGGCCTTCCCTGTCAGTGGGCAGGATATATCAAAGAATGGTGATGGTGGTGTGTGGGACATTATCGACTAGTTACGATAACGTGAGGATGGCTATGTCAGGATGTTGTATGACTATAGCTCCCCCAATGTTGGTTCTAGCCCCCAGAAGCTAGTAAGGACGGCTTTGCAGGGTGGACAGCTCAGAGATTTCCATTGTCGTTTCCGTAGCCTTTGTCGATTGAATGATGCCAGTTGGTCCGTCCGGTTTCAGTGCTTTTTTGTGAGTTATAAAGACTTATTTGTGTGTGGCCGGCTAGAACATTTCAAAGGAAATTTTAAGCGTCAACCACATTACTGTGGGTCTGGACGCACACGTAGGCCCGATCAGGTAAGGACGAGAGATAGGGACATTAAAGAACTAGATGGGCGTTTACTATAATAGACAATGGTTTCATCATCAGGCCTTAGTTCCAGGTTTTTAGTGAATTGAAATTCCACCAACTTCCGTGGAGGAATTGGAACCCCAGGGCGTATCCTGGGTTACTAATCCAGCGATAATACCACTATGCCATCACCTCCAGACGCACAATGCTGGGTGGGGGCACCATAATATCGAGACAGAGGAGAATCAAAAGCAAAGATTCTGGAAGAAAGCGGACAGGAGAAAATTAAAGGGACTGACTTAAATTGAGGGAGCCTGAAAAATGCAGACTAATGCAAACATTGTGGGAATGAAGGGTGGGGTTGTGGGGTGCTTAAGGTAGGCAGCAAATTGAGGGGGTTATTGAGGAGTTGTATTTCAAAAAATCAGGTGCGCACCCCAAATATTGAGTGCAGAGCAAAATTGAGAGGATGGCTAAAAATTGCAATGCATCTAAAAATAAATGAAGGTGGCACGCTGAAAATGAATGGGGGCACCCCAAAACTGTGGGGGCATCATAAATTGTCAGAAAAATATGTTGGAATTAAATTGAGCAAGCCTGAAAAATGCTGCATATATTGAGCGTGCCCAAGGGTGGGTGAGGTAATGGGATCACTAGGTTGGAGGGGGGGAGGCAAAATTGAGGGCGGGGCCAAATTGGAGGACAGGTCAAAATCAAAAGGATGGCGAAAATTGGGGTGAATCCCTGTACATTGGTGGTCACCCAAAAATAGAGGAACGGCAGTACTGAGGAAGAGCTCTCCAAAATTGAGGAGGATTCCCTTCACTGAGTCTGGGAATATGGAAAAATTGAGGCGAGGGAATTTGTAAACACGAAAAATAGGTCAGTAAACAATTGAAGGCGTGGGGGTGCAATTTAATTGAGGGAGCAAGAAAAATGTGGATGGCCACATAAAATGGGGGCTTCAAGTTGGGGGGCAGAGAGGGAAGGCTACAGAATTTAGTGAGGCGCGCTAAATTGGTGGTGGGGGTGTGGTTGGTGGATGTTTAGGAGGGGATCTCCAAAATTGATGCGGCACACCAAATATTGAAGGAGTAGGAATATTGAGGGAGTAGTCCAAAATTATTGTGCACACTAAAAGATATATTGACAGGGGCCACCCATAAATTGAGGCAAGGGATAAATTGTGATGAAAAGAAAAGTCAGGAGAAAGTTCAGAAAAAAGAGTCATAAAAAGACTGATAAAGTCAGACAGAAAAAAAATCGCGAATAGATGCCGGAAAATAAACGCAAGAGAGTCAATGCAAAGTTGGACCATACAGTCGGAAAAAAAGACAGAAAATAAAGAAGTGGGAAAAAAAAGTAAGAATTAGGAATCAGAAAAACGAGCCAGAAAACTTATAACTCCCCAAATATAGACACTTTTCTTTATGTATCATACATTTATTTTGCAATTGAAGGCGAGGAATCTTGTTTCCACCTTGAGACTGCTTTCTGCAGAAAAAAAAAGTTCCAGGAAAGAAGAACCACAAGGAAAGAGTCAGAAGAAAATATCAGAATGAAAATCTCAGATAGAAATCTCAGAAAAGTCAGTTAAAACTGTCATCGTTGGACGGTTTGCAGCCGTTGTTGGACCTTCACCAGTTCTTCTGCTGTATCAGTTGACGTGTTTATAATCTGTTGGAGGGACTGTACTGTTTGATGTTCTATTGGATTAAACATTTACCAGTTTGAGCTGCTTTATTAGATTGAGATTTGGAAGCATTTTGTTTTGTTGATTTTTTTTCAGAAATTTATTCGAATTCTGAAACGAATAGTCAAAACAAAACGCACTTTCAGCACTTTATAGAATGCCCACGTTGAAAGAGGGCAGCTACATTTCAGGGTGCAATGAAGCAGCACTGGAGAGACACCCGAATATTTGGAATTTAATTATGGAATAGTCACAGCCAAGTGAAGGACATCACTGAAAAAATATGAGAGGGAAATGATGTGGTGTTTGAGGTGACAGCGCCATTGGTGGGAGAATACAGCTTCTAACTTTATTATTCAAACAATGTGATCCTTATTGTCGAGTCTTTGGAACGTGGCAGCTCAATCTCAGAAGTTAGCATGTTCCATCATCGAACTCGATGTCGTATTCTGTCTCTTGATTGTTCAAAAAAAATTGAACGATGTTGCAATCTCAATATCCGCAGAGGTGGTCGCACACGGCATAAATTAAAGGTTTTGTGAATGAGTTTAATGCAGAGATTGTCTGCAGCACGAAGGGACACATTACTCCACTCTGAAAATGCATCGTCTAATTCAAATGGCTAATAAAATAAATTACCTGACACTGGCATTATTCGTGTTCCCGGTAACTGTCAACAAACATTTAACTTGTGGTAATGTGTGTGTGAGCTTGTCTTTGGTTATACACTGTGACTGATAATTTTACACCCTGATCTAGTGGTCACCGCAAAAAAGGCACCTGATCAGACATATAATTCGCTTAAGTCAAATGTCCTGAATTTTGTGCAGTTTTGCTTCATTTCTTTAAAAGCTAACAGGCTTCCGTTTGTAACTTACAGAATTTCTGAATTATTAAGTTATTGAATTTAGTGGAATATTGTGTAATGTTGAACCAGACCTCAGTGAAGTCATGATCTCTGAAGGAAGGTATTAGTGGAAGACGGAAAAAAATGACACTGGGTTTGGGTCACTAATCAGAGCTGAATACCTGACCCCGGGGAGATATTATTATCGGGAGTATCTGTCATTTTGGAATTGTCCTGAAATTTGGGTCAGCAACCAGAATGAAATAAGTTAGTTTTGTTTTGAAACCGTCCTTTTTTGGCGAGTGACCTCTCCATTCCATGGAGCCTCTGTGTTTTATCAATGTAATAGATTGAAAACAGGAAGAGTTTTTCTGTCCATTGAACGTGGTTGGTAATGAGTGCCTTGTCCCTCGATATTTATCTGTTTTTCATTGAACTACTTGGGCAGAAACAGGCTTCTTCGAGTTAGTGACATTTGACAGCATCGGTACAGTATTCCAGTCCTCTTTGTGTTTTCTCCCTCTCACTTCCATTCGTCTCCAAATGAACTCCATTGTTTTGGTTGGATCTTTGATCTTTTTGTCAACGCATATTGCTACTTTAATTGATTCTTGAATCGGTTACCCTGAACCCCTGAACCACTGAAACTCGACCCGATTGGGACATGTAATTTCCAACGAGCATTTGGGACCCTTTTGGACCTTTCTATCAAAATGCTGCACCTGACCCTCAGCTATGTTGAAATGAATTTCCCATTGAAATGACCACTGTGCAGGTTTATTAATTATCATTAATGTGCTCAGGTATTTTGTTCTATTCACCCTTTATATTCAATGTTCTCTCAGTTTGGGTTTGTCTGTAATTTTGAAATTATTTTTTCTGCTCCCGATCCTATAACGTTTATGTAAATGGTGAAAGGTAGCGATCCCAGCGCTGTTCCTTGTGGAACACCATTTCCCAACTTTCAACAGTCTCAGTAAACCCCTTTAGCCCGTGTACCCTGTTTTCTGATTTTGTACCCAGCTTGCTGTCCATTCTGCTACATGTCCCCTAACCCCACTTGCTCTAACATTACTCGTGATTCTGTGCTATTGTAACTTAACGAAGGCCTTGAGAAAATAAAAGTAGATGCTTCCCATCTATTGTACTAATCTGATCGTCAATTTCTGATGACAAATCAAGTAATCAAATGAAGTTAGTCAAGTATGACCTTGCTTTTGGAATATATGCTGACTACTCTTTCTTATGTTGTGTGATTCTAGATGCGTTTCTATTATATTTTTGATTCCCTTATTTTTCCCGCCACTGACATTGTGCTGACTGGTGTTTAGTTCTTTCGACTTGGTCTATGTTCTGTTTTAAATACATGAATTATATTAGCTGCATTCGCGTCCTCTAATCATGCTCTATGGCATATATAATAATATTCCTGCTGCCACCCCCTGTTTCCTTTTCAGTACGTATCCATGCATTCCATCCAACCCGAAGGTTTTACATTCTCTTTCATCACCTTATGAAAAATCAGCCTTAAACATGTTGAAGTTTCTGGGTTGAATTTATTCACTGCCGATTGGCTGATTATTTCCTCAAATCACAGAACTCCCTCCCTTCTTCAGGTTCTGAATCCTCATTCACTTCCTCATTCTGTCCCGGCTGTCCCACAACCGGAGTGATTTCCTCTGTCCTGAGTTTGGAACTATGCTCTGGAAGTCGAGTTCGTTCTGCAACAAATCCGAGTTCTCCTTAAACGCAAAGTGGACGATATTTTTCCTAAGAGGCATAATGAGGCAATTTTCGTGCCAGTTCCCCTCCACCATCTTCTTCTGGAAAATTCCAATGATCCCATTTATAATTGAATCGTTCAGTTTCATACACTCTCCATTCCAGTTGGAACTCCTCTGTCCCTCAATATTCATGTTCTAGGAATGAAAGCAGTCGCACGTTCATCAACACGATTTCTGGGTAGGGGAGCAATTGCAATGTGTAGGTGTGTCTTCCTCGGGTTCAAACATATGAATATTAAACTCAAATTGTATCACTGAGGGATCTCTATGTGTTCTGGCTATGCTGCCGTTGTGTAGGGTGCATGGACCATTTTTTGTCGCTACTCTTCTGAGATTCCTGAGTATTTTGATAACTGTGTTGTTGCCATTTCCTTCCTTAGATTTCAGCTCAAAAAATCATTAACGTTTCTCCTAATTTCAACAATTGTTCTCTTGGCAGACTACATCTCTGGCATTTCCCTTCCCTTTCTTTCCTCGCATTCTCTACCTCCATTTCATAGAATGGGTTGTTCACCAATATCAACGATAATGTTACCGATTCCCAAAGCTCCCTTGATTGTACCTCCTCCCTCCCTACTTCATGGAAATACTCTGTTACAATATCTCCCAGTATCCCCACCTGCGTTCCATCTTTTCTGACGACGCTACTTTCCACAACAGTGCGAATGAAATTATTTAATTATTCGTCAGCTTATAGGGCCATCTACTGAGCCTCTGAACCCTGAGAACGTTCTGGACTGGGAAGGGTCCGAACCTGGGAGGTTCTGAACCTGGTGAGAGTCCGCCCCTGATGAAGGAACGAATCCAGGGAAGATCCAAACCTGCTGAAAGCCAAAGAGCGTCTGAACGCGGGATGTGTCCGAATCTGTGGCTGGTCCAAACCTGGGCAGGGTCTGAACCTTGGCTGCGTTCAAATCTGGTGCGTTCGTCCCTGGTGAGGGTTCGAAACAAGGGAGCATCTGAAAGTGAACAGGTTCAGAAACTAGGGAGAGTCCCAACTTGTTCAGTATCTGAACCTCGTGAGCTTCCGAACCAGGGGCGTGTCCGATCCTGGTAAAGGCCTGGAACGGGGGAGGATCCGGAACTGATAAGTTTCTGAACCCGGGGAGGGTCTGAACCTGATGATGGAAAAATCGGATGAGCACATGTCGCGTAGATGAGGAGTTGACAGCATGGTTACAGGATAATTTATTCGAAGTGCACGTTCTGGTGCCAACCAGACAGCAGGCTATACTGGTATTGCGTAATGAGGTAGGATTAATTGATAACCTCAGTGTGAAGACACCCCTAGGTATCAGCGATGATAATATGATTGAATTTTAAATTCATTTTGAGGGACAAACAAGTGGATCCAGCACTAATATTTTAAGCTTAAATAAGGTTATTTATGAGGACATGAAAGCGGAACAAACTAAAGTGAACTGTCAAATAAGGTTCAGGTAAAGGTCAATAGAGGCTAAGTGGTAGTCATTTAAAGGGATATTTCAGAATGCACAGAATATATACATTCCAATGAAAAAGTAAACTTCTAAGGGGAGGGTCCACCATCTGTGGTGAACTAAAAAAAAGTTAAATGCAGTATCAAACTTAAGAACAAAACAAATAAATACGCAACGACGTATGGCAGGTCAAAAAATTGGAAAGAATACAATGAACTGCAAGTGATGACAAACAAAATATGGAGCGAAAAGTTAAACTATTTGGGAGAACGAGCTAGTAATATAAAAACGGATAGTAAGAGTTTCTATAGCTATTGAAATAAGAAGAATGATCAAAATGAGCTTTGGTCCTATAGAAGGGCAAATGAAAACTGGGCAATTGAAAATGAAAAGTAGGGAGATGGCAGATGAATTAACCAGACAATTTGCTTATGTCTTCACTAGAGAAGGCACAATTAACATACTGGAAATAGGTGTAAATCAGGAGAAGGAAGTGATCCTGAAGTGACCATCAGGAAATGATTTCATAAACATTATGTCAGTGTAGGTTTAATTGGTAATAACTTTGTTAGCGATGGTTAATTTAACAGTTTTAGAGTTTGACATTTTCTACTTTTGCCTCGTCCTTACCTCTCCACTCCTTCTTTCAGTTCTCTGAATCCGGCTTATTGACTTCTAAAATCTCCCGATCTGCAATCCGTCCCTTCCCCCTCCACCCATCCCGCACACCCCCCCCCACCCCCCCACCACCCCACCCCCTCACAAACACCCCCCCCCCGCCCCCCCCAAACTCACTGCATTATTTCCACAGGCGAAGCCCCACTGTTCACTGTCCATGACTTGTCCCTCATTATGCTCCACTCTCAGACTCATCGTATAGTACAACACAAGTGCACTCCGGATCACGGAGACAATGAGCAATGCCACCGAAAGTCATTCAATACATTGAGCCGAAGTCATGAGTGAGATGTCCAATGAGAATATTTACCTAATTTAAGAAAATGGATTGTGAGGGCAATTTGATGTGGAGCGAGGTTGAAAACATATAGATTGCAAATTGCTGTCCTTCAAGCCATATGTCTGATATCAAGTAACATTACAATCAGTGGAACAGAATATTGGCAGGAGTGGCATAATAGGCATCTGATAGCAGTCTGCTTGCATTCAGTCTTCGGGAATATCCACATTCACCAATAAGTTATGAAATTGGATTTTAGACTGATAAGGAGATTTACACAAATTCATTTTATTTCAGAAATGTGATCACTACATATGGGCGAGTGTAGCAGGGGCTGGATGCGGCAATGGCCGGCTCACGTCCGTTTGAATGGGCCCGGGATTGCTGCCAGCTGTCTCTACTTCACAAATTTAACCAGCGCCAAATGGGATGTTCCAGTTTTAGATGGGGTGTGAATGGCGGGATGTTATCCTTCACTGGGTCCCTTAAAGAATGTCAGGTCCTCATGGAGTCAATGGGAGATGTTGGAAAAAAAACTATTTGATATGGAGGCAGCTGTAGCTCTGAGGGAAAGTGCGTTACTCCCTGGAAAAGGATCCATGGAAAGCTAAAGTAGTAAGAGACAATAAAAACTAAAATAAAACTAAAACGAATTTTGAAATGATGAGAGGCCCCGGTAAATAGGAAAGAAACAAAAAAGAATGAAGGGTGACAAAACACGTAAGCAGAACTAAAATAGGTAGAATAAAAAGAAGCGGCGGGGATATTAACATCAAGATAGGAACACTTCCACAATTACTTTATGGTAAATATCAGTCAGACACAAAAGCAAAATATTGCGGATCATCCGCTCTATAGAATGTCAAATCATGTTGAATCAAAGATAGATGCTGAAAAAACATTTTGACACGAAGGCACTTGTAAACCCGAGGTAAAATGTGCAACTCCCCAGAAAAACATCC
This sequence comes from Cetorhinus maximus, assembly GCF_964194155.1. Lineage (NCBI taxonomy): Eukaryota > Metazoa > Chordata > Chondrichthyes > Lamniformes > Cetorhinidae > Cetorhinus > Cetorhinus maximus. The sequence continues at coordinate 10,768,804 of NC_135913.1, read as the reverse complement.
ATGCAATACTAAACGGGAAACATGCAACGTGAACTAAATTAAACTGAAAGAAGAAATGCTGGAAATACTGGACAGTGCAGACAACATCTGTTGACAATGAAACAGGTGCGAAATTACAGAGTGTCTGTTGAATTTTAAATTTGCAATTAACCTCTGCTGGGATTGGAAGGATAATAAGTTATACGAGAGATAACTGGCTTCGCAACCATGTAGAGCATGTATCACTTCCAAGTTGCTCAGCAATGAAGTACAAACAATGCGTTTGAGTAATTTTGTTTCAGACTAATTTGTAACACATTAGGAGGGTAGGTTGTTAGGGTGGTAATTAGTGAGGAGAATAGTCACAAACCTTAGGAGGATATCAATGAGCTGGTCAGGTGGGCAGAGCAGTAACAAATGGAATTCAAGCCGGAAAAGTGTAAATTAATACACTTGGAGAGGGCTAACAAGGCACGGCATTATACTGTGAATGGTCGGACCCTGCAAAGCACTGAAGGTCAGAGGTACCTTGATGTGCATATCCACAGATTCCTGAATGTAGCAGGGCAGGTAGAAAATGGGGTTAAAATGGCCTATGGAATACGTGCCTTTATTAGACGAGGCGTAGAATACAAGAGCAGGGAGGTTATACTGGAGCTGGTTAAAACACTGGTTAATCCACAACTGCGTCCATTCCTGGTCATCCACATTATAGGAGGGAAGCGATTTCACTAGAGAGGGTGGAAAGGAGATTTACCAGGATGCCTCCTGGGCTGGAGGGTCTGAGCTCTGTGGAAAGGTTGGACAGGCTGAGGTTGTTTAACTTGGAGCATCGAAGATTGAGAGGGGATCTGAGAGATATTTATACGAATATGAGGAACAAAGATAGGTTGGATAGGAAGCCACTTTTCCCATTAATAGAGGGGTCAATGACCAGGGGTGAAAGATTTTAGGTAAGAGCCGTAAGGCTAAGAGGGGAGTTGAGGAGAAATTCTTTCACCCAGAAGGTAGTGGAAGTACGGAACTCACTTCCTGAAAGGGCGAGTGTCAGAAACTCTCGCACTATTTCAGAAGAATTTAGATATTCACTTGCGTTGCCTTAGCCTCCAAGGCTATGGGCCAAGTGCTGGGAAATGGGATTAGTGTAGTCAGATCTTTGTTGACACTATGGGCCGAATGGCCTTCTTATGTGCTGTGAACGTGTATCAGTATTCCAGTAGAACTTATCACACTTAGAGCTGCTGGGAATCTAGAAATAATTTCTAAAAATAATCAAGGACGCCGAAATTTCGAGAAAAAATTCTTTATTTTTTGCAAACCGATTAAAGATATCCATCTCTTCTGTTCTCTTGAATAAGTCAACATTCTTTGCTGTTTTGAACTGTCATTTCACTGGGACTAAGCCGTTTGACCCAAAAGGCTGCACTTGGACTAGGTCTGGAGCCATGGGCCCTCAGAATAAATGCCTGATGCTCTACCGACACGGCTCTCCGGGCTGTACTGAACGTGTTTCCCATCGCTGCCTTCACTGTCTAACAAGAGTCTTCACAGTGTTTATATTTTTTCCATTTCCTTCTTTGGTATTTCACTGCCTGCAGCGCATTTCCCCCACAGACAGACCGGCAGCCTCCCTTTGGCTTCATTTCGCAAATCTTCTCACTTGCATCAACTATTCGCTCCGAACCAGTGGCGTGGGACGTGACAATTGTTGTTATCCTGGCCTGTGCACTGGACCTTCAAAGCTTTGAAGGGTGTATTTATTTCACGGAGCTATTAAGTTGCAGAAATTGAAAACGGAAGCTCCAAAGGCACAGAGACGGATTTCACGAGTGGGTAAACCATTTATTATGGTGTTTGTTTGGGGAAAGTGTGATACCAATACCTTGAAAGCAATACAGCTCATTCGGAGTAACGTTTAAATTGTGTGAATCATTAAGTGTAGGGATGTAAATGGATCTACCAGCCCGAGACCAGAATTAAAATGATCCACCATTTAACCCTCCCCACTCTTTCTTGCATAACGTGCAGTAACATAAACCGGTCAATCTCCTCCCTTGGTCTGCTAAACCTGTAATAAATCAAAGTGCTTCCTTAAGTAAACACCTCTAAATGTAATATTGGTCCTTTCGGGCTTCTTAATATCGGTACGTAAACGCAAATGTTTTTTGCGGACATTGTTACGTTGATGTAACCTTCATAACATCTGCCTCCATGTTATTTCTTACTGGGTTTAACAGGTTTAGTTTCGTCACGTTCCTATCTTTGCCCCTTCATGTTACATTCGGACTGTTGCTATGCAGCCATTCTCAACCCCATCTGGACATATCTTTTCATTCTTTACCATAACCATTACAACTCTCGATAGATGTTGCTTCAAGAAACATTTTCTCTCCCTCCACCATCACAGACATTCGCCGTTGTACATCCTGCCCTTTCCTGCTCACCACGTTTTTAAAACTTGGTATATTGATATATTTCTTCATTTCTGATGATGTCATCGACCTGCACAGTTCACTTTGATGCCTCCACAGGTGGCCCCTGACCGGCTGAGTATTCCCAGGATTATTTTTTAATATTCCCAGCAATCACGCTGCATTGTTTTACTGTCTGAAAGTTTGGTGGAATGAGATTCAATCTGAATTTAAGGGAACTAATTTACAGGGTGACGTGGGAAGCTTGATTGAGGAACAAAATTGACAGCTCTTCCCAAGAACCGGCGCAGAGTCGACGGGCCGAAAGGCCTCCTTCTGAACTGCAGGATTTGATGAATCGCGGCTTTAATTTCTGCGTTGGCCGGGAGATTAGAAAATGGCTGAAGACGTGAAGGTGATGACCGAATGGTTCCAGGTAATTGTCTGATGTTTTGTGCCGAACATGTAATACATGTAAGAGGATTTCAAGCAGAACATAGGTCTATAAATTACTACTATATTAACTCCTAAAACCCCTAATTAACCTCGCTTCCACTTACACTCCCGTTAAGGAAACAGTAAAAACCAAATATATTTAAACAGATCCCAGCATGTCGACACAATACCTGGGCAGAAGTAATCAAAGTGGCTATTCCAAGCTTCAGTCTGTGCAGACAACAGGCTTGATGCACAAATACTGAAGGCTGTTTGCACTTCCAGTCAACCTTAGAATGTGTTCCCTGCCATCGTTTTCCTTTATACATGTTTGTCCTTTTTATTGTAAGCCCCATTGTGCCCACATGTCTTTGAAACTTTACCTTTCTCATAATATGAATCATATTGCTAATCATAGTGCTAATGTTATCAGGAACCTTTGCAAAAAAATAAACATGCTGATTGCTTGCCTTCTCCCGCTAGGTGCAACATCCAACCATCTCTTTGAAATTCAAACTGCTGTGATTTATCTAAAACTGCAAATTCTGCTCACCTCACATTCTAAGACTTCAGCCATGTTTTCCCATTTAGCATTTCAAACCGAGCTTCATTTCATGAGTCAAAACCTGTCTCCAATTCAATTCAATCCCACACACACTCATAGAAACTAATCAAATCCCACTATGTCCTACTTTTACAATAAATCACAATAATGTTATGAGAATTATTGTACCTTTGTGACATCTGGAATTCCCTCCCTTAAGCTATGTCCCCCTTTACCTCTCTCTTCTTCTTTCAAACACTCGTTCAAATCTACCCATTTGGCCAGACAGTTCGTCATTTTCCCAAATATCTCCTTGTGAAACTTCGTTTTAAATGTTGATATATAACGCTCCTTTCAAGCACATTGACACGGGGAGGGGTGGGGTGTTTGTGAAATGCAACAGATACATAGAAGATTCTGCTCTGTTGTTCAGTTGAGCGGACTTCAAAATTAAATTGTGCGGATCCGTTAAAAGTTAATATATGCCTCCGGTCAGAGCTTGGGTTGTGGAATATTGATGAGGGTCACTGCTGAATCAGGGATGACGAGTTTTATCTGACGTTGGCTCCCATTTTTAGCAGCAGATACCACCGGCTATCCACGTTCATTATGCCGGTCCTCCACCATCGATTTGTAATTTGGTAATTTCCATGAGGTGACCAGGACTGCACACAGTACTCAAATTGTGGCCTTACTAATGATTGATAAAGTTCCACCATAACCTCCCTGCTAGTATGTGTTATGCCTCGTCTATTAAACGAAATGATTCTACTTGAATTCTTAAACACCTCATCGGCCTTTCATGTAACATTCGGGAATCTGTGGAGATTCGCTCCAATGTCCATCACTTCCTCTAAACCTCCCAATACTCTCTTCATTAATTGTGTATTCCCTTAAACCTGTTTGAGCTCCCCAGCTGCATTACATCGCTCTCCCCCGGATTGAATTCCATTTGTACTTTTCTGACCATCTAACCTGTCAATTGATATCTCTTTGCTATCAAACCTCCTTACGATCAAATATAGCCACCTTTCTCGTTGTCTAAAAACTTCATGAAGATTCCCCCTATATATATTTCCAAATAGTTAATATGTGCCATGAAAAGCACGGCTAAGTATGCATGTGGCTTTTTTTTCAGGAGAGAAACCTGGTTCCTACAAATCCATCTCCCAAATACTCTTAACGCTGATGTTTTCAGGATTCACGTCGGTGCACGGGCGCTGTTTTAAAGGTAAGTTCTCCATTGGCTCTGCCATGCAGCCCGATAAACAAATACCAATGATTTTTGCAGCAAAACAGTGCAATGGATTTGAAAACTTTGCATTCTAACTACGCGCCGTTGATTGGTGACACATAACCTCCTGGGCTCAGAAATCAATGCCGCCCCCGTCTAATTCCAACCAATCTCGAACGCTTCGTTATAAAGACAGCCAGAGGAGGGTAAACCCGAGGCAAAACAAGATTGAGCTCCCCCCAACAATGTTGTTCTGAGGCTTGTGAAGCGGCGCTGCTGCATGACTGTTAATCAAATAAATACATCAATCACAGCGGCAGTTGGCCTGTTACTTACCGCTTTCCCAACTTGTTCTGATCGCCTCAAGTCATCCATTGAGGGCCATGTGGAAATATATTTCAGTTCCCTGACATTGCAACTCCCGTGAATGATAGCACCAAATGTAAATTTCAACAGGCACTCGGTAATTTCTTGTTGAAGCCCCCGTCGTGAGTTTGCCCGATTGTGAGCAACTTCCTCCTAATTCGCCATGAAATCCACACGCTTCAATTACCAACATCCTGGAGATACAGCAACATTTCCACACTATTTTTACTTCAGTGTTTGAAGTGCTTAAATATTTTATTTAATTTAGCATCGTTCCGAAGGCAATTGTGAATGAGCAACTTGCACTGGTCCATGCGCGATATGCCCACACCCCATGAAATAAATAGAAAAGAGATTGCATAGATACCAGCCTATTGATGACGGGAGATTTTGCAGCTTAAGGTTGGCTTTTGACAGCTTATTTTCATCATTGACAAGAAGGAGAACGTATCTGACGCTGAACAGCTTTGTGAAGATCGGATCATTCAGCAGCTCTGGGAGAAACAGACACTCACAGCTCGCTGGTAACCTGAACTTTCAACTGGGCAAATACGAGATTTCCAGCCTGTGCGCGATCAATCAGCGAGGAAGATTGCGGAATCCTCCACTCACTGCCCGTTAAATTTAAAAACCAGATACTAGGGAACCTGCACCAGGTGGCCGGTTAGCTCAGCTGGTTAGAGCGTGGTGCTAATAACGCCAAGCTCGCGGGTTCGATCCCCGTACGGGCCAACGTATTTTAGTCGACTTAGAAGTAATTAAAGCCCGAACCCGGTTCAGTTGTTATTCCGACGCTGTCACATGGAAAGAGCGTTTCGAAAAGTTCTTCTGCAGCGTTGCAGGCTGTGTTTTTTTCCATCCATGCTTCTTGCTTCTTGAACATTTCTGCCTCTAGTTCTGACAAATCCGTCCTTCTTTTAACAATTCTGTGCCACAAATTTGTTGGCGACAAGACAACAAAGCTTTGCTACTGTACAACGGAACACTTGCAAACGACGCTCTGCTCAGCATCTCTGGGGCAAATATATCCTTACAGCTCCCGGGTAACCTGAAGCTTTGACTGGGCAAAAACGAGAGTTCCAGCCTGTGCGGGATCAGTCAGGGAAGGAAGAATGCTGAATTCTCCACTCACTGTTACACTGAATTTGAAAAGCATTTGATCAAACTAGGAAACGTGCAGCTTGGCGACCAGTTAGCTCCGAGATAAAGGCAAAATGCTGCGGATGCTGGGAATCTGAAACAGAAACAAAACATGCTGGAAAAACCTCTTCAGAGTCATACGGACTCGAAATGTTAACTCTGTCTTTCCCTCCACAGATGTTGTCAGACCTGCTGAGTTTTCCCAGCACTTTCTGTTTTTGATCAGTTAGCTCCAATGGTTAGAGGATGGTGCTAATAGCGTTAAAGCTCACGGGTTCGATCCCCATTGAACAACGAGATAAGGGAGATGTGTGGTAATTCTGTCCCGATTCCAGTTCAGTTGCAGTCCTTCTACTGTTCCATTGTTCGAGGTTCTGTTGTAATTCCTATACTGTCACATCGGAATAGGATTTCGGATAGGACCGTGTTCTCCTGCGGCATCGCAGGTTGAGCCTTTTTCTCTTCCACGCTTCTTGCCTTTGGAAAATTTCTGCCTCTTGTCCTGACAAATCTGTCCTTCTTTTCACACTTCTGTGCAATAAACCTGTCAACATCATGGCAACAAATATTTTCTCCTGTACAGCGGAACACTTGCAGACGAGCAGTGACATCGCTGTTAACTGTGCCCATACCTGCCGTTCGCTGCAATGCTGCAGGCAAATTCACTCGAGACAACTTGCAAGTGTCAGCGCAACCAATCATACTAGCCTACCATAAAGTGATTGCATTGAAGCTATCAACAGTCCTCTACACGACAACAATAACTCGCTTCACAACAATTTCACGCAAATACTGCATCTGTCAGCAAAGTCTATCCATTATCAAATTTCTTAACAGTCAGTCAGCTGCTGGCGAGGCCAAAAAAACATTTGCTGCTTCGAGATATCTTTTAAAAAAGCAGCACAATATACTCCTAATGTGTTGTTAATTATTCTCAAACATGACCGGAACGAAGTAAAATACTGAACCGCGCAACGCCTACTTCATTGCTGAGCTACTTGTAAGCGACGGATAAACTAGGTCGCTGAGAAACCAATGTTTTCCCGTCTAACTTGTGGTAATGCCAATCTCTCTCAGACATTCTAGCAACGAAATCACCCAGCAGAGGGCAAACCCAACGCAAAAGAACTGTGAGCTCTCCCCACGGTTTAGTAGTTTTGCTGTATGCCTGTTACTGGGATAGATTTATAAATCACCGAGGGCAATCGGCCTGTTATTTGTTCTCTCATTTACTGGTTCCGCAACTTGCTCCAATCGCCTAAAGCCGCTGATTGAGAGCCAGGTGGAAATATCTTTCAGTTTCCTGCACTTCCAACTTCCCCGGCTTTTACTACCAAATTTAAAATGCAACAGGCACTCGGTCATTTCTCGCTAAAGAACCCCTCATAATTTGTAAACACTGTGACCGTCTTACTTCTCATTCGCAATTCAGTCCCAATTCCAAGCTTCACTTGCATCATCCTGAGGACAGGGCAACATCTCAAAACGAATTTTACTTCAATGTTTGACGTGCTTTCACTTTGTAAATTTAGCAATCCTTCCCAAGGCAATTTCGGATGAGCAACTTATGCTGGTCGTGGAGGCATATCCATATCTCATGTAATAAATAGAAAAAGAGAGATTGGATAAGATATCAGCCTGTTGAGGGCGAGAAGTTTTTCAGCTTGAGGTTTGCTTTCGGCGGAATATTTTGAACATTCAGAAGGGGAGCGCTGATGTTGCTGAACAGCTGTGTGAAGATCGGGACAATGAGGCAGGTCTGGGGAAACTCATTCCCTTCCAGCTCGCTGGTAACCTGAAGCTTTCAATTTACAAATACGATAGTTCCAACGTTCCGGCTGGTGCGCGGTCAGTCAGCAAGGACTGAGTGTCGATGGTCCTTGGGTCGTTCTTCGGTACCATTCCAGACACAGAATCCGAGTGACCCCCGCCCCCTGCTGCCTTGATACTGTCTCAAAGAAGTGTACTGGAAGGATATTGAGCGTGTGTTGTTTTCATGTTGTGAAAAAGTGTCTGCATGAATGATAGGAAAGAATCAAGGTTCATAATTCTCAGTCGGAGCACATCTGAACATTCCCCCTACATACTGTGATATTTTTCTGGCTGTCGCTATCACTGACCTCGTTTCCCTCTTTCTTACGGCGAACCTATTGACAATCATGATTATCGCCAGAAGAAACTGCGGCCTTTCCAAATGTATCTCTGTCTATATGGTGTCTGGAAACAGCAGATCTACTGTTCATGTTCTTCATATATTAGAATAGCAAACTTTCAGCAAAGTCTTTACACATTAATTCCTCTCCAACACTGTCATTGTTATGGCTGTACCAAACTTTAAGTTGAGCAGGCACTCCGTCATTTCGCGCTGAAACACCCGTCATAAGTTAGCACTGAAGTGGCCGCCTTACTTCTCATTCGCAAATTAGCTCCATTTCCAATCTTCAATTGTCACTGTCACTGTCAGCGATCTATGGCCAGAATTTTAAAGCAAAGTATGTCACTGTGAAAACTGCTACAGTGAACATAACAGCGGTCTCTGTGCTGATCTATTGGGAGAATATGCCATTCTGATTTGCTTAGGAACACAAATGTTCATTTTTCAGCAACTGAACAAACTGCAAAAACGGGTGATCAACAAACTGATCATTAACAATGTTCACTAGTGTTCCCGCCCTGGCGCGGATTTTGTTTCCATCGTCTTCCAGTTTAGCGGACTTTTCCCATGTTTTCAGGTGAAGTTCCAGGCAGCAGAATTTTGGATGAGCACAGGTATGTGTGGGGTGGAAGATGGGAGGCCGGCCAAGGGAACACTGGAATATTCAAGCCTAGAGTGAACAAAGGTATGGATGAGGGTTTCAGCAGCAGATGAGCTGAGGCAGGGCCGCAATTGGCCGATGTTTAGAATGTTCAAGTACTGTGTGTTCATCTGATAACAGCCTGCCAGTCTGCCTAATATCATGCAGTTTTACCAGAGATATTAGGTGTAAAATGGGAACAGCGTCAGCCGTTATTGTTCAATATTAGGATTGTTACTGTGTCTGTATCTCTGGAACATTATGTCGCTGCGGGACTTTTCACATTTCACTGCAACCAGAAGCTGACCAAAATGTCCCAGACTGTGGCCAAGGACTGAGACCCTTTAAAGCTGACATTTGCCCCTTTAGCTCGTCCAATTGGGATAATTCCCTGCAGGACATTTGCTGTTCATGAACCATTAATATCAATAATTCCTGGCACTGGGTTCACTGAGAGGGATGAAGAGTCAGTGAACAGAGCGGAGTGTCACAGCTGTTCTGTTCCTGACTCTCCCCCTCCCGGTCTTTTAGTGAGGATCCGGTCTCCCAGGAAATGTGTTGTCCCCAATTCCGCCCGATTCCCGTCTTTTAACACTGAGAGAGGTGACAGCTGTCAGTAACTCCTGTATCGGGATCCTGGTGAGCTCATTGTGGTTCAGTGTTTAGACAACACAATAAGAAGGAAAGTTCATGGAAACCATGATAACTCAGATTCAGGAGGGGATCAGACACGGGGGCAATGGGCGCTCTCTACCTTCTGATTCAGGCTCCTGAACGTTGCGGAAAAAGAAATGATATCTGTTGCATTGTTGATGTTGTGGTCGGAGGGCCTATTAGATGAGGCGTTTTACTTCCCTGTGTCGTGCAAGGTTATCAGAAGATTGTAGGCTGGAGTCCTGCAATTTGTTCTATGATCATTTGACGCAGATAAATTGCCGTTTACAGAAGTTCTCGCACACTTTGTGTGTAGAATTCTTTTTTCTAATTCCCTCGGTAAAAACTCTGGCTTTAACTCTTTGACGGTGGCACTGGGTCCGAGATTCCCAGTCAGCGGAAATAGTTTTGAGCTGATCTTACTGGTTCAAGGTTACAAAAAAATGCATCGAATCCCTCCTGCAATCATGAGGAAAGATCTCGGTAAAGGAATAGTCAGTGGGTTAAATGTAGGGACTGAGCTGTGGTTTGGTGTCGGGAATTGAAGAGGGTTAGGAGGGAGTTCAAGAGACAAACAGAGTTACAGAGGAAGAAAACGGAAAGATTGGCGACGAGGAAGAGAGAGGAATATGAATGGCCTTCACCATCTTTCAAATTTTACTCAATGAAAGATCAAAAGAGAAAATAACATCTGTGCCAAGGAACTGCTGTTAGTGCAGAGACCAGAAAATAGAACTGGAATTAAGAGAATCATCGTGTTCACTGAGGGAGAGGCAATGGGATTAGAAAGGAAATGTTACGAGGGGGCGGGGATGAATGCCAGGATCCTGAAATGCTGCCGTCCAAAAGCAATGGAAATAAAGGGAAAAATACGTTTAATAAATTACTAAAATGGTGGCAGATGTTACAATGTAAGTTACTCTGTCATGTTACACTCACTGTTTACAAGATACTCCTTTACTGTCAGATTACCAAATTGCGCGTTTACTGTCAGATTATTAATGAATTCTGCCTCGTTAGTCATTACTAATTACTAAATCGAGTGTGGCCGGTTCCTCTCGGTTTTAATATACCTTCTTTTAGCAAGCTGTCCTGGGTTCAAGCTGTCTATTCGCTGATTTCACTGAAATTCCGATTCTGACCAGTTGAAGTGAAAGAGCCAGCGTCGGGTGTTCGGACACATAGGGAACGGTCGACTGACTTTTGGTGCGAAGGGCCTTTCCTCTCAGGGAACTTTAATATTCCGGGATCTCAAAAAACTACCGCTGTTCCTGAATCTCCCTGTCGCTGAGACCAAATCTTTATCTGCACTCTCACCGGCATATCAACCAATGCCCAAGACATTTCGTGTGTTTCCTCTTAATAAAGATAACAGGACGATGCCTACTCTCCGTCGGGGAATTGAACCCCAGTCTCCCGTGTGACAGGCGGGGATACTAACCACTATACTAACGAGGAACTGCTGAACTTTGGCACAGAGTAGAGAAACCTCTGTGGGGTTAACGTCACTCAGTAACAAATGAAAATGCTGAAGTGGCAAAATATGGGACTGGAGGGGGCTTCCATCAGTTGTTTCCGAGACTTGATTGAAGTCGCTGTTGTTCAATTGCTGTCAGGAACTTATGATGCTTAATAACCCACAAATTGATAGATTTGTAGAATGAAAGAAATTGAATTATCCTCCGATCAGCACGTTCATATCGTGAAGGATTCCTCTTTTGTGTAATGTCTCGGTTTAGCAATGGGAAAATCTGACGGCCAGTGAGATCCGCGGATGTAACACTCACACCAAACTTCCAGGGAAGTTGCCAATATGGGGAATTGTCAGTAAATACGCGGCACACGCCTGTGCTCAATAATGCGCACCACTGACGAAAAAATGTAAATCCTGTACCTGCAGTGAAAGTCTAGGAGAGTTCAGAGACAATGAAAATGTCATCAATTCAGGTTATCTGTTTTGTGGCAAATCCTGGCAAAATAACACTCCTTCTGACCCCATTTTGGGATTTATTTTTCCTCTTGAAACATTTCCCGACCAGGAACCCAATGAGGGGAAAAAAATACCCAAATGTTAAAATGAAAGCTGAGTATATTTATGTTCACCCTGCAGTGACGGGGGGATCCCCCCGCCCCCTCTCATTATTGGGTCCAGCCTCCTGCTGGGCCGCCGTCTTGCATTTGTGCAGCAGCTGTTTATTATTCGGTTCAGCTCTGTCTCTCCCGTCACTGGCTCTCCATCCTGTCGATGGTGCTGTCTCATGAACTCCGAGAAGGTAACGCATTCGCTTATTAAAATCACAAGACAGAGGCTCTTTGAGTGAAACATTTGGACCCAGACCGAGTGTTTAGTTCACCACCCAGCAGCTCCTGGGAATTACATGCACTGCATTCAATTGCTTTACAAATAACTGGTTACTGATTGATATATGCACTCATCCTTGACTGTCTCAATGACCTTCAAGGGTAAAGGCTTCCTCCCGTCTGCTGTAGAAGCTGCGCCCCTGCAGCTTGAGTTGTGCAGGACATCACTAGTGAAGAGTGCATGTACCAGGCGGCTTATAACCAGGTTTCTCTTTTCTAAATTTTTCAGAGTCTCCAATTGTTCCGGTGCTACAAAACACATTTGACGATGTTGCAGTTCCACCTTCTTGTGCCCAGAGTTCTGAAAGTTAGGGAATTAATTTGAGACCCTGATAGTCCGATGGCTGCAAATGTGTGTTGCTGCTAAAATACGATGGGATGTGAAAAGTAGACAATGTGATTTCATTTCCTGAGTGAATTGTACTTGCCTCAAATTTCCTTTCCCACACCCATTCCTCAATCCTGCCTCCAGCAGGTATCCTTTGTGTGAAAATGGATTCTTGAGGGCCCTGAAACTTTGTAATTTCGGCATTCATGTGTGGTTGATTGGCAGTTACCCCCTGAGGTCTGCATAATGCTGGGAATAACTGCTGGTCTGTTTGCAAAATATTTTTTAAAATGTTTCAATGATGGACATTGAACCATCATAAAGAGCGAGTCAAAGCTTGATCGCTGCGATTTCTCATTTAAATTCCCAACCCGGAGACAAGAATAACTCAAAGCTTCGAGGCTGAACTAGGCAGGCCACTATATGCCTTACAGAGCGGTAGAACAAGGACTTTCTTCATTCTCTCAAATGTAACATCCCTGACAAGGCCGGCATCCCCATCCCTTGAGAATGGTTAAGAGACAACCACATTTCTGCAGGCCAGACTGGGTAAGGACAGCAGATTTCCATCCCTAAAGGATATTTATGAACCTGATGTTTTTTTACAACAACCGATGATAGTCTAATGTGAGTCAGCATTATTTAAATTAGTTTTATATCCCAGAATTTCTCAACTGTTTTGAAATTCGATCAGCTGCCGTACTTGGATTTGAACCTGTATCCCCTGAGCATTAGCCTCTCTGGATTAATAATCCAGTGATATGACCAGAGAAAAAGGCCAATTCATTGATGTAGCCCCCATTCTCTCTGATCCATTGCTTGTGAGCATATTCTCGGGAAAGTCGAGGGTGAGAACATGATGTGACCTCTCAGTTTGACCTAAGTTCACATAATGGAGGGAGGGTTCCACAAACACTCACCCACTTTTCATCTTCAGACCTGCTGTCAATTGCCACTGACCTTCCCCTCCAATGGACCAAAAAATGTCCCGCATGAACTTTCCAGGATTCACAGTTTCAATGGAAAGAGGAAACTCGCAGAATACTTTATCTTGCTCCCCAGACAAATCCAAGGGCTATAAATTCTGCAACGTGGAGAGGGCGGAGGGGCGGGGATCGCTTGGGGATGATCCACGTGAATTTCACTACATTCAATGGCAGAATCTCTATTCACACAAATCTGTTTTCAGGCGCCTCAAACAATTCATCATAATGTGCAGGGACCCGGCAATCACACACTGTACAGGAAGCTGCTGATTTGTGGGAGGCAGCATGGGACAGGGAATTCTTACCCAGCTTGTCACACAGAGGACATGCTCGTACCTTGGTCCAGCTGTTCAATTGGGCCCGCGGTCTATCGTTCTCTATACGCCGGATAACATTCTCCTACCTCAGGGCTTCCATTTCAGCCTGTCACACTTGCTGTCTGACCACTGGAATGTCTGGATCTGGGTAAAGTGGTGTTCGATCTGCGATGCTGGAACTTGCATGTGCATTACACACCCATGTGAGTTCAGCTGTTACCAAGTGAAGTCCAGCAGAATGTGGCTGTGAAAGCAGCTGGTGATGGGCTCTGTGTCTCATTGGCCTGATGTGGCTGTTTTCATTCTGACCGGGGGCTAAACGTTGAGTCTCAGCCTCCTGCTGCCTTTCCTCCTTCCCTCTGGCTGCCTCACTCGGCTCCTTTCCGCTGTCACTGTACAGAGTGTCGGTTTTCACCAATGCTGACCACCGCTCGGTGCCGCTGGTGGAGGTTGACACGGTCCTGGCTGTAGGTGGTTCCTCCTCCTCCTCATCCTCCAGCTTGGCCATTAACCCTGCAAACAGCAGTCGGCTAGTCTGCAACCCAGGCCCGGGTGAATGTCACTGCTTTCCCTTTCCCTGTGGAGGGCCAGCACCATTGCCATGGAGTCCAGCAGCAGGAGGCTGCACACTGCCCTTGGTCTTCACATTCTTCACCTTCTGTGCGATCGCTCCTGCAGCCCGGCCAGCAGCAGCGCCCAGCTGCAGGTCCACAGTGTGCTGGGCGGCTTTCAGCTCCTTCTTTAACTTGAAAAAGTGATATTGCAATGTCTCAGAAATCAGACAATCACAGTGAATGGGGTTGATTTAAAGGATTCTGTCTATCATATTTTCTGCAGCTTTTAGTATCTGCCTGTGTACCGGCGCCATGATCATTGCTTGTGCTGCGCTGTGCAGACAAGAACGGAAATCATGTACCTGAGTTCATTATAAAATGTTCGCCTTTGACCTATACTCGCCCGTCCAAACAAAGGATCGAGGAAACAATGGCGCAGAGTGAATTTCCACCCCGGTTTCTGGCCGTTTTACACTCGACATTGTTTGGCAGGTCCCCAGGCCGCTTCAATTCCCTAGTCTTTACCCCTTAAATGGGCTTAAGTTCATTGTGGCCGTCTGTGTGTAACAAGAGAGGAAAATGAATAACACATCTTAACGCTTATTTTCAAAACTTTCTCCAAGGTCTTCCCTTGTCCCTTCCATTTCTCCAGGCCCGTTCCCCCCTTTCTCTCGATCCTTCTGGTCGCTCACGGCAGACAGCAGCTCAATCCTGGTCAGCAGCTCCGCGATCCAGGAAACCAGACATAACTATTGGGTCACTGCGGCTGGATCTGCCGGGGGCGCCGATTGCTCGGCAGCAATAAGGTCACTGATGACCAGACGAGAGGTCGTGATGTGGCCGAAAGCGATGGTAATAAAAGCGGACAAAGCCTGAAAAGTACCAGCTGAGGGACTGAGAATAGCCAATGGTCAGAATGGCAGCAATGGTCAGTCAGAAAAGACTGAAAATTAGTGGCGGGAAGCAAATAGATCTCGGAACACCTTATGATAAGGATTGGTGCGGCTAGACCACTTTGTGTGATCTCTATAAGGATGCAGATGTTTCTAAACCCTTTTCAACCAGGTGTAATTATTGGAAATTAAGCTGGATGGAAACACTCTGTCCATTCTAAACTAAGTTAAAGAAAACATCTCTCTGTATCCGGGGATGGGACTGAGAAAGGCGGCAAAAATAACGCTTGAATGAAGCATTAGAACAGGTGAAACAGATAAAAACATGTAGCGAGTAGCATCTCCCGAATGTGCTGGGGTTTTGCGGGTCTCCTTGGGGTGAAAGAAAAATACTCTGTGTTTTCCCCTCTCCACAGATGCTGCTGGCCCTGCTGAGCTTTTCCAGCGTTTTCTGTTTTTGCCCCTTGAGGTGGGGACTGACCTGTGGTCATTGTTTCTCTGCTCTCCATCCAGAAAGCAGGGAGTCCAATTTCTAGCCCAGGGTGCACCATGCAGGCTGACTCAGCACAGGGCCGAGTGCTGCATTACTAGTGGCCTCATCATGTGGAGGAGGTTTCAAACTGCAGCAGCCATGTGCCCCGTCTCCCTAAAGATCACATTCGGAGGATGAAGCAGAGAATTCTCTCAAGGTGACGGCCCTTACTCTCTGAAATGTCAGATTAACGGGCCAATTATTTCAAAGAAGATCCGTAAAAAATCAGGATAGTTGTTTTAAGCCAGTTCATCCCCCCTCTCCCCCTCACCCTCACCCCCTGCTCCCAAAATAAAACATCTCCATGTCTTCCTGGTTTCCCCCCTCCCCAATCTCCATGTCTTCCTGGCTTCCCCGCTCCCCCATCTCCATGTCTTCCTGGCTTCACCACTCCCCCATCTCTATGTCTTCCTGGTTTCCCCCCTCCCCCAGCTGCATGTCTTCCTGTTTTCGCCCCTCCCCCATCTCCATGTCTTCCTGACTTCCCCCCTCCCCCTTCTCCATGTCTTCCTGGCTTCACCCCTCCCCCATCTCCATGTCTTCCTGGCTTCACCCCTCCCCCATCTCCATGTCTTCCTGGCTTCCCCACTCCCCCAACTCCATGTCTTCCTGGCTTCACCCCTCCCCCATCTCCATGTCTTCCTGGCTTCCCCCCTCCCCCATCTCCATGCCGTCCTGTCTTCCCCCCTCCCCCATCTCCATGTCTTCCTGACTTCCCCCCTCCCCCATCTCCATGTCTTCCTGGCTTCCCCCCTCCACCATCTCCATGTCTTCCTGGTTTCCCCCCTCCCCCATCTCCATGTCTTCCTGGTTTCCCTCCTCCCCCATCTCCATGTCTTCCTGACTTCCCCCCTCCCCCATCTCCATGTCTTCCTGGCTTCCCCCTCCCCCATCTCCATGCTGGCCTGACTCCCCCCTCCCCCATCTCCATGCTGGCCTGACTCCCCCTCCCCCATCTCCATGCTGGCCTGATTCCCCCCTCCCCCATCTCCATGCTGGCCTGACTCCCCCCTCCCCCATCTCCATGTCTTCCTGGCTTCCCCCCTCCCCCATCTCCACGCTGGCCTGACTTCCCCCCTCCCCCATCTCCATGCTGGCCTGACTCCCCCCTCCCCCATCTCCATGTCTTCCTGACTCCCCCCTCCCCCATCTCCATGTCTTCCTGACTCCCCCCTCCCCCATCTCCATGCCGTCATGGCTTCCTCCCTCCCCCATCTCCATGCTGGCCTGATTCCCCCCTCCCCCTTCTCCATGCTGGCCTGATTCCCCCCTCCCCCATCTCCATGCTGACCTGATTCCCCCCTCCCCCATCTCCATGCTGGCCTCACTCCCCCCTCTTCCCCAATATCACAATAATGGTTTGTATTCATCACTCCTCCCTCTCTCGGGATCCACATGTTTCCGGCCTCACCCTTCTCCCGATCCCGCTTTTAGACTTTTTGGCTGCTCCCGGCTCGGGCCTGAGGCTCCAATCTCTCGCATTCTCGGCTCACTCTCGATCCACATGGAACTGCTTCACTTTCCGATCACAAGCAGTAATGGGGCACACACTAGCACAAGAAGTGGAAATGCCCCTGGGAGCAGCAGGTACTGGGGGAGTGGCTTCTGGGCCACACAAAGGAATTTTAATGTGACCAACTATGTGTGGCCGGGAGGAGCAGAGGCCTCTCCTCTGATACCCACATTCCCAGGTATAGGCTGCATTCCCACTTCCTGTCCAGAGCAAGGGAGGATTAGATAATGATTGGAAAACAAACAACGTGCAGAGTTACAGGGAGAAGGCAGGAGAAGGACACCAGGTGATTTAAATCCTGTATAAATTATGGTTCATTCTGCTATCGCTTTCAAACTTTACCGGGCGGGAATATCTCACCATTCACAACATTCCCTGAACAGGAACATTTTAGTTCAGTCTTTATCTGGGT